>NC_134268.1:114181515-115391515 GCF_031893055.1 Leptodactylus fuscus
TCTAAACAGCCCAGTTTGGGCAAATTCATGGTGGAGGGAGCCTCTAAACAGCCCAGTTTGGACCAATTAATGGTGGAGGGAGCCTCTAAACAGCCCAGTTTGGACCAATTCATGGTGGAGGGAGCCTCTAAACAGCCCAGTTTGGACCAATTCATGGTGGAGGGAGCCTCTAAAAAACCCAGTTTGGACCAATTCATGGTGGAGGGAGCCTCTAAACAGCCCAGTTTGGGCAAATTCATGGTGGAGGGAGCCTCTAACCAGCCCAGTTTGGGCAAAATCATGGTGGAGGGAGCCTCTAAAAAACCCAGTTTGGACCTATTCATGGTGGAGGGAGCCTCTAACCAGCCCAGTTTGGGCAAATTCATGGTGGAGGGAGCCTCTAACAGCCCAGTTTGGGCAAATTCATGGTGGAGGGAGCCTCTAAACAGCCCAGTTTGGACCAATTCATGGTGGAGGGAGCCTCTAAAAAAGCCCAGTTTGGACCAATTCATGGTGGAGGGAGCCTCTAAACAGCCCAGTTTGGGCAAATTCATGGTGGAGGGAGCCTCTAACCAGCCCAGTTTGGACCAATTAATGTTGGAGGGAGCCTCTAAACAGCCAAGTTTTGGGAAATTCATGGTGGAGGGAGCCTCTAACCAGCCCAGTTTGGACCAATTCATGGTGGAGGGAGCCTCTAACCAGCCCAGTTTGGGCAAATTCATGGTGGAGGGAGCCTCTAAACAGCCCAGTTTGGACCAATTAATGGTGGAGGGAGCCTCTAACCAGCCCAGTTTGGACCAATTCATGGTGGAGGGAGCCTCTAACCAGCCCAGTTTGGGCAAATTCATGGTGGAGGGAGCCTCTAAAAAACCCAGTTTGGACCAATTCATGGTGGAGGGAGCCTCTAACCAGCCCAGTTTGGGCAAATTCATGGTGGAGGGAGCCTCTAAACAGCCCAGTTTGGGCAAATTCATGGTGGAGGGAGCCTCTAAACAGCCCAGTTTGGACCAATTCATGGTGGAGGGAGCCTCTAAACAGCCCAGTTTGGACCAATTAATGGTGGAGGGAGCCTCTAAACAGCCGAGTTTTGGGAAATTCATGGTGGAGGGAGCCTCTAACCAGCCCAGTTTGGACCAATTCATGGTGGAGGGAGCCTCTAAAAAACCCAGTTTGGACCAATTCATGGTGGAGGGAGCCTCTAAACAGCCCAGTTTGGGCAAATTCATGGTGGAGGGAGCCTCTAACCAGCCCAGTTTGGACCAATTTATGGTGGAGGGAGCCTCTAAACAGCCAAGTTTTGGAAATTCATGGTGGAGGGAGCCTCTAACCAGCCCAGTTTGGACCAATTCATGGTGGAGGGAGCCTCTAAAAAACCCAGTTTGGACCAATTCATGGTGGAGGGAGCCTCTAAAAAACCCAGTTTGGACCAATTCATGGTGGAGGGAGCCTCTAACCAGCCCAGTTTGGGCAAATTCATGGTGGAGGGAGCCTCTAAACAGCCCAGTTTGGGCAAATTCATGGTGGAGGGAGCCTCTAACCAGCCCAGTTTGGACCAATTAATGGTGGAGGGAGCCTCTAAACAGCCAAGTTTTGGGAAATTCATGGTGGAGGGAGCCTCTAACCAGCCCAGTTTGGACCAATTCATGGTGGAGGGAGCCTCTAACCAGCCCAGTTTGGGCAAATTCATGGTGGAGGGAGCCTCTAAAAAACCCAGTTTGGACCAATTCATGGTGGAGGGAGCCTCTAACCAGCCCAGTTTGGACCAATTAATGGTGGAGGGAGCCTCTAAACAGCCAAGTTCGGACCAATTCATGGTGGAGGGAGCCTATAAAAAACCCAGTTTGGACCAATTCATGGTGGAGGGAGCCTCTAACCAGCCCAGTTTGGGCAAATTCATGGTGGAGGGAGCCTCTAAACAGCCCAGTTTGGGCAAATTCATGGTGGAGGGAGCCTCTAACCAGCCCAGTTTGGACCAATTAATGGTGGAGGGAGCCTCTAAACAGCCAAGTTTTGGGAAATTCATGGTGGAGGGAGCCTCTAACCAGCCCAGTTTGGGCAAATTCATGGTGGAGGGAGCCTCTAAACAGCCCAGTTTGGGCAAATTCATGGTGGAGGGAGCCTCTAACCAGCCCAGTTTGGACCAATTCATGGTGGAGGGAGCCTCTAACCAGCCCAGTTTGGGCAAATTCATGGTGGAGGGAGCCTCTAAACAGCCCAGTTTGGACCAATTAATGGTGGAGGGAGCCTCTAACCAGCCCAGTTTGGACCAATTCATGGTGGAGGGAGCCTCTAACCAGCCCAGTTTGGGCAAATTCATGGTGGAGGGAGCCTCTAAAAAACCCAGTTTGGACCAATTCATGGTGGAGGGAGCCTCTAACCAGCCCAGTTTGGGCAAATTCATGGTGGAGGGAGCCTCTAAACAGCCCAGTTTGGGCAAATTCATGGTGGAGGGAGCCTCTAAACAGCCCAGTTTGGACCAATTCATGGTGGAGGGAGCCTCTAAACAACCCAGTTTGGACCAATTCATGGTGGAGGGAGCCTCTAAACAGCCCAGTTTGGGCAAATTCATGGTGGAGGGAGCCTCTAACCAGCCCAGTTTGGACCAATTAATGGTGGAGGGAGCCTCTAAACAGCCAAGTTTTGGGAAATTCATGGTGGAGGGAGCCCCTAAAAACCCCAGTTTGGACCAATTCATGGTGGAGGGAGCCTCTAAACAGCCCAGTTTGGGCAAATTCATGGTGGAGGGAGCCTCTAACCAGCCCAGTTTGGACCAATTAATGGTGGAGGGAGCCTCTAAACAGCCAAGTTTTGGGAAATTCATGGTGGAGGGAGCCTCTAACCAGCCCAGTTTGGACCAATTCATGGTGGAGGGAGCCTCTAAACAGCCTAGTTTGGACCAATTAATGGTGGAGGGAGCCTCTAAACAGCCAAGTTTTGGGAAATTCATGGTGGAGGGAGCCCCTAAAAACCCCAGTTTGGACCAATTCATGGTGGAGGGAGCCTCTAAACAGCCCAGTTTGGGCAAATTCATGGTGGAGGGAGCCTCTAACCAGCCCAGTTTGGACCAATTAATGGTGGAGGGAGCCTCTAAACAGCCAAGTTTTGGGAAATTCATGGTGGAGGGAGCCTCTAACCAGCCCAGTTTGGACCAATTCATGGTGGAGGGAGCCTCTAACCAGCCCAGTTTGGGCAAATTCATGGTGGAGGGAGCCTCTAAACAGCCCAGTTTGGACCAATTCATGGTGGAGGGAGCCTCTAAAAACCCAGTTTGGACCAATTCATGGTGGAGGGAGCCTCTAAACAGCCCAGTTTGGGCCAATTCATGGTGGAGGGAGCCTCTAACCAGCCCAGTTTGGACCAATTAATGGTGGAGGGAGCCTCTAAACAGCCAAGTTTTGGGAAATTCATGGTGGAGGGAGCCTCTAACCAGCCCAGTTTGGGCAAATTCATGGTGGAGGGAGCCTCTAAACAGCCCAGTTTGGGCAAATTCATGGTGGAGGGAGCCTCTAAACAGCCCAGTTTGGACCAATTCATGGTGGAGGGAGCCTCTAAACAGCCCAGTTTGGACCAATTCATGGTGGAGGGAGCCTCTAAACAGCCCAGTTTTGGGACCAATTCATGGTGGAGGGAGCCTCTAAACAGCCCAGTTTGGGCAAATTCATGGTGGAGGGAGCCTCTAACCAGCCCAGTTTGGACCAATTAATGTTGGAGGGAGCCTCTAAACAGCCAAGTTTTGGGAAATTCATGGTGGAGGGAGCCTCTAACCAGCCCAGTTTGGACCAATTCATGGTGGAGGGAGCCTCTAACCAGCCCAGTTTGGGCAAATTCATGGTGGAGGGAGCCTCTAAACAGCCCAGTTTGGACCAATTCATGGTGGAGGGAGCCTCTAAAAAAGCCCAGTTTGGACCAATTCATGGTGGAGGGAGCCTCTAAACAGCCCAGTTTGGGCAAATTCATGGTGGAGGGAGCCTCTAACCAGCCCAGTTTGGACCAATTAATGGTGGAGGGAGCCTCTAAACAGCCAAGTTTTGGGAAATTCATGGTGGAGGGAGCCTCTAACCAGCCCAGTTTGGACCAATTCATGGTGGAGGGAGCCTCTAAACAACCCAGTTTGGACCAATTCATGGTGGAGGGAGCCTCTAAAAAACCCAGTTTGGACCAATTCATGGTGGAGGGAGCCTCTAACCAGCCCAGTTTGGGCAAATTCATGGTGGAGGGAGCCTCTAAACAGCCCAGTTTGGGCAAATTCATGGTGGAGGGAGCCTCTAACCAGCCCAGTTTGGACCAATTAATGGTGGAGGGAGCCTCTAAACAGCCAAGTTTTGGGAAATTCATGGTGGAGGGAGCCTCTAACCAGCCCAGTTTGGGCAAATTCATGGTGGAGGGAGCCTCTAAAAACCCAGTTTGGACCAATTCATGGTGGAGGGAGCCTCTAACCAGCCCAGTTTGGACCAATTAATGGTGGAGGGAGCCTCTAAACAGCCAAGTTTGGACCAATTCATGGTGGAGGGAGCCTCTAAAAAACCCAGTTTGGACCAATTCATGGTGGAGGGAGCCTCTAACCAGCCCAGTTTGGGCAAATTCATGGTGGAGGGAGCCTCTAAACAGCCCAGTTTGGGCAAATTCATGGTGGAGGGAGCCTCTAACCAGCCCAGTTTGGACCAATTAATGGTGGAGGGAGCCTCTAAACAGCCAAGTTTTGGGAAATTCATGGTGGAGGGAGCCTCTAAAAACCCCAGTTTGGACCAATTCATGGTGGAGGGAGCCTCTAAACAGCCCAGTTTGGGCAAATTCATGGTGGAGGGAGCCTCTAACCAGCCCAGTTTGGACCAATTAATGGTGGAGGGAGCCTCTAAACAGCCAAGTTTTGGGAAATTCATGGTGGAGGGAGCCTCTAACCAGCCCAGTTTGGACCAATTCATGGTGGAGGGAGCCTCTAACCAGCCCAGTTTGGGCAAATTCATGGTGGAGGGAGCCTCTAAAAAACCCAGTTTGGACCAATTCATGGTGGAGGGAGCCTCTAACCAGCCCAGTTTGGGCAAATTCATGGTGGAGGGAGCCTCTAAACAGCCCAGTTTGGGCAAATTCATGGTGGAGGGAGCCTCTAAACAGCCCAGTTTGGACCAATTCATGGTGGAGGGAGCCTCTAAACAGCCCAGTTTGGACCAATTAATGGTGGAGGGAGCCTCTAAACAGCCAAGTTTTGGGAAATTCATGGTGGAGGGAGCCTCTAACCAGCCCAGTTTGGACCAATTCATGGTGGAGGGAGCCTCTAACCAGCCCAGTTTGGGCAAATTCATGGTGGAGGGAGCCTCTAAACAGCCCAGTTTGGACCAATTAATGGTGGAGGGAGCCTCTAACCAGCCCAGTTTGGACCAATTCATGGTGGAGGGAGCCTCTAACCAGCCCAGTTTGGGCAAATTCATGGTGGAGGGAGCCTCTAAAAAACCCAGTTTGGACCAATTCATGGTGGAGGGAGCCTCTAACCAGCCCAGTTTGGGCAAATTCATGGTGGAGGGAGCCTCTAAACAGCCCAGTTTGGGCAAATTCATGGTGGAGGGAGCCTCTAAACAGCCCAGTTTGGGCAAATTCATGGTGGAGGGAGCCTCTAAACAGCCCAGTTTGGACCAATTCATGGTGGAGGGAGCCTCTAAAAAACCCAGTTTGGACCAATTCATGGTGGAGGGAGCCTCTAAACAGCCCAGTTTGGGCAAATTCATGGTGGAGGGAGCCTCTAACCAGCCCAGTTTGGACCAATTAATGGTGGAGGGAGACTCTAAACAGCCAAGTTTTGGGAAATTCATGGTGGAGGGAGCCCCTAAAAACCCCAGTTTGGACCAATTCATGGTGGAGGGAGCCTCTAAACAGCCCAGTTTGGGCAAATTCATGGTGGAGGGAGCCTCTAACCAGCCCAGTTTGGACCAATTAATGGTGGAGGGAGCCTCTAAACAGCCAAGTTTTGGGAAATTCATGGTGGAGGGAGCCTCTAACCAGCCCAGTTTGGACCAATTCATGGTGGAGGGAGCCTCTAAACAGCCCAGTTTGGACCAATTAATGGTGGAGGGAGCCTCTAAACAGCCAAGTTTTGGGAAATTCATGGTGGAGGGAGCCTCTAAAAACCCCAGTTTGGACCAATTCATGGTGGAGGGAGCCTCTAACCAGCCCAGTTTGGGCAAATTCATGGTGGAAGGAGCCTCTAACCAGCCCAGTTTGGACCAATTAATGGTGGAGGGAGCCTCTAAACAGCCAAGTTTTGGGAAATTCATGGTGGAGGGAGCCTCTAACCAGCCCAGTTTGGACCAATTCATGGTGGAGGGAGCCTCTAACCAGCCCAGTTTGGGCAAATTCATGGTGGAGGGAGCCTCTAAAAAACCCAGTTTGGACCAATTCATGGTGGAGGGAGCCTCTAACCAGCCCAGTTTGGGCAAATTCATGGTGGAGGGAGCCTCTAAACAGCCCAGTTTGGACCAATTAATGGTGGAGGGAGCCTCTAAACAGCCAAGTTTTGGGAAATTCATGGTGGAGGGAGCCTCTAACCAGCCCAGTTTGGACCAATTAATGGTGGAGGGAGCCTCTAAACAGCCAAGTTTTGGGAAATTCATGGTGGAGGGAGCCTCTAAACAGCCCAGTTTGGGCAAATTCATGGTGGAGGGAGCCTCTAACCAGCCCAGTTTGGACCAATTAATGGTGGAGGGAGCCTCTACACAGCCAAGTTTTGGGAAATTCATGGTGGAGGGAGCCTCTAACCAGCCCAGTTTGGACCAATTCATGGTGGAGGGAGCCTCTAACCAGCCCAGTTTGGGCAAATTCATGGTGGAGGGAGCCTCTAAAAAACCCAGTTTGGACCAATTCATGGTGGAGGGAGCCTCTAACCAGCCCAGTTTGGGCAAATTCATGGTGGAGGGAGCCTCTAAACAGCCCAGTTTGGGCAAATTCATAGTGGAGGGAGCCTCTAAACAGCCCAGTTTGGACCAATTCATGGTGGAGGGAGCCTCTAAACAGCCAAGTTTTGGGAAATTCATGGTGGAGGGAGCCTCTAAACAGCCCAGTTTGGGCAAATTCATGGTGGAGGGAGCCTCTAACCAGCCCAGTTTGGACCAATTAATGGTGGAGGGAGCCTCTAAACAGCCAAGTTTTGGGAAATTCATGGTGGAGGGAGCCTCTAACCAGCCCAGTTTGGACCAATTCATGGTGGAGGGAGCCTCTAAAAAACCCAGTTTGGACCAATTCATGGTGGAGGGAGCCTCTAAACAGCCCAGTTTGGGCAAATTCATGGTGGAGGGAGCCTCTAACCAGCCCAGTTTGGGCAAATTCATGGTGGAGGGAGCCTCTAAAAAACCCAGTTTGGACCAATTCATGGTGGAGGGAGCCTCTAACCAGCCCAGTTTGGGCAAATTCATGGTGGAGGGAGCCTCTAAACAGCCCAGTTTGGGCAAATTCATGGTGGAGGGAGCCTCTAAACAGCCCAGTTTGGACCAATTCATGGTGGAGGGAGCCTCTAAAAAACCCAGTTTGGACCAATTCATGGTGGAGGGAGCCTCTAAACAGCCCAGTTTGGGCAAATTCATGGTGGAGGGAGCCTCTAAACAGCCCAGTTTGGACCAATTAATGGTGGAGGGAGCCTCTAAACAGCCCAGTTTGGACCAATTCATGGTGGAGGGAGCCTCTAAACAGCCCAGTTTGGACCAATTAATGGTGGAGGGAGCCTCTAAACAGCCAAGTTTTGGGAAATTCATGGTGGAGGGAGCCTCTAAACAGCCCAGTTTGGGCAAATTCATGGTGGAGGGAGCCTCTAACCAGCCCAGTTTGGACCAATTAATGGTGGAGGGAGCCTCTAAACAGCCAAGTTTTGGGAAATTCATGGTGGAGGGAGCCTCTAACCAGCCCAGTTTGGACCAATTCATGGTGGAGGGAGCCTCTAAAAAACCCAGTTTGGACCAATTCATGGTGGAGGGAGCCTCTAAACAGCCCAGTTTGGGCAAATTCATGGTGGAGGGAGCCTCTAACCAGCCCAGTTTGGGCAAATTCATGGTGGAGGGAGCCTCTAAAAAACCCAGTTTGGACCAATTCATGGTGGAGGGAGCCTCTAACCAGCCCAGTTTGGGCAAATTCATGGTGGAGGGAGCCTCTAAACAGCCCAGTTTGGGCAAATTCATGGTGGAGGGAGCCTCTAAACAGCCCAGTTTGGACCAATTCATGGTGGAGGGAGCCTCTAAAAAACCCAGTTTGGACCAATTCATGGTGGAGGGAGCCTCTAAACAGCCCAGTTTGGGCAAATTCATGGTGGAGGGAGCCTCTAACCAGCCCAGTTTGGACCAATTAATGTTGGAGGGAGCCTCTAAACAGCCAAGTTTTGGGAAATTCATGGTGGAGGGAGCCTCTAACCAGCCCAGTTTGGACCAATTCATGGTGGAGGGAGCCTCTAACCAGCCCAGTTTGGGCAAATTCATGGTGGAGGGAGCCTCTAAACAGCCCAGTTTGGACCAAATAATGGTGGAGGGAGCCTCTAACCAGCCCAGTTTGGACCAATTCATGGTGGAGGGAGCCTCTAACCAGCCCAGTTTGGGCAAATTCATGGTGGAGGGAGCCTCTAAAAAACCCAGTTTGGACCAATTCATGGTGGAGGGAGCCTCTAACCAGCCCAGTTTGGGCAAATTCATGGTGGAGGGAGCCTCTAAACAGCCCAGTTTGGGCAAATTCATGGTGGAGGGAGCCTCTAACCAGCCCAGTTTGGACCAATTAATGGTGGAGGGAGCCTCTAAACAGCCAAGTTTTGGGAAATTCATGGTGGAGGGAGCCTCTAACCAGCCCAGTTTGGACCAATTCATGGTGGAGGGAGCCTCTAACCAGCCCAGTTTGGGCAAATTCATGGTGGAGGGAGCCTCTAAAAAACCCAGTTTGGACCAATTCATGGTGGAGGGAGCCTCTAACCAGCCCAGTTTGGGCAAATTCATGGTGGAGGGAGCCTCTAAACAGCCCAGTTTGGGCAAATTCATAGTGGAGGGAGCCTCTAAACAGCCCAGTTTGGACCAATTCATGGTGGAGGGAGCCTCTAAACAGCCAAGTTTTGGGAAATTCATGGTGGAGGGAGCCTCTAAACAGCCCAGTTTGGGCAAATTCATGGTGGAGGGAGCCTCTAACCAGCCCAGTTTGGACCAATTAATGGTGGAGGGAGCCTCTAAACAGCCAAGTTTTGGGAAATTCATGGTGGAGGGAGCCTCTAACCAGCCCAGTTTGGACCAATTCATGGTGGAGGGAGCCTCTAAAAAACCCAGTTTGGACCAATTCATGGTGGAGGGAGCCTCTAAACAGCCCAGTTTGGGCAAATTCATGGTGGAGGGAGCCTCTAACCAGCCCAGTTTGGGCAAATTCATGGTGGAGGGAGCCTCTAAAAAACCCAGTTTGGACCAATTCATGGTGGAGGGAGCCTCTAACCAGCCCAGTTTGGGCAAATTCATGGTGGAGGGAGCCTCTAAACAGCCCAGTTTGGGCAAATTCATGGTGGAGGGAGCCTCTAAACAGCCCAGTTTGGACCAATTCATGGTGGAGGGAGCCTCTAAAAAACCCAGTTTGGACCAATTCATGGTGGAGGGAGCCTCTAAACAGCCCAGTTTGGGCAAATTCATGGTGGAGGGAGCCTCTAAACAGCCCAGTTTGGACCAATTAATGGTGGAGGGAGCCTCTAAACAGCCCAGTTTGGACCAATTCATGGTGGAGGGAGCCTCTAAACAGCCCAGTTTGGACCAATTCATGGTGGAGGGAGCCTCTAAAAAACCCAGTTTGGACCAATTCATGGTGGAGGGAGCCTCTAAACAGCCCAGTTTGGGCAAATTCATGGTGGAGGGAGCCTCTAACCAGCCCAGTTTGGGCAAATTCATGGTGGAGGGAGCCTCTAAAAAACCCAGTTTGGACCAATTCATGGTGGAGGGAGCCTCTAACCAGCCCAGTTTGGGCAAATTCATGGTGGAGGGAGCCTCTAAACAGCCCAGTTTGGGCAAATTCATGGTGGAGGGAGCCTCTAAACAGCCCAGTTTGGACCAATTCATGGTGGAGGGAGCCTCTAAAAAACCCAGTTTGGACCAATTCATGGTGGAGGGAGCCTCTAAACAGCCCAGTTTGGGCAAATTCATGGTGGAGGGAGCCTCTAACCAGCCCAGTTTGGACCAATTAATGTTGGAGGGAGCCTCTAAACAGCCAAGTTTTGGGAAATTCATGGTGGAGGGAGCCTCTAACCAGCCCAGTTTGGACCAATTCATGGTGGAGGGAGCCTCTAACCAGCCCAGTTTGGGCAAATTCATGGTGGAGGGAGCCTCTAAACAGCCCAGTTTGGACCAATTAATGGTGGAGGGAGCCTCTAACCAGCCCAGTTTGGACCAATTCATGGTGGAGGGAGCCTCTAACCAGCCCAGTTTGGGCAAATTCATGGTGGAGGGAGCCTCTAAAAAACCCAGTTTGGACCAATTCATGGTGGAGGGAGCCTCTAACCAGCCCAGTTTGGGCAAATTCATGGTGGAGGGAGCCTCTAAACAGCCCAGTTTGGGCAAATTCATGGTGGAGGGAGCCTCTAAACAGCCCAGTTTGGACCAATTCATGGTGGAGGGAGCCTCTAAACAGCCCAGTTTGGACCAATTAATGGTGGAGGGAGCCTCTAAACAGCCGAGTTTTGGGAAATTCATGGTGGAGGGAGCCTCTAACCAGCCCAGTTTGGACCAATTCATGGTGGAGGGAGCCTCTAAAAAACCCAGTTTGGACCAATTCATGGTGGAGGGAGCCTCTAAACAGCCCAGTTTGGGCAAATTCATGGTGGAGGGAGCCTCTAACCAGCCCAGTTTGGACCAATTAATGGTGGAGGGAGCCTCTAAACAGCCAAGTTTTGGGAAATTCATGGTGGAGGGAGCCTCTAACCAGCCCAGTTTGGACCAATTCATGGTGGAGGGAGCCTCTAAAAAACCCAGTTTGGACCAATTCATGGTGGAGGGAGCCTCTAAAAAACCCAGTTTGGACCAATTCATGGTGGAGGGAGCCTCTAACCAGCCCAGTTTGGGCAAATTCATGGTGGAGGGAGCCTCTAAACAGCCCAGTTTGGGCAAATTCATGGTGGAGGGAGCCTCTAACCAGCCCAGTTTGGACCAATTAATGGTGGAGGGAGCCTCTAAACAGCCAAGTTTTGGGAAATTCATGGTGGAGGGAGCCTCTAACCAGCCCAGTTTGGACCAATTCATGGTGGAGGGAGCCTCTAACCAGCCCAGTTTGGGCAAATTCATGGTGGAGGGAGCCTCTAAAAAACCCAGTTTGGACCAATTCATGGTGGAGGGAGCCTCTAACCAGCCCAGTTTGGACCAATTAATGGTGGAGGGAGCCTCTAAACAGCCAAGTTCGGACCAATTCATGGTGGAGGGAGCCTATAAAAAACCCAGTTTGGACCAATTCATGGTGGAGGGAGCCTCTAACCAGCCCAGTTTGGGCAAATTCATGGTGGAGGGAGCCTCTAAACAGCCCAGTTTGGGCAAATTCATGGTGGAGGGAGCCTCTAACCAGCCCAGTTTGGACCAATTAATGGTGGAGGGAGCCTCTAAACAGCCAAGTTTTGGGAAATTCATGGTGGAGGGAGCCTCTAACCAGCCCAGTTTGGGCAAATTCATGGTGGAGGGAGCCTCTAAACAGCCCAGTTTGGGCAAATTCATGGTGGAGGGAGCCTCTAAACAGCCCAGTTTGGACCAATTCATGGTGGAGGGAGCCTCTAAACAGCCCAGTTTGGACCAATTAATGGTGGAGGGAGCCTCTAAACAGCCAAGTTTTGGGAAATTCATGGTGGAGGGAGCCTCTAAACAGCCCAGTTTGGGCAAATTCATGGTGGAGGGAGCCTCTAACCAGCCCAGTTTGGACCAATTAATGTTGGAGGGAGCCTCTAAACAGCCAAGTTTTGGGAAATTCATGGTGGAGGGAGCCTCTAACCAGCCCAGTTTGGACCAATTCATGGTGGAGGGAGCCTCTAACCAGCCCAGTTTGGGCAAATTCATGGTGGAGGGAGCCTCTAAACAGCCCAGTTTGGACCAATTCATGGTGGAGGGAGCCTCTAAACAGCCAAGTTTTGGGAAATTCATGGTGGAGGGAGCCTCTAAACAGCCCAGTTTGGGCAAATTCATGGTGGAGGGAGCCTCTAACCAGCCCAGTTTGGACCAATTAATGGTGGAGGGAGCCTCTAAACAGCCAAGTTTTGGGAAATTCATGGTGGAGGGAGCCTCTAACCAGCCCAGTTTGGACCAATTCATGGTGGAGGGAGCCTCTAAAAAACCCAGTTTGGACCAATTCATGGTGGAGGGAGCCTCTAAACAGCCCAGTTTGGGCAAATTCATGGTGGAGGGAGCCTCTAACCAGCCCAGTTTGGGCAAATTCATGGTGGAGGGAGCCTCTAAAAAACCCAGTTTGGACCAATTCATGGTGGAGGGAGCCTCTAACCAGCCCAGTTTGGGCAAATTCATGGTGGAGGGAGCCTCTAAACAGCCCAGTTTGGGCAAATTCATGGTGGAGGGAGCCTCTAAACAGCCCAGTTTGGACCAATTCATGGTGGAGGGAGCCTCTAAAAAACCCAGTTTGGACCAATTCATGGTGGAGGGAGCCTCTAAACAGCCCAGTTTGGGCAAATTCATGGTGGAGGGAGCCTCTAAACAGCCCAGTTTGGACCAATTAATGGTGGAGGGAGCCTCTAAACAGCCCAGTTTGGACCAATTCATGGTGGAGGGAGCCTCTAAACAGCCCAGTTTGGACCAATTAATGGTGGAGGGAGCCTCTAAACAGCCAAGTTTTGGGAAATTCATGGTGGAGGGAGCCTCTAAACAGCCCAGTTTGGGCAAATTCATGGTGGAGGGAGCCTCTAACCAGCCCAGTTTGGACCAATTAATGGTGGAGGGAGCCTCTAAACAGCCAAGTTTTGGGAAATTCATGGTGGAGGGAGCCTCTAACCAGCCCAGTTTGGACCAATTCATGGTGGAGGGAGCCTCTAAAAAACCCAGTTTGGACCAATTCATGGTGGAGGGAGCCTCTAAACAGCCCAGTTTGGGCAAATTCATGGTGGAGGGAGCCTCTAACCAGCCCAGTTTGGGCAAATTCATGGTGGAGGGAGCCTCTAAAAAACCCAGTTTGGACCAATTCATGGTGGAGGGAGCCTCTAACCAGCCCAGTTTGGGCAAATTCATGGTGGAGGGAGCCTCTAAACAGCCCAGTTTGGGCAAATTCATGGTGGAGGGAGCCTCTAAACAGCCCAGTTTGGACCAATTCATGGTGGAGGGAGCCTCTAAAAAACCCAGTTTGGACCAATTCATGGTGGAGGGAGCCTCTAAACAGCCCAGTTTGGGCAAATTCATGGTGGAGGGAGCCTCTAACCAGCCCAGTTTGGACCAATTAATGTTGGACGGAGCCTCTAAACAGCCAAGTTTTGGGAAATTCATGGTGGAGGGAGCCTCTAACCAGCCCAGTTTGGACCAATTCATGGTGGAGGGAGCCTCTAACCAGCCCAGTTTGGGCAAATTCATGGTGGAGGGAGCCTCTAAACAGCCCAGTTTGGACCAATTAATGGTGGAGGGAGCCTCTAACCAGCCCAGTTTGGACCAATTCATGGTGGAGGGAGCCTCTAACCAGCCCAGTTTGGGCAAATTCATGGTGGAGGGAGCCTCTAAAAAACCCAGTTTGGACCAATTCATGGTGGAGGGAGCCTCTAACCAGCCCAGTTTGGGCAAATTCATGGTGGAGGGAGCCTCTAAACAGCCCAGTTTGGGCAAATTCATGGTGGAGGGAGCCTCTAACGAGCCCAGTTTGGACCAATTAATGGTGGAGGGAGCCTCTAAACAGCCAAGTTTTGGGAAATTCATGGTGGAGGGAGCCTCTAACCAGCCCAGTTTGGACCAATTCATGGTGGAGGGAGCCTCTAACCAGCCCAGTTTGGGCAAATTCATGGTGGAGGGAGCCTCTAAAAAACCCAGTTTGGACCAATTCATGGTGGAGGGAGCCTCTAACCAGCCCAGTTTGGGCAAATTCATGGTGGAGGGAGCCTCTAAACAGCCCAGTTTGGGCAAATTCATAGTGGAGGGAGCCTCTAAACAGCCCAGTTTGGACCAATTCATGGTGGAGGGAGCCTCTAAACAGCCAAGTTTTGGGAAATTCATGGTGGAGGGAGCCTCTAAACAGCCCAGTTTGGGCAAATTCATGGTGGAGGGAGCCTCTAACCAGCCCAGTTTGGACCAATTAATGGTGGAGGGAGCCTCTAAACAGCCAAGTTTTGGGAAATTCATGGTGGAGGGAGCCTCTAACCAGCCCAGTTTGGACCAATTCATGGTGGAGGGAGCCTCTAAAAAACCCAGTTTGGACCAATTCATGGTGGAGGGAGCCTCTAAACAGCCCAGTTTGGGCAAATTCATGGTGGAGGGAGCCTCTAACCAGCCCAGTTTGGGCAAATTCATGGTGGAGGGAGCCTCTAAAAAACCCAGTTTGGACCAATTCATGGTGGAGGGAGCCTCTAACCAGCCCAGTTTGGGCAAATTCATGGTGGAGGGAGCCTCTAAACAGCCCAGTTTGGGCAAATTCATGGTGGAGGGAGCCTCTAAACAGCCCAGTTTGGACCAATTCATGGTGGAAGGAGCCTCTAAAAAACCCAGTTTGGACCAATTCATGGTGGAGGGAGCCTCTAAACAGCCCAGTTTGGGCAAATTCATGGTGGAGGGAGCCTCTAAACAGCCCAGTTTGGACCAATTAATGGTGGAGGGAGCCTCTAAACAGCCCAGTTTGGACCAATTCATGGTGGAGGGAGCCTCTAAACAGCCCAGTTTGGACCAATTCATGGTGGAGGGAGCCTCTAAAAAACCCAGTTTGGACCAATTCATGGTGGAGGGAGCCTCTAAACAGCCCAGTTTGGGCAAATTCATGGTGGAGGGAGCCTCTAACCAGCCCAGTTTGGGCAAAATCATGGTGGAGGGAGCCTCTAAAAAACCCAGTTTGGACCTATTCATGGTGGAGGGAGCCTCTAACCAGCCCAGTTTGGGCAAATTCATGGTGGAGGGAGCCTCTAAACAGCCCAGTTTGGGCAAATTCATGGTGGAGGGAGCCTCTAAACAGCCCAGTTTGGACCAATTCATGGTGGAGGGAGCCTCTAAAAAACCCAGTTTGGACCAATTCATGGTGGAGGGAGCCTCTAAACAGCCCAGTTTGGGCAAATTCATGGTGGAGGGAGCCTCTAACCAGCCCAGTTTGGACCAATTAATGTTGGAGGGAGCCTCTAAACAGCCAAGTTTTGGGAAATTCATGGTGGAGGGAGCCTCTAACCAGCCCAGTTTGGACCAATTCATGGTGGAGGGAGCCTCTAACCAGCCCAGTTTGGGCAAATTCATGGTGGAGGGAGCCTCTAAACAGCCCAGTTTGGACCAATTAATGGTGGAGGGAGCCTCTAACCAGCCCAGTTTGGACCAATTCATGGTGGAGGGAGCCTCTAACCAGCCCAGTTTGGGCAAATTCATGGTGGAGGGAGCCTCTAAAAAACCCAGTTTGGACCAATTCATGGTGGAGGGAGCCTCTAACCAGCCCAGTTTGGGCAAATTCATGGTGGAGGGAGCCTCTAAACAGCCCAGTTTGGGCAAATTCATGGTGGAGGGAGCCTCTAAACAGCCCAGTTTGGACCAATTCATGGTGGAGGGAGCCTCTAAACAGCCCAGTTTGGACCAATTAATGGTGGAGGGAGCCTCTAAACAGCCGAGTTTTGGGAAATTCATGGTGGAGGGAGCCTCTAACCAGCCCAGTTTGGACCAATTCATGGTGGAGGGAGCCTCTAAAAAACCCAGTTTGGACCAATTCATGGTGGAGGGAGCCTCTAAACAGCCCAGTTTGGGCAAATTCATGGTGGAGGGAGCCTCTAACCAGCCCAGTTTGAACCAATTTATGGTGGAGGGAGCCTCTAAACAGCCAAGTTTTGGGAAATTCATGGTGGAGGGAGCCTCTAACCAGCCCAGTTTGGACCAATTCATGGTGGAGGGAGCCTCTAAAAAACCCAGTTTGGACCAATTCATGGTGGAGGGAGCCTCTAAAAAACCCAGTTTGGACCAATTCATGGTGGAGGGAGCCTCTAACCAGCCCAGTTTGGGCAAATTCATGGTGGAGGGAGCCTCTAAACAGCCCAGTTTGGGCAAATTCATGGTGGAGGGAGCCTCTAACCAGCCCAGTTTGGACCAATTAATGGTGGAGGGAGCCTCTAAACAGCCAAGTTTTGGGAAATTCATGGTGGAGGGAGCCTCTAACCAGCCCAGTTTGGACCAATTCATGGTGGAGGGAGCCTCTAACCAGCCCAGTTTGGGCAAATTCATGGTGGAGGGAGCCTCTAAAAAACCCAGTTTGGACCAATTCATGGTGGAGGGAGCCTCTAACCAGCCCAGTTTGGACCAATTAATGGTGGAGGGAGCCTCTAAACAGCCAAGTTCGGACCAATTCATGGTGGAGGGAGCCTATAAAAAACCCAGTTTGGACCAATTCATGGTGGAGGGAGCCTCTAACCAGCCCAGTTTGGGCAAATTCATGGTGGAGGGAGCCTCTAAACAGCCCAGTTTGGGCAAATTCATGGTGGAGGGAGCCTCTAACCAGCCCAGTTTGGACCAATTAATGGTGGAGGGAGCCTCTAAACAGCCAAGTTTTGGGAAATTCATGGTGGAGGGAGCCTCTAACCAGCCCAGTTTGGGCAAATTCATGGTGGAGGGAGCCTCTAAACAGCCCAGTTTGGGCAAATTCATGGTGGAGGGAGCCTCTAACCAGCCCAGTTTGGACCAATTCATGGTGGAGGGAGCCTCTAACCAGCCCAGTTTGGGCAAATTCATGGTGGAGGGAGCCTCTAAACAGCCCAGTTTGGACCAATTAATGGTGGAGGGAGCCTCTAACCAGCCCAGTTTGGACCAATTCATGGTGGAGGGAGCCTCTAACCAGCCCAGTTTGGGCAAATTCATGGTGGAGGGAGCCTCTAAAAAACCCAGTTTGGACCAATTCATGGTGGAGGGAGCCTCTAACCAGCCCAGTTTGGGCAAATTCATGGTGGAGGGAGCCTCTAAACAGCCCAGTTTGGGCAAATTCATGGTGGAGGGAGCCTCTAAACAGCCCAGTTTGGACCAATTCATGGTGGAGGGAGCCTCTAAAAAACCCAGTTTGGACCAATTCATGGTGGAGGGAGCCTCTAAACAGCCCAGTTTGGGCAAATTCATGGTGGAGGGAGCCTCTAACCAGCCCAGTTTGGACCAATTAATGGTGGAGGGAGCCTCTAAACAGCCAAGTTTTGGGAAATTCATGGTGGAGGGAGCCCCTAAAAACCCCAGTTTGGACCAATTCATGGTGGAGGGAGCCTCTAAACAGCCCAGTTTGGGCAAATTCATGGTGGAGGGAGCCTCTAACCAGCCCAGTTTGGACCAATTAATGGTGGAGGGAGCCTCTAAACAGCCAAGTTTTGGGAAATTCATGGTGGAGGGAGCCTCTAACCAGCCCAGTTTGGACCAATTCATGGTGGAGGGAGCCTCTAAACAGCCTAGTTTGGACCAATTCATGGTGGAGGGAGCCTCTAAACAGCCAAGTTTTGGGAAATTCATGGTGGAGGGAGCCCCTAAAAACCCCAGTTTGGACCAATTCATGGTGGAGGGAGCCTCTAAACAGCCCAGTTTGGGCAAATTCATGGTGGAGGGAGCCTCTAACCAGCCCAGTTTGGACCAATTAATGGTGGAGGGAGCCTCTAAACAGCCAAGTTTTGGGAAATTCATGGTGGAGGGAGCCTCTAACCAGCCCAGTTTGGACCAATTCATGGTGGAGGGAGCCTCTAACCAGCCCAGTTTGGGCAAATTCATGGTGGAGGGAGCCTCTAAACAGCCCAGTTTGGACCAATTCATGGTGGAGGGAGCCTCTAAAAAACCCAGTTTGGACCAATTCATGGTGGAGGGAGCCTCTAAACAGCCCAGTTTGGGCCAATTCATGGTGGAGGGAGCCTCTAACCAGCCCAGTTTGGACCAATTAATGGTGGAGGGAGCCTCTAAACAGCCAAGTTTTGGGAAATTCATGGTGGAGGGAGCCTCTAACCAGCCCAGTTTGGGCAAATTCATGGTGGAGGGAGCCTCTAAACAGCCCAGTTTGGGCAAATTCATGGTGGAGGGAGCCTCTAAACAGCCCAGTTTGGACCAATTCATGGTGGAGGGAGCCTCTAAACAGCCCAGTTTGGACCAATTAATGGTGGAGGGAGCCTCTAAACAGCCAAGTTTTGGGAAATTCATGGTGGAGGGAGCCTCTAAACAGCCCAGTTTGGGCAAATTCATGGTGGAGGGAGCCTCTAACCAGCCCAGTTTGGACCAATTAATGTTGGAGGGAGCCTCTAAACAGCCAAGTTTTGGGAAATTCATGGTGGAGGGAGCCTCTAACCAGCCCAGTTTGGACCAATTCATGGTGGAGGGAGCCTCTAACCAGCCCAGTTTGGGCAAATTCATGGTGGAGGGAGCCTCTAAACAGCCCAGTTTGGACCAATTCATGGTGGAGGGAGCCTCTAAAAAACCCAGTTTGGACCAATTCATGGTGGAGGGAGCCTCTAAACAGCCCAGTTTGGGCAAATTCATGGTGGAGGGAGCCTCTAACCAGCCCAGTTTGGACCAATTAATGGTGGAGGGAGCCTCTAAACAGCCAAGTTTTGGGAAATTCATGGTGGAGGGAGCCTCTAACCAGCCCAGTTTGGACCAATTCATGGTGGAGGGAGCCTCTAAAAAACCCAGTTTGGACCAATTCATGGTGGAGGGAGCCTCTAAAAAACCCAGTTTGGACCAATTCATGGTGGAGGGAGCCTCTAACCAGCCCAGTTTGGGCAAATTCATGGTGGAGGGAGCCTCTAAACAGCCCAGTTTGGGCAAATTCATGGTGGAGGGAGCCTCTAACCAGCCCAGTTTGGACCAATTAATGGTGGAGGGAGCCTCTAAACAGCCAAGTTTTGGGAAATTCATGGTGGAGGGAGCCTCTAACCAGCCCAGTTTGGGCAAATTCATGGTGGAGGGAGCCTCTAAAAAACCCAGTTTGGACCAATTCATGGTGGAGGGAGCCTCTAACCAGCCCAGTTTGGACCAATTAATGGTGGAGGGAGCCTCTAAACAGCCAAGTTTGGACCAATTCATGGTGGAGGGAGCCTCTAAAAAACCCAGTTTGGACCAATTCATGGTGGAGGGAGCCTCTAACCAGCCCAGTTTGGGCAAATTCATGGTGGAGGGAGCCTCTAAACAGCCCAGTTTGGGCAAATTCATGGTGGAGGGAGCCTCTAACCAGCCCAGTTTGGACCAATTAATGGTGGAGGGAGCCTCTAAACAGCCAAGTTTTGGGAAATTCATGGTGGAGGGAGCCCCTAAAAACCCCAGTTTGGACCAATTCATGGTGGAGGGAGCCTCTAAACAGCCCAGTTTGGGCAAATTCATGGTGGAGGGAGCCTCTAACCAACCCAGTTTGGACCAATTAATGGTGGAGGGAGCCTCTAAACAGCCAAGTTTTGGGAAATTCATGGTGGAGGGAGCCTCTAACCAGCCCAGTTTGGACCAATTCATGGTGGAGGGAGCCTCTAACCAGCCCAGTTTGGGCAAATTCATGGTGGAGGGAGCCTCTAAAAAACCCAGTTTGGACCAATTCATGGTGGAGGGAGCCTCTAACCAGCCCAGTTTGGGCAAATTCATGGTGGAGGGAGCCTCTAAACAGCCCAGTTTGGGCAAATTCATGGTGGAGGGAGCCTCTAAACAGCCCAGTTTGGACCAATTCATGGTGGAGGGAGCCTCTAAACAGCCCAGTTTGGACCAATTAATGGTGGAGGGAGCCTCTAAACAGCCAAGTTTTGGGAAATTCATGGTGGAGGGAGCCTCTAACCAGCCCAGTTTGGACCAATTCATGGTGGAGGGAGCCTCTAACCAGCCCAGTTTGGGCAAATTCATGGTGGAGGGAGCCTCTAAACAGCCCAGTTTGGACCAATTAATGGTGGAGGGAGCCTCTAACCAGCCCAGTTTGGACCAATTCATGGTGGAGGGAGCCTCTAACCAGCCCAGTTTGGGCAAATTCATGGTGGAGGGAGCCTCTAAAAAAGCCCAGTTTGGACCAATTCATGGTGGAGGGAGCCTCTAACCAGCCCAGTTTGGGCAAATTCATGGTGGAGGGAGCCTCTAAACAGCCCAGTTTGGGCAAATTCATGGTGGAGGGAGCCTCTAAACAGCCCAGTTTGGGCAAATTCATGGTGGAGGGAGCCTCTAAACAGCCCAGTTTGGACCAATTCATGGTGGAGGGAGCCTCTAAAAAACCCAGTTTGGACCAATTCATGGTGGAGGGAGCCTCTAAACAGCCCAGTTTGGGCAAATTCATGGTGGAGGGAGCCTCTAACCAGCCCAGTTTGGACCAATTAATGGTGGAGGGAGACTCTAAACAGCCAAGTTTTGGGAAATTCATGGTGGAGGGAGCCCTAAAAACCCCAGTTTGGACCAATTCATGGTGGAGGGAGCCTCTAAACAGCCCAGTTTGGGCAAATTCATGGTGGAGGGAGCCTCTAACCAGCCCAGTTTGGACCAATTAATGGTGGAGGGAGCCTCTAAACAGCCAAGTTTTGGGAAATTCATGGTGGAGGGAGCCTCTAACCAGCCCAGTTTGGACCAATTCATGGTGGAGGGAGCCTCTAAACAGCCCAGTTTGGACCAATTAATGGTGGAGGGAGCCTCTAAACAGCCAAGTTTTGGGAAATTCATGGTGGAGGGAGCCCCTAAAAACCCCAGTTTGGACCAATTCATGGTGGAGGGAGCCTCTAACCAGCCCAGTTTGGGCAAATTCATGGTGGAAGGAGCCTCTAACCAGCCCAGTTTGGACCAATTAATGGTGGAGGGAGCCTCTAAACAGCCAAGTTTTGGGAAATTCATGGTGGAGGGAGCCTCTAACCAGCCCAGTTTGGACCAATTCATGGTGGAGGGAGCCTCTAACCAGCCCAGTTTGGGCAAATTCATGGTGGAGGGAGCCTCTAAAAAACCCAGTTTGGACCAATTCATGGTGGAGGGAGCCTCTAACCAGCCCAGTTTGGGCAAATTCATGGTGGAGGGAGCCTCTAAACAGCCCAGTTTGGACCAATTAATGGTGGAGGGAGCCTCTAAACAGCCAAGTTTTGGGAAATTCATGGTGGAGGGAGCCTCTAACCAGCCCAGTTTGGACCAATTAATGGTGGAGGGAGCCTCTAAACAGCCAAGTTTTGGGAAATTCATGGTGGAGGGAGCCTCTAAACAGCCCAGTTTGGGCAAATTCATGGTGGAGGGAGCCTCTAACCAGCCCAGTTTGGACCAATTAATGGTGGAGGGAGCCTCTACACAGCCAAGTTTTGGGAAATTCATGGTGGAGGGAGCCTCTAACCAGCCCAGTTTGGACCAATTCATGGTGGAGGGAGCCTCTAACCAGCCCAGTTTGGGCAAATTCATGGTGGAGGGAGCCTCTAAAAAACCCAGTTTGGACCAATTCATGGTGGAGGGAGCCTCTAACCAGCCCAGTTTGGGCAAATTCATGGTGGAGGGAGCCTCTAAACAGCCCAGTTTGGGCAAATTCATAGTGGAGGGAGCCTCTAAACAGCCCAGTTTGGACCAATTCATGGTGGAGGGAGCCTCTAAACAGCCAAGTTTTGGGAAATTCATGGTGGAGGGAGCCTCTAAACAGCCCAGTTTGGGCAAATTCATGGTGGAGGGAGCCTCTAACCAGCCCAGTTTGGACCAATTAATGGTGGAGGGAGCCTCTAAACAGCCAAGTTTTGGGAAATTCATGGTGGAGGGAGCCTCTAACCAGCCCAGTTTGGACCAATTCATGGTGGAGGGAGCCTCTAAAAACCCAGTTTGGACCAATTCATGGTTGAGGGAGCCTCTAAACAGCCCAGTTTGGGCAAATTCATGGTGGAGGGAGCCTCTAACCAGCCCAGTTTGGGCAAATTCATGGTGGAGGGAGCCTCTAAAAAACCCAGTTTGGACCAATTCATGGTGGAGGGAGCCTCTAACCAGCCCAGTTTGGGCAAATTCATGGTGGAGGGAGCCTCTAAACAGCCCAGTTTGGGCAAATTCATGGTGGAGGGAGCCTCTAAACAGCCCAGTTTGGACCAATTCATGGTGGAGGGAGCCTCTAAAAAACCCAGTTTGGACCAATTCATGGTGGAGGGAGCCTCTAAACAGCCCAGTTTGGGCAAATTCATGGTGGAGGGAGCCTCTAAACAGCCCAGTTTGGACCAATTAATGGTGGAGGGAGCCTCTAAACAGCCCAGTTTGGACCAATTCATGGTGGAGGGAGCCTCTAAACAGCCCAGTTTGGACCAATTAATGGTGGAGGGAGCCTCTAAACAGCCAAGTTTTGGGAAATTCATGGTGGAGGGAGCCTCTAAACAGCCCAGTTTGGGCAAATTCATGGTGGAGGGAGCCTCTAACCAGCCCAGTTTGGACCAATTAATGGTGGAGGGAGCCTCTAAACAGCCAAGTTTTGGGAAATTCATGGTGGAGGGAGCCTCTAACCAGCCCAGTTTGGACCAATTCATGGTGGAGGGAGCCTCTAAAAAACCCAGTTTGGACCAATTCATGGTGGAGGGAGCCTCTAAACAGCCCAGTTTGGGCAAATTCATGGTGGAGGGAGCCTCTAACCAGCCCAGTTTGGGCAAATTCATGGTGGAGGGAGCCTCTAAAAAACCCAGTTTGGACCAATTCATGGTGGAGGGAGCCTCTAACCAGCCCAGTTTGGGCAATTCATGGTGGAGGGAGCCTCTAAACAGCCCAGTTTGGGCAAATTCATGGTGGAGGGAGCCTCTAAACAGCCCAGTTTGGACCAATTCATGGTGGAGGGAGCCTCTAAAAAACCCAGTTTGGACCAATTCATGGTGGAGGGAGCCTCTAAACAGCCCAGTTTGGGCAAATTCATGGTGGAGGGAGCCTCTAACCAGCCCAGTTTGGACCAATTAATGAGTTGGAGGGAGCCTCTAAACAGCCAAGTTTTGGGAAATTCATGGTGGAGGGAGCCTCTAACCAGCCCAGTTTGGACCAATTCATGGTGGAGGGAGCCTCTAACCAGCCCAGTTTGGGCAAATTCATGGTGGAGGGAGCCTCTAAACAGCCCAGTTTGGACCAAATAATGGTGGAGGGAGCCTCTAACCAGCCCAGTTTGGACCAATTCATGGTGGAGGGAGCCTCTAACCAGCCCAGTTTGGGCAAATTCATGGTGGAGGGAGCCTCTAAAAAACCCAGTTTGGACCAATTCATGGTGGAGGGAGCCTCTAACCAGCCCAGTTTGGGCAAATTCATGGTGGAGGGAGCCTCTAAACAGCCCAGTTTGGGCAAATTCATGGTGGAGGGAGCCTCTAACCAGCCCAGTTTGGACCAATTAATGGTGGAGGGAGCCTCTAAACAGCCAAGTTTTGGGAAATTCATGGTGGAGGGAGCCTCTAACCAGCCCAGTTTGGACCAATTCATGGTGGAGGGAGCCTCTAACCAGCCCAGTTTGGGCAAATTCATGGTGGAGGGAGCCTCTAAAAAACCCAGTTTGGACCAATTCATGGTGGAGGGAGCCTCTAACCAGCCCAGTTTGGGCAAATTCATGGTGGAGGGAGCCTCTAAACAGCCCAGTTTGGGCAAATTCATAGTGGAGGGAGCCTCTAAACAGCCCAGTTTGGACCAATTCATGGTGGAGGGAGCCTCTAAACAGCCAAGTTTTGGGAAATTCATGGTGGAGGGAGCCTCTAAACAGCCCAGTTTGGGCAAATTCATGGTGGAGGGAGCCTCTAACCAGCCCAGTTTGGACCAATTAATGGTGGAGGGAGCCTCTAAACAGCCAAGTTTTGGGAAATTCATGGTGGAGGGAGCCTCTAACCAGCCCAGTTTGGACCAATTCATGGTGGAGGGAGCCTCTAAAAAACCCAGTTTGGACCAATTCATGGTGGAGGGAGCCTCTAAACAGCCCAGTTTGGGCAAATTCATGGTGGAGGGAGCCTCTAACCAGCCCAGTTTGGGCAAATTCATGGTGGAGGGAGCCTCTAAAAAACCCAGTTTGGACCAATTCATGGTGGAGGGAGCCTCTAACCAGCCCAGTTTGGGCAAATTCATGGTGGAGGGAGCCTCTAAACAGCCCAGTTTGGGCAAATTCATGGTGGAGGGAGCCTCTAAACAGCCCAGTTTGGACCAATTCATGGTGGAGGGAGCCTCTAAAAAACCCAGTTTGGACCAATTCATGGTGGAGGGAGCCTCTAAACAGCCCAGTTTGGGCAAATTCATGGTGGAGGGAGCCTCTAAACAGCCCAGTTTGGACCAATTAATGGTGGAGGGAGCCTCTAAACAGCCCAGTTTGGACCAATTCATGGTGGAGGGAGCCTCTAAACAGCCCAGTTTGGACCAATTCATGGTGGAGGGAGCCTCTAAAAAACCCAGTTTGGACCAATTCATGGTGGAGGGAGCCTCTAAACAGCCCAGTTTGGGCAAATTCATGGTGGAGGGAGCCTCTAACCAGCCCAGTTTGGGCAAATTCATGGTGGAGGGAGCCTCTAAAAAACCCAGTTTGGACCAATTCATGGTGGAGGGAGCCTCTAACCAGCCCAGTTTGGGCAAATTCATGGTGGAGGGAGCCTCTAAACAGCCCAGTTTGGGCAAATTCATGGTGGAGGGAGCCTCTAAACAGCCCAGTTTGGACCAATTCATGGTGGAGGGAGCCTCTAAAAAACCCAGTTTGGACCAATTCATGGTGGAGGGAGCCTCTAAACAGCCCAGTTTGGGCAAATTCATGGTGGAGGGAGCCTCTAACCAGCCCAGTTTGGACCAATTAATGTTGGAGGGAGCCTCTAAACAGCCAAGTTTTGGGAAATTCATGGTGGAGGGAGCCTCTAACCAGCCCAGTTTGGACCAATTCATGGTGGAGGGAGCCTCTAACCAGCCCAGTTTGGGCAAATTCATGGTGGAGGGAGCCTCTAAACAGCCCAGTTTGGACCAATTAATGGTGGAGGGAGCCTCTAACCAGCCCAGTTTGGACCAATTCATGGTGGAGGGAGCCTCTAACCAGCCCAGTTTGGGCAAATTCATGGTGGAGGGAGCCTCTAAAAAACCCAGTTTGGACCAATTCATGGTGGAGGGAGCCTCTAACCAGCCCAGTTTGGGCAAATTCATGGTGGAGGGAGCCTCTAAACAGCCCAGTTTGGGCAAATTCATGGTGGAGGGAGCCTCTAAACAGCCCAGTTTGGACCAATTCATGGTGGAGGGAGCCTCTAAACAGCCCAGTTTGGACCAATTAATGGTGGAGGGAGCCTCTAAACAGCCGAGTTTTGGGAAATTCATGGTGGAGGGAGCCTCTAACCAGCCCAGTTTGGACCAATTCATGGTGGAGGGAGCCTCTAAAAAACCCAGTTTGGACCAATTCATGGTGGAGGGAGCCTCTAAACAGCCCAGTTTGGGCAAATTCATGGTGGAGGGAGCCTCTAACCAGCCCAGTTTGGACCAATTAATGGTGGAGGGAGCCTCTAAACAGCCAAGTTTTGGGAAATTCATGGTGGAGGGAGCCTCTAACCAGCCCAGTTTGGACCAATTCATGGTGGAGGGAGCCTCTAAAAAACCCAGTTTGGACCAATTCATGGTGGA
Source organism: Leptodactylus fuscus (assembly GCF_031893055.1). Lineage (NCBI taxonomy): Eukaryota > Metazoa > Chordata > Amphibia > Anura > Leptodactylidae > Leptodactylus > Leptodactylus fuscus. The sequence continues at coordinate 114,207,129 of NC_134268.1, forward strand.
GGGAGCCTCTAAAAAACCCAGTTTGGACCAATTCATGGTGGAGGGAGCCTCTAACCAGCCCAGTTTGGGCAAATTCATGGTGGAGGGAGCCTCTAAACAGCCCAGTTTGGGCAAATTCATGGTGGAGGGAGCCTCTAACCAGCCCAGTTTGGACCAATTAATGGTGGAGGGAGCCTCTAAACAGCCAAGTTTTGGGAAATTCATGGTGGAGGGAGCCTCTAACCAGCCCAGTTTGGACCAATTCATGGTGGAGGGAGCCTCTAACCAGCCCAGTTTGGGCAAATTCATGGTGGAGGGAGCCTCTAAAAAACCCAGTTTGGACCAATTCATGGTGGAGGGAGCCTCTAACCAGCCCAGTTTGGACCAATTAATGGTGGAGGGAGCCTCTAAACAGCCAAGTTCGGACCAATTCATGGTGGAGGGAGCCTATAAAAAACCCAGTTTGGACCAATTCATGGTGGAGGGAGCCTCTAACCAGCCCAGTTTGGGCAAATTCATGGTGGAGGGAGCCTCTAAACAGCCCAGTTTGGGCAAATTCATGGTGGAGGGAGCCTCTAACCAGCCCAGTTTGGACCAATTAATGGTGGAGGGAGCCTCTAAACAGCCAAGTTTTGGGAAATTCATGGTGGAGGGAGCCTCTAACCAGCCCAGTTTGGGCAAATTCATGGTGGAGGGAGCCTCTAAACAGCCCAGTTTGGGCAAATTCATGGTGGAGGGAGCCTCTAAACAGCCCAGTTTGGACCAATTCATGGTGGAGGGAGCCTCTAAACAGCCCAGTTTGGACCAATTAATGGTGGAGGGAGCCTCTAAACAGCCAAGTTTTGGGAAATTCATGGTGGAGGGAGCCTCTAAACAGCCCAGTTTGGGCAAATTCATGGTGGAGGGAGCCTCTAACCAGCCCAGTTTGGACCAATTAATGTTGGAGGGAGCCTCTAAACAGCCAAGTTTTGGGAAATTCATGGTGGAGGGAGCCTCTAACCAGCCCAGTTTGGACCAATTCATGGTGGAGGGAGCCTCTAACCAGCCCAGTTTGGGCAAATTCATGGTGGAGGGAGCCTCTAAACAGCCCAGTTTGGACCAATTAATGGTGGAGGGAGCCTCTAACCAGCCCAGTTTGGACCAATTCATGGTGGAGGGAGCCTCTAACCAGCCCAGTTTGGGCAAATTCATGGTGGAGGGAGCCTCTAAAAAACCCAGTTTGGACCAATTCATGGTGGAGGGAGCCTCTAACCAGCCCAGTTTGGGCAAATTCATGGTGGAGGGAGCCTCTAAACAGCCCAGTTTGGGCAAATTCATGGTGGAGGGAGCCTCTAAACAGCCCAGTTTGGACCAATTCATGGTGGAGGGAGCCTCTAAAAAACCCAGTTTGGACCAATTCATGGTGGAGGGAGCCTCTAAACAGCCCAGTTTGGGCAAATTCATGGTGGAGGGAGCCTCTAACCAGCCCAGTTTGGACCAATTAATGGTGGAGGGAGCCTCTAAACAGCCAAGTTTTGGGAAATTCATGGTGGAGGGAGCCCCTAAAAACCCCAGTTTGGACCAATTCATGGTGGAGGGAGCCTCTAAACAGCCCAGTTTGGGCAAATTCATGGTGGAGGGAGCCTCTAACCAGCCCAGTTTGGACCAATTAATGGTGGAGGGAGCCTCTAAACAGCCAAGTTTTGGGAAATTCATGGTGGAGGGAGCCTCTAACCAGCCCAGTTTGGACCAATTCATGGTGGAGGGAGCCTCTAAACAGCCTAGTTTGGACCAATTAATGGTGGAGGGAGCCTCTAAACAGCCAAGTTTTGGGAAATTCATGGTGGAGGGAGCCCCTAAAAACCCCAGTTTGGACCAATTCATGGTGGAGGGAGCCTCTAAACAGCCCAGTTTGGGCAAATTCATGGTGGAGGGAGCCTCTAACCAGCCCAGTTTGGACCAATTAATGGTGGAGGGAGCCTCTAAACAGCCAAGTTTTGGGAAATTCATGGTGGAGGGAGCCTCTAACCAGCCCAGTTTGGACCAATTCATGGTGGAGGGAGCCTCTAACCAGCCCAGTTTGGGCAAATTCATGGTGGAGGGAGCCTCTAAACAGCCCAGTTTGGACCAATTCATGGTGGAGGGAGCCTCTAAAAAACCCAGTTTGGACCAATTCATGGTGGAGGGAGCCTCTAAACAGCCCAGTTTGGGCAAATTCATGGTGGAGGGAGCCTCTAACCAGCCCAGTTTGGACCAATTAATGGTGGAGGGAGCCTCTAAACAGCCAAGTTTTGGGAAATTCATGGTGGAGGGAGCCTCTAACCGGCCCAGTTTGGGCAAATTCATGGTGGAGGGAGCCTCTAAACAGCCCAGTTTGGGCAAATTCATGGTGGAGGGAGCCTCTAAACAGCCCAGTTTGGACCAATTCATGGTGGAGGGAGCCTCTAAACAGCCCAGTTTGGACCAATTAATGGTGGAGGGAGCCTCTAAACAGCCAAGTTTTGGGAAATTCATGGTGGAGGGAGCCTCTAAACAGCCCAGTTTGGGCAAATTCATGGTGGAGGGAGCCTCTAACCAGCCCAGTTTGGACCAATTAATGTTGGAGGGAGCCTCTAAACAGCCAAGTTTTGGGAAATTCATGGTGGAGGGAGCCTCTAACCAGCCCAGTTTGGACCAATTCATGGTGGAGGGAGCCTCTAACCAGCCCAGTTTGGGCAAATTCATGGTGGAGGGAGCCTCTAAACAGCCCAGTTTGGACCAATTCATGGTGGAGGGAGCCTCTAAAAAACCCAGTTTGGACCAATTCATGGTGGAGGGAGCCTCTAAACAGCCCAGTTTGGGCAAATTCATGGTGGAGGGAGCCTCTAACCAGCCCAGTTTGGACCAATTAATGGTGGAGGGAGCCTCTAAACAGCCAAGTTTTGGGAAATTCATGGTGGAGGGAGCCTCTAACCAGCCCAGTTTGGGCAAATTCATGGTGGAGGGAGCCTCTAAACAGCCCAGTTTGGGCAAATTCATGGTGGAGGGAGCCTCTAAACAGCCCAGTTTGGACCAATTCATGGTGGAGGGAGCCTCTAAACAGCCCAGTTTGGACCAATTAATGGTGGAGGGAGCCTCTAAACAGCCAAGTTTTGGGAAATTCATGGTGGAGGGAGCCTCTAAACAGCCCAGTTTGGGCAAATTCATGGTGGAGGGAGCCTCTAACCAGCCCAGTTTGGACCAATTAATGTTGGAGGGAGCCTCTAAACAGCCAAGTTTTGGGAAATTCATGGTGGAGGGAGCCTCTAACCAGCCCAGTTTGGACCAATTCATGGTGGAGGGAGCCTCTAACCAGCCCAGTTTGGGCAAATTCATGGTGGAGGGAGCCTCTAAACAGCCCAGTTTGGACCAATTAATGGTGGAGGGAGCCTCTAACCAGCCCAGTTTGGACCAATTCATGGTGGAGGGAGCCTCTAACCAGCCCAGTTTGGGCAAATTCATGGTGGAGGGAGCCTCTAAAAAACCCAGTTTGGACCAATTCATGGTGGAGGGAGCCTCTAACCAGCCCAGTTTGGGCAAATTCATGGTGGAGGGAGCCTCTAAACAGCCCAGTTTGGGCAAATTCATGGTGGAGGGAGCCTCTAAACAGCCCAGTTTGGACCAATTCATGGTGGAGGGAGCCTCTAAAAAACCCAGTTTGGACCAATTCATGGTGGAGGGAGCCTCTAAACAGCCCAGTTTGGGCAAATTCATGGTGGAGGGAGCCTCTAACCAGCCCAGTTTGGACCAATTAATGGTGGAGGGAGCCTCTAAACAGCCAAGTTTTGGGAAATTCATGGTGGAGGGAGCCCCTAAAAACCCCAGTTTGGACCAATTCATGGTGGAGGGAGCCTCTAAACAGCCCAGTTTGGGCAAATTCATGGTGGAGGGAGCCTCTAACCAGCCCAGTTTGGACCAATTAATGGTGGAGGGAGCCTCTAAACAGCCAAGTTTTGGGAAATTCATGGTGGAGGGAGCCTCTAACCAGCCCAGTTTGGACCAATTCATGGTGGAGGGAGCCTCTAAACAGCCTAGTTTGGACCAATTAATGGTGGAGGGAGCCTCTAAACAGCCAAGTTTTGGGAAATTCATGGTGGAGGGAGCCCCTAAAAACCCCAGTTTGGACCAATTCATGGTGGAGGGAGCCTCTAAACAGCCCAGTTTGGGCAAATTCATGGTGGAGGGAGCCTCTAACCAGCCCAGTTTGGACCAATTAATGGTGGAGGGAGCCTCTAAACAGCCAAGTTTTGGGAAATTCATGGTGGAGGGAGCCTCTAACCAGCCCAGTTTGGACCAATTCATGGTGGAGGGAGCCTCTAACCAGCCCAGTTTGGGCAAATTCATGGTGGAGGGAGCCTCTAAAAAACCCAGTTTGGACCAATTCATGGTGGAGGGAGCCTCTAACCAGCCCAGTTTGGGCAAATTCATGGTGGAGGGAGCCTCTAAACAGCCCAGTTTGGACCAATTAATGGTGGAGGGAGCCTCTAAACAGCCAAGTTTTGGGAAATTCATGGTGGAGGGAGCCTCTAACCAGCCCAGTTTGGACCAATTAATGGTGGAGGGAGCCTCTAAACAGCCAAGTTTTGGGAAATTCATGGTGGAGGGAGCCTCTAAACAGCCCAGTTTGGGCAAATTCATGGTAGAGGGAGCCTCTAAACGGCCCAGTTTGGACCAATTAATGGTGGAGGGAGCCTCTAAACAGCCAAGTTTTGGGAAATTCATGGTGGAGGGAGCCTCTAACCAGCCCAGTTTGGACCAATTCATGGTGGAGGGAGCCTCTAACCAGCCCAGTTTGGACCAATTCATGGTGGAGGGAGCCTCTAACCAGCCCAGTTTGGGCAAATTCATGGTGGAGGGAGCCTCTAAAAAACCCAGTTTGGACCAATTCATGGTGGAGGGAGCCTCTAACCAGCCCAGTTTGGGCAAATTCATGGTGGAGGGAGCCTCTAAACAGCCCAGTTTGGGCAAATTCATGGTGGAGGGAGCCTCTAAACAGCCCAGTTTGGACCAATTCATGGTGGAGGGAGCCTCTAAACAGCCCAGTTTGGACCAATTAATGGTGGAGGGAGCCTCTAAACAGCCAAGTTTTGGGAAATTCATGGTGGAGGGAGCCTCTAACCAGCCCAGTTTGGACCAATTCATGGTGGAGGGAGCCTCTAAAAAACCCAGTTTGGACCAATTCATGGTGGAGGGAGCCTCTAAACAGCCCAGTTTGGGCAAATTCATGGTGGAGGGAGCCTCTAACCAGCCCAGTTTGGACCAATTAATGGTGGAGGGAGCCTCTAAACAGCCAAGTTTTGGGAAATTCATGGTGGAGGGAGCCTCTAACCAGCCCAGTTTGGACCAATTCATGGTGGAGGGAGCCTCTAAAAAACCCAGTTTGGACCAATTCATGGTGGAGGGAGCCTCTAAAAAACCCAGTTTGGACCAATTCATGGTGGAGGGAGCCTCTAACCAGCCCAGTTTGGGCAAATTCATGGTGGAGGGAGCCTCTAAACAGCCCAGTTTGGGCAAATTCATGGTGGAGGGAGCCTCTAACCAGCCCAGTTTGGACCAATTAATGGTGGAGGGAGCCTCTAAACAGCCAAGTTTTGGGAAATTCATGGTGGAGGGAGCCTCTAACCAGCCCAGTTTGGACCAATTCATGGTGGAGGGAGCCTCTAACCAGCCCAGTTTGGGCAAATTCATGGTGGAGGGAGCCTCTAAAAAACCCAGTTTGGACCAATTCATGGTGGAGGGAGCCTCTAACCAGCCCAGTTTGGACCAATTAATGGTGGAGGGAGCCTCTAAACAGCCAAGTTCGGACCAATTCATGGTGGAGGGAGCCTATAAAAAATCCAGTTTGGACCAATTCATGGTGGAGGGAGCCTCTAACCAGCCCAGTTTGGGCAAATTCATGGTGGAGGGAGCCTCTAAACAGCCCAGTTTGGGCAAATTCATGGTGGAGGGAGCCTCTAACCAGCCCAGTTTGGACCAATTAATGGTGGAGGGAGCATCTAAACAGCCAAGTTTTGGGAAATTCATGGTGGAGGGAGCCCCTAAAAACTCCAGTTTGGACCAATTCATGGTGGAGGGAGCCTCTAAACAGCCCAGTTTGGGCAAATTCATGGTGGAGGGAGCCTCTAACCAGCCCAGTTTGGACCAATTAATGGTGGAGGGAGCCTCTAAACAGCCAAGTTTTGGGAAATTCATGGTGGAGGGAGCCTCTAACCAGCCCAGTTTGGACCAATTCATGGTGGAGGGAGCCTCTAACCAGCCCAGTTTGGGCAAATTCATGGTGGAGGGAGCCTCTAAAAAACCCAGTTTGGACCAATTCATGGTGGAGGGAGCCTCTAACCAGCCCAGTTTGGGCAAATTCATGGTGGAGGGAGCCTCTAAACAGCCCAGTTTGGGCAAATTCATGGTGGAGGGAGCCTCTAAACAGCCCAGTTTGGACCAATTCATGGTGGAGGGAGCCTCTAAACAGCCCAGTTTTGACCAAATAATGGTGGAGGGAGCCTCTAAACAGCCAAGTTTTGGGAAATTCATGGTGGAGGGAGCCTCTAAACAGCCCAGTTTGGGCAAATTCATGGTGGAGGGAGCCTCTAACCAGCCCAGTTTGGACCAATTAATGTTGGAGGGAGCCTCTAAACAGCCAAGTTTTGGGAAATTCATGGTGGAGGGAGCCTCTAACCAGCCCAGTTTGGACCAATTCATGGTGGAGGGAGCCTCTAACCAGCCCAGTTTGGGCAAATTCATGGTGGAGGGAGCCTCTAAACAGCCCAGTTTGGACCAATTAATGGTGGAGGGAGCCTCTAACCAGCCCAGTTTGGACCAATTCATGGTGGAGGGAGCCTCTAACCAGCCCAGTTTGGGCAAATTCATGGTGGAGGGAGCCTCTAAAAAACCCAGTTTGGACCAATTCATGGTGGAGGGAGCCTCTAACCAGCCCAGTTTGGGCAAATTCATGGTGGAGGGAGCCTCTAAACAGCCCAGTTTGGGCAAATTCATGGTGGAGGGAGCCTCTAAAAAACCCAGTTTGGACCAATTCATGGTGGAGGGAGCCTCTAAAAAACCCAGTTTGGACCAATTCATGGTGGAGGAGCCTCTAAACAGCCCAGTTTGGGCAAATTCATGGTGGAGGGAGCCTCTAACCAGCCCAGTTTGGACCAATTAATGGTGGAGGGAGCCTCTAAACAGCCAAGTTTTGGGAAATTCATGGTGGAGGGAGCCCCTAAAAACCCCAGTTTGGACCAATTCATGGTGGAGGGAGCCTCTAAACAGCCCAGTTTGGGCAAATTCATGGTGGAGGGAGCCTCTAACCAGCCCAGTTTGGACCAATTAATGGTGGAGGGAGCCTCTAAACAGCCAAGTTTTGGGAAATTCATGGTGGAGGGAGCCTCTAACCAGCCCAGTTTGGACCAATTCATGGTGGAGGGAGCCTCTAAACAGCCCAGTTTGGACCAATTAATGGTGGAGGGAGCCTCTAAACAGCCAAGTTTTGGGAAATTCATGGTGGAGGGAGCCCCTAAAAACCCCAGTTTGGACCAATTCATGGTGGAGGGAGCCTCTAAACAGCCCAGTTTGGGCAAATTCATGGTGGAGGGAGCCTCTAACCAGCCCAGTTTGGACCAATTAATGGTGGAGGGAGCCTCTAAACAGCCAAGTTTTGGGAAATTCATGGTGGAGGGAGCCTCTAACCAGCCCAGTTTGGACCAATTCATGGTGGAGGGAGCCTCTAACCAGCCCAGTTTAAGCAAATTCATGGTGGAGGGAGCCTCTAAAAAACCCAGTTTGGACCAATTCATGGTGGAGGGAGCCTCTAACCAGCCCAGTTTGGGCAAACTCATGGTGGAGGGAGCCTCTAAACAGCCCAGTTTGGACCAATTAATGGTGGAGGGAGCCTCTAAACAGCCAAGTTTTGGGAAATTCATGGTGGAGGGAGCCTCTAACCAGCCCAGTTTGGACCAATTAATGGTGGAGGGAGCCTCTAAACAGCCAAGTTTTGGGAAATTCATGGTGGAGGGAGCCTCTAAACAGCCCAGTTTGGGCAAATTCATGGTGGAGGGAGCCTCTAAACGGCCCAGTTTGGACCAATTAATGGTGGAGGGAGCCTCTAAACAGCCAAGTTTTGGGAAATTCATGGTGGAGGGAGCCTCTAACCAGCCCAGTTTGGACCAATTCATGGTGGAGGGAGCCTCTAAAAAACCCAGTTTGGACCAATTCATGGTGGAGGGAGCCTCTAAACAGCCCAGTTTGGGCAAATTCATGGTGAAGGGAGCCTCTAACCAGCCCAGTTTGGACCAATTAAGGGTGGAGGGAGCCTCTAAACAGCCAAGTTTTGGGAAATTCATGGTGGAGGGAGCCTCTAAAAAACCCAGTTTGGACCAATTAATGGTGGAGGGAGCCTCTAAACAGCCAAGTTTTGGGAAATTCATGGTGGAGGGAGCCTCTAAACAGCCCAGTTTGGGCAAATTCATGGTGGAGGGAGCCTCTAACCAGCCCAGTTTGGACCAATTAATGGTGGAGGGAGCCTCTAAACAGCCAAGTTTTGGGAAATTCATGGTGGAGGGAGCCTCTAACCAGCCCAGTTTGGACCAATTCATGGTGGAGGGAGCCTCTAAAAAACCCAGTTTGGACCAATTCATGGTGGAGGGAGCCTCTAAACAGCCCAGTTTGGGCAAATTCATGGTGAAGGGAGCCTCTAACCAGCCCAGTTTGGACCAATTAATGGTGGAGGGAGCCTCTAAACAGCCAAGTTTTGGGAAATTCATGGTGGAGGGAGCCTCTAAAAACCCAGTTTGGACCAATTTATGGTGGAGGGAGCCTCTAAACAGCCCAGTTTGGGCAAATTCATGGTGGAGGGAGCCTCTAAAAACCCCCAGTTTGGACCAATTCATGGTGGAGGGAGCCTCTAAAAACCCCAGTTTGGACCAATTCATGGTGGAGGGAGCCTCTAAAAACCCCAGTTTGGACCAATTCATGGTGGAGGGAGCCGCTAAACAGCCCAGTTTGGACCAATTCATGGTGGAGGGAGCCTCTAACCAGCAGAGTTGGTGGAAATCAGGGTGGAGGGAGCCTCTAACCAGCAGAGTTGGGGGAAATCAAGGTGGAGGGAGCCTAGTATTAGCAGAATTGTGCAACGCTTATGGTGGATGAGTATGAGGATGCGGAGGAATTGGAGAGGTTGAGTACAGACATGGAGTTTCATGTTGGGGTGCTTTACACAGGTGGGCACAAAAATGACGGCTCTACCCAGTGGTGGTTCATTTTTATCAAAGTGAGCCGGTCGGCACTCTCAGCTGACAGACGGGTGCGCTTGTCAGTGATGATGCCACCGGCTGCACTGAACACCCTCTCAGATAGGACGCTGGCGGCAGGACAGGACAGCACCTCCAAGGCATATAGGGCAAGTTCAAGCCACAGGTCCAACTTCGACACCCAATACGTGTAGGGCGCAGAGGGGTCGGAGAGGACAGGGCTGTGGTCGGAAAGGTATTCCCGCAACATGCGCCTATACTTCTCACGCCTGGTGACACTAGGACCCTCCGTGGCGGCACTTTGGCGAGGGGGTGCCATCAAGGTGTCCCAGACCTTAGACAGTGTGCCCCTCGTTTGTGTGGACCGGTGAGAACTTGGTTGCCTACTGGAGGAACTGCCCTCCCTGCCGCCAACGTCACATGCTGGAAACATCTCCATCATATTCTGCACCAATTGCCTGTGGCAAGCATTGATGCGATTGGCCCTCCCCTCTACCGGAATAAAAGACGAGATGTTGTTTTTATACCGGGGGTCAAGGATAGCAAAGATCCAGTACTGGTTGTCCTCCATGATTTTGACAATACGCTTGTCGGTTGTAAAGCACCCCAACATGAACTCAGCCATGTCTGCCACAGTGTTAGTTGGCATGACTCCTCTGGCCCCACCGGAAAGTTCAATCTCCATTTCCTCCTCATCCTCCATGTCTACCCATCCGCGCTGCAACAATGGGACGATTCGAAGTTGCCCGGAAGCCTCCTGTATCACCATCACATCATCGGACAACTCTTCTTCCTCCTCCTCCTCCTCCTCCTCCTCCATTAAACGCAGTGAAGCGGACAGATGTGTGGACCTACTCTCCAGCTGTGACGGATCGGATGCTATCCCTGACTCCTCTGTGTGATCTGAGTTATCCCTGATGTCAATCAGGGATTCTCTCAGAACACACAAGAGCGGGATTGTAAGGCTCACCATCGCATCCTCAGAGCTCACCCTCCTTGTGGACTCCTCAAAGACCCGTAGGATGTCACAAAGGTCTCTCATCCATGGCCACTCATGGATGTGAAACTGAGGCAGCTGACTTTGTGGCACCCTAGGGTTTTGTAGCTGGTATTCCATCAAAGGTCTCTGCTGCTCAACCACTCTATTCAACATCTGAAACGTTGAGTTCCAGCGTGTGGGGACGTCGCACAAAAGCCGGTGTTGTGGCACATGCAGGCGTTGCTGGAGAGATTTTAAGCTAGCAGCGGCTACTGTCGACTTGCGAAAGTGGGCGCACATGCGCCGCACTTTCACCAGTAGCTCTGGAACATTGGGGTAGCTCTTTAGGAAACGTTGCACCACTAGGTTGAAGACGTGGGCCAGGCATGGAACATGTTGGAGTCCGGCAAGCTCCAGAGCTGCTACCAGGTTCCGGCCGTTATCACAAACGACCATGCCTGGGCCCAGGTGCAGCGGCTCAAACCATATTGCCGTCTCATTGAGGAGGGCATCCCTCACCTCGGAGGCAGTGTGCTGTCTGTCCCCCAAGCTGATCAGCTTCAGCACAGCCTGCTGACGTCTACCAACGCCAGTGCTGCAACGTTTCCAACTCGTAGCTGGGGTCAATCTAACAGCGGAGGAGGAGGCGGTGGCGGAGGAGGAGGAGGCGGTGGCGGAGGAGGAGGCGGTAGAGGAGGAGGAGGAGGGGGGTGTTCTTCTCGTGTCCCTGCCAGGAATGTTAGGCGGGGAGACGAGGTACACCGGGCCAGTTTGGGAAGCAGTCCCAGCCTCAACTACATTCACCCAGTGTGCCGTCAGTGAAATGTAGCGTCTCTGTCCGCATGCACTTGTCCACGCGTCGGTGGTCAAGTGGACCTTTGTGCAAAGCGCGGAACTAAGGGCCCACCTGATGTTGAGTGACACGTGCTGGTGCAAGGCGGGGACGGCACACCGGGAGAAGTAGTGACGGCTAGGGACGGCATAGCGAGGTGCCGCAGTTGCCATCAGGTCCAGGAAGGCGGGAGTTTCAACAGGCCGGAACGCCAACATCTCCTGGGCCAGCAGTTTAGCGATGTTGGCGTTCAAGGCTTGCGCGTGTGGGTGGTTAGCAGTGTATTTCTGCCGCCGCTCCAATGTCTGAGAGATGGTGGGTTGTTGTAAAGAAACGCCTGATGGTGCCTTTGATGGTGCAGGAGAAGGAGATAAGACAGGACCAGGGGAGGATGAGGTAGAAGTCAACAAAGTGGCGGAGGCAGATGAAGTGGTGTCCTGGCTCGTCCTCTGGAGTGCATCGCCAGCACAGTCAGCAGTGGCAGTGGCAGAGGCAGAGGCAGTGGCAGAGGCAGTGGCAGTGGCGTGAACGGCAGGCGGCCTTTGTCCTGCCGTTGCTGCCTGCCACTGATTCCAGTGCTTGGATTCCAAATGACGGCGCATTGAAGTGGTGGACAGGTTGCTCTTCTCAGAGCCCCTAATCAATTTCGAGAGGCAAATTGTGCAGACAACACTATATCTGTCCTCGGCGCATTCCTTGAAAAAACTCCACACCTTCGAGAAACGTGCCCTCGAGGTGGGAGTTTTTCGGGGCTGGGTACGAACTGGAACATCTTGGGAGATTCCGGGTGTGGCCTGGCTTCGCCTAAGCTGCTGACCTCTGCCTCTGCCTCTAGCTACCCTTTTTGGTGCTGCACCTGCCTCAACATCCACACTACTTTCCCCGCTTGACATCCCCCCTGTCCAGGTCGGGTCAGTGTCCTCATCATCCACCACTTCCTCTTCCAACTCCTGTCTCATCTCCTCCTCCCGCACAATGCGCCGGTCAACTGGATGCCCTGACGGCAACTGCGTCACATCATCGTCGATGAGGGTGGGTTGCTGGTCATCCACCACCAAATCGAACGGAGATGGAGGAGACTCTAGTGTTTGAGCATCTGGACACAGATGCTCCTCTGTTAGGTTCGTGGAATCGTGACGTGGAGAGGCAGGTTGAAGGACAATGAAAGGAGCGGAGAACAGCTCTGGGGAGCAGGGACAGTTTGGGTTATTGTTCTGTAAAGCTTCGGAATTTTGGGAGGAAGGAAGACAAGACTGTTGGGTAATAGGAGGAGAGGAGGCAGAGTCTGACTGGCTGCTGGACAATGTGCTGTAAGCGTTCTCTGACAGCCATTGCAAGACCTGTTCCTGGTTCTCGGGCCTACTAAGGTTTGTACCCTGCAGTTTAGTTAATGTGGCAAGCAACCCTGGCACTGTGGAGTGGCGCAATGCTTGCTGCCCCACAGGAGTAGGCACGGGACGCCCTGTGGCTTCACTGCTACCTTGCTCCCCAGAACCATTCCCCCGACCTCGCCCACGGCCTCGTCCACGTCCCTTTCCGGGAGCCTTGCGCATTTTGAATTCCTAGTTAGAAATTGGCACTGTATACCAGTAGTAAAAATTGTGGGTGCACGTAACCCCAATATATTCTTTGAATTACCAGTCAGAAACTGGCACTATATGGCAGTAGCAAGAAATGAGGGTATTTGTATTCCCAATATATTCTTTGAATTCCCAGTCAGACAATGGCACTGTATACCAGTAGTAAAAATTGTGGGTGCACGTAACCCCAATATATTCTTTGAATTACCAGTCAGAAACTGGCACTATATGGCAGTAGCAAGAAATGAGGGTATTTATAACCCCAATATATTCTTTGAATTCCCAGTCAGACAATGGCACTGTATACCAGTAGTAAAAATTGTGGGTGCACGTAACCCCAATATATTCTTTGAATTCCCAGTCAGACAATGGCACTATATACCAGTAGCAAGAAATGAGGGTATTTATAACCCCAATATATTCTTTGAATTCCCAGTCAGACAATGGCACTGTATACCAGTAGTAAAAATTGTGGGTGCACGTAACCCCAATATATTCTTTGAATTACCAGTCAGAAACTGGCACTCTATACCAGTAGCAAGAAATGAGGGTATTTATAACCCCAATATATTCTTTGAATTCCCAGTCAGACAATGGCACTGTATACCAGTAGTAAAAATTGTGGGTGCACGTAACCCCAATATATTCTTTGAATTACCAGTCAGAAACTGGCACTATATGGCAGTAGCAAGAAATGAGGGTATTTATAACCTCAATATATTCTTTGAATTCCCAGTCAGACAATGGCACTGTATACCAGTAGTAAAAATTGTGGGTGCACGTAACCCCAATATATTCTTTGAATTCCCAGTCAGACAATGGCACTATATACCAGTAGCAAGAAATGAGGGTATTTATAACCCCAATATATTCTTTGAATTCCCAGTCAGACAATGGCACTGTATACCAGTAGTAAAAATTGTGGGTGCACGTAACCCCAATATATTCTTTGAATTACCAGTCAGAAACTGGCACTATATGGCAGTAGCAAGAAATGAGGGTATTTATAACCCCAATATATTCTTTGAATTCCCAGTCAGACAATGGCACTGTATACCAGTAGTAAAAATTGTGGGTGCACGTAACCCCAATATATTCTTTGAATTACCAGTCAGAAACTGGCACTATATGGCAGTAGCAAGAAATGAGGGTATTTGTATTCCCAATATATTCTTTGAATTCCCAGTCAGACAATGGCACTGTATACCAGTAGTAAAAATTGTGAGTGCACGTAACCCCAATATATTCTTTGAATTACCAGTCAGAAACTGGCACTATATGGCAGTAGCAAGAAATGAGGGTATTTATAACCCCAATATATTCTTTGAATTCCCAGTCAGACAATGGCACTGTATACCAGTAGTAAAAATTGTGGGTGCACGTAACCCCAATATATTCTTTGAATTCCCAGTCAGACAATGGCACTATATACCAGTAGCAAGAAATGAGGGTATTTATAACCCCAATATATTCTTTGAATTCCCAGTCAGACAATGGCACTGTATACCAGTAGTAAAAATTGTGGGTGCACGTAACCCCAATATATTCTTTGAATTACCAGTCAGAAACTGGCACTATATGGCAGTAGCAAGAAATGAGGGTATTTGTATTCCCAATATATTCTTTGAATTCCCAGTCAGACAATGGCACTGTATACCAGTAGTAAAAATTGTGGGTGCACGTAACCCCAATATATTCTTTGAATTCCCAGTCAGACAATGGCACTATATACCAGTAGCAAGAAATGAGGGTATTTATAACCCCAATATATTCTTTGAATTACCAGTCAGAAACTGGCACTATATGGCAGTAGCAAAAATAGTGGGTGTATATAGCCCCAAATCTATTGCTAGGGGACTTGCAGGGTATTTCTGGGGTGAAGGTGGGGGGGCACACCGTTGGAACGGGTATCGGGGGTATATATCGGGTATACGGGAATACACTGACAGTGTATTCCATTCAGGATCCTGGGAAAGCTGGGTTGCGGCGATTGAGCCCGTCAGTGCCACGTTACACTGACAAGCTTCTCCCTGGAATTTAGCTCTTATAAGAGCTGTTGGTTGTCTTCTCCTTCCTATCTAGCCTGTCCCTGCCTACCCAGAATCTAAGCCCTAGCTAGCTGGACGGAAACCTCCGTCCTCGGTGAATTGCAAGCTCAGAATGACGCGAACCTGGGCGGCGCTGTTCTTTTAAATTAGAGGTCACATGTTTTCGGCAGCCAATGGGTTTTGCCTACTTTTTTCAACGTCACCGGTGTCGTAGTTCCTGTCCCACCTACCCTGCGCTGTTATTGGAGCAAAAAAGGCGCCAGGGAAGGTGGGAGGGGAATCGAGTAATGGCGCACTTTACCACGCGGTGTTCGATTCGATTCGAACATGCCGAACAGCCTAATATCCGATCGAACATGAGTTCGATAGAACACTGTTCGCTCATCTCTAATTTTTATCAGACACTTTATTTATTTATTTTTCACTTTTTATTTTTTACTTTTACACTTTTTACTTTAGGACACTTGGATTAGTGATGCTTTGATAAAAGCACCACTAATTCTCTATTAGACGCTGCAGGACACAGCTCTCAGTGTCTTGCAGCGTCTGGAGAAAGTCAGACGCAGGGGCTGCCTGCGTCTGACTTCCTCTTAAAGCGGCAGGATCAACCAGGTATTGGGGGTCTTTTGGAGCTTGGGGTCACTGGCCAGACCCCAGGCTCCATGTTAGAGACATCGGCACCCCTCGATCTCGCCGCGGGGGGGTGCCGATTCGGCCGGCACCGTCACGGAACCGCTTCAGTTCCGTGATCATGTTTGATCATGGAACTGAAGGGGTTAAAACCCCCCGATCGGAGCCCCCTCCGATAGGGGGTAATGGAGCAGGGTCTTAACTGTCAGATACAGCTAAGATCCGCTCCAATTACATCGGCACTGACAGGGAATCCTTCCCTGACTGCCCGACGTAATTTTACTATAGGGCAGTCAGGAAGGACCTGTCAGTGCCGACGTAATTTTACTATGGGCCGGTCGTTAAGGGGTTAAACGTTCTTGGTCACAAAGCACTAATGATAATCAAAGTTCAATTTTAGTTCAGATGGTAATTGAACTTTTTTTTTGTAATATATATATACTATGATTTCCATCTGCAACTATTACAAAGAGTAATCGGATGTACACCAAACATTCAGTGTATGACCAATTACATTCTTTCACAAGTACTGCATAGCAAATTTATGTGTATAACTCTAAACTGAAATTTAGGTTCAATTGAATTAGAAATAATAGTATTTTACTAAGTGCAAATAAAGGGAGGTAGCTAACTTTCAGTTCACAATGTCGACAATTGAAGTAGTGTAAAGAACAAAAAAACATATATAAGCAAATTTTTCCACTTCAGGATTAAGAGCAGAAACTCCAGCAGTTTTTAAATTTCTACTAGAGTTCCCATTCATCTTCTCTCAGATCACAAAGTTGTAATTTCAATAAATAGGTTACATCCATTACAAATATAGAATGTATGATTAAGCCAGGTTTCAAGCAAATTAGCCTTTAGATGCAGCAGGGGTTACAGCCATTAACTCCAATAATAGAATACCTACAGAAAAATTATGGGCTTTCAAGTTCCCGTTATAGTGCTGCAAAGAAGGCTTTAAAGAATCTCTCCAGAGTATTATTACACTGTTCAAATGCACTCTCTTGTATATTTACTATTGTCAAGGCTTCCTTTTTGTGCATGCTGTATTTACACTCATTCTCTACAATTCATGAGTAGAAGCAAGCAATAAATGCAAATACGGTGGGTAGTCTAATCTTACAATGATATGATAATTAAAATAATTGTTCTAATCCAGTTATACAGCAGTTTGGTTTGTCTAATGTTGACTTAATAAAGAAATGAATGGTAATAATTTTTACATTTATATTGGTACATTGATGTTTGATTTTAATTTTTTTACGTTATGTTTCTGTCTTGCTTTGTTACACATCGTATAAGGCTCCATATTCCATTTTCCCTCATTTCCTGGCTAGGCTGCAGTTCCCAGCTCTCTGCTTCTGAATAGTTGCTTTGTGTGTCATATTGTGGGTATATTGGGCTGAGATGTACCAGAATTATTAAGAGACTCTCGCCTTTTAATAATCCAGGCTCAATGTGGGATGTTCCAATAACTGGAATTGAAACATACCAGTCTGAAATCCCTGACCAACTTTCATCCTCTCCCTGTACTGTCCACTTTGTTGAAAGATTGCAAGCAGGTGCACAAAAAGGGAAAAAAAATGCAATTTTTGTGAAAAAACGGCAATTCAAAACACCAAAACACTTTTTCCTGCCTTATATGTCCAAAAATTGGTATACAAGACATAATAAATTGGCCCCACTTTTCTAAGTTCATAGCCCATTATAAGATAAGATAACCCTTTAATAGTCCCACATTGGGGAAATTTCACCATGTTACAGCAGCATAGTAATACAGATACAGGATAATACACAGTAATATATTACAGACATAGACACACATATGCTGAGAAGAGAAGATATACTAGGAGTCAATAGCAGGTAAGGAAAAACGGAAGAGAAAGAGGAAGACCTCATGGTCATCGTCATAATCATTAGTTCTCTGTGCGGAGTGATCTTCGCTTGGTCTGATGTAGATTATACAGCCTGGTCGCGGTTGGAAAGAAGGACCTGCGATAGCGCTCCTTCTCACACTTGGGGTGAAGCAGACGGTCACTTACAGTGCTGCCAAGTCCCTTCAGGGTCCCATACATGGGGTGGGATTTGTTCTCCCGCATGGAGGTCACCACAGACAGTATCCTTCTGTCACCAACCACCTGTACTGGGTCCAAGGGGCTCCCCAGGACAGAGCTGGCCCTCCTGATCAGCCTGTCAAGTCTATTTCTGTCCCTGGTTGATATACTGCTCCCCAGCAGGCCACACCAAAAAAGATGGCTGAGGCAACCACAGAGTTGAAGAAGGCCCTAAGAAGTGTCCCCTGGACTCCGAAGGCCCTCAGCCTCCTGAGCAGGTAGAGTCTGCTGTGGCCCTTTCTGTGCAGTGCCTCCAGGTGATCAGCCCAGTCTAGTTTATTGTTGAGGATCACGCCTAGATACTTATAGGTCCTGACTATCTCAATACATGTTCCTTGGATCTCCACTGGGGTCGGAGCACCTCTCCGTTTACTAAAGTCCACCACCATCTCCTTGGTCTTCCCAGCATTAATCCTGAGCTGGTTCTGCTGGCACCATTCAACAAAATCCCGGTTTAAGTCTCTGTATTCCCTATCGTCACCATCAGTGATAAGGCCTACTATTGCAGAGTCATCGGAGTACTTCTGTAAGTAACAGCTGGATGAGTTGTGCCTAAAGTCAGCAGTGTACAGTGTGAAGAGAAATGGGGCAAGACCTGTACCTTGTGGTGCCCCCATACTACAGATCACAGTGTCAGACACACCGTTTTGGGCTCTCACATACTGAGGGCAGTTTGTAAGGTAGTCTAGTATCCAGTTGGACAGGTGGTGGTCCACACCACGAAGATTCAGCTTCTCCCTCAGTAGCCCTGGCTGAATGGTGTTGAACACACTGGAGAAATCAAAGAACATTATTCTCACAGTGTTCCCGGGTTTCTCTAGGTGAGAGAGAGCTCTATGAAGAAGGTGGATGATGGCGTCATCCACCCCAATGCCTGGCCGATAGGCAAACTGGAGGGGGTCCAGAGCGGAGCTCACTAGGGGGCGTAGGTGTGTCAGGACCAGTCTCTCTAGGATGTTCATCAGGTGGGATGTCAGTGCTACAGGTCGGTAGTCATTGTAGCCCATCGGGTTGGGTTTCTTTGGGACTGGTACCACGCAAGATGTTTTCCACAGTTGAGGTACCACTCAAAGCAGGGAAATCTTTTTTAAGCAAAATGTTTTTTGAAGAGTCTCTGTTTTAGACTAAAGCCCCATGTAGCATGCCACAGCAAAAAAGCACTGAGGGAAAAATCGCAGTGGCAGCACATCACAATTTTTCCCACAGCGGTTTCATCTGCTGAATTTTCTGATTCAATTATGCCAATAGGCAAACCCCTGCTTTTACGCCACATTGGGCCCTGGCCTTACTCTGACTTGATTGTTGTTTAGTGAGAGTGAGAGAAACAGAACAATAAACTTTCTGTTTGCATCTACTAGAGCTGAGCAAACTAATTCAGATTAAACCCAAATTTTCCAAAAGCTGAAAAGCTGAAACCTATAGGGTTCATAAAATACTATTATACTCTTCAGGCCTCTTGTGGTATTCTGGAATCTTCTTTAGGCATCTTTTTGATGCCTCTGGTTCACTTGACAGGCACCAAAGTCACCGTTGAGGCCTGTGATTGGACCTCAGCGGTCAGGTGGGGCACACCAAAGTTATGTCACTTTGACTCAGGTCCTAGGTGTGTGATATCAGCCATAGCAAGACTCCTGAAGAGGAAACCATCATACTGTAATGCTGAATACAGAATAAAACTATGCCCAAGGTAGTGTATGAAGCAAGGAGTGGGGATAAAAAGCACAGAGTACAGCTTTACTGACAGTGGAGGGTATTCATTAAATTATTGACAAAAAAAATAAATATATAAAAACTACTGTAAAAAAAAGAGGCAAACTGCTTTGTCCTTTTTGTACCTGGCTCAACATTTTTTTGTAAAATGTGCGGAGTGGAGCAGGGCGAGGATCAATTTATTCTGGGGCAGCAATGTCTGAGTCCAACAGGTTTACTGTAACACACTCCAGAAAAATGGAACAAGTTATACATGGAATATTTCCAGGCTTTGGCTGGCATACACTTTTCAATTTTGTGGGATGTTCCAGAATTATTAACAAGCTGAAACCTCTTAATAACTCTGGTGTGTCTGGCTTTACCGGGATAATTGAATGAAAGTGGTGTTGGAAACGCCATCCTTAATAAATTATGTCCTTTGTTTTATGGCAGCATGGCTGTGTATCATAGTCGAGTCTCAGGAAATTT
Organism: Leptodactylus fuscus; assembly: GCF_031893055.1. NCBI lineage: Eukaryota > Metazoa > Chordata > Amphibia > Anura > Leptodactylidae > Leptodactylus > Leptodactylus fuscus. Next base: position 114,226,708 of record NC_134268.1, read on the forward strand.
CAGTTTTCATAAGGAGAAAAAAATGAAATGAAAATACCTGAAGAAAGAAGTAAAATAATGCAAGGCTCATGAAGATTAAAGTTGCTTGCGCTAGGAAGGAGGGTCAGTGATTACTTGATATAGTTAATTCCACCCAGACCCCACATGGTTTAATTATGGTTTTATCCTATGTAATTATGCATGGTGTAATTTCTTGATGATGATACTGATTCTGTGTTGTTACATTTAAATAAATAAAACCTCAAAAAAGACAACACTTTCTGGAGTTATTTGTCTAGCGGATAATCCTTATTTTTTCATGTTTCTATAATATGTATTTCTGACAGATGGGTGGGTCTGAAAAATGTAGGCAGTATTTGATCAGTATTTCACACATGTATGCTAAAACCAGTGGCGTAACTAGGAATGGCGGGGCCCCATAGCGAACTTTTGACATGCCCCCCCTTCTTCCTGACCGACACCGAAGACCTCGACCGACCAGCCCCCCACTGCATTCCTGCTTCATATTATGCCCCATTATGGCCCCTGCACATGGTATTATGCCCCATAATGAACACCCATGAATTATAATTAGAGACCCGGGGGGAAACAAACATTTAAAAAACACTTTTACTTACCTATCTCTGGCTCTGCTGCAGTCTTCGGTGGTGTCGGCCATCTTTAATGACATACTGACATCACATGACCTGGGACGCAGGCCCCAGTCATGTGACATCAGGGACATCCCACAACTAAGCCCGAAGCCTGCTAGGAGTGTGAAAAGGTAAGTAACACGTTTTTTTATGTTCCTTTACCTTTCTGGGGCCTACGATCATTATACTCGGGGGTCTGAAAAGAACCCCAAGTATAATAATAATGCTTGTGGGGCCTGCGGCGTCACCTACTGATCTCAGCCACTGCCAGTATCGGTAAGTAAATAGTAATTCCAGCCGGTAACAGCCTATTAAGAAAAGAATATATCCATTGTAGTCTCAGGCCTTACTATAACTCCTAGGCAGCAGGCCCCAGGGTCATGACCCTCGGGGTCATGTTTGACGCAGACCTTTCCTTCACCCCTCATGTTGAATCACTCGCACGTTCATGTCACCTCCACCTCAAAAACATCTCCAGAATACGCCCTTTCCTCACCAGAGATACACTAAAGACACTTATTGTCTCTCTGATTCATTCTCCCCTTGACTACTGTAATTCCTTACTAATCGGTCTTCCCCTCACTAAACTCTCCCCTCTACTATCTATTCTGAATGCAGCGGCCAGGCTTATCCATCAGTCTAGACGCTACAGCGATGCCTCGGGTCTGTGCCAGTCTCTACATTGGCTGCCTATTCAATATAGAATAAAATATGCAGTTATTACTCTCATCCACAAGGCTCTCCATAATGCCGCACCTCCATACATTTCCTCCCTCATCTCTGTCTACCGCCCAACCCGTGCTCTCCGTTCGCTCAATGACCTAACACTTACATCCTCTATTATCAGAACCTCCCACGCTTTTATACAAGACTTCTTCCGAGCTGCACCACTTCTCTGGAATGCTCTACCCCGGACAATCAGATTAACTCCCAATTTCTACAGCTTCAAACGCAAACTAAAGACGCATCTTTTCTAGACAGGCCTATCACAATGTCTAACGTAAACCCTTAACCCTCCTCTGTCCCCGCTCCCACATTACCCCACATGATATGATGTCATCTCAGGATAACTTTATCTGTCCAAGCTCCATCCACATGTTAAAGGACACGACTGTTGACGGCTCATAAAGTTTTATGTGCAATGACAGTCACCTCTATTACAAAAGTGTCTGACCTCTGCATAAGCAATACCGCCCCTGCTACCTCTTGTGTCACCCCCTCTACCTCATAGCTTGTAAGCTCTTGCGAGCAGGGCCCTCAGTCCCATTGTGTGAAACGACTTTCTTTGTAATGTATCTTTCTGTCTGTATTTGAACCCTACAAATTGTACAGTGCTGCAGAATATGTTGGCGCTATATAAATAAAATGTATTATTATTATTATTATTATTATTATTTAAAAGAACAAAAAATGCAGAGGTTGTGGCTGTCGCCAGGCCTCTAATGTCCCGGGCCCTGTGGCAACCGCTACCCCCGCTACCCCGGTAGTTACATTACTGGCTAAAACGCAACCCAAAAAAGTGACCTACCTAGGGGGAATCCTGAGGTTTCTTTATTTCTACAAAGTAAACTGTAACATCAATGCCAGTTTGGGTCTCTGCTCGCACACTGAGGCACAGGAGGCGAGTTCAGTTTGATTCCTTACTTAATGTTTTTCATTGCACTGTGTGAATACTGCTCTATCTATCTCTGTAATTGAATTTCCACCACACCCATATCCTGCACCTTGTTTCCTATGTTCATCAAATAGTTAATTCTAGCCTTCCCTGTGTGATTGACTGCCTGTCTTCCAATCAAGCCTAGGGCGGGTCTTGGGCTTTCTATATACTGGAGATCAGTCCTCATAGAAGTGCTGGCTATTGTGAATTTGTCCATGCTAAGCTCCTCTTCTGCTATTACATTGCTGACCTCTGACCTCTGGCTTACTCTTTGATTACATTTTGATTACTCTTTGATTGCTGCTCTTGGATTATGATTCTGTACTGTGTTACTCGACCCATGGTTAGCTGACCTCCCTTTGTTGTTATTTGTCTTGTCTTTGTTCTGTGTTGTCATTTATATAGGAAGGGCCCATCGAACAGTTGCCACCAATTACTTAGAATTGGACCATCAAGCAGGAAGGGACAGTGGTGGGAACTCAGCTTAGGGCTCACTGTCTATTGTGCCCTCCCCCAGGATTCACCAGCAGCTTCTAGGGAATTGCTCCTATTGCAATTCCCTTACAATAAGCATAAACTGTTCCTCCCAATGCTATGCTCATATTTGTCAAGAAACAAAGAAATGACAATAAGAAAAAAAAAAAAAAAATCTCTACAATTTTACTGTTAAAATGGGGTTGGATTTCAGTAAATATGAGCATACTATGAATTGTATTGGTTCACGGTATAATATGATAATTTACAAAGACTGGCTCCATCTCAAGTATCCTATAGGTACTTCACATTCATCAAGGGCCTTGAATAGGTAAATTAAATGCTGTAACTTTCAAGGTGACTTACTGAGTCAAGTTCTCTTCTAAAGCAGCTCTACATCTATGCAGGATTATCATATTTACAATAGCAAAATAATAACTTAAATGAATCTCTGTAAAACCGTTGTCTCTGCATAACAGACTTCCTGGTCATTTTTTAATTATTATTTTTTTTAAATAACTTCCCTGCTCTTGCAGCTTTATAGTTGTAAGTATTGAGTTGTAGAAATGCCAGGTTGCTGGCCAGATTGATTAATAATAAAGCTTCTTCGTGCATGTATTTGCAATTAGAAATGACTCAAGCTTGAAAATAAGCTTGGTCAACTGAAGAAACATAAATAAATATTCAGAACTATGTGTTCAAATGAATGTACTGTAGATATGCTCATTTAGTTATTATTCAGATTGAATTGTTGTTGTTTATATAGTTTCCCAATATATCTATTGCATTGTAACAAACAAATTGTAACTGTGGATGAAAACCTTCAAATATATTTTGTATCCATTTCTTATTATTTATAATTGCTAGTGTATTTATTAATATCTATTTTGTATTCCCAACTGGAAACTTTCCATATATATGTATAACCAAGGACATAAAACAGATATTGATTGATCTTTCACACAATATAAAAAGGGGGTAAGCAAAAAGGTTGGTAAGCAAAATCACTAGTAGACTATTCACAGAGGGTCAAAGTTTACCTATTAAATTATAATCTATAGAACCACGCAATATTCTGTAACCTTCATTAGGTATGTATTAAAAGAGATAACATGTAAAAGAATAAAACAGGGCACCAGTAATTCTTTATAACATGCGGAGGTCACTAATGGGGCATTATACTGTGTGATAGGCACTTATTTCCCATTAGTGCCCATACACACACAGTATGATGCTCCTTAAAGGGGTTTTCCTGGATAAATAGAAATTCCTACAGTAATCTAAACATCCTCCCCCGCCTCCTTTATAATTACATAATTTAGCAAAAATGTATAGTTACTAGTGTTAAGCGAATAGTATTCGAATCCTAGATTCGAATACCTCCGCTCACATAGGAATGCATGGGAATGGCCGATCGCGAAGGGGTTAAGCGCCGGCATTCAATGCATTCCTATGGGAGCAAGGTGTTCGAATCTAGGATTCACTCAACACTAATAGTTACCCATATGACCGCCACAGGACATTTTCTGATTATCAGCTCACGATCTGTTTCAGAAAACGGAACATCAATACTACTTCCCCCTCCACCTCATCATACTTACCTCTCTTCAAACCAGACTCTCCCATGGGCAACCACTCCTCCTCCTTCTGTGACATCTTCCTGCGTATGCACAAAAGAGCCTGAGTCCTGGCTTTGCATTGTAGCTTACACTCCATCTCTTTTGTGCTAGCATGGGAGCCCGAAGGAGCTGTCCACACCTGTACTGTAGAGATGGAGTGAAAGCTACAGTACATTGCCAGGACTGCTGAATAGGCACTGGCAGAATCAAAGAGGAGAGGCTGTTCCTCGCAGAATGAAGTCTGGATAGGAAAAAGACAGGTAAGTATAATGGATAGGGGGTGGACTGAGATAGTTTTAAACAGTTAGTAATGGGCAGAATGGAAGCTGGAAAGACATGGAGGGGGTGTTAGAGAGGGAGTTGGTAAAGTGAGAGGGAGATAGTGTAAGAGCCTACAAACTACTATAATGCATTGCACAAGCTAAGACAGCAGGAAGCTACACCACCTAAACTAATACCGAAGATCTTAGGTGCTCCCAGAGAAATCCAGAAATCACTCAAAGCACTGCTAAAGGTATTTGTGTGCACTTATTAACTCATTAATAACACTGACAGATAGATAGATATAATTTTTTTAAAAGATTTTTTGCCCTTTTAATGCTCGCTAAACAGTATAAAGAAGTTCCTTAGTGTCATCCCCTCGCAAAGTATAATGTTAAGTTAGTGCCCCCCACACAGTATGATGTCATTCTAATTCCCCTACACACAGGGGTGAACCATTTGTTTCTGACGCCTGAAGAAGACGTCAGAAAGCCGCCCCCCCTCCCCGAGGAGGGGGCGGGGAGGACTTAGCGGAGGGGGCGGGGCCTAGTGGAGCGAGCATCTTAACAGGCAGAGAGCAGGCATGGAGAAGACCTGCTCTCTGCCTGAACGTGAGGAGCGGCCTCTGGAGCAGCGCTGCTCCAGTGGCCTCCCCAATCCACCGCTCAGTGACGGTGACCCTAAGCCAGTCCAGGACAGCTTGTCTACCAGCAAAGTCTGCGTGCCAGCCGCTTCCATTCATTTCTATGGGTGTGTGCTATTCGAAACGGCTGTTTCGAATAGTGTTCGCTCATCTCTATTCCCAAGCGTTTTTTATTCCCACTACTAGAGACCACTGTTCCCTGGCTCCTGCCCACAATCAAGATGGCTAGTATCGATTCATGTCCTTGGCCATCTTGCTTCCTGTTTTAGGCCTATATAAACTCAGAGCACATTCAGAGCCATGCTTGAGTATTGAGTTTATTTCCAGTCTCTAGCTCTGAGGTACAGTATATCTTGCACAGATAACCTTGGCTCTGTCTGCTTACCCGCTTGTGTACCGACCTTGGCTTTGTCTGCTTACCTGCTTGTGTACCGACCTTGGCTCCGTCTGACTACCCACTTGTGTACCGACCCCTGGTTATCCACCGGGCAAGTTTTTTACTTTGCAGCATCTTTGCAGCTATCCTTCCTGGCTACCAGATTCCAGCTGTATATCACCAGTAAAGTAACAACAGGTTTGCAGGCTTTATTAAAAACTGGTTTAGTACCCCTCAAGTGAACAGAAAAGGGCTATGTCCTACTTCTCCCTTAGATACAGGTAATCTTCACCTCCATGCAAGCTAGAAGATAAAGTGTCAATGACTAGTCCACAAACATCCTAATGGAAAACTTAAAACTTTAAACATCTGGAGCCACCACCATGATGTTCACATACATGCAAACTCAAGCAACAGTCCTCTCTCCAGCAGGATATTCCTCACATAATCTAAGATCCTGTGTCTAAATTCTTTTTTCGTTTTCCCCATATAGTTCATTGAGCAAGTGCAAGTCACCATATATACTAAACCTGAAGTACGACAGGTAATTAAATCCTTTGTGATATAGATAACACCCATAAACAGGCTAATGATCTTGTCACTTTTAAGGACATGATCACAAGGTCTTACAAGATCTGCACTTCAATGTGCCAAATGTATTGTTCCTCATTAATTATAATTGTTAGTACAATTATTAATATTATTGATTTTTTTTATTATTATTATTAGAGATGAGCGAACAGTGGAATGTTTGAAGTTCGATTCGAGTAGCCGCTCAATACTCGACTGTTAGATCGACCATCAAACCCCATTATAGTCTATGGGGAATAAATACTCGTTTAGGGGGAAACCACTATTTGACTCAGGAGGGTCACCAAGTCCACTATGACACCCCAGGAAATTATACCAACACCCTGGAATGCAACTGGGACAGCAGGGAAAGCATGTCTGGGGGCATCGAACATGCCCAAGTCACTGTATTATGTTGGGATCCCTGTCAGCTTGCAATATGTGGGCGCTGACTTTTTCTCATAGGAATGCATTGACAAGCGTTGATTGGCCGAATGCCATACAGAGTACAGCATTCGGCCAATCAACGCTGGTTCTGCCGGAGGCTCATCTGTGAGGAGGCAGAGTCTAAATCGGACCAGAATGAAGACTGCTGTGGACCGATCTTAGACTCCACCTCCTCCGGCAGAACCAGCGTTGATTGGCCGGATGCTGTACTCTGTATGGCATTTGGCCAATCAGCCCTGGTCAATGCATTCCTATGCCGAGATTTAGCAGTGCTTGCCGTGCACTCAGCTACACCGGAGATGCAGTTGAGCTGAGCGCACAGAGATGTAGCAGAGCAGAGTGTGCGCTGAACCCTGCTGCACACTCAGCTCAGCTGCATCAGAGATGCACTGAATCCTGCTGCACACTCAGCTCTACTGCATCAGAGATGCGCTGAACCCTGCTACACACTCAGCTCTGCTGCATCAGAGATGTGCTGAACCCTGCTGCACACTCAGCTCTGCTGCATCAGAGATGTAGCAGAGCTGAGTGTACGCTGAACCCTGCGGCACACTCAGCTTTGCTGCATCTCAGCAGAGCTGAGTGTGCAGCAGGGTTCAGCGCACACTCAGCTCTGCTTCATCTCCGGTGTAGCAGTGCCGAGTGCACGGCCAGCACTGCTACATCTCAGCATAGGAATGCATTGACCAGCATTGATTGGCTGAATGCCATACAGAGAACAGCATTCGGCCAATCAATGCTGGTTCTGCCGGAGGAGGTGGAGTCTAAGATCGGTCTACAGCAGTCTCCATTCTGGTCTGATTTAGACTCCACCTCCTCACAGACGAGCCTCCGGCAGAACCAGTGTTGATTGGCCGAATGCTGTACTCTGTATGGCTTTCGGCCAATCAACGCTGGTCAATGCATTCCTATGGGAAAAAGTCAGCTCGCGCATATCGCAAGATGACAGGGATCCCGACCAGATAGAGCCCCAAAGAGCTGGATGAGTGACATTCCCACCTAAATAAAGGTAATCCCTAGCTAACCCTGCCTGTACATCTATCCCTGTCTCACAGTCACATAGTTCACAGTCTCATGTGAACCGGATATTAAATCCACTGTTCGTATAAATTGGAGGTCACCTGAATTAGCCAGCCAATTACTTTTTCCGATTTTTTTTCTATGCCTCCATTGTCGTAGTTCCTGTCCCACCTCCCCTGCGCAGTTATTGGTGCAAAAAAAAGCGCCAGGGAAGGTGGGAGGGTAATCAAATTTTTAGTGAGTTTGCCACCTGGTGTTCGACTCGAATTGAGAATCTCGAACAGCCTGATACCCGATCGAACATGTACTCAATCGAACGCTGCATCTCTAATTATTATCATTTAATCATTTAGGATTTCTTGGAAACTTCCTTACATAAAAGATTCTCAATAGATTTTTAAATTCAAGAGTGTCAAACCTTTGGACTTAAGTGAAGCAATTGCATTTACCACTTTCATTAGAATTCTCCATTGGGGTGTTTGTGAACTAGCCATTGACACATTATTTTTTTGGCTTGCATGGGGGTGCAAATTACTTGCATATAAAGGATCAGTGGGCGCTATCCCTCTAGCTAGATAGATACTTTATTGATCCACAAGGGAAAGTCATTGTCCCAATGGGTCCACAGAGAATACTGACAGCTCCACAATATATAAAAACATACAAATGGACATTTAGAGCAGAAACACATTTCTAATGTTATGAATACACGAGAATAGTGGTAGGGGTGTCTCAGAGGTTGGTGGGGGGGGATAGCTGGTAAGTATGTATATGGGTGGTAGGTGTCAATGAAAATGGTTTGTAGGTAGGGGATGGTGTATGATGGCAGTTGCAAAGGAGCAAGAGGACTGGGATAGCTACTAAGGCCGTGGCAAGGTAGGCTCAGTGTTTATGGTGGCCCATCATGTTGGTGGCAGTTTTGTTGTAGCAAAATATTGCATTGGGGTTAAGTGAACTCCTGAACCCTTCACTGTGCCAATGTAGCTGAATGACCCTCCTGCTAAAAGTACTCTGTTGGCAGCTCTTAATTTGATGCAGGGGGTGGCATAAGTTGATCCAGTTTGAGTGCAATTTTCCTGAGAATTCTCCATTTCAAAACCACTTCCCAGCTGTTCAGTTATATTCTTGTCACTGACCTTGTCCTCCATATTAGCTTACCTATGTTCCTCATGTCCACATGTCTTGCATTGCTTCCCCACATAGTCTGAGTAAATAAAGCACTGGCCATAGGAGTGATAAAATGCATACTTTTTACCTTACCTGTATTAACATACCTCTCCCACACCCCCATCCTCTTCCCACCCCCCATGCCTCCCCACTCCCCCCCCCACTACATTTTCCCTTACTAAGAAAACATGAAATGTTTGTTGACGTTGCTAATTTATGTTCTCATTCTGTTAAACACATATTGTGATTGATCGTAATTGTAATGTCACTTTGGATTTCCCTATTGTTCTTTACGACTTAAATTGACTTTGTCATTTACCTGATACTTATTGACTTCAATAAACTTTGAATATAAAAAAAGAATGCATCAAAGAGTCTGCTGCAAACCTCGAATGACTTAAGTTTACAAAGGGAAAAACAGTCTAGTAACCTTCTGTTCACAATATATACCACCTAGTTCAAGTACGATTCATGCTCCTGTCTTCTCCAAAAATTCTCGTATGACCCAGTGGTTGTTGGCTTTATTACTGACAGAGATAACTAGGAATACAGGAGGGTAAGTGGAGGAGTTCTCAGGGGGAAGGGGGTGGCAAAAGTTGCCTCTTCATAAACGTAAACAAAACCAGGAAGTTGCTGAATGACTTTGGCAGGAAGAGCTCCTGGCCCTAAAGGACAGATGGTTGAGAGGGTCTCGGTCTATAAGTACCTGGGCAATCTCAGGTTGAGTTGGTCATGGGCATGGGGAATAGGGCAGTAGTGGCCCTATATGACACAGGAGGTTTGATGGTTTGATGGTTTGATGGATGTTCTGGTTGGTTATTGATACTTCCCTATATATGATGTTGTCTAGTAGTAGAGTTGATTTACTGATGTCCTATAGTACATTGAGGTAGGAGTAGACCTGGATTGGATACAGTGGGAGTCAAGGGAACTTTTGGATGGGCTCCAGGTGAAGGGTAGAGAATTGATGGTCCTATGGTCACTTTCCAACATAGGCACTCCATACAATTGTACCTCACATTAATCTTTTTTGGCTTACCAAAAAACATACAAGCATAATGGAAAAAGTACAAGCCAAAAATATGAATAGATAGTCTGACTAAATAATTATAGCAATTACAAATATTTATTAAACAGATCCGTAAATGATTACCATTAAAATATTATAGATACGGCAGGGCAGATGGAATTTGTCAAAACACAAAAGAATGACACTAGAAATGAAAGACATAAAGTGCTGAGCATAATTACATAATATTAAATTCTAGGTAAATGTCAAGTCATACAAAGTACATGGACCCAATATCAATGGTGTACAATGCCCCTATAGACAATGAACATTAATCATACATTCTACAGTAGTCAATGTCGATGTATATTATCTACACAGAGACAAATAACAGTGCAGGGTACACCTAGAACTGCAACGAAAAAATGAAAAAATAGGGGACACACCAAAAATGTCATCATATTATTAAATCATCATGTATTATACATCAGATCACATTCTAATGTCAGACACAGCGACAAGTAATGGAGTCCAATAGTGACCATATATTTAATTATCTGAAGTCATATTGAAATTGAAGAATGGTTAGCTCAGTACTCACAGAAAAACACAAAAAGTACAAAAATATTGGCCCATTTTATTGGCAGATGAGGATGTAGCACCTCATCTTACCAAATATCCAAGTATTACTTGGAAGCGTTCAAGGAATTTGCGCGACATTCTCACAAGCAGCCATTATGTTGCACCTCTTAAAAACATGTTCGGATCTAGAGGACCCAGAATCGATTTCTTCCCATGTGGTGATTGCACAATGTGCACACACATGGTGAGAACTACTGAATTTTTTGATTCCAAACAGGAGAAATGTTACAAAATTCAACATCACATCACCTGTAATAACACAGCAGTAATTTATTGGGCAACATGCCTATCTGGTAGGATCAAGTTGTAAAAATCCAGCAAAAACTTAACTGTTAATGAACTTGAGACATAAAAGAAAAAAACGAAGAATATGAGCAACATCGAAAATGCTAACTGACGCATTTCGGAATGTCCATGTTTCCTTAAACGTAGCTTGATGTGAATGGAGATCTTTGCTCAATATATAGGAACGACTAATCAACACAGATTGACAGAGGATGCGGGAAGGGTGGCCGGTGATATACCCCTAGACACACCTTTTGCTCATATTCTTCAGTTTTTGTTTTATGTCTCAAGTTCATTAAAAGTTAAGTTTTATACAAAGATATTGGATGCTGGAATTTTACAACTTGATCCTACCTCAGTTGTTTCTTAGCCGAAGGAACTAGTCATCCATGCATCTTCGTCTTCTCATCCTGGGATGTGAGTTACTATTATATGAAGCTCCCATTCATTTTTTTTTGCAAATGGACACTAATTTTCCTCTCCCCCTGTTCCCTACTCTGCGAACATGCCCATGTGGTCTGGTGTATATTGGGATGACATCTAGGGCCTTGAAAGTGCGCATATCCGATCATGTTAGTAAGATCCGGTCTGGGCCAGGGCCAGGTATGTACCAGTACCAGTAACTGGCATATGTGACATTTCCTAACTAACACTAGCTGCTAGCTGGGCCAAGTATAGGATTAATACTGACTGAGTGCCAGCACAGACTTACTCATTTGGCACACCCACAAACTGGTGATAATACTGGCTAACCCCATATGCAACTATGTTAGCTCCCCTACTAGATAGTTTTATCGGTACGGATAAGGTGTCACCATCAGAAGGGATTTATTGTCAGGTTTAAGTATCCTCGAGGTGTGGTACAGGCTCTGTTTTAGCAATAGCCACCACATATTCTCTATTAGACAAAGGTACTTACCTGTTCAGTTGCATTCATCGCTACTTTGGTCTCATATGTGTGTAGTTTCTATTCACACATTTACCACATTTTAGACCCCTTTTTTTCTTTTTTGTTTTTGCTGCATCTTTCACCCACGTAAAAAAGATCAAATCCAGCGTGTGTGTGTGTGTGTGTGTGTGTGATAATAAAGCCACATCATTCCTAGAAAGGTTCTGCTAAACACATTAACCTAAGTCAGCCTCTGTTTTGTATTCATTTCCAGGTGCTGATTCCTGATCAGCATCTGGAATAGTAGACATTATGGTAATACAATAAAGCCAGTCATTGATTGGGCATGGTTTGGTATGACTGGTCTGTATGGCTCCTGAGTAGATATTGAGTGATTGGGGCCCCTGGGATGAACGATCAAATGAGTCATTAGCTTTTGTCTACAGTAGACAACCTCAAGGATCTATGAAGTCTGAAGTGTCATGGTTTGAAGATGATGCTTCAGTTATTCTTTTAGAGGGAAGGAAATTTATTTATGCTCCATTTACAAAGAATTCTTGCAGATCTCTTTTGAAATTGAAAATCTTTCCTGTTTGTTTTTGAACATATATTTTGATTTAAAGTTTTTTCTTTTATTTATTTTTTATAAAAACATGCATAGACACAGTGCGAAAATAGCATGAAAACTGAGAGACGAGAAATGAATATGTAAATATTGCAAAAACAAACAAGCTAATCATAGAATAAGGCTTTATAATAGATTAGAATAGGTAGGTTGCTAGAATTACATAGGAAGTGAGTAATAAGGGACAATCAAATAAATCATGCAGTCGGGGTTCAATAACAAGCTAGAATGTCCATGCAAATGGTACACATCAGAGGTCAGCACAGGCCTGCAGGGCCTAAAACTACAAATGTAACACTATAATGAGTAATGAATATCTGACAAAGTAAAACAGCCACACAGACCCGCAGGAACCAAAACATGCAACATGGCAAGAAATGCATAGCGAGAAAAGAAGACGGGGATAGAGGGAGGATAAAAGGAGAAATGAAAAGGATTAAAGATAAGGAAAGAGAAGAAAAGAGAGGAAGACTATATCTTACTATAACTGCTCTGCACATATAAGAAGATAATACACTCTCTACATAAACAGCAACTAATAAAGAAACAAAATAACTAAGAACCAATAGGAAAAGAGGGTACGATTACTCCTTGATATTTTGTACTCCCACTCAAGTATAAAGTATAGGGACCTATGTTTCCTGCTTTTGGCTTAGGCCCCATGTGATGCCCTGCAGCAAAAAAGCGCTGCGGGAAAAAATGCGGCGGCAACGTATCAAGTTCTTTCTGCAGCGCTTTACACAGTAAGTTTGCAGAGGTTTCTTCTGCAGACTTTCTGTTTCAATTATAACTATTGGGAAACTGCTAGAATTTCCAATAGGTATAATTGACATGCTGCGATTTTCAAAACTGTGCCGGTTTTGGAAATTGCGGCAAATCCGCAGCACAGTTTTTACTGCAAAGTGGGTATGGGATTTGCTAGAATCCCATCCACTTTGCCCTAACTTTAAAATGCAGGCAAATCACGGCCCCTAAGACACATTTTTCTATGTTAATCTGCAAAGTCTTCTCCTAGCTGCCTATGTCCCCCCCTCTGCAAAAACTGATGCTGCCAGTGAAGCCCTCCATGCTGCTGTGAGCGAGCTGCAATCATCTCACCCCCATGCCCTGCTCCTAGTGTCGGGAGATTTCAACCATGTCTCTCCAGCATCCACTCTACCAGGCTTCACTCAGTATGTAACCTGCCATACAAGAGACAAAAAAAAACACTGGATTTGCTCTTTGCCAATGTAAGGGATGCATATAACTCATCTGCCCTACTGCCCCTAGGCAGATCAGATCACAACCTGGTACATCTGCGACCCACATACACTCCACTGGTGCGCAGAGAACCAGCGGTTACCCGTACAGTGAAAATTTGGTCAGAGGGAAGTGTCGGGACTCACACATTGAACACGGAAGTTGAGGGACTCACACACTGCATAACAGACTACATTAATTTCTGAGTGGACAGCACGGTACCAACTAGAAAGGTGAGGTGTTTCTCCAATAACAAACCATGGATCAACTCTGAAATTAAAACTCTTTTCAAGGAAAAAAAGAGAATTTTTAGGTCTGGGGACAAAAATAGCCTGGGGGCGGTGCAGAAACAGCTAAGACAATTGATCAGAGAAGGGAAAGCCAACTACAGGCGGAAGATGGAACTACAGATGGGGGAGGGTAGAATCTCGGAGGTGTGGGACAGCCTTAAGGCAATATCAGGACACAAGAAAAAAAACAGGGCATCGAACAGTAGGAGACAGGAAGTGGCTTAACGAGCTTAATCTACACTTCAATAGATTTGACTCCAAGCCAATGCTTCCTCCACCAGCATTTCAGTCAACCCCCCTCTCCTCACACACCAAGACCCAACCCCCACTGACCGGTGGTAAACTGCAATATGACTATCTGACCCTGCAGGAGTCTCTAGTGTGTAAGGAAATGTAATTAAAGCAGACAAAGCGGGAGGACCTGATGGTATAAGCGCAAGAGTTCTTAAAATGTGCAGTGACCAGCTAGGTGGCATTATTACACACATGTACAATATGAGTCTAAAGCTGGGAGTGGTACCTCAACTGTGGAAAACATCTTGCGTGGTACCAGTCCCAAAGAAACCCAACCCGATGGGCTACAATGACTACCGACCATCTCCAGCATCCACTCTACCAGGCTTCACTCAGTATGTAACCTGCCATACAAGAGACAAAAAAAACACTGGATTTGCTCTTTGCCAATGTAAGGGATGCATATAACTCATCTGCCCTACTGCCCCTAGGCAGATCAGATCACAACCTGGTACATCTGCGACCCACATACACTCCACTGGTGCGCAGAGAACCAGCACTGACATCCCACCTGATGAACATCCTAGAGAGACTGGTCCTGACACACCTACGCCCACTAGTGAGCTCCGCTCTGGACCCCCTCTAGTTTGCCTATCGGCCAGGCATTGGGGTAGATGACGCCATCATCCACCTCCTTCATAGAGCTCTCTCTCACCTGGAGAAACCCAGGAATACTGTGAGAATAATGTTCTTTGATTTCTCCAGTGCGTTCAACACCATTCAGCCAGGGCTACTGAGGGAGAAGCTGAACCTTGGTGGTGTGGACCACCACCTGTCCAACTGGATACTAGACTACCTGACAAACCACCCTCAGTATGTGAGAGACCAAGACGGTGTGTCTGACACTGTGATCTGTAGTACGGGGGCACCACAAGGTACAGTTCTTGCCCCATTTCTCTTCACACTGTACATTGCTGACTTCAGGCACAACTCATCCAGCTGTTACTTACAGAAGTACTTCGATGACTCTGCTATAGTAGGCCTTATCACTGATGGTGATGATAGGGAATACAGAGACTTAAACCGGGATTTTGTTGAATGGTGCCAGCAGAACCAGCTCAGGATTAATGCTGGGAAGACCAAGGAGATGGTAGTGGACTTTTTAGTAAATGGAGAGGTGCTCCAACCCCAGTGGAGATCCAAGGAACATGTATTGAGATAGTCAGGACCTATAAGCATCTGGGCGTGATCCTCAACAATAAACTAGACTGGGCTGATCACCTGGAGGTGCTGCACAGAAAGGGCCACAGCAGACTCTACCTGCTCAGGAGGCTGAGGGCCTTCAGAGTCCAGGGGACACTTCTTAGGGCCTTCTTCAACCAGGAACAGAAATAGACTTGACAGGCTGATCAGGAGGGCCAGCTCTGTCCTGGGGATCCCTTGGACCAAGTACAGGTGGTGGGTGACAGAAGGATACTGTCTGTGGTGACCTCCATGCGGGAGAACAAATTCCACCTCATGTATGGGACCCTGGTGGGACTTGGCAGCACTGTAAGTGTAAGGATTGGAGTCAGGGTCAGGCAGTGCAAAGTGACACAGCTGGGAAAGCAACACTGTGCAGATAATGAAAAAAGGGGTCGTAGGCCCTGCGGCTATGACTATGCTGTAGTATCTGAGATGAGGCAGACCATGGAACTTCCTAATTGAAGTGCGCCTACCACGACTCCTTACGCTTCTATCCCGGCGGCTAGGATAAGGGAAGAGGAGGCCCTGAAAGTCCTAGGGACTGGAGTCATGGGGTCACACCTAAACAGAAAGCACAGTGTAAATGCAATGCAAAATAAAAGACTAAACAGCATGGAACCAGGGAGGACCACAAGTCCCAGCAAGACACAGAAGAGAAGGCGAGGTCAGACGAGCAAGAGGTCGAGCCAGGAGATATAATAAAGGTACCGAATCAAAAGACAAGGGATAGTCAAAAATACAAGCCGGGTATACAAACCAAGGAACAGATCGAATACAAACAGACAGGGAATCAGACTGAGCAGGGGAACCAGGAAACACAAAGTGAATGGCTGGCAAGGATCCATGCCTGGGT
Organism: Leptodactylus fuscus; assembly: GCF_031893055.1. NCBI lineage: Eukaryota > Metazoa > Chordata > Amphibia > Anura > Leptodactylidae > Leptodactylus > Leptodactylus fuscus. The sequence goes on from NC_134268.1 coordinate 114,242,885, forward strand.
GGGGTTTAAATAGCAGCAGAGAACACACCTGATGGCTAATGGCATGGAGACTGAGAGCAAGGAAAAGATTAACCCTTAATGACCTAAGCACACCCAATAGAACTCCTAACACGTCTCCCAGGGAGACGCCACGCAGCAAGGAGACCGTGGCGACTCCGTACCCTGACAGTAAGTGACCGTCTGCTTCATCCCAAGTGTGAGAAGGAGTGCTATCGCAGGTCCTTCCTTCCAACCGTGACCAGGCTGTATAATCTACATCAGACCAAGCGAAGATCACTCCGCACAGAGAACTAATGATTATGACGATGACCATGAAGTCTTCCTCTTTCTCTTCCGTTTTTTTCCTTAGCTGCTATGGAAAAAGTATATCCTAGTATATCTTCTCTTCTCAGCTTATGTGTGCCTACGTCTGTATTATATTACTGTGTATTATCCTGTACCTGTATTACTATGCTGCTGTAACATGCTGAAATTTCCCCACTGTGGGACTATTAAAGGATTATCTTATCTTATCTTATTTTTTCATACTCTGTGTTGGCAGGGAAGCCTCTTGTCTTAATACCCTCTTAAAAGAGTTGTTCCAAGATACTTTGCAGAAATGTGTGATTAACACAGTCTCTGTTACAATCACTTCCCAACTGGTGGTAATCATGTACTGCTCATTGTATTTCACAGATAGCATACTGAGCCATGCTTTTCTATGGGCCCATACACACGACTGTGATTTCCTCTGTGTGCAGCCCATGCTTTTAAATCACGGCAAGTCGGTTGCAGCACAGTTGTCTGCAACCGGCCTAAGACTGCCTGTTATGCCTCCAGCAGGTATCTCATATTACCTGTCATAGCTCCATCTAGTGGCCTTTGTGCAAATTGCAAACCACCATACCTTTTCCTATGTGTCCCACTAGAGCCACCGTAGTTCCTTCCCACAACCTGGTGTCATCACCAGGCTACACTGTAAGTCTTTTTTACTTCAAGCATGGACCCTGCCACATCATCATATACCTTCTCCAAGACTTGGGCCTTAAGTAGCATCGTTGGTATGTAATGGCTATACCCAGCACTATACCTTCATGTATTACATATATTGTTATGTTTCCACACTCCCTAGCATAATTTCTATCTATAGTTGTTCTAGCTAGTAGACCATGCTCATTGAGCCAGACCCAGCTCCCATTCCAGACCACATGTAACCATACACATCATAGATGTCTATTACCTCCCCACTACCACAATGTTACATATCTGATGTTCCTTCCAGCAAGATACATGTACAGTTTGTGTCATAGTGTGCTGTTATGTAATAGTAATGCCTGCATAGCCATGTCATAGAAGATTGTCACATGTATGTCTGCCATAGTAATATGTATACAGTTTGTGTCATGGAAGATTACCACATGCCCATTGTAACTGCAATGTACTGTTTTCTGTTCCCCAGTTTCACCCTATCCCTTGTAATAAAAGCAAAGTTCGGACACCTCTCCAGAGTGCATGAGTTACTGGGAAGGAGTTTAGCTGCCTGTCAACCTATACCCCACACACATAGGGAGGACAGAACACTGCCACAGGCAGGCTTTTAAAAATTGGACGCAAACAGAGAAAAAATGCAGCCCACTTACTTATGAATCTTCATCCAACATTCTTACTGGGAGTTCTATGTAGTCTTGTAGACTTGAGGACGGAGGAAGCCCGGAAATCAACCCCACCGGCTATGGGTCACGTAGCAAGAAAATCCAATGGAAATAAAAGATTCCAGCTTACATCCACGGTCCTTATAAAACGTAGCGTTTATTCCAAAATTAAAAAACACACATGTTCACAAGCAGTATCATCTCGTAGGTATATCCATCCCTTACATAGACTCGCTGACGCGTTTCGAAGACATAAAGTCTTCTTAGTCGTAGCCTGTTTTGTTTTTACCTTACGTGGCTATAAATACCTTCCGGTATAATCATCGCCATCTGTGATGCCTGAAAACTATCGTTAAAACCAACGTTAACCCTTTATGGGTATAAAACCACATACGTGTCGAAATGATAATACCTCAGATGTATTATTCTGCTGTTTACTATAAAATGTAAGAAAATTTATGTATTTTGTGCATGCAACGGTACTAACAAACAAACCCGTAATTATCCAAACTTTTTCATATAAAAATTAACAACGAGGTTTAAGTCTGTACTATTATGAGTATACAGCTATGTATGGCAAATTTTCTGAGGTATTATCATTTCGACACGTATGTGGTTTTATACCCATAAAGGTTTAACGTTGGTTTTAACGATAGTTTTCAGGCATCACAGATTGGGCCTGGAATCATTACTGAAATCATTCCTATCATCACTGTCATAACCCTCAACATCTGATGACCCAGACATTCTGCAGTTATGCAGCTTAACTCATATGTGGCCAAGCTGCTGCCACTGCACTCACTGCCATAGAACTGTGACCAGCTGGTCAGTCTAAGTCTGTTACTGACATCTGCTGTGGTCTCAGTCATCCATACGCCTTGAGCCACGCACTATATATGGAGATGCATGTATTTTTTATCATGGATTAAATAAAGTGAACAATTTTTATCGATAAGGATTTCGCTGGACTTCACGTCTCTTTCCATGTTGTTTGTATCTGTGTTCCAAGCCGGAGGAACCAAGAAGTCTCGCTGCGATTTTCTTACACGCCTTGAAGAGTGAGTGACCCATATATATATATATATGTTTTTGGACATTGCATTTGAATTTGATATGAATATGCTCTTGGATGCTTAAGTTTATACCAATTTTTAGGCCAATCTGGGCTGTGATTTTTCTATTGCATTGACTTCCTTAAAGACACAGCCCAAACAGTGGCTCAGTAGTTAGCATTGCAGCGCTGGAGTCCTGGTGTTCAAATCCCACCAAGGGCAAAAAAAACATCTGTTAGGAGTTTCTGTGTTCTCCCCATGTTTGCATGGATTTCCATACCATATTTCAAAGACATACTGATAGGGAAAAATGTACATTGTGATCTCTATGTGGGCTCACAATCTACATTAAAATAATAATAATAATTTATGAAGAGGTATAGTGAGCATTTTGACCCCATAACTGTTTCACAGATTTACTAAAACGTCACTTTATCCCCAAAGTTTTCATTTTCACAAGGGGTTAAAAGAGAGAATGCATCCACAGTTTGTTAAACAATTTCTCCTGAACATGGCAATACCCCATATGTGGCCATAACCTGCTGTATGAGTACATGGTGGTGCTCAGAATGGAAAGAGCACTATTTTGCTTTTGGATGTCAGATTTTGCAGAGCCCCTAGAGTACCAATACAGTAGAAACCCCATAGAAGTGACCCCATTTTTGTAACTACACCCACAGAACATATCAAGGGGTATAGTGAGTATTTTGACCCTACAGATGTTTCACAGATTTTATTAACATGAATATGAAAAATTACTTTTTTCCAATAAACCGTCAATTTAGTCCAAAATTTTTCATTTTCACAAGATGATAAAGGAGAAAAAGCCCCCTAAAGTTTGTTACATAACTTCTGCTGACACAGAAATGCCCCATATGTTGTTATACACAGCTGTATGGGTACATGGTGGGGCTCAGAAAGGTAAGAGTGCTATTCGGCTTTTGGGGCACAGATTTTGCTGGAATAGTTTGCGGGTACCATATCGCATTTGAAGAGCTCCTAAAGTAGCAGTACAAAAATTGAAAATCTTTCCCTACATGCCATTTAAATGTTCCTGTGTCTCATTTCAGAAACCCTTTGGTGCCTTTTCTTATCATTGAGGTGCCATTTCATCAGATTAGTAAAGTTTGCCAGAGCTCATCAATACATCTTGGTCATTATAGATTATGTTACCAGATATCCATAGGCAATTTCTTGGTAAGTGCATCGCTAGATAATTGTTTCATATATGGACTAGGGTGGGTCTTCCGACAAGAAATGTTGACAGACCAAGGTACACCATGTATGTCTAAGAATTATGTAAATTATTGAAGATTAGGAAGCTGAGAACTTCTGTATACATCCACAAACTGACGAGGCCTGCAGATAGGTTTAATAAGACTTTGAAAGCAATGTTGCAAATGGTTATTGAAATAAATGGTAAAACACAACAGGGTGTTAAGCCTGAAGCTACAGTGCCACAGGGCTAAATGGAAGGCATGTCTGAACTGAGCCCACAGTGTCTGGTGAGAAGCACAGAATTTTGTGTTTTCTATTTGTACCTGTCATTCAGGACATTTTATTTTACTTTGGATTTTCTGCTGAAGCAAATCACTTTAAATTGCTGTTTGTGGCTGTGCACAATAAACCTGGACAATTGAACTTTTGTCAATGTGCCCCTGTGTTGCTTGGCACACATATGTAGGCATACTGAGCCAAGAGGAAACTTAACAAAGGACACATCTATATGACTGTTAGGAACCATGGTTTCCTACCTGCATATAACACAGCCTTCATTGGCTTGCCTTCTTTACTTACACACAACAAAAACACAATCGCCACATGATGCAATGTAAAATACAACATGTCACGTTCTTTCATTTCTCCATGGTCAACTTCTGATGCACATTTTACCATTAAAGGTTCTTTTAGTAAACAGGGGCCCTGACTGATGTGTAGCAATGCAGTCCCATAGTCTAAACTATTGCTGTGTGTTACACTTTAATAAAGATGTAGCCAAAAATTAGTGAAAAGTCATCTTTTTTTCAGAAACAATGCAATCCCTGTTTAATTGACAATAGCTGCACTGGCAACCACTGTTCGTGGACAATGAGAAAATTGGAGCTATTTCTATAATTGTTAATCTTTCTATACACCTCATGTAAAAACATTGTACTACGGTACTTTGTTAATATGACCTTCCTACATATGTACAGTTTTTATACTAATATTTGTTAGGGAATTGTTAAGACAACAATTCCCCAGTAGCTGCTAAACCCTGGAGGAAGGGGCACAAGCGACAGTGAGCCCTGGTCTGAAACTCCCCACTGTCCCTTCATGCTTGCCGGTCCTATCCTAAGTGATAGGCAACAACTTAGAGACAATCCCTTCCTATATACGTGACACAAAAAACGCAGACAAGACAAACAACAACAAAGGGAGATCAGCTAGCCAGAGGTCAGTAACAGTCAAGCAATGCAGTGTCAAAATCGATATCCAAAAAAGTAGTCAATAAGGAAAGCCAGAGGTCAAGAATCAGAATACACGAATAAACAGCAAGAGAAAAAGCCAGCACGCACAAAGCAATAGCAAGCAACAATGTGAATGTGAGCCAAGAATAAATAGGGAGGAAGAATTTGTCCTGAACCTGATAGGAAGGCAGGCTGTAATCACAGGGCAAAACAAAACATAACTCTTAGAGAAGCAGAGGGAAATGAAGGTGAAGGAGACGGGCGTGGTGGAAAATCAATTAACAAGGTGAAGGAATAGGACAGTGTTCAGATAATGCAACCAAAAACTCTAAGCAAGTTATCAAACTGCACACGCCTCCTGTGCCGCAGCATGCCAGCAGAGGGTGGCGCAGAGACCAGAGCAGGCAGATATGTTACAATATTATTCTTTAAACTATTCCGCACCACCCATAGACTATATACGTCTAGGCGGTCCCTCTCTTGTTCTGCAAGGACGTACTGGTACAGCCAGAGATCCCCCAGAGGAGGCAGGGAAGGTTTATTACCATCCCTGCCTTTCCTGATTGCTGTGTACACAGCGCTCAATGAGCACTGCTTATGGTCACCGCCATGATTCAGCTCCCCTATGACCCGGCGGTCACATGATCCACCGATAGGAGTGTCTGTTAGGACTGCTGGGTCTATAGATCAGGTATACAGTAACGGGCAGGAGGCTGTATTCTTTCTGCAACTGAAGCTAAATATACCAGCTCTAGTTACAGGGGAAATCTGCCTCCCCATCCCCCCCAAAAAAGTGATCAGATGTCCCCAAAAGTCTATTATAACCTTATGGGGGGGGGGGCACAATGTAACAAATAAATAAATATTAATAGAAAAGCAAATAAATAATTTTAAAAAATACATAAAATAATAATAAAACACCTTTATCATAATCTCTTAAGGGTTGTGTTTAGCCACATCTACCTGCCACTGCTACTTAGTTATTCTTTCACTATACACAGTTGTGCTAAAAAGTTTATATACCCTGGCAGATTTTTTTTTTTTTTTTGTGGCCGTTTTGCCTTTTTCAAGAGAATGTGAATGATAACACAAAAATGCTTTCTCCACTCATGGTTAGTGGTTGGGTGAAGCAATTTATTGTCAAACTTCTGTGTTTTCTCTTTTTAAATCATAATGACAACCAAAAACATCACATCTATATGACTGTTCAAAAGTTCAAATACCACAGTTCTTAATACCGTGTATTGCCCCCTCAACATCAATGACAGCTTGAAGATTTCTGTGGTAGTTGTGAAAAGCTGCCAATTCTTCTTGGCAAAGAGTCTCCAGTTCCTGTAAATTGTTGGGCTGTATTGCAAGTCCTGCTTGGAATCTCCCCAGAGTGGCTCAATAATATTGAAGTCAGGACACTGAGATGTCCACTCCAGAACCTTCACTTTCTTCTGATGTAGCTAATGACAGGTCGACTTGGCCTTGGGTTTTGGATCTTTGTGATGTTGGAACATCACGCAGCTTCTTGGTTGATGAGTACCTCCAGTATTTGCTAATAACGTGCTACATTCATCTTTCCTTCAACTTTGACCAAGTTTCCTGTGCCTTTGAAGCTCAGACATCCCAATATCATCAGTGATCCACCTCCGTGCTTTACAGTAGGAATGGTGTTCCTTTTATCATAAGCCTTGTTGACACCTCTCCAAATGTAATGTGTATCGTTGTGGCCAAAAAGTTAGATTTTTGCCTCATCACTCCAAATTACCTTGTTCCAGATGCTTTGAGGATTGTCTCTGTGCTGTTTGGCGTATTGAAGGGGAGATTCTTTGTTGCATTTGTGCAGTAATGGCTTTCTTCTGGCAATTTGACCATGAAGCCCATTTTTCTTCACGTGCCTTCTTATTGTGTATCATGAATCAGCCGCACCGATAGTTTTCATAGAGTCCAGTATTTTAGCTGATGTTATGTGTGGGTTTTTCTTTGCATCACAAACAATTTTCCAGGAAGTTGTGGCAGAAATTTTGGTTGATCTACCTGACGGTAGTTTGCTTTATAAAGAGCCCCTGAGTTTTCATTTGGTAATCAAAGTTTGAACACTACTGACCGGCATTATCAAATCCTTGGATATCTTTTTGTATCTCTTTCCTGTTTTATACAGTTCAACTACCTTTTGCTGTAGATCTGTGGACAACTGTGCCAACTTCTGGGGATGTTATCAGGCCAAAATCATGTAAAATTTTGGGGTTTTTTAATGTTTTTGGTTGTCATTATGATTTAAAAAGAGAAAACACAGAAGTTTGACAATAAATGGCTTCACCCAACCACTAACCATGAGTGGAGAAAAAGGTCTTGTGTTATTATTCATATTCTCTGAAAAAGAGGCCAAAAAAAACAATAAGACAACTTATCTCATCAGAGGAACTGATGCTGTCTTGAAGGCAGAGGAAAGTAGGGGGGGGGGGGGTGGAAGTCACAAACAAACGTCTCAGCAAAAAGCCTTTTGGTTAGATTGTATCCATGAACATTTGATTCATTTACATATATATAATGTGAAGTTTACAGATTATCCTTGTATATTTTTTCCATACAGCTATACCCAGTTACAATATTAAACAGTAGAAATAAAGTAATACAATGATGTTCCCTGATGTATCTTTTTATGCATTTGAACATTGTTTTTATGTGTTTTTCTGCAATAAAAATCAGCAGACACCTTTAAAAAAAACTTTCTTTGTCACGTAAGTACTATGAAAGTCATAAGAATGTAAATTCATTCTGTCTTTTGACCTTTAAAGGAAGCATTTTACTATTCAACCAAATTGACACCAAGCATACTCTTTAATTTAGTGCCGCTACTTAAACGATATTACATTGCTCTGAATTTATGAGCCTGTTGCAATGCGGAAATAAAACTGTTATATGACACAGACAAAAAGAGAAGACTGTCCTCAATATCTGTAAAGTTTTCTGTGTGAATCATGGCTTAAAATATGTTATGGAAAGTAAACAGGGTGACCGCTAACTATTTCTGTTTTTTAAGATTCCATAGAGATAGATAGAAAACAACTGTAGTTAAAGGTTAGAGCCACATGTAGAAACCACTTTGTAAAAATGAGTCCTCTCTCCAATTCAGTAATATGTATAGTTACAGTAGCAATAACTGAAATGAAGATTTCTGGATGAGTTTATCAGTCACTTACATTATCTTGAGAAAATAAACAATGTTGTACGGAAGTGTGCATTAAGGTCATTCATACAGGCTAAGGTCATAGCTTGTGGAAACGTAGTGATTTTGGCTGTTGTGGAAATCCAGCAGGAATAAATGCTGTCTTTCACAGCGCTAACAAAGTGAATGAGAGTTTGTGTAACCTCAGCCACAAATTGTGAAAATAAAACCTGCAGTGAAATTTTTGAAAACATTGCATGTTAAGTTTACTTGTTGAAATGTTGCATTTTTCCCCATAGACTTATATGGGGTGAGAAAGATAAAAAGGAAACACACAGCAGAAAAGGAATGTAAAATGTAAGTGTTTTTTGCTTTCTTTTTTGGCATTTTTTTTTTTTTTTTTTTTTTTTTTTTTTTATTACACCGCATTGACTTGACTATTCTTAAAGTTTGATTTGTTTTTGTCTTTGCTTTTCATACATCAATTTGCTGGCTTGAATTCATTGTCCTATTTCATGACCCAATTTTTTCCAAGCTTAATGTAACATCTCTGCCTGTTCGGGCCTCTGCGCCACCCTCTGCTCGCGTTCTGCGGCGCAGGAGGTGTGTGCAGTTTGATAATCTGCTTAAAGTTTTTAGTCGCACTGTGTGAACTCAGCTCTAGTTCTGTGATTGCATTTGCACCACACCCGTCTTCTGCCAATGTTGCCTCTGTCCATTAAGTGTTTGATTTTGTCTTGCCTGTGATTGACAGCTTTCCTTCCTATCAGGTTCAGGGCGGGTTCTTCCTCCCCTATTTAGTCTTGGCTCACAGTCACATTGGTGCCGGTTATTGCCTCTTGCTTGCTGGTTTCTCTTGCTGTAAATCACTTGTATTCTAATCCTTGACCTCTGGCTTCCCTACTGACAATTCTTTTGGACTCTGATTTGGCACTGCATCGCTCTACTGTTACCGAACCCTGGCTAGCTGACCTCCCTTTGTTGTTGTTCGTCTTGTCTGCGTTTTGTGTTTCACGTATTCAGGGAGGGACTGTCTTCGTGGTTGTCGCCTATTACCTAGGATAGGGTCTGGCAATAGGAAGGGAAAGTTGGAGGCTTCAGCTTAGGGCTCACTGTCTCTTGTGCCCCATCCCAGGGTTTAAACAGTTACTGGGAATTGCTGTCCTAGCAATTCCCTTACATATTAACCAGCCCAAAACCTACTGCTATTGCTTCTCTCCTGATAAGCATGGATCCTATTCAGTGCATTGCAGCCAAGTTGGAGGGATTGACAGGCCTGGTAGCTTAGCTAGCAAAACAGGTTTAGACCCTTACTGAGGCTTCTGCACTATCCCCAGCTGTTTCTTCCCTTCCTAGGGTTAAGATGTTACTTCCGGATCGTTTCTCAGGGGACCGTGAAAAATTTGAGACGTTCAGGGAGTCTTGTTGCTTGTATTTTCGGATTAATCCACATGTGACTCAGGCCCAAATGGTGGGAGTGGTTATATCTCTTTTACAGGGGGACCCACAAACTTGGGCCCTTAAACTCCCTGCTGAGGCTGAGGAGTGGGTTGATGTGGAAAATTTTTTTAAGTCCCTAGGCTCTATTTATGCTGAACCAGACCACATTGCGCTTGCGGAATCTCAACTCCTCACCATGCGGCAGGGCAAACACTCTGCAGAGGAGTATTGCTCTGAGTTCCGTAAGTACAGTGTAACGGCAGGTTGGTGTGAGTCCGCTCTTAAGGCTCACTTTAAACAAGGGCTATGTGATCGTGTTAAGGAGCGCTGGTCACCCAGATCCCCCTACTCTTGAGAAGGCCATGACTTTGGCGGTCCGTATTGACCGTAAGATTCGGGAAAATTTAAAAGAGAGAGTAAGGCCTGTTACGTCCAAGTTTTCTGTCTCTTCCTCTCTCTCCTCTCAAAAACCTACCTTTCCTCCCATCACTTCTGGAGAGGAACCCATGCAACTGGGAGCTATGGACGCCAAGACACGACGACAGCATCGTCTCAGGAATAACCTGTACCTGTACTGTGGTTCCTCTGGTCATGTCATCCGATCAGACCCTTCTCACCAGTGAAAAAACTTCAGTGCCTGAGTGGTAATCAGGAGAACCACTCAGGCAACCAGGTATTTGGTGGAACTAACAATAAGATGATGTTATCTGTGTCACTGTCCTCTGGGGACAGATCTGTTTCTGGCAAGGCCCTAGTTGACTCTGGGTCTGCAGCAAATTTTATTAAATATTCAGTTGTTAAATCTTTGGACATTGAGCTTTTGCCACTTGACACACCTATGTCTGTTACTGGAGCGGATTCTACCCCACTGGCCAGGGGTAAAGTCAGTTTTAAAACCCCTTTGATCTCTTTGCAAGTGGGATCGACACACACTGAGGAGAAGGTCTCAGCTACTAAAAGTTGGGAACGCCCCTCCGGTATTAAAACCTGGTGGTATCAGAAACGCCGGATGAATAAAAAATGTTTGCCTGGTTCTCAAGCATCTGGGGTTCAAGCAGAATCAAAATACAAGGCAGGGAAAATTCAGAATCCCTCTAGAACTGGTTTGTCTGGTGAGGGTCCGGTGGCCCCTCATAAAAGGGGGGGTACTGTAACATCTCTGCCTGTTCGGGCCTCTGCGCCACCCTCTGCTCGCGTGCTGCGGCGCAGGAGGCGTGTGCAGTTTGATAATCTGCTTAAAGTTTTTAGTCGCACTGTGTGAACTCTAGTTCTGTGATTGCATTTGCACCACACCCGTCTTCTGCCAATGTTGCCTCCATTAAGTGTTTGATTTTTTCTTGCCTGTGATTGACAGCTTTCCTTCCTATCAGGTTCAGGGTGGGTTCTTCCTCCCCTATTTAGTCTCAGCTCACAGTCACACTGGTGCCAGTTATTGCCTCTTGCTTGCTGGTTTTTCTTGCTGTTTAATTACTTGTATTCTATTCCTTGACCTCTGGCTTCCCTACTGATTATTCTTTTGGACTCTGATTTGGCACTGCATCGCTCTACTGTTACCGAACCCTGGCTAGCTGACCTCCCTTTGTTGTTGTTCATCTTGTCTGCATTTTGTGTTTCACGTATTCAGGGAGGGATTGTCTTTGTGGTTGTCACCTATTACCTAGGATAGGGTCTGGCAATAGGAAGGGAAAGTTGGGGGCTTCAGCTTAGGGCTCACTGTCTCTTGTGCCCCATCCCAGGGTTTAAACAGTTACTGGGAATTGCTGTCCTAGCAATTCCCTTACACTTAAACTGTTGAATAGACTGATCCAGATTTGCTTTAAAAATGATTATATTATAATCACTGTTTGTTTGTCAAATCATTAGTCTTCCACCACCATGTTTGACAGTTTGCATGTAATTTTTAAGGATACATATGTATACTTTCTTACTTACTTTCCTCTTGGCTTGAGATTTCCCAAGGTCAGTGATAACGTGATCACCAGCTACATTATCTGGCAGTAAACAACAGGCACTAAATACAAGATTGCTGTCTGCATTCTGCAAACTAATGTGGCATTCACACTTACGCCTTGTACCTGTCCACCTAAATCCCAGGAAAAACTGCTTGGGGACGGCTTACCGGCGGTCCATTTAAAAACCCATTCATTTCAAAGGGTTTTTAAAGCAAACCACAGTTGTCCATATGCAGCCTCCCCATCGTGAAATCATTTATTTTGCACAGACACAAAGTCGAACATGCAGGATTTTTTGTCCATGCAAAAAGAATGTTTTCACAGCGGAGAGGCTGCATATGGACAATGGCAGTTTGCTTTAAAAACCCTTTGAAATGAATGGGTTTTTAAATGGATCTCCCGCAAGCCATCGCCAAGCAGTTTTTCCTGGCTCTTTGGTGGAATGACAAAGGTTGGACAGCGGTGCAAGTGTGAGGGGGCTTTCACACAAAGTAACGTAGCGCTGATTCTGGCAAGATAACTCCTGCAATAATCAGCGCTGATAAAAAGACTCCCATTGCCTTCAATGAGTTTCATTTAACACACGTAACACATTGAAGTCAATGGGAGGCTTTTTAACCCTTTGATTTCAATGTGTTAAGCGTGTTAAACAAAACCCATTGAAGTCAATGGGAGCCTTTTTATCAGCCTTGATTCTGCCGTGAGTTATATTTGCCAGAATCATCACCATGTTACTCCGTGTGAATGCCCCCTGAAGATGTTATTAGACTTTTCAGAGATAAAATGAAATTAACATTATTTAAATTTTTCAATTCAATGGTAATGCATCATGTATATATACTATATAAATAGAACACAATATATAGTGCTTTATAATATAATTACGGAACAGTTGTCTTGTCCAAGCTGCTGCTCTGCTAACAGAAGTACAGAAATGTATCTTACATCAGCTCCATGGGCATAACAGAAGAAAATGGAGCTTCACGCCGAACCACGCTACGAGATAACAAAGCACCAGGTACAGGTGAATATGTTTTTTTTTTGTTTGTTTTGTTTGTTTGTTATTTTATGTATTTACTAGAGATGAGCGAACACTAAAATGTTCGAGGTTCGAAATTCGATTCGAACAGCCGCTCAATGTTCGTGTGTTCGAACGGGTTTCGAACCCCATTATAGTCTATGGGGAACAGATACTCGTTAAGGGGGAAACCCAAATCCGTGTCTGGAGGGTCACCAAGTCCACTATGACACCCCAGGAAATGATGCCAACACCTCTGGAATGACACTGGGACAGCAGGGGAAGCATGCCTGGGGGCATCTAACACACCAAAGACCCTCTATTACCCCAACATCACTGCCTAACAACTACACACTTTCCACATTCAAAAAAACCTCTATCAAAGTGGGAAAATACCTGGAAACCTTCTTTACTCCCCAAATGGATGGACACAAACCCCAATTTAAGCTCAACAAACAGTAACAACCACCCCTTTAAATCACGTTCCCCATGACAACCACAAATGGAATAGGCAATGGGAATTCCAAAAGCCCTCACCCTTAACTGTCATTTTGAGTGTGTGTGTGTGTGTGTGTGTGTGTGTGTGATGTGGTAAGACCTTCCAAAATTCACTTTTCTAGCCCTTAACATGAGCCCTTCCAAACAAAGTTACATGACCTTAAGCTGAGCTACCAGCAGAGATTGAGGCCCTTGGCATGAGTAGAGCCTTGCACCAGCAGTGTTTTTGGCACTTAGGGTGAGTTGAGCCTTGTACCAGCGTGTGTCCCTTAACATCAGGCGGGCCCTAAGTTATGCTCAAACATTAGAGTCTCCTCCATTCCATCTCCGGTCGATTTGGTGGCGGATGACCAGCAACCCACCCTCATCGACGACGATGAGACGCAGTTGCTGTCAGGGCAGCCAGTTGACATGCGCATTGTGCAGGAGGAGGAGGCGAGACAGGAGTTGGAAGAGGAGGTGGTGGACGACGAGGACACCGACCCCACCTGGACAAGGCAGATGTCAAGCTGGGAAAGTAGTGTGGATGTTGAGGCAGGTGCAGCACCAAAAAGGGTAGCTAGAGGCAGAGACATGTCCAGAGGCAGAGGTCAGCTGCTTTGCCGAAGCCAGGCCAGACCCGGAATGTCCGAAGATGTTCCCTTTTGTACCCAGCCCAGAAAAACTCCCCCATCGAGGGCACGTTTCTTGAAGGTGTAGAGTTTTTTCAAGGAATGCGCCGAGGACAGATATAGTGTCGTCTACACAATTTGCCTCTCGAAATCGAGTAGGGGCCCTGAGAAGAGCAACCTGTCCACCACTTCAATGCACCGTCATTTGGAATCCAAGCAATGGAATCAGTGGCAGGCAGCAACGGCAGGACAAACGTCGCCCGCCGTTCATGCCACTGCCTCTGCTCACAGTGCTGGCGATGCACTCCAGAGGACGAGCCAGGACATCACTTCATCTGCCTCCGCCACTTTGTTGACTTCTCCCTCATCCTCCCCTGTTTCTGTCTTATCTCCTTCTCCTGCACCATCAAAGGCACCATCAGGCGCTTCTTTACAACAACCCACCATCTCTCAGACATTGGAGCGCCGGCAGAAATACACCGCTAACCACCCACCCACGCAAGCCTAGAACGCCAACATCGCTAAACTGCTGGCCCAGGAGAGGTTGGCGTTCCGGCTTGTTGAAACTCCCGCCTTCCCGGACCTGATGGCAACTGTGGCACCTCACTATGCCGTCCCTAGCCGTCTCAACTTCTCCCGGTGTGGCGTCCCCGCCTTGCACCAGCACGTGTCACTCAACATCAGGTGGGCCCTTAGTTCCGCGCTTTGCTGCAAGGTCCACTTGACCACCGACACTTGGACAAGCGCCTGTGGTCAGGGATGCTGCAGTGCTTATCTTTAATGACAGGCAGGGTGAATGTGGTGGAGTCTGTTCCCCGGGTGCAAACTGGGGTGGCCTATCTCCTCTCCCAGGCCAAAATTCATGGCAGGAGTAGACTGAAACCCTACGACGCTGCAACCTCCACCACAGCTACTAGCGGCAAACGCTAAAACACTGGTGTGGGGAGACGTCAGCAGGCGGTGCTGAAGCTCATCAGCTTGGGGGACAGACAGCACAGTGCCTCCGAGGTCAGGGATGCCATCCTGGCTGAGATGGCATTTTTTTTCCCCTGCTACACCTGGGGCCTGGCATTTTTACGCCTATGATAATGGCTGGAACCTGGTAGCGGCTCTGGAGCTTGCCAGCCTCCAACACGTTCCATGTTTGGCCCACGTCTAACCTAGTGGTGCAAAGTTTTTTAAAAACATACCCAAATGTACCGAAGCTACTGTTGAAAATGCGGCGCTTGTGCGCCCACTTTTGCAAGTGCACAGGAGTCGCTGCTAGCCTAAAAACACTCTAGCAAGGCCTACATCTGTCCAAACACAGGCTGTTGTCCGTCATTCACACACGCTGAAACCCTACAATACCATATCTTGAGCAGGGTGTGTGAGCTGCACAGACCTTTGATGGAGTTCCATCTACAAAACCCAAGGGTTCCTCAAAGTCAGCAACCAAAGTTTCTGCACCATGAGTTTCCAGGGGTGGCAGAGTTATGGCTAGGGGAAGAGGCATGGATAGGGATGATGTCTAGGGGCAAAAGCAGTGTGGATGTGGAGGCAAGCTAAGCAGGAAAAACTGGGGGTACAAGCTAAGGCATGGACTGGGGTGATGTCTAGGGGCAAAAGCAGTGTGGATGTGGAGGCAAGCTAAGCAGGAAAAACTGGGGATACAAGCTAAGGCATGGACTGGGGTGATGTCTAGGGGCAAAAGCAGTGTGGATGTGGAGGCAAGCTAAGCAGGAAAAACTGGGGGTACAAGCTAAGGCATGGACTGGGGTGATGTCTAGGGGCAAAAGCAGTGTGGATGTGGAGGCAAGCAAAGCAGGGAAAATGGTGGCTAGAGGCAAAGGGATGTCCATAGGCAGCAAGGGCAAAGATGCAAAACTCTCCCGTTTCAAGAATTTTCCTGACTTGTTTCCCCACAAAACATTCCTGGGAGGAGGGCTGAAACACCACCCTCCTCCTCCTCCGCTGTTAGATTTACCCCAGCTACGAGCTGAAAACGCTGCAACACTGGTGTGGGGAGACGTCAGCAGGCTGGGCTGAAGCTCATCAGCTTGGGAGACGGACAGCACACTGCCTCTGAGGTCAGGGATGCCATCCTGGATGAGATGGCAATTTGTTTATCCCCACTGCCCCTGGGGCCAGGTTTTTTAGCTTGTTGGAGGGCTCTGGAGCTTGCCAGCCTCCAACACGTTCCATGCCTGGCCCACATGTTCAATGTAGTGGTGCAATGATTTTTAAAAACATACCCCAAATTAGCTGAGCTAAGGGTGAAAGTGCGGCACTTGGACACCCACTTTCCCAAGTCTACAGTACCTGGAGCTAGCCGCAATACACTCCAGCAAGGCCTACATCTGCCTGAAGCACCTACTGTTGTGCGAGGTCACCACACGCTCTAACCCTAGATACCGTATGTTCAGCAGGGTGTGTGAGCAGCAGAGACCTTTGATGGAGTACCAGCTACAAAACCCAAGGGTTCCTCAGAGTCAGCTCCCTCACTTTCTGCACCATGAGTTTCCATGGGTGGCAGACTTATGGCTAGAGGCACAGGCATGGATAGGGGTGATGTGTAGGGGCAAAAGCAGTGTGGATGTGGAGGCAAGCTAAGCAGCAAAAACTGGGGGTACAAGCAGCCGGTGACATCATCACTGACAAGCACAGCTGTCTGTCAGCTGACAGGCTGACTTTCACCAAAATGAACAGACAATGGATAGACTCATCATATACATGTCAGTTACATGACAAATTTAGTGCAATTTGCAAGTCCAAGATGGTTTGGAGATCTGCGGAGAGGAATCTCACCACCTCTTGCGGGTGCCATCATTTGGAAGGCAAGCCCTGGGCTCAGTGGGTGAGAGCAAGCGCAGGATAATCGTCGTTTGGCCTGGCGGCCACTGCCTCTTCCACTGTTGACAGGGCTGGCGCTGCAGTCCAGACCAGGAGCCAGGACACCTCCACATCTGCCTCTGACACTTTGGGGAGTTCACCCTTATCCTCACCTTTTCCTGCCATTTCTCCTTTTGCCCGCGCCATCATGCGCCTCTTCCCAGCAACTCCCCATCTCCCAAGCCTTTCATTTCATGCTAAAGTACAGCGCAACCCACCCACATGCCCAAGGCTTCAACGGCCTCATCTCAAGAAATCTGGCCCAGGAGATGTTGGAATCCCGGCTGGGGGACACTCTGCCCTTTTTGGGCAGAGTGTCTACTGCGCCACCGCACTGTGCCGTCCACACCAGCACTTTCCCCCAAACATGAGGCGGTCCCTAAATTCAGCGCTTAGCCCTAAAGTTCCATGTGACCAGTTACGAATGGACAAGTGCATGCGGACAGGGACGCTACCTTTCAATTTGGGCACAGTGGTTGAATGTAGTTGAGGCGTGGACCGGGTCGCAAAATGTGGTGGCCTGACTTGTCTCCCCACACAACATTCCTGGGAGGAGGGCTGAAACACCACCCTCCTCCGCTGTTAAATTGACCCCAGCTACGAGCTGGAAACGCTGCAACACTGGTGTGGGGAGACGTCAGCGGGCCGTGCTGAAGCTCATCAGCTTGGGGGCCAGACAGCACACTGCCTACAAAGTGAGTCATGCCATCCTCGAAGAGACGGCAATGTGGTTTTTGCCACTGCACCTGGGCCCAGGCATGTTGTCATGTGTGATAATGGCCGTAACCTGGGATTGGCTCTGTAGCTTGGCAGCCTGCAACATATTCCATGCCTGGGCCACGTTTTTAACTCATTGCTGCTAATCTTTTGAAAAAGGTACCCCAATGTTCCTGAGCTACTGGTGAAAGTGTGGCGCTTGTGCGGATAGTTTTTAAAGTGTATAGTTGCCGCTGCTAGCCTCTATGCACTCCTACAACGCCTGTACCTGCTGGAACAACGGCTGTTGTGCGACGTCTCCACACTGCTGGCACTAAACATATCATGTGTTGAGCAGAGTGTGTGAGCAGCACAGACCTTTGATGTAGTTCCAACTCCAAAACCCTCGGGTTCGTCAAAGTCAACTCCCTCAGTTGCTCAACCATGAGTGGCCATGGGTGGCAGACTTATGTGAAATCCCATCCCATCCATTGCACTGGACACGAAACATTAGCATGCGCTCAGCACAACTTCGGATATGGCAGATGCGTTAAGCAGGGTGCAAGGTACAACACTGACCAGGCCCGAGCACCAGGAACAGGTGTTAGAAATACTGCAGCATCTGCCATTTCCTTCCAATTTTGGGGTTTTGGACCCGCCACCGACTTGTCTGGACCTAAGTGGGGATCATGAGACACAGTTGCCATCAAGGCAAGCTGTGGTCATGTGCGGTTTGCAGTAAGGGGGCAGTGCGCAATTGGAAGAGGAGTTGGTGGATGACGAGGCCACCGACCCCACATGGACAGGGGTGATGTCTAGGGGCTAAAGCAGTGTAGATGTAGAGGGAAGCTAAATCAACAAAAAACCTGGGTAGAAGCAAAGGCATAAACTGGGGTGATGTTTAGGGGTGAAAGCAGAGTAGATGTGGAGGGAAGCTAAGCAGCAAAAACAGTGGGTAGAAGCAAAGGCATGCAAAACTCTACCCTGTTGGAAGACTTATTCCTAGGTCTGGAACACGTTAATGGCCCCCCTGGACAAATTACTGCCACTCAGGGGCCTAGTGTCACCAGGAGGGACAAGTATAGGCGCATGTTGTGGGAATACCTGGCCGACACCAGCTCTGTCCTCTCCGATCCCTCTGTGCTCTACAGCCTAAACTTATTTTCTCATCTTTTTTTCTGAACTGCACATCTCTTGCCTGCTTCCTTTGGGATCTTAGAAATGGTGGTCCACTTCCACAGATGGTAACTTCAATAGACAGTGTAACGGGAGTAGCTGAGGGATCGCTGTCTTAACCACTTTTTGGCACAAAATTAACTTCCAAAGCCAAATATGGTGCAAGTATATGATGCAAGGACACCTACACACCTATCTCTGACACATTGGGGAGTTCACCCTCATGCGCCCTTTTGGCCTGCACCATCATGCGCCTCTTCCCAGCCACTCCACATTTCCCAAGCTTTTCATTGCAGGCAGAAGTACAATACAACCCACCCCCATGCCCAAGCCTGTAACAGCCTCATCGATAAACTGCTGGCCCTGGAGATGTTGGTGTTTGTTTATGCTTCTGGAGACCCAGGCCTTCCGTCAGCAGATGGCAGCTGGGGCACCTCCCTATGCTGGGCCTAGCCGTTACTACTTCTCTTGGTGTGCTGTCTCTGCCTTGCGCCTGCATGTGTCCCATAACATCAGTCGGGCCCAGAGCTCTGCGCTTTGCTGCAAGGTCCACTTGACCACCGACACATGGACAAGCGCCTGTGGTCAGGGATGCTGCAGTGCTTATCTTTAATGACAGGCAGGGTGAATGTGGTGGAGTCTGTTCCCCGGGTGCAAACTGGGGTGGCCTATCTCCTCTCCCAGGCCAAAATTCATGGCAGGAGTAGACTGAAACCCTACGAAGCTGCAACCTCCACCCCAGCTACTAGCGGAAAACACTGTAACACTGGCATGGGGAGATGTCAGTAGGCCGTGCTGAAACTGATCAGCTTGGGGGACAGACAGCACAGTGCCTCCGAGGTCAGGGATGCCATCCTGGCTGAGATGGCATTTTTTTTTCCCTGCTACACCTGGGGCCTGGCATTTTTGCGCCTGTGATAATGGCTGGAACCTGGTAGCAGATCTGGAGCTTGCCAGACTCAAACACGGTCCACGCATGGCCCACGTTTTCCAACTTGTTGGTGCCATGTTTCTTTGAAACCTACACCATTGTGCCTGATATACAGGTCAAAGTGGGGCCATTTTCGTAAGTGAGAACTAGCCTCTGCTAGGCAGAAAACATTCAGAGCACACTCCTCTCATCTTCGCACCGTTGGCTGGCGGAGGAAGACGAGGGGGTTGGAGTGGCATCTGATGTCCCTATCCCACACGAGGCTAGAGGGTGCACTTCAGTGCATCCCATTGCTTCACCACAAATGGTGTGAAGGGGAGTGGAAAATGGAGGAAATGGAGAGTGACCCTTACAGTTGGGGCCAGCAAAGGCATGCCAAGTAACACACTGGCACACATGGCTGACTTCATCTTGGGTTGCTTTTCAACACATATTTCACATCATGAAGAACAAATAATACTGGATTTTTTCAAGCCTCGAACCCCGGTCTAGGTCTAATGTCTGTTCCTTTCTTATATTAGGGGAGAGGGAAAAAAAATTACTTCAGTGATACGTTTAGCGTACATAGACTGACTATTAATGTGTATCCCACTTAGTGTTGTTAGGGTTACACACCGTCACAACCTGGCTAAAGCTTCTATAGCTGTTAATAAAGTCAACATAACTTTACGGTATCCAAAAAGACAGCTGGTACCGACAGAGAGCAAGACAAATGTCACCCAAAGCTGTGAGCTCTGAACACCCACAGTGACTTTGGCGTCATCATCATTATAAGGGAGCGGGTGGTAATAAATAACTTGGCAGTGCCTAAAACCCAAAAAGCTTATACAACTATATTTACATTAAGATACACAAATGAAACTTTTCAGTAGCATGTCATGAGACAAGCTGATAAGCTCTTCCTTTGTGCAGTGCTATTTGAAAGTTAAACGCTGCCTTTATTTTAATTCTGGAGAAGGTGCAGACATTAGATTTAGAACATGTTGTCTTCATTGTCCAAATCCTCTATATAGGTAACGTGTTTTTCGGGCCGAGCTGTCTGGGAACGAGCTGGTGCAGCACTGACAACCTGGGTGAATATGGCAAGAGCCTGAGATGTAGGGTGAATGAATCCCCAAATTATTTGTGGAATTCCCAGTGAGACAATGGCACTGTATACCAGTATTAAAAATTGTGGGTGCACATAACCCCCATATATTCTTTGAATTCCCAGTGAAACAATGGCACTGTATACCAGTATTAAAAATTGTGGGTGCACATAACCCCCATATATTCTTTGAATTCCCAGTGAGACAATGGCACTGTATACCAGTAGTAAAAATTGTGGGTGCACATAACCCCCATATATTCTTTGAATTCCCAGTGAGACAATGGAACTGTATAGCAGTAGCAAAAATTGTGGGTGCACGTAACCCCCATATATTCTTTGAATTCCCAGTCAGACAATGGCACTATATACCAGTAGTAAAAATTGTGGGTGCACATAACCCCAATATATTCTTTGAATTCCCAGTCAGACAATGGCACTGTATACCAGTATTAAAAATTGTGGGTGCACATAACCCCCATATATTCTTTGAATTCCCAGTCAGACAATGGCACTGTATACCAGTAGTAAAAATTGTGGGTGCACATAACCCCAATATATTCTTTGAATTCCCAGTCAGACAATGGCACTGTATACCAGTAGTAAAAATTGTGGGTGCACATAACCCCCATATATTCTTTGAATTCCCAGTGAGACAAAGGAACTGTATAGCAGTATTAAAAATTGTGGGTGCACGTAACCCCCATATATTCTTTGAATTCCCAGTCAGACAATGGCACTGTATACCAGTAGTAAAAATTGTGGGTGCACATAACCCCAATATATTCTTTGAATTCCCAGTCAGACAATGGCACTGTATACCAGTATTAAAAATTGTGGGTGCACATAACCCCCTTATATTCTTTGAATTCCCAGTGAGACAATGGAACTGTATAGCAGTAGCAAAAATTGTGGGTGCACGTAACCCCCATATATTCTTTGAATTCCCAGTCAGACAATGGCACTGTATACCAGTAGTAAAAATTGTGGGTGCACATAACCCCAATATATTCTTTGAATTCCCAGTCAGACAATGGCACTGTATACCAGTATTAAAAATTGTGGGTGCACATAACCCCCATATATTCTTTGAATTCCCAGTCAGACAATGGCACTATATACCAGTAGTAAAAATTGTGGGTGCACATAACCCCAATATATTCTTTGAATTCCCAGTCAGACAATGGCACTGTATACCAGTATTAAAAATTGTGGGTGCACATAACCCCCATATATTCTTTGAATTCCCAGTCAGACAATGGCACTGTATACCAGTATTAAAAATTGTGGGTGCACATAACCCCCATATATTCTTTGAATTCCCAGTCAGACAATGGCACTATATACCAGTAGTAAAAATTGTGGGTGCACATAACCCCAATATATTCTTTGAATTCCCAGTCAGACAATGGCACTGTATACCAGTATTAAAAATTGTGGGTGCACATAACCCCCATATATTCTTTGAATTCCCAGTCAGACAATGGCACTATATACCAGTAGTAAAAATTGTGGGTGCACATAACCCCAATATATTCTTTGAATTCCCAGTCAGACAATGGCACTGTATACCAGTATTAAAAATTGTGGGTGCACATAACCCCCATATATTCTTTGAATTCCCAGTCAGACAATGGCACTATATACCAGTATTAAAAATTGTGGGTGCACATAACCCCCATATATTCTTTGAATTCCCAGTCAGACAATGGCACTGTATACCAGTATTAAAAATTGTGGGTGCACATAACCCCCATATATTCTTTGAATTCCCAGTGAGACAATGGAACTGTATAGCAGTAGCAAAAATTGTGGGTGCACGTCACCCCAATATATTCTTTGAATTCCCAGTCAGACAATGGCACTGTATACCAGTAGTAAAAATTGTGGGTGCACATAACCCCCATATATTCTTTGAATTCCCAGTCAGACAATGGCACTGTATACCAGTATTAAAAATTGTGGGTGCACATAACCCCCATATATTCTTTGAATTCCCAGTGAGACAATGGAACTGTATAGCAGTAGCAAAAATTGTGGGTGCACGTCACCCCAATATATTCTTTGAATTCCCAGTCAGACAATGGCACTGTATACCAGTAGTAAAAATTGTGGGTGCACATAACCCCCATATATTCTTTGAATTCCCAGTCAGACAATGGCACTGTATACCAGTATTAAAAATTGTGGGTGCACATAACCCCCATATATTCTTTGAATTCCCAGTCAGACAATGGCACTGTATACCAGTATTAAAAATTGTGGGTGCACATAACCCCCATATATTCTTTGAATTCCCAGTGAGACAATGGAACTGTATAGCAGTAGCAAAAATTGTGGGTGCACGTCACCCCAATATATTCTTTGAATTCCCAGTCAATCAATGGCACTGTATACCAGTAGTAAAAATTGTGGGTGCACATAACCCCCATATATTCTTTGAATTCCCAGTCAGACAATGGCACTGTATACCAGTATTAAAAATTGTGGGTGCACATAACCCCCATATATTCTTTGAATTCCCAGTCAGACAATGGCACTGTATACCAGTATTAAAAATTGTGGGTGCACATAACTTCCATATATTCTTTGAATTCCCAGTGAGACAATGGAACTGTATAGCAGTAGCAAAAATTGTGGGTGCACGTAACCCCCATATATTCTTTGAATTCCCAGTCAGACAATGGCACTATATACCAGTATTAAAAATTGTGGGTGCACATAACCCCCATATATTCTTTGAATTCCCAGTCAGACAATGGCACTGTATACCAGTATTAAAAATTGTGGGTGCACATAACCCCCATATATTCTTTGAATTCCCAGTGAGACAATGGAACTGTATAGCAGTAGCAAAAATTGTGGGTGCACGTCACCCCAATATATTCTTTGAATTCCCAGTCAGACAATGGCACTATATACCAGTAGTAAAAATTGTGGGTGCACATAACCCCCATATATTCTTTGAATTCCCAGTGAGACAATGGAACTGTATAGCAGTAGCAAAAATTGTGGGTGCACGTAACCCCCATATATTCTTTGAATTCCCAGTCAAACAATGGCACTGTATACCAGTATTAAAAATTGTGGGTGCACATAACCCCAATATATTCTTTGAATTCCCAGTCAGACAATGGCACTGTATACCAGTATTAAAAATTGTGGGTGCACATAACCCCCATATATTCTTTGAATTCCCAGTCAGACAATGGCACTATATACCAGTAGTAAAAATTGTGGGTGCACATAACCCCAATATATTCTTTGAATTCCCAGTCAGACAATGGCACTGTATACCAGTATTAAAAATTGTGGGTGCACATAACCCCCATATATTCTTTGAATTCCCAGTCAGACAATGGCACTATATACCAGTAGTAAAAATTGTGGGTGCACATAACCCCAATATATTCTTTGAATTCCCAGTCAGACAATGGCACTGTATACCAGTATTAAAAATTGTGGGTGCACATAACCCCCATATATTCTTTGAATTCCCAGTGAGACAATGGAACTGTATAGCAGTAGCAAAAATTGTGGGTGCACGTCACCCCAATATATTCTTTGAATTCCCAGTCAGACAATGGCACTGTATACCAGTAGTAAAAATTGTGGGTGCACATAACCCCCATATATTCTTTGAATTCCCAGTCAGACAATGGCACTGTATACCAGTATTAAAAATTGTGGGTGCACATAACCCCCATATATTCTTTGAATTCCCAGTCAGACAATGGCACTGTATACCAGTATTAAAAATTGTGGGTGCACATAACCCCCATATATTCTTTGAATTCCCAGTCAGACAATGGCACTATATACCAGTAGTAAAAATTGTGGGTGCACATAACCCCAATATATTCTTTGAATTCCCAGTCAGACAATGGCACTGTATACCAGTATTAAAAATTGTGGGTGCACATAACCCCCATATATTCTTTGAATTCCCAGTGAGACAATGGAACTGTATAGCAGTAGCAAAAATTGTGGGTGCACGTAACCCCCATATATTCTTTGAATTCCCAGTCAGACAATGGCACTATATACCAGTATTAAAAATTGTGGGTGCACATAACCCCCATATATTCTTTGAATTCCCAGTCAGACAATGGCACTGTATACCAGTATTAAAAATTGTGGGTGCACATAACCCCCATATATTCTTTGAATTCCCAGTCAGACAATGGCACTGTATACCAGTATTAAAAATTGTGGGTGCACATAACCCCCATATATTCTTTGAATTCCCAGTGAGACAAAGGAACTGTATAGCAGTATTAAAAATTGTGGGTGCACGTAACCCCCATATATTCTTTGAATTCCCAGTCAGACAATGGCACTGTATACCAGTATTAAAAATTGTGGGTGCACATAACCCCCATATATTCTTTGAATTCCCAGTGAGACAATGGAACTTTATAGCAGTAGCAAAAATTGTGGGTGCACGTAACCCCCATATATTCTTTGAATTCCCAGTCAGACAATGGCACTATATACCAGTATTAAAAATTGTGGGTGCACATAACCCCCATATATTCTTTGAATTCCCAGTCAGACAATGGCACTGTATACCAGTATTAAAAATTGTGGGTGCACATAACCCCCATATATTCTTTGAATTCCCAGTGAGACAATGGAACTGTATAGCAGTAGCAAAAATTGTGGGTGCACGTCACCCCAATATATTCTTTGAATTCCCAGTCAGACAATGGCACTGTATACCAGTAGTAAAAATTGTGGGTGCACATAACCCCCATATATTCTTTGAATTCCCAGTGAGACAATGGAACTGTATAGCAGTAGCAAAAATTGTGGGTGCACATAACCCCCATATATTCTTTGAATTCCCAGTCAGACAATGGCACTGTATACCAGTATTAAAAATTGTGGGTGCACATAACCCCAATATATTCTTTGAATTCCCAGTCAGACAATGGCACTATATACCAGTAGTAAAAATTGTGGGTGCACATAACCCCAATATATTCTTTGAATTCCCAGTCAGACAATGGCACTGTATACCAGTATTAAAAATTGTGGGTGCACATAACCCCCATATATTCTTTGAATTCCCAGTCAGACAATGGCACTATATACCAGTAGTAAAAATTGTGGGTGCACATAACCCCAATATATTCTTTGAATTCCCAGTCAGACAATGACACTGTATACCAGTATTAAAAATTGTGGGTGCACATAACCCCCATATATTCTTTGAATTCCCAGTGAGACAAAGGAACTGTATAGCAGTATTAAAAATTGTGGGTGCACGTAACCCCCATATATTCTTTGAATTCCCAGTCAGACAATGGCACTGTATACCAGTATTAAAAATTGTGGGTGCACATAACCCCCATATATTCTTTGAATTCCCAGTGAGACAATGGCACTGTATAGCAGTAGCAAAAATTGTGGGTGCACGTCACCCCAATATATTCTTTGAATTCCCAGTCAGACAATGGCACTATATACCAGTAGCAAAAATTGTGGGTGTATATAGCCCCAATTCTATTGCTAGGGGACTTGCAGGGTATTTCTGAGGTGAAGGTGGGGGGGCACACCGTTGGAACGGGGATTTGGGGTGTATATATGGGGTATACGGGAATACACTGTCAGTGTGTTCCATTCAGGATCCTGGGAAAGCTGGGTTGCGGCGATTGAGCCCGTCAGTGCCACGTTACACTGACAAGCTTCTCCCTGGAATTGAAGTTATATGTAAGCCCAATATATTCTTTGAATTCCCAGTGAGACAATGGCACTATATGGCAGTAGCAAAAATAGTGGGTGTATATAGCCCCAATCCTATTGCTAGGGGACTTGCAGGGTATTTCTGGGGTGAAGGTGGGGGGGCACACCGTTGGAACGGGTATCGGGGGTATATATCGGGTATACGGGAATACACTGACAGTGTATTCCATTCAGGATCCTGGGAAAGCTGGGTTGCGGCGATTGAGCCCGTCAGTGCCACGTTACACTGACAAGCTTCTCCCTGGAATTTAGCTCTTATAAGAGCTGTTGGTTGTCTTCTCCTTCCTATCCTAGCCTGTCCCTGCCTACCCAGAATCTAACCCCTAGCTAAATGAACGGAAACCTCCGTCCTCGGTGAATTGCAAGCTCAGAATGACGCGAAGCTGGGCGGCGCTGTTCTTTTAAATTAGAGGTCACATGTTTTCGGCAGCCAATGGGTTTTGCCTACTTTTTTCAACGTCACCGGTGTCGAAGTTCCTGTCCCACCTACCCTGTGCTGTTATTGGAGCAAAAAAGGCGCCAGGGAAGGTGGGAGGGGAATCGAGTAATGGCGCACTTTACCACGCGGTGTTCGATTCGATTCGAACATGCCGAACAGCCTAATATCCGATCGAACATGAGTTCGATAGAACACTGTTCGCTCATCTCTAGTATTTACTTATTTAAAAAATAGGAAATTTGATGGAAATTTGGAAAAAATTGCAATTTTCAAAATGTGAAATTCTCTGCTTTTCAGGCAGATAGTTATACCACCCAAATACATGAATAAATATTATCTCCCATATCTCTGCTTTATATCGGCATCATCTTTTGATTGTATTGTAATTTATTTTGGACGTTATAAGGCTTACAAGTGTAACAGCGATTTTCCAGATTTACAAGAAATGTAACTGTTTGTTTTGTTTGTTTGTTTTACACACTTTTTTTTTTTTTTTTTAACTTTTTTACATTTGTGCTGTAAGCACACTAGAACCTGCGATCAGAGAGGATCGCTGGTTCTATACTAACTATAGACTTGCAATACACGTATATTGCAGTCTATAGTGGAAGCTAGCTATGCAGATGCATAGACTAGCTTCCTCTCGTCCCAGCATCCAAGGGGTTAACCCTCCCCCCATTGGAGCTCGCTCCGATGGGGGGAGGGATTAAGGAGCAGCGTGTAGCTGTAAATTACAGCTAACACAGACTCCTTATGCAGCCGGCAGCATGCTTTATAGCCGGCCAAACCCCTAGGGTGCCATGATCACTATGGATCATAGCACCTTAAGGGTTAAAGGGGGGGGGGGGGGTCGGTGCAATCACCGTCCCTGCTGCTACAGGGGAAGCCTGGCTGTCAGATACAGCCGGCCTCCCGTGGAGATCGCACGGGCTCTGCTTCTGAGCCCGTGTGATCTCCATCACGTACATGCACGTGGGAATGTGGGAACTAACCACATTCCCTGACGTACAGGTACGTGATTTAGCGTTAAGGGGTTAAAGAGATATGGCACCTATGGCATATGGCACCATGATTTAAAGCAGGTCAAGCACATTGTTACCTCCTTAAAAGATAGAGTTAAAGAGTCAGTTCCTACCAACATATAGGATCTGAAACATGCCCACCAGTATCACCTTCTCTCTTCTCTTGTTGATGACATTGAAAACATGAACAGGAGAAATAGCAACAATCAGAGGCCTTCCTGAATCCATTTGCCCCACAGACCTACTGACAAATATCACCAATATTTTTAATACTCTCATAGGATGCCTGGCTGTTACACATATTGACATAGATAGAGCACACAAAGTGCGGATAACTGTGGGATGTCATCTGTCAATTACTGCCATTACTCTCTTAAAGAAGAGAATAGCTGCAATATAGCTTCCTTCTACCTACCTCTCTCACTCTCAACCCTGGCGATTTCTCTCTTCTTATTCTTCTGGACCTCTCTGCAGCTTTTGACACTGTTGACCATCATCTCCTCCTCACTATGCTCCGCTCAGTCGGCCTCAATGACACTGCGCTCTCCTGGTTCTCCTCTTATCTCTCAGACCGCACTTTCAGCGTATCATTTGCAGGCTCTGTTTCCTCCCCTCTTTCCCTTGCGGTTGGGGTTCCTCAGGGCTCGGTCCTAGGCCCCCTGCTCTTTTCTCTCTACACAGCCCCCATTGGACAAACCATCGCCAGATTTGGCTTCAGGTACCATCTTTATGCTGACGACACCCAATTATACACATCTTCCCGTGACTTCACCCCTGTACTCATACAGAACACCAGTGACTGTCTTTCTGCTGTCTCTAATATCATGTCCTCGCTCTATCTGAAACTAAATCTCTCTAAGACTGAACTACTACTGTTTCCACCATCTAATAGATCTGTCCCTGATATATCCATTGCAGTCTCAGGCCTTACTATAACTCCTAGGCAGCAGGCCCGCTGCCTCGGGGTCATGTTTGACGCAGACCTTTCTTTCACCCCTCATATTGAATCACTCGCACGTTCATGTCACCTCCACCTCAAAAATATCTCCAGAATACGTCCTTTCCTTACCAGAGATACACTAAAGACACTTATTGTCTCTCTGATTCATTCTCGCCTTGACTACTGTAACTCCTTACTAATCGGTCTTCCCCTCACTAAACTCTCCCCTCTACAATCTATTCTGAATGCAGCGGCCAGGCTCATCTACCAGGCTAGACGCTACAGCGATGCCTCTGGTCTGTGCCAGTCGCTACATTGGCTGCCTATTCAATATAGAATAAAATATAAAGTTATCACCCTCATCCACAAGGCTCTCCATAATGCTGCACCTCCCTACATTTCCTCCCTCATCTCTGTCTACCGCCCAACCCGTGTTCTCCGCTCACTCAATGACCTAACACTTACATCCTCTATTATCAGAACCTCCCACGCTCGTATACAAGACTTCTCCCGAGTTGCACCACTTCTCTGGAATGCTCTACCCCGGACAATCAGATTAACTCCCAATTTCTACAGTTTCGAACGCAAACTAAAGACGCATTTTTTCAGACAGGCCTATCACAATTCCTAATGCAAACCCTTCTTGATGCCTTTTCAGCCTAACATATTTGTCCATGCTCTATCCACATGTTAAAGGACACTACTAGTGACGGCCCATAAAGTTTTGTTTGTGTAATGGCTGCAACCTCTATTACAAAATTGTCTGAACACTGTATAAGCAATGCCGCCCCTCCTACCTCTTGTGTCATCCTCTCTACCTCATAGATTGTAAGCTCTTGTGAGCAGGGCCCTCAGTCCCATTGTGTGAAATGATGTTCTTTGTTTTGTATCTGTCTGTATCTGAACCCTACAAATTGTACAGCGCTGCGGAATATGTTGGCGCTATATAAATAAAATGTATTATTATTATTATTATTATTATTATTATTAACCCTGGAAGATCTACCAACATTTTGTTTAGGACCTGGATTTTCCCCAATGAAGCTACCAAGCTGGGAACTCCTGCTGAAAGATCCTAACATGACTAACAGTTCTCTGTGAGAGAGACAGATGACAGCACCCATCACTTATCTCCCCATCCTCAACGCCAATTCTGCAAACAACATGGAACCCCCAGAGAGAACAGAGGGGTACATGGACTTTAATGAACATATTGTTTCCCCACTGTTCTTTTGTACAGTCATCACTGATTTCTCCATATAGGCCTAACGGTAGTTCATACATAGTTACACTATTTCTTTATTACATACAGCTTACAATATGACAGCAGATAAAAGTTGATTAGGTCTGTGGGTCCCAAAGCTACTGGTTTACACATCTGTCCATAAACATCGGGGCATATCCCATACCATTTTAAATATATTTATATATATTTATGTTTTGAAATGTTGTGCTGAGACATTATGGGATTGATAGTAAAGCACAGAGAAAGAGAAATCTTAAAGTCAATCCATGCGACTAGAGATTGTGTCACTGGTTTAAGGAGAGGAAGCATCACCTTTTCAACAGCTGATCAACAAAGGTACTTGATGTCAGACGACCACTGATCTGATATTGACAATAAATCCTCTCTATAGGTTATCAATATTATAGTCCCAGAAACCACCTTTCAGCTTGATCTTACAGACACTCACATATACATACTCACACTATTTGAAATTGATGCTTTCACATTTTTTCAATATAAATAAATAAATCACAAATAGAATAAAACAAGGGAACCTAAAAAAATAAACCATTAAAAATAAAACATCTATCTATCTATTTATCTATCTATCTATCTATCTATCTATCTATCTATCTATCTATCTATCTATCATCAGAACTAAGAATAAAATTAAAATGTGATATTGTTATA
Source organism: Leptodactylus fuscus (assembly GCF_031893055.1). Lineage (NCBI taxonomy): Eukaryota > Metazoa > Chordata > Amphibia > Anura > Leptodactylidae > Leptodactylus > Leptodactylus fuscus. The sequence goes on from NC_134268.1 coordinate 114,273,522, forward strand.
CTAGGAGAGCCCTGAAAGGCATATGACATATGCTATTTTTATATTCTTTCATTGAAGCTTCAAAGTTTGACCTCTTGTTCAAGATTGCCTGAACTCCTTTGTTGAAATATATTTGACTTAAAACTTAACACCATGAGATTTCCAAAGTTTTATTTTATGTCCCCTGTCTTTTATTCATTTTAGTAATATAGAAATTTCTCAACATAATGTCACTTTTTAAGCCTTGCTTATTTTTAGTAATGTTTCATTTGCTGTTCACATAATTATGTACAAACAATATTTCAGAATAATGTAGCATATGTTACTGGTGTGTATAAAAATAAAATGTTATACAATATATCCATTTTTACAGTTAAAAAAATAATTGTAACAGCAGGTTATTGGGAGTAGCTCACTTGAAAAATTATAAAAATGAAACTTTTAATTAACCCGTTCTCGATAACTGCAGAGCTATTAAGGAGGAGGCAGGGTTTTTAAACATGGTGACCCCCTCTGGAGCTGAGATGCCACCATAGCCACTGGGTCTCCATTATATTATATAACAGAGATCACCATTTTTTTGGTGGCACGTCGACGCCACCATTTTGCATTCCATCTCCCGGAATGAGGTCTGGGATGTCAGATCTATTGGAGGCTCCCAGGCTTGTCTTCAATAGAGTTTTGTTACAGTATTCACTGGGCTGCCTGTAATAGTAGTCTGTGTATTTTATAATGCATTGCAGTATATTTTGTAACTGATCAAAATGCAGGGGGTCTATAAATAAGAGTAATATGACAGGTAATATGACACATGATAGGCAGAGTGCTGGAGTCACGGTATACAGTGTTGGGTAAAAGTATTGGCACTCCTGTAATTGTCAGATAATACTAATTTTCTTTCAGAAATTGATTGCATTCACAAATTCTTTGGTATTATTATCTTCATTTAATTTGTCTTCAATGGAAAACCACAAAAAGAATTGTCAAAAAGCCAAGTTGGATATAATTCCACAGTGAACATAAAAAAGGGGGTGGACAAAAGTATTGGCACTGTTTGAAAAATCATGTGATGCTTCTCTAATTTGTGTAATTAACAGCACCTATTACTTACCAGAGGCACCTAACAGGTGGTGGCAATAACTAAATCACACTTGCAGCCAGTTGAAATGGATTAAAGTTGACTCAACCTCTGTCCTGTGTCCTTGTGTGTACCACATTCAGCATGGAGAAAAGAAAGAAGACCAAAGAATTGTCTGAGGACTTGAGAAGCAAAATTGCGAGGAAGCATGAGCAATCTCAAGGCTACATGTCCATCTCCAAAGACCTGAATGTTCCTGTGTCTACCATGCGCAGTGTCATCAAGAAGTTTAGAGCCCATGGCACTGTGGCTAATCTCCCTAGATGTGGACGGAAAAGAAAAATTGACGAGAGTTTTCAATGCAAGATTGTGCGGATGGTGGATAAAGATCCTCGACTAACATCCAAACAAGTTCAAGCTGCCCTGCAGTCGGAGGGTACAACAGTGTCAACCTGTACTATCCGTCGGCATCTGAATGAAAAGGGACTATTTGGTAGGATACCCAGGAAGACCCCACTTCTTACCCAAAGACATAAAAAAAAGCCAGGCTGGAGTTTGCCAAAACTTACCTGAGAAAGCCAAAAACGTTTTGGAAGAATGTTCTCTGGTCAGATGAGATAAAAGTAGAGCTTTTTGGGTAAAGGCATCAACATAGAGTTTACAGGAAAAAAAAAAGAGGCCTTCAAAGAAAAAAACACGGTCCCTCCAGTCAAACATGATGGAGGTTCCCTGATGTTTTGGGGTTGCTTTACTGCCTCTGGCACTGGACTGCTTGACCGTGTGCATAGCATTATGAAGTCTGAAGACTACCAACATATTTTGTAGCATAATGTAGGGCCCTGTGTGAGAAAGCTGGGTCTCCCTTAGAGGTCATGGGTCTTCCAGCAGGACAATGACCCAAAACACACTTCAAGAAGCACTAGAAAATGGTTTGAGAGAAAGCACTGGAGACGTCTAAAGTGGCCAGCAATGAGTCCAGACCTGAATCCCATAGAACACCTGTGGAGAGATCTCAAAATGGCAGTTTGGAGAAGGCCCCCTTCAAATCTCAGGGACCTGGAGCAGTTTGCCAAAGAAGAATGGTCTAAAATTACAGCAGAGCATTGTAAGAAAGGCTGAGGGTGCCAATACTTTTGTCCGGCCCATTTTTGGAGTTTTATGTAAAATGATTAATGATTTGACTTTTTTTGATTCTCTTTTGTGTTTTTTCATTGCAAGCAAAATAAATGAAGATATTAATACCAAAGAGTTGTGCTTGCAATTATTTTCTGAAAGAAACTGAGTATTATCTGACAGAATTGCAGGGGTGCCAATACTTTTGGCCAACACTGTATATCCCCCACATTCCTGAGCTATGTATAGGCCTCATCCCAGGTGTTGGGCCTGTGCTCGTTACTGGCCCTTAAAAGACTTCAGGGCAGATCCTGGGAGTGAGTAGAGGTGCCTGGGTCTGTCCTGGAGAACTGAGTTGTGGTGGGAACAAACTAGGACTTCTTGTGCTTTGTTTGATTATGTGGCCGGAAGTAAGCCACACGTACAGTTAGCCTTATACTGTATTAGTTAGAGCTCGGGTGAGCAGCAGTTTTGTTTTGGCTTTTTTCCTGAAGTTAAGGCAGTATTTTATTTTGCTTAATTTTGTACCTGACATGAAGGTTTATTTATTTTGCCGTTTTTTTGTAACTAAACCTTTTTGCACAGCTAGTGGAAAAAGGACCCATTTAAGTAATGGCCATGGCTTTTTTTCCATGTGGATTCTGACGCAGATTCAGCATCAAAATCAGCACCAAAAAACTGCACCAAAAAACTGTGTGAATGGACTCTTATGCTAGGTTCATACCTGTGCTTGGGTTTCCGTTCAGTTCGGAAACCAAATCTGCTTAAAAAGTGATTACCCATGGAAACACACAAAATCCATAGACTTTAATGGGGTTCACTGGGTTTCACCCAAAAAATGTGGAGAGAAAATTCTTGCTTGCAGATCTTTCCCTCCACATTTTTCAAGCAGAATGGGAAACATGTCCCCTAATGGAGACCGAGCACAGTTCTCATATTAAGCCTAACTTATATCTTGAGTGCTCTTTAATACTATGTTGTGCTGGTGTGTCAAAGGTCCTTCCTGTACTCTCACTAGGATTAGGTTGAGCTAATAAAGTTCACAGGGTACTGAAGGAGGCAGCCCTGGCAGGTCAAAGTAATAGAACAAGTTCCCCAGGTGACATCACCTCTTTGCTATGAATACCACAAATGATCAAGAAGACTTCCCATGCATTTAAGAGTAAGTGTCCTCCATTATCAGAGATAGTGTCGTCCTTGTCTTTTCTTCCTGAAGTAGTATGTGCTAATCACCCACATGGGACGTCAATCATATCAACCTTTTAGGGGGCATTCACATGGAGGAAGTTGGCACTGATTATGGCACGATAACTCGCATTTAGAATCAGCGCTGGGAAAAAGACTCCCATTAACTTCAATGGGTTCCTTTTTCTACGTGGAACCCATTGAAATCAATGGGACAAAAAACCTCCTATTGATTTCAATGGATTCTGTGTGGAAAGCGGAACCCATGAAAGTCAATGGGAGTCTTTTTTTCAGCACTGATTCTGCCGCGAGGTATTGTGCCAGAATCAGCGCCAATTTCCTCCTTGTGAATGCCCCCTTAAAATGCTTGTTTAATTATTTTTATTTTTAAAATCTTGTGTCTTAAACACTAATTTACATTAGCTCGTTAAAAAAAGGAAAGTTACATAATAATATGTATACCAAACCAACAGATAGCAATAGTTACATTTCAAATTTTGTTTTATCTGCAAGCTGTCACTTTCTTGGTTTAGCTAGATTGTATTCTAAAAAAAAGCCAATGCATACATTTAAGGAAGGATTGCTCAGAATTGGCAGGTTTTGAGAAAGAGATTGGTGCATTACAAAAGAAATGTCAGGAAAATTTAAATGTGAGAAACTAAAGACCATTATAAAGGAGGTTGGTTGAATTTAATACACTGCTCAAAAAATAAAGGAAACACTCAAAATAACACATCCTAGATCTGAATAAATGAAATATTCTCATTGAATACTTTGTTCTGTGCAGGACACCATTTGCAACCTCATCAGGAGCATGCTCAGGCATTGTAGGGAGGTCATACAGGCACGTGGAGGCCACAACACTACTGAGCCTCATTTTGACATGTTTTAAGGACATTAAATCAAAGTTGGATCAGCCTGTAGTGTGTTTTTCCCCTTTAATTTTGGGGGTGACTCCAAATCCAGGCCTCCATTGGTTAATACATTTGATTTCCATTGATAATTCTTGTGTGATTTTGTTGTCATCACATTCAACTTTGTACAGAACAAAGTATTCAATGAGAATATTTTATTCATTCAGATCTAGGATGTGTTATTTGAGTGTTCCCTTTATTTTTTTTAGCAGCGTATATTGTTACCTATTTGATCTTTTTCTCCACTTTATTTATTTAATACTAGCAGGAGGACCTGGCTTCGCACGGGTATATTTCATTTTTTGTTTGTGTAGTGGCCCTATAAGAATTGCCCAGTTTTGCACTTCATTTGCGTGTTGTTGGCATTGATGGTTTGCCTGCTTCGGCGTTTTGGCAGCTCTTAAGCTTTACTGCTGCTGAACTTGTTTCTCACACCGTGCCTGTGATTGTTCCGGCATCTCAGCAGCTCGCAAGGAATCCATATAATGAGTGTGTTGCGTCGATGATCTGCCTGCTCCGGCATTTCGGCAGCTGTTAAGCTGGCCTGCCACTGAACTCATTCCTCGCGCTGTGCCCGTGATTGTTCCGGCATCTCATCAACTCGCTGGGACACCATATGATGAGCATGTTGTTGGCACCATTGATCCCCATCAGCTCTGCTTGAGGAGAGCTCTGTGACTTCTGGCTACCTTCATAGCTGTCGTTTTAGAATTTTGCAACAAATTAGATTTTTTTTTTCCCGACATGTTTAATATTAGCAAACTGCCAATTTGGATTAAAGGTGTTTTCCCATCCAGTGTGTGAGCCTGGAGAAGATCAGATAATATGCAAATCTGTGTACACAAACCACTGAGGGTGAGAGCATTTACACAGTGAGATAACAGCCTTGGCTTTCTCAGAAGCTGAGACAAGAGCAGTGCAATATAGTATGTGAACATAAATTCATAACAGTCATGAAGGCATGTCGTTTACCAGCATAAAAAGTGTGTTAATCGAGATTACAATCTATCTATGTGCCAAATTTCATTCAAATCTGTTCAGTCATTTTGCGTGATTGAATAACAAACACACAAACATCCAAACTTTCACATTTATAATATTAGTAGAATTGTTTCTATTTTATTATTGGACATATTTGTGTAACTATTGGTTTTCTCTAATGTTATTGTATTCTTATTAATTTTTCCTATGCTATGGAGTTTACATGGTATGACATGCTCTGTCGATGATGATAATTAATATTTATTATTATTATTATTATTATTATTATTATTATTATTATTATTATTATTATTATTATTATTATTATTATTATTATCTTCTGTTTGTTCTTTTTGGTGAATTACTCTATAATTACCTGCTATCTTTTTTTTGTTTATGTAGTTTTTGTTCTTTGTTTTTCTGTATAAGTTTTAAAAACTGACAAAACTTTAATAAAAATAATTGAAACAGAAAATAACTTCATATTTGTTGTTTTTACTTGTAAAAGTAAGTTGTGGTTTATATTTTACTTACATGATCTTGTTATTATAATTTTGGATTTGAAACTGTATTGGCAGTTCAGCGCTCAGAGCAGGAAGAAAACATTGCACATTTTCACTTCACTATAACTGTAAATTTTGCCTGGCAGTTCTCAAAGCAATGTCCTGGAATTCCTTGGTGAACTGGATCAGGACACAACAGTGTTTTTATCATACTTTTGGTTCAAGAAAAGCTCATTTCCTTTTTTTTATGTTCTGTTGTGACTTTAACTATATGGATTATGGTCGCAGCTGGACTATACGTGGGAATCAGTGGACAACTGAACTTTATTTTTCATGGTAGAAATATCAAAAAATATTATTAAGGTTATTCAGATATAACCTCTTGTTTTCCATTGTTGGTTCATCTACCAAACAACTGAGTATTTTTCTGAGCAGTATTTCTTCAATAAAAAATAAGTATCTCTAGGTACCTCCACCTAAAACAGCAATCGGCAATTTAATATTTCAGTTGAGTGCAACAAAAGCATCAAAGAATCCCAGACAGAAAGTATTGTATTGGCTTAAACATCATAAGTAAAGAAATATGAAAAGCCGTAAGAGGCTTTAACTGTCAGATAAAATATATTTATCAGCACCTGTTGGGAAAATCATTATATTCCCTAGTTTATTTGTTAACTCTCTACGGACACAGCCAGTTTTGACCTGAAGGATGCATATGTTTTGTTTTTGAAACTTTCTGAATTTCAAAACCCATACTTTTTATTTTTTTTGTCAATGTAGCCACATTAAATATTGTTTTTGTGTGATGAGTTGGATTTTCTAAATACATTATTTTAGTATAAATATAATGATAAAATATTTTTTTGTATGAGGAGGAGGAAAATATACAGTAAAAAGTAAATAATCAAGTTTTGCATAATCAAAACTAATATAATTAATAAACAAAGTAATGAATGAATGAATGAATGAATGAATGAATTTATTTATTTATTCATTCATTGCCTTTCCAAGTCCTATAACTTTAAGATGACTGTTTTGTTCCTGTACTTTTCTGACCTCTTGCCCAGTGTATCATTTGCGGTTTCTACTTCTTCACATCTTTTCCTACATATTCCCTTTGGGATTATTTTTTTGGTTGTCTCAAATCTTATGTCCTCTCTATGTCTTTCATGTTATTTATTTTGCAGGATAAGTTCTGTTAAAGACACTGAAACAACATCAGAATTGTGTTTTTGCTAATTTGCCTTAAAAATTTTTTTATAAAATTATGTAGCTCAAACAGATATTACTGAAAACTACAAGTCATCCAATAAATAAAGGTCTCATACAGCTCTGTAGACTGAAATAATAATCTTTGTTTATATATTCCCATCATATTCTTTACAAATCAGAAGCACATGTATTTATTTGAATAACATTGACTTTTCATGATAATTGTTTCCCAACTAGAGCCCACTTTGGTCTCTACCCCACTCCACTCACTTCAAGAAAGAGCCACAAAAGGAATAATGTGATGCATGGTTGGTGCAAGAAGGAGCCACATGCCACATCTACACCCATTTATGACAGAAAACTGGTGTAGATGGGTTAATAAATTCCCCTTTGTTGTATAACAGAGCATTTATTTAGGATAGTTGCAGAAGACCGTGTGTATTTTGTGGTTCAGCAAACTAGTAATTACTGTTCAGTTTTTGTGGACAGAGTGTCTTCAATGTGTCTTCTGTGTTCTTCAGTATGTCTGCAAAAACGAACAGAGTCTCTACAGCCTGCCATCAGTTTGTGGTCCTAGTTTGATCCACCAAAAAAAAAAAATATATATATACAGGCGACAATCTAATGATATCCCTAGCTTGTCTGCGAAAACAGATGGCACAAATGACACACTGAGTATATTAATGTGCCATCCTAGGTATTTAGTCTCCCATAGTCTTCTATGGACAAATCCATTCCGCAAACTCTGAACAGAATAGGACCTGTTTTAAATTATGTGGCACAGAATCTCGGCCCACACACTAATCAGTGGAAATCATGGTTGTGTGTTATCCGGGAAAAACTCTGATTTCACGCACTATTGTCTGCAAGGGGCCTTAGGTCGGTTGTAGATGACTGTGCTGCAACCGGTATGCTGTGAATTAAAAGCACGGGTTGCACACGAGAGACATGAGGATGTCACCGTGTGCCACCCATGCATGGGATGTGCTTCCGTGGCTCCTTTCATTAAATGAATAGGAGCCACAGACGCATGACACAGACACAAAATAGGACAGGAATAGGACCTGTCCTATCTGATGTGGCTTAGACTGTCAGTCACCATCATGGTAATCTGTGTGTGCTCATAGAAAAAAATGGGTCAGTGTGCTATCCGTGAAATACAGTACATGGATAGCACACTGACTCACACCACGGTCATCTGCAAGGGGCCTTAGGCTGTATAAAAACAACATACCGGTAGACACATTTTAGCTTCATAATATGGCCAGAACCTTAATAGTTCTGGCCATATGACCACCTAGGCCAGGCTCAGTGGGGCCCCATATGTTGCTGGCATCTGTGGTCATATACAGAAGAGAAAGAGCACCCATATCATAGCATTGAGAAAATGGATTCAATTGTAGAAAATGTATTATTCTTTTTGCCTTTAAACTATGAAAACTATTAAATTATTTTTTATATGTGTGTGTTTCTTATTTAACTTGTGAAGAAGAAATAATGTATGTTATCTAGATATGTTCATTCAATTTTTTTTTCTTTTTTTAATACAGCCACAAGCTGGAGCATAATGTGTTATTTGTCATATGAATTTAACTTTTTTCAGACCTTAGTGGAAACTAAGTTATAATAGTTAAGAATTTTTGATTTGTAAGCTGCATAAGACACGTAAGGGTCTACTTTTTATGTAACAGCACTTTAAAATGTACTGAAAAGCCTGATTATATAAACCTAGGTAACTTAATGATTTGTAATGTCATGATGTATGTGTAACCCATTTTACTTAGAATGAAGCAATTAGGAGTAGCAATTAATATCAAACTAAATTAAGAATGACATGTATGTACTAAGTGTTCAAATATTGCACTTTGGTTGAACATTGATCTATAGTTTTGATATTTTCAGGAAAATGGCATGTTTATGAGGAAACAGGTGCACTGAAGCATTCAGTTATGGACTTGACCTTTATATGCAGCACATTTGATAACATTTCCACACAAAAAAAGGATTTTTTTTTTTCATTTCTATAAACTGACATTTCCACCATTCACACATATCTTTTTCTTTTTCCAATGTGATTTTTGGAGACTTTTCAGTGATTCTATGTAGCTTCAGTTAGAAAAATGAAAAAAGTTAGTTTAAGTTCAGACATTAATAACATACATTTATTAGTTAATAGTAGTTATTAGTAATTAGATGAAGCAATATATAATTGAGACGCTAGGGAAAAATCTTATACATATAAAGGGGTTTTCCCATCACTCACTCTCTTAGCTTTGCCTGCTGTCTATTCTTCTCACTTGTATTCACCTGGATTTATCAACAAGCTGGTGGGCAAGCTTTGGGTGTTTCAAGGTCAGGACAATATGAAGTATTTCAATATAGCTAGACATTACCTTTATCAGGAGAGATTATTTATTATGATTTCTATATATAACAATACAGATCAAATCATATGTACAGTAAATGTATAATTATACATGCTGTCAGGACTCACAATGGATTTGCATTAAAGTCAATGTTATCTTTCTGATAATGTTGTGTAAATAATGAGAGGAAAACGATAAGATAAGATAAGATAATCCTTTAATAGTCCAACCATGGGGAAATTCAGTGTGTTACAGCAGCATGGATAATACAATAATATTACAAGAAAAAAACACATACAAGCTCATAGCAGATAGAGAAAGATATTAGGAGTCATAGCAACTAAAAAAAAAAAAAAAAAGATTTCAGGATCATTTAGTTCCCTGTGTGGAGTGATCATTGCTTAGCCTGATGTAGATTATACAGCCTGACCGCTGTAATATCAATCTAGACATTACTAGACTATCTAAAGTATTAGTTTATAGTATTAAAATTAGAGGCCATTGTAGAGCAGAACTTATACAGTACTCTAGATGAGCAATCCTCTGAAAATATGTTTAGTTTAAATTGATTTATAATATAGTGCAAAGCACTGCCAGGGCGCCTATCTATCCAATGTCTAGTTCTCCAAGGCACACACAGCAGATGTTATGTCAAAGTGATAGTGACATACAGTCCTATGAAAAAGTTTGGGCACCCCTATTAATTAAACAGCCATTTCAGTTTGATATATCTAATAACTGATGGACACAGTAATATTTCAGGATTGAAATGAGGTTTATTGTACTAACAGAAAATGCACAATATGCATTAAACCAAAATTTGACCGGTGCAAAAGTATGGGCACCTCAACAGAAAAGTGACATTAATATTTAGTACATCCTCCTTTTGCAAAGATAACAGCCTCTAGTCGCTTCCTGTAGCTTTTAATCAGTTCCTGGATCCTGGATAAAGGTATTTTGGACAAACAATTCAAGTTCAGTTAAGTTAGATGGTCGCCGAGCATGGACAGCCCACTTCAAATCATCCCACAGATGTTCAATGATATTCAGGTCTGGGGACTGGGATGGCCATTCCAGAACATTGTCATTGTTCCTCTGCATGAATGCCTGAGGATTTGGAGCGGTGTTTTGGATCATTGTCTTGCTGAAATATCCATCCCCGGCGTAACTTCAACTTCGTCACTGATTCTTGAACATTATTCTCAAGAATCTGCTGATACTGAGTGGAATCCATGCGACCCTCAACTTTAACAAGATTCCCGATGCCGGCATTGGCCACACAGCCCCAAAGCATGATGGAACCTCCACCAAATTTTACAGTGGGTAGCATGTGTTTTTCTTGGAATGCTGTATCTTTTTGGACGCCATGCATAACGCCTTTTTTTATAACCAAACAACTCAATTTTTGTTTCCAAAATAAAGCTGCCTTGTCCAAATGTGCTTTTTCATACCTGAGGCAACTCTATTTGTGGCGTACGTGCAGAAACGGCTTCTTTATCATCACTCTCCCATACAGCTTCTATTTGTGCAAAGTGCGCTGTATAGTTGACCGATGCACAGTGACACCATCTGCAGCAAGATGATGCTGCAGCTCTTTGGAGGTGGTCTGTGGATTGTCCTTGACTGTTCTCACCATTCTTCTTCTCTGCCTTTCTGATATTTTTCTTGGCCTGCCACTTCTGGGCTTAACAAGAACTGTCCCTGTGGTCTTCCATTTCCTTACTATGTTCCTCACAGTGGAAACTGACAGGTTAAATCTCTGAGACAACGTTTTGTATCCTTCCGCTGAACAACTATGTTGAACAATCTTTGTTTTCAGATCATTTGAGAGCGGGCTGTCCATGTTCAGCGACCATCAAACTTAACTGAACTTGAATTGTTTTGTAGAAAGAAATGGTCCAAAATACCTTCATCCAGGATCCAGGAACTGATTAAAAGCTACAGGAAGCGACTAGAGGCTGTTATCTTTGCAAAAGGAGGATATACTAAATATTAATGTCACTTTTCTGTTGAGGTGCCCATATTTTTGCACCGGTCAAATTTTGGTTTAATGCATATTGCGCATTTTCTGTTAGTACAATAAACCTCATTTCAATCCTGAAATATTACTGGGTCCATCAGTTATTAGATATATCAAACTGAAATGGCTGTTGCAAACACCAAAATATTTAGAACTAAAAATGATTAACCCCTTAACGACCGGCCCATAGTAAAATTACGTCGGCACTGACAGGTCCTTCCTGACTGCCCTATAGTAAAATTACGTTGGGCAGTCAGGGAAGGATTCCCTGTCAGTGCCGATGTAATTGGAGCGGATCTTAGCTGTATCTGACAGCTAAGACCCTGCTCCATTACCCCCCATCGGAGGGGGCTCCGATCGGGGGGTTTTAACCCCTTCAGTTCCGTGATCAAACATGATCACGGAACTGAAGCGGTTCCGTGATCAAACATGATCACGGAACTGAAGCGGTTCCGTGACGGTGCCGGCCGAATCGGCACCCCCCACGGCGAGATCGAGGGGTGCCGATGTCTCTAACATGGAGCCTGGGGTCTGGCCAGTGACCCCAAGCTCCAAAAGACCCCCAATACCTGGTTGATCCTGCCGCTTTAAGAGGAAGTCAGACGCAGGCAGCCCCTGCGACTGACTTCCTCCAGACGCTGCAAGACACTGAGAGCTGTGTCCTGCAGCGTCTAATAGAGAATTAGTGATGCTTTTATCAAAGCATCACTAATCCAAGTGTCCTAAAGTAAAAAGTGTAAAAGTAAAAAATAAAAAGTGAAAAATAAATAAATAAAGTGTCTGATAAAAATGAATAAACTTATAAAGCCCCAAAATTTCCTTTTTTCTATAAAAAATGAATTATATTAAAAAAAATCCTAAAACTTAATAAAAACAATACATATTTGGTATCGTCGCGTCCATAACAATCTGAACAATAAAACTCCAACAATATTTAATGTATACGGTGAACGTCGAAAAAAAAACCCGGAAAAAACCCGCCGGAAGTAGTGATTTTTCGCCATCTCACCTTACAAAATATGCTATAAAAAGTGATCAAAAAGTCATATACACCCCACAACAGTACCAATAAAAAGCGCACATTGTCCTGCAAAAAATAAGCCTACAACCAACACTGTCAACCGAAAAATAAAAATGTTACACTTCTCAGAAGATGGCGATGCAAAAAACATTGATTTATGTCCCTAAATGTGTTTTTATTCTACAGAATTAGTATCGCATAAAAAAAATACTATAAATGAGGTATCTCCGTAACCGTACCGACCCGCAGAATAAAGGGAACATGTTACTTATATTGTACGCTGCATGGCAAAAAATGTAAAAGGTAGAATGCAATGCCAGGATTGATTTTTCTTTAAAAAATCCTGCAAAAAAGGGTTAATAAAATGTATTCAATAAGTTGTAGGCACCCAAAAATGGTGTCATTACAAAATGCATCTCATCCCGCAAACAACAAGCCCTTATATGGCCATGTCACCAGAAAAATAAAGAAAATATAGCATCTAGTAATGTGAAGACAAACAACCCCAAAATCGCCAAATCATTAGAATACAACTGGCTGCGTCAGGTAGGGAATATATAAGCTGTGCAAGCGGATATCAGGGGACACCCCAGATTTACAGCTTACGAGGGAAAAGACACCAGAAGTGACCCCCTAAGTGACCCCAGAGTGACTCCCCCAATCATGGGACATAGTAGGGAATTTGGTGTTTGCAATGTCCTCCACACCGCTTATATATTCCCTCTTCGCCATCCCCTCTGCAATCACGTCCGGGGTACTAATACTCACTACACCCCCTGATATATTCTTTCAGGGGTGCAGTTTTCAAAATGGGGTGACTCCTTTGGGGAATCCAGTTTTCTGGTACGTTATAGGCTCTACAAACATGACATGGCGTCCGGATACCAAACATCTGAATCTGTACTCTAAAAGTCGCATAGCGCTACTTCCCTTCTGCGCCCTGCTGTGCGCCCAAACTGCAGTTTATGCCACATGTATGACACTGGTGTACCCAGGATAACGGACGTAATGTCATATGTGGGTATAAACTGATATTAGGGCACAGCCGGACACAGAAGGGAAAAGAAGGGTTATTGGGTTTTTGGAGCGCAGACGGTTTGGTTTTTGGATGCCATGACACTTTTGCAGAGCTGAAGCGCCAGTAAAGTGGAATCCCCTGATATGTGACCTTATTTTGGAAACTACACCCCTGAAGGATTTATCCAGGGGTACAGAGAGCATTTTTAACCCCCAAGTGTTGCTATAACATATTATCCATAAATGAATACAAAGCTGATTGTGAGAAGTGAAAATGACAATTTTTCCAAGAATCGGTCATTTCAGTGCGTAATATGTTGTGTCCGACTCGTATCAGAGATGAACGCTCTGAAAGCTGTTATGCCCGGGATACCCGCTTACCAGTTTTTGGAGTGTGTATCTCTGCTGACATAAGTTGGGCACAACATATCAGATACTGAAATGGCGAATCTCTGGAAAACTTCATTTTTAACTTCTCATTATCAGCCGCAATTTCATTTCTGGAAACCAAATAAATGCAACCCTCAAGGGTTAAAATGCTCGCTACACCACTTGATAAATGCCATCAGTGGGGTAGTGTCCAAAATGGGGTGAGATGTCTGCAGATTCCACTTCAGGGGCTTTGCAAAAGTGGCATGGTGTCCTAAAACCAAACTGTGCTCCAAAAACCAATATAGCGCTCCTTTCCTTCTGTGCCCGGCTGTGTCCAAACAGCCTTTCTACCTACATATGGCATTAAGTCTGTTATCCGGGGTACACCAGTGTCATACATGTGGGCATACACCGCCATTTGGGTACACAGCAGGGCGCAGATGTGAAGGAGCGCTATGTGCTTTTGGAGTGCAGATTTAGATTGTTGGTTTTTGGACACCATGTCATATTTGCCGAGACCCTAAAATTTCCCCTACAAAATGGGGTCACTTCTTGGCGAATTCCAGTTTACTGGCACCTTCAGGGCTCTGCAAAAGCAACATGGCGCTCCGAAAGTCCCTCTAACACTGTACCCCAATAGCTAAAAAGCGCACTGCTCCTTCTCTTCTGAGCCCTGCTGTGTGCCCAAGCGGCAGTTTACACCCACATATATAATTTTTTGACCCTCGGGATGGCCCCTTAATAGTTTTAGGAGTGCAGGTCTCTGACAACACAAAGTGGGTGCAACGTATTGGGCACCGAAATGGCATATTTCTTTAAAAATTTCAATTTTCATTTTGTACATTAATTTTTGGGAAGCATTTTTAGGCTCAAAATGATAATACCCCTTGATACATTCCTTGATGGGTGTAGTTTTTAAAATGGAGTCACATTTGAGGGGTTTCCATTGTATTGGTACTTTAGGGGTTCAGCAAATGCGACATGGCACCTGAAAACTATTCCAGCAACATCTGCCCTCCAAAATCCAAATAGCGCTCATTCCATTCTGAGCCCCACCATGTCCCCATACAGCAGATTATGGCCACATATGGGGTATTTCCGTGTTCAGGAGAAATTGTGTAACAAACTGTGGGGGGCTTTCTCTCCTTTAACCCCTTGTGAAAATGAAAACTTTGGGGATAAAGGGACATTTTACTAATTTTTAACCTACACATCCCTAAGTTAGTAAAATCTGTGAAACGGCTATAGGGTCAAAATGTTCACTATACCCCTCAATGAATACCTTAAGGGGTCTAGTTTATAAAATGGGGTCATTTATGGGGGGTTTCAATTGTTTTGGTATCTCAAATCTTGTTTGAATGTGCAATGGGCCTAAAATATCTGCAAGCAAAATTTGAGTCTTGAAATCCAGTTGGTGATCCCTTCTTTTTGGGCCCTACCGTGCGTCCGTACATAGAATTAAGGCCACAAAGTGTACATTTTTGAACATGGGAGAAATGGGGCCATCTATTTTGGGGTGTTTTTCTTCATTTTCATGTGTTATGTGCAAAAAAACTGCCTTTAAAATTACTCTTTTGTGTAAAAAATATGAGAATTTTTTGTTTGACGCAAATTCTTTTAAAACCTATGGGGTCAAAATACTCACTATACCCCTCAATGAATACCTCAAGGGGTCTAGTTTATAAAATTGTGTCATTTATTGGGGTTTTCAATTGTTTTGGTAACTCAAATCTTGTTTGAATGCGCAATGGGCCTGAAACATTTAGAAGCAAAAATTGTCTTGAAATCCAGTTGGTGCTCCCTTCTTTTTGGGCCCTACTGTGCGTCCGTACATGGGATTAAGGCCACAAAGTGTACATTTTTGACCACAGGAGAAATGGGGTCATCTATTTTGGGGTGTTTTTCTTCATTTTCTTGTGTTATGTGCAAAAAAAACGGCCTATAAAATGACACTTGTGTAAAAAATATGAATTTTTTTTTGTTTGACGCAAATTTTCTCAAAACTTATAGGGTCAAAGTACTCTCTATACCCCTCAATGAATACCCTAAGGGGTCTAGTTTATAAAATGGTGTCATTTATGGGTGTTTTCAATTGCTTTGGTAACTCAAATCTTGTTTGAATGTGCAATGGACATAAAATATCTGCAAGCAAAATTTGTGCTTTGAAATCCATTTGGCCCTCCCTACCTCTTGGGCCCTACTGTACGTGCGTACATAGGACTAAGGCCACAAAATGAACATTTTTTAACACGGGAGAAGTGGGGTGATATATTTTGGGGTGTGTTTCTTCTTTTTGATGTGTTGTGTGCAAAAAAACTGGCTTTAATATGACACATATTTGAAGAAAATGAAAATGAAAATTTTTTCATCATTTGTAATAATTCTTGCAAAACAATATTTGTTTGATCAAAATGCTCACTATACCCCTCAAAGAATACCTGAAGGGGTCTAGTTTTCCAAATTGGGTCATTTAATGGGAGTTTCTGTCATTATGCCACCTATTCCTGTCTGCAAACATAGCTTGGTACAGGAAAAAATCACACACTCAAAATTTCCAAAATTTGCTTATAAACTTGATAAACTTGTAAATTGTCTAAGTTACTCAAATATGCTAAAATTATCTCAAATATGCTTGAAACACAAAAGGAACATTTGGAAATATATAACTACTAACTTTTTTGCCCTGTATTATTGTGTATATGTGAGATATCGCAGCTAAAAATGGAAAACATTGAAAAATTTTCAAAATTTCCAGCATTTGCGAGTTTTTTAATAAATTTACACAAGTTATATCAGTCTAATTTTACCTTCTCAGTAAAGTACAACATGTCACGAAAAAACAATATCAGAATCGCTTGGATGCAATATACTGTTACAGAATTATTCATTGATAAAGTCACACAGGGCAAATTTCAAAAATTTGGCTTGGTCATTAAGGTCCAAAACAGGCTGGTCACTAAGGGGTTAAGATTAATAGGGGTGCCCAAACTTTTTCATAGGACTGTATATGTCTATAGGAAAACGGGTTGTAAGCAGTGAATACAAACTGCTATTTTAACCCTACACTGTGTTGCAACTTTCTATTATTCATTTTAACATTTAACTGCTCCAAAAATGAACCTGTTTTGGGGAAAGATGTTTGCCTATGGTTTTTATATGAACATGACAGTTATATTAGAAAAAGTAATGTATTATATAAAAATTTGCCTGTTTTGATAGAAAAAATTGTGGCTCTGTGCCTAGTTAAAAAGTGATTAAAAAGAAGTGATTTTTCAAAAAAGAAGGCAAAAAAATGTATGCTTTAGAATATTGCAGGAACATGGCCCTGATATTGGTAGAAGCAATGGTGTGTTTTTCTGTTTTATTTTGTTGTTATTATGTCAACAGTGTGGTGATGGCAAGTGGCAACTATTGAAAAAATGATAAAGAAAAAGCTACAGAATAGAAATATCAATTTATGGAGCAAATACAGCACTAAGGAGTGACAATTACTGAATTTCAAGAAAAAATTTCTAGCACATTGTGAGTGTGCCTGGCCCATCAGGTAGGAAGCTGGAATATTCTCTCTGATGAGAATAACAGCCAGAAGAGCAACAGGACTACAAGAAAAACTGCCAGTTTGCCTAGCTTGCCAGCTGAAAAAGCGGGGTTATCTTCAAAAAGGGAAAATCACCACCACCCAAGCTTATCTTAGACCTACCTCAGGCAGGTTTTTAGATGATGAGACTGCACATTGGATGAATTGTTACTATTGCAGCTATCACCATCTTCCTCTGATGTCAGCCTGTCTCCCTGACCTGGTTGTCAGGTCTTATCTGCAGTAGAATCATCATTGGATTCAGTAGAATCATCTTCTCAACTTTTTTGACTCCTCTGGCACTGGAATTCCTCCAGAATATTGCCTCCAGGATAACATAAAGATCCTCCTCATGCGTGGCCTCAGGCAACCACCTAACTCTGATGTTATTATATACAGGTGTGACTAAAACACTGGGAATAGTTGCAGTGGAAAGGGTCCCAATCCATCTCCGTAAGGTTTAAAAAGATCCCACTGATGTTTGGATGCAATCAAAATTTATTTGAGAGAACTGTAGAATTCACAACAGATGGTGTACATGTGAACGTTTTTGGCTCGGTAAGGGGCCTTCCTTAGAGATGAGCGAACACTAAAATGTACGAGGTTCGAAATTCGATTCGAACAGCCGCTCACTGTTCGAGTGTTCGAACGGGTTTCGAACCCCATTATAGTCTATGGGGAACATATACTCATTAAGGGGGAAACCCAAATCCATCTCAGGAGGGTCACCAAGTCCACTATGACACCACAGGAAATGATACCAACACCCTGGAATGACACTGGGACAGCAGTGGGAAGCATGAAGACACTGGGAAGCATGTCTGGGGGCATAAAAGACACTTTATTTCATGGAAATCCCTGTCAGCTTGCGATTTTCGCAAGCTAACTTTTTCCCATAGGAATGCATTGGACAGCGCTGATTGGCCAGAGTACGGAATTCGACCAATCAGCGCTGGCTCTGCTGGAGGAGGCGGAGTCTAAGATCGCTCCACACCAGTCTCCATTCAGGTCCGACCTTAGACTCCGCCTCCTCCGGCAGAGCCAGCGCTGATTGGCCGAAGGCTGGCCAATGCATTCCTATGGGTATGCAGAGACTCAGCAGTGTTGAGCCAGTTCTGCTCAACTACACTGTGCCGCTCAGCCCATCAGATGTAGCAGAGCCAAGGGTGCACTAGAACCCTTATGCACACTCGGCTCTGCTACATCAGATGTAGAAGAGCCGAGGGTGCACTAGAACCCTTGTGCACACTCGGCTCTGCTACATCAGAGCCGAGGGTGCACTGGAACCCCTGTGCACACTCAGCTCACGCTAATAGAATGCATTAGCCTGAATGCATTCTATTAGCCTGATGAAGCAGAGCTGAATGTGTGTGCTTAGCTCAACTACTCCACCGGCGTAGTTGAGCTAAGCACACACATTCAGCTCTACTTCATCATGCTAATAGAATGCATTAGCCAGCGCTGATTGGCCAGAGTACGGAATTCGACCAATCAGCGCTGGCTCTGCTGGAGGAGGCGGAGTCTAAGATTGCTCCACACCAGTCTCCATTCAGGTCCGACCTTAGACTCCGCCTCCTCTGGCAGAGCCAGCGCTGATTGGCCGAAGGCTGGCCAATGCATTCCTATGGGTATGCAGAGACTCAGCAGTGTTGAGCCAGTTCTGCTCAACTACACCATGTGCCGGTCAGCTCATCTGATGTAGCAGAACCGAGAAACAAAAATCACAATTACACACCCGATAGAGCCCCAAAAAGTTATTTTTAATAACATTCCTACCTAAATAAAGGTTATCCCTAGCTATCCCTGCCTGTACAGCTATCCCTATCTCTTAGTCACAAAGTTCACATTCTCATATGATCCGGATTTGAAATCCACTATTCGTCTAAAATGGAGGTCACCTGATTTCGGCAGCCAATGACTTTTTCCGATTTTTTTCAATGCCCCCGTTGTCGTAGTTCCTGTCCCACCTCCCCTGCGCTGTTATTGGTGCAAAAAAAGCGCCAGGGAAGGTGGGAGGGGAATCGAATTTTTTTGGAGTTTGCCACGTGATGTTCGATTCGAATCGAACACATCAAACAGCCTGATATCCGATCGAACATGTGTTCGAAGATCTATATGCCAGGAAAGTGATACTTGAACAATATTCACAATTAGGGTGGGCGCCCCCAGTCTTGTAGTCTTGATAGGCAGATTAAAATTGAGCTAGGGCCAAAGTCCAATGGAGTCCCTCGACTGCCTCTGTTAGGTGGATATACCGTATAATGCTGGTATCGTGTAGTGGAGGCAGACACTGGAGGCTGTAGTTCAGGGTAGTCCTGATAGAGGTCTGCTTACCTTATAGAAGGTGCCAGGACAACACCTCCTGTTAACGGACTCCACTGGACCTCTTAGTACGAAAGTCCAAGCTGCAGAACAAAGTATAAATGGTTCACAGAACATAGAACACAGGACATACAAACGCAACCCATAAGGCACAAAAAACAAACAATAAAAGCAGAAGCACTTTGAGATGCTGCACACACCTTTCCACAAATTGGTGATACATGTCTGTACTCTCTCGACTGATTATGTTAATTCCCAACTGTAACACAAATACATGTATAATATGCAGTTAAGCTTGAATTAAGATAATAAACTATCCTAAAATATAATACTTAGGATACTATACTAATATATATGTATTTCAATAATTTAAAAAATTCATAAAGGCCCAATAACTTAAAAGGAATCTACCACCAACAAAAATGCTTTTCAAAATTTCAATGTTGTGGTCAGTTAGTGGCATAGCGGACCTATCTGGAGTTAAAAGGCAATATTGTTCATAAGAATTTCAACGTTTATCTCATATATGGGCTGTTTGGTGCACTCCGGGTGGGACCACACTTGGTAGAGGACCATTTCCTTTTCTGATTCAAATTTGTGCACATGGAACAAGACAATTGCGTGCTCTTGCAGATTCACCCTTTCCCTAAGTGCACCAAACAGCACATTTGTGTATGGAATAAAAAATGAATTGTTTTAGCAGCATAATTACACCTTGATGCAACAAAGGGATATTCACTATGCCACTAACTGCCCTATATAAGTGTTTGCAAGAAATTTTAGTGATTTATTTTTATTTTTTTTAAACCCTATAAATAAATTGATATTTCAAGATATAATGTTAGTTCTCTGAACTGACATTTCACATATCTTTCAGTTTTTTCCCCTGAACAGTTCAATACCTTTTTATACAAACTACTGAGTAGTAAATGTCAACAATAATTTTAAGGTGTTATTGAATAATAAATGTTTATAAAATATTACTGAAATTCTATATTTTACTTACTGTAAATGTGTGTCATTGGCACAACAAAAATGCATTGAAATAGGAAATATTTCCTAACATGACAGGAAAACATTCTAAAATATGTTACAGATGTAATAATCTTCAAACTAAGGGCTCGTTCACATCTGCGTCCGGTCTCCATTCTGCAGGTTTCCATTTCCTACATAAAACAGAGCAGGAGACGGAAACCTGCAGGACTCTTTCATACCCATTCATTTGAATGGGTTTGAAAGATGTCTGGCCGTGAGCGGCGGTGATCGTTTTATGCTCTCCGCCGCAAAACCGTTTTTTTTTTAAATCGGACACAGAGTCAGACATGCAGTACTCTGTGTCCGATTTAAAAAATTTGTTTTTGCGGCGGAGAGCATAAAACGATCACCGCCGCTCATGGCCGGACCCGCTCTGACAGATTTCTGTCTTCTTCATGCAGAAGACGGAAACCACAGAACGGAGATCGGACGCTAGTGTGAACCTAGCGTAAATGGGAAATTGCACATCAGAAATGTGTTCTTACTTCACCTCTGTGCCTACAGGTGCCAGCTCTTTGAATAGCAGATCTGCAGGTGGGAGAGCAGGAGGAGAGGATCGGCGATCATAAGCAGATACTCTATTGTTTAGTCTCCTGAATTACTGTACAAACCAGGGCCATGTCAGCTGATGACTGTGGGTAACTCTTAAAGCATAGTGATGCCCATATGTAGTAAAGTATAATGCTACTGTGTCCCTTAGAATAATTTTAATATTCCCTGTGCCCCACCGCTGTGTACCCCCATTACACCTTGTGAGTAGCAAAATAGAGTCTCTGAATTAGAAAGGGTTAACCATGGCCACAATCTGACCATGACTATCCCCCACTGCAGGTATTCCTTCAGTCGCAGAAGGAGTTCTTGCACGAATATGTCACACTGTATGGCTTTGTATGCCAAAAACAGGTTTCTAAAGCTCACTGTCCGATGTACTCCAGTAGCTACTAATACTACAGCAGCATCCTGGCATTATAAGGGTGCATGCACACTACGTAACGCCGGGCGTGTATGAGAGCCGTACACGCCGGCATTACGGCAGACTGCCGAACACTTCCCATTCACTTCAATGGGAGCGCTCGTAACAGCG
Source organism: Leptodactylus fuscus (assembly GCF_031893055.1). NCBI lineage: Eukaryota > Metazoa > Chordata > Amphibia > Anura > Leptodactylidae > Leptodactylus > Leptodactylus fuscus. Next base: position 114,295,301 of record NC_134268.1, read on the forward strand.
GCGTTTACGAGCGCTCCCATTGAAGTGAATGGGAAGTGTTCGGCAGCCCTGCTGTAACGCCGGCGTGTACGGCTCTCATACACGCCCGGCGTTACGTAGTGTGCATGCACCCTAAGAGTTGTAAAGCCCATGTTTTTCAGTAGTGTTGGACAAATCTGTTTGCAACAAATCACATTCGACCTGATTATTCCAAATTGTTAGTTTTACCGAAACAGAGCGATTTAGGATTTGTCTCGGATGAACTAAAATGGCCACTGTATCATGATTTGTGGTAAGTTAGTATACTCAGGCCCCAGAATATAATGGGTGTAGGACTGAGGGAGGTGAAAAAAATTAAAAACATTTATACTCACATTCCCTCACATTTTTCAGGCCTCCTCACGGCATCCAGTGATCTTTGTCCTCCTCCTTTGGATGCTCTGGTAATCTTCTGTGACATCATGCGTCCAGGGTCACCACTAAGATCCATGTTTGGGCCACAGCAGTGACATCATCATTACGTCATTATAATAATTTCATGTACAATTATATCCAAACACGTTAGGACTGTGTAAAGACTGGACAAAGTGAATCTTCAGAGGTTCTCACATCCTTAGTTTTTGGGCTTTCCCAGCCTAATAACACCAGTCCTCCAATCCCAGTACCTGATCATCACTAGACTGAAATCAGCTTTTCCTGAGAGCCAGTGACCAAAGTGAGTGAGCCTTCACACGGAGTAAGTGCTTGATTATTTTGGCAAAATACACATGTAAAAAATACACGTGTAAAAATAAGACTCCCTTTGACTTCAATGACATTTTACACGTGTATTTTGCCAAAATGAGCGAGCGTTTACTCCGTGTGAAGGCTTCCTCAATGAGGGTTTATGAGTTAGGCCAGTTGCAGATGACCGTGCTGTGGGTCAGTGTGCTATCCGTGTATTTCATAGACAGCACACTGACCCATTCTTTTCTATGGGCTTGTAGACCGAGATTTTCACAATCCCATGTGCGAGCCGACAGTCCAGACTGCATCAGATATGACAGGTCCTATTCCTGTCCTATTTTACAGCCCATGCTTCTGTGGCTCCTATTGATTTAATGAAAGGAGCTGCGGAAACACGGCTTGTGCACGGACGGCACATGGGGACATACCTTTATCCCCCATGTGCAGCTCATGCTTTAACCCCTTTCCATCAGGGGCCTTTTTCGATTTTTTTTTTGTTTTTAACTTCCCCCCTTCCAAACCCCATACCTATTTTTTTTTTCTCTGCTCTCAGAGCCATTTGAGTTCTTAATGTTTGCGGGATAAATTGTTCTTCATGATGTTACCATTAATTATTCTGTACAATGTACCTGGAAGCTGGAAAAAAAATCAGAATGGGGTGGATTTGAAGAAAAAGAGCATTTGTTCGACTTTCTTACGGACTTCGTTTTTACGGTGTTCACAGTGCAGCCAAAATGACATATCACCTGTGCCAAAAATTTTTTTTTTTTCTAAAAGTCGCCATATTCTGACACTCGTAACTTTTTTTTTCCATTTTTAAATGTAGATTGTGAGCCCCATATAGTGATCACAATGTACATTTTTTTCCCCTATCAGTATGTTGAATGTATGTAGAATGAGAGGAAATCCACACAACCACAGGGAGAACATACAAACTCCTTTCAGATGTTGTTCCTTGTGGGATTCAAACCCAGGAGTCCAGCGCTGCAAGGCTGCAGTGCTAACCACTGAGCCACCGTGTTGCCCCCAACTGTAACTTTTTGATACCTCCATGTACAGGGATGCATAGGGCGTTTTTTGGGGGGTTTTTTGTGGGAACAGGGATAATTTTTAGTTATACCATTTTGGGGAATTGCTTTTGCTTTGATCACGTTTGATCAAATTTTTTATCATAGGTCAAACAGTGAAAAAACTGCGTTTTGGTACATCTGATTTTTTTTCTAGGGAGAGAGGTGGTCATATATATACATATATATATATATATATATATATATATATATATATATATATACACATATATATATATATATATATATATATATATACACACACACTTTTATGCATTTATTATACCTCCTAGGGGTCTTGAACCACTGATCACTAATGCAATGTGTTACAATGCTAATGCATTGCAATGCTTTGCAGAAAAACAGCAATTCTATTGCAAGCTAAATAGAGTAGCCTGCAATAGAATTAATTGAATAACAGGCCAGGGAGCCTTAACGAGATTCCCTGCTGTCATGGCAATGGGATCCCAGACCTGGGGCTTGCCTGGAAAATGGCGGTGCTCACCGGCCACCAGGAAAATGGCGCCTCAATCAGCTTTGACCAAGGCGCCAGAGGGGTTAATGCCCATGATCGTGCCCCCTGTGCTGCATATCCTGTTAGGCTCTATATGTCCAAACTACCTCATTATAGTTTGCCTACCGACAGACCCGTCTAGGACAGACACCACAATTATCTATTAAAGGGATTCTATCAGTCAGACACATTTTTTCTAGGTACCACGTCGGAATAGCCTTAAGAAAAGCTATTCTTCTCCTACCTTTCGTCATCTTGTTCGCGCCACCGTTCGCCTACAATCCCAGTTCTTGTCGGTATGCAAATTAGCTCTCTCGCAGCACTGGGGGCGTCCCCAATGCTGCGGGAGAACTCATTCCAGCGCCACCTCCATCTTCTTCAGCAGCATCATCTTCAGCCTATTCTTCCAGCGGTGGCTTGTAACTTCTAGGCCTCGGGCCTTGGGACGAGCAGACTGCGCATGCCCACAGGTCACGAGTAAATGGCCGCTTACAATACTGTGCAAGTGCCAGTGCTGTGAAAGAGCTAATTTGCATACCTACAAGAATCGGAATTGTAGGCAAATGGTGGCACGGAGAAGACGACGAAAGGTAGGAGAAGAATAGCCTTTCTTAGGGCTATTCCGACGTGGTCCTAGAAAAAATTGTGTCTGACTGATAGGATCCCTTTAACCCCTTCCCGACATGCGCCGTAATAGTACGGCGCGTGTCGGGTCTGTAACTATGGCGACCGCCCGGGAGCCGGGCGGCCGTCATAGCCGCCGGGTGTCTACTGCTTTAAGCAGTAGACAACCGGCTCTAATGCCTCCGATCGGTCCCCGGACCGATCGGAGGCATTAACCCCTCCGGCGCTGCTGTCAAAGCATGCTCCAGGGCCGACGTCATGTTGCCATGACAGCCGGGAGCCTTGTTAAAGGCTCCCAGCCGGTCTGCAAATTCTCTCTTTTGCAGGCTGGTGTATGCAGCCTGCAAAAGAGATGATGATTTTTTGCAATGCATTGCAATGCATTAGCATTGTAATGCATTGCATTAGTGATCAGACCCCCTGGGGTTCAATACCCCTAGGGGGTCTAATAAATGCAAAAAAAAAATAAAAAAAAAAGTAAAAAAAATATAAAAAAATATAAAAAGTATTAAAAGTTCAAATCACCCCCCTTTCCCTAGAACACATATAAAAGTAGTTAAAAACAGTGAAACATATACATGTTAGGTATCCCCGCGTCCAAAATCGCCCGCTCTACAAATCTATAAAAATATTTTTCCTGTTCGGTAAACGGCGTAGCAGGAAAAATAGTCAAAAGTGCCAAACTGCCTTTTTTTCACTGTTTTGATCCTTATAAAAATTTGAATAAAAAGTGATCAAAGCAATAACGTTTCCCGAAAATGGTAGAACTAAAAAGTACACCCAGCCCCGCAAAAAAAGACGCCCTATGCATCCCCGTACACCTATGTATAAAAAAGTTACGGCCGTCGGAATATGGCGACTTTTAGAAAAAAAAATTTTTAACACCGTTTTGGAATTTTTTTTAGGGGTCAAAATGTAAATAAAACCATATAAATTTGGTATCCCTGGAACCGTACCGAAACATAGAATATAGGGGACATGTCATTTTGGCTGCACAGTGAACGCCGTAAAACCAAAGCCCGTAAGAAAGTTGCAGAAATGTATTTTTTCTTCAAATCCACCCCATTCTGAATTTTTTTTCCTGCTTCCCAGTACATTATATAGAATAATTAATGATAGCATCATCAAGAAAAATTTGTCCCACAAAAATTAAGACCTCATATGGCTCTGGGAGCGGAGAAATAAAAAAGTTATGGGGTTTAGAAGGAGGGGAGTCAAAAATGAAAAGCGAAAATCAAAAAATGCCATCGGCGGGAAGGGGTTAAAGGGGCTCTATCAGCATGATTTTTAAAAAGGCTATTCAGGTACCATAAATGTTATATTAAACTACACCCCATTTTAAAATAATAACCTAAAAAAGAATGTGATCAACTTACCGAACGTGCACGCTAGGCGGGCATTCAGGGTGTGCCATCTTCTTCATCCACGCCTCTTCTTCCTCCGATGTCCTCCGGTGCCGTCCTCCTCCGGCGCTCGCGAATGGACATTGATAAAAAAAAAATAGCCTGGGCGCATGCGCAGTAGCCGTAGAAGAAGCCGCATGCTACTGCGCATGCGCCCAGGCTATTTTTTTATTTCAGTGTCCATTCGCGAGCGCCGGAGGAGGATGGGACCGGAGGACATCGGAGGAAGAAGAGGCGTGGACGAAGATTAAGACACACCCTGAATGCCCGCCCAGCGTGCACGTTCGGTAAATAGAGCACATTCTTTTTTAGGTTGTAAATTTTAAAATGGGGGGGTAGTTTAATATAACTTTTACGGTGCCTGAATAGCCTTTTTAAAGGCTATTCATGCATATGTGGGGCTCTATCAGCATGATTTTGTTATGATATTGTCAGTGATAAAGAAGCCATCTTACAGGTGATACAGCACGGGGGACTAGGATACTCTAAACCCAGACCTTCATGTTCCTCCCTAGTGAATATCAGTATCCAGTTCTGAGCAAGTGGAAACAAGCAATTTGATGGACGTGGTAATATCTCAGAAATCACAGCATCCTATGAGAATAGGTTGAATATGGTGAAGAATCCAGAGTCCTTAATGCAAAAAGTAATTAACTGAAGAAGCTGTCTTAAAGGAGTGATAATAGTAGGTGCTAACATCCGAATCCTACACTTTAGCACCAAAATGAGCTATTGTTATGTGCACGATGTAGACCACCACTACGTGGTGGACCTGAGCTCAGGTTTACCGACCCGGGTCGTGGACCTTTCAAGATAATATAACTGTTGTTGATGTGGGATCTCCTCCACTGCGAGCAGCACTACCTCTGGGCTGTCATGCGTTCAGTCGCAGTTCTTGATGAGGCTCCTCACAAGACCCGGGTTTTGTCACTCCCCAGTGGTGTTCTCCTGTACGATCTTCTCCCATCTAAGGTGACGATTATAGAAGAGGTCATCTCTGTTCCCCCAGCACTGCTCTCAGTTCTGGCAGAAAGTTCTCTAGCGTGAACAGATTCTATCCCATCATCTCTGCTTTTCAACAATCCTTGGAAACTAACTAACTAAAAGGCCACATCAGAGCTTCCTGTGAAGCATTTCCTCCTACCGTGTTTCCCTGAAATTAGGACACCCCCTGAAAGTAAGGCATGCGGGGGTTTCTGTTGAATTGCCTAATATAAGGCACCCCCGAAAATAAGGCATGCCCGGCAGTGATGTGCGGGGTTTTGGGGGGCGGGGCTTAGCTGAGCTTTCGTGGGCGGGGCTTAAAGAGCTCCACTTCACTGACACAGCAGCCGTGCTCTGTGCTCCGTGTGCACAGCAAAGCCAGCTGCTGCCTCTGCTGTTGTAGGATGAGCTCTCCCAGCTCATCCCAGAGGCAGAGACAGCAGCTGCCATACAGAAGAGGCAGCAGCCGGCTTTCCTGTGCACACGGAGCACAGATCACAGCTGATGTGTCAGTGAAGTGGAGCTTGCAAAGCTCCGCTAAGCCCCGCCCGAAGCCCCGCCCACCACTTCCGGGATGAAAAGCAGCACCAGCGCTGCTAGGAAGAAGGGAAAGGTAAGTATGATACCTTCCCCCCTCCCCTACACTACACTACCTACAACCGGCAGTCATGCTGACGCTCCACTAAGGAAGTGCCGGCATGACTGCCGGTTGTAATAAGACGTCCCCCGAAAATAAGACAGGTCCTATATTTAGAGTGACAATTTAATATAAGACACTGTCTTGTTTTCGGGGAAACACGGTACCAACAAATCTCTAACAAAGTCTGTGGAGGAACAATAGGGGAGGAACAGTGGCATCTGGTGACCAAAATGTGCAACTATATACAACTGTACAGTTCATAACAAACTCCAGGGTACTCATTCAGAGCAATTCCTTCACGCTTTCCTTTCCCCTTGTGTGAGAGGCACACAAATACACCACATTTGCTCATGTTGTCAAACATGGACAAGTGTGGTGTATTTGTGTGCCTCTCACACAAGGGGAAAGGAAAGCGTGAAGGAATTGCTCTTCAGATGCGCTAACTCATATGCAAGTGTGCCTGCAAGTTGACCGGGACTACATCTGTCTATATTATTTTTCCAGACAGTATATACATAGTTTTTAAATAGTTTGTGTGTAAGAAAATTGCTAGAGGAGCAATTCCCAGTAGCTGCTGGTGAACCCTTCTCCTTTCCTTCTTGCCTGTCTTGTCCTAAGCGACAGGCAACAACTGACCAGAAAAACCCTACCTAGATATAGGTGATGACACAGAATGCAGACAAGACAAACGACAACAAAGGGAGGTCAGCTACTTTTAATATTTAATAGTTGGTAGAGCCTCCTCAAGTGGCAATTACAGCCTCAACCCTCTGGGCATGCTTTCTACAAGTCCTAGCATGACGGCTAGTAGTATTTTATTCCATTCGGCTTGGAGAAGACAGGTAAGCTCTTTCACCAATTTTGGACAGCTGCAGTTTCAGGGGTCTGCCGACTTGGGGCATATTCCGACAATCACTGTTCACCTTCCACTTCGTAATAACATAGGCCACTGTCGATTTTGGGTAATTCAGTTTGCTTGATATGTAACTTAAGGATTGACCATTTCTCTGCTACCCCACAATTACTCCTTTCTCAAGATCAGACAACTCTGCACTTCGTGGAATCTTGCATGCAACTAATACCAATGCTGTTTCCTACACGATATTTAACGGCGGAAGGTTTGAAGTACATTACGACCGCAGATATCTTGATTTGCATTTGTATGGGTGTTCAAATACTTATTGTTAGACAGTGTATGCCTCATCAGCTCCTATTTGGAAAGACAAGGGAACTTCCAAAACTGTGGAAGCTTCTCAAGTTGACACCTTAAAGAAATAGCAGATGAATTGAGAATACTCACAGTTTTTTTTTTCGCTGTTCACTAAATAAATAGTCTTGCAGCCTGCACTAATCTGAAAGAATTAATAAGGGGGAGGGAGAATACTGCCACTTATGCTGCCATAGCTGCCACCACTGCCATCCCTCAGCCAGATATGTTATGCAGCCCAGTCCATCAAACACCAGATCCAGGTGAGGTGAATAACAGTGTTTATTATGTTCCCTCACCTACCCTGGGATTCCAATTATTATACACGGGGGCCTGAAAAGATCCCTGAGTATAATAATAGCGGTAGTTGTTGGGGTTCGCGCCCTGGGCTTGCTCACAGCTGCCCCAGCGTCCGATTGCAGAAGGGGAAGCGGGGTCGGCCATTAGCAGGCCTCAGGAAGTAGGTAAATAGGCCGCTACCTTCTGGGGATACTCCAGCAGATAGTGGTCTATCAAAAGAAAAAAAAGTATTTACTTACCTGCATTACGATTCCTTGCCGCTGCTACTGCCACCCTCCTCTTCAGCCAGCAATAAGACGTCTGCGTCTCAGCGCAGACGGCATGATGACGTCGTCTGTTCTGAGATGCAGAGATCTAAACCAGCCCAGGAAAGAACCGCTCATTTTGTTTTCTGAGTGGCCTGTCCTGGGCTAGTTTAAAAAAAAAAAAGAAAAGAAAAATCAAATTGCCGACCCGTCCGAAAGTGTCGCCTGAGGTAGCCACCTCACCTCGCCACAATAGCAGTGTTGCCCTGGTTACTATGTCAAGCCAAGTACACCAGTGGTCTATACACCTTAATATGTCATATTGAAAGATCTTCTATTAAACTGCTGGAAATAATCTTTTAGTCACTATTAAGGTATGTGTGAATTATAAATTAATTTTATATACCGTATTTTTCGGACTATAAGACGCACTGGACTATAAGACGCATTTTTAGAGGAGGAAAATAGGGAAAAAAAATTTTGAAGCAAAAACTGGTAAAATATTTAATATATGGGAGTTGTAGTTTTGCAACAGCTGCAAGGCCACATTGACAGGTGACCCTGCAGCTGTACAGGGATGCATAGAGCGTTTTTTTTGCGGGGCCAGCTGTAATTTTTAGTTATACCATTTTGGGGGATATCTATTGCTTAGATCACCTTGTATTGAAAAAAAAACAGGAGGTGATTTAGAACTTTTATTTATTTCATATTTTTAAAGCTTTCTTTTTTTTTTACTATTTTATTCCCCCCCGGGGACTTGAGCCTGCGGTCACTTGATCGCAAGTCCCATAGACGGCAATACAACTGTATTGCCATCTATGGGACATTCTGTCTATTAGTATTACGGCTGGTCATAGAGACCAGCCGCAATACTAATACAGCAGTGACAGGCCTGGGAGCCTCATTAGGCTCCCGGCTGTCACCCGAACAGGTCGGCTCCTGCGATATCGCCGCGCAGGAGCCGGCCTGCAACTTTACAGGTACGGGGCCGGTGGGGACCGGCCCCGGGGGAGAAGGGGCCGCTGATACTGACCCGGCATCCGCTGTACTAGAGAGGCGGATGCCGGGGAGGGATAGACGCCGGGGCCTGAGACATCGCTACGATCCTCTGCCATGCATGAAGCCAGCGGCGGGGGCACGGAGGAGCCCCTGCCGCTGCTGGCTTCATGCAGGGCAGAGGAGCGCAGCGATGTCTCAGGCCCCGGCACCTGTAATGGCATCTATCACTTCCCGGCTTCCGCCTCTCTATTACAGCGGATGCCAGGCGCCACCTTCAGACTATAAGACGCACCCTTCTTTTCCCCCAAAATTTTGGGGAAAAAAAGTGCGTCTTATAGTCCGAAAAATACGGTAATTAGAAATGTTGGTTATATATAATATATATTAATTGGATCTATTAATTAGAAACACTAGTTTTTTTTTTTAATTAAAAACAGCTGATTTGTATATTCTTTCAGTACAGAGGTACTTCCAGTAATTGATTTATACAGCAAATATTTTGCACAGACTGTAGACATTGTTTCTGGTAGACTCTGTTATAGATTCTATCAGCAGTCTGTGTTGATTTACTTAGTAGTGAGATCAGCAATTCTGTTTCTAACCTGTTTCCTGATGTTAACGTAGAAGATAAAATACAACTATTGATTCAGTATGTGCCATTTGAGTAAAATGTAGATATTAGAACTTGAATGTGCCACTGCCCTTTTTGGAGAGAAAACGGTGTGGAATTTTAACACTTCAATCTTTGACAGAAAGTTGTTACAGAGTAGACATAATTCTAGCTAAATAGAGGCATTGAAATCAATAGCTAAAGATCCATCAGTTGGCATGGATGGCATGGCATGATAGCTTATCTCTTAATAAGAATAACAGGTGGCATTTATTAAGAGAATTGAAACAATTTACTGATATTATAGGCCACACCTTAGTCTCTGAATGACTATGAAAATACACAGTATGTTAGGGTTCGGCCAGAGCACCATGTTGTGAAAATGCAGCATTTTACAGTACCTACAAAGTGGATGGGATTCTGGATAAAAAAAATCCACATCAGAAATGCAAGCGTTTTTGCAAATTGCAATATGTCAGTTATACCTACAGAAACACTGGTGGACACTGGACCCTATAAAATATCAGCAGATCTGTACAACCAATTTAATAAAAGAGTTATACAGTTGATAAAGTATTTAACCCCTTCCTGCTCTGTGGTGTACATGTACGGTACAGAGCTGGTCTTTAAAGGGGTTCTGCCACTGTACATGCTTATCCCCTTATTCTGTGGATATGGGAAAAGTGTCAGATGGCAGTGAATCCGATCATTGAGACCCCAGTAATCAGAAGAAGGGGGGGGGGGGAACAGAAAGTCCCCATGAATCTTCTTTGTTGAACGGAGTACTGGAGTACTAATGTGCTTATGTGGTTGATGCTTTATTCAAATCTATAGGGCTGCAGGAAATTGCATTTATGGCAAGCCCCATAGAAGTAGATTGAGCATCAGCCACACATGCACATTAGTACTCCATTCACAAGGAAGATTCAGGGGGACTTTCTGCTAGAAGATAACATCAGCACTTCATAAATGAGGTGTAGAGTCTCAACCCAATGCTAATTAATGACTTTTACTACATGTTTGACATGTGACATGTTGGTCCTGGACCTTTTTTTAAGGGATTAAAATATAATTAAAACTATATCAACTTGTTATTCCCAGAATTATACCGAGCCATAGAATTTGGGTGACTTGTCATTTCGGCTGCACATTGAATACCTGTAAGAAAGTTGCACAAATGCAGTTAAACTTCAATGCCTCATTCTGAATTATTTTCCAGATTCTCCATACATTGTATCAGTGGATCAGGGAAAAAGATGGACACACTAGCATCAGTTAGAGTCAGTGTCTCATTTTTTTATACTGTCTGCTTTTTTTTTTTTTTTTTTTTTTTTCTGCTTTCTGAGCATGCACAGAAAACAAGGGACACAAAATAACAGACAGTAACTATGCATTATAACTACTGTGGTTAAGATGTGCATCTGAAGTTGTCAACATGCATTGGGGGGCCTACTGGCTTGGGGGCCCACTCAGATGTGTTTTGCCTTCCCTGTGTCGAGATCCTAGCTATGCCTCTGCGTATAATATAACTTTAAATGGTGTGGGAAAGGTAGCTCGATAGAAGCAGTGGCATGGACCCAACCAGTCAGCGACAGGGACACAAATCTTGCTGCAAAGCTGTTTATTTAATAAAAACAGCAAAATAAATAAACCTTTATGTCAGAAACAAAAATGAGCAAAATAAAATACAGTCTTAACTTCAGAAAAAATAATGTCAAACAAAATCCTGATCATCTGAGTGCTAACTAAACAGAAAAATACTAACTGTATGTTAGGTTTACTACCAGCCACACAAATTAACCAAAAAAAACACCCATGCAAATGAAGATATCTGTGTTCGTGATGTGCGTCACACCTTCCACCATTAAATAGGAAACGACATTGGTATTAGTTGCATGCAAGATGCCACGACATGCAGAGTTGTCCGATTTCGAGAAAGGGGTAATTGTGGGGTACCACAGAAATGGTCAATCCTTAAGGGACATAAGAAGCAAACTGAATTACCCAAAATCAACAGTGGCCTATGTGATTATGAAGTGGAAGGTGAATGGTGATTGTTGGAATGTGCCCTGAGTCGGCAAACCCCAAAATTGGGAGATAGTGACCGACGAATACTGGCCAGAGAAACCTCACCCAACCGATGGCTCACATACATCAGCAGTTTCAACAGGAATCTAGGAGTATTGATTCGATCAATCCCATCCGTAAGAAAGCATCTGCTGGGCTCTACCAACTATTGAATATGAAGAAATGTTGTTTTTTTTATTCTGCCACAGGTGTCCAAATACTTATTTTTTATTGGTAGACAGTGTATACTGCTAGAAAGCCAATAGTGTGCTGAATTCAGTGCACTGTCAGCTTTCCCATTATGTGCCCCGAGGTAAGAGATATCGGTGTAGTCACCGATAGCTCTTCACTGTCAGAACGGTGTTTCTGACAGTCTAGCTAGGAACGCCCCTCCTGACAGTACTGTCCATAGTGCTATACTGTCATAGGGGGCTTTCCTTACCGCCCAGCCATGGTAAATGTGCCTAGTCTTGGTAAATGTGCATTCCAATGTTGACACATGGAGCAGCAATTATGGAAATAGACAATTCAAGGCTTTAGCAGCTCACAGGGTCAATCTTTTTGATGGTAGTAGCCAAAGACCAGAAACGCAACAAGGCTAGGTGCTAATTCTATCTTGTTTCTGCAGTTCCAGATCCAGCACCATGCATGACCCATCCACCTTCTGTGAATCCTTCTCTCTGAATCTTTTCCCATCACTATCTGCACCAGGACAAGACATTACTTCCACTCTTCTTTTCTCATCATTTCATGGGGTTAAGATGAAGTGCTTCTATGAAGTGAGTCTGGATCAGAGAAGTCACACAATATTCTTCAGTAAGTATCCTACCAGATAGATCCTCCCCAACTGGAAAGAATTCCTAGCAAAAATGGCTCAAATATTTTGTTGGGCTGCATTTACGATAAATTACATATGGTTCCCATTGTATATGTAACAGAAAACACATTCATGCAGTGAGGTACAAGAGAGTAGAAAAAGTTCCCACCTCTTAGTCAATGTCATATCCTGGGTTGATAGAGGAGCATGATGATCTGGGTCAGGTTCACTCTGATATAGCAAGTTGGATTCCTAAATGTAAAGAGGAGGAGGAGGAAGAATGTCCCTTTGACACAGAGTGGGTTCTTGTTACGTCACACACATACAGCCGGGGAGGAGGATGACCCTTATTTCTTCCAAGATGATGATAATGAAGATGAAGACCACACTGAGCAAGAACACCAACCATGGCAGGTCCCTCACTATAAAGACACAATGGGGGAATTCTACCTTTCTCCTCAAAGGGAAGGACAATTGTAATATTATCAAGATAAGCTGGTATATAACCAGCTTACTGTAGCATTTAGCGAGACCTCTGAAACTGCCAGTTGCACTAGTACCCAGATGTTCTCTGCCCACTCCCAGTTTACTCCACTCAGCCATTGTTCCACCACCTCTGTCAGTGCTATAGCTTCAAGTGTCAAAAGTAAATGCAGCTGCATCAGCTGCCAGTCCCACTGCAGTATCAGGGACTGTTTTCTCAGTTTACAGCACCACAACAGCAACAGATACGGTAATAATACGGTGTGAAGCAGGAAGTGGTTAAAGTAAATATGAGAGTAAGATGTACTAGGTTTTAATATAGTGTGAACGTCATGTTTATATATTTTATATACTTTTTATACTTTATGCTTATGATGAAAGAATCTCCATCCAAAGGTAATGCCATGCAATGTTTGAACTGCTTAATAATGTCCTTTTGTTTGCGTCGAGGTAAACTATTTTCTGATATGAGAAGACACTGGGCGCCATGCCAAAGCAAGTTTATGCAAAGTATCAAGAAACAGTATATGATAAGGAGTAAGACTTGAGCCTGCGCAGAGAGTCCAAAGGAAAACACAAAGGCATTCTTCAGTTGTTACACCAAAAAAGATGATTGGACCATGTCTGCCGCATAATGCTATGAGTACAATGATGATTGGTCAAACATATACTCTATAAGATAACAATAAACACTTGTGAGACAGTCTACTCTGGTACACCTGCCACGAGTAGCTCTGTGTGCAAGGAAACTGATAATTGACTATACAGTGAATTATTCTGTGTCCGTGGTACAAGCGCACACTCTCAATTTGGAAGACACCGATCAGAGGTAGAAGTGCTGCAACAGGTCCTTGACAATAGAAGTCAATCTGGGCCTCTATATTTCTAATAAATGGATATTAATAATATTGCAAATTATTGGATGTAAAGGGAGCTGAGAAGACACTACAGAGTGTAGGCGCAACTACCACTGTCTGAACACAATGGTGGCTGTATACATTGAGAGGAAAACAGCACAGGAACAAATCTCAATACAGATACATTTTTGGAAAATAAATGCATTTGACAAAAACCTTATTTTTACATGCTATCTGACATTTCTGAGATGGGAATATCTGGTTTAATGCCAACATTGACCAAAATGCCACTTTTAATACCTGTTTGCCATCAAATACTAACTTGAGGAAACAAAAAGGCCCTATTGCAATAAAAAACCCTATTTTCATCTAACCTAACCAAATTAATCCATATACCACTAAAGCATAGTGTTTATTGCACCTTCACTGGCTAGATTCTGCAATTGTGATGACACCTATAATTATATTAGAATTATCAGTTTAGTAATATAAAGCTCAAGGTACCAATATTAATAGATTAACTCTAGGGTCAACAGGTCACAGGGCTACTGATTGGAGAATATAGAGATATACCTTATAGTAGCCATTTACAAAAGATGAAAAAAGATTGCAATTAAAATCACAAATGTACCGTCTGACATGTTTCATCAAGCATACATGGAATAGGCCAATCTCATTATAACTAGAGATCAGCCGATCCGAACAGCACGCTCGCATAGAAATGAATGGACGTAGCCGGCACGCGGGGGGTTAAGCGGCCGTCCGCCGTCAAAGCGGAAGTACCAGGTGCATGCATTCATTTCTATGGAGCATGCTGTTCGGATCGGCTGATCCAAACAGTACTCGCTTATCTCTAATTATAACCAGTAATACTTACAGGAGACACATAGACGTGGATTGCTACATGTATAGTATGTATGCAGTTTATTTTAGGTTGAACATAAGGTGTAAACTATATAAGATCTATATAAGATATAAGATGTCAGTTATATTGCAGATGTACAGTATACTAAAAATCATATTTGTTATTTTCTGCAATGCGCAAATAACAACACCTTGTAGCTTAATAAATATTTCACACTGCTGCCTCTATTAATTTGCCAAATGCCTAAATCCCAAAAATCATTGAAATACTTGATGCTATTTCTATATCCGCAGATAATGAGCATCCGATGCCAAATAAATTAGTATTTTGTGAGATACCCAAATCATCATTGATATTCTCACACAATGTAGACTAATATTGAAATAAAAGATTAGTTGTTACATTTTATATGATATTATATAGTTTACTTCTATCTCTCTAAATTGTATGTTTTATTTGCATTGTTTAATTAATTAATTTGCTAATTTGCTATTCTAGAGCAGCATTCTTATGCAATAAGTACATGGGTCTTGCCACAACAGGGTGTAAAAGTATGTCCTCTCTTCCCTATACAGAGGCTCTCAATGGCTACTTTTGAGCAGTGTACCTCTTGGTCAGAGACTATTGACTTATAGATATGCCTCTATGACACAGTCACAAAAATGTTGCCCAGTTTGCAGACTTTCAGAGGCCCTCATCACTAAACTGAGGTATATAATGAGGTATCTGCCTTACAGGTTTGATTCCATAGCATGGAGAGTGAACGGCACAGTGTCTTTAATAGCAGTTAGAACTCCTTTTCTTTTAGTGGGGACAGAGGACTAAAAAATGTAGAAATTTAGGATTGCATTGGGATTTCTTCAAAAATGCAATAGTTTATATGGAATGTTAACACTATGGGCATTAAGAGAAGAAATAATAATCGGCATGACATCTGTAGAAAAAATGTATTGGATAGACAAGGATGTTAGTGGCTAACATACCAAATACCAGAAGTAAGAAGGTCCCTAAGCAAAACATAAAGACACATGAACTTGGCATAACGGGTCTAAGTGATATTGAGTCAAAATTAGAAATCTTCAAACAACAAACATGGCACTGTAAGTGGTCACAAGACATGGAAGTAGAAGGAGGGGGGAAGATGGAATCAAACATTGAATAACATTACAGACAAATATTCCCGCAAATGCAGTGCAAACTAGTTAATAACGTATACCACTTAGACTCATGACTAGAGATGAGCGAACAGTGTTCTATCGAACTCATGTTCGATCGGATATTAGGCTGTTCGGCATGTTCGAATCGAATCGAACACCGCGTGGTAAAGTGCGCCATTACTCGATTCCCCTCCCGCCTTCCCTGGCGCCTTTTTTGCTCCAATAACAGCGCAGGGTAGGTGGGACAGGAACTATGACACAGGTGACGTTGAAAAAAGTAGGAAAAACCCATTGGCTGCCGAAAACATGTGACATTTAAAAGAACAGCGCCGCCCAGGTTCGCGTCATTCTGAGCTTGCAATTCACCGGGGACGGAGGTTTCCGTTCATTTAGCTAGGGCTTAGATTCTGGGTAGGCAGGGACAGGCTAGGATAGGAAGGAGAAGACAACCAACAGCTCTTATAAGAGCTAAATTCCAGGGAGAAGCTTGTCAGTGTAACGTGGCACTGACGGGCTCAATCGCCGCAACCCAGCTTTCCCAGGATCCTGAATGGAATACACTGACAGTGTATTCCCGTATACCCTATATATACACCCCCGATCCCCGTTCCAATGGTGTGCCCCCCCACCTTCACCCCAGAAATACCCTGCAAGTCCCCTAGCAATAGAATTGGGGCTATATACACCCACTATTTTTGCTACTGCCATATAGTGCCATTGTCTGACTGAGAATTCAAAGAATATATTGGGGTTACATATAACTTCAATTCCAGGGAGAAGCTTGTCAGTGTAACGTGGCACTGATGGGCTCAATCGCCGCAACCCAGCTTTCCCAGGATCCTGAATAAAATACACTGACAGTGTATTCCCGTATACCCTATATATACCCCCGATCCCCGTTCTAATGGTGTGCGATCCCCACCTTCACCCCAGAAATACACTGCAAGTCCCCTAGCGATAGAATTGGGGCTATATACACCCACTATTTTTGCTACTGCCATATAGTGCCATTGTCTGACTGGGAATTCCAAGAATATATTGGGGTTACAAATAACCTCATTTCTTGCTACTGCCATATAGTGCCATTGTCTGACTGGGAATTCCAAGAATATATTGGGGTTACAAATACCCTCATTTCTTGCTACTGCCATATAGTGCCATTGTCTGACTGGGAATTCAAAGAATATATTGGGGTTACAAATACCTTCAAGTCCTGCCACTGCCATATAGTGCCATTGTCTGACTGGGAATTCAAAGAATATATTGGGGTTACAAATACCCTCATTTCTTGCTACTGCCATATAGTGCCATTGTCTGACTGGGAATTCCAAGAATATATTGGGGTTACAAATACCTTCAAGTCCTGCCACTGCCATATAGTGCCAGTTTCTCACTGGGAATTCAAAGAATATATTGGGGTTACAAATACCTTCAAGTCCTGCCACTGCCATATAGTGCCATTGTCTGACTGGGAATGCAAAGAATATATTGGGGTTACAAATACCTTCAAGTCCTGCCACTGCCATATAGTGCCAGTTTCTCACTGGGAATTCAAAGAATATATTGGGGTTACAAATACCTTCAAGTCCTGCCACTGCCATATAGTGCCAGTTTCTCACTGGGAATTCAAAGAATATATTGGGGTTACAAATACCTTCAAGTCCTGCCACTGCCATATAGTGCCATTGTCTGACTGGGAATGCAAAGAATATATTGGGGTTACAAATACCTTCAAGTCCTGCCACTGCCATATAGTGCCAGTTTCTGAGTGGAAATTCCCCAAATAATTTGGGGATTCATTCACCCTACATCTCAGGCTCTTGCCATATTCACCCAGGTTGTCAGTGCTGCACCAGCTCGTTCCCAGACAGCTCGGCCCGAAAAACACATTACTTATATAGAGGATTTGGACAATGAAGACAACATGTTCTAGATCTAATGTCTGCACCTTCTCCAGAATTAAAATGAAGGCAGCGTTTAACTTTCAAATAGCACTGCACAAAGGAAGATCTTATCAGCTTGTCTCATGACATGCTACTAAAAAGTGTCATTTGTGTATCTTAATGTAAATATAGTTGTATAAGCTTTTTGGGTTTTAGGCACTGCCAAGTTATTTATTACCACCCGCTTCCTTATAATGATGATGACGCCAAAGTCACTGTGGGTGTTCAGAGCTCACAGCTTTGGTTGACATTTGTCTTGCTCTCCGTCGGTATCAGCTGTCTTTTTGGATACCGTAAAGTTATGTTGACTTTATTAACAGCTATAGAAGCGTTAGCCAGGTTGTGACGGTGTGTAACCCTAACAACACTAAGTGGGATACACATTAATAGTCGGTCTATGTACGCTAAACGTATCACTGAAGTAATTTTTTTTCCCTCTCCCCTAATATAAGAAAGGAACAGACATTAGACCTAGACCGGGGTTCGAGGCTTGTAAAAATCCAGTATTATTTGTTCTCCATGATGTGAAATATGTGTTAGACTCTTGAAAAGCAACCCAAGATGAAGTCAGCCATGTGTGCCAGTGTGTTACTTGGCATGCCTTTGCTGGCCCCAACTGTAAGGGTCACTCTCCATTTCCTCCATTTTCCACTCCCCTTCACACCATTTGTGGTGAAGCAATGGGATGCACTGAAGTGCACCCTCTAGCCTCGTGTGGGACAGGGACATCAGATGCCACTCCAACCCCCTCGTCTTCCTCCGCCAGCCAACGGTGCGAAGATGAGAGGAGTGTGCTCTGAATGTTTTCTGCCAGCAGAGGCTAGTTCTCACTTACGAAAATGGCCCCACTTTGACCTGTATATCAGGCACCATGGTGTAGGTTTCAAAGAAACATGGCACCAACAAGTTGAAAACGAAGGCCATGCGTGGACCGTGTTTGAGTCTGGCAAGCTCCTGATCTGCTACCAGGTTCCAGCCATCACAGGCGCAAAAATGCCAGGCCCCAGGTGTAGCAGGGAAAAAAAAATGCCATCTCAGCCAGGATGGCATCTCTGACCTCGGAGGCACTGTGCTGTCTGTCCCCCAAGCTGATGAGCTTCAGCACCGCCTGCTGATGTCTCCCCACACCAGTGTTTTAGCGTTTGCCGCTAGTAGCTGGGGTGGAGGTTGCAGCATCGTAGGGTTTCAGTCTACTCCTGCCATGAATTTTGGCCTGGGAGAGGAGATAGGCCACCCCAGTTTGCACCCGGGGACCAGACTCCACCACATTCACCCTGCCTGTCATTAAAGATAAGCACTGCAGCATCCCTGACCACAGGCGCTTGTCCATGTGTCGGTGGTCAAGTGGACCTTGCAGCAAAGCGCAGAGCTCTGGGCCCGACTGATGTTATGGGACACATGCAGGCACAAGGCAGGGACAGCACACCAAGAGAAGTAGTAACGGCTAGGCCCAGCATAGGGAGGTGCCCCAGCTGCCATCTGCTGACGGAAGGCCTGGGTATCCAGAAGCATAAACAAACACCAACATCTCCAGGGACAGCAGTTTATCAATGAGGCTGTTAAAGGCTTGGGCATGGGGGTGGGTTGTGTTGTACTTCTGCCTGCAATGAAAAGCTTGGGAGATGTGGAGTGGCTGGGAAGAGGCGCATGATGGTGCAGGCCAAAAGGGCGCATGAGGGTGAACTCCCCAATGTGTCAGAGATAGGTGTGTAGGTGTCCTTGCATCATATACTTGCACCATACTTGGCTTTGGAAGTTAATTTTGTGCCAAAAAGTGGTTAAGACAGCGATACCTCAGCTACTCCCGTTACACTGTCTATTGACAACTCCAGCACTGAAATTACCACCTTTGGAAGTGGACCACCACTTCTAAGATCCCAAAGGAAGTAGGCAAGAGATGTGCAGTGCAGAAAAAAAGATGAGAAAATAAGTGTAGGCTGTAGAGCACAGAGGGATCGGAGAGGACAGAGCTGGTGTCGGCCAGATATTCCCACAACATGCGCCTATACTTGTCCCTCCTGGTGACACTAGGCCTCTGAGTGGCAGTAATTTGTCCAGGGGGGGCCATTAACGTGTTCCAGACCTAGGAATAAGTCTTCCAACAGGGTAGAGTTTTGCATGCCTTTGCTTCTACCCACTGTTTTTGCTGCTTAGCTTCCCTCCACATCTACACTGCTTTAGCCCCTAAACATCACCCCAGTTTATGCCTTTTCTTCTACCCTGTTTTTTTGTTGAATTAGCTTCCCTCCACATCTACACTGCTTTAGCCCCTAAACATCACCCCAGTTTATGCCTTTGCTTCTACCCTGTTTTTTTGTTGAATTAGCTTCCCTCCACATCTACACTGCTTTAGCCCCTAAACATCACCCCAGTTTATGCCTTTGCTTCTACCCTGTTTTTTTGTTGAATTAGCTTCCCTCCACATCTACACTGCTTTAGCCCCTAGACATCACCCCTGTCCATGTGGGGTCGGTGGCCTCGTCATCCACCAACTCCTCTTCCAATTGCGCACTGCCCCCTTACTGCAAACCGCACATGACCACAGCTTGCCCTGATGGCAACTGTGTCTCATGATTCCCACTGAGGTCCAGACAAGTCGGTGGCGGGTCCAAAACCCCAAAATTGGAAGGAAATGGCGGATGCTGCAGTATTTCTAACACCTGTTCCTGGTGCTCGGGCCTGGTCTGTGTTGTACCCTGCACCCTGCTTAACGCAGCTGCCATATCCGAAGTTGTGCTGAGCGCATGCTAATGTTTCGTGTCCAGTGCAATGGATGGGATGGGATTTCACATAAGTCTGCCACCCATGGCCACTCATGGTTGAGCAACTGAGGGAGTTGACTTTGACGAACCCGAGGGTTTTGGAGTTGGAACTACATCAAAGGTCTGTGCTGCTCACACACTCTGCTCAACATATGATATGTTTAGTGCCAGCAGTGTGGAGACGTCGCACAACAGCCGTTGTTCCAGCAGGTACAGGCGTTGTAGGAGTGCATAGAGGCTAGCAGCGGCAACTATAGACTTTAAAAACTATCCGCACAAGTGCCACACTTTTACCAGTAGCTGAGGAACATTGGGGTACCTTTTTAAAAAGATTAGCAGCAATGAGTTAAAAACGTGGCCCAGGCATGGAATATGTTGCAGGCTGCCAAGCTACAGAGCCGATCCCAGGTTACGGCCATTATCACACATGACAACATGCCTGGGCCCAGGTGCAGTGGCAAAAACCACATTGCCGTCTCATCGAGGATGGCATGACTCACTTTGTAGGCAGTGTGCTGTCTGGCCCCCAAGCTGATGAGCTTCAGCACGGCCTGCTGACGTCTCCCCACACCAGTGTTGCAGCGTTTCCAGCTCGTAGCTGGGGTCAATCTAACAGCAGAGGAGGAGGAGGGTGGTGTTTCAGCCCTCCTCCCAGGAATGTTGTGTGGGGAGACAAGTCAGTCTACTACATTTTGCAACCCGGTCCATGCCTCAAGTACATTCAACCACTGTGCCAAGATTAAAAGTTAGCGTCCCTGTCCGCATGCACTTGTCCATTCATAGCTGATCACGTGGAACTTTTGGGCAAAGCGCTGCACTTAGGGACCGCCTCATGTTTGGGGAAAAGTGCTGGTGTGGACGGCACAGTGAGGTGGCGCAGTAGCCAGCAGGCCCAAAAAGGGCAGAGTGTCCACAAACCGGGACCCCAACATCTCCTGGGCCAGAATTTTTGAGATGAGGCCGTTGAAGCCTTGGGCATGTGGGTGGGTTGTGCTGTACTTTAGCCTGAAATGAAAGGCCTGGGAGATGGGGAGTCGCATTGCAAAGTGTGTAAACCACACTCAGTTTGTCCTCGACCTATACATTTAGAAATTATCTCCCCCAGCGAGGAACGTGGCCTCGATGGGGGAATTTTTCTAAGGAAGCTAGAAAAGAGGGCATCTTGGGCCTTGCTGGCTCAGGTCTAGCTTCTGTCATGCAGCTGTCTTCTGCCTCTGGACATCCCTTTGCCTCTAGCCACCTTTTTCCCTGCTTAGCTTGCCTCCACATCCACACTGCTTTTGCCCCTAGACATCACCCCAGTCCATGCCTTAGCTTGTACCCCCAGTTTTTGCTGCTTAGCTTGCCTCCACATCCACACTGCTTTTGCCCCTAGACATCACCCCAGTCCATGCCTTAGCTTGTACCCCCAGTTTTTGCTGCTTAGCTTGCCTCCACATCCACACTGCTTTTGCCCCTAGACATCATCCCTATCCATGCCTCTGCCCCTAGCCATAACTTTGCCACCCCTGGAAACTCATGGTGCAGAAACTTTGGGAGCTGACTTTGAGGAACCCTTGGGTTTTGTAGATGGAACTCTATCAAAGGTCTGTGCAGCTCACACACCCTGCTCAAGATATGGTATTGTAGGGTTTCAGCGTGTGTGAATGACGGACAACAGCCTGTGTTTGGACAGATGTAGGCCTTGCTAGAGTGTTTTTAGGCTAGCAGCGACTCCTGTACACTTGCAAAAGCGCCGCATTTTCAACAGTAGCTTCGGTACATTTGGGTATGTTTTCAAAAAACGTTGCACCACTAGGTTAGACGTGGGCCAAACATGGAACGTGTTGGAGGCTGGCAAGCTCCAGAGCCGCTACCAGGTTCCAGCCATTATCACAGGCGCAAAAATGCCAGGCCCCAAGTGTAGCAGGGAAAAAAAAATGCCATCTCAGCCAGGATGGCATCCCTGACCTCGGAGGCACTGTGCTGTCTGTCCCCCAAGCTGATGAGCTTCAGCACCGCCTGCTGACGTCTCCCCACACCAGTGTTTTAGCGTTTGCCTCTAGTAGCTGGAGTGGAGGTTGCAGCGTCGTAGGGTTTCAGTCTACTCCTGTCATGAATTTTGGCCTGGGAGAGGAGATAGGGTACCTCAGTTTGCACCCCGGAACCAGACTCCACCACATTCACCCTGCCTGTCCTTAAAGATAAGCAGCATCCCTGACCACAGGCGCTTGTCCAAGTGTCGGTGGTCAAGTGGACCTTGCAGCAAAGCGCGGAACTAAGGGCCCACCTGATGTTGAGTGACACGTGCTGGTGCAAGGCGGAGACGCTGCACCAGGAGAAGTTGTGACGGCTAGGGACGGCATAGTGAGGTGCCACAGTTGCCATCAGGTCCGGGAAGGCGGGAGTTTCAACAAGCCGGAACGCCAACCTCTCCTGGGCCAGCAGTTTAGCAATGTTGGCGTTCTAGGCTTGCGTGGGTGGGTGGTTAGCGGTGTATTTCTGCCGGCGCTCCAATATCTGAGAGATGGTGGGTTGTTGTAAAGAAGCGCCTGATGGTGCCTTTGATGGTGCAGGAGAAGGAGATAAGACAGAAACAGGGGAGGATGAGGGAGAAGTCAACAAAGTGGCGGAGGCAGATGAAGTGATGTCCTGGCTCGTCCTCTGGAGTGCATCGCCAGCACTGTGAGCAGAGGCAGTGGCATGAACGGCGGGCGACGTTTGTCCTGCCGTTGCTGCCTGCCACTGATTCCAGTGCTTGGATTCCAAATGACAGTGCATTGAAGTGGTGGACAGGTTGCTCTTCTCAGGGCACCTACTCGATTTCGAGAGGCAAATTGTGTAGACGACACTATATCTGTCCTCGGCGCATTTCTTGAAAAAACTCTACACCTTCGAGAAACGTGCCCTCGATGGGGGAGTTTTTCTGGGCTGGGTACAAAAGGGAACATCTTCGGACATTCCGGGTCTGGCCTGGCTTCGGCAAAGCAGCTGACCTCTGCCTCTGGACATGTCTCTGCCTCTAGCTACCCTTTTTGGTGCTGCACCTGCCTCAACATCCACACTACTTTCCCATCTTGACATCCGCCTTGTCCAGGTGGGGTCGGTGTCCTCGTCGTCCACCACCTCCTCTTCCAACTCCTGTCTCGCCTCCTCCTCCTGCACAATGCGCATGTCAACTGGCTGTCCTGACAGCAACTGCGTCTCATCGTCGTCGATGAGGGTGGGTTGCTGGTCATCCGCCACCAAATCGACCGGAGATGGAGGAGACTCTAGTGTTTGAGCATCTGGACACAGATACTCGTCTGTTAGGTCCGTGGAATCACGAAATGGAGGGGCAGGTTGCGGTACAGTCAAAGGAAGTGAGAACAGCTCTGGGGAGCAGGGACAGTTGGGGTTATTGTTCTGGGAAGATTGGGAATTTTGGGTGGAAGGAGGACAAGACTGTTGGGTAACAGGAGGTAGAGGCTGACTGGCTGGTGGACAATGTGCTTTAAGCGTTATCCGACAGCCATTGCAAGACCTGTTCCTGGTTCTCGGGCCTACTAAGGTTTGTACCATTCAGCCTAGCTAATGTGGAACTTTTGTGCAAAGTGCAGAACTTAGGGCCCACCTGATGTTAAGGGACACACGCTGGTACAAGGCTCAACTCACCCTAAGTGCCAAAAACACTGCTGGTGCAAGGCTCTACTCATGCCAAGGGCCTCAATCTCTGCTGGTAGCTCAGCTTAAGGTCCTGTAACTTTGTTTGGAAGGGCTCATGTTAAGGGCTAGAAAAATGAATTTTGGAAGGTCTTACCACATCACACACACACACACACACACACACACACACTCAAAATGACAGGGGTGAGGGCTTTTGGATTTCCTATTGTCTATTCCATCCGTTGTTGTCATGGGGAACGTGATTTAAAGGGGTGGTTGTTACTGTTTGTTGAGCTTAAATTGGGGTTTGTGTCCATCCATTTGGGGAGTAAAGAAGGTTTCCAGGTATTTTCCCACTTTGATAGAGGTTTTTTTGAATGTGGAAAGTGTGTAGTTGTTAGGCTGTGATGTTGGGGTAATAGAGGGTCTTTGGTGTGTTAGATGCCCCCAGATATGCTTCCCCTGCTGTCCCAGTGTCATTCCAGAGGTGTTGGCATCATTTCCTGGGGTGTCATAGTGGACTTGGTGACCCTCCAGACACGGATTTGGGTTTCCCCCTTAACGAGTATATGTTCCCCATAGACTATAATGGGGTTCGAAACCCGTTCGAACACACGAACAGTGAGCGGCTGTTCGATTCGAATTTCGAACCTCGAACATTTTAGTGTTCGCTCATCTCTACTCATGACTTGTCAGGTTGAACATGATGATTCTGCTTCTTTGGAGAGGACTGAAGAGGAAACTCCAAATTCAGATTCCACTGTTGTAGGAGAGCCATGGTCAAGAGAAAAGATGTGTGGCTGCTGCTGTTACTGGTGATAATCATCTTTAAAGGAAACCCCATTTTTACTGAATATGGTGGCTTTGCAGTTGTCAACATTCAAGAGTTTCAGCTGCAAAATCTAAGGAGCTTGCCTCTACCTCTGGTTTCATTTAATACATTATTTTTTATATGGTAGAAGTGAATCCACATTAAAACATCGCTAAGAGCAGATTACCCTTTGGCAGATTACCCTTTAGCAAAAGATGAGCCCTGTCACTGGTCAAGTCTTCAGAAGAAACTTCTGGAAGCAAGGATTTGAATGGTTTATGCAGATAAGGTATGAGCTCAGATACATTTATTTCCTCTGCAATACCTTAATGATAATACACTTGGAGCAATATTTTTGATCAATCAACGTTTCTGTTATCCATTTGACAATGTCTTCTTCAGAGATATGTGTATCTATTAACTCACTATGTGCAGAGGCATACTCCCTAACTTTATTCTCTATATGACATGTACGTGTTCCCAGATCATCAAGGTTAGACTGTGACTACTTGTGTGACTTAGGGAGTTGGTTATGTTGGCTTGAAGGGAGTGGAGCATGGCCTTCATCACCATAGCAGTGAGGGGCACTTCGTCTGAAGCAGCAGAGGGGTCATCAAATGAAAATGAAGGAAATAGACTCTTTTTTTAGGTATAGGACCTTTGCTAGTTGGAATTGTAGGATGAGAAGATTCAACTGCCCTTTTGCCCTAATTGTTAGGAGACTCTCTCCTTGGTGAGCTTTGGGGAGAGGAATGTATCATGAGATGAGTGGTGACTTAATGTTCGCCTGGGTTCTGGAGATTAGATAGGGTATCTAACCCTGTTAATACCAAAGAAGCACAGACTGAAGACGTCAACCCCATAGGAATGAAAGTGGTGCTTAGCAACATAAAATGGATTTTGGACAGAAGATTTTATTGTAGAGATGAGAGAACATGTTGATCCACCTGTTCCATCTTTTTAATCCAGAGGTGATTAGCTATGTCTGCCAGCCTATACATATTTTCAGGTGTCAGTCTAGTGTAGCTAGCTTATGGCCAGAAGGTCACTGCTCATTGTCAGCAGCCTCTTAACCAGAAAATCTTCTGTTTCCTCAGTCATCGGGTAGGGAAATAAATCCTCTAGTGTGACTATGTTTTATCCAGCGTTTTTACCTTCTGGCAAAAAAAATCCATAAAGAACCAATGACCTATAAGAAACTAAACCTAGCTGAACCTATTGATATTCAGGAAAGCAAATAATAGAACAGCAGTCAGGAGCAGTTATGCTTCATAGGGTTTATTGAGACAACATTGCTTATATACATTCAGAATTTGTCAAAGATAGGTAATTTGTTGTGCACAGGTTATCGTCGTCTGCAAGAAATTGATGGAGGGCCCATGTTGTGCGGTGGGAGGTGTTCCCACAGATGCGAATGTGCAGTGTTTGATGTATAACTTATAGGCCTCTAACTTGTCTCTCACACCAGTAGAAATGGCAGAAGCATTTCTATATGATCAGGTAGTGCTGAGCACATTCACCTTATACACAATGTAGTATTGTGGTAGGATGTTACTGTAGTATTTTCTATCTCACATGACAGATAGTTTTCACATAGAGTGTATACTCCTCCACTGTCCTCCTCATGCGTCTACCTCACATGCTACAGAATAGCTAACATCTCATGCAGTAATATTGTTTAATGTTATTTTTGCAGCTTCCCTCATGTGGAGAAAAATGTGTAAAAGCACTGTTTATAGATGTCATATGTTACTTTGCTGAATATGATGGCTCTAGGGCATGTGATAGAGACTATAATATTGGTAAGAGGAGTAGAAGAAGATTGAATATTGAGACTGCCCTGTTCTAATTATATGGCCTTCATTAGGTGTACTAATTCTGAGAGTCTATAGTCAGGGCTGCTTTACCCATAGGGGCAATGATGTGCTTGCACTGGGCCCTATGGTAGAGGGGCCTCCTTTAGACAGTCCTGCATTTGCTGTCCCGCTCTCTGAGGCAGTGGGTCCATTCTTCCCTAACTCATTAGCGTCATCCAGATGCCATGTGTTGCAGACAGTGATGAAGTAGGGAGATGTCTGCTCCCTGCTTCACCACCCAGCCGCTGTTTTGGGAGCAGGAGGCATAATGTAGTGACATCACTTACATCATGCCAGTTGCTCCTTGAAGACTCCAGGAGAGGGGAGTGAAAAGGGAAACAGGGAAAGGTCAGTGTTAAGGAGTGCTTTTTTTTTTTTTTTTTTCTTTTTAAATTATATACAGTAGGAAACATGAAACTGTGGGGCAACCTGGGGGAATGACTCTGTGGGTAATAGGACACTACAGGGGAAACCTGGGGGGTGGCATAATGCTCTGAATGCTTGACGCCTAAAACATATGATAATATGTCATTTGGGGTGACTTGATTGTTAAAGAGGACCTTTCATATTCTCGGCACACATGGTTTTATATACTGCTAGAAAGCCAACAGTGCACTGAATTCAGCGCACTGTCGGCTTTCCCATTATGTTCCCCGGGGAAGAGATATTGGTGCAATTACTGATAGCTCTTCACTGTCAGTGTAGCTGGGCTGTGAGGAACACCCTTCCTGACAGTACTGTCCGTAGCGCTGTACTGTCAGAGGACGTGTTCCTTACCGCCCAGCCATGACGCTGAGCGCTGAGAAACCCAATGGTTAGCACTGCAGCCTTGCAGCGCTGGAGTCCTGGGTTTAAATCTTGCCAAGGACAATATCTGCAAGGAGTTTGTATGTTCTCCCCGTGTTTGCGTGGGTTTCCTCCCGGTACTCCGGTTTCCTTCCACACACCAAAGACATACTGATAGGGAATGTAGATTGTGAGCCCTATATGGGAAAGTGACTGCTAATGTCTGTAAAGCACTGCGGGATATGATGGTGCTATATAAGTAAGCATAATAAATAAGAAATACTGTCAGGAGGGGCATTCCCAGCTAGACTGTCAATAATTCCCTTATGATGGTGAAGAGCTATTGGTAACTGCACCAATATCTTTTCCTCTGGAAAACATAACAGGAAACCAACAATCTGCTGAATTCAGTGCACTGCCGGCTTTCTAGCGGTATATAAAACCACAAGTGCCCAAGGACATGAAAGGTCCTCTTTAAGCACAGGAATGATCTTAAAGGGGGGAAATTCACAGTATGTGCAAATCCCAATAGCTACTGTCCTACCTTCTTTCCTATCTCCTACTATGATTGTTGTAGTCATGTAGTTTTAAATACTGTTGTTGCAATGTCACACCCTAAAAATTGTTTCTTGTATATTTATTTGGTTCATAGGCTCACTGTAGTATGGGTCACAATGCTAGTGAGTGGTTTTCCATCCCATATCCATATCATGTTAGGGAGCGTTCACACTACCGTTGGTGTCCGACATGTAGTGTTCGCTCCTAGTGTCCGCTCAAAATCTGTCACGGACACTAGGAGCGGACACTAGATGTGTCCGTGACACCTGTCATTCACTTTAATGGGCATCGGGTGCGTTCTTTTGCACTCCGTGCCCGTCCTTCCCTGTCCGCAAGAGAAGATGTCCGACTTCTCAAGCGGACAGAGGAACCCTGCATGCAAAAATGAGTTGTTTGGTTATAAAAAAAAGGTGTTATGCATGGCGTCCAAAAAGAAACAGCATTCCAAGAAAAACACATGCTACCCACTGTAAAATTTGGTGGAGGTTCCATCATGCTTTGGGGCTGTGTGGCCAATGCCGGCATCGGGAATCTTGTTAAAGTTGAGGGTCGCATGGATTCCACTCAGTATCAGCAGATTCTTGAGAATAATGTTCAAGAATCAGTGACGAAGTTGAAGTTACGCCGGGGATGGATATTTCAGCAAGACAATGATCCAAAACACCGCTCCAAATCCTCAGGCATTCATGCAGAGGAACAATTACAATGTTCTGGAATGGCCATCCCAGTCCCCAGACCTGAATATCATTGAACATCTGTGGGATGATTTGAAGCGGGCTGTCCATGCTCGGCGACCATCAAACTTAACTGAACTTGAATTGTTTGTCCAAAATACCTTTATCCAGGATCCAGGAACTGATTAAAAGCTACAGGAAGTGACTAGAGGCTGTTATCTTTGCAAAAGGAGGATCTACTAAATATTAATGTCACTTTTCTGTTGAGGTGCCCATACTTTTGCACCGGTCAAATTTTGGTTTAATGCATATTGCGCATTTTCTGTTAGTACAATAAACCTCATTTCAATCCTGAAATATTACTGTGTCCATCAGTTAATAGATATATCAAACTGAAATGGCTGTTGCAAATACCAAAATATTTAGAACTAAAAATGATTAAGATTAATAGGGGTGCCCAAACTTTTTCATAGGACTGTATATATTATGTAGAATTTACTGGTAGTAAATAAAGATTTTTGAGGAAGACTCGCTCAAATAAAATGTTAATACAGAATAAGAAACTATGTCATTATTTTCTATTTAAACTCATTTCTCTTTGTGTTTTTAGGTTATGCTTTTATGAAATTCCATCATGAATTATGGTGTTGGATAATCAAATTTTCTGGATTATTGGATAATGAATATTAAAAATATTTATATGTACAACATAAACTCCAAACGTGTTTGGAAAAGTTGGTGAATACAGCTTGTAAGAATATTTTCTTGTATGAAACAAATGAAAAAAACAGAGGACTACTGTCTTGTTATTTCTATCAATAAAAAAAAATGATATAAAAAAGTTTTGGCACTTACAACCTTGCTAACATGAGTCATAAATTATGTAATGTCAGCAAACTACAAACTCAATGTCACAAACTTTCAATTGAATACATTTGTCACCACGCTATACGAAGTGTATGAGGTCAAATTTACCAAAATAGAGTTAATAAACACTATCTTAAAATCCCTGTAAAGAGAGAGTACTGGTCAAGATGGATTTTCTACAATACATCATAAAACCAATGCTTAGGAAATAAAACATCAGATGTTATTGACCTTTAAATATAACCTGGAGGCAGTATTTTCAGTAAACAGGAGCAATGGTTTGCTGTAGTTCCCATTTTTAGATTGGGCTCTAATCTACTAATCTACCAAGTAATTATATGACAATCTCATTACACAATATGATTTATTATTGAATACTGCTTCTGCTAACAGAGTATAACTTTTTATTTATCACAACGGCAAAAGCATTAGGACACATTAGCATTTTTCATTTTGTTTTTTTCTAAAATACATTTTGTAATGGTCTTAGAAAAGAAAAAAATAATGAAAATATAATGAATATAAATTAAGCCAATGTTTTACTTGGAGCTTTTCACGAGAAGTCAATAACAAAATTAAAGTGCCCTAGATTAAAAATTGTTTGTTCCCTTGTGATCATTTTACCATGTTGAATATGAAAGATTTACATATTAGTAAACATGATTGCAACTATGCTCAAAATAAAACCAATATAACAGATATGTAATATGTAATATAAGAAGTCATACTCCTTAAAAGGGTTGTCAACTCCTTTTTATTGATGACCTATTTGTAAAGGTCCATGGAGTCCAACACCCAGTATAAATACAGTCTTGACATGACATCCATAGTATCATTACTCACAAAATTCAAGGACCATTTTAGCCACAGAATGTGATGTTATACAGTGATTACATGATATTGTGTGTTATAATATCATATTGTCATCATATTGCAGTCATAAAGGAGAGTGGCAAGTACATTAAGGCTGGCAGCAAGTGGCAATGGAAAATTAGAATGTGGGTGGATCTATAGCCACACAAATGTCCGACTAACTTTAAAGCTCACATCTGCATCTGAGGTCTCTTAATGGCCTTCATAGCAGAATTCGTTAAAAATTGTGGATGAAATTGATGGACACTGAAACGGAAGCCCAATGGACCCCGCTAAAGACAATGGAGCAGATCAATGGAGGCTTAATCCCGACATAATAGTCCCGCTAAGTAATAAAAAGCTGACACCTGTCTGAAATCTATAATTTTTCCGTAGGCCTGGGCTTGTTCTGTGACATTAGATCTGCCATTGTTAGTTGCAGTCACTTACAAAAATAGAAGTGTTAATATATTTTTGTCAATTAACAAAATGTGACTACAAACAAAACAAAATTACACTTAAAGAGGACCTTTCACCACTTGGGAGAAATGAGGTTTTATATACGGTTAGAAAGCCGAAGAAACCGCACTCATCGGCTTTCTAGCGGTATATAGAACCGCATGTGTCCCAAGTGGTGAAAGGTCCTCATTAACAAAAGTGAATAAACAAGAAAATATATATTTGGTGTGACCACTCTTTGCCTTCAAGACGCCATCAATTTTTCTTTGTATGTTTGCACATACTCTTTGAAGAAACTCGAAAAGGGAGATTGTTTCAAACATCTGGGAGAATGAACCACATATCTGTGAATGTTGGCTTGGTCAAATCCTTCTGTCTTTTCATGTAACTCCAGACATACTTGATGATGCTGAGATCAGGGCTCATGTATCATCACTACCAGGACTCCTTGTTCTTCTTTATGCTGAAATTAGTTATTACTGACATTGGCTGTATGTTTGCCGTCATTACTTTGCTACAGAATACAATTGTAGAAAATCTATTTTCTGTTATGGCCAATTTTGAAGAAGCACCAAGAAATGGACAGTGAGGAGCATAAACATAGTTGGAGGAAAGAGCAAATTCATCATTCTCTAGTTTAGAGTTATTGATATTGAAGCCATTTTTTGTACCAAATTTGTCCCTCCATACCTCACCTGCCACATTTTGCAAATGTGGGATGTAGTGATAGGCAGGGATCAGATGTCTGCTCTTTGGTCAAACAGATTTATTATAACTCACAGCAGTTTTCTGACATGAGTTGCAGAGGAAATCTATGCGTTTCACTGACATAGATATCCATTCTGGCACAGAGACAGCAGACAGATTTTGGAAGAGGCCATAGCCTCTTCGTAAATCTCTCTGTTCCTGTGCCAGTCAGCTATTTATTGGCAGATTGGCAGATGATTCTGCTCAGAAGTGGTTTTCATGGAAGAATTGCAGCAAATAAGCCATTCCTTTGATAATGAAACAAGGCCAAGTGAATCAGCTAGGCACAAAAACATAAAAATTGGGTTGCAGAAAATGCCATCAGACGCTCTGGCCTGTTGAGTCAAGATTTTAAATATTCGCCTGGCACAGAAGGCATGTTGTTCTCCAAAAGAGCTGGAGAGTATTATAATAATGAGTGTCTCAAACAACAGTGAAGCATGGTGGAGGTTCCTGGCAAGTATGCGGCTGCAGTTCTGCAATTGGAGTTGATCAGGATTAATAGTGTTCTCTATACAGAGAAATTTGGCAGTACACTGGGGTAGAATCAGATATAAAGACTGTCCTTTATCCCTCCATTCCTAATTATCACTTGATCTCCTATCTGTTCCTCCATCCCCTTAAATATCCTGTATCTGTCTATCTACTTACCTATTTTTTTGTGTTGGCCTTCAAGTTGTTTCTCTCACAATTGTGTTTCTTGCAATTTTTCTTATCCAATTAATAACTTTATGGATGTTGTTTAGTACACAATTAATAGTTTTATGAATTGAAATGAAAAAATGTGTCTCTTGTATAGAGTGTACTTATACTTACCCATTCCCACTCCTGTCTGGGCCAGCCTTAGCAGCCGCCTCTATGGTGCGCTGTAGCTGATGGTAAAGAATCCTGGGATATCCAGAACAGGAATACGGACAGATGAGTAAAAATTATTGCCTCAGTCGGTATCATGGAAGACGCTCCCCTAAGTGTACTGAATACTGTCTGTATTATATAGGATGTATCTCTCATCAACTGAAGGAAAGATTTAGAGATCATATAAATGCATTAATTAGTTTTTTATGCTGTAAGCCATCAAATATAATCAAACTGTCCATCATCATACTGATAAAGTTTGCCTTTTTTTTTGGATTGGAGTTTATCAGACTATTAGAAGCGGAAATCACAGAAAAATGTTAGTGGAGGGGCCACACGGTGGCTCAGTGGTTAGCACTAGAGATGAGCGAACACTAAAATGTTCGAGGTTCGAAATTCGATTCGAACAGCCGCTCAATGTTCGTGTGTTCGAACGGGTTTCGAACCCCATTATAGTCTATGGGGAACATATACTCGTTAAGGGGGAAACCCAAATCCGTGTCTGGAGGGTCACCAAGTCCACTATGACACCACAGGAAATGATGCCAACACCTCTGGAATGACACTGGGA
Source organism: Leptodactylus fuscus (assembly GCF_031893055.1). Lineage (NCBI taxonomy): Eukaryota > Metazoa > Chordata > Amphibia > Anura > Leptodactylidae > Leptodactylus > Leptodactylus fuscus. The sequence continues at coordinate 114,328,210 of NC_134268.1, forward strand.
CAGCAGGGGAAGCATGTCTGGGGGCATCTAACACACCAAAGACCCTCTATTACCCTAACATCACAGCCTAACAACTACACACTTTCCACATTCAAAAAAACCTCTATCAAAGTGGGAAAATACCTGGAAACCTTCTTTACTCCCCAAATGGATGGACACAAACCCCAATTTAAGCTCAACAAACAGTAACAACCACCCCTTTAAATCACGTTCCCCATGACAACCACGGATGGAATAGACAATGGGAAATCCAAAAGCCCTCACCCTTAACTGTCATTTTGAGTGTGTGTGTGTGTGTGTGTGTGTGTGTGATGTGGTCAGACCTTCCAAAATTCACTTTTCTAGCCCTTAACATGAGCCCTTCCAAACAAAGTTACAGGACCTTAAGCTGAGCTACCAGCAGAGATTGAGGCCCTTGGCATGAGTAGAGCCTTGCACCAGCAGTGTTTTTGGCACTTAGGGTGAGTTGAGCCTTGTACCAGCGTGTGTCCTTTAACATCAGGCGGGCCCTAAGTTCTGCGCTTTGCACAAAAGTTCCACATTAACTAGGCTGAATGGTACAAAGATTAGTAGGTCCGAGAACCAGGAACAGGTCTTGCAATGGCTGTCGGATAACGCTTAAAGCACATTGTCCACCAGCCAGTCAGCCTCTACCTCCTCTTACCCAACAGTCTTGTCCTCCTTCCACCCAAAATTCCCAATCTTCCCAGAACAATAACCCCAACTGTCCCTGCTCCCCAGAGCTGTTCTCACTTCCTTTGACTGTACCGCAACCTGCCCCTCCATTTCGCGATTCCACGGACCTAACAGACGAGTATCTGTGTCCAGATGCTCAAACACTAGAGTCTCCTCCATTCCATCTCCGGTCGATTTGGTGGCGGATGACCAGCAACCCACCCTCATCAACGACGATGAGACGCAGTTGCTGTCAGGGCAGCCAGTTGACATGCGCATTGTGCAGGAGGAGGAGGCGAGACAGGAGTTGGAAGAGGAGGTGGTGGACGACGAGGACACCGACCCCACCTGGACAAGGCGGATGTCAAGCTGGGAAAGTAGTGTGGATGTTGAGGCAGGTGCAGCACCAAAAAGGGTAGCTAGAGGCAGAGACATGTCCAGAGGCAGAGGTCAGCTGCTTTGCCGAAGCCAGGCCAGACCTGGAATGTCCGAAGATGTTCCCTTTTGTACCCAGCCCAGAAAAACTCCCCCATCGAGGGCATGTTTCTTGAAGGTGTAGAGTTTTTTCAAGGAATGCGCCGAGGACAGATATAGTGTCGTCTACACAATTTGCCTCTCGAAATCAAGTAGGGGCCCTGAGAAGAGACTTATTTATATTTACTTATCTATTTGCTATCTTATCTTATTTTTATCTATACCTCCTAGTGGCATTCCTACTGCTATAGCATCCATAGCCAGCTGCTATGGGTTCCATAGTCTCACAATGTTCTAGCACAGTGTCCCACTTATCTCACACTAAGGGCCCGTGCACATTTAAGTTGAGCGCATTTTAGCATAATAAATGTGTATAGAATAGATGTGTAAAAATAACACTCCCATTGACTTCAATTAAATTTTTTACATGTGTAAAAAACGCGTCGAAATACGCGTCACATAAAAATTTCATTGAAGTCGATGGGAGTGTCATTTTTACATGAGTATTCTATACACATGTATTATGCTAAAATGTGCTCGTGTTAACTCTGTGTGCACAGGCCCTAAGCCTTCTAAAATCCAATACAAATGAAAAGATGCTACCAATATAAAGCAGAGATATGGTAGATATTTATTAACCTATTTGGGTGGTATGACTATCTGTCTGAAAAGCAGAGCATTGCACACTTTAAAAAATACAAAAGCATAAAAAAATGAAAATTTTTAGAAATTTCCATCAAATTTCCTTTTTTTTTTTCTAAATGAATACTAAAAATATTGATCAATGTGTACCACTAACGTGAAGTACAATGTGTCACAAAAAAATCATTCTAAAAATTACTTCAGTAATTGAAAGTGTCTCTAAATTATTTCTTCTTAAATAGACACGTCAGATATGAAAAATGATTCCATGTTCATAAGGTAGTGTTAGCCTGTGTCATTAAGTGGTTAAAGTCCCTTTGTTTCAATTGGGTTTGGGTTTGGCCCATTTCAGCATCTTCATTCTTTCCTTAGCCAGTCTGCTAGATTTGCTGGTTTGTTTGGGATCATTGTCCTGTTGCATGACAACATGTCAATCAATCTTTAACTTTTCAATAGATAGCCTCACATATGTCTCTAGAACACTTTCATATACAGTGGAGTTTATGGTTTGTTAAATCATGAAGATATTCTGTAAAGTTCAGATAATGAGTTGTATGGCTCTATAGTATTGTTATACGTGCTATGCAAGGCACATGCAGCAAAGAGGCAATTACCTCCAGAAGACTGGCCACCTAACAAGTCTGTCACATAGCCACTAGCCACAACTCACAGTCTCTAAATGCATGAAGAAATAGCAATTTCAGGATGTGGATCTGGCATGAAATGTCCATGGAAAGTCTCCCATACATAGAAAGCCTTTTGTTCTGAAATGTATGTGACATACAAGTAACAAGTTACTTATAAATTATATACACCAATGGGGCATTTGCTTAGTGGATCTTGACAAGAACACGTGGTTTTCTTTCTCTATACTGTCTACTAATAAATTTTTGGACACCCATGCAAATGACGATATCTGTGATCGTGATGTACGTCACACCTTCCAACATTAAATAGGAAACAACATTGGCATTAGTCACATGCAAGATGCCATGAAGTGCAGAGTTGTCCGATTTTGAGAAAGGGGTAATTGTGGGGTACCACAGAAATGGTCGATCCTTAAGGGACATAGTAAGCGAACTCAATTACCCAACATAGACAGTGGCCTATGTGATTACGAAGTGGAAGGTGAACAGTGATTCTCGGAATGTTCCCCTGAGTCGGCAGACCCCCGAAACTGTAAGATAGAGACTGACAAGTACTGGCCAGAGAAACCGCAGCCAACCGATGGCTCACATACATCAGGAATTTCTACAGGCATCCGGGAGTATTGTGGCGATCAATACCATCCGTAAGGAAACACATCCCCTGGGTTCTACCAACTATTGAATATGAATAAATGTTGTTTTCCTATTCTACCACAGGTGTCCAAATACTTATTGGTAGACAGTGTAGCATACTTCTGGGGATGGTTACAGCTACATTTAATGCTATATCATGTTGTTTCCTATGTGCAGTTTATTCAAACAATGTATTTTATATAGCATTGTTTTATGTAATTAATATGCAATACCTTATTAAATATCTTTGACAAAAATAAGAAGTGTTTTCTCCCTTATTTTATCCAGAAGGGATAAAACATTGGGAACAACAAGAACCTATTAATATTTGGCAATGACAACTTTACTTTCTTAGTGCTTTTGTGTCTTGTAAGGGGGGAACAGTGCAAACTAGTGTTTGTTTTCTTAGTCACAAGCTACTAAATCCGACCAGGGTGAGACTCAGACAGACATAAATATCATCTCATCACTGGTGACCTGGTTGAGATGGAAGTGAATCGTAGCTGAAGTGCATGCTGTGTGATTTCAGGCGGATGAGGAGACTACCAACTGTGTGTGTATGGGATTAATTGCACAATTTGCTGAATATAGTATATTTAAACCTGTGATTGCAGAAAGCAATAGCACGCTTAGTGGAATACATAGCGATAGCTGAGTGTAATTTAGTCAATGGCAACAAGGATCTACAGTAGACAGCCTTTCTTTTGCTAAGATGATAGTGTCTTTGCAGGCTGGTCCTTACATCTAAATTTGAGAATGTTTATAGGTTAACACACAAATAACACCAAACAGCAGCAGTGACATAATTAATAGAGATGAGCGAACACTAAAATGTCCGAGGTTCGAAATCCGATTCGAACAGCCGCTCACTAAAATAAATATATTCACAGAGGGTTAAAGGAGAAAATGGATCTCACAATTTAGTACACAATTTCTCCTAAGAACAGAAATACCCCACGTGTTGATGTAAACTGATATTTGGGCAGCACGCTTGAGGAAAGGAGCTCCGCTTCGGCATTTAAAAAGCATTTTGCACTGAATGGTTTTAAGGTGCCATGTCTTATTTGTAGAACCCTTAGAGTACCAATGCAATGGGAACCCTACAAAAGTGACCTCATTTTAGAAACTACAACAGTTTGTTAAACAATTGTATGGGTACGTGGTAGGGCTCAAAATGGAAAGAGCGCTATTTGGTTTTTGGAAGGCAGATTTTGCTTTGAATAGTCTTTAGTAGAGATGAGCGAACACTAAAATGTTCGAGGTTCGAAATTCGATTCGAACAGCCGCTCACTGTTCGAGTGGGTTTCGAACCCCATTATAGTCTATGGGGAACATAAACTCGTTAAGGGGGAAACCCAAATTCGTGTCTGGTCACCAAGTCCACTATGACACCCCAGGAAATGATACCAACACCCTGGAATGACACTGGGACAGCAGGGGAAGCATGTCTGGGGGCATAAAAGTCACTTTATTTCATGGAAATCCCTGTCAGTTTGCGATTTTCGCAAGCTAACTTTTCCCCATAGAAATGCATTGGCCAGTGCTGATTGGCCAGAGTACGGAACTCGACCAATCAGCGCTGGCTCTGCTGGAGGAGGCGGAGTCTAAGATCGCTCCACACCAGTCTCCATTCAGGTCCGACCTTAGACTCCGCCTCCTCCGGCAGAGCCAGCGCTGATTGGCCGAAGGCTGGCCAATGCATTCCTATGCGAATGCAGAGACTTAGCAGTGCTGAGCCAGTTCTGCTCAACTACACATCTGATGCACACTCGGCACTACTACATCAGATGTAGCAATCTGATGTAGCAGAGCCGAGGGTGCACTAGAACCCCTGTGCAAACTCAGTTCACGCTAATAGAATGCATTGGCCAGCGCTGATTGGCCAATGCATTCTATTAGCCCGATGAAGTAGAGCTGAATGTGTGTGCTAAGCACACACATTCAGCACTGCTTCATCACGCCAATACAATGCATTAGCCAGTGCTGATTGGCCAAAGTACGGAATTCGGCCAATCAGCGCTGGCTCTGCTGGAGGAGGCGGAGTCTTAGATCGCTCCACACCAGTCTCCATTCAGGTCCGACCTTAGACTCCGCCTCCTCCGGCAGAGCCAGCGCTGATTGGCCGAAGGCTGGCCAATGCATTCCTATGCGAATGCAGAGACTTAGCAGTGCTGAGCCAGTTCTGCTCAACTACACATCTGATGCACACTCGGCACTGCTACATCAGATGTAGCAATCTGATGTAGCAGAGCCGAGGGTGCACTAGAACCCCTGTGCAAACTCAGTTCACGCTAATAGAATGCATTGGCCAGCGCTGATTGGCCAATGCATTCTATTAGCCCGATGAAGTAGAGCTGAATGTGTGTGCTAAGCACACACATTCAGCTCTACTTCATCGGGCTGATAGAATACATTGGCCAGCGCTGATTGGACAGAGTATGGAACTCGACCAATCAGCGCTGGCTCTGCTGGAGGAGGCGGAGTCTAAGATCGCTCCACACCAGTCTCCATTCAGGTCCGACCTTAGACTCCGCCTCCTCCAGCAGAGCCAGCGCTGATTGGCCGAATTCCATACTCTGGCCAATCAGTGCTGGCCAATGCATTCTATTGGCGTGATGAAGCAGTGCTGAATGTGTGTGTTTAGCTCAACTACACCGGTGGAGTAGTTGAGCTAAGCACACAGATTCAGCTCTACTTCAATCAGCGCTGGCCAATGCATTCTATTAGCTTGATGAAGCAGAGTGTGCACAAGGGTTCAAGCGCACCCTCGGCTCTGATGTAGCAGAGCCGAGGGTGCACAAGGGTTCAAGCGCACCCTCGGCTCTGATGTAGCAGAGCCGAGGCTGCACAAGGGTTCAAGCGCACCCTCGGCTCTGATGTAGCAGAGCCGAGGCTGCACAAGGGTTCAAGCGCACCCTCGGCTCTGATGTAGCAGAGCCGAGGGTGCACAAGGGTTCAAGTGCACCCTCGGCTCTGCTACATCAGAGCCGAGGGTGCGCTTGAACCCTTGTGCAGCCTCGGCTCTGCTACATCAGAGCCGAGGGTGCGCTTGAACCCTTGTGCACACTCTGCTTCATCAAGCTAATAGAATGCATTGGCCAGCGCTGATTGAAGCAGAGCTGAATCTGTGTGCTTAGCTCAACTACTCCACCGGTGTAGTTGAGCTAAACACACACATTCAGCACTGCTTCATCACGCCAATAGAATGCATTGGCCAGCACTGATTGGCCAGAGTACGGAATTCGGCCAATCAGCGCTGGCCAATGCATCCCTATGGGAAAAAGTTTATCTCACAAAAATCACAATTACACACCCGATAGAGCCCCAAAAAGTTATTTTTAATAACATTCCCCCCTAAATAAAGGTTATCCCTAGCTATCCCTGCCTGTACAGCTATCCCTGTCTCATAGTCACAAAGTTCACATTCTCATATGACCCGGATTTGAAATCCACTATTCGTCTAAAATGGAGGTCACCTGATTTCGGCAGCCAATGACTTTTTCCAATTTTTTCAATGCCCCCGGTGTCGTAGTTCCTGTCCCACCTCCCCTGCGCTGTTATTGGTGCAAAAAAGGCGCCAGGGAAGGTGGGAGGGGAATCAAATTTTGGCACACTTTACCACGCGGTGTTCGATTCGAACATGGCGAACACCCTGATATCCGATCGAACATGTGTTCGATAGAACACTGTTCGCTCATCTCTAGTCTTTAGGTGCCCTGTCGCATTTGCAGAGCCCACTTTTTATGACTCAACATGGCAATGGGATTCTAGCATACCGTCATCATTTCCACCTTTAGGCTAAGGCCCCACTGGGTAGAAACGCAGCACTAAAGCGCTGCGGGAATTTTCCTCTGCGGACTTTCGGTTACAATTATATTTATGGGAACACCGCCAGCTGCAATTTTCCAAACTGAAACGGTTTTGGAATTCGTAGTGTGTCCGTGCTGCGATTCGAATGAATCCCATCCAATTTGCAAGTACTGTAAAATGCAATTTGCATAAATGCAGCTTTTTTTGTTGCAGATTTTGCTGCGGTTTTTTAAGCCAAAGCCAAGAGTGGCTACAAAAGGAATGGGAAATGTATAGGAAGATCTTATACTGCTCAATCCACTCCTGGCTTTGACTCAAAAAACTGCAACAAAAAAAGCTGTGTTTACGCAATGTAGGGCCTTAGCCTAAGGCTTTCTCCTAGTGTGCCTACAACTTGACAACCAGTATGATGACCCTGCCATTACTAACTCAATCACAAACAATAATCATCTCCTCCACCTTAGCACATGGTACAGTACATGGAGAGGATAGTTGGTTATATGCCAAAGGTCAGTTGCAGGTAGAAAATAAGGTCCTACACAAATGATCAGGGTGGGCAACTCAGGGTCAGTAGTCCAGGACAAGCAGAGGTCCTATATGGGTAGGCAGCAAAACACAAGTAGGATTTATTTATTATGCTTACTTATATAGCGCCATCATATTCCACAGTGCTTTTACAGATATTGTCAGTCACTGTCCCATATAGGGCTCACAATCTACATTCCCTATCAGTATGTCTTTGGGATGAAACCCACGCAAACACAGGGAGAACATACAAACTCCTTGCAGATGTTGCCCTTGGCAGGATTTGAACATAGGACTCCAGCGCTGCAAGGCTGCAGTGCTAACCACTGAGCCACTGTGCTGCCCGGGATAGGATAATTCGTTAGTAAAAAAAAACAGGCCAAGGTCAAAAAACAATGATCCAACAGCAACATGTCATTTGTAACACTAAATCCAATATTGCTCAGGCAATGAGCAGAGCACAGAGCAGACTAATATGGCTGGAAGCTGTTTGTGATTGGTTGAGGTTTCACAGGTGTACTTGCTAGGCCTTTAAGTCGCAGGGAGAGAGGATGCAAATGAATCTTTATAATTAGAGATGAGCGAACACTAAAATGTTCGAGGTTCGAAATTCGATTCGAACAGCCGCTCAATGTTCGTGTGTTCGAACGGGTTTCGAACCCCATTATAGTCTATGGGGAACAGATACTCGTTAAGGCCGGGTTCACACGGAGTTACGTGCCGCGAGATTTGGCACGTAGACGCCGCGTGACCCTTTGCGTGCCGTACACGCTCCCATTCATTTCAATGGGAGCGGGGAGCGTATGCGCCGCGCTAGTTTGCGGCCGTGCATTTATTCACGGCCGCAAACTAGCGCGGCGCATACGCTCCCCGCTCCCATTGAAATGAATGGGAGCGTGTACGGCACGCAAAGGGTCACGCGGCGTCTACGTGCCAAATCTCGCGGCACGTAACTCCGTGTGAACCCGGCCTAAGGGGGAAACCCAAATCCGTGTCTGGAGGGTCACCAAGTCCACTATGACACCCCAGGAAATGATGCCAACACCTCTGGAATGACACTGGGACAGCAGGAAAAGCATGTCTGGGGGCATCTAACACACCAAAGACCCTCTATTACCCCAACATCACAGCCTAACAACTACACACTTTACACACTCAATACCACCTCTCTGACAGTAGGAAAACACCTTGAAACATGTGTATTTGGCACTTGCAGTGAGGAGAGCTTGTCACCAGCAGTGAATTTGGCCCTTGTAATAAGTTGAGGTTGGCACCAACATTTGTTTTGAAAATCAGGGTGGATTGAGCCTCTAACCAGCAGAGTTTGGGCAAATTCATGGTGGAGGGAGCCTCTAAACACCCCAGTTTGGGCAAATTCATGGTGGAGGGAGCCTCTAAAAACCCCAGTTTGGACCAATTCATGGTGGAGGGAGCCTCTAACCAGCCCAGTTTGGGCAAATTCATGGTGGAGGGAGCCTCTAAAAAACCCAGTTTGGACCAATTCATGGTGGAGGGAGCCTCTAACCAGCCCAGTTTGGACCAATTAATGGTGGAGGGAGCCTCTAAACAGCCAAGTTTGGACCAATTCATGGTGGAGGGAGCCTCTAAAAAACCCAGTTTGGACCAATTCATGGTGGAGGGAGCCTCTAAAAAACCCAGTTTGGACCAATTCATGGTGGAGGGAGCCTCTAAACAGCCCAGTTTGGGCAAATTCATGGTGGAGGGAGCCTCTAACCAGCCCAGTTTGGACCAATTAATGGTGGAGGGAGCCTCTAAACAGCCAAGTTTTGGGAAATTCATGGTGGAGGGAGCCTCTAACCAGCCCAGTTTGGACCAATTCATGGTGGAGGGAGCCTCTAACCAGCCCAGTTTGGGCAAATTCATGGTGGAGGGAGCCTCTAAACAGCCCAGTTTGGACCAATTAATGGTGGAGGGAGCCTCTAACCAGCCCAGTTTGGACCAATTCATGGTGGAGGGAGCCTCTAACCAGCCCAGTTTGGGCAAATTCATGGTGGAGGGAGCCTCTAAAAAACCCAGTTTGGACCAATTCATGGTGGAGGGAGCCTCTAACCAGCCCAGTTTGGGCAAATTCATGGTGGAGGGAGCCTCTAAACAGCCCAGTTTGGGCAAATTCATGGTGGAGGGAGCCTCTAAACAGCCCAGTTTGGACCAATTCATGGTGGAGGGAGCCTCTAAAAAACCCAGTTTGGACCAATTCATGGTGGAGGGAGCCTCTAAACAGCCCAGTTTGGGCAAATTCATGGTGGAGGGAGCCTCTAACCAGCCCAGTTTGGACCAATTAATGGTGGAGGGAGCCTCTAAACAGCCAAGTTTTGGGAAATTCATGGTGGAGGGAGCCCCTAAAAACCCCAGTTTGGACCAATTCATGGTGGAGGGAGCCTCTAAACAGCCCAGTTTGGGCAAATTCATGGTGGAGGGAGCCCCTAAAAACCCCAGTTTGGACCAATTCATGGTGGAGGGAGCCTCTAAACAGCCAAGTTTTGGGAAATTCATGGTGGAGGGAGCCTCTAACCAGCCCAGTTTGGACCAATTCATGGTGGAGGGAGCCTCTAACCAGCCCAGTTTGGGCAAATTCATGGTGGAGGGAGCCTCTAAACAGCCCAGTTTGGACCAATTAATGGTGGAGGGAGCCTCTAACCAGCCCAGTTTGGACCAATTCATGGTGGAGGGAGCCTCTAACCAGCCCAGTTTGGGCAAATTCATGGTGGAGGGAGCCTCTAAAAAACCCAGTTTGGACCAATTCATGGTGGAGGGAGCCTCTAACCAGCCCAGTTTGGGCAAATTCATGGTGGAGGGAGCCTCTAAACAGCCCAGTTTGGGCAAATTCATGGTGGAGGGAGCCTCTAAACAGCCCAGTTTGGACCAATTCATGGTGGAGGGAGCCTCTAAAAAACCCAGTTTGGACCAATTCATGGTGGAGGGAGCCTCTAAACAGCCCAGTTTGGGCAAATTCATGGTGGAGGGAGCCTCTAACCAGCCCAGTTTGGACCAATTAATGGTGGAGGGAGCCTCTCAACAGCCAAGTTTTGGGAAATTCATGGTGGAGGGAGCCCCTAAAAACCCCAGTTTGGACCAATTCATGGTGGAGGGAGCCTCTAAACAGCCCAGTTTGGGCAAATTCATGGTGGAGGGAGCCTCTAACCAGCCCAGTTTGGACCAATTAATGGTGGAGGGAGCCTCTAAACAGCCAAGTTTTGGGAAATTCATGGTGGAGGGAGCCTCTAACCAGCCCAGTTTGGACCAATTCATGGTGGAGGGAGCCTCTAACCAGACCAGTTTGGGCAAATTCATGGTGGAGGGAGCCTCTAAAAAACCGAGTTTGGACCAATTCATGGTGGAGGGAGCCTCTAACCAGCCCAGTTTGGACCAATTAATGGTGGAGGGAGCCTCTAAACAGCCAAGTTTGGACCAATTCATGGTGGAGGGAGCCTCTAAAAAACCCAGTTTGGACCAATTCATGGTGGAGGGAGCCTCTAACCAGCCCAGTTTGGGCAAATTCATGGTGGAGGGAGCCTCTAAACAGCCCAGTTTGGGCAAATTCATGGTGGAGGGAGCCTCTAACCAGCCCAGTTTGGACCAATTAATGGTGGAGGGAGCCTCTAAACAGCCAAGTTTTGGGAAATTCATGGTGGAGGGAGCCTCTAACCAGCCCAGTTTGGACCAATTCATGGTGGAGGGAGCCTCTAACCAGCCCAGTTTGGGCAAATTCATGGTGGAGGGAGCCTCTAAAAAACCCAGTTTGGACCAATTCATGGTGGAGGGAGCCTCTAACCAGCCCAGTTTGGACCAATTAATGGTGGAGGGAGCCTCTAAACAGCCCAGTTTGGGGAAATTCATGGTGGAGGGAGCCTCTAAACAGCCCAGTTTGGGCAAATTCATGGTGGAGGGAGCCTCTAACCAGCCCAGTTTGGACCAATTAATGGTGGAGGGAGCCTCTAAACAGCCAAGTTTTGGGAAATTCATGGTGGAGGGAGCCTCTAACCAGCCCAGTTTGGACCAATTCATGGTGGAGGGAGCCTCTAAAAAACCCAGTTTGGACCAATTCATGGTGGAGGGAGCCTCTAAACAGCCCAGTTTGGGCAAATTCATGGTGGAAGGAGCCTCTAACCAGCCCAGTTTGGACCAATTAATGGTGGAGGGAGCCTCTAAACAGCCAAGTTTTGGGAAATTCATGGTGGAGGGAGCCCCTAAAAACCCCAGTTTGGACCAATTCATGGTGGAGGGAGCCTCTAAACAGCCAAGTTTTGGGAAATTCATGGTGGAGGGAGCCCCTAAAAACCCCAGTTTGGACCAATTCATGGTGGAGGGAGCCTCTAAACAGCCCAGTTTGGGCAAATTCATGGTGGAGGGAGCCTCTAAAAACCCCCAGTTTGGACCAATTCATGGTGGAGGGAGCCTCTAAAAACCCCAGTTTGGACCAATTCATGGTGGAGGGAGCCTCTAAAAACCCCAGTTTGGACCAATTCATGGTGGAGGGAGCCGCTAAACAGCCCAGTTTGGACCAATTCATGGTGGAGGGAGCCTCTAACCAGCAGAGTTGGTGGAAATCAGGGTGGAGGGAGCCTCTAACCAGCAGAGTTGGGGGAAATCAGGGTGGAGGGAGCCTAGTATTAGCAGAATTGTGCAACGCTTATGGTGGATGAGTATGAGGATGCAGAGGAATTGGAGAGGTTGAGTACAGACATGGAGTTTCATGTTGGGGTGCTTTACACAGGTGGGCACAAAAATGACGGCTCTACCCAGTGGTGGTTCATTTTTATCAAAGTGAGCCGGTCGGCACTCTCAGCTGACAGATGGGTGCGCTTGTCAGTGATGATGCCACCGGCTGCACTGAACACCCTCTCAGATAGGACGCTGGCGGCAGGACAGGACAGCACCTCCAAGGCATATAGGGCAAGTTCAAGCCACAGGTCCAACTTCGACACCCAATACGTGTAGGGCGCAGAGGGGTCGGAGAGGACAGGGCTGTGGTCGGAAAGGTATTCCCGCAACATGCGCCTATACTTCTCACGCCTGGTGACACTAGGACCCTCCGTGGCGGCACTTTGGCGAGGGGGTGCCATCAAGGTGTCCCAGACCTTAGACAGTGTGCCCCTCGTTTGTGTGGACCGGTGAGAACTTGGTTGCCTACTGGAGGAACTGCCCTCCCTGCCGCCAACGTCACATGCTGGAAACATCTCCATCATATTCTGCACCAATTGCCTGTGGCAAGCATTGATGCGATTGGCCCTCCCCTCTACCGGAATAAAAGACGAGATGTTGTTTTTATACCGGGGGTCAAGGATAGCAAAGATCCAGTACTGGTTGTCCTCCATGATTTTGACAATACGCTTGTCGGTTGTAAAGCACCCCAACATGAACTCAGCCATGTCTGCCACAGTGTTAGTTGGCATGACTCCTCTGGCCCCACCGGAAAGTTCAATCTCCATTTCCTCCTCATCCTCCATGTCTACCCATCCGCGCTGCAACAATGGGACGATTCGAAGTTGCCCGGAAGCCTCCTGTATCACCATCACATCATCGGACAACTCTTCTTCCTCCTCCTCCTCCTCCTCCTCCTCCATTAAACGCAGTGAAGCGGACAGATGTGTGGACCTACTCTCCAGCTGTGACGGATCGGATGCTATCCCTAACTCCTCTGTGTGATCTGAGTTATCCCTGATGTCAATCAGGGATTCTCTCAGAACACACAAGAGCGGGATTGTAAGGCTCACCATCGCATCCTCAGAGCTCACCCTCCTTGTGGACTCCTCAAAGACCCGTAGGATGTCACAAAGGTCTCTCATCCATGGCCACTCATGGATGTGAAACTGAGGCAGCTGACTTTGTGGCACCCTAGGGTTTTGTAGCTGGTATTCCATCAAAGGTCTCTGCTGCTCAACCACTCTATTCAACATCTGAAACGTTGAGTTCCAGCGTGTGGGGACGTCGCACAAAAGCCGGTGTTGTGGCACATGCAGGCGTTGCTGGAGAGATTTTAAGCTAGCAGCGGCTACTGTCGACTTGCGAAAGTGGGCGCACATGCGCCGCACTTTCACCAGTAGCTCTGGAACATTGGGGTAGCTCTTTAGGAAACGTTGCACCACTAGGTTGAAGACGTGGGCCAGGCATGGAACATGTTGGAGTCCGGCAAGCTCCAGAGCTGCTACCAGGTTCCGGCCGTTATCACAAACGACCATGCCTGGGCCCAGGTGCAGCAGCTCAAACCATATTGCCGTCTCATCGAGGAGGGCATCCCTCACCTCGGAGGCAGTGTGCTGTCTGTCCCCCAAGCTGATCAGCTTCAGCACAGCCTGCTGACGTCTACCAACGCCAGTGCTGCAACGTTTCCAACTCGTAGCTGGGGTCAATCTAACAGCGGAGGAGGAGGCGGTGGCGGAGGAGGAGGCGGTGGCGGAGGAGGAGGCGGTAGAGGAGGAGGAGGAGGGGGGTGTTCTTCTCGTGTCCCTGCCAGGAATGTTAGGCGGGGAGACGAGGTACACCGGGCCAGTTTGGGAAGCAGTCCCAGCCTCAACTACATTCACCCAGTGTGCCGTCAGTGAAATGTAGCGTCCCTGTCCGCATGCACTTGTCCACGCGTCGGTGGTCAAGTGGACCTTTGTGCAAAGCGCGGAACTAAGGGCCCGCCTGATGTTGAGTGACACGTGCTGGTGCAAGGCGGGGACGGCACACCGGGAGAAGTAGTGACGGCTAGGGACGGCATAGCGAGGTGCCGCAGTTGCCATCAGGTCCAGGAAGGCGGGAGTTTCAACAAGCCGGAACGCCAACATCTCCTGGGCCAGCAGTTTAGCGATGTTGGCGTTCAAGGCTTGCGCGTGTGGGTGGTTAGCAGTGTATTTCTGCCGCCGCTCCAATGTCTGAGAGATGGTGGGTTGTTGTAAAGAAGCGCCTGATGGTGCCTTTGATGGTGCAGGAGAAGGAGATATGACAGGAACAGGGGAGGATGAGGGAGAAGTCAACAAAGTGGCGGAGGCAGATGAAGTGGTGTCCTGGCTCGTCCTCTGGAGTGCATCGCCAGCACAGTCAGCAGTGGCAGTGGCAGAGGCAGAGGCAGTGGCAGAGGCAGTGGCAGTGGCGTGAACGGCAGGCGGCCTTTGTCCTGCCGTTGCTGCCTGCCACTGATTCCAGTGCTTGGATTCCAAATGACGGCGCATTGAAGTGGTGGACAGGTTGCTCTTCTCAGAGCCCCTAATCAATTTCGAGAGGCAAATTGTGCAGACAACACTATATCTGTCCTCGGCGCATTCCTTGAAAAAACTCCACACCTTCGAGAAACGTGCCCTCGAGGTGGGAGTTTTTCGGGGCTGGGTACGAACTGGAACATCTTGGGAGATTCCGGGTGTGGCCTGGCTTCGCCTAAGCTGCTGACCTCTGCCTCTGCCTCTAGCTACCCTTTTTGGTGCTGCACCTGCCTCAACATCCACACTACTTTCCCCGCTTGACATCCCCCCTGTCCAGGTCGGGTCAGTGTCCTCATCATCCACCACTTCCTCTTCCAACTCCTGTCTCATCTCCTCCTCCCGCACAATGCGCCGGTCAACTGGATGCCCTGACGGCAACTGCGTCACATCATCGTCGATGAGGGTGGGTTGCTGGTCATCCACCACCAAATCGAACGGAGATGGAGGAGACTCTAGTGTTTGAGCATCTGGACACAGATGCTCCTCTGTTAGGTTCGTGGAATCGTGACGTGGAGAGGCAGGTTGAGGGACAATGAAAGGAGCGGAGAACAGCTCTGGGGAGCAGGGACAGTTTGGGTTATTGTTCTGTAAAGCTTCGGAATTTTGGGAGGAAGGAAGACAAGACTGTTGGGTAATAGGAGGAGAGGAGGCAGAGTCTGACTGGCTGCTGGACAATGTGCTGTAAGCGTTCTCTGACAGCCATTGCAAGACCTGTTCCTGGTTCTCAGGCCTACTAAGGTTTGTACTCTGCAGTTTAGTTAATGTGGCAAGCAACCCTGGCACTGTGGAGTGGCGCAATGCTTGCTGCCCCACAGGAGTAGGCACGGGACGCCCTGTGGCTTCACTGCTACCTTGCTCCCCAGAACCATTCCCCCGACCTCGCCCACGGCCTCGTCCACGTCCCTTTCCGGGAGCCTTGCGCATTTTGAATTCCTAGTTAGAAATTGGCACTGTATACCAGTAGTAAAAATTGTGGGTGCACGTAACCCCAATATATTCTTTGAATTACCAGTCAGAAACTGGCACTATATGGCAGTAGCAAGAAATGAGGGTATTTGTATTCCCAATATACTCTTTGAATTCCCAGTCAGACAATGGCACTGTATACCAGTAGTAAAAATTGTGGGTGCACGTAACCCCAATATATTCTTTGAATTACCAGTCAGAAACTGGCACTATATGGCAGTAGCAAGAAATGAGGGTATTTATAACCCCAATATATTCTTTGAATTCCCAGTCAGACAATGGCACTGTATACCAGTAGTAAAAATTGTGGGTGCACGTAACCCCAATATATTCTTTGAATTACCAGTCAGAAACTGGCACTATATGGCAGTAGCAAGAAATGAGGGTATTTGTATTCCCAATATATTCTTTGAATTCCCAGTCAGACAATGGCACTGTATACCAGTAGTAAAAATTGTGGGTGCACGTAACCCCAATATATTGTTTGAATTACCAGTCAGAAACTGGCACTATATGGCAGTAGCAAGAAATGAGGGTATTTGTATTCCCAATATATTCTTTGAATTCCCAGTCAGACAATGGCACTGTATACCAGTAGTAAAAATTGTGGGTGCACGTAACCCTAATATATTCTTTGAATTACCAGTCAGAAACTGGCACTATATGGCAGTAGCAAGAAATGAGGGTATTTATAACCCCAATATATTCTTTGAATTCCCAGTCAGACAATGGCACTATATACCAGTAGCAAGAAATGAGGGTATTTATAACCCCAATATATTCTTTGAATTCCCAGTCAGACAATGGCACTGTATACCAGTAGTAAAAATTGTGGGTGCACGTAACCCCAATATATTCTTTGAATTCCCAGTCAGACAATGGCACTATATACCAGTAGCAAGAAATGAGGGTATTTATAACCCCAATATATTCTTTGAATTCCCAGTCAGACAATGGCACTGTATACCAGTAGTAAAAATTGTGGGTGCACGTAACCCCAATATATTCTTTGAATTACCAGTCAGAAACTGGCACTATATGGCAGTAGCAAGAAATGAGGGTATTTATAACCCCAATATATTCTTTGAATTCCCAGTCAGACAATGGCACTGTATACCAGTAGTAAAAATTGTGGGTGCATGTAACCCCAATATATTCTTTGAATTACCAGTCAGAAACTGGCACTATATGGCAGTAGCAAGAAATGAGGGTATTTATAACCCCAATATATTCTTTGAATTCCCAGTCAGACAATGGCACTGTATACCAGTAGTAAAAATTGTGGGTGCACGTAACCCCAATATATTCTTTGAATTACCAGTCAGAAACTGGCACTATATGGCAGTAGCAAGAAATGAGGGTATTTATAACCCCAATATATTCTTTGAATTCCCAGTCAGACAATGGCACTGTATACCAGTAGTAAAAATTGTGGGTGCACGTAACCCCAATATATTCTTTGAATTACCAGTCAGACAATGGCACTGTATACCAGTAGTAAAAATTGTGGGTGCACGTAACCCCAATATATTCTTTGAATTACCAGTCAGAAACTGGCACTATATGGCAGTAGCAAGAAATGAGGGTATTTATAACCCCAATATATTCTTTGAATTCCCAGTCAGACAATGGCACTGTATACCAGTAGTAAAAATTGTGGGTGCACGTAACCCCAATATATTCTTTGAATTACCAGTCAGAAACTGGCACTATATGGCAGTAGCAAGAAATGAGGGTATTTGTATTCCCAATATATTCTTTGAATTCCCAGTCAGACAATGGCACTGTATACCAGTAGTAAAAATTGTGGGTGCACGTAACCCCAATATATTCTTTGAATTACCAGTCAGAAACTGGCACTATATGGCAGTAGCAAGAAATGAGGGTATTTGTATTCCCAATATATTCTTTGAATTCCCAGTCAGACAATGGCACTGTATACCAGTAGTAAAAATTGTGTGTGCACGTAACCCTAATATATTCTTTGAATTACCAGTCAGAAACTGGCACTATATGGCAGTAGCAAGAAATGAGGGTATTTATAACCCCAATATATTCTTTGAATTCCCAGTCAGACAATGGCACTGTATACCAGTAGTAAAAATTGTGGGTGCACGTAACCCCAATATATTCTTTGAATTCCCAGTCAGACAATGGCACTATATACCAGTAGCAAGAAATGAGGGTATTTATAACCCCAATATATTCTTTGAATTCCCAGTCAGACAATGGCACTGTATACCAGTAGTAAAAATTGTGGGTGCACGTAACCCCAATATATTCTTTGAATTCCCAGTCAGACAATGGCACTATATACCAGTAGCAAGAAATGAGGGTATTTATAACCCCAATATATTCTTTGAATTCCCAGTCAGACAATGGAACTGTATACCAGTAGTAAAAATTGTGGGTGCACGTAACCCCAATATATTCTTTGAATTACCAGTCAGAAACTGGCACTATATGGCAGTAGCAAGAAATGAGGGTATTTATAACCCCAATATATTCTTTGAATTCCCAGTCAGACAATGGCACTGTATACCAGTAGTAAAAATTGTGGGTGCACGTAACCCCAATATATTCTTTGAATTACCAGTCAGAAACTGGCACTATATGGCAGTAGCAAGAAATGAGGGTATTTATAACCCCAATATATTCTTTGAATTCCCAGTCAGACAGTGGCACTGTATACCAGTAGTAAAAATTGTGGGTGCATGTAACCCCAATATATTCTTTGAATTACCAGTCAGAAACTGGCACTATATGGCAGTAGCAAGAAATGAGGGTATTTATAACCCCAATATATTCTTTGAATTCCCAGTCAGACAATGGCACTGTATACCAGTAGTAAAAATTGTGGGTGCACGTAACCCCAATATATTCTTTGAATTACCAGTCAGAAACTGGCACTATATGGCAGTAGCAAGAAATGAGGGTATTTATAACCCCAATATATTCTTTGAATTCCCAGTCAGACAATGGCACTGTATACCAGTAGTAAAAATTGTGGGTGCACGTAACCCCAATATATTCTTTGAATTCCCAGTCAGACAATGGCACTGTATACCAGTAGTAAAAATTGTGGGTGCACGTAACCCCAATATATTCTTTGAATTCCCAGTCAGACAATGGCACTGTATACCAGTAGTAAAAATTGTGGGTGCACGTAACCCCAATATATTCTTTGAATTACCAGTCAGAAACTGGCACTATATGGCAGTAGCAAGAAATGAGGGTATTTATAACCCCAATATATTCTTTGAATTCCCAGTCAGACAATGGCACTGTATACCAGTAGTAAAAATTGTGGGTGCACGTAACCACAATATATTCTTTGAATTACCAGTCAGAAACTGGCACTATATGGCAGTAGCAAGAAATGAGGGTATTTGTATTCCCAATATATTCTTTGAATTCCCAGTCAGACAATGGCACTGTATACCAGTAGTAAAAATTGTGGGTGCACGTAACCCCAATATATTCTTTGAATTCCCAGTCAGACAATGGCACTATGTACCAGTAGCAAGAAATGAGGGTATTTATAACCCCAATATATTCTTTGAATTACCAGTCAGAAACTGGCACTATATGGCAGTAGCAAAAATAGTGGGTGTATATAGCCCCAATTCTATTGCTAGGGGACTTGCAGGGTATTTCTGGGGTGAAGGTGGGGGGGCACACCGTTGGAACGGGTATCGGGGGTATATATCGGGTATACGGGAATACACTGACAGTGTATTCCATTCAGGATCCTGGGAAAGCTGGGTTGCGGCGATTGAGCCCGTCAGTGCCACGTTACACTGACAAGCTTTTCCCTGGAATTTAGCTCTTACAAGAGCTGTTGTGGTTGTCTTCTCCTTCCTATCCTAGCCTGTCCCTGCCTACCCAGAATCTAAGCCCTAGCTAGCTGGACGGAAACCTCCGTCCTCGGTGAATTGCAAGCTCAGAATGACGCGAACCTGGGCGGCGCTGTTCTTTTAAATTAGAGGTCACATGTTTTCGGCAGCCAATGGGTTTTGCCTACTTTTTTCAACGTCACCGGTGTCGTAGTTCCTGTCCCACCTACCCTGCGCTGTTATTGGAGCAAAAAAGGCGCCAGGGAAGGTGGGAGGGGAATCGAGTAATGGCGCACTTTACCACGCGGTGTTCGATTCGATTCGAACATGCCGAACAGCCTAATATCCGATCGAACATGAGTTCGATAGAACACTGTTCGCTCATCTCTATTTATAATCAAAATGCATATTATTTTCTGCCATTGCATTTCTTTTCTTTTTCTTTTCATCTGTTTTAATATGGTTGTCTTTTCAGGCAAGAATCACAAAAGTTCTTTTTAATTTATTTTTTCTTTACACTGGTTATATCTTACCTTCATATCTTGGCTTATTTTATCGTAAAATAACAGGGAGGAAAAGGTCAGTGATTCCTAAACTTTACTACACTAGAGAACATGGAACTCAATTACTTTCTCTCTATTATTAATTGCTTTATCTCAGAATCAAATTTTGTGTTGCAGAAATATTGATTCTGAAAAAAATATATTTTCTTGAAAAGAGTAATAATGATACAGCAACAGAAATACAATACATTTTGGAACTGGCTGCAAAATGTGTATATTTAACCTAAGGAAAACACAAAAGCTTAACAAATAATAATAAAACTATACCAAACTCCTTGGTAACCTAATACTCCCATGCCTAGTTATAAAAGATGTGGTTCTTGCCCATGGTCATTTTAATGCTAAAGGAATTCATAATGTGAATTGCTGCAATATTTCACAGGTTTTTTGTTGCCATTTACGGAATCAAGTTTGCATATAACCAAAAATAAATATAATATATTGTAGATAGATAGATAGACATCACCAAAATAATATAATCAAAAAACCAAACAATCTATCTATCTATCTATCTATCTATCTATCTATCTATCTATCTATCATCTATCTATCTATCTATCTATCTATCTATCTATCTGTCTGTCTGTCTGTCTGTCTGTCTGTCTGTCTGTCTGTCTGTCTGTCTGTCTATCCAGCCATCCGTCTATCTATCTATCTATCTATCTATCTATCTATCTATCTATCTATTCATCCATCTATCCATCCATCTAGGTCTTAATACAAGCTTGGCAGGACCAGCTATTATCAGGGTTAGTAGACTATGAATTTAGATGGGAGGCAGAGGCATAGGCATTGGTAGGGGTTTGGCACAGGTGAGGCGATCCCATCCAAGGGGGTCCCCAACTCAGATATACAAACACTATCACTACACAGTGACCATATAATGGTAGATAGAGGTTGTGAAAGCCAGTTAGGTAAATACAGTACAGGAACAATGTTGTGACTTACATCTGGACCACCATAACCACTTCTTCCAGTTGTGACTGTAAAGTTTGTAACACAGACATCTTTGGCTCCATCATTTTCCAGGCATCCATTCACATTGTCCTCAACTACATAAAATCTCCCTCCTGCTGATACCCCCAATTATAAAATATATGATATAAAATCGTATTTAGTAGTGCATCTCAATGAATAATCTCCCGAGTTAATAATGTCCTGTGTACCTCTCTAATGAAGACTTTTCATGTCCTCGGGCAATGCGGTATTATATACCACTAGAAAGCATCAGATTTCCCAGTATGTGCCCCGGAAAAGACCCCCGAGTATAATAATAGTGTTTGTGGGGCCCACAGCGGTAACGGTCTATTAAAGAAAAAAAAAAAATGCAGCCATAGAAGCTGTCGCCAGGTCCCTAATGTCCCGGGCCCTGTGGCAGCTGCTACCGCTGCTACTCCAGTAGTTTTGCCCCTGAGTGGTGCTACTAGATTTTGAAAAGACACCTCTGTTTTTTTTACATGTTAGTGAAACCGATGCAAATGAACCTCTCCATGCACCCTGGGCGTTCCCCAAGCCATCGTGCACCACCCTGCGTCATACCTTTGTAATGCCCCCTCCTTTGCTTGTGCTCCTGTGATGCCCTCCTCCTTAGTAGGTGTAACCGCCTCCACTCTCTGTAGTCTTGATCCTGCACTTTGAAATCTCGGGCATTTGCAGTAACGCTGCCTTCTGAGCGCTACTGCACATGCCCTAGCGCCATTGTCTTGTGAGCTTTCTTCCATTGTGCCTTCAAATAATGCCCCTTATTAAAAAAAATGCCCCTTATTAATAAAGACCCATTTGTTCCTATTTAAAAGATTTTCCAGGTCATCGATAAAAAAAAAAAAAAAAGAAAAAAAAAAAGAAAAGAGTGGCGCTCTGACACCCGGATCAGCTGTTTGAATAAACCGTGGTACTGGTGTATGCGTCGTGACCCCTTCTCTTTTTACACAGTGTCATTCATTTCATAGCGGCTATGCAATGTAACTGCAGCCTCGTCCTATACACGTTTATGTGACAAGACTGTAACTACATTACACGGTCACTATAAACAGACAGCATTCATTGATCTCTTATTGATGATCTATTTTGAGGATAGAACATCAATGAAAATTAGCTAGAAAACTCTTAATAAATCCCAAATGCACCTTTCATTAAATTAATCGTCCCCTTATATTATGTCCCTGATTCCCGCTGACATAATTACTGTGCCCCTAATGACCCCTTATATAAATGATGTCCCTACTATTCATAATGCCCTTAATGACCCTTTAGATAATTGTGGTCCACGCATAGTATGTCTGCATCTCTGCACATCTGCTGTGACATCATCACCCTTGCTTGTGCTTGAAACAGACATATTCTGTCTGTGGTCTTGGTGTCTTGTAAAGAAGACACTGATCTAGTTTAAAGTAAAGCATGTAATAATGGCAGGCCCCGGGATGGGCTCCAAAAGTCAGTGGGCCCAGGGCATCCATTCCCCTCTGCCCCCTCAATAACTACTCCACTGGTCTGAAGTGTTCCATCAACATTTCTTTTTTTTTTTATTAACTCAGGTTTATTGACATAGAGAATTAAACACAAAGATACAAAGCAAGTTTTGGAGAGAAAAAATCTCGAGGCGCAGCTCAGATCTCCAGCAAACGTCAAAGGGATTAAGATACATAAGGTAGCAGCTCAATTAAGTCAATAAACACCTTTTTTGGTTTTTTCACACTTTATAGACATAAAAATGAGAGGAACGGGTAAGAACATGTAGGAGAGGGGAGATTGGGATGCGGACATACACATATACAAGGAACAAAAAACACATAAAACAACATAAGTACATAAAACATATAAAGACATACACAGAGAAGAAGAAGGGGGGGGGATGGAAGAAAGAAAATAGAGAACCGATAGAGTTCCTGAGACGGCTCCTAGACAACGTCAGACCACCGTGGCCACTAATGTAGAGAAGATGGATATGGCAAATTCATCTGGTGTTCAGCCATGGTGACCATATCTTCACATAGGTAGGACGGTTCCTTCTAGACCAACTTAACATTTCCTCAAATCTAGCAATCTGGTTAGATTTAGCAATCCATTCCGCTACAGAGGGTATCTGTTTCTGTTTCCAATATGCTGGTATCAAGGTTTTTGCTGCAGATAACAGATGGTAGATCAGTCTCTGAGTATGAGCAGACAAATCTGGAATTGGTAGGAACAAAATTAACAGAGACGGAGTAAGTTTGAAGGTAGCTGAGGAGACATCTCGTAACTTCGTCTCTACAGAGTCCCAAAAATCTCTCAATTTCGAACAGGACCACCAAAGATGTAGCAACGTACCCTTCTCCATCCCACACCTCCAACAGTCATCGTTATCAGACAGTCCATGAGCCGCTAGCCAGGTTGGAGAGCGGTACCACCGCGACAGCAGCTTAAAATGAGTTTCCTGTAAACGCACACAAGTAGAAGTGCCATGTGCCCTAGAGAGAACTGTGTTAACCTCGGTTGGATCTAAAGTAATCTGCAGCTCCGACTCCCAGCTAGATAAGTAAAACGGCTTGACAACCGTGGGTGGACGTATCACTTTATGTAGTAATAGAGAAGACTTGTACTTTTTTGGGTTAGCCAGGAGATATATCTGTTCAAAATAAGTGGGGCCCCTCTTCCAGCTATAAGAATCCTCAAATTTACGTCTACAGGTCTCATAATGATTCAGGTGTAAAAAAGTCAGCTTACATTTTCCTTTTTTGAAAACATCTAGCAGAGGAAGGGTCTCAAAACTAGGGAAGTGGCCTTGATCACACAGAGAGATTAAAGGAGTGTGTAAAAGAGCATTCCAAAAGTCCTCAATCTTGTGTGGTAAATTCGTAATCAGATCTGGAAATAGAGCAGAGGGCATACATAAAGAAGGGGTAGGAGCAATTATAGGTTGATGCTTTTCCCAGGTAGAGAGCGCGCCACCAAATATCACATCTGATTTGGAGATGGTTCTAGACCCTGGCGATGCGTGAGGAGCAAGCCAGAGGTTCGCTAGGAAACAGTCCCCATGTACAGCCCTCAGAAGTTGTCCCATCGAGGATGACGGTGAGGAGGTGGCTGACTCTATCCAGAGTTGCAACTGAATAGCTTCATACATGTAGATCAAATCTGGTGCATCAATTCCTCCTTCCAGTTTACGTCTACTAAGAGCCGAATACGCTATTCTGGGTCTCCTACCTCTCCACAGGAATCTAGAGAAGGAAGTTCGCAGGGCCCTGAAGAAGGAGGAGGGCAATTTGATAGGTAACATCCTCAATAAGTATGTGACTTTAGGAGCAATATACGTTCTCAGCAGACTCCTTCTCCCAAACCAGGATATGCAGGGGATATCATATGCAGCTAGAAGTTTGTCTACTTCTTTTAGTAGAGGAACATAGTTGGAATCAAAGACATCCCTAGGATAGCGTGTGATCTTGACACCTAAATATTTTATAGAAGTGTCCGACCATTTAAAGGGGAACTGCTCTCTCAGAGACTTCGCCGCATCTGGCAGCATAGACAGATTGAGTATTTCACATTTATCGGGGTTAATTTTATAGTTAGAGATGTTGCCGTACTCCGTAATAACCTCCATTACATGTTGTAAACTCGCTGCCGGGTCAGAAAGGATGAACAAGACATCATCAGCGAACGCCAAGGAGTGAAGGGACCCCCCAGGGAGACGTACCCCCAAAATCTCCGGGTGTTCTCTAATCCTCTGTAAGAAAGGTTCTAAAGTCAAGATAAAGAGAGTTGGGGAGAGGGGGCAGCCCTGCCTCGTACCATTTGATATTGGGAACGGTGCTGAGAGTGTTCCATTTATCTTGAGTCTAGCATAAGGGCTTAGGTATAACGTCATAATTGCAGAAATAAAAGGCAATGGTAATCCAAATTTCTCTAGAGTGGCCGTTAGAAAGTCCCAACTGACTCTATCGAACGCCTTCTTGGCGTCTAAGCCGAGAAGGACCAGTGGGGAGGTAAGTGACTGGGCCAGACGGGTGATATGCAAAAGGCGAATTGAATTTTGTCTACCCTCTCTAGACCTAATAAAGCCTACTTGCTCCTCGGTAATCAACTGTGGCAGTAAGGGTTGGAGACGTAAGGCCAACAGTTTCGCCCAGATTTTCAAATCTAAATTTAGTAAAGAAATAGGTCGGTAGTTTCCGCACAATTGGGGGTCCCTTCCCTCCTTGGCAATCAAAGTAACGTGAGCCTCCAGGGCCTGCTTGGGTAATGGAGCTCCTAGAAGAGCGGCATTTAATGACCTTGTCAAAGGGGATAGTAAAACCTGTAGAAAAGTTTTGAAGTAAATCAAGGAGTAGCCATCTGGTCCCGGACTCTTATGGGGAGGAAAGGAGCGGATTATCCTCTTAACCTCATCCTCCGAAATCGGGTCTAACAAGTCATCTGCTTGCTCTGGGGAGAGGCTAGGTAGGTTCAAAGAGGCTAGGAATTTACTAGTAGCCTCTTTCCTTGCACTGACTATGGCAGAAGTATCAGCAGTATTTAAGTTATAAAGGGAGGTGTAAAAATTTTTGAAAGCCTCAGCAATGGACGGGGTGGAGGACAGCACAGTGCCCTCTGGGGTACGAATGGAGGGTATGTATGTTCTCGCCTGAGCTTTCTTTATCAAAGAAGTCATCATACGGCCCCCCTTATTACCATGTGAGTATAGCTTTTGTTTGTAATTCAAAAAATGTTTTGCAGCTTTAGCTGCAAGTATATCCTTGAGCTCAGTTCGGTAGTCAGTCAGTGTCTGTAGCTGAGAAGAGGACAATGAACGTTTATGAAGTCGCTCCAGCTCAGAGATCTTTCGTAGTAACGAATCAATTTTTTGCTGCAGTTGTCTTTTCATCTTAGCTCCCTGCGCTATCAGAATGCCCCTAATATAATGTTTATGAGTCTCCCACACGACTGTGGGACTGACATCGTCAGTGCTATTGGAAGCAAAAAATTCTGTTAGGTGCTTAGTAATATAATCTCTCACCTCAGAGGAGTCCAGAAGTCTCTCATTTAATCTCCAGGAGAACTCCGATCTCGAAAGTGGGGTGAGTTGGATGTTGCAGGAGATTGGGGCGTGGTCCGAGAGAGAGAGTTGGCCAATTTGGGCCTTCTTACGGTGAGCAATCAGCTTGCGGGATAGGAAGATATAGTCAAGTCTCTGATAGGACCTGCGGGGGTTCGAATAAAAAGAATAGTCCTTGGTGGAGGGATGCAACAATCTCCAAATATCCACTAAGTCCATGTCTTGGAGAAGTAGGTAAATCTTTCTAAGAGCTCTTTGAGACAGTTGAGTTTTCCCACTGGAAGAGTACAATAAAGGGTTTAGAGTGACATTTAAATCAGATCCAAAAATAATAGCCCCTTCTGCGAATAATTGTAGAGATTCAAACATTTTAGACAGCCAGGAAACTTGTCCAGATGTTGGGACGTACATGTTCACAAAAGTATATGTGTCCATTGCGATCTTTCCCTTTACAAATAACGCTCTACCATCTAAATCGGAGTATATCTGCTCGCATTTAAATGGAATGGAGTGGTGTAGAGCTATGGACACTCCCCTGGAGGCTCCTGAACTACTGGGATTGTGGAACCACTGAGAGAAGTAGTTTACAGGTAATTTCGGCACTCTACCTGTCTTAAAATGCGTCTCTTGAAGGAATAGAATTTTCGTTCTGAGCTTCTGTAGCAGGAGGAAGACACTGCGTCTCTTTTCAGGTGAGTTCCAGCCGTGAACGTTGAAAGAAGTCACAATGGCCACCGCCATATCCGAACTCGCCAGAGTAGGAGGAACGTCCCAGAAGACCCTAAAGGAAAAAGAAGAAGGGGGAGGAGAGGGAAGAAAAAAAGAAGAGCAAAGAAAACGCACAAGGGGGACACACAAAACAGAGAGACAAAGACTGACAACAACACACGAACAAGACTGAGACTAGGAGGGAGGAAGGGAGGGGAAGAAGGGGATAAGACAAAAAGCAAATATAACTTCAATTAGCAAACAAGAATGAGTCTAAAGCTTATCACAATCGTGAAAAAAGTAACCCCAGCCTGAAAGGGCACTTGCTAGAGATTAGGTACTACCCCACCAGAGGGGGAAGTGTAGTCAGACTAAAACTCTGGGTAATATCTCGGCCCAGAGAGTAGGCGACCTATGGGGAAAAAAGAACTTGATGCAGCAAGCACATGAGAACACCCCACTTGCAGCAATATGTGGCTGTTTACGTGAAAAGGGCCCAGATCGTCGATACTAATTATAGAGAAAATAGTCCAAAACATATTTGGGTAAAAAAATCACAATTTTGTTTTATGCAAAAATTTTATTTAAAAATATGTCAATTGTGCTTTCAATAAAAATTTTTTTGCTGTTTCGGACAATGTTACACCATAACCGTTACAATGATACCAAGAACTCCATATCGACAATGTGGGCCCTTTTCACATAAACAGCCACATATATAAGGAATAACAAACTAACCTAGTGTCAGAGAGGGGGCAAGCATCATATCTAATAGTTTAACGAAGATACATATACAGCAATATAAGGAAAATCGCCTAGGGACAACAAGAGGCAATAAGCATTGATAAATTAGCGAGTACCAGTGAAACCACAAATTTAAAATCCATAACGCATAGGGAACTAAAAACTATATCAAAAAACTAGCAAGTGAGACGGTGAACTAGCCACGTGGCACACAGCTAAGGCAAACGGTACCCTCATAGTCCGTTACTGCGAAGAGGAAAGATTCTTGTGAAGAGCTCTTCTAGACTTTGGCGACTTTAGGCGCTGGGCCGGTGCCCAGGAATCAGGCGGAGGTACCGGAGGTAGCTCCGGGAGCTTAGATAGATCCGGCGTTGGCAGCCAGGACGGAATGTCGATCGGTGTAATGTTGAGTCGCTCCCAGACAGCATTAAGATCAGCGGGCGATTGGACAATAAGGCGACGGCCCTTAAACTGTATAGAAAGCCCGAAGGGGTATAGCCATGAATAAGCAATGTCCATTTTGCGTAGTACCTCGAGAAGCGGTCTCAGCTGGCGACGTTTTGCCAAAGTGGAGGGCGCCAAATCTTGGTAGAAGGAGAGTTTATCTGTCTCATAGGCAAAATCGGGGTGTGCCCGGGCTGCAGCTAAAATCTCCTGAGTGTCAACAAAAGATAGTAGGCCGCACACTACATCTCGCGGCGGGTCTTCCGGCTTCGGCTTGGGACGTAAAGCCCTGTGCGCCCTTTCAATCACCACCGAAGTGGCTCGGTCAGGGCCTAGTAGAGCGGAAAATATGGACATTACTCTGTCCCTCAAATCTCCCGGGGCACAATCCTCTGAAATCCCCTTAATCCTCACATTACGTCTCCTGCCCCTATTTTCCTGGTCCTCCAGGAGTGTCAAAGCACGGTCAATTTGTTCTTTCTGAGAAGCAACTATTGTCTCCAAAGCTGTTGCATGAGCTGTGAGACTAGAGCAACTTTCCTCCGCCCACTCAACCCTGCGGCCTAGTGAGGCAAGTTCAGATTTAATGTCGGCAAGGTCCGACCTTACCGGGTGTAGCGCTTGCTGGAGGGCCTGGTTAAAAACTTTCTTAAGGAAACCTTTGGATATTGTTGATGCATCCTCATCCTCGCTGTCTCCTTCTCCACAGCTCTCTAAGTCGGATCCTGCAGCGGAGGTAGCCGCGTTCGCGCCATCTGGCGCCATCTTGGGTGAGTGAGCTCGGACCTGCGGGCTCTTTTTTTGGAGAAATCTCTGCATATCAGTCTGCTGTCGTACGGTTCTCGGGGTGCAGGGTTGTTCACCCCCTTTGTCCCTGTTAGTTTTGCCCATCTCCGGACCAGGTAAGTAGCTGTAGGGCGCTCAATGTGCTTTTTTAGCAGCGGAGCTACAGGCTCATGCTACCACTGCTCTCGGCGGTCAAGCTCCGCCCCCCCGTGTTCCATCAACATTTCTGTATCCATATGAAGTATTAATAAAGTGTGATTGACCTGCTCTAGATTGATAATAGCGTAATGTAAAAACATTTAACGCTATATTGACACATAGTGCTTAAGTTCTATAATTTTTTCGTTTTTACCAAATTAATTGTGCACGTCTTTTTTTCATTTTCAGTTTACTTTGTGAACTTATAATAAAAACTATTTAAATATATTATCTGAACAAATGAGGCTTGGCCATAATGTTTAATCCTTGTAATCAGAATATTTTATTAGTTTCATAAGCTTTCAATGTGCTGTTCCACTGCCTGAACAGTTTATGATTAGCAAATTAGTTGCATGTTGGTGGACTGCAGAAACTACTTACACTACAAAAATGACCTACATTCAAGATTCTTAGGGAGGGAGAAATGAGTTATATTTACTTTCTTGCAAGTGGATTTTATTGTATAAAGTTTGTAATATTTGTATGCTTGTCAAGATGACCTTGATACACATGTCAAAACTATTTAAAATCTATTACTTTTTTTTTCAATTTATTATAAAGTCATAATTAAAAAAATGCTTTAAAAAATGCTTTCAATTTAATGCAAACACATTAACCTTCTGTATCCTCCCATCCACAAAATATCATTTCCTGTGAAAAACAAAACTATATATTGGCAGAATGTTGAAAAATATTTTCACAATTCTACTTTCTTTTTTCTGTTTAACTAGAAATGGACAAAAATGGACAAAAATTTGTTTTGTTATAAGTTTTAGTGGTTTGGCCCGATGATGTGTTTAATGTCATATAAGCTTGTCATGAACCATAAGTGAAATTATACTCTGGGTTATAATTGTACCAATGTTATGACACTTATGTAGCCTCATGACTTTGAGGGCCTACATCGCGCCTATAACTATGTGAGTGGAGTGAGAGCAAAGAGAGCAGCGGGCGAGCGTTGGAAGGTGAGTATAAGTGTTTTTTGTGTGTTAAACATTAAGGTAGAACATAATATAGGGAGCCCATGAAACTGGGGGCAGATGAAGGGGGGAGAACGGCATGACACTGGGGCAGATAAAGGGGGAGAGAACAGCATGATACTGGGGCAGATGAAGGGGGGAGAAAGGCATGACACTGGGGCAGATGAAGGGGGAGAGAACGGCATGACACTGGGGCAGATGAAGGGGGGAGAATGGCATGACACTGGGCAAATGAAGGGGGGAGACCGGCATGACACTGGGGCAGAGACCGGGGGACATGAAACTGTGGGCAGATGAAGGGGGGAGAATGGCATGAAATCAGGCAGAAACTGGGGGTACATGAAACTGGGGACAGAGATGGAGGGGGGACATGAAACTAGGGGCAGATGAAGGGTGTATATGAAACTGGGGGAGAGATGGAGGGGGGACATATAATTTACAGGTGACTGTAGGAGGATTATACTGTGTGGGAGCACATGAAAAATGAATGAGAATGGGCGGAGTTTACATAATAGTGCGCGGAGCCAAATTTGCTACGCACGCCGCACATTTTGTCCCTCTTTCTAATCTCAAAAGTTGGGAGGTATGGGTTAGAAGCACAAGGCCCTTAAAGGGGTATTCCCATGTCCCTTACTCACCTGTTTTCACTGCTGTAAACTCACCATTCTTCCTGGTTTTATTGCGTCAATTGGTGGGCGGGGTTTCATATGCAAAGCCAGTGGTGAGATGACGTCGCTTCTATGCCGCTGGCCTTGCGTGCATTCTCCCGATTCAGCTAAAAGTACACAAATAAGGTAAGTTTTATAAGTTGGTCAAACACAGCTAACTAGTTAAAAAAGCTTCAAAAATGCATTTTAGGGCTAATTTTTTCAAAAAATCCTGGGGGGGGGGGGACCTCTAGACCCCCTGGAAGGTATTCAATACCCCCAGACCCCCTCCCCCCGGTAAGTAGGGCCCTGCCAAATCAATTGCCCAGTGCCTCACAAAGCCTAGATCCGTCACTGAAGAGGATTGAAAAGGACCCAGAACGAGCACCAAATGCTGCAAGAAAGCCCAGAAGAGGTGAAGGAATATGTCAGTACCTCAGCTTGACATATTCATTACAACTCATGCCAGTTTTCTGGAGTGAGTTATAATGAAAATCTATGCTGATGAACATGACATCATATACCCTTGGGGAATAAGTATTTGATAATTCCCATAGATTAAGAAAGAAGCCATGTTTATATATTTACAAATACAACAGAAAAAAGGAACAGACATTCATTTCATAGTTTTGAATATCACCTTTATCACAGATAACACAATAGTAAGTTGAAATTATGTGACTGTTAAATGGAAAATTCACTTCTAACATATTATCTGTATTTATACCCAGAAAGAAAGAGGTATTTTATTGTGGTACTAAAGTGACACAAATTAACTATTACTGAAAACTGACTGTTATGAAAGAATAAACACAATAAAACAAACATAATATCATCTGGCTTGAAGACAAGAAAGCAAATAAAATGTTGATTTAAACTAATATTATAAAAGCACTTTTAGTGTTGCAGAGATTTTGGATTTCATTAAACATTTTAAGCTCTGCACCAACTAAAAGCTCTAATATCTGCAATAATGTTAAAAAAGAGTTCTGAAATAATAGACAGAATCTAAATAGATAATAATAATAAAGCATTTATTATTCATAAGTCATGCATTTATGTAAAAATAAATAAAGGAAAATAATAAACCAAGTAGAATCCCTGAGGATATTCATGTCACTTTAAGTTTTATTTAATATAGAGAATTTTTTTAGCACCAGGGAAAGCCCACTTAAAAAGAACCTGTCAGGTGTTTTTTTCCACCCCAAATAGGGCATGAAGTTTTCTGTTGCTGAAAATTTAAGCTATAATTTTTAAAACCTTATGCAAAATTACCTGACTAGTCACGGAAGGCAGGGAACATTTTCATTTAGTCATACAGACATCATGCTAAATCCCACCCTGTGGCACCAGCAGATAGGTAGCTTATCATGCTGATACCTGACAGTGAGGGATATGTCAGTCACACAACATAGAGTGTGCAATTACTGTATGGCTACATGAAGTTACTCCCCCTCCCCTATGAGGATATGTCAGTCACACAGAACTAGGTGTGCAATGACTGCATGACTAGATGAAGCCATTTCCCACCCCCGTTGATTAAATTTTCATATGCTGATCTAAGGTTTTAAAAGCTTATAACTTTTTTTTTTTCTAATGTAGATTGTGAGCCCCTCATAGGGGCAAACACGGGGAGAACATACAAACTCCATGCAGATGGTTTTATGCGCTTGGCAGGATTTGAACACCGGGACTCCAGCACTGCAAGGCTGCAGTGCTAACCACTGAGCCACCGTGTGGCCCCAAAAGCTTATAACTTTTGAGCAACAGAAAGCTTAGTAAGGGGCGCCATAAAGGTCATTACTTGATGCTGAATACACCTGACGGGTTCCCTTTAAAAAAAAAATAAAAAATTGTTCACCAATGCAAAAAATCCAGTTCTATGCCATCCACTGATTGTAGAACATTAATTTGGTTTGGCCTAATAAGGGGGGTTTCTAATTGGTTGTCCTTATTTCATTATTTCTACACGTTTCTGTAGATGTATACTACAACATCAGGGAGTACAATGGACAGAAAGTAGAACATAAAGCTGTGTAGGCTGGAGCAAAATGGCACTAGTATAGTCATACAGGATCCAATTTTTCTGGAATCCACGTATCGTTATGCACTACTTTCTATCTGCTATTTTCCCTTAACCCCTTCCTGACATTTACCGTAATAGTACCACAGATGGTGGGTATTTAAATATGTATATATAAAAATATGAATTAAACGTTCAAATTACCTCACCTACATATAAAAGCAGAAAATTACTGTGAAACACATACACATTAGGTATCCCTGTGTATCCTGATCTACAAATTTCTGAAAAAACATTTTTGCAACACGTTGAACACCATATCAGTGAAGAAAAAAACCCAAAAAACTGCCAAACTGATGCTTTTTCACCTATGATAAAAATTTTAATAAAAGTGATCAAAGCAATAGACATTCCCCAAAATGGTATAAGGTTCACCTGGCCATGCAAAACAACACGCTCTATGCATACCTGTACAGTTATAGGTGTCAGAATATGGCAACATTAAAAAAAGTTTTGCAAAGTTTTTGTTAAAGGGTTAAAATGTAAATAAAACTATATAAATTTGGTATCCACAGAATCACACTGGAACATAGAATACAGGTGACATGTTTATTTTTGTATTCTGTTAGCCAGTGGGTAGGAAATATAAAAACAAAAAAACTTGGCAGTCTTCAGTAGTTGATACCTTTTTTAATGGCTAACTAATAATGATGACAGATTACAACATTTTGAAGCTCCCGGCTTCTTCTTCAGGTATATCTAAAAACAATTTCTGAAGGATGCATATTTATGTACAAGAGGGTCACATAGGAATAGAATTCTAGGAGTGAGGGTGGAAGAAGGTTATTGGTTATTGTTACATACAAATAAACATTTCATCAGTTTGCAATGTCCTTATCAGTTCACAGAGTGTCTTTTATGGCTGTTTCAGTTCAGTGATTTCTGTAGGATGCCATGAACCCATGTGACAGATTCATCCCTTTCTGGAGAGTGTTAAACAAGGTCATAAACTTGTACTCATAAATCGGTCTCTCTTTCCTGGATTTAAAATTCCGTTTTAAATCCAAAATTTTCATGTCATTGGTGATATTATGATCTTCATTGCGGAAATGTTTTGCTACAGGAAGGTCCATTCTTTGTTCTCTAATTGTATGACGGTGTGAGTTCATGCGCATTCTAAGCTTCTCTCCAACATACAGATTTTCAGTGGAACATTTGGTGCATATTATTAAATACACTACATTAGGTGTGTTACAGGTGAACGTAACTATCTCTATCTTGTCAGTGGTCAGTATGTGAGGGCAGGTTTTGCACTTTTTCTGTTCGCATGAAAATGTTCCTGTGTTAGTTGGAGGTGACAGTGAGCTGCTAACAACCATATTCCTGAGGTTTGGTCACTGTCTATAGCACAGGAGAGGGGGGCCTGGAAATATGGATTTTAGACGGTTGTCTTTTTGCAGTAGTGGTGACATGTAATTTTGGCTGCACAATAAATGCCTAAAAAACGAAGTTTGTAGGAAAGTCACATTTATGGACCTTTTCTCCCATTCTACCCCAATGTGATTTTTTTTTTCCAGCTGTCAAGTGCATTCTACAGAATAATAAATGATATCATTACAAAAAGCAATTTGTCCTGCAAACAAGTTTTCATATGGCTCTGTGAATGGAAAAATAAAAAAGTTATGGGGTTTGGAAGGTTGGTAGTCAAAAATGAATGTTGAAAATTGAAAAATGCCTCCAGTGGGAAGGGGTTAATGATGTAGTATACCTCTTGTGGGTAAGGTAGCAGCAATGATGATGCAAAGCCAAAGATAGGGACAATTTAGAAAAAAAAAACAAAAAAAAAAAAAAAAAAAAAAACAGGACAATAAATAAACCTTGACTTGAGCCACTAGCTAAACAAAACAGATAACTAACTATACATGTGGCTTACTACCAGCTACACGAACAAAGCAAGCACAATATTGTCTCACCGGACTCAGGGTTACAGGACAGATCCAGCTGCTTCCTCTCACTCCCAGTATCTGCAGTGGAAAGAAGGATCTGCAGCCTTTCTGTGGCCCAGGAAGGAGCCAAGAACTCACATCTGGGGCTGAGGCCTACTTAAGACCCGCACTGGACCACATATAAGTTAAAAACCTGGGCGAGATATACGTGGTAGAGTCCTAATTATACCCCTGCTAAAAGTAATAGTCCCTCCATAGATAATAGTGTCCTAACTATCCCCCTACAGGTAATAGATCCCAAATATGTAATAGAATTCTAATTATCTACCCTACAGGTAATAGCCCTCCCATAGCTAATAGTGCCACCCCCACAAAGATGTAATATTATCCTAATTATCCTCCCACAGGTAATTATCCTCCCATAGGTAACAGTATAACCCCGACATAAAGTTAACATTGTCCTAATTATCCCCCCTACAGGTAATAATTTCCCCTTAGGTAATAGTCTCCCATAGATAATAGTATCCCCCATACACATAGATATTGATTACCCCACACAAGTAATAGACTTCCCAAATAAACCCACATCAATTTACAGTACATGTTTCATTTCATATTTATCTTTTCTTCCTGCAGAGTCCTAATACAGCTCCTGTCTGTGCATCTTTTGGGCTCGTTCACACAGCGGAAACCTTTTCCGCTGTGTGAGTTCTCTGCGTGTCTAGCCGCAATAGGATGCCAATCCCAAAATAATGGGCCTAATCAGGGGGGAGTCTCGAGCTGCGGACACCGCACCTGACTCAGCCGCGGAATCTGCAGGAAGATAGGGCATGTCTCTTTTTTTCCCACTAGCAGAAAAAAAATTTCTACCGGGAAAAAAGTGAAGGGACTCCCATTGAAATGAATGGGAGTCATTTTTGCAGGTAGATTTTGATGCGGATTCCCCGTCAAAATCTGCCTGCAAAAAACTCCTTGTGAACATACCCTTTCTATTGTGCTCTCAAGTACCCTGTCACCTGCACTGTAGTACTACCTGTGCAGGAAGAAGGTGTAAGTATGAAATTCCTTACTCCTGTTGACAGGCCCTCAGGTTAACATTACAGTGGCAATGGTGACCGCTGTGATACCTATTCTTTGGCCAGAATATCCACGGTTGTACCCAGCTATGGAGTGTTCGTGACCTTGATGCTGGAAACAGAACCCTCTGAGTGATGCTGCTTAAGGGAGCCCAATGCAGCTGCACCATTAAAATGACCCTGACCGAGGGCACAAAACACAAGGCCATGGGCTTGACATGTCATCTAGGAGATACTGTATGATTATGTACTTGTATTTCTTTTCTTTTTTGCAAC
This sequence comes from Leptodactylus fuscus, assembly GCF_031893055.1. Lineage (NCBI taxonomy): Eukaryota > Metazoa > Chordata > Amphibia > Anura > Leptodactylidae > Leptodactylus > Leptodactylus fuscus. The sequence goes on from NC_134268.1 coordinate 114,364,021, forward strand.
TGCTATCACCTCCAGCTTGGGCGAGGGCCACTTTCTTTTCCAGGCCTGTGATGACACAATCATGAGCCAAATAGTTTGTTTGCAGCTAAGTCCCTTTCAAGTGAATGAGCTGCAATACCATACACAGCCACTATACAAAATATGGCACTATTTCTGGTACTCAATGAAGAATCTATAACGTAGCACAGAAGTGCATACGCCATTAACAATTATGGTGCGTTGTGGTAAATGAAAACTGAACTGCTACAACAGTAACTGGCAGCAAAAATATCTTCAATCAAAGTTAATCCTTTGAATAGTATTATCATCCGTATATAGAATCTAAAGACTATGGTGACATGATTTCTTGCATTTAGTGATGCTCTGTGGTAATACCTGCTACAGCATGTCTTAGGTATGTGCCAACTTTTTCCCGTGTATGGAGCTATATACCCCATCCCATAGGAAAAATAGAGGTTATTAATAGAGATGAGCGAGTAGTATTCGATCGAGTAGGTATTCAATCAAATACTATGGTATTCAAAATACTTGTACTTGATCGAATACTACTAGCTATTCGCAGTAAATATTCGATTCAGAACCAGTGTTGATTGGCCGAATGCTATACAGTGTAGTCAGCAGAGAGATGGCAGCTTGCTGTTATGAGAGAGCGGACTTTTTCTCATAGGAATGCATTGACCAGCGTTTATTGGCCAGTGTACAGCATTCAGCTAATCAACGCTGGTTCTGCCGGAGGCTTGTTTGTGAGGAGGTGGAGTCTAAGATCGGACCACAATGGAGACTGCTGTGGTCTGATCTTAGACTCCGTCTCCTCACAGACGAGCCTCCGGCAGATCCAGCGTTGATTGGCCGAATGCTGTACACTGGCCAATCAATGCTGGTCAATGTATTCCTATGAGAAAAAGTCAGCTCCCTCGTAACAGCAAGCTCCCAGCTCTCCTGACTAGCAAGGACGAGCCTGCTGCAGAACCAGCATTGATTTGCATAGGCTCATCTTTGCTAATTGGGAGAGCTGGGAGCTTGCTATTATGAAGGAGCTTACTTTTTATCAGCGTAACTGCAAGCGCTGTGCAGTTAAAGCGCATGGACCCTATAGACTATAATGGGGTCCATGTGCTTTAACTGCACAGCGCTCCTCCTGACCACTCTCCTCCTGCTACTTGTGGACTTGGTGACTCTCCTTTAGTCGAATAGTGTTTTCCCCTGAAACAAGCATTTTTTCCCATAGACTATAATGGGATTCGATATTCGATCAATTAGTCGAATATTAAGGCTCTACTCGAAACGAATATCGAATCTCGAAAATTTCACTGTTCGCTCATCTCTAGTTATTAATATTAATATACTCAAAAATAGTGCCTTAAAATTTAAGAAATAAAAACCCACACACCTACAATGATATCAAGTTAAGACGAATATGATTCAGAGAATATTGGACACACAATCTAAAAGTTATTCATTTTTTTCTATCTGTGATCTTCAGCCATCTACTTCAAATTTGATCATAACTTAATGGACCACAGGTTCTAGAGCTAATATGACATTTAAAAATAAATTATAACTTTGTATGTTATAAATTATTTATTTCTTCTTCCATTTCCAATATTTTATCTTTACAACAACTCTACAATGAAGATAAAAAGGACAAATTATTTTACACACACTCAACAGAACTTTATGATTCAGAAAATGAAAAGCAAAAGGCAGGAGAAAGTTTTACTACACCAGCGAATGCCTTTATATTGCTGCTTATGAAGAACAATTCTTTACAGTGGAAAAATGATCAGAAAAATAATAACAATTCTATAAAACATTCCGATCTAGACTTTTATGATATTATTTGGAAACAATTCTTTTTGTCTAATATGTATGCTTCCTTTTTAAGATATTGCTACAAGTTCTAAAAATGCAATTTAGTGTTTCTTTACTGTGAATTGCATTCTTCCAGGAAGGAGATATGTTTAATTATATTCCTTTTTTATTGTACAATACAGTTTTGATTGGGTTTTCAACAAATACATAAAAAATAATATATTAATATTTGCTTTCTTTCATTGTAGCTACTTTACTTGCTTTAGTATACTAATATGATTTCTCTTGAAGTCTACTGTTTTCTATGGTTTAGATCGCTGGGTGATGGCTTTCTATACACAATGCAAATATCCCTTTATTGCACATGTCAATTGGGGACGTTCTTTTCATCTATTCTAATTCTGCTTTAGCTGTAACTCTTGAATAATGATGGGCTGAACTGAACTGAAAGTTATTATACTCTTGGGTCTCTTCAGGACCCACAAAATAATAATTGGAGGATACCAAAAGGGGCAGAAACCAGCGCATACACACCTCAGCTCATGTCTGGCATCCTCTGGCATCCTCTGTATTTAGTTAAATGGGTAAATAAATGGGTAACTTCTTTTGTCCTATAACTACCATGATGCATTGCACTTCACTATGAGCTTGTTCACACCACTTCCCTTTCTCACTCCCTCACACCCCCTCCCTGTTTCACCCTCCACTACTAGCCTTTTCCAACTAACTAACTTAGCCCACCCCCCATCCCATCATACTTACCTGTCTTCCTGTCCGGAACTTCCAGGCATAGGAGATCACTTCCTTCCTTCTTCGGCTCTATTGCGCAGACGTCAACAGATGTCAATATTACACATAACTTAGTTTTTCGACTACCTATGGTTTGATATCTTTGCCTATGTGAATTGGATGAGGTGAGAATTTCATGTCAATAGCACCTTTAGAAATACAGTATATTTACATACCTGCACATCATCATTGGTGACCATCTTAGACTGTTTGCCTTTATACTTTTGACCACCTCTCCTTCCTCTCCAGACATAGCAGACCTGAGATTTCTATACTTTGCTCTGACCATGGTGTGCTTCTATCAGATCCCTGATGTCTAGTTAACTATTCAGCTCACCGTCATGGATCTCCCACCAGCACCAACAGCTTAACTACATCTACTAGGCCACTGTGCCACCTGATGTCTCACTACTATGTCTACCAGGTCTAATAAAATGAAAACCCGCAACGTTAAGGATGATTTAGTGGCATGGCATACTTTGCCCAAATTTTTCAGAACTCCTGGTCCTTATGGCTCGACTGAGAGTGGCTCACAACATTTCTTTTACTTTTGTTGCGATCTATGATAATGATTAGAGATGAGCGAACACTAAAATGTTCGAGGTTCGAAATTCGATTCGAACAGCCGCTCACTGTTCGAGTGTTCGAATGGGTTTCGAACCCCATTATAGTCTATGGGGAACATAAACTCGTTAAGGGGGAAACCCAAATTCGTGTCTGGAGGGTCACCAAGTCCACTATGACACCCCAGGAAATGATACCAACACCCTGGAATGACACTGGGACAGCAGGGGAAGCATGTCTGGGGGCATAAAAGTCACTTTATTTCATGGAAATCCCTGTCAGTTTGCGATTTTCGCAAGCTAACTTTTCCCCATAGAAATGCATTGGCCAGTGCTGATTGGCCAGAGTACGGAACTCGACCAATCAGCGCTGGCTCTGCTGGAGGAGGCGGAGTCTAAGATAGCTCCACACCAGTCTCCATTCAGGTCCGACCTTAGACTCCGCCTCCTCCGGCAGAGCCAGCGCTGATTGGCCGAAGGCTGGCCAATGCATTCCTATGCGAATGCAGACTTAGCAGTGCTGAGTCAGTTTTGCTCAACTACACATCTGATGCACACTCGGCACTGCTACATCAGATGTAGCAATCTGATGTAGCAGAGCCGAGGGTGCACTAGAACCCCTGTGCAAACTCAGTTCACGCTAATAGAATGCATTGGCCAGCGCTGATTGGCCAATGCATTCTATTAGCCCGATGAAGTAGAGCTGAATGTGTGTGCTAAGCACACACATTCAGCACTGCTTCATCAAGCCAATACAATGCATTAGCCAGTGCTGATTGGCCAGAGTACGGAATTCGGCCAATCAGCGCTGGCCAATGCATTCTATTAGCCCGATGAAGTAGAGCTGAATGTGTGTGCTAAGCACACACATTCAGCACTGCTTCATCAAGCCAATACAATGCATTAGCCAGTGCTGATTGGCCAGAGTACGGAATTCGGCCAATCAGCGCTGGCTCTGCTGGAGGAGGCGGAGTCTAAGGTCGCTCCACACCAGTCTCCATTCAGGTCCGACCTTAGACTCCGCCTCCTCCGGCAGAGCCAGCGCTGATTGGCCGAAGGCTGGCCAATGCATTCCTATGCGAATGCAGACTTAGCAGTGCTGAGTCAGTTTTGCTCAACTACACATCTGATGCACACTCGGCACTGCTACATCAGATGTAGCAATCTGATGTAGCAGAGCCGAGGGTGCACTAGAACCCCTGTGCAAACTCAGTTCACGCTAATAGAATGCATTGGCCAGCGCTGATTGGCCAATGCATTCTATTAGCCCGATGAAGTAGAGCTGAATGTGTGTGCTAAGCACACACATTCAGCACTGCTTCATCAAGCCAATACAATGCATTAGCCAGTGCTGATTGGCCAGAGTACGGAATTCGGCCAATCAGCGCTGGCCAATGCATTCTATTAGCCCGATGAAGTAGAGCTGAATGTGTGTGCTAAGCACACACATTCAGCACTGCTTCATCAAGCCAATACAATGCATTAGCCAGTGCTGATTGGCCAGAGTACGGAATTCGGCCAATCAGCGCTGGCTCTGCTGGAGGAGGCGGAGTCTAAGGTCGCTCCACACCAGTCTCCATTCAGGTCCGACCTTAGACTCCGCCTCCTCCGGCAGAGCCAGCGCTGATTGGCCGAAGGCTGGCCAATGCATTCCTATGCGAATGCAGACTTAGCAGTGCTGAGTCAGTTTTGCTCAACTACACATCTGATGCACACTCGGCACTGCTACATCAGATGTAGCAATCTGATGTAGCAGAGCCGAGGGTGCACTAGAACCCCTGTGCAAACTCAGTTCACGCTAATAGAATGCATTGGCCAGCGCTGATTGGCCAATGCATTCTATTAGCCCGATGAAGTAGAGCTGAATGTGTGTGCTAAGCACACACATTCAGCACTGCTTCATCAAGCCAATACAATGCATTAGCCAGTGCTGATTGGCCAGAGTACGGAATTCGGCCAATCAGCGCTGGCCAATGCATTCTATTAGCCCGATGAAGTAGAGCTGAATGTGTGTGCTAAGCACACACATTCAGCACTGCTTCATCAAGCCAATACAATGCATTAGCCAGTGCTGATTGGCCAGAGTACGGAATTCGGCCAATCAGCGCTGGCTCTGCTGGAGGAGGCGGAGTCTAAGGTCGCTCCACACCAGTCTCCATTCAGGTCCGACCTTAGACTCCGCCTCCTCCGGCAGAGCCAGCGCTGATTGGCCGAAGGCTGGCCAATGCATTCCTATGCGAATGCAGACTTAGCAGTGCTGAGTCAGTTTTGCTCAACTACACATCTGATGCACACTCGGCACTGCTACATCAGATGTAGCAATCTGATGTAGCAGAGCCGAGGGTGCACTAGAACCCCTGTGCAAACTCAGTTCACGCTAATAGAATGCATTGGCCAGCGCTGATTGGCCAATGCATTCTATTAGCCCGATGAAGTAGAGCTGAATGTGTGTGCTAAGCACACACATTCAGCACTGCTTCATCAAGCCAATACAATGCATTAGCCAGTGCTGATTGGCCAGAGTACGGAATTCGGCCAATCAGCGCTGGCCAATGCATTCTATTAGCCCGATGAAGTAGAGCTGAATGTGTGTGCTAAGCACACACATTCAGCTCTACTTCATCGGGCTAATAGAATGCATTGGCCAGCGCTGATTGGCCAGAGTACGGAACTCGACCAATCAGCGCTGGCTCTGCTGGAGGAGGCGGAGTCTAAGGTCGGACCTGAATGGAGACTGGTGTGGAGCGATCTTAGACTCCGCCTCCTCCAGCAGAGCCAGCGCTGATTGGCCGAATTCCGTACTCTGGCCAATCAGCACTGGCTAATGCATTGTATTGGCGTGATGAAGCAGTGCTGAATGTGTGTGCTTAGCACACACATTCAGCTCTACTTCATCGGGCTAATAGAATGCATTGGCCAGCGCTGATTGGCCGAATTCCGTACTCTGGCCAATCAGTGCTGGCCAATGCATTCTATTAGCTTGATGAAGCAGAGTGTGCACAAGGGTTCAAGCGCACCCTCGGCTCTGATGTAGGAGAGCCGAGGGTGCACTTGAACCCTTGTGCACCCTCAGCTCTGCTACATCAGAGCCGAGGGTGCGCTTGAACCCTTGTGCACACTCTGCTTCATCAAGCTAATAGAATGCATTGGCCAGCGCTGATTGGCCAATGTATTCTATTAGCCTGATGAAGTAGAGCTGAATGTGTGTGCTAAGCACACACATTCAGCTCTACTTCATCGGGCTAATAGAATGCATTGGCCAGCGCTGATTGGCCAGAGTACGGAACTCGACCAATCAGCGCTGGCTCTGCTGGAGGAGGCGGAGTCTAAGATCGCTCCACACCAGTCTCCATTCAGGTCCGACCTTAGACTCCGCCTCCTCCAGCAGAGCCAGCGCTGATTGGCCGAATTCCGTACTCTGGCCAATCAGCACTGGCTAATGCATTGTATTGGCTTGATGAAGCAGTGCTGAATGTGTGTGCTTAGCACACACATTCAGCTCTACTTCATCGGGCTAATAGAATGCATTGGCCAATCAGCGCTGGCCAATGCATTCTATTAGCGTGAACTGAGTTTGCACAGGGGTTCTAGTGCACCCTCGGCTCTGCTACATCAGATTGCTACATCTGATGTAGCAGTGCCGAGTGTGCATCAGATGTGTAGTTGAGCAAAACTGACTCAGCACTGCTAAGTATGCATTCGCATAGGAATGCATTGGCCAGCCTTCGGCCAATCAGCGCTGGCTCTGCCGGAGGAGGCGGAGTCTAAGGTCGGACCTGAATGGAGACTGGTGTGGAGCGACCTTAGACTCCGCCTCCTCCAGCAGAGCCAGCGCTGATTGGCCGAATTCCGTACTCTGGCCAATCAGCACTGGCTAATGCATTGTATTGGCTTGATGAAGCAGTGCTGAATGTGTGTGCTTAGCACACACATTCAGCTCTACTTCATCGGGCTAATAGAATGCATTGGCCAATCAGCGCTGGCCAATGCATTCTATTAGCGTGAACTGAGTTTGCACAGGGGTTCTAGTGCACCCTCGGCTCTGCTACATCAGATTGCTACATCTGATGTAGCAGTGCCGAGTGTGCATCAGATGTGTAGTTGAGCAAAACTGACTCAGCACTGCTAAGTCTCTGCATTCGCATAGGAATGCATTGGCCAGCCTTCGGCCAATCAGCGCTGGCTCTGCCGGAGGAGGCGGAGTCTAAGGTCGGACCTGAATGGAGACTGGTGTGGAGCGATCTTAGACTCCGCCTCCTCCAGCAGAGCCAGCGCTGATTGGTCGAGTTCCGTACTCTGGCCAATCAGCGCTGGCCAATGCATTCTATTAGCCCGATGAAGTAGAGCTGAATGTGTGTGCTTAGCACACACATTCAGCTCTACTTCATCAGGCTAATAGAATACATTGGCCAATCAGCGCTGGCCAATGCATTCTATTAGCTTGATGAAGCAGAGTGTGCACAAGGGTTCAAGCGCACCCTCGGCTCTGATGTAGCAGAGCTGAGGGTGCACAAGGGTTCAAGTGCACCCTCGGCTCTCCTACATCAGAGCCGAGGGTGCGCTTGAACCCTTGTGCAGCCTCGGCTCTGCTACATCAGAGCCGAGGGTGCGCTTGAACCCTTGTGCACACTCTGCTTCATCAAGCTAATAGAATGCATTGGCCAGCACTGATTGGCCAGAGTACGGAATTCGGCCAATCAGCGCTGGCCAATGCATCCCTATGGGAAAAAGTTTATCTCACAAAAATCACAATTACACACCCGATAGAGCCCCAAAAAGTTATTTTTAATAACATTCCCCCCTAAATAAAGGTTATCCCTAGCTATCCCTGCCTGTACAGCTATCCCTGTCTCATAGTCACAAAGTTCACATTCTCATATGACCCGGATTTGAAATCCACTATTCGTCTAAAATGGAGGTCACCTGATTTCGGCAGCCAATGACTTTTTCCAATTTTTTTCAATGCCCCCAGTGTCGTAGTTCCTGTCCCACCTCCCCTGCGCTGTTATTGGTGCAAAAAAGGCGCCAGGGAAGGTGGGAGGGGAATCGAATTTTGGCGCACTTTACCACGTGGTGTTCGATTCGATTCGAACATGGCGAACACCCTGATATCCGATCGAACATGTGTTCGATAGAACACTGTTCGCTCATCTCTAATAATGATCCCATAACAGGGGCCATTGACTTAGACTCCGGCTTTTTTTTTTACTAAATATTGCAAACAATTACCAACATAAGGCACTACAAATGGCAGATTCACCATAAACATATAAAAACAATGTCAAAAGACAGAATCACCATAGAAATAACAAATTTTATTAAAGTTATAAAAACATAACATGAAAAGAATGAAATACAGTACAAAAGAAAGAAAGGGGGAACCAAAATGCTTCCAAATAACAACATGTGGAGTAAATGTTATAAATGACCAAACATTTCTGTGGGACTACAGGGAAAGGTGTAACAAGTCAGGAAATACATATGAATGGCTACAAAGACTCAACCTGCAATCTAGAGTGGTGTATATAAAAGTGCTACCAGTCAGCCAAATCAGTCAATGGCCAATGGGACCTTATCAATGGCTCGAGCCATTGATAAGGTTCTAGTAGGTCCCCGCTCAGGTAACTGCCGCCGAACTCTTGCCCAAAAAGAATCCAGGTGGATTTTTTTTTTACTTGATACTGTCCAACCTAAGGGTCTCAATGAATGTCTCAGTTTTTCTCCATTCTTATAATTGTCATATTGAATTCTTCCATTTCTCAAGTGTTTTATTTGATTCCATCTGTTTTGGTCAGCAATTACTATTATTTTCAGACACGTTATTTTAATCACTTTTAACTTTTCTGTTTGTTTTGTTCACTCACTTTGTTTTTCACATCTATTCGAGGCTGTCATACTCCCTGATGTCGGTTCAATCGTGATGGGCTATTTTGACGTTCTTCCATCAACAGGGTGCCATCAGTCTGATTTCTTAAAAAGTGTTTTACCTTTGGTCTTGTATCCATGTTAGTTATTGATTATATGTGTATATGTGAATGAGCGTTGTACTATTAATAAAATGTTTTTCACTTTTTTGCACTGCGCACCGGCACTTTCACTTTGCACTTTATATTTAATCATTTTTATTTATTTTTTATTTGCTGTATCATGTCCTGCATATTGTGATTGTGTTATAAATTTTCACATGTTATTGAGGGAATAATAGTATTTTGCACATAAAAAATTTTTAAAAAGAAAAAAAAAGGGGAAAGGAAGGAAGAGAAAGGAGCAAGGGATAGAAGGGGATAAGGAAATAACAGGAAGGGTAAAAGGGAAGAAAAGGGAAAAAAGGGAAACGAAAAGAAAGGGAAAAGAAAAAAAGAAAAAAAAAAGAATTTTTTTTATTACATCATATGTATACATTTATACACATTGTGCGTTTTTCATGTTAATCCTTACACAGCGTTTTTTATTTCATTTTATTAAGTAGATTACTATCAAGGTGTTCACATTATGCGTTTTTTTTTAACCATGAAATCATTATAATATGCATTTTGTGGGTGTGTTTACCGACCATTTACATTTTATCATGTGTCATCTTTAATCTGATTTTGTATGCCTTCCATTACTTTTCTTCGGCATCCTTTTTTGATTACAGACGCTATATTTAGTTACGTGGCGTCTACAATTTGACTTGATGTCATTTCTTATGCCTTCCATTATCCTCCTCAGTTTTCCAGCTGGTTTCTCTCATCAGCTGTTCCTTTATCAGTCTGTATTCCGAGCTATATGAATATACACTGTGAGAATGGGAAAGTTCTGGAAGGGCGCTATATTTCTCCCAGATTCCTCACGTATGTGTGGTGAGAGAGGGTAACACAGGGCTGTAGCAAAACCTCACCTGTGCCATTAACCACTTCTTGTCCTACTGCAGGAAGGAGCTCATATACAGGTGGGAGCTGGGGACCCTCAGTCCTGGGCAGTTCCTGGGGGAGAGAGGAGGTGCCGGGTCCTGTCACTACAACCTGACCTCTCGTGAGAGTCCTGTGTGAATACAGCCTGTGTGTGTGTGTGTGTGTGTGTGTGTGTGTGTGTGTGTGTGTGTGTGTGTGTGGCTGTAGCAAGCCACATGTATCGATATTGTACTTGTTTTTAGTTAGTAGCTCAAGTGAGCAGGTTTTGTTTTATTGTTTTTGCCTGAAGGTAAGGCCTGTTTTTGTTTCTGACAGTTTTTGAAAAATAAACATACAGGGTAAAACCTGTTTATACCATATTTTTGTGTGTCTGTCTCTGACTGTCTGGGTCCGCTGCTGCTACCCCTGAGCCTACTCCCCCACAGCACTCATTGGTCTGTTTACTGGTGGGATGGGCCCCAATTCCTCATGTGTCCATGATTATGCTCCTTCTATAAACCCATTACTTTTGTCAGTCTGTCCCCCTGACGAAGCTATAACAGCGAAACGCGTGTCCGAGTGCATCTCCATGTGGTAGGTATATATAATATGCACTTTCAATTTTAATAGGGTCTTTTGGTGCTTATGTACACATTTATTACATTGTTTGGGTGACTTGTAGCACTTTTATATACATCACTCTAGTCAATGAGTCTTTGTAGCCATTCATATGTATTTCCTGACTTGTTGCACCTTGCCCTGTAGTCCCACAGAAATGTTTGATCATTCATAACATTTACTCCACATTTTATTTGGAAGCATTTTGGTTCCCCCTTTCTTTATTGTGTACTGTATTTCATTCTTTTCATGTTATGTTTTTATAACTTTAATAAAATTTGGGTACTATTCCGTTATCGGGCCAGCAGCAGCGCAGTTCAGCAGCAGCTTTCGGGACAGCAGTTCAGCAGCGGGAATTACAATGACATCCGAGGACTGCTGGCCCGATGCTTGTGCCCAGTAACCAGTACATCGATGACCCCCCTCCCCCATCCTTCTCCTCCTGCCAGTGCTGCCCCCCAGCTCTCCTTACATCTTCCCCGTACCCTCTCCCCGCCACACGACTAGGCCTCACCTCAGCGCTAGTACCGAGACCGAAAGGAAAGACACCGGGGCTCAATCCAGGCCCTGACAAGAAACACGCCGACTATAGGAACGGTGAGCTACAGCGAGCCGGAGGGACAAACTTTCTGCAGCGTCCGGCGGCTATCTAGTAGCATTCATTGCTCAAGATTTACGGTGAGGCCTATTACAGGGAGAGGGTACGGGGCAGATGTAAGAAGAGCTGGGGGGCAGCACTGGAAGGAAGAGGAGGATGAGGGCATCGATCGATGTACTGCCTACTACACACAAGCACGGCCTCTATCATCGGGCCAGCATCGGCTTAGTCATGTGGCGGGGAGAGGGTACGGGGTAGATGTAAGGAGAGCTGGGGGGCAGCACTGGAAGGAGGAGGAGATGGAGGGGGGGTCATTGATGTACTGGCTACTGGGCACAAGCATCGGGCCAGCAGTCCTCGGATGTCATTGTAATTCCCGCTGCTGAACTGAACTGCTGTCCCGAAAGCTGGTGCTGAAATGCGCTGCTGCTGGCCCGATAACGGAATAGTACCAAAATTTGTTATTTTTATGGTGATTCTGTCTTTTGACATTGTTTTCATATCTTTTTACTAAAATCCAGCAACTATTTTCTACTCAACTCTCTAAAGCTGTAACTGATTTCACTAAACAGATTCAAGAATTAGGCTGAAGGGTTGCTGATAGATTAGGTCGGCAACGCTGTGTGGGGAGGATAAAACCTTGCACAAAAATGTGAGGTTATCGATTTAACCTTGAGGACCTGGAAAATAGATTCAGAAGAGCCAATACTTATATCTGAGAAGTGCTTGAGCCATTATCACGCTACAAGGAACCAGCACTATCCTGTTCACTGCCTTACTCCCGCAGGTTGACCTATTGCGTATTCATCATGCTCCAAGGATACAAACGTATCAAGGGACATCATCTTTATGCTCCACTGCTTAGAATTGTGTGACCAAATTCTCTCTGTGGCCTGGAACCTGCAACATCTACCAGGTATGACCCCCACTGGTCCAACTCTGCTGATTTGGCTCCAGCTGAGCAGATGTAGGACTATTCACCCTGTGATTATGGTGCTTCAAAAAGCCCAGGTGTGATACTGTTGGTGCTTTCCCTTTTATGTCGCCTTCACCCTCAATGATAAAGACTATCTTGTTTGATTCTTGACCTGAGGGGCTTTCAGTGGAGGAACTGGATTCTGCTGACCCACTGCTTTCTGCTTCCAAATACTGAAACAAAAAAGGCCATTGAATCCAGTCCCACCAGTGGCTGTGGCCACAGCATTATCATGATGAGTATTTGACTTGGTTACTTAGTTATCATTTTAGCTTTCCTGATATGGACATCATTAATTGTTATATTTACTCTTTGTCATTTCAGGGTCCATGCCTCGGCCTCTTACTGCACCTCTCACTATTAATTAGTCTACTAGCATCTGGACTTGCCACTGAGAACTTTTTCTTTTGATATTGCCTTTACTACAATGTTTACTTGTTTATTTTGTCTTTAACCTTTGACACTTACTCGGAATCAGGGCGCACACTCCAGTGCCTAAGACGCTCTGATTCTGATATTTTTTTGGGTTTAGCCATGACGGTGGTTCCCATGTTGCTCTGCGCCTTAGGCACTGGAGTGCGCGCCCTGATTCTGAGTTTACTGTTACAGTTAATTACTGTAACAGTGCTATCCTCACTTTGCTCATGTCAGGGATTAAACCAGAATCCCAGCTTACTTTTGCTCTGCCTTCTTAACCTATGCTGTTCTCTGTAGCATTCTGCCTATCAACGCTGGTTCTGCATCGAACATTAAACTTCGAACAGCTAGTAGTGTTCGATCGAGTACGAGTATTTTGAATACCGTAGTATTCAATCGAATACCTACTCGATCGAACACTACTCACTCATCTCTACCCATTATGTTTATTTAGGCAGCAAACAAAGGTTCTGTCTTTTTTATATATAGTTTACTTAGTTAAGCTTGACTTCATGGTGGCCTGAGAGCAAGACCTTGATTCTACCCTGACCTCTGCTCAATGGATTGACTTGTATGTCTATCAGCAGGTCACCCTTATATAATCTTTGAAAGTCCTTCGTATGACCTATCTAGTACCCTATTATTTGGGATTGCAATGTCTTAGGCACTACTTACCATATTCGGTGGACCTGCTCTCATGTCCGTCGCTTCTGGATAGCTATTCATAGAATGAAGCAACGCCTTTTTAGACAGTCTTTTCCATTGTCGACCTCCATTTTTCTTCTTAATCTTAAATCTGCCAGCGTCAAATATGCTCAATTTAAATTATTCAATTACATTCTGATGGCTGCCTGGATCCACATTGCTGTAGGAGACCTTTTCTTTCAGTGACCAATGTTGTTTGGCACATCGATACCATCATGCTTCACAAAAAAAAAAAAAAAATAACTGCCATTATATTCGATACTCGCCCACTCTTTGATAAGATTAAGACGCCTTGGATTAAAAGGTCTGGCATTCCAGGTCTTGCATATGGTCTTCAGCTCTGATTGAAAAGTAAGATTGAGTGTATTTTGCCTACTCTCTCTCAGGCAGGAACCTTACCCCATCCTTTCCTATCCATATGCACTTTAGCATTACACACCTTTTTACCCGACCTCCTTACCTTATGTTTATGATCGCCTCATGTATAGCAGTTTTTGTGTTTTATATTTGCATTTGTATTATGATTACCTTAATGTTTCCTAAGGTTTATGTTACTGCAATAGTTCAATAAATACTCTTGAAACTAGATATATATTTAGTTAGAAAAATGGTGACATATTCAAAACTTACTTTACACATATGTGTATGTGTGTGTGTAAACGTGTTATAGCACCTTTCCCCTCCCCAAAAACGTGAAGGTGGATGCCACCTCCAAATGTGGTCTGTTTCGGGGCCACACGGTGGCTCAGTGGTTAGCACTGCAGCCTTGCAGTGCTGGAGTCCTGGTGTTCAAATCCCGCCATGGGCAAAAAAAAAAAAACATCTGCAAGGAGTTTGTATGTTCTCCCCATGTTTGCATGGATTTCTATCCCATATTCCAAAAAAAGACATACTGATAGGGAAAAATGTACATTGTGGGGCTCACAATCTACATTTGAAAAAAAAAAAAAAAAAAAAAAAAAATGTGGTCTGTTTCTCCATGATAATTTGAACATTACAAAAGTTTTAGGCAGGTGTGTAAAAATGGAGAAAATTAATAATGCTATCAAAAATAGAGGTGAGCAAACAAACAAGAACTCTAAATTGAATTAATATTTGGTATGACCAGCCTTTGCCTTTAAAACAGCATTAAATCTTCCTGGTATACTAGAAAAAAGTAAAGATTGAGAGTCGTCAGTAGTTGATAACTTTTTTAATGGCTAACAACAAATGGTGACAGATTGCAAGCTTCCAGGACTGCTAAGGTCCCTTCATCAGGCATGGTATAACACAATATCTGAAGGCAAGTGCATTTATACAGGAATACAGTGTTTGATGCACAATTGATGGAAAGCAGTACAAGCAAATAAACAGTTAACTCCAAAAAATATGTCAGTTCACAGGAAGGTTCTCTGAGTTTATGGTCTCTTTGATTAGTGACATGGTGTCTAGTTGTTGTAAAAGGACATAAAACCATATGACAGGTTTAACACCCCCCCCCTTTGAGTGTGTCAAAGGTCGTCATTAGCTCATATTCCCATATTCTTCTGTCTTTTCTGCTTTTAAAATTTCCTCTTAAATCTTCATGTCATTGATGATAGTATGATTTTGATTGCAGAAATGTTTTGGCACAGGGAGGTCCATCTTCTGCTCTGTATTTGTGTTACGGTGAGAGTTCATTCTCAACCTAAGTGTCTGGCCTGTCTCCCCCACATAAAGACCCTCAGTGGTACACTTGGTACATAATATTAAATACACCACATTATATGTGCTGCAGGTGCAGGTTTCTGGGATGTTGTAGTCCTGATTGGCGTTGGGGATCTATATTTTATCCGTGAATAGTATGTGTGGGCAGGTCTTGCACTTTTTCTGTGTTAGTTGGAGGTGACAGTGAGCTGCTAATAACCATATTTATGAGATTTGGTGGCTGTCTATAGCACAGGAGAGGGAGGTCTGGAAATATGAATTTTAGACTGTCATCTTTTTGCAATAGTGGATATAGTTTGCGTGTCATTCCTCTAAGCATCTCCAGATGTGGGTTGTATGTGATGACCAGGGGCACCCGATTATTTTCCTGTTTGGTATTGTATGGTAACTATGTTCGATCGGATATCAGGCTGTTCGATGTGTTCGATTCGAATCGAACATCACGTGGCAAACTCCAAAAAAATTTGATTCCCCTCCCACCTTCCCTGGCGCTTTTTTTGCACCAATAAAAGTGCAGGGGAGGTGGGACAGGAACTACGACACCGGAGACATTGAAAAAAATTGGAAAAAAGTCATTGGCTGCCGAAATCAGGTGACCCCCATTTTAGACGAATAGTGAATTTCAGATCCGGGTCATATGAGACTGTGAACTTTGTGACTATGAGACAGGGATAGCTGTACAGGCTGGGATAGCTAGGGATAACCTTTATTTAGGTAGGAATGTTATTAAAAATAACTTTTTTGGGCTCTATCGGGTGTGTAATTGTGTTTTTTGTGAGATAAACTTTTTCCCATAGGAAAGCATTGGCCAGCGCTGATTGGCCAGAGTTCATAATTCGGCCAATCAACGCTGGCTCTGTCGGAGGAGGCGGAGTCTAAGGTCGGACCTGAATGGAAACTGGTGTGGAGCGATCTTAGACTCCGCCTCCTCCGGCAGAGCCAGCGCTGATTGGCCGAATTCTGTAAACTGGCCAATCAGCGCTGGCCAATGCATTCCTATTGGAAAAAGTTAGCTTGTGAAAATCGCAAGCTGACAGGGATTTCCATGAAATAAAGTGACTTTTATGCCCCCAGACATGCTTCCCCTGCTGTCCCAGTTGCATTCCAGGGTGTTGGCATCATTTCCTGGGGTGTCATAGTGGACTTGGTGACCCTCCAGGGACGGATTTGGGTTTCCCCCTTAACGAGTATATGTTCCCCATAGACTATAATGGGGTTCGAAACCCCAGTGAGCGACTGTTCCAATCGGATTTCGAACTTCGAACATTTTGGTGTTCGCTCATCTCTACTAATGACAAACACAAAAACATTTAGCAGCTCAGATGCTGCAGATGCCAGGCAGTATAAAACATTGCACCTTGAGGTTTTTTCTTAGTGCTTTCAGCTGTGCATTGTACAGTAGGTTCTCTGCAATATTCAGGTCCTACAGTCTACAGCTGGAGGTACTAAGAAAAACTTTAAAGAAAGTACACCATATTCTATACAAGGATGACAGTCTGTAAACAATAGAAATGAAGTGTCTGCCTTCTGCTGTGTCAACCTAGCCTAAAGGGTTCCCCCTAGTTCTCTTTAGTTAGAACAATTTGTAGATATGAGACAGTTATGTAGTTCCAATCACTCAAAGGTGTTTGGGTTTTAAGTACCAAGAAATATACAAAAGAACAAGAAAGAGTAAGGTGAAATATGCAGACATATTATTGCAGAAGAAGAAGCCTAAAGCTGCCATGAATCACAGGTACAAGATGTGTATTTTTGCGTATAAAGATTGATATTATTCTGCTCTACTGGGCTTGCCTATTAGTAACATACTGGAGTTCAAGCCTTATTCCCCTAAATAAGTCACATTTTGGTAAATATCTATTGGCTTGTTTTCTGATATAGAATGAAAAGAAAAGTCAAATTTTTTTGTTGCACATTACTGCTTCTTTTTTCTTTTTAAATTTTCTCCTTTCACCAATGGTTTTTTAAAAAAAAGTGTACAGAACAGGGCATCTAGGCAGACTGGGAAAATAACCCCACTGTCCATTACAAAACTGGCACAATATATACCAGAAATTTTGGGGATGGGGTGCAATGCATCTCCTGTGATGCACCCAAATTATTTAGAGGCCAGAGTTATTGGTCTTAATAAATAGACCACATTGCACTGGCTAAATATGCAATTAGCTTCAAGGTAAGGATTGTTAGCTTTGCAATTATTAACTCAAACTGAAAATTACGTTCTATGGCCATGACTACTATTTCAGTATATAGAGTTGGTACTTGACAGCCAATGTGATTTATAGTGTCCATGTTCTGCCAAATCAATCTATCTACACAGCCGATTTTCATGTTTTGTTACTTTTTCTGTTCCACTGAATTCACTAAAGAAGCCCTATTAGAGTATTAAAGTGTACCTAAAAGTGTAGACATATGAATAGTTCAGTCAAATTACTTACTGCTGTGGAAATGTATATACTGTACTAGTACTATGATGTGCTATTGTCTTGTGGTGGGAAACACCACTGATAATCTATTTTTTTATTTTTTTTTTAGTTCCAATTTAAACCATGGTCTATGACTGGTGTTGCAGTTTGTTTCAAGTAATTGAAAAGAAATACCAGGCATAGCCCATGTACAGTGCAGCAACCATTTTTGTAATTGCAAACAGTCTATTAACCTTGTATGTATATTTGGACAATATATGGTTGGCTTGATGTATGTATGCCACACGAGAAAGAGAGAGAAAGAGAGACGTAGCAGAGTTAAACCAAGCATCTGAAATTAGTTAAACTGCTGAAGTGCGATATCTTATCACAGAAGACAATACAAATCAAATAACTGAAAAATGTTATTTCCTGTGTCTTTTCATTGGTTTTTGTTATCCCCATGATGCCGCAGTTTATCCAATTGCAGGAGTTTCGTTTATCTTTGCTACATCTGTATATATGTTCTTGTCAGTGTGAGAGCGAGGATGTAGTTATTATGAAGTGTATTATAATCTAGTGTGAATATTCTAAATATAATATGGATACAGATCAATTACATTTATATTTTGCAGAATGCTTTTATGTAATTTAGAACTGTAATGATATCATATGTGGACACAGTAACTGATTATCAAATAATGACATAACACAAATCTTTGTAAAGTTCTTCATCCCTTTTTCCTCTAATTCAAGCTCTCTTTGAACATGTAGAGGACACTTAGTCTAATACTTTGAACATTGCTGTAGGCAGGAGAAAATGTTCTACAGATTTTAAGTTGTGTGGTCTGATGGGAACTGAGTTCTTCCAAAGTGAGTCATATAACACAGAGAAATAGATATTGTGACATACCAAGGGGAACAGTTGTAATCTTCCTCAGACATAAAATAATCACTTTTTCAAACAGGAGAATTTAAGGACATTTTGACCTACAGTAATGAAATAACTTCTAGTAGTAAGTTTGCACTTGTAAAGTGTCCCTGAGACTTAAGACATGAATTTAAGTATATATTTATGGCGTATATACAGTTGGAAAAAAAAATCCTAGATGGAAAAAACAAAGGTTATATTCAGATGTGATCAAAAATTTATAAACATGTAATCTCCACCAGTGAATATGTATCTATTATCTCTCACTCTCTCTCACTCTATCTACAGATATGTCCACCCTTAAAGGGGTTATGCCTATCATTGGGTGAGTTGTCTCTCAACAAGCCAAATATTCCAAACAGATGTCTCGATAAACACTTGCTGAAGGGAGATGAATAAAAATAAGAAATTCTTATCCTCACCTCTTCTGTTCTTCAGGCGTTCCACAGTGTACTCTTTGGGGCATTTCTAGGCTGTGACAAGACATTCTGTGCCCCAGAAGTCACCATTAAGGGCAGTGATTTGTCCTCAGAGGTCATGAAGCCAGTATGCCCCACTTGAAAGCTGAGGCCCAATCACAGGGCTAGTGGTGACCCTTGAGGCACATGATATCAATTGCAGGCCCATTGAGGACACTGGAGACAAACCCAGAGTACAATAATACAATTGAAATGTAATGGAAAGTTGAACTTCATGAAAATTCATCAAAACAAATTTTGTCGCATTCTCTTGAAGTTTCTCAAGGCTTACAGAGCATATTATACTGGATAGGGGACACTTGGGAGCATATTATACTTTGTAGTGCCACTGTGGAGACCATATTATACTAGGGGTATAAAAATTTTGAGAAAAAATCCTGCACAATACCAGAAAAGAGGGTCCGATCCAGAATCCGAAGGTGATAAATAAAATGGAACTTTTAGTCACAGTAAATTAAAAAAGTTACATAGTAACTATAAGTTAGGTTAAGTCACAACAAAGCAGTTGCTAATCCGTACCTTCCTCGTGATGTTATATTAGGGGTAGGTGGCTCTTGGGAGATTTTTATACTGTATGGGGATGCTGTGGGGAGCATATTATATTGTGTGAGGACATTGTGGGATATTATACAGAGGGGTCTCTAAGAAGCATATTATAGTTGTAGGGACACTGTGGAGCAATGTACCGCAGGGGCTACTGCATGGAATATATTATACTGTGTGGAGGCCATTGTGAAGCAACTGGGGGGATACTGTATTATACTGTTCACCGTATAAGTTACACACCATCTGTTTTATAGCAGATTTGCAATGTTAGTACAGTCTGTAATTATATGCTTGACCATTAAGAAACAGACACTGTTCAATGTAAAAAGAGCATACAAAAGTATGATAGTTCCTTCAAATAGTTGATCAGCAGAGGTACCAGGTGTTGAACCCCCAATGATCTTTTAGAGTTTTAGGACCTCCACAGATAAGCTGTTTCTGTTAGGAACCTGATGCACCAAATAACTCAGTAAGTACTGGGCGACTAGAATCCCCAAGCGCTGGGGCAAAAACAGTCCTGGGTGTGCTACGCTCTCCCAACCGAAGAGGAACCAGGCCCTGGAGTTCTTCACCATGGAGTAGCCAAATCAGGATGCAAAAGGGAGGTCAGGTGGAAGCCAAAGGTCATACGAAGGAGGTCAGGAAGGTCAGGATGGTGAAGTTGAACTTGGTAAAAGTCTAAGGCCCAGATTCGCAACTGCCCAGAGAGCGACATACACCCAGAGAACCCCAAGTAGGAGGACCCAGAAGGACCCAGACACTAACCTTAGAGTGAAGTCCCAGAGAGCAAGATGGTCTGGAGTCATGGTTGAACAGGAGGGTAATCCAGGAAGTTCACGCAAATACCGAAGGAGCAAATTTGTGGTCAAGCAAACCGAGTCAATAACTGGAGGTCACGTGGTAGCAGAAGGCAGAGGCAGAAGTGTAGTCAGGAGAGCCGGGTCATACACAGTAGAGTAGCCAAATCAGGATGCAAAAGGGAGGTCAGGTGGAAGCTAAAGGTCATACACAGGAGGACAGGAAGGTACCAAATCAGGATCACGTAGGGGAGTTAAGGCAAGGCGGGTCATACACATGCAGGAAAATCCAAATACAGGGAAAGAGGCAGGAGGTAGCAGGACAGGAGACAGGGAACAGGAGAGAAGCTCGTCACTAGGGGAGCCAGTACCACAGGGAAACAAATAACTAGTGACGGGCCGAAACCAAAATGAGGCCTAAATAGCCTGACCCCCCCCCCCTTGACCCCAGAAGTGCCTGTCATGGTGCTAGGGGGAAACTGGAACCTCCACACACTCAAGTGGAGACTTCCAGCCTACCCCAGTGCCGGAACAGGCTGATACTCCGGTGCTGGAAAGGGATTGGGTCGGGCACCTCTACGCAGCACAGCGGAGGCCTTGGCCTGTCCTAACAGTTTTTTAGGCAACCTAGCTCCCAGCATAGTTTACATTCTGAGCGCCATAGGCTCACTCATTGTCTTCTTGATAAACACAGTTGTGGGTACTATGGCTATATCCCTTTCAAGAATTTGAGATACAGTATCTGAAATACCAACTATAACCAAGACTAGGTATGTCACTACAGTGTTGGCCAAAAGTATTGGCACCCCTGTAATTCTGTCAGATAATACTCATTTTCTTCCAGAAAATGATTGCAAGCACAAATTCTTTGGTATTAATATCTTCATTTATTTTGCTTGCAATGAAAAAACACAAAAGAGAATGAAAAAAAGTCAAATTATTGATCAATGGAACCTAGCCTTAACCTCCTGTCTCAAGTATCTTTGTCAAAGTGTGAGCACCAGGCGGACGTTGGCACACACTATATAAAGGCTAGTCCCTGCCCAACAGGGGCAGAGGCCATGACGTCACCGATCATGCTTAGTATGGACAAAATGGGACCTAACCTCTGAGCGGCTCTAAAATGTCTAAGCATGCTCAGTAGGGAAAGAATGGCACTTAGCCCCTGAGCGGCTCCAAAATGTCTGAGTATGCTCAGTGGGCCAAAAGCTGGACTTAGACTCCAGACTCCCTGCTGCATGATGCCGAGGGTGAGGGTCGGATTGGCCTGCAGGTGGCACTGTGCGCCGGGACGGAAACCTGCGGGACCCGATCCTAACATTTAGTTATTGCCACCACCTGTTAGGTGCCTCAGGTAAGTACCAGGTGCTGTTAATTGCACAAATTAGAGAAGCATCACGTGATTTTTCAAACAGTGCCAATACTTTTGTCCACCCCCTTTTTATGTTTGGTGTGGAATTCTATCCAATTTGGCTTTTTGACAATTCTTTTTGTGGTTTTCCATTGAAGACAAATTAAATGAAGATAATAATACCAAAGAATTTGCGATTGCAATCATTTTCTGGAAGAAAATGAGTATTATCTGACAGAATTGCAGAGGTGCCAATACTTTTGGCCAACACTGTATAGCTGCATCCATGTATATTGGAGTAGTAGATTGGCGTTATTGGCCCCTGAGCCAGCGAAATTTGCACCTCATATATGATGAGGCGTATACCTTATAAATGAGAGGCACCATCCACTGGGCCTAGCACCTGGAGGGAAATGTACACCAGCTCATGGCTGGTCTAGATTCCTGATATAATTCAGTGCACTGTCAGCTTTCTAGCTGTATATAAAACCACAATTTCATGAAGACAAGAAAGGTCCTCTTTAAATCATGATGCAAAACTGTGACAAGTTGCTGTGCAAATGTGTGAAGTTTTGTTGCCTGATTCATGTTCACTCTAGCCACAGAGCTGCACCATGTATTAACACCCAATGACTTAGGTACCCAATAGCAAAGGTATCCTATTTGTCAGTGTAATATGCCATGTAATGAGGTGGTGACAGTGGAATATGCTTGGGGGGTGGTAGATTCCCTTTAATAAACAACCATTCCTAAATGTAATTCAAATGCATATTATGATTATTAAAATTATATAATTAATGTAAAAACATGTAATAAACCTAAAAGATCTTCTATAGGATGTAACATTTTCAGGTTTTATTTATTCATGATATATAAATTACAGAAATTGGCAATGATGCTTAATTAGCTCATATCAAGACAAGCTAATCTGATTTTGAAATAAATCAATTGTGTGTTTTTATTGTCTAGAATTAATTACATTGCAAACAAATGATTACAACATTCAAGTTTTGTCAGGCAATTAATTCACAATTTATGACACAGGAAGCATGCATTATTGAGATTTATATCAGAAAATCAAGCCATAATTAAATTGTTTTCGAAATTGAATTTACATTTGTCTCTCTAGCTTTAAAATTAGCAGTTTAATGGTCTGAAGTAAATCACCCAGTATTTTATCTACAGTGTTCACATTCAAAATTGTTTTCCTTTCTTAAGACAATTCTATTTTTCAAGAATAAATTAAAAAATTGGAAAAAAAAAAAAATTCTAATGCAGCACGACTACAGTAGCTCAATTATTAAGAATAGGGGAAAAAGACCATTACTGGTAGAACGGAAGAAGATATAATCAAGACATATAAATGAGAAGTACTTTTTGGTTTTTGTTGTTTTGTTCATTTGAATGTGAAATGCAGAAATTCACATTCTTCCTACCAAAACTGAAATTTACAGTAGGAGAAGGACCAGACATGGACCCACCGGGAAACCAAGTCTCAGGAATTGCGCTTCCACCACCATGAAATTTGTATCGGATTTATTTGTCAAAACAACACTACGCGTTTCGGGCTTATCACAGACCTTTATCAAGTGTAATGAGCTCTATAGCCGTGTTTATTTTAAAACTGAAATTTAGATTTTTATTACATTAGGAATGTGAACTATATGTCAAATTTGTAATAATACTACTGAGTGTAATGTATTAAAGAGGCTCGCTATCGGTATACATAGTACGGCAGATTTACTACTACTGTCTAAAAGATAGTCAGTGCAAACTTAGACTAGACAGAACCTTAAGCCTTATGCATAATCAACCATGATTTTTCAATGCATCTATTCACTATTTATATGCGTTTCCACAGTGCATGTTTCATTGTGTATCAATTTCTTTTATGGCCGTGAAAAACCCCCTAAGGACACAGCCAAAAGCCTTAACCTCTTCCCACCGCAAGCATTTTTTTATTTCAATGTTTGACTCCATGCCTCACAAACCCCATAACCTTGTTATTTTTCCATTCACTGAGCCACGTGAGGGCTTAATGTTTTTGAGACAAATTGTACTTTGTAATAATAATATTTAATTTTCTGTATAATGTACTGGGAAGCTCAAAAAAAAAATTCAGAATGGGATGGAATCGAAGATACTGTGCAATTTTCTAATGAGCTTTGTTTTTACAGTGTTCACTGTGTAGCCAAAATGGCATGTCACCTTTATTGTATGGGTCAGTACAATTCCAGGGTATCCAAAGTTAGGCCAGGGCGTCCACAGCATGAGACACTCTCCTGTTTAGGCCCATTCATTCGGCATCCCATAGCAGCTAGCCGTGTGGAAGTTTGCAAAGTGGAAACCATTTTCCGCCATGTGAACATAACCCAAAGAGTGGTCTACACTGTGTTTTAAGCCAATTTATGGTTAGACTCATACTGAACTTGTTTGACCCAAAACAAATCTTGGACCCGAGTTACATGAACCCTAAACAAAACAGATTCTGAGAGATTTGCCCTTCTCTAGTGTTTAAGAAAGTTTATTGACTATTGTGAATTTAACCAGTAAACTTCCTTAAACTTTGATATTTATAAAGAAAGAATGTGGTACCATTACTCATGTAACATGAACATTTACACATTTTTACAATATTACCAGAATTACAACAATAATGATTAATTGAAGAGTCGCAGGGGAATATATCTGTAATATTTTAATGACAAGAATCTGTAATGTTTTACTTAAACAAGGGACTCAAAGAGAAGGAGTGTTGTGGGCTAGAGGAGTTAGTGACTGTTATACAGATGCTCATCCCCAACACCCACAAGTGTCAATTATTTTATGGGAAGCCAATTTACCTATCAGTATATTTCTGGGCATGCTCGAGGAAAATGGTGTACCTGAAGGGAACTCATGCAAACATACAAACTCCCATAGATTAATGTCCCCTCCAGATTACTCCCACAAATTCATATCCCACAACCCCCCTGGTTGTCCCCACCGTGCTACCTCCCCCAAGTTTCCCCTACTGTTTCAAGCCCCCATCAGGTTGTCCCAACAGTATCATGTCCCCCCACACTGATATGTCCCACTCAGGCTGTCCCCGCAGTATTATATCCTCACCCCAGGTTGCCCCCAGAGTACCATGTCCCGCTACCAGTGGCATAGCTAATGGGGAGGCAGAGGGGGCGGCTGCCCCAGGTCCACTGATATTGTGGGGGCCACTCCGGGGCTGCCATTAATAAGTACTTTACTTTTACCTAAATTGCTGTCTGCAGCTCTAGTTCACACACTTTCCGCAACTAACTGTCTTGTAAACTGCAAGCCATTTCAGACCTGCACTTTACAATACACCGAGTCCACAGGCAGAATATGTCTGCTTCTCGGCACATGTATCATAGCATCATGCCGCCTGTGCTGAGACACAGATGTGCTGTGCATGGACTCTGCACATACAGCGCAGGTCAAGAAGAGAAGGCGGTAGCTCCATTCATTAGGATCGCAGGTAGGTGAGTATACCTTTTTTGGGGGGGTTATCGTCATTGTGGTTATTTCAACATTATAAGTGGGTAGTTAGAAGGGGGAATTATAACTATAATGGAGGATTCGTTAGGGTGTATTATGACAATAAGGGATCATTTATTTAACACTAGAAGTCCCAGAGAGGGGTCATTTAACATTTCTACCTTTGGAACCCAGAGACGGGTTGAATGACCTGAAGGAGTTAAAGAGGACCTTTCACCACTTTTGGGCACATGCAGTGTTATATACCGCTGGAAAGCTGACAGTGCGCTGAATTCAGCGCACTGTCGGCTTTCCCGATCTGTGCCCGGTGTAAAGAGCTTACGGTGCCGGTACCGTAGTGCTCTATGGTCAGAAGGGCGTTTCTGACCATTAGCCAGAGACGTCCTTCTGCATCGCGGCGCCAATCGCGCTGTACTGTGGAGCGGGGAGGAACTTTCCAGCAGTATATAACACTGCATGTGCCCAAAAGTGGTGAAAGGTCCTCTTTAAGCAAACACCTATAATCACAGTCTATTGTTCTGTAATTAAGGCCATTACTGTCACACCACAGGAGGTTGTTTTCCATTGAGTTTAGCCATTTAATTTCTAGTTAGTTCTATTCAGTTTATTGTATTAATATAAAGACTATACATATTGTATAGTTAAGTTTTATTTGAGCAAAAAAGCACTGAAACAATGAATCATTTTTTAGATATTTTAAATAGAATCAGAAATTTTAGAGCAAGGTACAGCTGTGAGTAATGACCAGAAACATTTGTCTAAGGTAGGGGTAGGGAACCTTTGGCTCTACAGCTGCTGTGAAACTACAACTCCCAGCATGCTCCATTCACTTCCATGGGAGTTCCCAGAACAGCAGAGCCAGTATGCATGCTGGGAGTTGTAGTTTTGCAACAGCTGGAGAGCCATACGTTCCCTACCCCTGGTGTAAGGCCTCAAGCACACTAGCGATTTTCCAGCGTTTTTTTTTTTTTGTGCAAATTTTTTTCGTGCGAAAAAATCCCAGAGGAGTGATCTAAATGACCAATGGGACTGATCGCAAAAGTAGCGCAAGTAGCTGCGATTTTTTTTGCAATTTTTTTTTTTGCACCCATTGTCTCATATCTAAATATACAAAAATGTAAATATACAAAAGAACAACTGTTATTTGTTTCCATGCTTTTATTTTTGCTATGAAAATAATAATAAAAAAAAAATAAAATACTAGGAATAAAACAATTCCACACATATTTACAATAGGCTGCTGTGGGGGCTGCGTGTGTGTGTGTGTGAGTGGCAGGTCCTTCTTGTGTGACTAGCATTTCAGCACTCACTCAGCAGTCTGTCTGCACTGTCGGAACAAACCTGGCACTGCCTGGGTATGTCCCTGGTACATTTGCCACACGTGTATTTGTAGCAGTCAACACATCTCTCAGTTGCACAATTGTTCGTGCATCGATGGTTGACCTGACACTTCGCCCTTTTGCCAGGGCTGGGTGTGGAAGGTTGTTGCCGAAGGAGTTTCTCCTTGCATGCCTTCTTTTCAGTCACATGAAAGCCACCTAACTCTTTTGCAAGCTCAACCAGGAAGTCCACCCGTCTCTCCTGCACCCCAGTGCATGCCTGATAAAGAACATAAGCATTCAGTGCTGCCATGTCAATCATGTTGTAGAACACGGTGACTGGCCATCTCCGTGTTCCTGCACGCACGCTGTACTCCCGCACCATTTGGTCCATTACATCCACACCGCACTTTGTGTGGTTGTATTGTGTGACCGTGTTTGGCTTCCTTTTGCTGGTATCCTCAGTCTCAACCACACTGTGCATGCTGCTGAGAATGTAGACGGCCTTCTTTCGTTTAGGTGCATACACTGTCAGTGTGGCACCAGTGGTTGAAAACACCTGAGTGGTGAATTCAGTGCTGTGAACTATTTGTGAACTAGTCACCTATTTATCCCCCACAGCACAAAAGGCTGCATGCAAATTTGCTAAGGTGTTGGGGGTGGGCAGACACACTTAGGAGCAGCTTACATTCTTTTGTTTACACTCTCTTACAAGACCTGAGGTGGATCAACACCATTGTCCCCTGCAGATTCCTCAGACAATGGCCACATCTGCAAAAGATATGAAGCTAATTGGAGCCATCAGAGTTGCCTGTTTGGATTAAGGGTCATTTGACCCTCTTTCAGGACTTCAAGGGGGAGCTCGAAATTTCTGGGACTTCTAGTGGTAAGGGGGCATTATGATGATAAGGGGTCATTTATATAAGGGCTATTGGGGCATTAAGAATATAAGAGGGAAGTTGTTTAAGGGGCCATCATTTATATAAAGGGTCATTAGTGGTATTATGAACATAAGGAGGTGGTCATTTATATAAGGTATCATTTGAAGTGCAGTATTTATGTCAGGGGGATCGACCATAATACGAGGTAGCACTTTGGCTTTATTAAGGCTAAGGCCCCACGTATTAGGCCGCAGCAATAAAGTGCTGCAGGAAAAACACAGCGGTAACGCATCGTGGTTTCTCCTGCAGTGCTTTTCACTGAATGTCCGCAGAGGTTTCCTCTGCAGACTTTCTGCTTCCATTATGCCTATATATAGGGTATAGGGCGATTGCTAGCACTTCCATTGGTATAATTGAGATGCTGGGGTTTCAAAAACTGGAACGGTTTTGGAAAACACAGCAGGTCTGCTACACGTAATTTTAACGCAGTATGTGAATGGGATTTGCTAGAAATCCAACCACTCTGCAGTAACTGTAAATCGCTGCTTATTTTCCCATGACATTATCGCCACATGTGGCCCCGCCTTAGGCAATTTTCCATTTTTATTGATCTATCCTCAGAACAGATCATCAATAATAGATAAGTGAATCCCCCCTGGTCAGCTGAAGGGGCTATGACGCCTGTTTATATAACTCGCTGTCTGTTTATAGTGACCGTATGATGTAGTTACAGTCTTGTCACATAGACGTGTATAGGACAAGGCTGTAGTTACATTACATGGCCGCTATAAAATGTATGATACTACATAAACAGAGAAGGGGTCATGAAACTTACTCAGGTACCACAGTTCATTCACACAGCTGATCCTGGGGGTCCTGGGTATTGGAATCCCAATAATTTTTTGCTTTTTTTATTACCTTTTAACTAAGAAACACTTGGGACATTTTTAATAAGGGGCATTATTTACAGGGGGTACACAGGGAAGTTATTAATTTAAACATGCACTTGGGGGTATTATTAATTATGGGGGGTTATATTATATATCCTTTAATTGAGGGTAGGATGGGTGTGCAGATTGCCCCCACAGTATCATATCTCCCCACAATGGCATGCCCCCCTCACATTGCCCCCATAGTATCATGTCCCCCACACTGACATGTCCCCTCAGGTTGCCCCCATATTATCATGTCCTCATCCCAGATTCCTCAACAGTTTCATGCCCCCCAGGTTGCCTCCATAGTTTTAAGGCCCCCCACTGTATATTTCAAAGAAAAAAAAACCTTAAAGAGGACCTTTCACCATTTTGCCCACAGGCAGTTCTTTATACTGCCGGAAAGCTGACAGTGCGCTGAGTTCAGCACACTGTCGGCTTTCCCGATCTGTGCCCGGTGTGAAGAGCTTACGGTCAGAGACGTCCTTCTTCACAGAACAGCCAATCGCGCTGTGCTGTGAGAGCCGGGAGGAACGCCGCCCTCCCTCTGCTCGCACAGCTCGTCCATAGACGAGCATTATCAGGGAGGGAGGGGGAGGTTCCTCCCGGCTCTCACAGCACAGCGCGATTGGCTGTGCTGTGAAGAAGGACGTCTCTGGCTAACTGTCAGAAACGCCCTTCTGACCATAGAAGAGCTACGGTACCGGACCGTAAGCTCTTCATACCGGGCACAGATCGGGAAAGCCGACAGTGCGCTGAACAGCTGTCAGCTGTCCGGCAGTATATAGAACTGCCTGTGGGCAAAATGGTGAAAGGTCCTCTTTAATACTCACCTTTCCTGTTACCCCGTTCACTCTTTTATCTGGTTTTGGAGTCTTCCATGAGCAACAGGCCCGATGTAAGTGATGTTACTACATTGCACCTTTGGCTCTCAGGACACCGGGAACTAAGACAGCAGCTGGGTGGTGAAACAGGGAACAGTTGGCTTCCTACTTCATCATTGGCTTCAACTCATCAGTGGACCCACTGCCCTGGACAGCGGGACAACAAATGTAGTACTGTCCCGCTTTCCATAGGAGACCCTGCAACCATAGGGCCCATTGAAAGTGCAATGTTGATCCTATGGCCCTGCATAGGACCAATGGTAAAGTGGGCCTGATGCGAATAGACACACTGGATTCAATGTATTCTCGAAATGGACATGTGACGAACTTTGTGAATAAGCTCTTAAACTGTGCCAGATTTCTCAAAGTGTCTGATGCTGTTTGATAAATCTAGCCAGTTAAACTGCCTAGTCTAACTTTACAACTGCTATTAGTTGGCATAAATGTTCTTGGCACTGGTGCATTTTAGGTACACAGAGTTGCAACTTAGGACACACTCCAATATGCCATATTACTTTCCCAATAGGCCACAGTTTGGCAGTGTCTAAAATGTATCTATAACACCAAATAAATGTTCTGCGCCGCATGTTAGTCAGGTTTTTGCAAATTATGCCTGAATTCTTGTGCATTTTGCTTAATATATTTCCTCTATCGCAAGATGACTTTGAAGGTTCCTGAATACTGCTTTGGTCATATAAAAATATATTTACTTCTATTCAGATTTACAAACACAGCAGGCAAAATCCACAATCTTTTCATGTTGCGTGTCAATTGATGTTAATTGTTTTATTTTCATTTTTTTTTTTTTTTTTCACTTTACAGCCCTATGCATGGCTTTGTATGAAAAAGGTGGTATTTTAGGTTAAATAATTGATTGCCTAGAAAGATGCACAAAAGAAAAGCCCATATGCAACATTCACTTAGTAACAGTAGGAAATACATATTTAACAGCCCGGGACTTAATCTAAATGTGCTCAAATGTGTTTGTTTAACATCAGGGGATGTCTTTAAAGTTTGAATGTGTTTATTTCAATGGAAGTAATGTCTGTTGTGGAATACTGCAGCTATCAGAAACAGCTGTTCGTAATAAACACGTTATACGTGTTAGAATATACAATAAACCTGCGCATTCAAATGTCCCTATACTTAGAAAAGAATAATAGTTGCCATAATTTCACTTTGCATTCCGGTAGGACAGTCATATTTTCCTATTAGTAAAACTAATTTACATACAATACCAATTTGTTATAATAAAATGAAATATTTGATTAGACAAAGTCACAGTAGTTTAATATCATGCAGTACACATATTTCACAGTTAAAGATAAAGTAACAAAAACTGTGACCACCACAATGGGCAAGACTGTCCCATGGACAGTTCAAGGGTTAAAAATAAATTTTCTCACTCAACATCTTTCCACATTTTGATTGCATGCTTTATCTTAAAAAAAATAAAATAAATCTGTTTAAGAGGTTGTCTAGGCAATTTTTTTTTAAATGTGCAAGCAGCACTTTTCTCTCCGTATTTTTCACGTGGAAACCGAGCAGAAACCACATGGACCCCATTATAGTCTATGAGGTCCGTGGGTTTCCTCAGGTTCCTTTTTTTTGTGGGTTAGGTTTTTGTTCGGGGGTCCCAAAGCAGGCTCCCTGAATGGAAACCCATGTTCAGAGGTTAACTGGGTCTTAGGCCAAGATGGAATCCAGGGTCAGTATTTCAACAGTCCTCTGTTTGTTCAATAGGAATACATGACAAAGAATGTATCACACAAAATAAAATAAATTAATAACGTGAATATGCAAAAAAGGACGCAACAATTCATGTATAAATAACACTGGCCGACAAAAAAAAACAAAACACTATGATAACTTTTTTTTATCTGGTAAGGTGATTTCAAATGTTTTTAGGTGCTGATCTCGAATCTGCAGTTAGTTTTTCTGTATCACCCACCGTTTTTTTTCTAATTAGCCTCAACGTGCAACGAATGAAATTTATAATAGAAAAATTTAAAATTTAACATACATTTATAATGAACATTGTTTATTTACGTTCTTATGGTATTACTATACATCTGTTTGTATTTTTTAATTCTTTTGCTAGTAAAACTGCGTACATTGCTTTTCCTTTTGTACGATTTTTCTGATTGGTCTCGATGTAGCAATTAGCAGTAGTCTCCCATCATTGTAACGTTCCAACGACCCTGATATCTTTTCTCCATCACCTTGATATCCTGATGTAATCGTTCGCCTTGTTTTTTGCTAACTGCTCTAAGATTTTTAGGGAAAAATCTCACATGCGAATTCAAAAAGTGAAGTTTGAGGCTCATCAGTCATCCTAGATTTTGAAATTTTTGCAGCATATTTTGAATGATTTTTTCATAGTCTGGATTTTTGTGATTTCCAAGAAACTTGGTTACCACATCATGAATGCTTTCCATGCCTTATTTTCATCTTCTGTCATTGTCGCTTCAAAATTAACATCAAACATCAGATTTTGGATATCAGGCCCAATAAAAACACCTTCTTTAAGTTTCGTTTCTGAGAGGTGAGGACATTTTTCACTCAAATATGTGAAACATGGTCCAGTCTTAGGTAAGGCTTTCACAAATTGTTTCATAATGCCTAATTTGATGTGAAGAGGAGGGAGCAACATTTTTTTTTCGGATCAACCAAGCTCCTACGCAGAACATTTTTCTCTCCAGGAGTAAGGGATTAACAAACACGCCATTCTTTTTTTATCCAATGAAGGTCACAAGCTCTACTGTCCCACTCACACAAAAAACATGGGAATTTAGTAAATCCTGACTGCTGACCTAGTAGCATGCAGAGTACCTTTAAATCCACAGAGCACCCATTCATGTTCTGGATACTTTATCTTGTCTAGGATTAGTTGAGGATTTTCATAACCTTATTTAAGGCCCACAGAATGAGCAACAGGAACAGAAGCGTATTGGTTGCTTATTGAGCAGAACAGCTTTCAAGCTTCTTTTGGATGAATCAATGAAGAGCCTCCATGCATCTGCTTCGTACTATATATCAAAAGCAGTCATCAATCCAGGGACATCATGAAAAAACACCAGGTTTTCTTCCTGTTCAAAATAAGGAGTAAACTTCAGTTCTCTCTTTCTATAAAAGTACACTGACGTTCCTTCGACCAATAGATTTTTTTTCTTGTAAACGTGAACCCAGTAGTTCTGAATTTTCTTTACTAAGTCCAAGATCCCTCACTAGGTCATTCAGCTCATCTTGGGGGAACAACTGGCGCTGAGCGCTCAAACCACATTCAAACTGTGGATCCGTTTCATTTTTCTGTCCATCACTTTCGAGAGAATCTGTATCCAAAGGCATCTCTAACAATATAGAGGGTTGAGGCACAGGAATTTCTTCGCTGTGAGGCACAGGACGAATGGAAGATTCACCACATATATAGCAAAAGGAATTTGGAGATAACACAACCACAAACAACATGGGATGCCATTTTAAAAAAATACTGAATGAAAATATAATATAAAGCAGGAACAGAACTTATGCAGTAAGGACCTTATAGCCAGGATAAAATAGCGTTTAACCAAATGACTTACGATGATTGGTAAATGAATTAGATATGTAATTACAGTGTTAGCCAAAAGTATTGGCACCCCTATAATTCTGTCAGATAAAACTCATTTTCTTCCAGAAAATGATTGCAATCCCAAATTTTTTGGTATTATCTTCATTTAATTTGTCTTCAATGGAAAACCACAAAAAGAATTGTCAAAAAGCCAAATTGGATATAATTCAAAATTCCAAACATAAAAAGGGGGTGGACAAAAGTATCGGCACTGTTTGAAAAATCATGTGATGCTTCTCTAATTTGTGTAATTAACAGCACCTGTTACTTATCTGAGGCACCTAACAGGTGGTGGCAATAACTAAATCATACTTGCAGCCAGTTGAAATGGATTAAAGTTGACTCAACCTCTGTCCTGTGTCCTTGTGTGTACCACATTGAGCATGGAGAAAAGAAGGAAGAACAAATAACTGTCTGAGGACTTGAGAAGCAAAATTGTGAGGAGTCCATCTCCAAAGACCTGAATGTTCCTGTGTCTATCGTGCGCAGTGTCAAGAAGTTTAAAGCCCATAGCACTGTTTCTAAGCTCCCTAGATGTGGACGGAAAAGAAAAATTGACGAGGGATTTCAACGCAAGATTGTGCGGATGGTGGATAAAGAACCTCGACTAACATTCAAACAAGTTCAAGCTGCCCTGCAGTCCGAGGGTACAACAGTGTCAACCTGTACTATCCATCGGCGTCTGAATGAAAAGGGACTGTATGGTAGGATACCCAGGAAGACCCCACTTCTTACCCAGAGACATAAAAAAGCCAGGCTGGAGTTTGCCAAAACTTACCTGAGAAAGCCAAAAACGTTTTGGAAGAATGTTCACTGGTCAGATGAGACAAAAGTTGAGCTTTTTGGGAAAAGACATCAACATAGAGTTTACAGGAAAAAACAAGGAGGCCTTCAAAGAAAAGAACATGGTCCCTATAGTCAAACATGGCGTAGGTTCCCTGATGTTTTGGGGTTGCTTTGCTGCCTCTGGCACTGGACTGCTTGACCGTGTGCATGGCATTATGAAGTCTGAACACTACCAACACATTTTGCAGCAGATGTAGGGCCCAGTGTAGGAAAGCTGGGTCTCCCTCAGAGGTCATGGGTCTTCCAGCAGGACAATGACCCAAAACACACTTCAAAAAGCACTAGAAAATGGTTTGAGAGAAAGCACTGGAGACTTCTAAAGTGGCCAGCAATGAGTCCAGACCTGAATCCCATAGAACACCTGTGGAGAGATCTCATAATGGCAGTTTGGAGAAGGCCCCCTTCACATCTCAGGGACCTGGAGCAGTTTGCCAAAGAAGAATGGTCTAAAATTCCAGCAGAGCATTGTAAGAAACTCATTGATGGTTACCGGAAGCGGTTGTTCACAGTTATTTTGTCTAAAGGTTGTGCTACCAAGTATTAGGCTGAGGGTGCCAATACTTTTGTCTGGCCCATTTTTGGAGTTTTGTGTAAAATGATCAATGATTTAAAAAAAAAATTTCATTCTCTTTTGTGTTTTTTCATTGCCAGCAACATAAATGAAGATATTAATACCAAAAAGTTTGTGCCTACAATCATTTTCTGGAAGAAACTGAGTATTATCTGAGAGAATTGCAGGGGTGCCAATACTTTTGGCCAACACTGTACATTGAGAGATACTGATACGTAAAATTGAGCTTAGCTCTGATTGGCTTAAACACACTTCCAATAATGAAAAGTGGGTGGGGCTTTTGTATAAATCTGATACGTGATAGACAAATTTGGAGAAATTTGAGCAAATTTTTTGGTCATTGGCCTGTGTAATAAATACATAGCACATATCTCCCTTACAAGAACATGTTTAAAGTTCATATACATAAAGTACACATGTAAAAGAGGGACACATCAATCAATATATATAAAACTCAAAATCTTTAGTAGTCCGCTCTATACAAATCCAATCTGGGTGAAATTTGGCACGCCCCCTCTCCACCCACAGGAGCAGAATACTGAGCATGTTACATCTTGCTGGCGTCCCCCATCATGAGATTGGGGCCCTCAAAGTTAGGCCCTATACATATAATGGGGAAAAATGAAATTGAAAGTGCTGAGGGGAAAACAACAGTTGTGACTGACAGGGATGGATTATAGCAACGGCGCAAAAGAGTCACTGACAAAGGGGCCGCACCCTCACACACAACACAAAAACATTTCACAGACACCATATAAACATCACACTGACAACACATATACACCAAACCCACAAGCACAACACTACACAAATTCCACCAAACACCACACAAACACCAGACCACTCTAGACACACACACAAGATCAACACCACCCCACAAACACCACAACACCACCCCATAAATACCACATGTACACCACACACACACACACGTGTTCACGCACACGCAAGGACCACGCATGCACACAAACACACTCAGATGCAGGGCCGGCATCAGCGCACGGCATAGTCGGTCAAGTGCCGGGGCCCACAGAGCCTCTGGGGGCCCCCCGGCACTTGCCCGCCCCCGCACTTACCTGACCCGATTTCAGCTCATCGGCGTCCGTCGGACGCCGATGAGCTGAATACATAAGAGATTAAAGCAGGAGCTGTGAGCTCAGCTCCTGTTTTAAAGCTGCGGCCCGGCGTGCGTGTGTAGGCGCAATGATGTCATCACATCGCGCTTACACACGTAAGCCGGGCCGCAGCTTTAAAGCAGGAGCTGAGCTCACAGCTCCTGCTTTAATCGCCTATGTGAATGGAGTGAGAGAGCGGAGAGAGGAGTGTCGGGGGAGCGATGGAAGGTGAGTGTAAGTGTTTGTTTTGTATTAAATATTAAGGTGGAACATAATGAAGGGGGCCCATGAAACTGGGGGGCAAATGAAGGGGAGGGGAGGAACGGCATGACACTGGGGAAGATGAAGGGGGTGGGGAGAGAACGGCATGAAACTGGGGACAGAGATGGAGGGGGCCCAATGAAACTGGAGGGGGGGCAAATGAAGGGGAGGGGGGGAACGGCATGACACTGGGGCATATGGGGGGGGGTGGAACAGCATGACACTGGGGCAGAGACAGGGGGACATGAAACTGTGGGCAGATGAAGGGGGAGAACGTGATGAAACTGGGGACAGAGATGGAGGGGGGACATGAAACTGGGGGCAGAGGAAGGGTGTATATGAAACTGGGGGAGAGATGTAGGGGGGCATATAATTTACGGGTGACTGTAGGAGGATTATACTATGTGGGAGCACATGAAAATAAATGAGAATGAGCGGAGTCAACATAAAAGTGGGTGGAGCCAAATTTGCTGCGGCGCACTCTGTGCGCATTGCACATTTTACCCCTTTCTACTCTTTAAAACTTGGGAGGTATGGCGTTGGTGACGCCACACTCCTGCGTGACGTCACTCGCTTCATCTGTGATGCACAGTGCCTCAACTCCCCCACCTCCTTTACAAGGGGCCCACTGAGGCTCTGTCGCCCAAGGGCCCATAAAAACCTGGAGCCGGCCCTGCTCAGATGAATGCATACTACGCACATGGACGAATAGAGCACATGTGTACTCCGCACGCATAGACACTTGCACTGTGCACACACAACACGTGGATCACATGCGCACATAAACGCATAAATATACACAGACCACACAAGTGCATGCACACATGCATACATACACATGGATCACCTGCATGCACACACAGGCATACATATAAACAGACCACACACATGCATGCACACATGCATACATAAACATGGATCACACGTGTGCACACACACATAAATATACATGAACCATACACATGCATGCACACATACACATGGATCACACTTGCGCACACATGCATACATATACACAAACCATACACGTGCATGCACACACATATACATACACATGGATAACACACGTGCACACACACACACAGATACATATACACTGACCACACACACAAATACATACATATGGATCACACGCATGCACACACATACACGCACGCACTGACAAAACATGTCTGGTATCCTTAGTGGCTTGTTTGCCCATGGATTTTGCAGTTCCATGGGTTTCTTTGTGCGCAAAGCTGTGAATTTTGGCAATTATGGCTCAGATTTTCAGTGGAAATGGGGGACTATTTTTCCTAGATGCACCAGGAGGTTCTGGTAAAACATTTTAAATTAATTTTCTGCTTGCAGAAATTTGTTTAACCCCTTCCCGACATCCGCCGTAATAGTACGGCGCTGCCGGGAAGGACTTCCCGCAAACCGCCGTACTACTACAGAAACTACAGAAACTGTGTGCGCACCATGCCCTGCGGGTGTCAGCCGTAACATACGGCTGACAATGCCCTGTAACACCTGCGGTCAGAACCGGGGTGCCAATGTTCGTAGGGGGCAGTCTGGGGTCTGATCAGTGACCCCGGGTCTGCCCCATCACTTACCCCTCCACGTACCTGGTTGATCCTGCCCAAAAGGAAGCTGTCATCCCTGTGCGTCTACACAGGCTGACAGCTTCCTCTACACTGCAATACACATGTAACGTGTATTGCAGCGTATATCTAGTGAAGCAGTGATCAGCAGATCACTGCTTCAATCCCCCATGGGGACAGAGAAAAAAATGATAAAAAAAAGTAAAAATAAATTTTTTTAAATAAGTTTAAAATAAATTAGAAATAAATGAAGCCCCAAAAATCCCTTTTTCCCCCATATAAAATGTTTTATTATGTAAAATAAAGAAAAATAGAAAGAAACATTACATATTTGGTATCACTGCGTCCATAGTAACCTGAACAATAAAATTAAAACATTATTTAACCCGACCAGTAAAAGTCATAAAAAAAATGTAGAAAACCACACAAAATAATGATTATTCACCAACTTTCCTTACAAAATGTTCAATAAAAAGTAATCAAACGGTCAGATGAAAACCAAAATGGTACCAATAAAAAGCAGAGGTCATCCCGCAAAAAATAAGCCCTCAACTAGCTCTGTCTAGCGAAAAATAAAAATGTTATGCCTTTCAGAAGATGGTGATACAAAAATAATAGATTTTTTTTTTCCCTTAAAGAGGACCTTTCACCACTTTTGGGCACATGCAGTTCTATATACTGCTGGAAAGCTGACAGTGCGCTGAATTCAGCGCACTGTCGGCTTTCCCGATCTGTGCCCGGTGTAAAGAGCTTACGGTGCCGGTACCGTAGTGCTCTATGGTCAGAAGGGCGTTTCTGACCATTAGCCAGAGACGTCCTTCTGCCTCGCGGCGCCAATCACGCTGTGCTGTGGAGCCGGGAGGAACTCCCCCCTCCCTCTCCTGATAATACTCGTCTATGGACGAGCTGTGTGAGCAGAGGGAGGGGGGCGTTCCTCCCGGCTCCACAGCACAGCGTGATTGGCGCCGCAAGGCAGAAGGACGTCTCTGGCTAATGGTCAGAAACGCCCTTCTGACCATAGAGCACTACGGTACCGGCACCGTAAGCTCTTTACACCGGGCACAGATCGGGAAAGCCGACAGTGCGCTGAATTCAGCGCACTGTCAGCTTCCCAGCAGTATATAACACTGCATGTGCCCAAAAGTGGTGAAAGGTCCTCTTTAATTGAATATTACTCTGCACAAATAGCAATGCATTAAAAAAAATGTATGACCCGCAGAATAAAGCTAACATGTTACTTATGCTGTACGCTGCACGGGAAAAAAAATGCTAAAAAGCAATGCCAGAATTAATGTTTCCTTTTACATTCCACCCAGAAAGAGTTAATAAAATGTAGTCAATAAGTTACAGGCACCCCAAAATGGTGGCATTGAAAAGTACATCTAATACCGCAAACACCAAGCCCTCATATGGCCACATTGCCAGAAGATAAAAATAAAAATCTAGCTTGTACAATGTGAAGACAAAAACCCCAAAAGTCGCCAAATCATAAGTGGCTGCGACTAGAAGGAAATGTGTAAGCTGTGCGAGCGTTTTCAGGGGACACCCCATATTTAGAACTTATGAGAGATAATACACCAGCGCTGATCCCCCAGAATGCCCTTCTTCCCCATCCGTGTCATAGGAGCTAGTGGAAAATAGAATGGGATTTGGTGTACCCAATTTACTCCGCACAGCTTACATATTCACTTCTGGGTTACTAATGCTCACTACATCACTTGATAAATTCTTTGAGGGCTGCGGTTTTCAAAATGGGGTCACTTTCTAGAGGTTTCCACTGTTTTGACTCCTCTAGGGCTTTGTAAATGCAACATGGTTCCTGAAACTGACCACAGCCAGATCTGCCGTCTAAAAGCTCTTTGGAGCGCCTTCCCTTCTGCGTCTCGCTGTGCGTCCATATATTAGTTTACACCCACAAGTGGGGTACTATGGTAGTCAGGAGAACTTGCATAACAAATTGTGGGATGCATTTTCTCCTTTAACCCCTTGTGAAACTAAACAAAAATATTAGTAAAATAAAATCAAATTTGAAAATTTAACCTCCATTTTGTATTAATTCCTGTTAAGCACTTATAGGGTTAAAATATTAAGTATATGTTGTTTTGGCTGATTTAAGGGGTGCAGTTTTCAAAATGGGGTGATTTATGGGGGTTTTAATACAAGGGTCTTTCAAAACCCCTTCATAACTGGATTAGTCCCTTAAAAAATGGGGTTTGAAATTTCTTGAAAATTTTGAATATTGTTGTTTCACTTGTAAACCTTACAATGTTCGTAAAAAATAAAAGGGTGACTAAAGTTTGATGGCAACATAAATCAGAGATCTGGGACATGAGATTTATGATATAATTTTGGTGGTCTGACTATCTGTATGTAATTCACATCATTTCTAACTTTATAAAATGCATATTTTTCAAAATTTCCACCAAATTTCCTATTTTTTCATAATTAAACACAAAACATATCAACCAAAATTTACTACTAACATGAAGTATAATGTGTTACGAAAAAACAATCTCAAAATCACTTTGGTAAGTAAAAGCATTCCAAAGTTATTGCCACATAACGTTACACATGTCAGTTTTGAAAAATCGAGCTTGGTCAGGAAGTCAAAAAGTGCCATCGGCGGGAAGGTGTTAAAAAATGACATTGCCTTGGCTGTTGCATCATCTGGGATTGCGGCCACTCTTTTAGATGGTGGGCGCATGGCTCATTCAGCACTAGGATTGCCCGTTAATCTAGCGCTGTCAGAAATTGCTGTCTGTAATATCACTTAGGCTGGGTTTAGACAGGGTTTTTTGGTATGGATTTTGATCCAGAATCTGCGTTAAAATCCGGCTAAAAAAACCTGTCTTCCATTGAATTGAATGGGCTAATTTTTCTGCGAGCGGCATGCACTTTCTTGACGCAGATCCTGCGGCTGAATCAGCCATGGATGTCCACGGCACAACACTCTCAACCGACTAGGCCCATTCATTTGGGCCTAAGCTGGAGTGAAATGCTGAGACTGGATATGGGTACACTGTATGCACTGCACTGGCATCCAGTCATGGCTAGCCGTTTTTTGAACCCGACTCTGAGGCGGCTTTGGCGTCAAAATCCGGTCCAAAAAACCCTGTCTGAACCCAGCCTAAGGGCTCTAGGAAAGCTAATGTATTAAAACTTGCAAAGTAATTGTTTGGGATGAATGTACCATGGCTCACAAGAAAGCAGTCGAGGCCCTTGATCGCACCTTGAAAGATCTGCTGGGAACCGATTGTTTAATGGAGGGAATTGTTGTAATTTATGCCGGTGACTTCTGCCAGATGTTACCTGTTCTTACGGGAGCAACACCAGTGGATGATCTGAATACCTGTCTAAGGTTAAAACCCCACGGGCCGTAAATGCAGCGCTAAAGCGCTGTGGGAACAACCGCAGGGTGAATGCATCGCGGTTCTTTCCGCATCACTTTGAACGGAAAGTTCACAGAGTTTTCCTCCACAGACTTTCTGTTACAATTATATATCTATGGGGAAGCTTCTTGCATTTCTGTAGATATAGTTCACATGTTGCGATTTTCAAAACCACAACGGTTTTGGAAATCGCAGCATGTCCGCGCTGCAATTTTGTCCGCAAAGTGGAGATGGGATTCACATGAATCTCATCCACTTTGCAAGTACTGTATAACTGTATTTTTTCTGCAGCGTTTCCGCCGCGGCCACTCATAGTGTTTCCAGCCCGTAGGGCTCCGGCCTGTAGGGCTCGGCCTAAAATCTTCTTATCTATGGATACATATTCAGAAGCAAAATCTTACTAATAATATGCGGGTTCATTTGATGGGAAATACAACAGCGGACAAATTTTCACACCAGCTACTATGTCTTGGAAATGACAAGTTCCCTACTAATTCCACTACTGGTCTCATTTTCTTTCCAGAAGATTTTTGTGAAATGACATCTTCGGTAATGGAACTTATTGATCAAGTTTTCCCTGATATTTGTAACAATTAACAACCATCAGTGGCTTTCTGAAAGTGCAGTCCTTGCATCTAAAAATGATAGTGTCAGCTCCATTAATCTACTAATTCAGAGAATTAGTCATGGAGAGTGAACAAGCCATAATGTACCATTGGAGTTCCTGAATTCTTAGGAGCCTCCTGGAATGCCACTGCATAAACTCACTTTAAAAATAGGAGACACAATAATTTTTATTCGGAACCTTGACCAACCAAAAATGTGTAATGGCACAAGACTGTGCATTAGGCAGGGGCGGATCCAGGGCCGGGCGAGCCGGGCAACCGCCCGGGGCCCCACGCTACGGACGCCGATGAGCTGTATACATAGCCGTTTAAAGCAGGAGCTGTCACAGCTCAGCTCCTGCTTTAATGCTGAGCTCCGGGCCTCCGGCATTTGTAGCCGCGATGTGATGACGTCATCACATCGCGGTTACAATATGTGTCTGAGGGAGAGAGCTGCGAGGCAAGGTGAGTGTGTGTGTGTGTGTGTGTGTGTGAGTGTGAGACCAGCATGACACTGGGGCAGATGGAGGGGGGAGAACGGCATGACACTGGGGCAGATGGAGGGGGGAGAACGGCATAACACTGGGGCAGATAGAGGGGGAGAATGGCATGACACTGGGGCAGATGGAGGGGGGGAGAACAGCATGACACTGGGGCAGATGGAGGGGGGAGAACAGCATGACACTGGGGCAGATGGAGGGGGGAGAACGGCATGACACTGGGGCAGATGGAGGGGGGAGAATGGCATAACACTGGGGGCAGATAGAGGGGGAGAATGGCATGACACTGGGGCAGATGGAGGGGGGGAGAACAGCATGACACTGGGGCAGATGGAGGGGGGAGAACAGCATGACACTGGGGCAGATGGAGGGGGGGAGAACAGCATGACACTGGGTCAGATGGAGGGGGGGAGAACGGCATGACACTGGGACAGATGGAGGGGGAGAATGGCATGACACTGGGGCAGATGGAGGGGGGGGGGAACAGCATGACACTGGGGCAGATGGAGGGGGGAGAACGGCATGACACTGGGGCAGATAGAGGGGGAGAACAGCATGACACTGGGGCAGATGGACGGGGGGAGAACAGCATGACACTGGGGCAGATGGAGGGGGGAGAACAGCATGACACTGGGGCAGATGGAGGGGGGGGAGAACAGCATGACACTGGGGCAGATGGAGGCGGGGGAGAACAGCATGACACTGGGGCAGATGAAGGGGGGAGACCAGCATGACACTGGGGCAGATGGAGGGGGGGAGAACAGCATGACACTGGGGCAGATGGAGGGGGTAGAACGGCATGACACTGGGGCAGATGGAGGGGGAGAATGGCATGACACTGGGGCAGATGGAGGGGGGAGAACGGCATGACACTGGGGCAGATGGAGGGGGGAGAACAGCATGACACTGGGGCAGATGGAGGGGGAGAACGGCATGACACTGGGGCAGATAGAGGGGGAGAACAGCATGACACTGGGGCAGATAGAGGGGGAGAACAGCATGACACTGGGGCAGATCGAGGGGGGGAACAGCATGACACTGGGGCAGATGGAGGGGGGGAGAACAGCATGACACTGGGGCAGATGGAGGGGGGGAGAACAGCATGACACTGGGGCAGATGGAGGGGGGGGAGAACAGCATGACACTGGGGCAGATGGAGGGGGGAGAACAGCATGACACTGGGGCAGATGGAGGCGGGGGAGAACAGCATGACACTGGGGCAGATGAAGGGGGGAGACCAGCATGACACTGGGGCAGATGGAGGGGGGGAGAACAGCATGACACTGGGGCAGATGGAGGGGGGTAGAACGGCATGACACTGGGGCAGATAGAGGGGGAGAACAGCATGACACAGGGGCAGATGGAGGGGGGAGAACAGCATGACACTGGGGCAGATGGAGGGGGGGGAGAACAGCATGACACTGGGGCAGATGGAGGGGGGGAGAACAGCATGACACTGGGGCAGATGGAAGGGGGGAGAATGGCATGACACTGGGGCAGATGAAGGGGGGAGAACAGCATAACACT
This sequence comes from Leptodactylus fuscus, assembly GCF_031893055.1. Lineage (NCBI taxonomy): Eukaryota > Metazoa > Chordata > Amphibia > Anura > Leptodactylidae > Leptodactylus > Leptodactylus fuscus. The sequence continues at coordinate 114,407,099 of NC_134268.1, forward strand.
GGGGCAGATAGAGGGGGAGAATGGCATGACACTGGGGCAGATGGAGGGGGGGAGAACGGCATAACACTGGGGCAGATAGAGGGGGAGAATGGCATGACACTGGGGCAGATGGAGGGGGGGAGAACAGCATGACACTGGGGCAGATGAAGGGGGGAGACCAGCATGACACTGGGGCAGATGGAGGGGGGGAGAACAGCATGACACTGGGGCAGATGGAGGGGGGAGAACAGTATGACACTGGGGCAGATAGAGGGGGAGAATGGCATGACACTGGGGCAGATGGAGGGGGGGAGAACAGCATGACACTGGGGCAGATAGAGGGGGAGAATGGCATGACACTGGGGCAGATGGAGGGGGGAGAACGGCATGACACTGGGGCAGATGGAGGGGGGAGAACAGCATGACACTGGGGCAGATGGAGGGGGAGAACGGCATGACACTGGGGCAGATAGAGGGGGAGAACAGCATGACACTGGGGCAGATAGAGGGGGAGAACAGCATGACACTGGGGCAGATCGAGGGGGGGAACAGCATGACACTGGGGCAGATGGAGGGGGGGAGAACAGCATGACACTGGGGCAGATGGAGGGGGGGAGAACAGCATGACACTGGGGCAGATGGAGGGGGGAGAACAGCATGACACTGGGGCAGATGGAGGGGGGGGAGAACGGCATGACACTGGGTCTGGGGCAGATGAAGGGGGAGAACGGCATGACACTGGGACAGATGGAGGGGGGAGAACGGCATGGCACTGGGGCAGATGGAGGGGGGAGAACGGCATGACACTGGGGCAAATGAAGGGGAGAGAACAGCATGACACTGGGACAGATGAAGGGGGGAGAATGGCATGATACTGGGGCAGATGAAGGAGGGAGAACGGCATGACACTGGGGCAGATTAAGGGGGAGAATGGCATGACACTGGGGCAGAGACGGGGGGGACATGAAACTGTGGACAGATAAAGGGGGAGAATGGCATGAAACTGGGGACAGAGATAGAGGGGGGGACATGAAACTAGGGGTAGATGAAGGGTGTATATGAAAATGGGGGAGTGATGGAGGTGGGACACATAATTTACGGGTGACTGTAGGAGGATTATACTGTGTGGAATCACATGAAAATTGAATGAGAATGGGCGGAGTCAACATAAAAGTGGGCGGGGCCTAATTTGCTGCGGCGCACTGTGCGTGCCGCACATTTTGTTCCCTCTTTCTAGTCTTCAACAGTTGGGAAGTACAGGTTAGAAGTGCGAGACCCCGCAGTAAGTAGGGCCCTGCCAAAGTCAATTGCCCAGGGCCCCGCAAACCCTGGATCCGCCACTGGCATTAAGAGTCTCATGTCCAATGTTATTGAATCCGCTATTGTTATGGGAAACTCTAAGGGAGCAAATGTTTTTATTCCACATATTCCTTTGCTACCAAGCCACATGCCCTTCAAGTTTAAGCATCTGCAGTTCCCAATCCGACTTGCATTTGCTATGACTATAAACAAAGCACAAGGTCAATCACTCAAAGTAGCCGGCACTAATTTGGAGAGCCCGTGTTTTTCACATAAACAGTTGTACGTTGCTTGCTCTAGAGTGGGTAATCCCAAAAATCTTTTCATATACAGGTATGCACCTGAAGGTAAAACCAGAAACATTGTTTACCAAAAAGCACCACAATAGATAGTTGTGTAACTGTAAACAAATTTTATTCTTTTGCCTGTGAACTACTTATAGATTACACTTGAAAGAGGCGAAAGGGCTGCACTAATGTTGTTAATTGGGTGTAAACGTTTTATATGTTTGTGTAAGGTGCATACATTTTAATTTTTGATAAAAATAAATTGTTCAAGAAATAGCTGTAATAGTTCATACTAAATAATATTTTATTTTAAAATTAGATTTTTATTGAAGAATTTTTTTTTTTCAAAATACAAGAAAAGCAAAACAACAGTGGGCCAAAGTGAGGAAAGACAAAAAAACGTGGCCGAATCGGGCCGTACAGCACTATACGTCAAGTACAATAATCCAAACAACCTCTTATCTAATATAGACACTCAGGAGCATACACATTGGTTACAAAAGCATGAACAGTAGTCCTATCAGTTCTCGAGTGGCAGCCAGTAACGTAACGTTCCAAACAGGGCCTAGTGCAAGGTAAGGGAGTGGGGGGGGGGGGGGGGAGAGGGACAGGGAAGGCGGTGGAAGAATAGGGCAGGGAAAAAAAAAACATTGTTAAAAGTAAAAACAAATAAGTTAATAAGTATCTAAGAACAACAAAAAATAAGAAACACTGAATGTTCAGAGCAGAATAGTGCAATTCAAATGGGAATGGCAATGATAAGGAGGTCAGTATACAAATATAATAAGTGCAAACGGCCATAACAATTGGAATACCAACAATAATAATAGCAACCATGATCTGGTGCGCGTGACCTGTTATGGAATTGCACTAGGTGTAGAGAGGGGATTCTTGGCCTGGGGATTTCTCCTATCTTCCATAAAAGCGGACCAGACCATCTGGTGCAGAAACTAGAGAAGGTATGGTTTTTGGTGGCCAACATCCGCTCCAGGGTGAAAGCCAAGTCTACATGATGGATCAGCTCATTTATTGTCATACAGGGTGTAAACTTCCACTGCCTCACTATCATGGATCTGGCCGCTAGAATTATCTGACCCAGCACCACATGCATACCCGTGGGGAAAGACCCAGTATCTAAAAAGCATAATGCCAGCCCTGGGGAGGGGGAGATGGGGAGACCAGCTAAAGAGGACATGAAGCCAAAGACAGCGGCCCAAAAGGCATGAACCGGGGGGCATTCCCACCACTTGTGCAATAGAGTGCCTTCGCGACCGCAACCCCGCCAGCAGAGTCTCGAGAAGGAGGCATCAATATGCGCCAACTGTACAGGAGATCTGTACCAGCGTAGAAGGATTTTTTGAGCTATCTCCCAGTGGGCCGCACCCTTCGACACCTGCTTAACAAACCCACAGGTTTCATACCACTCAGGCAGAGAAATAGATTTGGCAAGGTCCATCTCCCACCTCGAGAGGCATAGAGGTTTGATCCACTCTGAGGGGGTGGAGAAAAAAGTATAAAAAGCTGAGATGCCGCCTTTAGGAGGTGCAGTTCGTCTCCACAGTCTCCATGCAAGCCTGAGAAAAACAAGTCTCAACGCTCCATGGGTTTGAAGAAGGTGCCTAAGCTGAAGGAATTTGAAAAAGTCCTTGTGAGGGAGGTCATATTCCTCCCGCAATACAGAGAAGGACTTAAAGGGATTCTACCACTAAAACTAAAATTTTTTTCTAGTTACCACGTCGGAATAGCCTTTAAAAAGGCTATTCGTCTCTTACCTGTGGAAGTGATCTCCGCCGCGCCGTTCGTTCAAAATACCGGTTTGTACCGGTATGCTAATTAGTTCTCTCGCAGCGATGGGGGCGTCCCCATCGCAGGAGCAGCGATGGGGGCGTCCCCATTGCAGCTCGAAAATCGACCGCAGCGCCGCCTCTCTGGTCTTCGGTGTCCTCCCCTTGCTTCTTCAGCGTACTGTCGGACACCTGCGCAGTACGCTCTGTTCGCTGAAGATTGCCGAACGTACTGTGCATGCGCGAAATTGCGGTCCCAGCCATAGTGCGGGCACCGCAATTTCGCGCATGCGCAGTACGTTCGGCAATCTTCGCCGAACAGAGCATACTGTGCAGGCGTCCGACAGACGCTGAAGAAGCAAGGGGAGGATACAGAAGACCAGACAGGCGGCGCTGCGGTCGGTTTTCGAGCTGCAATGGGGACGCCCCCATCGCTGCGAGAGAACTAATTAGCATACCGGTACAAACCGGTATTTTGAACGAACGGCGCGGCGGAGAGCACTTCCGCAGGTAAGAGACGAATAGCCTTTTTAAAGGCTATTCCGACGTGGTAACTAGAAAAAAATGTGTTTTAGTGGTAGAATCCCTTTAAAGCAATCGGTCTCATAGAGATGGGAGATTTTGCAAAAACCTTTCACTACCCAACTGTGAATCCTCAACTGGGGGAGAAACATGGTCGCATACAACAGTGGGAGTTTCGCTAGGGGGAACAAATCCTCTAAGGAGGTATGTGACAGCAAATATTGCCACACCCATGTTGATGCTTTTATACTCAGTATAAGGAAAATGTTTGTTCTGTACCGTGTTAGCCAGTGGTTATGAAATATAAAAAATAAAAACTTGCAAGTCTTCAGTAGATGATACCTTTTTTAATGGCTAACTCATAATGATGACAGAATATGACGTTTCAAAGCTTACTCTGGGTTTCTTGTTCATCAGCCTGCAGAAAGTGTTTTTAGATATATCTGAAGAAGAAGCCCAGAGTAAGCTTTGAAACGTCATATTCTGTCATCATTATGAGTTAGCCATTAAAAAAGGTATCACCTACTGAAGACTTGCAATTTTTTTGTGCTTTTATACTCAGCAATGGGGCCTGATGAAGCTGCGGGCCAAGGTCCCTGGGGCATAATATACTCAAGAGTGGAGTCTCCAGCATAGACTCCTCAATCTCCGCCCACCCACCAATTAGCCACATCGTTCCAGCTAACCTGGAGTTGCTCAAGGGTATAATACTTTTTAACATCAGGGACTAGGCTTCCAGAAGACCAGGGCCTAGACATCACATGAAATTAGATCCTGGATCTCTTACCCTCCCAGATAAATTGTGAAAGTATGCGCTGAAGTCTGGAGAAATAGAAGGGTTGGTCACAGTGCAGAATAGATATAAAATCAAAGGCAGTGCCATCATTTTAACAATAGCGATCCTGCTCGCCCAGGACAGCATCAGTTTAGCAAAGCTAGCCAGCAGGGAGGATAACTTAGATACAAGTGGGATATAATTTGCCGAGAATATATTAGAACTAGGGGCCGTCAAGGTGATGCCTAAATATGTGACACAATCATCCTTCCATTGGTAGGGGAAGTTAAGTTGGAGATCCTCCCGCAGAGATGGGGGAATAATGATAGGTAAAATTTGGGATTTAGTAGGATTCACTTTGTAATAAGATATTCTGCCAAATCGTTCTAAGGCGGCAGTGGCAGCCTTCAAGGAAGGGCCTGGAGAAGTATATGCCAAAATTACATTGTCCGCATACAGGCCAATCTTATGCTGACTGTGACAAACCATGATACCCACAATGTCTCCCGCAGATTCAAGGACACTGGGGCATGGCCCGACCAGGTAATTAATCCAATGGGGGATGATTCCGTCTGCATAAGGCCAAGTTTGTCTGTCAGGAAAAAAAACAATCCTGGAGTATGAGGATGAGGAAGGGAAGAAGAAGGTGTAATCCTTCTCACTGCCATGTTGACACCTCCACACGTCATACAACCTCTGATCCAGCAAAGAAGGAGCCAGGGTGGGGGAACGCCTGCATGGGTTGGACGTGTCTAGAGAGGTATCCACCATGTACTGTCATTTCACTATGTCACATTACAGTAATAAATCCTAGCAGGGCTGCTATGCATTTCAATTACATTTCTTCTACAGCTTTTGGAAGATTGCTGGTGCAAATTCTTGTCTTAGTAACAAACCAGAAGTGATTTATAACTGTGCTAGATCTATATATGATGATTTTGTCATATTGTATTTCCCAGTTTTCAAACAATGGAAGGGGGTGCTCTGGAAAGGGATAATATAATGGTTCTGTTTGATTCTTCCACTTCAATATTCTTATTCAACTTAATTAGGCAAGTCTCAGCTTTGTTTCAGTCTTTTACTAGGAAGGTACCTAGGTCTGGAAGGGACGAGCAACAGTCTTAGAAAATGATTACAAGACTTTGCATGCTGCACATGCACCAGTGAGGGTTGGTTCACATCTGCGTTGGTATTCCATCTGGGGGATCCGCATGGGGACCCCCCCCCGGATGGAAAACCAAACGCAATTACAAACCCCCTAGACTCCCTGCTCCTGCTCATCACTGCCTCTGCTTCCCCTTCTGTCCTCCAAGGGGCCCTGTGCATTCTATATTACATCACTGTCAGCAACATCCTAAATGTTGTTCAATGTCAATGATGTGATATGGGGCACATGGGGCTCCCTTTAGAGCGAAAGAGGAAGCAGAGGTGGCCGTGGCAAAAGTGGGGACCAGTAAGTAAATAGAGCCCATTACATGCTAGGAGTACTCCTACAAAAGACAAAAAAAAACAAAAAAAAACAATCTCTCTCAGTCAGCACCTGAGTGGGCCCCTTAAGATCACAGGCCCTGAAGCAGCTGCTATGGCTACTACAGCGGCAGTTATGCCGCTGTCACTACATCCTCTGGGCATTTGAAATTACAGGATTTTTCCCATTAACACTGTATAATTCTTGTTAATAAGTCCAATTAGAGTATATTGACAAAGAGTTCCCTCTCTTTTGATTCCCCTAGCCCCATCCATTTTGGTACAAAACACAGCGAAGCAATATAAAGAGCAAGTCCTGATGTGTGGGATTCAGCACCATGTATTACATGGTCACTCATTCATGTACTGTACAACAAATTAAATCTTTGGCTGGCTAGAGAAATGTAATCTTTTAAACATCTAATTCTGTAGGAATGTTCCAATTATGTGAGTACTGTATAAGCAATATTATAATGGTGTTTGTTTGATTTAAATTGAAAATAGTAGATTAGCTCATTTCAACAGTTGTATTAAACCATGTTCTTCTATTTTCCTAAATGCTTAATGCTGATTTTCCAAGTTGTAATAGCTGATTTTGCCTTTGATAGAGGCAGACTATCATTAAAAAGCAGTTCATGGCAAGGTGCACAGCAATGCTTATTGGAAGCACAGTCTGCAAATCGAAAAGCAATTAGCACTCTGGATGGTAATAATTGCCCACAGCATGAAATCCTTCCACTGTGGAGATACTACTGCGCCTAATCACAGTATACTTTAAATACTGATATATGCCATGTCTCTGGACACTGTATTATGCCGAGTGCTCTTCTAATTTGGAATACAGAATGAGAATTATATAGAGTATCTATAGGGAGACGGAAGGGCAGAGGCAATTTACTACTTACTAGATAGATAGATAGATAGATAGATAGATAGATAGATAGATAGATAGATAGATAGATAGATAGATAGATAAAACAATCCGGTCTGCCAGCAACTTGTATATATGGAAAATTTCCTTTTATTAGAAAAAGCAGTACCACATGTATCAGTCCTCACACGAACCTTTCTCAAGTGCTAATGAACACATCTACTCCAGTGCAATTTCTGTAAGAAACCACCAATCTCCGCCCTTGTAACAAAGAACCATTAATTAGTTTTCTACAATCACCAAGTTCTATATACAACAAATACAGTATATTTTCATTAAAACCACATGAAACAAGGTATAAATATGAGCATACATAACATATATAATGTAGTGCATCAAACCATGTCTATAACCACTATATCATCAAGCAAAGGATGTATACTGTCCTGCTCAGCTACTGCATGTTACTCTAGCATGTAAAAAAACTTTAGTGTGCCTACTTCATAGTTCCATACCACAGTGGAAAACCTCCACTATCCCTAAGACATCTAACTTATTTCATATTAGAACCACATGGAGAAATAGGGGATCTGTCTTAGACGTTTTTACAAAAGAGAACAATCAGAGATCCCATATATAATTATGCCAAAATTGATACGCTATGGCATTAAAATAAATCCTTTGAATTTTTTTTTATTTTTAGCTTCTATTTGGGAATCTTTTAGTATATTTAGTGGAAATGAGGGGACAGAAGGAATAAGAATAAGGTTCACCTTCCAACAAGACAATGACCCTAAACACACAGCTAAAATAACAAAAGAGTGGCGTCGGAACAACTCTGTGACCATTCTTGACTGGCCCAGCCAGAGCCTTGACCTAAACCCAATTGAGCATCTCTGGAGAGACCTGAAATTGGCTGTCCACCAACGTTCATCATCCATACTGATGGAACTGGAGAGGATTTGCAAAGAAGAATGGCAGAGGATCCCCAAATCTAGATGTGAAAACCTTGTTGCATCATTCCCAAGAAGACTCATGGCTGTACTAGCTCAAAAGGTAGCAATTACACAGCTGAGCAAAGGGTCTGAATACTTATGACCCTGTAATATTTCAGTTATTCTTTTTTAATAAATTTGAAAAAATATCAACATTTCTGTTTTTTTTTCTGTCAAGATGGCTGGCTGCCTTGATGCAGTGCTCCAAGCTGTGAGCAAACTTTTCTTTCCTTTTTCACTCTTTTTCTCTGTATCTTCAAGAATCCGGTAACCAAGCAATCTAGCACTATGAATTTAGCAACTATAAATCGAATGGAAGACCCTGTGGAGTTTTTTTTGTTCCTTTTGTTTCCATTGTAAAGCATGGACTCAAGACCTGGTTCAGCTGGTTTCCACATGTGCCTGTTACCATCCCCCCAGCTAGGACAGCATGGCTCAACATGCGGCATGGAAGAGAAACCTACATGGAAATACGGACTTCTTCGTTCAAGGAGATGATTTCTGGCGTCAATTGCTGATGTGTGAAGATGCTACAGCGGACTGGTATTTCTTTTTATTACTGTGGACACGTGGGACACTGTTACAGCCTGGGAACCATCACCCACCTACCCCAGGAGTTATGGAAGCTTGGCAAGAGAGCAGCACCATGTATACCTGGATGGTCTCTGACTTCCTTGGGGCAGTAAACACTGTGGTAAGGAGGAGGAGGAGGGCTTGTGATGAAGGACATTTGGGGCATTTTTTGTGGTTAAAAGGACAATAGTGCTGATGCAAGATACCGAACTATCAGCTGTGAGCAGGAGATCTCACCACCTACCAAAGGAACTACCACATGTTATCATGATATGTCCCCCCACCTCTGCAAAATTTCTGCTTGTTATATCCACATGCTGTGACCCCCCTCCTCGTGTCCTACAACCAAGTCGGCTGTATTATTATTATTATTATTATTATTATTATTATTATTAACATCAATCTGCACAGAGAACTAAATGATCCTGCAGTGTGTCTGTGTTTCTTTCTTTTTTAGTTGCTATGATTCCTAGGATTTCTTTATCTGCCATGAGCTTCTATGTGTCTCTCTCTTGTTATATACTACTGTACCATCTATGAAACTGTATCACTGAAATTTCCCCATTGTGGGACTATTAAAGGAATATCTTATCTTATCTTAAGTGTACATTAATGAGAAATAAAATGAACTTTTTTGATTTTAGTAAATGGCTGCAATAAAATAAAGAGTGCAAATACTTAATGGGGTCTGAATACTTTCTGTACCAACTGTACAACCTTAGAAACACCCAGTTTATAACTACTCAATATCAAATAGTAGCTATGTGGTGTGTGCTATATAATTGTATGGTGCATATGATATCGCCATACTACATTGATCTCCTGCAGTGCAATAACATACATGGCTTTAACCCTGCAGAGACCCCCTGTTTCTCGGTGTTTAAATAAGATACTTTGATTGACAGAGGCTGTGGCCAATTAATATATGGACAATTGTAACCAGGAAAAGGAGTAGGAGAATAAATAGACTATTATGCTCTTATTTAAAGTGACAATATTGGTATAATATAATGCTTCCTTTTGAAATAAAAAGAAATAAGAATAACTATATAATACAATCTATTGAGAATATGTGAGAATATCTTTTAGGCTAAGGTCCCACATATTGAATTTGCAATCAAAAAAATGCTAAGGGCATATTATATTGTGTGGGACTGCTAAGGAGCATATTATACTGTGTGGGATCATGGTGAGCTTATTATGCTCTGTGGGTCCACTATGGAGCATATTATATTGTGCATGCTGCTCCCAGTATTGTTTATATGCTGAGTTCTGTGGCGCTCACCCATCATATTCTTAATAAATGCATTTGTGGTTACTATAGTTGCATTCCTTTCAAGTATCTAAGATACTGCTGCAGTATCTATAACCTTTTTCATCAAGAATACACTATAGCAGGTGTCAGCAACCTTTGGCACTCTAGATACTGTAAAACTACAACTCTCAAAATGCTACATTCACTTTCATGGGAATTCCGAGAACAGCAGAGCAAGTATGCATGTGAGGAGTTGTACTTTTTTTAACAGCTGAAGTGTGAAAGGTTACCTACCTATCCCTGCACTATAGGGAGGGGATAGGGGGCCCCAGTCAAAGTTTGCTCACAAGACTTTTGTTATGGCATGGATCACATTTTGTTATGCCATGGAACCCCCAAATGGAAACCTATCCGCATAAATAAGTGGTTACCAAAGGAAACCCGCGGACCCCATAGACTATAAATGGGTTGGTGTGGTTTCCACTTGGTTTCCACACGAAACATGCAGAGAGTAAAGTCCTATTCGCAGGACTTTTCTCTCTGCATTTTTCATGTGGATTGGGGAACGGAATGGCCTGAACGCAGATGTGAACAGGGACTTAACTGGATTTCCCTTTACTAAGATGAACATGCACATGTGCAGACATGCAAAATAGTGTAGTTGGTCTCCTCTACTAGTAAGCTGTTTATACTTGCATAGTAGATGGAGTCAGATGCAGGAGATGGCATAGTTGTTATTGATATTGGGGTGTTTGTTTGTTTGTTTTTTAAGTGGGGGAGGGTGGGGGGTATGAGTGTTATATATTAATCAGAACAGGTGATAAATTGTTCACTAATGACTACCAATGAACACTGTTCACTTTCTATAATGTATATATTTGTCTATTCACAATTATACCCACATTGTTGGGTTTGACTCTGTTTGCTTATACTAATATAATAATACATATTATATTCACTTTTGATTTACAGAAATGTTTGCACTATTTGTAAAATGACCCTTTCTATTCTATACTGGACTATTTATGCACACTTGTTACACTTACATGATGCTTGTATAAGGGTCTATTGCTCAACTAAAATGTTGCATTTTGAGTGAACCTCATTTTGTGTTTTATCACTGAATTTTGTGTAATTTTTAATGAAAGCAATACAATATCACATGACTTCTATTGTTAACAGAGCCATGACTGGCCAACACAATCCATTTTAAATGATTCCTAATGAATCCTGAAGGATCCTACTGATTTATAATGGGGTCAAGCAGGTCTCCATTGTTTTTCATGGCAATAATAATGCTGCAGTCTACACTATTTGTGTTGTCAAAAACACTAGGCCTCCAGCAGCACAGAAAAGCATGGCAGTGTAAACAGAATATTGGATATTATACTGCATGTTTTAGATACGTGTCAACAGAAAAAAGTAGTCTGTTTAAAATTAGCAAAATACTACAAGCTGTGTTCAAAATCCCTTCTATGCATTATAAATAACAGTGTGTATTTGCAGTTCATTTTCAGCTCTGATCAATAAAACTAATCAAGCATTCAGTTGGCAATATTTATCAAGTGTGATTCTAATACGACACTAGTATATCCACACAGCATATACACAATTAAAGACTTTACAGGTTTGTACATTATACCGTTTACCAAGATTCTATTCCAAGAGGAACAAAATCATTTAAGCTATTTACTGCAGGGCAATGTATTTTTATAGGTATCTGAAAATGCTAAATGTCTCAAAATAAAATGCTTCATGTATGCATTTATGCATGTATTCCTCACCTTGACAACAAATGGACTAAGGTATATAAAAATTATTATTATTATTATTATTATTATTATTATTATTATTGAATGAACCACAAATAATTATATTTGGGTACATTGCTGTGTTAGGCTAATGCCCCACAGGATGTCCCGCAGCCAAAAAGCACTACTGGAAAAAAAGGAGTGGCAACGCATCGCAGTTCTTCCCGCAGCGCTTTAGACAGAGAGTCTGCAGAGTTTTCCTCTTACCATTATATCTATGGGGAAACCTCCAGTGTTTCCGTAGATATAATTGACATACTGCGATTTCCAAAACCGTGCTGGTTTTGGAAATTGCGGCGTGTCCGCACGGCGGTTTTTAATGCAACGTGGGCATGGGGTTCACTTGAATCCCATCCACTTTGCCAGCACGGTTTAAAATTTTGAATGTTTGTCAAATGCATTTATTTTTCAAAAATGTACCTGTATTGAGATGTGGCCTAAGTTGTGCTTTCTTCCTGTCTGTATACAGCCACCAATCTGTTCACATAGTGGTGGTCATGCCTGCACACTGCCGTTTCTTCCAAGCTGCCTGTCCATCCAACTCTCAGCTTTACTTTACTGTATAGACTGGCTACAGGAGTGCAGAGTTTTCCTGTGCTGCTTGTTGCTGTGCATTCATGTATTGTATGTATATATATATATATATATATATATATATATATATATATATATATATACTAGAGGGAGGACCCGGCTTCGCACGGGTATATTACATTTTATGTTTGTGTACTGGCCCCATAAGAATTGTCCAATTTTGTACTGGTGTATTTTGTATGTGGTTTGTGTGTATGTCCATAAGTGTCATGTGATTATGTGTATCTCATTTTGGATGTCAGTGAAAAACCTGTGATCAGTTGTTATGGATACCTGGAGTAAAGCTGTATCTAATCCTTCCCCGTGTAGTACTGTGTTTAGATGCAAGTGTCTAATTCTTGTTGGTGTGGTACTTTGTGCAGATGCACATATCTAATCCTCCCCATGTGATATTGTGTGAAGAGGCGCGTATCTAATCCTCCAGTAAGTGAAACTGTGTGCAGACGCGCGTATCTAATCCTCCCCCATGTGGAACTGTGTGCTGAGACGCGTATCTAATTCTCTGGCATGTGGTACTGTATGCAGAGGCCTGTATCTAATCCTCCGCTGTGTGGTATTGTGTGAAGAGGCGCGTATCTAATCCTCCCCCGTGTGATACTGTGTGCTGAGACGCGTATCTAATTCTCTCGCTTGTGGTACTGTGTGCAGAGGCATGTATCTAATCCTCCAAAGTGTGATACTGTGTGCACACACGTATCTAATCCTCCCCTGTGTGGTACTGTGTGAAGAGTCGCGTATCTAATCCTACTGCATGTGGTACTGTGTGCAGACGCGTGTATCTAATTCTATGGCGTGTACAACTGTGTGCAGACGCGCGTATCTAATCCTCTGGAGTGTGGAACTGTGTGTAGACGTGTGTATCTAATCCTACGGCATGTGGTACTCTGTGCAGACGTGTGTATCTAATCCTATGGCGTGTACAACTGTGTGCAGACGCGCATATCTAATCCTCTGGAGTGTGGAACTGTGTGTAGACGCGCGTATCTAATTCTACGGCATGTGGTACTGTGTGCAGACGCGCGTATCTAATCCTCCCCCATGTGGTACTGTGTGTAGACGCGCGTATCTAATCCTACGGCATGTGGTACTGTGTGCAGACGCGTGTATCTAATCCTATGGCGTGTACAATTGTGTGAAAACACGTGTATCTAATCCTCCCCTGTGTGGTATTATGTGAAGAGGTGCGTATCTAATCCTACAGTGTGTGGAACTGTGTGTAGAAGCATGTATCCAATCCCCCGGCATGTGGTACTGTGTGCAGACGTGCGTATATAATCCTATGGCATGTGGTACTGTGTGTAGATGAGCGTATCTAATCCTCCCCCGTGTGATACTGTGTGCTGAGACGCGTATCTAATTCTCTGGCTTGTGGTACTGTGTGCAGAGGCATGTATCTAATCCTCCAAAGTGTGGTACTGTGTGCACACACACATATCTAATCCTCCCCTGTGTGGTATTGTGTGAAGAGGCGCGTATCTAATCCTTTGGCGTGTGGAACTGTGTGTAGACGCGCGTATCTAATCCTACTGCATGTGGTACTGTGTGAAGATGCGTGTATCTAATCCTATGGCGTGTACAACTGTGTGAAGACACGTGTATCTAATCCTCCCCTGTGTGGTATTGTGTGAAGAGGTGCGTATCTAATCCTACAGTGTGTGGAACTGTGTGTAGACGCATGTATCCAATCCCCCAGCATGTGGTACTGTGTGCAGACGCGCGTATATAATCCTATGGCATGTGGTACTGTGTGTAGACGCGCGTATCTAATCCTCCCCCATGTGGTACTGTGTGCTGAGACGCGTATCTAATTCTCTGGCTTGTGGTACTGTGTGCAGAGGCATGTATCTCATCCTCCACAGTGCGGTACTGTGTGCACACACACGTATCTAATCTTTCCCTGTGTGGTATTGTGTGAAGAGGCGCGTATCTAATCCTTCGGCGTGTGGAACTGTGTGTAGACGCACGTATCTAATCCTACTGCATGTGGTACTGTGTGAAGACGCGTGTATCTAATCCTATGGCGTGTACAACTGTGTGCAGACGCGCGTATCTAATCCTCTGGAGTGTGGAACTGTGTGAAGACGTGTGTATCTAATCCTATGGCGTGTACAAATGTGTGCAGACGCGCGTATCTAATCCTACTGCATGTGGTACTGTGTGAAGACGCGTGTATCTAATCCTATGGCGTGTACAACTGTGTGAAGACACGTGTATCTAATCCTCCCCTGTGTGGTATTGTGTGAAGAGGTGCGTATCTAATCCTACAGTGTGTGGAACTGTGTGTAGACGCATGTATCCAATCCCCCAGCATGTGGTACTGTGTGCAGACGCGCGTATATAATCCTATGGCATGTGGTACTGTGTGTAGACGCGCGTATCTAATCCTCCCCCATGTGGTACTGTGTGCTGAGACGCGTATCTAATTCTCTGGCTTGTGGTACTGTGTGCAGAGGCATGTATCTCATCCTCCACAGTGTGGTACTGTGTGCACACACACGTATCTAATCTTTCCCTGTGTGGTATTGTGTGAAGAGGCGCGTATCTAATCCTTCGGCGTGTGGAACTGTGTGTAGACGCACGTATCTAATCCTACTGCATGTGGTACTGTGTGAAGACGCGTGTATCTAATCCTATGGCATGTACAACTGTGTGCAGACGCGCGTATCTAATCCTCTGGAGTGTGGAACTGTGTGAAGACGTGTGTATCTAATCCTATGGCGTGTACAAATGTGTGCAGACGCGCGTATCTAATCCTCTGGAGTGTGGAACTGTGTGTAGACGCGTGTATCAAATCCTTCAGTGTGTGGAACTGTGTGCAGAAGTGCATATTTAATTCTCTGGTTTGTGGGACTGTGTGCAGACCCATGTATCTAATCCTCTGGTGTGTGATACTGTGTGCTGATCTGTGTATCTAATCCTCTGATGCGTGTATCTCAGTTTGGTTATCAGTGTTGTATTGTGCATGTGGAGTGACCGAGTGACCGTGTGTATTGCAGTTGGAATATGAGTGAAAGTCTTGCAGGTTTGTATTGGCTAAGGGGGGGCACTGTGTTTGAAATGCTGTATCTCAGCAACGGTACGTCCGAGCAAGTTGGAGTCTCGTCTTAAACCTTCCCGGATATCTGAAGTATCTCTGTACCAAATTTGGTGAAGATCGGTCCAGTCGTTTGGTTCGCATTAGAGCACAGACAGACAGACAGACAGACAGATAGACAGACAGACAGACAGACAGACAGACAGACAGACAGACAGAAATTCATTTTTATAATATAGGGAGATATATATATATATATTAATAAATTAATTTTTCTAGCAGTAAGGATCTGATATTTTAGATCTGTTCTGCCTCCCTGTTTTCCTTCTTTCGCTGCTATATTCTAACACTGACTACTACTGGTACTCCATCCAATTAATAGATATCTAGAGCATGCATCAGCCTAGTTGCAGCTTTCCAGCAGATTAAGCAAGGGCAAAGATAAGCTCATTATACTATTCAAGAGGAACTGCCAAAGAAATTGTTAATTTAAAATCATAGTGACCCAAAAGTGAAACAATGAGATGGGAATATCCCTTTAAATATTGTGACATGGTAACAAAGCCCTTCAAAGGCTTTAAATCTCAACACTAAATTGCCAGATTACAAGAAATTGCTGATAGTGTTGCGTCAACTTTGTGAAATCCTCATGTGATTTATTATGAAGTGTGCCCAGCAGTTCCATTTCACACTGAACTTGTTTGTTCTGAACTAGAATTGCTATTTTTATACACTGTCTACCAATAAGTATTTGGACAACCATGCAAATGAAGATATCTGCGGTCGTGATGTACGCCACGTCTTCTGCCATTAAATAGTAAACAGCATTGGCATTAGTGCATTGGAATTAGTCACATGCAAGATGCCACGAATGGCAGAGTTGTCCGATTTCAACAAAGGGCTAATTGTGGGGTACCACAGAAATGGTCGATCCTCAAAGGACATAGCAAGATAACTGAATTACCCAAAATTGACAGTGGCCTATGTGATTACAAAGTGGAAGGTGTGAAATACTTAAAGAAACCCACAAAAAATGGGCCGGGCGACCCCTCTCTCGACACACACAGACACACATTGGCGATTCACTCTCAGTGTTACGTATGTGACTGAGTAGTGAGGGTAGAGTTAGTTTGCATCGCGCCAGTCTTTTGTTCTCACATTTGAGTAGTGCTATTCACGTATGTAGTAGTGATTGTGTGATTGTTATATATATATCTACAATGGCCTCTCGCGATCATGACATTGGCAGAAAATATGAATATTGGCTATAGTTTACAGTTTTGACCTGCTATTGGCATATTTTATGATAAACCATGTCAACTTTTTGCTTTTGGGTTTAGCTAACCATTTTCAGCACGCTAAAACATGAAAATATACACAGAAAATGCATTATTTTGTATAAAAAATTCAGTCAATGCGAACTACCTATAGTGCCAACTGATTAAATATTCAGGCTGCTAATTTAGTACATTAGAAACTACTATAATAGTACACAAATAAGGTCAGTTTTATAAGTTGGTCAAACACAGCTAACTAGTTAAAAAAAACGCCTCAAAAACGCATTTTTAGGGCTAATTTTTTCAAAAAATCCTGGAGGGATTGCCCTGGGCCCTGCAAAGCATGGATCCGCCACTGCTACCAACTATTGAATATGAATAAATGTTGATTTTCTACTCTACCACAGGTGTCAGAATACTTATTGGTAGACAGTGTGTTCTGTGATCTCTTCAGCACCCAGAGTATAATAGAAAAATGCCCAGGCCCTCTCCTGGACTCCATTGTTGATTCTAGAAGAGCAGAACCAGCACTGAATGTTGCAACATAGCCCAAAAGAAGTGAATAATACTGCTTTATGTTTACTCACCTATCGTGGGCCTTTGCTTACTATATTGTCAGAATAAACCCCAGGAGTATAATAGTGGATTGTGGGGTCAAATCCGAAAAATTTTAGCTTTAGTCAAAATATCAACATTTTAAAAAAAATCTGTACTATATATGACACACAAATCTTTAACAAGAAGAAAAATAAGGAAGATTATTCCTGGTACTGCCAGAAAAAAATTAAATAACTGGCAAACCAGTTGTTATAGCACTGTATTTTTTATGTCGGAGAGTTCAAGACATTGAGCATGAAATACATATTCATTTTTTTTCTTCCTTCTTAGTTCTGTGAGAATATATTCAATATAACATGTCAAATTAAATCTAATGTATATTTCCAAAATGGAAATCTGAGACTGTACCCTGGTCTCTCTGCTATGGATATAGGTGTGCAGCAGATTTGTACAAGAATTAGCCCTTTGTCATTCAACTGGGCTAATCCTTTGCACTTGTGTATTAAACAAGTTACATGGCATCAGCCAAAACTCCATGCAGAAATTATACTATGCATGTGAATGCAGTTGCAATTTAAGCTACCTACATGGATTTATATTGATTGGGCATTAAATCCATGTCAGATTGGGTGTGGATTCTGAATTATATGGACATACCCTTTATTTTTATTTTCATAAAAACATACAATAAGAGCTGTTTTCTGCGACAATGAGATATATTGCCATGGAAATCTATCTATATCCACATGCATTAGTTGTAATTGAGCACATTTGAGCACATTTTTCAAAAATTCAATTTGGCAGCTTCGCCAAATTTTCTGATATGATTCAATCTGAATTAATTTGATGCAAATTCTGTTAAAAACAGCTAGTTCCTTGCTGCAGAGAGCCTGTATATTGGTGTACAACACTGTGCCTTGCAGTAATATGCATAAAAACCACAGTCTGCTGTGATTTTTAGTGATATTCCACTAAGGGACCTGGACCAGTGATGCACTGATCACTGATTCAGCACTATAAATGGCAATACATGTGTATTGCAGTCTATAAAGGAAGCCAGCCTATGCAGATGCATAGACGGACCAAGGATCAAACCGGTACTGGAAGCTATTAGCAGCCCGGGGTCACTGACCAGACCCTGGGCTGCAGAAAATGCATATCGATAACCCCCATTCTCATCGCGGGTGGATGCCAAGGGGGACATGTAGCATGGCAGAACCCCTTGGATACTGTGGTCATGTTTGAACGTGCCATCAAAGGGGTTAAAACCACTGATCGGAACTGTGTTAGCCAAAAATAGTACAGGCTTTATAATTTTCAGTCCTACAGGCACGGACACACGGCTGCAAAAATTGCATTAATGTGTCTGGACCCATACAAATGAATTGGAATGTATTTTTTGCATATCCACAATTTCGGATCAAAACTAGACTAGACTAAGACATAATTCACAAACTTCTGATTTATACCTATTCTGATTAACAGAATATTATTTGGTTATTAGATTCAGAAAATAATACATTTACCGCCTGCATTTGAGATTTACTCTGTCTGATAAACACAGCACTGTAAATTTCATTCTGAGTTTGAAAATAAATCCATCTATTTTATTCAATTTAATTTCAAGTCAACAATTGTTGAATTACAGCTTGGTGCTACATTGTAGTAGGAATTTATTTTCAAGCAATCACTTTTGTTTCTATACATCAACATGTTATAACAATGCAAATGGATTGTTTTGTTTGTTATACTGGAAACATTTTGATGAAAGACTTCATACTTGTCTTAGGAGTACTGTGGATTCAGATATTTATTTTACTTTTCACTTTGAAAAATCTAACAAATAGTGCCCAAAATGTCTTTAATATTTTTTTTTTTTATTTTTCAGTCAAATCAAAACTACAGATTTAAAATTATTTTTTAAATAGATATATATACTATTGATAGTTTCAAAGAATTAAATATTATGGGAATGATAGCGACCATCAGTGGCTCAATGGCAAGGGCAAATAAAGTGGGGGATAGAGGACAACGTTGTTGGGCGGTGACAAATATGAATGGACACTGGGAAGTCCGTGAGGGACTTCAGATATACATACAATCTGGTCAGTATACAGAGCACAAAGGGCTCTCTGGAATTGACCAGTGATTCCGATAAATCTAAAAACACAAGCAAGGTAGGTCCAAGACAAACTATCAAAGGCCTTCTCCATGTCCAAGGCCATCAATGGCAGTTGGCCGAGTGTATGATTTAACAACGTTTTCTGGAGTTATGGAGTCCTGCCTTGCGGAAGTGATTCTTTGGCTTTTAGAGAAGAATATCTTTGGGAGAAATTAGTTGGCATTAATCCACAATGAAAAGTTCACCATTGTTGTTATTTTAATGAACCCTTTCCTAACATCTGCCGCAATAGTATGGCAGATGTCAGGCATTAAGGTACCTGTGGCCTTGCTCAATTTTGACTGAAGAGCCATTTTTGTGGCAGCGCATTGGCATCAACATTTTTCTGTGGATTGGCTGATCGAGATCCGAAGCCGGAGATCCATTGCCATGGCAATCGGCAGCTTATTGAAGGCTCCTAGGGTTATCGGGCACATAGTTCTATTGCAGGATCCTCTGCACATAGACCCTAGGGGGGGGGGGGGTAAAAATAAAAGTATATATATATATATATATATATATATATATATATATATATATATATATTCATTCAAATCACCCACTGTCTAAAGGAAACATAATTTATAAAGCTGAGCCAGCTTTCTTTTTCTTTTTTTCTTTTTTTTTTTTTTTTTTTTTTTGGGGGGGAGGGGGGGGGTTGTCGTTTTGCCCCTTATAAATATTTGAATAAAAAATGATCAAAGAAATATACATTCCTTAAAATGGCATAACTAAAAAGTATATCTGGTCCTTCAAAAACAGATGCCCTATGCATCCCTAAAAGGGTTTAAACATAAAAATACAGATGACTTGTCATTTTGGCTGCACAGTTAATGCCATAAAAACAAAGCCTGTAAGAATGTCACAGAAATGCACTTTGAAAATAATTTGCTGTCTCAGGAGTTTAGTGACTACTGTCAGTGTCTGGGGTTGCTAGGTGGGGTGGCATAGACACACAAGTCCGGTTTCTCTTAGTCCAAAACAAAGGTAGAGTTTATTTTTCACTCAAAAAGGTAGTGCAGCAACAAAAGGAAACAATACAAAAATAAATCCCTGCCTGGCTAGGCTCTAACTATGGGAAGAATATGCAAATCCGCCTTCCATGATGTAATTAGGAAGACAGTTGCTGCCTCATTGTTGCAAACCAATAGAGGGCGCTCACTGGAATGTGCAAGCCTGTCTTAAGACAGGATTCCAGTGAAATAACCCAATAATGGCTGCTCCCTTTAGCCTCATGCCCGACCTTCCAAGAGGCCTTTGTTTAGCAATGACGCTGGGATTAATACCAGGTATAGTCTCTCAATCGAGGACAGCTGTTTCGATCTGGTTGGATCTCATCAGCCCGATGTAGAGAGGACTATAACCTGGTAGAGGTGAGAGGCTTAGATAGGGTTCGGGGGATATTGTCAATCCTTAGGGAGAGACCACCATATAGGTGTGTGGAGACTTGTTAAGCCTTTAGTACTCCACTTTGCAAGGAACTATGGGAAGAATATGCAAATCCGCCCTCTATTGGTTTGCAACAATGAGGCAGCAACTGTCTTCCTAATTACATCATGGAAGGCGGATTGGCATATTCTTCCCATAGTACCTGAGTAGTCTGTGTGAGATGTACACCCCCTCCATTACCTGACCAGCCATCAGCTTACACTACATTCTGGTGAGCACCTCTGGATCAAGGCCTCCCTCTTGAATACTCACCATCTGAGGTGGGTTTTCCTGAACATTTATAACCAAGTTACGGCATTGTGTGGCTTTGAACTACTGCAATACTCACATCTGTGTTCCCCACAAGCCAATAGATTACACTTTCCAGAGATCAAATAAGTCTTTCCCTCATCATTTTCCAGAAATATCATTATTTAAGTCCTATCTTGAGCAATCTTTTTCCCATTTATCCCAGTTCCAGTAGGTTTAAGCAAATCTTCTCTAGCTTTGCTATTTTAATCTTACCAGGACTAATACCACTCAGAAAACAAAGAAAATACCAACTTATATATGTACTAAAGCATTACTGCACCTAAGCACCTTTGATCTTTTTTTGTATTGGCAAAATAACTATATACGATTATTCACATGTACATTTGTAACAAATGTTGATATACTGTATAACATACATGAATTGGCACATCTAACCTTATTATTTATTAATTTGCATGTATGAATTGAAATGATCTCCTAAAAAGATTCCAGTTTGGAACACAACCTGTACTGTATCATGTGTGTTTTTAATCATGTTTTTGATTGACAGAATTGTTTGTGCTCATATTTGTATTATGTTAGTACTTTCTTTGTCATTTTAGTGGAATCAGTCTAGATAGGATTATAATTGTGACTGATGTGTGTGTATGTCCTTGGAGATTTGGGAAATATAGGAGCTCTTCTTGATCTGAAGACTGATATTACTGGAGAAGTAGACTGATATACTGATATACTGAAGGGAGAGCTGTGAGTGAATTGCATTGAGAGTCCCAGATATTTTTATTCCTTTGAGTGTACAAAACCCTGTAGCAATACCTGTAGCCTTATAGACCAGCAATACACAAATAACACTGGAAAATATGCCGTGGATATCTTAAATGTCATTAAGTGTTTCTTAGGCTAAGGCCCCATGGGCCGTAATCGCAGAGCTACAACGCTGTGGAAAGAACCGCTGTGTGATCGCGCTTTTAAGAGAAAGTTCACACAGTTTTCCTCTGCAGACTTTCTTTTTACCATTATATCTACGGAAAAGGCACCGGCGTTTCCGTAGATATAAATGACATGCAGCAGATTTGCAAATTGCAGCGTGTTCGCAGTGCATTTCTTTCCGCAAAGTGGGCATGGGATTCGCATGAATCCCATCCCCTTTGCTTGCGCTGTAAAACACTGCAATTTTTCCTGCAGCATCTCCCCCACGGGCAAATCGCTGCGTTTACGTCCCATGGGGCCCCGGCCTTAAGCAGTTTTTTATGCTGATTTCAAATCTGAAAACCGTTTTGATCTATCAGGTTAAATTCTTAAGATATTGTCAAATAAATGTTTTTATTTTGCTTAAATAGAACTACAAGCTTCTGACAGTATACAAAATTATATAATATATACATGTTCTATCTACAGTATCTATCTACTTATACACTAGCATCTGCCCATGACCTCGTCTGCGTGTTGTTGTTGGCAACGACATGCGTATACGCATGCAAATGTTGCTGGTGATGATCCGCCTGTGCCCGCGTCTCAGTTCTGCTACATCTCTGTATATGCGCAGTATACCCAGGTGTCCCCCGCCCCCTACCCCCCACGCTCTATCTTTGTCAAAAGTCATTTTTAACTAAGCACATCCTTCCATAGCCTTTAGAAAGGCTATTCCACACGTACCTTCTGTATGTAAATCGCCTCAGTAATGTTTGAATAAGTCCATTTTTACATTTCATATAGAAACACCTCTAATGTCACAAATATGGCTTTGAAAAAATATTACCCAATACATCACGGAAAAAGCTCAAGCCAACCCACAATCAAATTTGTTAAAAATTAGTAAATATTTATTAAATATTTTGGCGAATAATTGCCACTTAAAATCAATAGTATACAGCAGGGCAGATGGATTTAGCCAAAGACACAAACAGATAGATAGTCCGTTTTTATACTAATTTGTTTCTTGCTGCACAGGAAGTTGTCAGCCAGCTCTCCTCCCTGCTGTGTACTATGTATGAGAGCAGGGAGGAGTCAGCAGCAGCAGCCTATACTGTATGCACAGGAGACAGTGCACAAAAAGACTTCTGGGGTGCATGGAGAAGGCTCATTAGCATATGAATAAAAACGGACTTATTTAAAATCTACTGAGGAAATTTACATACAAAAGGTACGAGTTGAATAGCCTTTCTAGAAAATCTAGGCACAGTCAGTGATGAACATGGCAAGCGCTTCCACCAGCAGGACATTCTGGTGATGGAGTCACGCTATCAGGGTCGGTGGAGTGCAGCCATGTTGGCAGACTACTGTTGGACGCTTCAACATGATTTGTCAACTCATCAGTATAAGCAGAAGTCCACAGCCAAGAAATTTAAACCATGAACATGTTTAACAAATTTTTGCACATATTTTACAAATATTAGACTTCAAACTGAATTTTTGTTTATCATACAATTATGTATGTTATATACAATTTCAGTAGCTATAGCCACGTTCATGTTTAATTCATGCAGCATTAACTTTTAAAATACAAGTCTTTGTGCAAAAATTACATTTCTTATGTTTTGAAGTAGTTAATTGAAATATAAAATTTAAGATCATGGATATTTCAAGAATGGAGGGTGATACAGAAAAACAGTTTGCATATTTGAAATCCGCATGTTCAAATTGACTAAGATCGATTGTATGCAACTGCTTAATACTTTTGTTAAAGTATGCCGAACAAAGTAATAGAAAGTGATTTTTTAATAGAAATTCGTTATGCCCTAGAAAGAAAAAAAGAGGTTTAAAATCATAACTTAGCAAATCTATCTCTACACACGAACCATAACATATATGTCTGCATGGAATCCAAAATCAATGAAACATACATCAAGATCAAAATGATTTTGTTTTAAATCCAATTTATTTGTGGACAGTTTGATATGACTTTGTTCTGAGAATGAATTTTACCAGGTGCAGGGAATGAACTGCTACATGTAGAAGAATAAGTAGATCTCTCTGTGTCCATGTTACCTTAGTTACATTACTGCCCAGAGATATTGAAAAGTTTGAAATGAGATTAAAAAAAGCAGTCACAACATAACCAGATGTTTATATTCTGAACAAGAGACATTCTTTCTGCTCTAATTTTCAATTTGAATGATATTATTTCTATTTTACCACATAATTAGCAATTAAAAAACAACAGCATGAGATCATGAAACTAGCTTTCATTGAAACATTGCGGCAATATAATGGCAGCTGCTGTCTGTATCATCTTCATTCAGCTGTTTTACTAACAGTCTAGGAACTATTGAATTGCCATTGCCAAATATACAGTAACAACAGCTTTTTATGCTCGAACAATGCACTCTCTCTATTGCACATTAAAAGTTTTCCACTTTGTTTATGTTTAACAGAATCAATGTTTTCTATACAATGCAGGGTTCCCTGTTAACAGGAAGCTGTGTAGAGCCATGGGGCAAATAATAAAACATGAAACAAGATCAATAACTGTAATAGATACAGTTGTACATTGGTCATAGGGTGATCATTCTTTAGGCAATACAAAAAGACTTTGGATAAATTCAGAGGCACAACATTTCAAATCTCTGTTTTACAAAGGAAAATATTAGAAATATAAAGAATTACTGTTTAGAAATATGATAGGAATAAAATACAATACACTATAGCATTATTATATTTCCAGTGCAATGAACCAAATGAACCTAAAAAATAGATTCATGTGATAACTTCTTTTAATAATTTTACCTATTGTTTGCACAGATTGACCTTGTATATTTGTATGCTACACTTTTTACATTACAATTGGAAGATCTGTAGCCCCTTATATCTTGTTTAAACTAAAGGAAAAACAAATCTCTACGTTTGAGGGAGGGAAATGATTTCTCAACATTTGTATAAGTGTAGTTTCCCATCTATTCTGTGTCAAGGTCTTATCTTCCGACTCCAGCATCTAGTCCAGGGCCTCGGCTCTGCAATACAGCCAGTTGGTGGAAGTAAAGCCGTAGGCACGCTCAACGCAACATAATAGTATGAAACAGAGCAGGAAAAAGTTAACTAGTGATATCTCTAATTCCCTTAAAGCTAGTACTTCAATCTTGGCAGTATATAATAGATAAGAATCAACTTTATTGTGATACTGAACCATTATTTTAGATGGTATAAAACTGAAGATACGTGCATTTTAAGTGACCATCCCCTCTTTGGCTGTACAAGCTACATTTACTACATATGTATTGAGTCTTCCTGGAACCAACTGGTGGCCGTTACATGCTCCATGCTGACAATGGATTTGCAGTAAACTCTCTATGGGCTTGTTAAAATAGAAAGAACATTTATCAGCAAACTGCTGGACAGAACAGTAAATAACAGCTCCAGGAAGCACTGAGTCACACCATCTATTTATTTTATTTACAGACATTGTCAGCCTCTGTCCCATATATGGCTCACAATATACATTCTCAATCAGTATATCTTTGGAGTGTGGGAGGAAAAACAGAGTACCCAGTGGAAACTCCTGCGAACCATACAAACTCCTTGCAAATCTTGGCCGGATTTAAATAGTGCTAACCACTGAACCACTACCTGGCCCGTTATTTGCCATCAGATCAGAACAGGATAGGTGTATTGACAGCACTGTGTGAACAATGGGAGAAATAATGTCATATAGCACCCAAACTAAGCAGCATTGCCAAAGCAATGTATTTAGGAAAACTTTAGAATTTACATAATATAGCAGTTTAGATATGATCCTTGAGATGAGAATACCCCTTTACACTATGTTGAACATGATGGCAGCTTGAGCCTGCAGCTCCGTCAGTAATTGGGCTAAAGTGACTCTCCATCCAAACTGATACCATCTGTCATGGGCGCATTGATCAAGGAATGAAGACCTGCTACCTCTGTCACCCTCGAGGGTTAATCCAATATGGAAAACGCACAAGCCAAAAAGAAAAAGTCTTACTGAACACAAAATTATTTAAAAATTATATAAATTTATTTCCAAATAAGTATATAAATATCAATAAAATATACATTCCTACAGCAGGGAAGATTGAATCGCCAAAAAAGACAAAAGAGACTGACACATGGAATCAAAAAATAAAGTGCATGAGCATAAATCCATATTGGTAAATCGTAAATGACCAATATAAAGCCAACCCAATTGGTAAAATGACTCCTAGGATAATAGATTCTCCAAGCAACACAGGTAATAGTGTGTTTAACTGCTGTGAGTGAGTGAAGGGTTTGGTCTGGGAAGACAGGTACATTCAAGCCAGGCACCTAAAGGGTGTTTGGTAAAGACCCACACCAGGGAGGTCAGTTGGGTAATCGAGGCCTGATATAGTCTGTGTGTGAAGACTGGGAAGTGTGGCACCATACTGATAGAGCTGACCTGTTCAGACCGAACATACAAAGCAGGTACTGTGCCACCCGTTGTTGTTTCCAAGGTGGGAGTCTTGTAGCCAGGCTTCTGTATAGACAGGGAAAAGTTTGCATGTGTTTAGTTTAGTTCTCAGCCTAGAACGTTTTGTTTTGTTTATTTGTGGCTTTGCAAAGGCAGTTAATGCACTGCAAGTGAATAAAGCCTGAATTTGTGTGCAACCCAGTGTCTGTATCCTTGTTTCCTGCACTGCTACCGAGCATCTACCTGAGTGGTTCCTCACACTGGGTATCAAAAAGACCCAGGTAAATTACCTATAGGTTACTATAAATCAATAATATAATATACAAGTTAAATATACACACTAAATATGATAATCAAAGAAAAACCAGCTCAAAAGATATATAGCCTGCATGAAGAAAAAAATACAACAAATATCCCTATAGTGTATTTGCCAGAAAATGAGCCGATATACACATATCAGAATATAGTATAAGGCAAACTATAGTGGAGCCAGGGGAGGCCTGGTTCAATTACCTGAAGTCATAATGGAGAAATGGTCAGCTCAGCACTCACAGAACATATACGACAAGTGGAAGGACCACCCCTGCGTTTCGCCTAGAAATTGGCTTCCTCAGGAGGTGACACAAGCTGATATGCAGAAATTTCTCAGAAAGAAATCTGCTATCTCTCCAACACCTCTACGAAAGATGAATACCGATTAGTTCAGCAATCAATGGGGGTCAGAGTATTCAGATATGGACAGCTTTCCAAGTACAAATCTCCCTGAAGTCCTCACCAACATTATTACAGATTCTTTCTTCTGTAAAGAACTTTCCCAAGCAGTAGCACCAATCTTTTCTGACCTCAGATCCAACTTTCAAGCAGTGGGAAAGTGGGTTGACACCCTATAAGTTTAAGTTGTGACACATTCTGCAGCTCTAGCACAACAGGCTATTGAATAACATACCTATCTTAACAAAGCCTACTCTTTAATTGAAGATTTGAAAAATAGAAATTGTGGAACATTAGGATTAAGGGATTGCCTAAGTCCTATCTACCAGATTCACTAAGATGGCTTGCTTCAACGCTGTTTGCTAACCTCCTTGGCCAGGAAAGGGCAGCTAGGAATCAAATTTAGCACAGCCATAGAGCTGTACGACCTAGACCACAACAGGATTAACCTAAGAGAAAAGGCCCGGGAAAAAGATGCTGTTTCCTATGAAGGCACTGAGGTCCACTTGTTTTAGGACTTTGCGCTGTCCACTCTTCAAAAGTTCCGCTCCTGGACTCACTTCACCATCATGGTCTTAGTTATACAAGGCTTTTCCCTTTTGGACTATCGGTCCTGAAGAATGGTCACACTTTCAACATTCCTTTTTCTCCAAGTTTGTTGTGGTGCGGTAGGAGACTTAGACTTCCATTATCACTTCTGCTTAAGAGGAAATCGACTGGAAGGATAGAACTACCTGATGTCCAAATGCACTACAAGTCCATGCAACTCTCCAGATGGATTGAGCTTTTGCGACTAGGAGCTTCTAAAAGTATTTGTGATCTCTATACCACTACTTTTGACTCTAATCTACAGACTTTATTGAGTCTATATGGATCCAAGGCACATCACCCTAAGAAATCAGACCAACTCCTCTTAAGGCCTTGTGAAACATGGTAAGAACTTAGAATTCTATTGCTCCTGCACTATCCCCCTCAACAACAATGCATTTATTACCTGCTCTTCTATCTCTGCTTTTTATGACGACCTTTGGAAGAGATTTAGTTCCTTTACCATTTGGGACATACTCACTCAAAATGGACATAACTTCACAAATGCTAGCTTTAACCCTCATTGTTGATATTAATCTCTCCTTCCTCCACCAGGACCACATAGACCACAGTTTTAGTTCCCGGACACATCATAATCCTTTTGAGAAAGCCCTGCCTACGGCCTACCCCTTCTGAGGTAAATTTCCCATATCCTAGGCAAATACGTCCACCCTATCAACTACTCCAAACCAACCTTCATATCTTCCTGGGAATCTGAACTAGGCATTACCTTCTCAAAAGAGGACACATACCTTTTTTTTTTTTCCTATCAGCACACCCGTTGTGTTCGTATCTAAGAAAATCTCTACAAGTTGCCATCAAGGTAGTGCTAAACACCTTCCTGGCTATTTTATCATTCTCTATCATCCTCAAATCTCTGTTGGCATTGAAATTCCCAACAAGGCACGTTTTCACACATCTAGTGGCACTGCCCCATAATTCAACCCTTTAGGAAGGGTATGCAAGAAACAATCCAGCAAATCACCACCCAGCCCTTTGTCATAACACCTTAAATAATCTTCCTTTCTTTACCTACATTCTAGTACACATCATCCAAATCAAATTTGGTGTCTTATCTACTGGCAGTGGCTGAAACGCTCATACCGCAATTCTGGCTTCAAACTGACATTCCCATCAAATAGTTATGATTCCCACCGAATAGTTATGAATTGATAACATTTCTAAAATTGTCCGTTTTAAGAACTGTCTAGTTGGCAAAACAGAACCCATCACAAATTCCAGAAAACATGCGTACCTTGACTTCATCCTAAACTAGTCACCCTCTGTTTGTTTTCCTCTTATTCTCATCTCTTACTTCCTACTGCTTCCTTTCTCAGGTTCCACTTCTAGTTTAGGTACTGCTACACTACTACTTGCTAAGTAACTCTACTTCCTACTCCTCCTCTACTTCCTCCTTTCTGAGCCTTTCAATTTCTTTTTCCCACCACCTCTTATCTCACTACCTTTTCTTACCTTTCTCTCTTTCTCTTATTCTCTCTTTCTCTCCTCTCAATACCTCATGGCTCTCTATTAGTTTGCCATGTGTAGTATGTTTCACACTCATTAGATTTTGTCCATGACCTGCTACATTGCTAACATTACCAAGTTCTATTTTATCATATGCTCATTCTTTTTGTGTGATTTTGTTTTATTGTATTTGATCTTTTCTTATTTTATTTCATTTTATAATCTCAATTTATATTTCGTGTCAATTTATTTGATCTTATTTAATAATTTAATTTCTTTTTACCTCACTTTATTCCACCATGATTTATCTAAGGATATGTACAATATTTGTATTATGAAAAAAAACAAAAAAACTTTTTAAGTCTTCAGTAGGTGATACCTTTTTTAATGGCTAACTCATAAAGATGACAGAATATGACGTTTCGAAGCTTCCTCTGAGCTTCTTCTTCAGATATAACTAAAAAACACTTTCTAGAGGCTGCATATTTATGTACAACAGGACACATAGGGATAGGATTACAGGAGGGAGGGGGGAAGAGGCTTATTACTATATACTTATAACAACAAACAATCAATTGCCAGATCCCTGGTTCTTATCTTAATGGCTGTCTTAATGATTTGTATAAAAAGACAAACCCATGTGAGATGTTAATTCCATTGTCCAGCGTCTGGAATAGGGTCATGGCCTTGTACTCATAAATCAGTCGCTGTTTCCTTGATTTAAAGTTCCCTTTTAAGATCAAGATTTTCATGTCATTGATGATGCTGTGGTCTTACTGGCAGAAGTATTTTGGCACGGGAAGATCAGTTCTCTGTTGTTTGATTGTATGGCGATGTGAATTAATTCTCATTCTCAGTTTCTGTCCAGTCTCTCCAACATACAGATTTTCAGTGGAACATTTGGTGCAAATGATCAAATACACCACATTAGGTGTGTTACAGGTGAACACACCTGGGATTTTATATTCTCTGTTAGAGTTTGGGATCTTTATCCTGTCAGTGGTCAGTATTTGTGGGCAGGTCTTGCACCTCTTCTGTCCACATGGGAATGTTCCTTTGTTATTTGGAGGTGACAGAGAGCTGCTAATGATCATATTCCTGAAGTTTGGTGGCTGTCTGTAGCACAGGAGAGGGGGGTCCGGAAATATGGATTTTAGACGGTTGTCTTTTTGTAGTAGTGGATGTAGTTTGCGTGTGATTCCTCTCAGCGTCTCCAGGTGGGGGTTATATGTGACAACCAGGGGCACCCGATTGTTTTCCTGTTTGGTATTGTATTTTAATAACTCCGATCTTGGTATTCTGGTGGCCCTGGTGATTTGGTTATCAACTGATCTTGGATGGTAACCCTGCCTTAAGAATGTGTTTTTGAGGCCCCCAAGGTGCTTGTCTCTGTCCACCGGATCTGAGCATATGCGATGGTATCTGATGGCCTGGCTGTATACAATGGAGTTTTTTATGTGTTTAGGATGAAAGCTATCCCATCTTAGGTAGGTAGGGTGGTCAATTGGTTTTCGATACAGCGATGTCTCAATTTTGTTGTCCTGTATCTTGATGACTGCGTCCAGGAAGTTTATTTCGGAGAAGGAGTGATTGAGCGTCAGGTTGATGGTGGGATGGAACTGGTTGAATTGTTCATGGAAGGTTTTCAGCTGTTCCTCGGATCCGGTCCAAAGGATTAGGATATCATCAATGAAACGATAGTAGGCCAGAGGTCTGATGGTGCAGGTGGAGAGGAAGTCACTCTCCAGCTTGGCCATGAAGAGATTAGCGTACTGTGGCGCCATTTTGCTCCCCATTGCGGTGCCGGTCTGTTGTAAATAGATGCAGTCACCAAAGGAGAAGTAATTGTGGGTGAGGATGAATTTTGTGAGTTTCACCACTGATTCAGCGTTCATAACTCGCTTTTCCATGAAAAACTGGCAGGCATTTATACTGTCCTGGTGTGGGATGTTGGAGTACAGGGATTCTACATCCATGGTGGCCAGGATAGTTCCATCTGGAAGGGGACCTATAGTGGATGGTTTATTTAATAGGTCTGTGGTGTCCTGAAGGTAGCTGGCTGTATCCTTCACTAAGGGTTTAAGAGTACCCTCCACCCATCCAGAGATCTGTTCAGTGAGAGTCCCAACACATGAGATGATCGGTCTCCCTGGGTTCCCAGGTTTGTGCAGTTTTGGAAGCATATAAAAAGTCCCTGTCCTTGGGCTTGCTGGTATGAGGCTGCTTAGGCTTATTGCTCCATCAGATAGGCCGGAGATAACCTTTTTCAGTTTTTTAGAGTATTCCACTGTGGGGTCTGAATCCAACTTGGAGTAGCAGTGACATTTTATTTGTGACATTTTTCGCCTATGTTTCACAGATGTATGTTGTCTTCACCTGTACTTGCTGAAAAATCAAATAAAAAACTTTAAATCTGAAAAAAAAAGAAAGTCCACAGAGTTTTCCTTTGTAGATTTTCTGCTTCAATTATACCTATATGGAAAACACCAGCATTTCTGTAGATCTAATTGAAATGCTGCAATTTGCAAAGATGCAAAGGTTTGTGAAATAGCAGCATGTCCACTGTGGATATTTTTCTGCAATGTGTCAATGGGATATCCAGAAATTTCTTCCACTTTGCAGGTATTGTAAAACATAAAGGCTAAATTGTGGTGTTCACGTTATGTGGCTTCAAACT
Source organism: Leptodactylus fuscus (assembly GCF_031893055.1). Classification (NCBI taxonomy): domain Eukaryota; kingdom Metazoa; phylum Chordata; class Amphibia; order Anura; family Leptodactylidae; genus Leptodactylus; species Leptodactylus fuscus. The sequence continues at coordinate 114,438,871 of NC_134268.1, forward strand.
GACTTTTTGCAAAGCTAATTAAATACTAACTTTTTGTTGTAATAAACATCCTGTTATTTATTTATTTTTTGTCCTTAAAGGGGTTGTCCAGGCAAAAATGGATAACCATTTTAAAGTTTAAATAAGCAGTCATGTGACTACTGAAACCAATCAGTGAAGAGACTGAATATCACTACCTGTGACATCATGGATCCTCTTCCTAAGGTCTTCTGAAGCCACTGAGGTCAATCAGTGGCTTCAGCACAACACCGGAAGAGACCTAGAAGAGTAGATGAACTTGGAGGCGCGGGATGACACCAGAGCAATGAGGACAGGTGAGTATGCATTTTTTTTTTTACCGCCTCCAACAGATTTAAACAACCCCTTTAACTGCAAGCCTTTAGATCATTTCAATCTGCAACCTTTTTTTTTTTTTTCCATATTCAGGATGTGAGTTTACTTATTCTACCAGCTGTATCTTATTCAATGCATACAGATATGTACTATAACTGTGACTTAGATACAACCTTTTCATTTATCAACATTACATTTAATCTGCTATTATAAAACTAGGTTTTGAGGCCCTTCAGTAATATGTCACAATCTTGGAGAAGATGCAACATATTTTTGAATTATCAGCAAAAACTGTTACTTTACATTTTTTACCCTCCATAAGGTCTTCTGGGAAAAGAGATAAATAATATTTCTGCATTGAAAGCAGGGGTTTTAATCCACTAGTTTATCATACCTTTATATACATTTATAAACAGTATGACACTAGATACTGCTTATACATTCATACACAACAACGTTCAGTCCAGGAACAAGTAAATAAATGTCATCACAAAAACTGTAATCCCACTGCAGTGTTTGGCAATATTTCATCCATTTTTGGCAGAGAACTATGATTTATTGAATAAATATTTACATGCTCTTTAAGGATCACTTTGCTGTTAAGAATAGTTTAATTATAATTAGCCTTTGTTTGTTGTAACAGATGGCAGAAATCTAATAGAAATTTCATAAAATCTCACCTTGCAGATGTTATTGTTCGGAAAGCTGTATTGATGAATGTTTACAATTAATTTAAGCTTTTAACATTCTGAATTAATATTTAATTGCATTTTGAAAATTATTTTAAATAGCTTGGAGAGTGAACTATTTGTTAAAAACATGTCATGATGTCATTGACTTTGCTTTATGGATTTAGAAAAATATTCTTATATAAACAATTAGATAGGAAATATTTCTCCCAACTCGATCAGCATTAACATGATTAATGACTTGTACTCATTTATACAAATTTCTAGTTTTCTGAAATCATATTCAGATATCACTTGTCTATTTTAATTAATCCTTACGTTCTCTAAAGAATAAAAATTCTGATATATCTTTTCCTATAAATGTATGTTGTGCTATAGTGAATTTTTTCTACATTTTACACAGCCCCTTACTCAAACTCCATGCTCCCTTCACAGTGAAAGGCAGGAACTGCTCTCAATACCAAAGCAAGAAATATCTGTTTCAAAACTGACATGTGTCACTTTATATAGATATAACTTTAAGACACTGTAACATATTCAAGTGATTTTGAGAATGTTTTTTCTTGACACATTGTACTTGATGTTAGTGGTAAACATTGATCAGAATTTTTTTATTTATTTATAAAAAATAGGAACTTGTAAAAATTTGCAATTTTCAAATTTTTAAATGCTCTGCTTTCCAGACCACATACCACCCAAATACATTAAAAAAATATTATCTATCATATCTCTGCTTTATATTGACATAATCTTTTAATCATCCTCTAATTTATTTTGGATGTTAGAAGGTTTATAATTGTAACAGCAATTTTCCATATTCACAATAAAATTTCCCAAACCCATTTCTTGGGGACCACTTCAGTTCTGAAAGGGATTATAAAGGTCTATATATTAGAAACCCCCATAAATCACCCCATTTTCAAAAATGCACCCCTTAAGTAATTTAAAACAGCATTTTGGAAGTTTGTTAGCCATTTAAGCATTTCACGGGAATTAAAACAATATAGAGATAAAATTTAAACATCTCATTTTTTTTCACTAATACATTCATTTAGTCCGAAAATTAACACAAGGGGTTAAAGTAGAAAATTCCTCTCACAGTTTGTTACGAAATTTCTTCCTACCATAGAAATACCCTACAAGTGGATGTAATGTTATCTTTGGGCACTCAGCAGCCCAAGGAAGGGAAGCAGTGACACTGGGCATTTGAAAAGCAGATTTTGCTGGAATAGTAATCAGGTGCCATGTCTCATTTGCAGAGCTCCCAGAGTACTCCAATTTGGAAACTACATACCTCAAGGAATTTATCAGCGAGTATAGTGAGATAGAAATTGCAATAAAGGTTTTGACTAGGTAGACTGGATCTTCATGACTATGACCCTTACCAAAGTAAGAGTTAATTGCACCTTTTCTAAACCATTTAACATTAGAAATAGAACCAGGACGTGATGCCCCTTATCTACCTTACTTTATTAATATGACTAGACCAGAAATCCGTGAGACTTTTTCTAATTAATAATATTCAAACTTATGTGGCAAACAATTCCTAGCAATGGGATAAATGTCCCTTTCTTATCCTTCTGTGTGTGTACCCCACAATGTCTGGAGAAATGGCCATCCTTAGGTAAACTAGTCACTGATTACACAATCCTAATAGATGATGCTTTCTTCTCCTACTCAGAACTTAAAGGGGTTGTCCCATCACAGTGATCCTATCTATACTGCTAGTTTATGTAGATTTAAGACTTTTCCTAAATGCATTGCTTTATCAAAACTGCTTTGTTGTTTACAATCCGTTTGTATGGCCCTTGGGATTATCTGCTCATTTGTCAAGTGATGTAACTGCCTGCTCTCAGGGGGGGAGGGAGGGGCTGGGAGCAGCTCTGAGCTGTTTGTGTTTGATAAGTAGCGGAGCTTCTCAGATAGGGGAGGTGAGAGCTCCAGGATTTCTGAGCTCTTATCAGCCGGTTTAATTGAATTTGGCTGATAAGGGCTGAGATAGGGAGTCTGTTACCTCTGTATGTAATGCAAACTGACTCAAATCCAGCTCTTCTACGTCAGCTTCACACTGTGGTAATTCATTTACAACCAATCTAGTGCAAGTGAAACCCCACCCAACTATGTGCCGAGAAAAACAGGAAGTGAATAGAGCAATACAGCCTGCAGCTTGGTGAACAAGCATCATGGGAATATCCCTTTAAATCTAGACCAGAATTTTCCTCCACACACTTCCCACTATCAAAAGTGCGTACCAGAACAATGAAGCTGGAGCACAACCAATCCTGTCACAAGGCTGGAGAGACTTCTCCTCCTAAGAAGGATTTTTCTCTGATTTACATAAACCTTATAAAAGGTTCATCAGCATTATCCCCTTCTATTTCGCTATATTTGCATATTTTGCATGTCCAAAGAGGCAGATGATTCCAGCCTTAAAATTTCTTTAGGCACTTTTAGATGTGTGCATACCCAGGAATCTTCTCATACATTTCTATCTAGATTATATAAGACACCAGTGATGCTCAATAAGTATGCTGCAGATACTTACACCATTTCTGGAGGTGCCATAAACACCTGGATACATATTTTCACATTTGGTGGGAACACAAGAGGATATCTGCTTACTGGTCCCAGGTCTAGAAAATGCTGGATCTTATTTACAACCATATAATACCTCTTTCAGCCAACATTAGCTTTAAAACTCTGACCCTTGCTTCTTCTATGATCAACGAAAAAAAGCTCTCATCTCCCTTTATTGGACGACCATTTTGTGCTTGGAATTGATATCAAATGTCAAATTCTGCAATTACTCTAAATACAAGTCTTTCTGGGCATCTTGGTTTGCTTTTCTGAATGCTTTCTCTGTGAAATATCTATGGATAGACCCATTACTAGCCAGTACCTTAGTTAACCCTTCCCTCTCTTCCCTTGACCAATACATCCTATCACCCACCTCACATGGTTGAGATCTAGATGAAAATATATCTTAGGCTGGGTTTACATCTGCGCCCTGGCCTCCATTATGCAGGTTTCTGTTTCCTGCCTGAAACTGGATAGAAGACGGAAAGCTGCATTCATTTTTCACAACCATTCATTTGAATGGGTTTTGAAAGTGTTTAGCCGTGAGCACCGGTGAGCGTTTTGTGCTCTCCGCGGTGAAACCATTTTTTTCTTTTTAACCAGACGCAAAGTCGGACATGCAGTACTTTGTGTCTGATTACAAAAAAAAACCGGTTCCCGGCGCTCATGGCTGGACACTTTCTGTCGGGTTTCCGTCTTCTGTCTGCAGAAGATGGAAACCTAACAGACGGAGATCGGGCACAGATGTTAACAAGCCCTTAACTTGTAGGTTTGTTTTGTGCTCAATTATACTTGTTATAACAAGCTGTAATTTAATTTTGTTTGCTATTATCTTGCATTGCTTTGTTGATTTTACATCACCTGCTTTTATCTCTCTTTGTTTGTTGCCGAGTTATGCTTGTACTTTGTTGTAATTTTGTAAATAGATATTAAAAAATGTGACTCCACAATGTTTGTTAAAATTTTGTATCCACTGCCTAACATCCGTTTTCCCATAGACAAACATGTCATTGTCGTCATAGACCATGTTTTAAGCCATTATAAACTCTGATTCATAATAAACTTATTTGACCCAAGAAAAATCTTTGGAACATACCACCCAAATCCAAATTAAAAGGAATCTTCAGAGGTTCACCCATCTCTAAGCATGACACAATGATGAATATGGACAAAATATAATGTCTCATTGAGACGTGGTGAATTCTCGATATATCACTCACTTGTGGATATTTGGCCAAAGACAGTGATGCAGTGTTGAACCACCAATGATATGGCAGAGAGGAGCTTGTAATGTGTTTTTTATGTAGATTGTGAGCCATATAGGGCTTACTTTTCCCTATCAGTATGCCTTTGGAGTATGGGAGGAAACACATCCATGAAAACACTCAGATTGCACACTTTGTCATGTGCATGAATCCTTAAAGCATGGGTAGGATCAGTAAAGACTATGGAAGGAGTCGCAATATTCTAATGAGAAGCATCTTTTTTGCATAATAATCAGACATATTAAATGCAGTAAAGACATTATTTCTATTTATTTTCTAATTTATTCTTAAAAATTCATGCATATACCTAATATTGGCACTTTAAATTGATCTTAAGTAGTTTATAGTCCTCACATAATTTCCCCATATCATAACACAGCTACAATTAAGTTTTTGTATGTCTTTCTAATTAATATATAAAAATGAAACTCAAACTTAAATACAATATTGTATTGCATACAATAATGCATCTCTTTCCCAGCATTTTCACGTGTACTAGAAAGTATTATACATATAATTTGTTTTTAATAACTATTTGTTTTTCCCATGAGAATACCACAGGTTTCAGCCTGTTTGCTTTGTGCTCAGCCATGCGTATTATTATGTCCTTTTTGCAGCCAGGTTTATTAAGCAGGTTTGTTGCATATAATTACTCCATGAGAAATAAACCTAGTTGCCATATAATTAACACAAAATTACTTTCTCATTTAGCAGATAATGTTATTTTTACTAGCACATTAAATGTAATGTCATTCATCTGCTCTAACTGTACTACTATAAACTTTATAGTTGCTTTATAAAACATTGAAGATGACACTCCAAATGAAAATAAGGATGTCAGCTCAGTGATTACAGGTAGTCTATAATATTTGTTTTTATTTCACTTATTTATTATAGGCTTCAGGTCTCCAATTATTAACTATTTCTGTGTAAATCATTTCACCAAAGGACAAGTGCGGCTGAAAAAAAATCATATCTTACCAAAATAAGCTAAAACGCTGCTATAAACAAGACATCAAAAAAAGGTTTGCATTTGAAAGTTTTACTCAGGTTAATATGTTATAGCTTGCACAATTAGATATAAGAAGGATAGAAATGTAACTAATCAATTTTTAAAGGGGCTCTATCATTTGGGAAAAGTTATTTTTAACTAAGCGCATACATGCATAGCCTTTAGAAAGATTATTCCACACATACCTTTTGTATGTAAAATGCCTCAGTAGTTTTTCAATGAGCCCGTTTTTATTCATATGCTAATTAGCTTCCAGCCAGCACAGGATGTTCTCATCATGCACCATCTCTACTATTCTTTCCTATGTGAAGTGTACAAGCAGAGAGATGAATCATCATCATCATCAGCAGCCTGTGCTGTACACACCATTAGAAAGAATAGCAGAAGGTGCAGGATGAGAATTCCGGGGTGCACCAAGAGGTTAATTAGCATATGGATAGAAACGGGCTCGTTCAAAAACTTCTGACTATTTACATCCAAAAGTTATGTGTTGAATAGACTTTCTAAAGGCTGTGTAAGTATGTGCATAGTTAAAAATGACTTTTCCCAATGATAGAGCCCCTTTAAATATAACTTGATGACAAGTTCTTGAAGCATGACACAAAACAATTGCTTATTAAGAATATATGACAGATGTGTTCTTCCCTATCTCCTCTCTTATTTTTTTTTTTTGTCACATGATGTCTATTTATGTGTATGTTTTGCTATCTTTTCTGTTGTCTGTGAGTTGTTTTTTGTGATTATTGAATTGGCTTTATAAGAAATTAGAGCCTATAAACCCTTCAGTATCAATACCATATTATTACATTGTGTCATGTGGTATATTAACACATTTGACCACAGTAATGTCCCTTATCATCAATAGAATATGGCGTTGCAATAGAACTGGCATTAAGGCTGTACCTGAGTCATTTTTGCCAGGAGTTAACTATAGTATACAGCTGTCTCCTCTCTGATTCCTGCACATTAACCTCTTAGATGCTTGGTTCCCTGGTAGTTAGATTGGGGAAATTTCCTTCTTTCTTGCCCTCACCCATTTGATGTAAATATGGAGTTCTGAGGGGTTACTTTAGCAGTCAGTAGGCCTAACAATGATCTTTAAACTGCCTTTTATGGATACCAATTAGGCCCAACTAGAAACAGGGATTAATAGTCATCTGCTAAAATGTACAAAATATTGGAATGCAGAAGTGGAAGAAGAAGACATTTATCAATTTGGCATTGCTGTAATTAGAATGACCTACCAAAATGTTATGTAATTTTTACCACAGTGTAGACATCATCTAAACAAAACCCAAAATATAATGATGAATTGCAGTTTTTTTCAGGTACTCAACTTAAAATCCAGAAAATCACATTGTATACATTTTATACATTTATTTGCATTTTGCATAGAGAAATGAGTTTTTGACCCCTCTGGTAAACAAGATAATACTTGGTGGCAAAACCCTTGTTTTTTTGGAGTGGACCAAAATTCCTCCTGACATTTGCACAAGCCTAATTATCAACTACAAAAAACATCTGACTGCTACAGTTGCCAACAAGTATTAATGTCAAATGGTTGAACCTCTCAAGATTCATTTTGCGTTCAGCGATTTGGGTCCCTGATTTGTTTCAGGTCAAACAAGTTGGTACAAACCATAACTTAAACTGCTCAATTTGGAATATTTGTGTTTAAATATCGTTAGGTACCAAATGGTTCGCACATCTTTATATCTAGATAACTCTGACACAGTTTTCCACTGTTCAGTGATATAATATGTGTGCTTTTTTGCCCCCCAGAGTCCAGATTTTGTGACATATCAGGAGGACTAAGTTTTTTATTTAAAACAAAAAAACTAACAACTGAAATCTTTATAAAGGTGGGTACAGCAAACATACAAAATGAATGCATCAGCTATCAATATTTATGTATACATCTTGAGGCTTAGGCCCCATGTTGCGTAAACAAAGGCTTTTTTGCTGCAGATTTTGCTGTGTTTTTTGAGCCAAAGCCAAAAATGGCTGCAAAAGGAATAGGAAATAATGTAGGAATGCTTATTTTTCTGTTTTCTACTCAATCCACTCCTGTCCACTGCTTTTTAGTCTTTGAGTAAAAAAAAACGCAGCAAAATCTGCAACAAAGAAAAGCTGTGTTTCCCAACGTAGGGCCTCATCCTGAAAGTTTTGTTTTAGTGGTAAGGTATTCCATCTAACAGTCTTTGTGTCATTCATATATGTGTGTTGTCTGAGGTTGTGAATCATTTATATCAATAGTGTAGGTGTGTCATAGATATATAGATGTTCATGTATCTGTAAATGGATAACTCCTATATAGTTTATACCTATAACATACTGTTGTGCACCAAGATAGTGGTGTATGTCAGCAGTGAGTATAATTAACTCTTAATGTCCCATTCACATGAAAATTGTAAGCCATGACATTTAACACATTCTACTTTGGAAACTTGCACAGTTGATTTTATACCGCACTGCAGCATGTGTCTAATTTCTATGTAGGGAAGTTGCATCCAATCATATGAGTTTAGTTCAGAGTATATAGATATCTTGTGACAGAATGGTTGATCATCTAATAACACATTTCTAGGCATGTTCAGGCAAAAGAAAATGTAACAAATGACACATCTTTACTTTAATAGACAAATAGTAAAGAATAGAGAAGACAACTTTTTCCCAAAGTATAATCTAAAACATCAGACATCTGTAGAAAAAACTCCTATTTCATAGTCGAATACATGTATCAATATACCTTACTCATTCCATTATATCTATTACAAATGTAGAAAATTTTAACTTGAACCTGGTAAACGGATATCTTCAAACCCATTAGGCCATTAAAAACTATTGAAAAGCTTTGTCTTGTGTTATCTATCTGCAGAGGGTAAAAAACTGTTACCTGCTGCCAAACCAAAGAGTAAGCAAAAGAAAAAAGGAAAAATTGGCCTAAAACATACCGAATTTTTCGGACTATAAGACGCACTGGAGTATAAGACGCACCTAGGTTTTAGAGGAGGAAAATAGGGAAAAAAAATTTTGAAGCAAAAACTGGTAAAATATTTAATATATGGGAGTTGTAGTTTTGCAACAGCTGCAAGGCCACATTGACAGGTGACCCTGCAGCTGTACGGGGATGTATAGGGCTTTTTTTTTTGCGGGGCCAGCTGTACTTTTTAGTTATACCATTTTGGGGGATATCTATTGCTTAGATCACCTTGTATTGAAAAAAAAACAGGAGGTGATTTAGAACTTTTATTTATTTCATATTTTTAAAGCTTTTTTTTTTTTTTTTACTATTTTATTCCCCCCCCCCCCCCCCCGGGGGGCTTGAACCTGCGGTCACTTGATCGCAAGTCCCATAGACGGCAATACAAGTGTATTGCCGTCTATGGGACATTCTGTATATTAGTATTACGGCGGCTGGTCATAGAGACCAGCCGCAATACTAATATAGCAGTGACAGGCCGGGGAGCCTCATTAGGCTCCCGGCTGTCACCCGGACAGGTCGGCTCCTGCGATATCGCCGCGCAGGAGTCGGCCTACAACTTTACAGGTACGGGGCCGGTGGGGACCGGCCCCGGGGGAGAAGGGGCCACGGATACTGACCCGGCATCCGCTGTACTAGAGAGGCGGATGCCGGGGAGGGATAGACGCCGGGGCCTGAGACATCGCTACGATCCTCTGCCCTTCATGAAGCCAGCAGCGGGGGGACGGAGGAGCCCCTGCCGCTGCTGGCTTCATGCAGGGCAGAGGAGCGCAGCGATGTCTCAGGCCCCGGCACCTGTAATGGCGTCTATCACTTGCCGGCTTCCGCCTCTCTATTACAGCGGATGCCAGGCGCCACCTTCAGACTATAAGACGCACCCTTCTTTTCCCCAAAAATTTTGGGGAAAAAAAGTGCGTCTTATAGTCCGAAAAATACGGTAACTTTTAATTTATTATAAAAAAAATCGATTAGAATGATCTATTTCCTCTAATAAAAAGGGTGAATGGACTACCCAATAAATAGACTACTGAATAATATGCTCATAAATACCAAAAAGCACTGTAATACAACCAACCTGAGTCAGCAGAAGCTGAATTAATAAAACTGAATGGTCTTACCACAGATATGATTTTCTCCTGTTGAGTATTCAAAATTGTGCTGATGGATAAGACAGCAGACAAGACTCATGAGATATAGTGCTAAACCACAGTCGTGACTGTGACCCTGTAAGGCCCTAATTTCCCTGCCCCTTTTACACCCAAATGTAACTTCTGCCCCTACAAGAGCTGTACCCAAGCTAGTCCTATATCAGAATGACCGTGTTGTGCACATTTCGTCATGGGGGTACCTGTATTCATCAGGGAATCTGTCTAAAATGGCCTAAGACCACTTGCAAAACAGGAAGCAACAGGGTATGCAAAAGCTGGAGATGTGAACAAGATTGATAGACCCATGAATAAAGCATGTTTGGCAGTTGGAAGAAAGCTTGACAGATGGGAAGCCTGCCTGTACAAGAGGATCCTCAGAATATTTTAAAGCATCATTGACAACCTGGCACACCTGCTCCACACTACCATTACAATACAGCATAGCACCTGTAGTTGTAGGCACAAGCAACTCCATTGCAGCATGGAGATACTCAGGAAGTTATTTATCCCTTCAGTGATCTCACTCTACAACTAGAAAGCACCTACAAAAGGTGAAACTTCTTCAATCCCAAAAGAAGAAATTCCCGGCACTCATTTTATATGGTGGTGAGAGGCCTTTTCTGAGCACCTTATTCTAACTGAGTGACTGTACATTACAATCAAGACTTCTTCAATCACATCACCCCAGTTCCACAAAATTTATGTTAATTTGCTTGATTTGTTATTACCTAATATACCGATTGTATTACATGGTTATGTTTCTCGGAGCATCTGAAACCACAATTTTCCCTTTGGGATCAATACAGTTTTCTATTCTATTCTATTCAGTTCATGGCCTCTGTCATATACCTTTTTGATTCATCATCTCAATCCCCTCAACAGTTTATGTAAAATTATTTAATGGGCTGCATGGACTTTTCCCTCGTTAATCCATCATCAATTAATCAGGTAAAAGGTCTGCATCCGATTCCTGGGGTGGTATTTGCATTTGGAAGCTACTGCTGTGAACCCACAACATACAGTGAAAGGAGCTCTAAACGGAAGTGAAACAGACCATCATTAGGCTGAAAAAAAATAAGTCATCAGAGAGATAGTGTAAATGTTAGGAGTGGTCAGATCAAGAGTTTTGTAAATTCTGGTAAAAAAAAAAAATATCATGATAAGCTCAGGAACTCAAAAAGGCCTGGACGTCCACAGAAGACAACAGTGGTAAATGATCGCAGAATCTTTTCCGTAGTGAAGAAAAACCTTTCATAACATTCACCCAAGTGAAGAACACTCTGCAGGAGGTAGATCAGTATCTAATTCTACAATAAAACAAAGACTTCAGGAGAGAAAATACAGAAGGTTCACCACAGGGTGCAAACCATTTATTCCCATTCCCATCAGACTATCCGAACAGCACACTCACATAGAAATGAATGGACGTAGCCGGCACGCGGGGGGTTAAACAGCCGGCCGCCGTCAAAGCGGAAGTACCAGGTGCATCCATTCATTTCTATGGAGCGTGCTGTTCGGATCGGCTGATCCGAACAGTACTCGCTCATCTCTAATCATTACTTGATGCTCCACATGCTGGGACCAATTTATGTTGGAAAAACCACCTGACCAGTTTTCTTAACTCTGAGTTTAGAAGGGCTTGTAGGGTTCTATTATTTTTATGCTAACAATAGTGCTGCATAGTTTGGCTTTAATTTTTATACCACGTAGAAATATGGCCTGTCTTCATTAATGAAAGTCTGAACAGCATCTTAAGTTAAATTTTATCCAAATAATTATTCTTAATCTATGATATTAGCAAAGTTTAATACTTCACTAATAATACGCTGCACCTTGAAATCTTGTCAAAAGACATCAAAAGGGGGCAACACGATGGCTCAGTGGTTAGCACTGTAGCCTTGCAGGGCTGGAGTCCTGGGTTCAAAACCCACCAGGAACAACATCTGCAAGGAGTTTGTATGATCTCCCCGTGTTTGCCTGGATTTCCTCCCATTCTACAAAGACATACTGATAGGAAAAGAAATGTACATTGTGATCCCTATATGGGGCTCACAATCTACATTACAAAAAGACATCAAAAGCCATTGAAATATATTGAGAAGTTAAGTTAAAACTCTGCCACAGCATAGTTAACTATTTGCAATGTTAAGTATTTCTATAACTATATAGATGAGTTTGAAGTTTTTAGGAAAATTTTCTAAATGTCAAGGCTTGTCGTGTGTGCATGGAAATATTGACAGCGCTTCAAACAGAAACATCAGACAGTTTTTCCTTTTTAATTCTTCCTCACCATAGTCTCAGTAAATCATGTGTAGTGACAAAATGCTTTAATTAAAAAACAAAGTAGGGGAAAAAAAGATGATGTTTAATGTTGACATGCTTTGAAAGTGACTGCAACCTTATGGTGAAAACCATGTATCATTTTCCTTCCACTTCACAATTATCTGCTACTTTGTGTTGGTCTATCACTTAGAATCTCAATAAAATACAGTTAACCACTTCCGGACCGCCCATAGACTATATACATCCGGGAAGTGGTTGTCTAGTTCTGACAGAACGTACCTGTACGTCCATCAGAACACAGCAGCTGCACGGAGATCGTGTAGCTGCTTTCACTAGGAGCCGGCTGTAACTTCAGCCAGAGCTCCCAGAGAGAAGACAGGGCAGATTTATTACCTCCCCAGCCTTCTCGATCACTGTGTATACAGCGCTCAATGAGCGCTGTATACACGGCTATGGACGCAGCCATAATTCAGCTGCCCTCTGACCCGGCGGACACGTGATCCGCTGGGAGCAACGTCTTACAAGAGCTGCTGGGTCCTACAGGACCCCAGATCAGCTCAGTAAGCTTTATATACAGTGTGCAGGAGGCTGGATTCCTCCTGTATCTGAGGTTAAATGTAGCAGCCCCAGTTTTGGAGAAAGCCTCCAGTACAAAAAAATAAGTGATCAGATGTCCCCAAAGGTCTCTTATTACCTTATGGGGACACAATCTGGAAAAAAATAAAAATAAAAATATAATAAAAAAGTTTTTAAAAAATGTAAATAAAATAATAATAAAAAATAAATAAATAATACGCTAATAAAAAGCCATTATTAAAGGTTATAGCCCCACCCCCGACGACACCATACAAAATAAAAATTACCGTAATGGAGAGGAAAAACTATATTATAAAGTTTTTCAGTGACACTTTGTGTTATTAAATTAAAAAAAAAATTAAAAAAAATTGAAAACCAGACACAATTTCCCTCCTATTTTGTTTATATTTTCCCAGATATAAAAAAAATTAAAACACATTCGAAAATAAAGATAACATAAAAATAAAGCCCTATGTGTCCCCGAAAAAAGACGACTGAGTTGACTGAGACATACGGGAAAAATGTTACAGCCCTCAAAACCGCACATACAAAATAAACCTAAAATGTGTCTGGTCCTGGACCACAAATTGGCCTGGTACTGAAGTGGTTAAGTTTGTGGTTGTAAGGTGACAAAATGTGAAAAAGTTCAAAGGGGTATGAATACTTTGGCAAGCCACTATATATACTGAATTCCTTTTTGTCCTATGCATTCTATAATGAAGATATTTGTAGTTATTAAGGTATGTTGTCTTATTTAGGGTTACATCTATAGGAATCTCATTTATGATATGATGGAATTCTATTTTAGTAAGAAAACTGCCTGTAAAGTTTCTCTTTAGCAAAGCTAAACATGCATTGTGTATGGCTGCAGTTACACTGCATGCTGAGGTTCGTTCCCTCCTCCGTTATCCTTACTAATCAGATTATTCATTTATTTTTACATTCAATCTTAACATTTTTTCACTGTCCCTCACTGTCTGTGGGCTGTAGAGTTAACGGCATTTCTCAACTATCAGAACTCTGTAAAGGGTAGATAAGTAGAGTTTAGTTTGTTTAATGATTAAAGTTAACAGGGACAGTGAATTAAAATTAAATTTATTGTAAAAATCACTTAATAAGGAAGAGAACCTCTGCAGGTACAGTAACTGCAGCAGTGCTCTGTGTGTACAGACTCTCCTTAGCAATATTTGGCTAAGGTTAAAGAGAAATGTCACGGGAAGCTTTCTCACTAAAATAGCCCACCTTCCTAATAAAATATATTAAAAAATCACTTCCACATTTATTTAAGGAAATCTAAGAAGTGTAATATAATCATTGTATATAAGTATTGGCATCTGTTGTTTGCCTGTAGCATGGGTGATATAAAACATCCCCAAAATGTTTATATTGCCTAAAATAAATATTTCCCAATCCTTTACATTCTTACAATGCAGTTTTCTAAATACATCTGGATTAGCTTCAAATTGAGAACCACATCCAATATATTAGTGTATCCTAAAAGCTGGGGGAGTAGCTTGAGGTCTATAACAATTTGGCCAATACATTCTTTAATGTTTCTGGACCAGATAACTTTGCTCCTGGTACATTTGTGAAAAGAAAAGGACCTTACTTTGTATAAATTGATATTACATTATGCATGTTACTTAATTTCCTAAATTATTTGACATTTTGGGCTTCACTGATATATATTTTATTGTATGTCTTCAATAAGAAGACTTTAATGTGTTCATTTCAATAGAGTCACTTCATATTTGCTCGCATTTGCAGCGAACATTTCAATTATTCAATCTTTTCCCCCAGAAGATTAATGGTTGAATGGGTCTTGTTAGATGATAAAAATGACAATTAATATTACAGTTCATTTTGATTTCTGTAATTATGACTGAGTGTCATTATTTTTTATTAAGTGTAGTTGCATCAGCAGTTAAGCTTACAGCAAAGTACATGAATGTAATAATGTATGAGTGGTTGATCTGAGAATGATTTAATACACCTTATCACTCGCATTAATGATACTTTACCAGGCAGGCTTTTTTCAGGTAACTAAATAGAATCTCACCAAATGTTAAACTTTGAAGTTGACATGACATGGGTTTTACAAAAGTGATATTAACTCTTATTTTTATTTGATTTTTCCATGAAATGTGAAATGTGCCAAAACATAAGTCATCGAGGCCGAGCTCTGTGATGTACGCGGTGGTCTGCATTGACTGTGGTGTTTAAATATGCTACAGAGATCAGAGGTTCTTCTGATCTTTGCCATTGGAGACAAAGTTCTACAGATCTATATGACAACAAATTTCATTCTTCACATGCGGGCACAGAAGGGACATAGATGATAACTGCAGCTTGCTAACAAATCTGTTAAAGCTTTAAAGTTATCCATAGAATCTGCATTTCCTGTGATGTTGTATAACGCTAGCCATTGCTTAGCAACCAAAGAACATAACCCTAAGAAGCAATTCAATTATAGATTGGTGCTTGTGTCTCAGTACAGAGTGATGGCATCCTGGCTTCAGTTCCCCAAACTAGCAAAAGATATATTATAGAAATTATTTTATAGATTACTAGTCTTTCTTGTTGGGATAAAAAGGGGTCACAAATACTTCCATATATTGTAACGATGTAACTCTTACATGTCGCAGTGAGAGAGTGGTTAGCAAACGTGGACAGCATACAATCACTTTCTAGGAAAACCATCTCAACAGAAGAAAGGCTTTATTCTAAAGCATTCAAGCTGTATTAGAACCCAAATATTAGTAACCTCTAGACATGACTGATTAACCCCCTAACGACCAATGATGCACCTGTACGTCATTGGTGTCATAGGTTTGTGAGGATAAAATCACAGAATGGCTGCACCCTGGGACCAATATATTTCTTGGAATATCTGTAGCAATCTCCAACTCCCTCAAGTACTGGAGATATGCACTGTGACCACTCAGTAGAGTAGTGATGGGGATGGTGGGAATAAACCCAGATAGAGGGTCACATTCAACCAGTGGCCAATCTTGGCTATTTTACACAGCCAGCATCTGCCCTGTATGGAGAGACCTTAGCTGCTGAGCTCTCTCTCATATATCTCCATGTGACCAATCAGGAGATGATAGGAACTACTGAGAGTTCCAAAATAATAAACCAGGACTCACATTCCTCACAAACACACTGGGTGCACTGTAATATGAAGTATAAAATGATTTATTAGAGAATGCATTTTGGGGTGTGAATTGCTTACAAATAGCATACCCCTTCATCAGATCTAAGTCTGGCTACTCGTTTGCATCCCTGATGAAGGGGTATGCTTCCCTGATTGGTCACATGGGGATATATGGAGAGAGCTGAGCAGCTAAGCTCTCTCCATACAGGGCAGATGCTGGCTGTGTAATATAGCCAAGACCGGCCACTAACAGCAGCAATTGGTGCCTGCACTGATCACAGCTGTTAGCCCTGCACTGCAATGCAGTAGTTTTTCAGTGAACACAAGTATCATATAATTTTTACCACACAGTGAATGCCGTAAAAATTAAACACATGTGAAATTGGTGCAGATGCATTTTTTCTCCAGTTGCACCTCATTCAGAATTTTTTCCAGCTTCCCAGTACATTGCACAGAATATTGAATGATACTGTTACAAAGTACAATTTGTTTCGCAAGCAATAAGCCATCATGTGATGCTGTGAACTGAAAAATGAAAAACGTATGGATCTTGGGATGTGGAAAGGGAAAATCGAAAACCCAAAATGAAAAATGGCCTGATCCTTAAGGGGTTAAAGATGTAGTGCCACAAAGATTTACTTCGTTCTAATGTTCCTTTCACACTTAGACAATTCGCATAGGGTGGCCTCTATTCATGGAATTAATGGAAAGCATCTGTGAATCTCAAATGAAAAGTGAAGACATTTTAAAACAAATGTTTATGTTGAATATTCATTTGATGGCTTTTACATATCTGTATCAGGTCAGATGTAGAATGTATTCTCAATTGTAGCATGCATGTATGTATCACATTTTTACACACTAGTCAGCCAATAATAACATCCAAATATCTAAGTCATTATTTCTTGGAGTATAGTAATTAGATATTTTCATAATTGGTCTTAAATGTTTGACAAATTTCTAAGAACCACCTCACCACCATGGTTTTATAAAGGAAAGATGTTTTCAAGCTAACAAATATTTGATTTTATGAAGAGGTAATGGGTGATTGTGGATATATAGATGAGCTTACACATAACCAATTTTAAATTTGGTTAAGGATTCCACTAGGTATTGAATAGAGATGGAAGGGGGGAGGGGGGGCAATTTAATCACAAACAGGGTTTAACCTGAATATTCCATATTGTTTGGTTTTTAACAAATCCAAACAAATTTTGATTTGTCTCGTACAAACTAAAATGACCACCGCCACATGTACTGCACAGTAAAAATACAGAAGAGACACGTGTTTTGTGATTCACTTTGTGATGTTCTAACTCCAGCTAACATCAACTGACAGCCTCTAAGCCAATATACAGTAGACACTTTACAGTGTTAATGTCATACACACTATGTAAGGTGCTGTAATTATGATCATAAGACATTTACAGTTATGGTGGAGATAGGGACTAGAGATGAGCGAACACTAAAATGTTCAAGGTTCGAAATTCGATTCGAACAGCCGCTCAATGTTCGTGTGTTCGAACGGGTTTCGAACCCCATTATAGTCTATGGGGAACAGATACTCGTTAAGGGGGAAACCCAAATCCGTGTCTGGAGGGTCACCAAGTCCACTATGACACCCCAGGAAATGATGCCAACACCTCTGGAATGACACTGGGACAGCAGGGGAAGCATGTCTGGGGGCATCTAACACACCAAAGACCCTCTATTACCCCAACATCACTGCCTAACAACTACACACTTTCCACATTCAAAAAAACCTCTATCAAAGTGGGAAAATACCTGGAAACCTTCTTTACTCCCCAAATGGATGGACACAAACCCCAATTTAAGCTCAACAAACAGTAACAACCACCCCTTTAAATCACGTTCCCCATGACAACCACAAATGGAATAGGCAATGGGAATTCCAAAAGCCCTCACCCTTAACTGTCATTTTGAGTGTGTGTGTGTGTGTGTGTGTGTGTGTGTGTGTGTGTGTGATGTGGTAAGACCTTCCAAAATTCACTTTTCTAGCCCTTAACATGAGCCCTTCCAAACTAAGTTACATGACCTTAAGCTGAGCTGCCAGCAGAGATTGAGGCCCTTGGCATGAGTAGAGCCTTGCACCAGCAGTGTTTTTGGCACTTAGGGTGAGTTGAGCCTTGTACCAGCGTGTGTCCCTTAACATCAGGCGGGCCCTAAGTTCTGCGCTTTGCACAAAAGTTCCACATTAACTAGGCTGAATGGTACAAAGATTAGTAGGCCCGAGAACCAGGAACAGGTCTTGCAATGGCTGTCGGATAACGCTTAAAGCACATTGTCCACCAGCCAGTCAGCCTCTACCTCCTCTTACCCAACAGTCTTGTCCTCCTTCCACCCAAAATTCCCAATCTTCCCAGAACAATAACCCCAACTGTCCCTGCTCCCCAGAGCTGTTCTCCCTTCCTTTGACTGTACCGCAACCTGCCCCTCCATTTCGCGATTCCACGGACCTAACAGACGAGTATCTGTGTCCAGATGCTCAAACACTAGAGTCTCCTCCATTCCATCTCCGGTCGATTTGGTGGCGGATGACCAGCAACCCACCCTCATCGACGACGATGAGACGCAGTTGCTGTCAGGGCAGCCAGTTGACATGCGCATTGTGCAGGAGGAGGAGGCGAGACAGGAGTTGGAAGAGGAGGTGGTGGACGACGAGGACACCGACCCCACCTGGACAAGGCAGATGTCAAGCTGGGAAAGTAGTGTGGATGTTGAGGCAGGTGCAGCACCAAAAAGGGTAGCTAGAGGCAGAGACATGTCCAGAGGCAGAGGTCAGCTGCTTTGCCGAAGCCAGGCCAGACCCGGAATGTCCGAAGATGTTCCCTTTTGTACCCAGCCCAGAAAAACTCCCCCATCGAGGGCACGTTTCTTGAAGGTGTAGAGTTTTTTCAAGGAATGCGCCGAGGACAGATATAGTGTCGTCTACACAATTTGCCTCTCGAAATCGAGTAGGGGCCCTGAGAAGAGCAACCTGTCCACCACTTCAATGCACCGTCATTTGGAATCCAAGCAATGGAAACAGTGGCAGGCAGCAACGGCAGGACAAACGTCGCCTGCCGTTCATGCCACTGCCTCTGCTCACAGTGCTGGCGATGCACTCCAGAGGACGAGCCAGGACATCACTTCATCTGCCTCCGCCACTTTGTTGACTTCTCCCTCATCCTCCCCTGTTTCTGTCTTATCTCCTTCTCCTGCACCATCAAAGGCACCATCAGGCGCTTCTTTACAACAACCCACCATCTCTCAGACATTGGAGCGCCGGCAGAAATACACCGCTAACCACCCACCCACGCAAGCCTAGAACGCCAACATCGCTAAACTGCTGGCCCAGGAGAGGTTGGCGTTCCGGCTTGTTGAAACTCCCGCCTTCCCGGACCTGATGGCAACTGTGGCACCTCACTATGCCGTCCCTAGCCGTCTCAACTTCTCCCGGTGTGGCGTCCCCGCCTTGCACCAGCACGTGTCACTCAACATCAGGTGGGCCCTTAGTTCCGCGCTTTGCTGCAAGGTCCACTTGACCACCGACACTTGGACAAGCGCCTGTGGTCAGGGATGCTGCAGTGCTTATCTTTAATGACAGGCAGGGTGAATGTGGTGGAGTCTGTTCCCCGGGTGCAAACTGGGGTGGCCTATCTCCTCTCCCAGGCCAAAATTCATGGCAGGAGTAGACTGAAACCCTACGACGCTGCAACCTCCACCACAGCTACTAGCGGCAAACGCTAAAACACTGGTGTGGGGAGACGTCAGCAGGCAGTGCTGAAGCTCATCAGCTTGGGGGACAGACAGCACAGTGCCTCCGAGGTCAGGGATGCCATCCTGGCTGAGATGGCATTTTTTTTTCCCTGCTACACCTGGGGCCTGGCATTTTTACGCCTGTGATAATGGCTGGAACCTGGTAGCGGCTCTGGAGCTTGCCAGCCTCCAACACGTTCCATGTTTGGCCCACGTCTAACCTAGTGGTGCAAAGTTCTTTAAAAACATACCCAAATGTACCGAAGCTACTGTTGAAAATGCGGCGCTTGTGCGCCCACTTTTGCAAGTGCACAGGAGTCGCTGCTAGCCTAAAAACACTCTAGCAAGGCCTACATCTGTCCAAACACAGGCTGTTGTCCGTCATTCACACACGCTGAAACCCTACAATACCATATCTTGAGCAGGGTGTGTGAGCTGCACAGACCTTTGATGGAGTTCCATCTACAAAACCCAAGGGTTCCTCAAAGTCAGCAACCAAAGTTTCTGCACCATGAGTTTCCAGGGGTGGCAGAGTTATGGCTAGGGGAAGAGGCATGGATAGGGATGATGTCTAGGGGCAAAAGCAGTGTGGATGTGGAGGCAAGCTAAGCAGGAAAAACTGGGGGTACAAGCTAAGGCATGGACTGGGGTGATGTCTAGGGGCAAAAGCAGTGTGGATGTGGAGGCAAGCTAAGCAGGAAAAACTGGGGGTACAAGCTAAGGCATGGACTGGGGTGATGTCTAGGGGCAAAAGCAGTGTGGATGTGGAGGCAAGCTAAGCAGGAAAAACTGGGGATACAAGCTAAGGCATGGACTGGGGTGATGTCTAGGGGCAAAAGCAGTGTGGATGTGGAGGCAAGCTAAGCAGGAAAAACTGGGGGTACAAGCTAAGGCATGGACTGGGGTGATGTCTAGGGGCAAAAGCAGTGTGGATGTGGAGGCAAGCTAAGCAGGAAAAACTGGGGGTACAAGCTAAGGCATGGACTGGGGTGATGTCTAGGGGCAAAAGCAGTGTGGATGTGGAGGCAAGCTAAGCAGGAAAAACTGGGGGTACAAGCTAAGGCATGGACTGGGGTGATGTCTAGGGGCAAAAGCAGTGTGGATGTGGAGGCAAGCAAAGCAGGGAAAATGGTGGCTAGAGGCAAAGGGATGTCCATAGGCAGCAAGGGCAAAGATGCAAAACTCTCCCGTTTCAAGAATTTTCCTGACTTGTTTCCCCACAAAACATTCCTGGGAGGAGGGCTGAAACACCACCCTCCTCCTCCTCCGCTGTTAGATTTACCCCAGCTACGAGCTGAAAACGCTGCAACACTGGTGTGGGGAGACGTCAGCAGGCTGGGCTGAAGCTCATCAGCTTGGGAGACGGACAGCACACTGCCTCTGAGGTCAGGGATGCCATCCTGGATGAGATGGCAATTTGTTTATCCCCGCTGCCCCTGGGGCCAGGTTTTTTAGCTTGTTGGAGGGCTCTGGAGCTTGCCAGCCTCCAACACGTTCCATGCCTGGCCCACATGTTCAATGTAGTGGTACAATGATTTTTAAAAACATACCCCAAATTAGCTGAGCTAAGGGTGAAAGTGCGGCACTTGGACACCCACTTTCCGAAGTCTACAGTACCTGGAGCTAGCCGCAATACACTCCAGCAAGGCCTACATCTGCCTGAAGCACCTACTGTTGTGCGAGGTCACCACACGCTCTAACCCTAGATACCGTATGTTCAGCAGGGTGTGTGAGCAGCAGAGACCTTTGATGGAGTACCAGCTACAAAACCCAAGGGTTCCTCAGAGTCAGCTCCCTCACTTTCTGCACCATGAGTTTCCATGGGTGGCAGACTTATGGCTAGAGGCACAGGCATGGATAGGGGTGATGTGTAGGGGCAAAAGCAGTGTGGATGTGGAGGCAAGCTAAGCAGCAAAAACTGGGGGTACAAGCAGCCGGTGACATCATCACTGACAAGAACAGCTGTCTGTCAGCTGACAGGCTGACTTTCACCAAAATGAACAGACAATGGATAGACTCATCATATACATGTCAGTTACATGACAAATTTAGTGCAATTTGCAAGTCCAAGATGGTTTGGAGATCTGCGGAGAGGAATCTCACCACCTCTTGCGGGTGCC
Organism: Leptodactylus fuscus; assembly: GCF_031893055.1. Lineage (NCBI taxonomy): Eukaryota > Metazoa > Chordata > Amphibia > Anura > Leptodactylidae > Leptodactylus > Leptodactylus fuscus. The sequence goes on from NC_134268.1 coordinate 114,460,773, forward strand.
ATCATTTGGAAGGCAAGCCCTGGGCTCAGTGGGTGAGAGCAAGCGCAGGATAATCGTCGTTTGGCCTGGCGGCCACTGCCTCTTCCACTGTTGACAGGGCTGGCGCTGCAGTCCAGACCAGGAGCCAGGACACCTCCACATCTGCCTCTGACACTTTGGGGAGTTCACCCTTATCCTCACCTTTTCCTGCCATTTCTCCTTTTGCCCGCGCCATCATGCGCCTCTTCCCAGCAACTCCCCATCTCCCAAGCCTTTCATTTCATGCTAAAGTACAGCGCAACCCACCCACATGCCCAAGGCTTCAACGGCCTCATCTCAAGAAATCTGGCCCAGGAGATGTTGGAATCCCGGCTGGGGGACACTCTGCCCTTTTTGGGCAGAGTGTCTACTGCGCCACCGCACTGTGCCGTCCACACCAGCATTTTCCCCCAAACATGAGGCGGTCCCTAAATTCAGCGCTTAGCCCTAAAGTTCCATGTGACCAGTTACGAATGGACAAGTGCATGCGGACAGGGACGCTACCTTTCAATTTGGGCACAGTGGTTGAATGTAGTTGAGGCGTGGACCGGGTCGCAAAATGTGGTGGCCTGACTTGTCTCCCCACACAACATTCCTGGGAGGAGGGCTGAAACACCACCCTCCTCCGCTGTTAAATTGACCCCAGCTACGAGCTGGAAACGCTGCAACACTGGTGTGGGGAGACGTCAGCGGGCCGTGCTGAAGCTCATCAGCTTGGGGGCCAGACAGCACACTGCCTACAAAGTGAGTCATGCCATCCTCGATGAGACGGCAATGTGGTTTTTGCCACTGCACCTGGGCCCAGGCATGTTGTCATGTGTGATAATGGCCGTAACCTGGGATTGGCTCTGTAGCTTGGCAGCCTGCAACATATTCCATGCCTGGGCCACGTTTTTAACTCATTGCTGCTAATCTTTTGAAAAAGGTACCCCAATGTTCCTGAGCTACTGGTGAAAGTGTGGCGCTTGTGCGGATAGTTTTTAAAGTGTATAGTTGCCGCTGCTAGCCTCTATGCACTCCTACAACGCCTGTACCTGCTGGAACAACGGCTGTTGTGCGACGTCTCCACACTGCTGGCACTAAACATATCATGTGTTGAGCAGAGTGTGTGAGCAGCACAGACCTTTAATGTAGTTCCAACTCCAAAACCCTCGGGTTCGTCAAAGTCAACTCCCTCAGTTGCTCAACCATGAGTGGCCATGGGTGGCAGACTTATGTGAAATCCCATCCCATCCATTGCACTGGACACGAAACATTAGCATGCGCTCAGCACAACTTCGGATATGGCAGATGCGTTAAGCAGGGTGCAGGGTACAACACAGACCAGGCCCGAGCACCAGGAACAGGTGTTAGAAATACTGCAGCATCTGCCATTTCCTTCCAATTTTGGGGTTTTGGACCCGCCACCGACTTGTCTGGACCTAAGTGGGGATCATGAGACACAGTTGCCATCAAGGCAAGCTGTGGTCATGTGCGGTTTGCAGTAAGGGGGCAGTGCGCAATTGGAAGAGGAGTTGGTGGATGACGAGGCCACCGACCCCACATGGACAGGGGTGATGTCTAGGGGCTAAAGCAGTGTAGATGTAGAGGGAAGCTAAATCAACAAAAAACCTGGGTAGAAGCAAAGGCATAAACTGGGGTGATGTTTAGGGGTGAAAGCAGAGTAGATGTGGAGGGAAGCTAAGCAGCAAAAACAGTGGGTAGAAGCAAAGGCATGCAAAACTCTACCCTGTTGGAAGACTTATTCCTAGGTCTGGAACACGTTAATGGCCCCCCTGGACAAATTACTGCCACTCAGGGGCCTAGTGTCACCAGGAGGGACAAGTATAGGCGCATGTTGTGGGAATACCTGGCCGACACCAGCTCTGTCCTCTCCGATCCCTCTGTGCTCTACAGCCTAAACTTATTTTCTCATCTTTTTTTCTGAACTGCACATCTCTTGCCTGCTTCCTTTGGGATCTTAGAAATGGTGGTCCACTTCCACAGATGGTAACTTCAATAGACAGTGTAACGGGAGTAGCTGAGGGATCGCTGTCTTAACCACTTTTTGGCACAAAATTAACTTCCAAAGCCAAATATGGTGCAAGTATATGATGCAAGGACACCTACACACCTATCTCTGACACATTGGGGAGTTCACCCTCATGCGCCCTTTTGGCCTGCACCATCATGCGCCTCTTCCCAGCCACTCCACATTTCCCAAGCTTTTCATTGCAGGCAGAAGTACAATACAACCCACCCCCATGCCCAAGCCTGTAACAGCCTCATCGATAAACTGCTGGCCCTGGAGATGTTGGTGTTTGTTTATGCTTCTGGAGACCCAGGCCTTCCGTCAGCAGATGGCAGCTGGGGCACCTCCCTATGCTGGGCCTAGCCGTTACTACTTCTCTTGGTGTGCTGTCTCTGCCTTGCGCCTGCATGTGTCCCATAACATCAGTCGGGCCCAGAGCTCTGCGCTTTGCTGCAAGGTCCACTTGACCACCGACACATGGACAAGCGCCTGTGGTCAGGGATGCTGCAGTGCTTATCTTTAATGACAGGCAGGGTGAATGTGGTGGAGTCTGTTCCCCGGGTGCAAACTGGGGTGGCCTATCTCCTCTCCCAGGCCAAAATTCATGGTAGGAGTAGACTGAAACCCTACGAAGCTGCAACCTCCACCCCAGCTACTAGCGGAAAACACTGTAACACTGGCATGGGGAGATGTCAGTAGGCCGTGCTGAAACTGATCAGCTTGGGGGACAGACAGCACAGTGCCTCCGAGGTCAGGGATGCCATCCTGGCTGAGATGGCATTTTTTTTTCCCTGCTACACCTGGGGCCTGGCATTTTTGCGCCTGTGATAATGGCTGGAACCTGGTAGCAGATCTGGAGCTTGCCAGACTCAAACACGGTCCACGCATGGCCCACGTTTTCCAACTTGTTGGTGCCATGTTTCTTTGAAACCTACACCATTGTGCCTGATATACAGGTCAAAGTGGGGCCATTTTCGTAAGTGAGAACTAGCCTCTGCTAGGCAGAAAACATTCAGAGCACACTCCTCTCATCTTCGCACCGTTGGCTGGCGGAGGAAGACGAGGGGGTTGGAGTGGCATCTGATGTCCCTATCCCACACGAGGCTAGAGGGTGCACTTCAGTGCATCCCATTGCTTCACCACAAATGGTGTGAAGGGGAGTGGAAAATGGAGGAAATGGAGAGTGACCCTTACAGTTGGGGCCAGCAAAGGCATGCCAAGTAACACACTGGCACACATGGCTGACTTCATCTTGGGTTGCTTTTCAAAACATATTTCACATCATGAAGAACAAATAATACTGGATTTTTTCAAGCCTCGAACCCCGGTCTAGGTCTAATGTCTGTTCCTTTCTTATATTAGGGGAGAGGGAAAAAAAATTACTTCAGTGATACGTTTAGCGTACATAGACTGACTATTAATGTGTATCCCACTTAGTGTTGTTAGGGTTACACACCGTCACAACCTGGCTAAAGCTTCTATAGCTGTTAATAAAGTCAACATAACTTTACGGTATCCAAAAAGACAGCTGGTACCGACAGAGAGCAAGACAAATGTCACCCAAAGCTGTGAGCTCTGAACACCCACAGTGACTTTGGCGTCATCATCATTATAAGGGAGCGGGTGGTAATAAATAACTTGGCAGTGCCTAAAACCCAAAAAGCTTATACAACTATATTTACATTAAGATACACAAATGAAACTTTTCAGTAGCATGTCATGAGACAAGCTGATAAGCTCTTCCTTTGTGCAGTGCTATTTGAAAGTTAAACGCTGCCTTTATTTTAATTCTGGAGAAGGTGCAGACATTAGATTTAGAACATGTTGTCTTCATTGTCCAAATCCTCTATATAGGTAACGTGTTTTTCGGGCCGAGCTGTCTGGGAACGAGCTGGTGCAGCACTGACAACCTGGGTGAATATGGCAAGAGCCTGAGATGTAGGGTGAATGAATCCCCAAATTATTTGTGGAATTCCCAGTGAGACAATGGCACTGTATACCAGTATTAAAAATTGTGGGTGCACATAACCCCCATATATTCTTTGAATTCCCAGTGAGACAATGGAACTGTATAGCAGTATTAAAAATTGTGGGTGCACGTAACCCCCATATATTCTTTGAATTCCCAGTCAGACAATGGCACTGTATAGCAGTAGCAAAAATTGTGGGTGCACGTCACCCCAATATATTCTTTGAATTCCCAGTCAGACAATGGCACTGTATACCAGTAGTAAAAATTGTGGGTGCACATAACCCCCATATATTCTTTGAATTCCCAGTCAGACAATGGCACTGTATACCAGTATTAAAAATTGTGGGTGCACATAACCCCCATATATTCTTTGAATTCCCAGTGAGACAATGGAACTGTATAGCAGTAGCAAAAATTGTGGGTGCACGTAACCCCCATATATTCTTTGAATTCCCAGTCAGACAATGGCACTATATACCAGTATTAAAAATTGTGGGTGCACATAACCCCCATATATTCTTTGAATTCCCAGTGAGACAATGGAACTGTATAGCAGTAGCAAAAATTGTGGGTGCACGTAACCCCCATATATTCTTTGAATTCCCAGTCAGACAATGGCACTATATACCAGTAGTAAAAATTGTGGGTGCACATAACCCCAATATATTCTTTGAATTCCCAGTGAGACAATGGCACTGTATACCAGTAGTAAAAATTGTGGGTGCACATAACCCCAATATATTCTTTGAATTCCCAGTCAGACAATGGCACTGTATACCAGTATTAAAAATTGTGGGTGCACATAACCCCCATATATTCTTTGAATTCCCAGTCAGACAATGGCACTATATGCCAGTATTAAAAATTGTGGGTGCACATAACCCCAATATATTCTTTGAATTCCCAGTCAGACAATGGCACTGTATACCAGTATTAAAAATTGTGGGTGCACATAACCCCCATATATTCTTTGAATTCCCAGTGAGACAATGGAACTGTATAGCAGTATTAAAAATTGTGGGTGCACGTAACCCCCATATATTCTTTGAATTCCCAGTCAGACAATGGCACTGTATAGCAGTAGCAAAAATTGTGGGTGCACGTCACCCCAATATATTCTTTGAATTCCCAGTCAGACAATGGCACTGTATACCAGTAGTAAAAATTGTGGGTGCACATAACCCCCATATATTCTTTGAATTCCCAGTGAGACAATGGCACTGTATAGCAGTAGCAAAAATTGTGGGTGCACGTCACCCCAATATATTCTTTGAATTCCCAGTCAGACAATGGCACTGTATACCAGTAGTAAAAATTCTGGGTGCACATAACCCCCATATATTCTTTGAATTCCCAGTCAGACAATGGCACTGTATACCAGTATTAAAAATTGTGGGTGCACATAACCCCCATATATTCTTTGAATTCCCAGTGAGACAATGGAACTGTATAGCAGTAGCAAAAATTGTGGGTGCACGTAACCCCCATATATTCTTTGAATTCCCAGTCAGACAATGGCACTATATACCAGTATTAAAAATTGTGGGTGCACATAACCCCCATATATTCTTTGAATTCCCAATGAGACAATGGAACTGTATAGCAGTATTAAAAATTGTGGGTGCACGTAACCCCCATATATTCTTTGAATTCCCAGTCAGACAATGGCACTGTATAGCAGTAGCAAAAATTGTGGGTGCACGTCACCCCAATATATTCTTTGAATTCCCAGTCAGACAATGGCACTGTATACCAGTAGTAAAAATTGTGGGTGCACATAACCCCCATATATTCTTTGAATTCCCAGTCAGACAATGGCACTGTATACCAGTATTAAAAATTGTGGGTGCACATAACCCCCATATATTCTTTGAATTCCCAGTCAGACAATGGCACTATATACCAGTATTAAAAATTGTCGGTGCACATAACCCCAATATATTCTTTGAATTCCCAGTCAGACAATGGCACTGTATACCAGTATTAAAAATTGTGGGTGCACATAACCCCCATATATTCTTTGAATTCCCAGTGAGACAATGGCACTGTATAGCAGTAGCAAAAATTGTGGGTGCACGTCACCCCAATATATTCTTTGAATTCCCAGTCAGACAATGGCACTGTATACCAGTAGTAAAAATTGTGGGTGCACATAACCCCCATATATTCTTTGAATTCCCAGTCAGACAATGGCACTGTATACCAGTATTAAAAATTGTGGGTGCACATAACCCCCATATATTCTTTGAATTCCCAGTGAGACAATGGAACTGTATAGCAGTAGCAAAAATTGTGGGTGCACGTAACCCCCATATATTCTTTGAATTCCCAGTCAGACAATGGCACTATATACCAGTATTAAAAATTGTGGGTGCACATAACCCCCATATATTCTTTGAATTCCCAGTGAGACAATGGAACTGTATAGCAGTAGCAAAAATTGTGGGTGCACGTAACCCCCATATATTCTTTGAATTCCCAGTCAGACAATGGCACTATATACCAGTAGTAAAAATTGTAGGTGCACATAACCCCAATATATTCTTTGAATTCCCAGTGAGACAATGGCACTGTATACCAGTAGTAAAAATTGTGGGTGCACATAACCCCAATATATTCTTTGAATTCCCAGTCAGACAATGGCACTGTATACCAGTATTAAAAATTGTGGGTGCACATAACCCCCATATATTCTTTGAATTCCCAGTCAGACAATGGCACTATATACCAGTATTAAAAATTGTGGGTGCACATAACCCCAATATATTCTTTGAATTCCCAGTCAGACAATGGCACTGTATAGCAGTTGCAAAAATTGTGGGTGCACGTCACCCCAATATATTCTTTGAATTCCCAGTCAGACAATGGCACTGTATACCAGTAGTAAAAATTGTGGGTGCACATAACCCCCATATATTCTTTGAATTCCCAGTCAGACAATGGCACTGTATACCAGTATTAAAAATTGTGGGTGCACATAACCCCCATATATTCTTTGAATTCCCAGTCAGACAATGGCACTATATACCAGTATTAAAAATTGTGGGTGCACATAACCCCAATATATTCTTTGAATTCCCAGTCAGACAATGGCACTATATACCAGTAGTAAAAATTGTGGGTGCACATAACCCCAATATATTCTTTGAATTCCCAGTGAGACAATGGCACTGTATACCAGTAGTAAAAATTGTGGGTGCACATAACCCCAATATATTCTTTGAATTCCCAGTCAGACAATGGCACTGTATACCAGTATTAAAAATTGTGGGTGCACATAACCCCCATATATTCTTTGAATTCCCAGTCAGACAATGGCACTATATACCAGTATTAAAAATTGTGGGTGCACATAACCCCAATATATTCTTTGAATTCCCAGTCAGACAATGGCACTGTATACCAGTATTAAAAATTGTGGGTGCACATAACCCCCATATATTCTTTGAATTCCCAGTGAGACAATGGCACTGTATAGCAGTAGCAAAAATTGTGGGTGCACGTCACCCCAATATATTCTTTGAATTCCCAGTCAGACAATGGCACTGTATACCAGTAGTAAAAATTGTGGGTGCACATAACCCCCATATATTCTTTGAATTCCCAGTCAGACAATGGCACTGTATACCAGTATTAAAAATTGTGGGTGCACATAACCCCCATATATTCTTTGACTTCCCAGTGAGACAATGGAACTGTATAGCAGTAGCAAAAATTGTGGGTGCACGTAACCCCCATATATTCTTTGAATTCCCAGTCAGACAATGGCACTATATACCAGTATTAAAAATTGTGGGTGCACATAACCCCCATATATTCTTTGAATTCCCAGTCAGACAATGGCACTGTATACCAGTAGTAAAAATTGTGGGTGCACATAACCCCAATATATTCTTTGAATTCCCAGTCAGACAATGGCACTGTATACCAGTATTAAAAATTGTGGGTGCACATAACCCCCATATATTCTTTGAATTCCCAGTCAGACAATGGCACTGTATACCAGTATTAAAAATTGTGGGTGCACATAACCCCCATATATTCTTTGAATTCCCAGTCAGACAATGGCACTATATACCAGTAGTAAAAATTGTGGGTGCACATAACCCCAATATATTCTTTGAATTCCCAGTGAGACAATGGCACTGTATACCAGTATTAAAAATTGTGGGTGCACATAACCCCCATATATTCTTTGAATTCCCAGTCAGACAATGGCACTGTATACCAGTATTAAAAATTGTGGGTGCACATAACCCCCATATATTCTTTGAATTCCCAGTGAGACAATGGAACTGTATAGCAGTATTAAAAATTGTGGGTGCACGTAACCCCCATATATTCTTTGAATTCCCAGTCAGACAATGGCACTGTATACCAGTATTAAAAATTGTGGGTGCACATAACCCCCATATATTCTTTGAATTCCCAGTGAGACAATGGAACTGTATAGCAGTATTAAAAATTGTGGGTGCACGTAACCCCCATATATTCTTTGAATTCCCAGTCAGACAATGGCACTGTATACCAGTATTAAAAATTGTGGGTGCACGTAACCCCCATATATTCTTTGAATTCCCAGTCAGACAATGGAACTGTATAGCAGTAGCAAAAATTGTGGGTGCACGTAACCCCCATATATTCTTTGAATTCCCAGTCAGACAATGGCACTATATACCAGTATTAAAAATTGTGGGTGCACATAACCCCCATATATTCTTTGAATTCCCAGTCAGACAATGGCACTGTATACCAGTATTAAAAATTGTGGGTGCACATAACCCCCATATATTCTTTGAATTCCCAGTCAGACAATGGCACTATATACCAGTAGTAAAAATTGTGGGTGCACATAACCCCAATATATTCTTTGAATTCCCAGTCAGACAATGGCACTGTATACCAGTATTAAAAATTGTGGGTGCACATAACCCCCATATATTCTTTGAATACCCAGTCAGACAATGGCACTGTATACCAGTATTAAAAATTGTGGGTGCACATAACCCCCATATATTCTTTGAATTCCCAGTGAGACAATGGAACTGTATAGCAGTATTAAAAATTGTGGGTGCACGTAACCCCCATATATTCTTTGAATTCCCAGTCAGACAATGGCACTGTATAGCAGTAGCAAAAATTGTGGGTGCACGTCACCCCAATATATTCTTTGAATTCCCAGTCAGACAATGGCACTGTATACCAGTAGTAAAAATTGTGGGTGCACATAACCCCCATATATTCTTTGAATTCCCAGTGAGACAATGGCACTGTATAGCAGTAGCAAAAATTGTGGGTGCACGTCACCCCAATATATTCTTTGAATTCCCAGTCAGACAATGGCACTGTATACCAGTAGTAAAAATTGTGGGTGCACATAACCCCCATATATTCTTTGAATTCCCAGTCAGACAATGGCACTGTATACCAGTATTAAAAATTGTGGGTGCACATAACCCCCATATATTCTTTGAATTCCCAGTGAGACCATGGAACTGTATAGCAGTAGCAAAAATTGTGGGTGCACGTAACCCCCATATATTCTTTGAATTCCCAGTCAGACAATGGCACTATATACTAGTATTAAAAATTGTGGGTGCACATAACCCCCATATATTCTTTGAATTCCCAGTGAGACAATGGAACTGTATAGCAGTATTAAAAATTGTGGGTGCACGTAACCCCCATATATTCTTTGAATTCCCAGTCAGACAATGGCACTGTATAGCAGTAGCAAAAATTGTGGGTGCACGTCACCCCAATATATTCTTTGAATTCCCAGTCAGACAATGGCACTGTATACCAGTAGTAAAAATTGTGGGTGCACATAACCCCCATATATTCTTTGAATTCCCAGTCAGACAATGGCACTATATACCAGTATTAAAAATTGTGGGTGCACATAACCCCAATATATTCTTTGAATTCCCAGTCAGACAATGGCACTGTATACCAGTATTAAAAATTGTGGGTGCACATAACCCCCATATATTCTTTGAATTCCCAGTGAGACAATGGCACTGTATAGCAGTAGCAAAAATTGTGGGTGCACGTCACCCCAATATATTCTTTGAATTCCCAGTCAGACAATGGCACTGTATACCAGTAGTAAAAATTGTGGGTGCACATAACCCCCATATATTCTTTGAATTCCCAGTCAGACAATGGCACTGTATACCAGTATTAAAAATTGTGGGTGCACATAACCCCCATATATTCTTTGAATTCCCAGTCAGACAATGGCACTGTATACCAGTATTAAAAATTGTGGGTGCACATAACCACATATATTCTTTGAATTCCCAGTGAGACAATGGAACTGTATAGCAGTAGCAAAAATTGTGGGTGCACGTAACCCCCATATATTCTTTGAATTCCCAGTCAGACAATGGCACTATATACCAGTATTAAAAATTGTGGGTGCACATAACCCCCATATATTCTTTGAATTCCCAGTGAGACAATGGAACTGTATAGCAGTAGCAAAAATTGTGGGTGCACGTAACCCCCATATATTCTTTGAATTCCCAGTCAGACAATGGCACTATATACCAGTAGTAAAAATTGTGGGTGCACATAACCCCCATATATTCTTTGAATTCCCAGTCAGACAATGGCACTATATACCAGTATTAAAAATTGTGGGTGCACATAACCCCAATATATTCTTTGAATTCCCAGTCAGACAATGGCACTGTATAGCAGTAGCAAAAATTGTGGGTGCACGTCACCCCAATATATTCTTTGAATTCCCAGTCAGACAATGGCACTGTATACCAGTAGTAAAAATTGTGGGTGCACATAACCCCCATATATTCTTTGAATTCCCAGTCAGACAATGGCACTAAATACCAGTATTAAAAATTGTGGGTGCACATAACCCCAATATATTCTTTGAATTCCCAGTCAGACAATGGCACTATATACCAGTAGTAAAAATTGTGGGTGCACATAACCCCAATATATTCTTTGAATTCCCAGTGAGACAATGGCACTGTATACCAGTAGTAAAAATTGTGGGTGCACATAACCCCAATATATTCTTTGAATTCCCAGTCAGACAATGGCACTGTATACCAGTATTAAAAATTGTGGGTGCACATAACCCCCATATATTCTTTGAATTCCCAGTCAGACAATGGCACTATATACCAGTAGTAAAAATTGTGGGTGCACATAACCCCAATATATTCTTTGAATTCCCAGTGAGACAATGGCACTGTATACCAGTATTAAAAATTGTGGGTGCACATAACCCCCATATATTCTTTGAATTCCCAGTCAGACAATGGCACTGTATACCAGTATTAAAAATTGTGGGTGCACATAACCCCCATATATTCTTTGAATTCCCAGTCAGACAATGGCACTGTATACCAGTATTAAAAATTGTGGGTGCACATAACCACATATATTCTTTGAATTCCCAGTGAGACAATGGAACTGTATAGCAGTAGCAAAAATTGTGGGTGCACGTAACCCCCATATATTCTTTGAATTCCCAGTCAGACAATGGCACTATATACCAGTATTAAAAATTGTGGGTGCACATAACCCCCATATATTCTTTGAATTCCCAGTGAGACAATGGAACTGTATAGCAGTAGCAAAAATTGTGGGTGCACGTAACCCCCATATATTCTTTGAATTCCCAGTCAGACAATGGCACTATATACCAGTAGTAAAAATTGTGGGTGCACATAACCCCCATATATTCTTTGAATTCCCAGTCAGACAATGGCACTATATACCAGTATTAAAAATTGTGGGTGCACATAACCCCAATATATTCTTTGAATTCCCAGTCAGACAATGGCACCGTATAGCAGTAGCAAAAATTGTGGGTGCACGTCACCCCAATATATTCTTTGAATTCCCAGTCAGACAATGGCACTGTATACCAGTAGTAAAAATTGTGGGTGCACATAACCCCCATATATTCTTTGAATTCCCAGTCAGACAATGGCACTATATACCAGTATTAAAAATTGTGGGTGCACATAACCCCAATATATTCTTTGAATTCCCAGTCAGACAATGGCACTATATACCAGTAGTAAAAATTGTGGGTGCACATAACCCCAATATATTCTTTGAATTCCCAGTGAGACAATGGCACTGTATACCAGTAGTAAAAATTGTGGGTGCACATAACCCCAATATATTCTTTGAATTCCCAGTCAGACAATGGCACTGTATACCAGTATTAAAAATTGTGGGTGCACATAACCCCCATATATTCTTTGAATTCCCAGTGAGACAATGGAACTGTATAGCAGTATTAAAAATTGTGGGTGCACGTAACCCCCATATATTCTTTGAATTCCCAGTCAGACAATGGCACTGTATACCAGTATTAAAAATTGTGGGTGCACATAACCCCCATATATTCTTTGAATTCCCAGTGAGACAATGGAACTGTATAGCAGTATTAAAAATTGTGGGTGCACGTCACCCCAATATATTCTTTGAATTCCCAGTCAGACAATGGCACTGTATACCAGTAGTAAAAATTGTGGGTGCACATAACCCCCATATATTCTTTGAATTCCCAGTCAGACAATGGCACTGTATACCAGTATTAAAAATTGTGGGTGCACATAACCCCCATATATTCTTTGACTTCCCAGTGAGACAATGGAACTGTATAGCAGTAGCAAAAATTGTGGGTGCACGTAACCCCCATATATTCTTTGAATTCCCAGTCAGACAATGGCACTATATACCAGTATTAAAAATTGTGGGTGCACATAACCCCCATATATTCTTTGAATTCCCAGTCAGACAATGGCACTGTATACCAGTAGTAAAAATTGTGGGTGCACATAACCCCAATATATTCTTTGAATTCCCAGTCAGACAATGGCACTGTATACCAGTATTAAAAATTGTGGGTGCACATAACCCCCATATATTCTTTGAATTCCCAGTCAGACAATGGCACTGTATACCAGTATTAAAAATTGTGGGTGCACATAACCCCCATATATTCTTTGAATTCCCAGTCAGACAATGGCACTATATACCAGTAGTAAAAATTGTGGGTGCACATAACCCCAATATATTCTTTGAATTCCCAGTGAGACAATGGCACTGTATACCAGTATTAAAAATTGTGGGTGCACATAACCCCCATATATTCTTTGAATTCCCAGTCAGACAATGGCACTGTATACCAGTATTAAAAATTGTGGGTGCACATAACCCCCATATATTCTTTGAATTCCCAGTGAGACAATGGAACTGTATAGCAGTATTAAAAATTGTGGGTGCACGTAACCCCCATATATTCTTTGAATTCCCAGTCAGACAATGGCACTGTATACCAGTATTAAAAATTGTGGGTGCACATAACCCCCATATATTCTTTGAATTCCCAGTGAGACAATGGAACTGTATAGCAGTATTAAAAATTGTGGGTGCACGTAACCCCCATATATTCTTTGAATTCCCAGTCAGACAATGGCACTGTATACCAGTATTAAAAATTGTGGGTGCACGTAACCCCCATATATTCTTTGAATTCCCAGTCAGACAATGGAACTGTATAGCAGTAGCAAAAATTGTGGGTGCACGTAACCCCCATATATTCTTTGAATTCCCAGTCAGACAATGGCACTATATACCAGTATTAAAAATTGTGGGTGCACATAACCCCCATATATTCTTTGAATTCCCAGTCAGACAATGGCACTGTATACCAGTATTAAAAATTGTGGGTGCACATAACCCCCATATATTCTTTGAATTCCCAGTCAGACAATGGCACTGTATACCAGTATTAAAAATTGTGGGTGCACATAACCCCCATATATTCTTTGAATTCCCAGTCAGACAATGGCACTGTATACCAGTATTAAAAATTGTGGGTGCACATAACCCCCATATATTCTTTGAATTCCCAGTCAGACAATGGCACTATATACCAGTAGTAAAAATTGTGGGTGCACATAACCCCAATATATTCTTTGAATTCCCAGTCAGACAATGGCACTGTATACCAGTATTAAAAATTGTGGGTGCACATAACCCCCATATATTCTTTGAATACCCAGTCAGACAATGGCACTGTATACCAGTATTAAAAATTGTGGGTGCACATAACCCCCATATATTCTTTGAATTCCCAGTGAGACAATGGAACTGTATAGCAGTATTAAAAATTGTGGGTGCACGTAACCCCCATATATTCTTTGAATTCCCAGTCAGACAATGGCACTGTATAGCAGTAGCAAAAATTGTGGGTGCACGTCACCCCAATATATTCTTTGAATTCCCAGTCAGACAATGGCACTGTATACCAGTAGTAAAAATTGTGGGTGCACATAACCCCCATATATTCTTTGAATTCCCAGTGAGACAATGGCACTGTATAGCAGTAGCAAAAATTGTGGGTGCACGTCACCCCAATATATTCTTTGAATTCCCAGTCAGACAATGGCACTGTATACCAGTAGTAAAAATTGTGGGTGCACATAACCCCCATATATTCTTTGAATTCCCAGTCAGACAATGGCACTGTATACCAGTATTAAAAATTGTGGGTGCACATAACCCCCATATATTCTTTGAATTCCCAGTGAGACCATGGAACTGTATAGCAGTAGCAAAAATTGTGGGTGCACGTAACCCCCATATATTCTTTGAATTCCCAGTCAGACAATGGCACTATATACTAGTATTAAAAATTGTGGGTGCACATAACCCCCATATATTCTTTGAATTCCCAGTGAGACAATGGAACTGTATAGCAGTATTAAAAATTGTGGGTGCACGTAACCCCCATATATTCTTTGAATTCCCAGTCAGACAATGGCACTGTATAGCAGTAGCAAAAATTGTGGGTGCACGTCACCCCAATATATTCTTTGAATTCCCAGTCAGACAATGGCACTGTATACCAGTAGTAAAAATTGTGGGTGCACATAACCCCCATATATTCTTTGAATTCCCAGTCAGACAATGGCACTATATACCAGTATTAAAAATTGTGGGTGCACATAACCCCAATATATTCTTTGAATTCCCAGTCAGACAATGGCACTGTATACCAGTATTAAAAATTGTGGGTGCACATAACCCCCATATATTCTTTGAATTCCCAGTGAGACAATGGCACTGTATAGCAGTAGCAAAAATTGTGGGTGCACGTCACCCCAATATATTCTTTGAATTCCCAGTCAGACAATGGCACTGTATACCAGTAGTAAAAATTGTGGGTGCACATAACCCCCATATATTCTTTGAATTCCCAGTCAGACAATGGCACTGTATACCAGTATTAAAAATTGTGGGTGCACATAACCCCCATATATTCTTTGAATTCCCAGTCAGACAATGGCACTGTATACCAGTATTAAAAATTGTGGGTGCACATAACCACATATATTCTTTGAATTCCCAGTGAGACAATGGAACTGTATAGCAGTAGCAAAAATTGTGGGTGCACGTAACCCCCATATATTCTTTGAATTCCCAGTCAGACAATGGCACTATATACCAGTATTAAAAATTGTGGGTGCACATAACCCCCATATATTCTTTGAATTCCCAGTGAGACAATGGAACTGTATAGCAGTAGCAAAAATTGTGGGTGCACGTAACCCCCATATATTCTTTGAATTCCCAGTCAGACAATGGCACTATATACCAGTAGTAAAAATTGTGGGTGCACATAACCCCCATATATTCTTTGAATTCCCAGTCAGACAATGGCACTATATACCAGTATTAAAAATTGTGGGTGCACATAACCCCAATATATTCTTTGAATTCCCAGTCAGACAATGGCACTGTATAGCAGTAGCAAAAATTGTGGGTGCACGTCACCCCAATATATTCTTTGAATTCCCAGTCAGACAATGGCACTGTATACCAGTAGTAAAAATTGTGGGTGCACATAACCCCCATATATTCTTTGAATTCCCAGTCAGACAATGGCACTATATACCAGTATTAAAAATTGTGGGTGCACATAACCCCAATATATTCTTTGAATTCCCAGTCAGACAATGGCACTATATACCAGTAGTAAAAATTGTGGGTGCACATAACCCCAATATATTCTTTGAATTCCCAGTGAGACAATGGCACTGTATACCAGTAGTAAAAATTGTGGGTGCACATAACCCCAATATATTCTTTGAATTCCCAGTCAGACAATGGCACTGTATACCAGTATTAAAAATTGTGGGTGCACATAACCCCCATATATTCTTTGAATTCCCAGTCAGACAATGGCACTATATACCAGTAGTAAAAATTGTGGGTGCACATAACCCCAATATATTCTTTGAATTCCCAGTGAGACAATGGCACTGTATACCAGTATTAAAAATTGTGGGTTCACATAACCCCCATATATTCTTTGAATTCCCAGTCAGACAATGGCACTGTATACCAGTATTAAAAATTGTGGGTGCACATAACCCCCATATATTCTTTGAATTCCCAGTCAGACAATGGCACTGTATACCAGTATTAAAAATTGTGGGTGCACATAACCACATATATTCTTTGAATTCCCAGTGAGACAATGGAACTGTATAGCAGTAGCAAAAATTGTGGGTGCACGTAACCCCCATATATTCTTTGAATTCCCAGTCAGACAATGGCACTATATACCAGTATTAAAAATTGTGGGTGCACATAACCCCCATATATTCTTTGAATTCCCAGTGAGACAATGGAACTGTATAGCAGTAGCAAAAATTGTGGGTGCACGTAACCCCCATATATTCTTTGAATTCCCAGTCAGACAATGGCACTATATACCAGTAGTAAAAATTGTGGGTGCACATAACCCCCATATATTCTTTGAATTCCCAGTCAGACAATGGCACTATATACCAGTATTAAAAATTGTGGGTGCACATAACCCCAATATATTCTTTGAATTCCCAGTCAGACAATGGCACTGTATAGCAGTAGCAAAAATTGTGGGTGCACGTCACCCCAATATATTCTTTGAATTCCCAGTCAGACAATGGCACTGTATACCAGTAGTAAAAATTGTGGGTGCACATAACCCCCATATATTCTTTGAATTCCCAGTCAGACAATGGCACTATATACCAGTATTAAAAATTGTGGGTGCACATAACCCCAATATATTCTTTGAATTCCCAGTCAGACAATGGCACTATATACCAGTAGTAAAAATTGTGGGTGCACATAACCCCAATATATTCTTTGAATTCCCAGTGAGACAATGGCACTGTATACCAGTAGTAAAAATTGTGGGTGCACATAACCCCAATATATTCTTTGAATTCCCAGTCAGACAATGGCACTGTATACCAGTATTAAAAATTGTGGGTGCACATAACCCCCATATATTCTTTGAATTCCCAGTGAGACAATGGAACTGTATAGCAGTATTAAAAATTGTGGGTGCACGTAACCCCCATATATTCTTTGAATTCCCAGTCAGACAATGGCACTGTATACCAGTATTAAAAATTGTGGGTGCACATAACCCCCATATATTCTTTGAATTCCCAGTGAGACAATGGAACTGTATAGCAGTATTAAAAATTGTGGGTGCACGTAACCCCCATATATTCTTTGAATTCCCAGTCAGACAATGGCACTGTATACCAGTATTAAAAATTGTGGGTGCACATAACCCCCATATATTCTTTGAATTCCCAGTGAGACAATGGAACTGTATAGCAGTATTAAAAATTGTGGGTGCACGTAACCCCCATATATTCTTTGAATTCCCAGTCAGACAATGGCACTGTATACCAGTATTAAAAATTGTGGGTGCACATAACCCCCATATATTCTTTGAATTCCCAGTGAGACAATGGCACTGTATAGCAGTAGCAAAAATTGTGGGTGCACGTCACCCCAATATATTCTTTGAATTCCCAGTCAGACAATGGCACTATATACCAGTAGCAAAAATTGTGGGTGTATATAGCCCCAATTCTATTGCTAGGGGACTTGCAGGGTATTTCTGAGGTGAAGGTGGGGGGGCACACCGTTGGAACGGGGATTTGGGGTGTATATATGGGGTATACGGGAATACACTGTCAGTGTGTTCCATTCAGGATCCTGGGAAAGCTGGGTTGCGGCGATTGAGCCCGTCAGTGCCACGTTACACTGACAAGCTTCTCCCTGGAATTGAAGTTATATGTAAGCCCAATATATTCTTTGAATTCCCAGTGAGACAATGGCACTATATGGCAGTAGCAAAAATAGTGGGTGTATATAGCCCCAATCCTATTGCTAGGGGACTTGCAGGGTATTTCTGGGGTGAAGGTGGGGGGGCACACCGTTGGAACGGGTATCGGGGGTATATATCGGGTATACGGGAATACACTGACAGTGTATTCCATTCAGGATCCTGGGAAAGCTGGGTTGCGGCGATTGAGCCCGTCAGTGCCACGTTACACTGACAAGCTTCTCCCTGGAATTTAGCTCTTACAAGAGCTGTTGGTTGTCTTCTCCTTCCTATCCTAGCCTGTCCCTGCCTACCCAGAATCTAAGCCCTAGCTAACTGGACGGAAACCTCCGTCCTCGGTGAATTGCAAGCTCAGAATGACGCGAAGCTGGGCGGCGCTGTTCTTTTAAATTAGAGGTCACATGTTTTCGGCAGCCAATGGGTTTTGCCTACTTTTCTCAACGTCACCGGTGTCGTAGTTCCTGTCCCACCTACCCTGCGCTGTTATTGGAGCAAAAAAGGCGCCAGGGAAGGTGGGAGGGGAATCGAGTAATGGCGCACTTTACCACGCGGTGTTCGATTCGATTCGAACATGCCGAACAGCCTAATATCCGATCGAACATGAGTTCGATAGAACACTGTTCGCTCATCTCTAATAGGGACGGGTCTGTGATTCATCTCTCTGCATCACACAGAGCACAGTTTTGAAAAGCTTACAAATTTGCAAGCAATAGTTAGGAATAGGAGAATTTAGTCAGATTTAAGACATTAGACACAGATTAGTGATATAAGTTATAGATAGGAGTGATATAGCATATATGTGCTGTTGTATACAAAGTGTGTGAACATACTTTTTACTGATTTTACATCAATTTTTTGTTTTTTGGCAACAGTTTAATTCTTTATTAAATAAATAGAAACTGTTGTTCTAACAGCTAACCATGCTGATTCTGCCTGTGTTAAGCTGGAAAAAAAAATCTGAATTATTTAAGCAATTTTTTTTTTGCTTTTGTACACTTAATGTTTTTTTTTCCTGCTCTACTCATGAAGTGTTAATATGAAAACTATTCACTTTGTAAGTTTTTTTTGTTGCTGCTCATTTACACATTATTGCATTTGTGCTTATAAAAAAAAACCCTGTTACTTAAGTGCTGTTTCCTCAATATACAATCTAACAGCCTGCACTAATCTGAAAAATATTTGTTACTTAGGTTTTTTTCTGATCTGCTCATCCGCTACACAGTGTGACGGAATGTTAATCTGAAAGAATATTTCCTTTTTTAGTGTTTTTTTCTTACACCTCTTGCAGACTGTGCTAATCTAAAACAAAACCCTGATATCTAAAGATTACTTTTTTGAAATACTTGTTTTAACCCTTTCACTGCTCCAGGTCTTCAGTTCCTCCTCCTCCACCAACACAGTTGAAAAACAAAATTTAAAATTACCCCATTATGCCTCACCTCAAGGGCCTAACATTATGCTCCGACAAGGCTCTATACATCCATAGAGCATAATATTAGGCTCCTACAATCCTCAATTCATCCCAAGCGCCAAAAACTAAAACTCTGCTGTTTAACCCTTTCACTGCCAATTTTTCACCTCCATTAGCCAGAGCAATTTTCAAAGTTTTGAGATGGACAAATCAAACCTAAATTGCAACATTAAAAAAGCATCCAACCTCCCCATACCTGTATATTTTCTTAATGTAGACACCTGCAACATTGTTAGAATGCCACTTGGTACTGTATATGAACAGGCACCTTCATGCAATTTTGATTAAAAGTGAATGTTTTATGAAAAAATGCAAATAAATGTATATTAGTTGCTAAAAGCGGAAACCAAACTAAGAATTATATGCACCAACCCTCCTAAAAACAAGAGTTCAACATATGCAGAGTTAATTCATATCACTATGGCCTACACCCGCATGCACATGTCTTCAGAAAATCACCAGAACCAGAAGGAACAAAAATCTGCTTTGAAGCTGGAAATGTTAAAATAGTATCATCCTATAAAATGTAGGGTTAAGGGGATATTGTCACTCCTTAGGGAGAGACCACCATATAGGTGTGTGGAGACTTGTTAAGCCTTTAGCACTCCACTTTGCAAGGAACTATGGGAAGAATATGCAAATCTGCCTTCCATGATGTAATTAGGAAGATAGTTTGCTGCCTCAGTATTGCAAACCAATAGAGGGTGCTCACTGGAATGTGCAAGCCTGTCTTATGACCGGATTCCAGTGAAATAACCCAATAATGGCTGCTCCCTTTAGCATCATGCCTGACCTTCCAAGAGGCCTTTGTTTTGCAATGACGCTGGGATTATTACCAGGTATAGTCTCTCAACCGAGGACAGCTGTTTCGATCTACTTGGATCTCTTCAGCTCGATGTAGAGAGGACTATAAAATGTAGTGATTACAGATTTTCACCACAATCCCACAACCATTTACATATGGATGGGGTTTTGAAAACAAAAAATGTTAAAAAAGTATCATTCTATAAAATGTAGGAATTACACACCATGACAAGTAAGTGAACCCCTAAACCCTATATATTTTTTGAAAGTAGACAACCTGAAGATTACAAATGTCTTAATGGGTCGTCAATAGCCACATCCACCTTCATGCAACTTTGTGATAAACACAATATTTAAAAAAAAAATGCTCTAAAACTCATATTTGCACCTAAAACTCATGTTCAATCTCAGATTAATATACAAAATACATTTAAAATAATAGCTTAAGGTGTATACAATTTGTATATATACTATATGCTCCACAAACATCAACTACAACAAGAGCTCAGACTCCCAAAAACACTAATACAGAAGACAGGCAGCATTTTGCTGTTATTCACTAATATGTTAAAAATCTATACTGCACTTACCAAACTGTGATTGTAATACCAAAATCTAACTTTTTTCATATTACACAGCATACCGTATATAAAAACACAATTTAACAATTCATATATACAACCACCTTCATGCAACTTTGCAGCAAACAGAGAATGCAAGCAAAATTGCACAAAAATTCAAATTTGCCACGAAAGTGCGGCTCAAGCAATCCTTTTCTGCAAACAAAATGTACTTTCCAAAAAACTACAAGATTTGAGGGGTTCATGCATACCACACATGTATATATTTACAGGGGCGGGTGTTAAAGAGCCGTCAAAATTGCAGAAATGCGCCATCCCATTTATTTATTTTTTTTTTTTATTCGTGTTTATTGACAAGTGAAGAGTAACAAAGCCAAAGTAGCAAAAGGAGGAGCGCTCCGGAGAAGACGCAGCTTCCCTAGCAAACTCCTCCAAAAATCCACATGAATATCAATGGCATACATATGATCCGCTAACAGTCGACAAACAGTTTAACATTTTTTAACTCTTTTCAAAGAGAACAGAGAAAAGAAGAAAAAGAGAGGAAGAGAACAAGGAAGGAAAGAAAGGAGAAACAGAAAGGGGGGAAAGAGGGAAGGAAGAGGAATGTGTGTGGGGGGGGGGGATGAGGGAATAAACACGATCTAGGCGAGTTGTCCGGGGCAATAAGTAATAAAATTTCACACATCCTACTGAGGTAATATAAATCAACAAGAGTAATAGACGGTGTGCTAAGGTCCTATAGAAAGCGTATTACTTAGGTGACTAATTCAGGGGACTAGCAATGACAACCTGTAGAAAACCAATTACCTATTCTCCAACCAGGGTGACCACACTCTCAGAAAGGCTTTCCTGTTTCTAGTAGACCAGCTACGCATTTCTTCAAATCGGGCTATTTGATGTGCTTTAGACAGCCACAGAGAAACTGAGGGGGGTGTTGTCTGTTTCCAGAATTTAGGGTTCAACGCTTTTGCTGCTGCCAGGAGATGGAAAATCAAGAGTTGTGAGGAGATATCAAGGTCTGGAATTGGCGTAAAAAGAATTAGTATTGTAGGATTCAATGTGAAGGAGGAGAAACCCAAAGAGCGAATCCTCTTCTCCACTCCTTCCCAGAAGTCTCTGAGCAGAAGGCAAGACCACCAGATGTGTAGTATAGTGCCTCTCTCCTGACCACATCTCCAGCATAAGGATGATTCGGAAAGTCCTTTGAGCGCTAACCAGTCTGGGGTGCGGTACCATCTCGACAATACCTTGAAATGATTCTCCTGGAGTCTCACACAGGTCGAGACACCATGCGACCTAGTTAGAACCAGTTTAGTAGTATCGGAGTCTAGTATAATACCCAAATCTCGCTCCCAGCTGACTAAGAAGAAGGGTTTCACTTCCGTAGGTGGATAAAGTATCTTATTCTGAATTGTAGCAATTTTGAATAATTTGGGCTTAGCCAGGAGATGAAGTTTTTCAAAAGGAGTGTGTGGCTTTCTCCAAACAAAGGCTGATTCCAGCTTTGTTTTGTAGTGGGCATAGTGGCGAACATGTAAGAAGGAGAGCGGTTTAGTGTTAAGGAGAAAAGGCGGGGTCTCCGAGATATTCTCCGGATCGGGAAGACAACCCTGTGTGCAGAACATACTAAGCGGAATGTCCAACAGCAAGTCCCAAAAGTCCGACAAAGGGTATTTTATATCCGGGAGAAGTAGAGGAAGTAGACCTGTAGGAAGGCACCAGGATGGATGAGGGGCTAAGTCTGGCTGTAGTTTCTCCCAGTTCTGCAGGACGCCTCCAAGTAGTACATCTGACTTGGTGATGCGTGATATCGGTTTGGCTTTTGAGGATGGAAACCAGAGATCTGCTAAAAACTTCCGGCCATATGTCGATGACAGTAAGCCCCTAAGCGTGGAATGCAGAGGGGAGGATGTAATCTCCGCCAAGACTTGAAGTTGTATAGCCTCATAGGTATGTTGAAGCTCAGGTGCTCGTATACCCCCCTCAGTTTTCCTACGGCAGAGGGCAGCATATGCTAATCTAGGGTGTTTACCTTTCCAAAGGAATTTCGAAAAACAGGAATGCAAAGTTCTAAAGAAGGCAGCAGGCAGCATTCTAAGCACATAAGTAAGCTTAGGGACTATATACATCTGTAGTAAATTTCTCCTCCCCAGCCACGATTTACACAGGATGTCATACTCCTTCAACAACCTAGACACCTCACCCAAGAGCGGTTCATAGTTATGTCGGTAGATATCACTTAAATCCTTGGGAATCTTAACACCCAAGTATTTTATACATGTCTCTGTACACTTAAACGGGAGACCTTTCAATAAGGCTTTAGCTCTAGTCTCAGGTAATGTGACATTCAGTATCTCACATTTGTCTAGATTGACTTTGTAATGTGAGAGCTGACCATAATCAGTTATAACCTCCAGTACAGCTTTTAAGCTAGTCTCAGGGTTTGTTAAAAGGGGCAGCACGTCATCTGCAAACGCCAAGGAGCGAAGGGAACCTCCATCAAATCGCAAACCCTCAATCTCCGGGTGTTCTCTGAGTCTTTGAAGAAAGGGCTCTAGGGAAAGTACGAACAAAGCTGGAGACAGAGGGCAGCCCTGCCTCGTGCCATTAGATATTTGAAAAGGTTTCGAGAGGGAGCCATTAACTTTAGGCCTGGCGTAGGGGTCCACATACAGCGATAGGATCGCGGTGATAAAGGGTAAGGGAAAGCCAAATCTTTGCAAAGTGGACGCCATAAATTTCCAATTAACCCTATCAAATGCCTTCTCGGCATCTAAGCCGAGAAGGACAAAATGGGTACCAGAGTTCTTCGCTAATCGCAATGCATGTAATAGGCGAATTGAGTTAAATTTACCTTCCCTCGATCTAATGAATCCAACTTGTTCCTCGTTTATCAAGGAAGGAAGTAAGGGTTGGAGACGCAACGCTAACAGTTTAGACCAGAATTTAAGATCCAGGTTCAATAGAGATATGGGACGATAATTTTGGCATAGCTGGGGGTCCCTTCCCTCCTTGGCGATCAATGTAACATGAGCCTCCAGAGCCTGTTTGGGGAGAGGGTTTCCTGTGAGAGCTGCATTGAGTGACTTGGTCAGGTAACGGAGCAATACATGTAAAAATGTTTTATAGTAAATAAGCGAGTATCCATCGGGTCCTGGACTTTTATGAGATGGGAAAGATCGCACTACACCCTTCACTTCCTCTTCAGAAATTGGGTCTAATAACATCTCTGCCTGTTCTGCAGTCAAGGAGGGGAGATTTAATGCATTTAAGAAGTGGGTTATAGCCCGATCACGGGAGGGAGACGTGGCTGCAGTCTCTAAATTGTACAAATTTGTATAGAAGGTCCGGAAAGCATCCACTATAGCGTAGAGGAAAGAAGTGTAGAGTAGAGGAAAGAAGTTGCCCCGAGTCTGACTTCACAGCAGAGATAGGGCCCCTTCACACGGAATAAACGCGCCACGCATTGTGGCGCGTTTACGGCGCGTGTACGCCGCGTTTTTTTACAGTGCGCGATTACGCCGCGTTAATGCCGCGTAAACACGGCGTTAATGCGGCGTAATCGCGCACCGTAAAAAAACGCGGCGTAAACGCGCCGTAAACGCGCCACAATGCGCGGCGCGTTTACTCCGTGTGAAGGGGCCCATATAAGTTTTTGCTTTCGCCTTTTTGATCAAAGATGTCATCATCCTCCCCCCTTATTCCCATGAGCATATAGTTTCTGCTTGTAATTCAAAAACTGTTTAGCCACTCTAGCCATTAGGATATCTCTCAACTCTTCTCTAAGCCTGGATAGTTTGTCAAGAAGAGAAGTAACCTGTGATCTCTTGTGTAATTTCTGAAGTTGAGAAATTTGTTTCAATAAAGAGTCAACCCTAGCTTGTAGCTGTTTCTTCATCTTAGCTCCTTGCGCTATCAGTATGCCTCTGACATAGTGTTTGTGGGTTTCCCACACAACAGTCGGATTCATGTCAGGAGTGGAATTTATCTTAAAAAATTCCCGTAAGTGTTTTTCTAGATTATCCCTGAACTCAGCGGAGTCAAGTAACCTCTCATTTAACTTCCAGGTCATTTCCGGCCTCGTAAGTGGAGACAAAGCTATACAGCATGACACTGGGGCATGGTCAGATAGTGCAATTTGACCTATGAATGATTTCAGACACGACTGAAGCAAAGTTTGAGATACAAATAGGTAATCGAGTCTTTGGTATGACTTTCTGGGGTGTGAGTAAAAGGAGAAATCTTTGGAGGAAGGATGATGAAATCTCCATACATCTACCAACGACAAAGATTGTAACAGCTGGTAAACCTTTCTCAACGCTCTCTGCGGGGTATGTGATTTTCCTGAGGAGGTGTCTAGAATTGGCGAAAGAGTAAGATTGAGATCTGCTCCTAGTATTATGACACCTTCCGCAAACAATTGTAAGGATTCAAAGATGCGGACAAGCCATTGTACTTGGCCTGATGTAGGAACATATAAATTAACCAATGTAAACGTATCAGAAGCAATTTTACCTTTTAGAAATAAAGCTCTACCATCCGGATCTGTATATGTCTCAGCACACTTAAAGGGTATGGAGTGGTGTATAGAAGTTGACACACCTCTAGAGGCCCCAGAGTCGCTGGTGTTATGGAACCACTGGGAGAAATAATTAGTTGGAAGTCTAGGCACTTTACCTTTCTTAAAGTGGGTCTCCTGGAGGAACAACAACTTGGTGTTCAACTTCCGCAGAAGGAGTAGCATGCTATGTCTTTTCTCCGGGATATTTAAGCCATGGATGGGTTAGATTAGGTTAAAGGAGGGGAGGATAAGGAAGGGGAAGCAGGGGAGAAGATCAGAAGAAGAAGCAGAAAGGTTGAGAGAAAGAGAAGACAAAAACAAAACACAAATTCGTTATTGATATAGACAAGTAAGCAACATAAACTGGCACGCTATGCAAAATCTAAGAGTGCTCCGGCCTGTGTGAGCACCGCAAAAAAATCAGGCGCCTCTTAACTAATAGGAAGCGTAGTCACCTAGGTCTCTGGAGAGCACTAGGATCTAGACTACTGGGGGGTAGTAAAAGAACTTGAGGTACGAGACAACAAGAGAACCTCTATGAATAACTATAATAAAAAACTAACAAACAAGCTCGATGAGAGCTGCAATGGGCTGTAGATTTAATCTACCGCTTCTACTGAAGCGAGTGAAGGAGAGAGCATATTAAAGCCAAGTTGGTATACTAAAGAGTCTCTATCGTAACTGGAAAGAGAGTCCAACTATAAACATAATATACTTAGCACGGCCGTAGGACAGGAACAGGTATCCAGGCAACTGCTCTCAGGGTAATCATCGCAAAAAGGAGCTCCAAAAACGTCTGCCCGGTGGACGAAAAAGGATGCAAGGATGCAGAGAAATTTTTCAAAGTCCCAGTTTAGGATGTAGTCATCGTCCCTCTGAGCAGGGCTCTCTTGGATTTCAGTGACTTCAGACGCTGCTGCGAGGTCCAGGAGGAGCAGGCAGGTAATTCCGGTAGGGAGTGGAGATCAGGGGTAGGCATCCAGGAAGGTATCTCAATAGGAGTGATGTTGAGTTGTTCCCACACTTTAGATAAATCAGCCGGGGACTGAACGATAAGGCGTTTGCCCTTGAAATGGATGGATAACCCGAACGGGTAGAGCCAGGAATAGGAAATGTTCATTTTACGAAGTGTCTCTAGGAGTGGTTTTAACTGTCTCCTTTTAGCCAGGGTGGAAGGTGCTAGATCTTGATAGAAAGACAGCTTGTCGGACTCATGGACAAAGTCATTATGTGTGCGGGCAGCAGAGAGAATGTCCTGTGTGTCCAGAAAGGACAGTAAGCCGCAGACTACGTCCCTAGGGGATCTCCTGGGTTTGGTTTGAGTCTCAATGCCCTGTGCGCCCTCTCAATGACAATTGAGGACGCACGCTCCTGGCCCACTAAAGCCGTGAAAATGTTCGCCACTCTATCCTTAAGGGCCGCAGGTTCTCACTCCTCCGATATTCCCTTAATTCTTACATTTTTCCTTCTCCCCCTATTTTCTTGATCCTCCAAAAGTGTTAGTGCTCTATCTATCTGCTCCTTCTGTGAGAACAGTATGGAAACAACTTCAGTGGTGTGGTCTGTTAGACTGGTACAGGCCTCCTCTACCCTCTCCACTCTGCAGCCTAAAGTACTTAGATCAGCCTTAATATCAGCGAGATCTGACCTGTTAGATTGAAGTGGTTGAAGAGCTCGGGTAAGCGTCTTTCTGAAGAAGGTTCTGGATAGCATCACCGAGGCTCCCTCATCACTTTCACCTTCTCCGCTGCTCTCCAGGTCTGACCCCGCTGTCTCCACTCCTGCGCTCTGCGCCACGGGCGCCATCTTGGTAAGTGCACTCCGGCCATGAGGGCTCTTCTTTCGCAGGAATTTCTGCATGTCAGTTTGCTGTTTCCCCATTCTAGGAGTGCTAGGGGCTTCTCCAGACTTGTCTCTCCCGTTTTTGCCCATAATCGGTCACCGAGCGTGGCTATGAGGCCGTCTTTCTGTCTCAATATAGCGGAGCTACAGGCTCATGCTGCCGCTATGTCCGACGGTCAAGCTCCGCCCCCCGAAATGCGCCATCCCATTTTGTGCATGCAGATTAAATATTTTAGCAACCTCTAGTTCAACCTCTAGTTCATCTCTAGTGATAATCGTTATTACTATTATTTTAGCATGTAACAGGTATCACTATAGATGTATTTTACTCTAGAAAGCTCAGGTCAGGGATTGGGTGAAATGTAAACTTTATTCACGACTTTGTGTATATGTTGTGTAAGTGTTTGGTGCAACTTTTTTTTGACACTGCGACCTGGACAACGGTAAACGTCTGGGTCACAGCACCAATAAACTTTCTGGTTATGTTTAGAAGGTATTACATAAAAACACATCACTAGTAAAGCTCAGGGGGAAATTACATTAAACCTCCATGTGACAATCAGAGTGCGAAAGTATAGTATGCGCTCTGATTGGCAGGAGAAGGGTTAATAGGGACAGAAGAGTCCCTGCCACCCCCCTCCTGGTGTCACATACAGGTTAACACAGATAATGATGATCAATCATCATCACTGTGCATTCTGCAAGCTGCTCCTCCCCCTCCCCTTTTGCTACAGTTCACTAATGCTTCCAAGACAGGGGGGGGGGGGCACTTTAAAGCCCTATATCTCTGGGCTGCATTAAAATATCTTGATGCTTTGAAATTCATTTTAAAGAGGAGAATCTCACTTGATGATAGAACTTAAAATTTTGGAGCGAATCACTGTTGAAATGCAGTCGGGAATTGAGATCTGCAGTTGGATCTCAGTTCCAAATAGCGTTTTCAACAGTGAATTGCTCCAAAACTATAAATTGTATCATTAAGTCATTGATATCATTTTAAAGCTGAGATTCTCATCTTTAAAATGAAATTTAAAGCATCAAGATATGTTCATGCAGTCCAGAGATATCGACATTAGTAGGGAGGACGTATTAGCTACGTCCTCCGCTACTGAAGTGCCACTCTGGAAGGATGTAGAGCTGACATCCTCGGCAGTGGCAGAACAGTGTTAGAACTGTTGCCAAAAAATGAGTGAAAAAAAATGGTCAGGTGCAAGGAAAAGGAAGGGGATGGGAAAACACTTGTGAAAGTACTAACAATAATAATGTGGGTGGAAGCAGCAACCTTACATCTAATTTTATCTTGTCATTGCTTATATTTACACATTGCGTGTATTTACGAAAACAGGTGTTTCAGGACAGATGATAGATCCTCTTTGGACTTCATTTACTCTAAAGAAGGTTTGATTATCTCTCCAAAGGGTGAAGCGAGGTAATCTTTAACTTTGGTCCTTCTAGTATAAGATGATGATGATGATGATGATGATGATGATGATGATGATGATGATGAAAAATGACCATGCTGGCCAAGAACACCAACCATGACAGTCCTCTGAGTCTGTGAACATGCTGGTAAGCATGACAGGCTGTATGCTGTGAAGTTTACACGTAGACAAGTCTATTATTAGCATCAAGCAAAGGGATGAGTACTGGATGGCAGTACTCTTATAACCTCACCATAAAGACAAAATGGGTGAATTCCTCGCCACTTCCCAAAGGGAAGAAAAATTAAAACATTATCAGGATAGATGGTATATTCAGCTATCCAGCTTGTTGCACCATTTTGGGATAGCACTGCAACTGACAGTTGCACGTGTACCAAGGGAGGCACTGCCCGTTCCCTGTCCACCTTATCTGCCAATGCCACAAGTATCAGGAGGAGTAAAAGTAGCAGCAGAATCATTATACAGGCTCAGTACTGTATCTAAGATGATGAAACAGAAATCTTTCAGCTTGCAGTAAAGCTATTCCTTGCATTATTACTGCTAGATTGTAGATAACAAGCTGCCAGTACACAGAAAGAGGCAATATTCAATTAACAAGCTGGCAGTAAATTCTACTCTACCCTACTGGACTCCTTAGGGTATGTTCACACTGAGTTTTTTTGCAGGATGAAAAAAATCTTAAGGAATTAGAAACTGTTTTTTTACTAACTTTTTGCATGATTTGCGGTTTTTGTTGTCATGGTTTTCATCACAGTTTTTTTTTCTCTACTGCAGCAGACTGTATGGACCTGGAATCCTCACTTTAAAAAAAGAATGTTTGTTTTTAGAGATGAGCGAACGGTAAAATATTCGATGTTCGTTATTCGTTTCGAATAGCCTCTCAATATTCGACTATTCGAACGAATATTGAACCCCATTATAGTCTATGGGAGAAAATGCTTCGTTTCAGGGGATCCCACCATTCGACTCAAGAGGGTCACCAAGTCCACTTTGACACCTCAGCAAATGATGCCAACACCTCTGCAATGCAACTGGGACAGCAGTGGAGCATGGGGGAAATCCAACAGTACCCACCCTGAACTGTCATTGTGGATGTGTGTGTGATGTGGTAAGACCTTCCAAAATTCACTTTTCTAGCCCTTAATATGAGCCCTTCCAAATAAAGTTACAGGCCCTTAAGCTGAGCTACCAGCAGAGATTGAAGCCCTTTAGGTGACTTCAGCCTTTTACCTCCAGCCCTTTAACTTAGTTCAGCCTTTAAAATACAGTGCTGTATTATTAACATCACTTCATACAGAGAACTAAATGATCCTGCAGTGTGTCTGTGTTTCTTTCTTTTTAGTTGCTCTGATTCCTAGGATTTCTCTATCTGCCATGAGCTTTTATGTGTTTTTCTCTCTTGTTATATACTACTGTACCATCTATGAAACTGTATCACTGAAATTTCCCCATTGTGGAACTATTAAAGGATTATCTTATCTTATCTTTTGGCCCTTGTAGTGAGTAGAGCCTTTAAAATAGAGTGTTTTTGGCCCTTGGCATGAGTACAGTCTGTCTTTAAATTACAGTGCTTTTGGCCCTTGGAGTGAGTACAGCCTTTAAAATACAGTGCTTTTGGCCCTTGGCATGAGTACAGCCTTTAAAATACAGTAATTTTGGCCCTTGGCGTGAGTACAGCCCTTAAAATACAGTGCTTTTGTCCCTTGGAGTGAGTACAGCCTTGCACCAGCAGTGTTTTTGGCCCTTGGCATTAGCAGAGCTTTTAAAATACAGTGTTTTTGGCCCTTGGCGTGACTAGAGCTATGCAGCAGCAGTGTTTTATGTTTTTGCCCTTGGGGTGACTAGAGCCATGCAGCAGCAGCGTTTAATTTCTTGGCCCTTGGGGTGACTAGAGCCATACAGCAGCAGTGTATTATTTTTTGGCCCTTGGGGTGACTAGAGGCATGCAGCAGCAGTGTTTCATTTTTTGGCCCTTGGGGTGACCCCTAGAAAATTAGATTTCAGGATCTTGGGGGGTGAGCCCTAAAACATAAATTTTCAGGCCCTTGGGGTAAGCCTTAAAACATTAATTTTCAGGCCCTTGGGGGGAGCCCTAAAAAAGAAATCAGATTTCAGGCCCTTGGGGGAGCCCTAAAAAAGTAGATTTCAGCCCCTTGGGGGTGAGCCCTAAAAATTATTTTGCAGGTCTTTGGGCTGGAGCCCTAAAAAATTGAGTTGCAAATCCGTGGGGTGAGGGGATAATGGAATTTTATATATATATATATATATATATATATATATATATATATATAAAAAAAAAAGTTCCCATTTCGAAGTAGGGGCTGGGGTTGTAGGAGGAGGAGGATGAGGAGTAGGAGGAGGAAGATTAAATTGGGTGCTGGCAGCTTCTCTCCAGTACCTGGACTCTGGAGTGGGTACCCAGCTTAATATCCACGTCCTCACCCATGTCCCCTGCTGCTGGCAGCCCCTCTCCAGTACCTTGACTATGGAGTGGATTTACAGCTGGTACCCACATCCTATCTCACGTCCTCTACTGCTACTGACGAAGGACACTGCTGGCAGCCCCTGGACTGTGGACTGGATACCCAGCTGTATATCCACGTCCACGTCCTCGCCCATGTCCCCTGCTGCTACTGATGAGGGGCACTGCTGGCAGCCCCTCTCCAGTACCTGGACTGTGGACTGGATACCCAGCTGGATATCCACGTCCTCGCCCATGTCCCCTGCTGCTACTGACGAGAGGCACTGCTGGAAGCCCCTCTCCAGTACCTGGACTGTGGACTGGATATCCAGCTGGGTATCCACGTCCTCACGCACATCCCCTGCTGCTACGCTGCATGATTTGCAGATTAATTAAGCTCTGAAAAGAGCTGTTATTTCCTGCCTAACCAAAGCTAGAAAGCACTGTATCGCCCTGAGACCAAGCTCTCCCTATCACTCCAAAACTGAAATGAGACGAAGATGGCCGACACTATTCTTATGAATCAGAGGTCACATGTTTTTGGCAGCCAAAGGGTTTTTTAAATTTTTTTCACTGCCTACGTTGTCGTAGTTCCTGTCCCACCTCCCCTGGACAGTTATTGGTGCAAAAAAAGCGCCAGGAAAGGTGAGAGGGGATACAAATTTTTACTGCATTTGCGGCCTTGTATTCGATTGGAATCGAATATCCCGAATGGCCTGATATTCGATCGAATACCTATTCGATCGAACGGCATTCGCTCATCTCTATTTGTTTTTTTAATGTGGTTTTTGTCAAAACAAAACATTGTCAAAACATTGATTTCAATGGATTTTTCAAGGCAGAATCCACTTGAAGGTAGGTCATTTACTGGGCTACAAATGTAAATAGTACAAAGATTTTTTTAAGAGCTGTAGGTGAAGGGAAAAATGGTACAGTTAATGGTAGATTTAATGTGTACACTGAATTTTAGATAGGGGTCTATACCCAAAACACATCAGTACTCTTTATTTTTATATATATATTTTATTTATACAATCAACTCAGTTAATGCATCTGGCTTGCCCAGTATCACTTTATTAAACTGACCCATATGGTCCTTGGTTAGGAGTGCTACCATTAGCTATGCCATTTTTCCCTACGCCTATTGTACTATTTACATTTGTAGCCCAGAAAATGACCTGCCTTCAGGTGGATTCTACCTTGAAAAATCCATTGAAATAAATGAAATGTGGAAAAAATACAATATGCGCTCTTTATTTATTTTTTCCACCAGAAGATAGGTCATGTAGTTTTTTTTCCTTCTAGTTGAAAAAAAAATAAATAAAAATCAGCTAGAGGAAAAAACTGTTACTGACTCCCATTGAAATGAATGGGAGGCATTTTTTCTGGCAGATTTTGAGTTTGATTCCACCTCAAAATCATCCTGCAAAAACTCTGTAGAAACATACCCTTCTATAAAATACCAAAAGAGGCTAATGAGAATAAAGATATATGGGACAAACAAATGCAAACAAATGTACAAGCTCAAGAAAAAATACCACACACATATAAAATACATATATATTTAATAAATTAATCCAAAACTTACATAAATGGACAAAATACAAAAACTGCATATACAGCCTAAAATACCAGTGATACCTACATAAATAAGCATGGGAGTGGGGCCACACGGTGGCTCAGTGGTTAGCACTGCAGCCTTGCAGCGCTGGAATCCTGGTGTTCAAATCCCACCAAGGGCAAAAAACCATCTGCAAGGAGTTTGTATGTTCTCCCCGTGTTTGCATGGATTTCCATCCCATATTCCAAAAAAAAAAAAAAAAAAAAAAAAAAAAAAGACATACTGATAGGGAAAAATGTACATTGTGAGCTCTATATGGGGCTCACAATCTACATTTAAAAAAAAAAAAAAAAAAATAAGCATGGGAGCAGGTAGTTACACTAGTAGAAACGTCAAGTTTAATAAAGACATAACCAGCATACTAAAGTTCCTGCACAGCACCTGGTTGTCACCATCAAAGTAAGGGCATACTGCCTAAAAACTATGTGTGAGGCTGAAGTCAGAGACATATAATATAAACAGTCAGGCTAAAGATAAGGAGCAGGAGAGCAGCTTAATAAGTGGAGAAGGAAACATATATCTATCATAAAGATGTATTTCAAAGTTTCTTATATGTAAATGTAGTATTCATTTTTGAAAAGTTGTTTATAACCGGAGGTGCACTTTAAGGCAAGGGCCCAGTAGTTTCTGGACCTAAGGGGAAGTTGGAAATTAGGGAGGTAAACAATAGAGCTGTATACCTAGATATTTGAGATTTAAAATTAGGAGTTATAGTACCGTATTTTTCGGACTATAAGACGCACCGGACCATAAGACGCACTAAGGTTTTAGAGGAGGAAAATAGGGAAAAAAAAATTTTAAGGAAAAAAAAATTGGTGAAATATTTTATAACCTAATAATATAATATTTCACCAATGTAAATAGAACCGGGGGCTTTCGGACACAGGGATACCAAATGTGTATGTGTTTCACAGTAATGTTTTTGTTTTACATGTATTCTAGGGATATGGGGGTGATTTGAACATATCTATCTAATCTATCTATCTATCTCTGTCTGTCTATCTATCTACTCTATCTATCTATCTATCTATCTATCTATCTATCTATCTATCTATCTATCTATCTATCTATTCTATCTATCTATCTAATCTCATCCATGGATGGAAAGAGACACCCTGCAGTGGTGTGAAGGAGGTGTGGTTTTCTAAGCAAACTTGAAACCACGCCTCTTTCACCCGTCTGGCTCGTCCCTCCTTCACTGCCTCTCAGATCTGGCTCCTGCAATGATGCCACACAGGCAGGGAAGTAGGGGTGGGCCAGACGGGTGAAGGAGGCGTGGTTTCAAGCTTGCCGAGAAAACCACGCCTCCTCCTCCCGTTTGGCCCGCCCCTCCTTCCCTGTCTGTGTGGCATCATTGCAGGAGCCAGATCTGAGAGGCAGTGAAGGAGGGGCGGGCCAAACGGGAGAAGGAGGCGTGGTTTTCTCGGCAAGCTTGAAACCACGCTTCCTTCACCTGTCTGGCCCGACTTACTTCCCTGCCTCTCATATCTCGCTCCTGCAAACACGCGACACAGACAGGGAAGCAGGGGCAGAGCAGACAGGCACAGCACCGCTCTCCTTTTGATTCTCATAGACAGGACACAGACGCTGCACACGCTGCATTCGGACTATAAGACGCACACACATATTGGGAGGAAAAAAAGTGCGTCTTATAGTCCGAAAAATACGGTATGTGTTTTTTTTTTAATTTAAAGAAAAAAAAAAAAGAAAGAAAAAAACAATTCCTCATAAAGCAATGGATTTTGTTATGCTTTATTATGCCAACAGTGAGGCAATGGCAGCAACAGAATTTGAAGAAGAATATAAATTCTCACACAAGAGACTAGCAATGTGCCTGCTTGAGAATTGTAGTGACTTTTAGAAAATAAAAGTATGGAGAAGATACCATACTTAAATTGTGTTGGTATTAGTTGGGCATCATTATTATGGAATTGAACATGACGGGCCAGGCCACAAATGTCTAAGTGGTTGGTGGATGGTGCTAGTAGCTTTGGTGATATCAGTGTGAGTACTCTGTGGAATACAATATGACAGACTGAGCCAGGGGCCAGAGGTGACCCAAAGGCCTCTTTACAATGTAAGTTTACTTTTTAGGCCCTTGGAGTGAGCCCTCCCAAACTTAGCTTCAGGCCCTTGGGGTGAGTTGAGCCTTGTAGCAGCAGAGTATTAGGCCCTTAAAGTGAGTTAAGCCTTTTTTGCAGCAGAGTTTTAGACTCTTAAGGTGAGTTGAGCCTTGTAGCAGCAGAGTATTAGGCCCTTGAAGTGAGTTGAGCCTTGTAGTAGCAGAGTTTTAGGCTCTTGAAGTGAGTTGAGCCTTGTACCGGCAGAGTTTTAGGACCTTGTGGTGAGTTGAACCTTGTACCAGCAGAGTTTTAGGCCCTTAGGGTGAGTTGAGCCTTGTACCAACAGAGTTTTAGGCCCTTGGGATGAGTTGAGCCTTGCATTCTCAGAGTTTTAGGCCCTTAAAGTGAGTTGAGCCTTGGTGGAGCGGTCATGTAGTGCTTATATCATCAAAAAAGTGAGTTGAGCCTTGCACCAGAAAAGTTTTAGGCCCTTTTGGTGAGTTGAGCCTTGCACCAGCAGAGTATTAGGCCCTTGAGGTGAGTTGAACCTCTAACCAGCAGAGTATTAGGCCCTTGAGGTGAGTTGAGGCTTGCACCAGCAGAGTTTTAGGCCCTTAGTCACAATAGTTACACACATTATTGTAAATTTTGTAATTAAAATTGTGATTATTTTTTTTGGTTCTACATTTGTTTTTTGTGGGTGTTTGATAGTTCGCCATTCATACTGTAGGATATTTGGAATATATTACTGTATTTGGAAAGGTAATTTGATATTTGGTATTAATTACACTACTATTTAACCTAATGGATACTATGTAACCCACTATCCCTCTTCTTTTTATCTATATTAACTATTATTTTGAAGCTAAACATTATGTTTACATGATAGATTTTTTCAAAGGCACAATATGGTCTAAATTTTCAAATTAAAAATGAAACAATTTATGTTGCAATTAATATATATTTATATTTTTATAGCATAAGAGGCTGCTTAAATAAAAATCATACAATATTAACATATACACCATCTCTTTTACTGTATTGAACTATAAAGTCCACAAACTTAAGCATGGATATTGCAAACATGTTAAAATTTAAATATGAAAGCAGAATGTATTGAGAATTTGTCAGCTTCATACAATATTCATACCTTACATGTAAGTGAATGAACTTGATCCATCTGGCAATGTCTGGCACCCATCTGGCAATGTCTATTCCAATTTTTGCATTTCATTTTCTCAGTTACATTTTTATGTCTTCTGACAAAAAAAGAAGAATGGTGCACTATAGCATGTATTTTTATTATAAAATTATATTTAAGAAAAAAATACACAGGCAGGTTTAAATACATAAATTAAAAGGTATATA
Organism: Leptodactylus fuscus; assembly: GCF_031893055.1. Lineage (NCBI taxonomy): Eukaryota > Metazoa > Chordata > Amphibia > Anura > Leptodactylidae > Leptodactylus > Leptodactylus fuscus. The sequence continues at coordinate 114,497,182 of NC_134268.1, forward strand.
CACACACATACACAAACACATAATATATATTCAATTTACAGTATATAATTTTAACCTGGCTGATGTCACCATTATGTGACCATTGAAAAGAGGGTCGAGCAATGGAGAGGAAGCAGAGATTTAGATGCAGGATAATAAAGAGCAGAATTGATGGATTCAGTTTTTGGTTTTCCCTGTAGGTTGTCAGAAGGGATGAGTGAACAAAATCAAATAAACTGTATTCAACCCAAATTCTCCAAAAATTACAGATTTGATTCAGAAGTGAAACTTTTGGAATTTGTCACCCAAAAAATACTATTATATTCTGGGACCTCTATGGTTTTCTTATGTACAAGTGCACACAACTGTGCACAGTTTTTCATATGAGGTCTGACCAATTATTTATATAGAGGCAACATTATATCCTTGTCATGAGTAGCTCTTTATCTTTTGATGCATCACGTGTTTGTATTTGCCTAGCACTGATTACTAAAACTAGTTTGACGTAATGTGCTGGCTGCTGGATTTTGAGTAATCTCCATTTCTCTCAGCAAAACAGAAGTATTGACACTCCCCCCCCCCCCCCCCAAGTGTCTGCGTACCTTCTACCTGTAAGACTCACATATCTTTATTTTTTTTTATTTAAATTTTTATTAAAGTTTTTCTAAAATCAGGTATAACACAGGCAAGCTGAGATGGAGAAAAATGAATTAGGCCTATAACGCTCTTGAAATAATAAGCAAACAGGGCAAGACATAAAGTGGGAATACATCCTGTGTACAAGTCCCCAGATCTCTCCCTGTATCTCCCAATCAAATTAGATCCATTTTCATTTATGAAGGAAATAAATGAAACATATCTAATCTGATAGTGAGATACAGGGAGACCTCTGGGGACTGCAACAATGCAATGCTGGGCAACTTCCTTATCACATGTTTTACTATTGTATGAAAGGGTTCCCAATCCATGTGTTTCAAATAAATCCAACCAACATACTTAGCAATTTTTGGACACTAAATGATAGTGAAAAAAAAAACAAAAAAAAAACTTTCTATACAAAAACAAAACAAAACAAACAAACAAAAAAAAAACAAATACAAATATATTAATACTGGTAACTGTTATTTAGGCTTCAATGTTGAGATCATATGCAAAGATAAAGCATATTCCTATAGCCTCTAGGAATAAATTTTTTATTATTAATAATAATAATAATAATAATAATTAAAAACACCCTCTGCGGCAGCTGTTGGGAGTAAGGTCAGGAGAAGGCAAAGATCTCCACCACAACCTGTGATTCTCTGGTGCTCCAAAAGGCTAGTGCAGTGAAGAGTGGGCCTGTAACGTGTATAATTGTGGTAGTAGTTTCTGCAAGGCATACCCTATTGGTAAACCTCCCCTGAGCTTGATGGTGGTTAGAGTAACCATTTTGGTGGACCTACCCTGTTTCCCCTTCACCTTCTGGATCACATACAACCGGCAGTCATGCTGGCACTCTGCTAATTGTTCCCCGCTTTGTTTGCCGATTGTGCCCCGCTCCAGCCGCTGCATAAAACATCCCCCGAAAATAAGAAAGGTCATATATTTTGTTAGCTAATTAATTATAAGAACATGTCTTATTTTCGGGGAAACAGGGTAATATTGAGAATCAGGAGACAATGTTGTAGATTCAGGTTTTACTTAAAGAGAACAGGTTAAAATAGGAAAATTCATGTAATATAGGTATAGTGCTTAGGAATATCTGCTGAGAATAGAGCTGAGGTTTTAAGATGATACATCCTTGTCACTCTGTGTCTACCTTGTTTGAGCAATCTTCCTCTCTACAGCATGCTTTCAGTCTCTTAATCCCCAAAAGTGTTCCCTGGCTGTGGGGTGCATATCCAAAAAAGTTTGGCCTTGTAGATATGAGGCTAACAAACAAGGCTGTAGCTATCAATTTCATATAACATTACTTTCACAGTCTAATCTAGCATACAACATCCTCAACATTTAGAAGGAATTTTACCCATCTCCTGACTACAAACTAGCTTGACCAGCCTAACTAAAGACTCCAGCTCAATTTCCATACTTCTACATGCTTTTTCCTTCTAGCTCTGGAAAGAAGAAACAAATGTGTAACATCTCTGCCTGTTCGGGCCTCTGCGCCACCCTCTGCTCGCATGCTGCGGCGCCGGAGGCATGTGCAGTTTGACAATTTGCTTAAGGTTTTTAGTTGCACTGTGTGAACACGGCTCTAGTCCTTAATTGGATTTGCACCACACCCGTCTTCTTCCTAGGTTGCCTCTGTTCATTAAGTGGTTAATCTGTCTTGCCTGTGATTGACAGCCTTTCTTCCTGTCAGGTTCTGGGCGGGTTCTTCCTCCCCTATTTAGTCTTGGCTCACAGTCACACTGGTGCCGGTTATTGCCCTTGCTTTCTGGTATCGCTTGCTGTTATTTACTTGTATGCTAATCCTTGACCTCTGGCTTTCCTACTGACTATTCTCTTGACTCCGATTTGGCACTGCATCACTCTCTTGTTACCGAACCCTGGCTACCTGACCTCCCTTTGTTGTTGTACGTCTTGTCTGCGTTTTGTGTTTCACGTATTCAGGGAGGGATTGTCCTCGTGGTTGTCGCCTATCACCTAGGATAGGGTCTGGCAATAGGAAGGGAAAGCGGGGGGCTTCAGTTTAGGGCTCACTGTCCCTTGTGCCCCTCCCTCCAGGGTTCACCAGCAGCTTCTGAGGAATTATCATCTGGCTATTCCCTAACAAAATGGCTCCCCATTAGACCTAAGTCTCCCAGACCGCGCCCAATGGCCAGGGTTGTACCAAGTGTATGGGTTTGAACAAAGGGAATGCCATAGGGAAATAACAAGGGAAAAACTATAAAACAAATCACAGGAAACACAGAAGATATAGACTCGACATGCAAGCATAACCCAGAGACACAAACATAAAAATAATATAAACAGGAACACACTGGAATGCCGCAAAAACAGGATGATCAAGTTGTCTTTTGTAGTGTTCCAAGAGGGAGGTTTCCACCTGAACTTAATTGCATAAAATAATAGTCAAGTATTATCCAATTAATAGTTTGTGTATAGATTTGATTTACTGTAACAAGGAACATGTAAATGAAGGCCTCACTCACATGTCAGAACTGTAGCCTCAGTCCTGTATGGTAAGACACAGCTCTATGATTGCTTACCGGTAGTATGTGTGTATGGCAGCTTTGTAACATTGTATTTAATACAGAAATCTTCTCAGAAAAGTAAGCTTCCATATGACTACATGAGCAAAATACTAGTTTGAGGCATATAGAAATATGGTATATTATTAGAGATGAGCGAGTACTATTCGGATCAGCCGATCCGAACAGCACGCTCGCATAGAAATTAATGGACGTAGCCGGCACGCGGGGGGTTAAGCGCGTCGGCTACGTCCAAGCGGAAGTACCAGGTGCAGCCGTTCATTTCTATGGAGCGTGCTGTTCGGATCGGCTGATCCGAACAGTATTCGCTCATCTCTATATATTATAAGCCCTCATACTTCTATTATAGCTCTTAACTAGAGATGAGCGAACAGTGTTCTATCGAACACATGTTCGATCGGATATCAGGGTGTTCGCCATGTTCGAATCGAATCGAACACCGCGTTCCTCGATTCCCCTCCCACCTTCCCTGGCGCCTTATTACACCTTAGAAGCATGCTGCAGGACAAGCTGGACAAGCTACAGGACAAGCATGCTCTTACCATCCCCCACGAACTAATAAGGAGACTTAGAAAACGCAGAAAACGCGGAAAACGAGCCGGCATACTGAGACGCGAAGGAAGAAAACGCAAAAAGCATGTGATCCCGTCCATCATTATGGGGAATGTGAGATCAATTGTGAATAAGATGGATGAACTGACAGCACTGACCAGACATCAACAGGAGTTTCGTGAGTGCAGTATGATGCTGTTTACAGAGACTTGGCTTACTGAAATCACTCCGGACATACTTGCCTCCGTGGAGGGCTTCAAACTTCTTCGGGCGGACAGAACACTGGAGAGCGGTAAGCGAATAGGCGGAGGAATTGCAATATTTGTCAATGAGAGATGGTGTAATCCAGGACATATTGTGGTTAAGAAACAATTGTGTGGAAAGGATATTGAACTGCTAACCGTGGGCATGAGACCTTTTTACCTGCCAAGGGAACTATCACATGTTATCGTACTAGCTGCATATGTCCCCCCCTCTGCTAAAGCTGACGCTGCCTGTGAAGTCCTCCATGCTGTTGTGAGTGAGCTGCAATCATCTCACCCCCATGCTCTGCTCCTAGTGTCTGGAGACTTCAACCATGTCTCAGCATCCACTCTACCAGGCTTCACACAGTATGTAACCTGCCATACAAGAGACAACAAGACGCTGGACTTGCTCTTTGCCAATGTAAGGGATGCATATAACTCATCTGCCCTACCACCCCTAGGAAGATCAGATCACAACCTGGTACATCTGCGACCCACATACATTCCACTGGTGCGCAGAGAACCGGCGGTTACCCGTACCGTGAAGATTTGGTCAGAGGGAAGTGTCGAGTCTCTAAGGGACTGCTTTGATATAACTTTATGGGAAGTGTTTCAAGACTCATTTCCAGAGGACATTGAGGGACTCACACATTGCATAACGGACTACATTAATTTCTGTGTGGACAGCACGGTACCAACTAGGAAGGTGAGGTGTTTCTCCAATAACAAACCATGGATTAACTCTGAGATTAAAACTCTCCTCAAGCAAAAAAAGAGAATTTTTAGGTCTGGGGACAAAGATGGCCTGGGGGCGGTTCAGAAACAGCTGAGACAATTGATCAGGGAAGGGAAAGCCAACTACAGACGGAAGATGGAGCTACAGATGGGGGAGGGTAGAATCTCTGAGGTGTGGGACAGCCTTAAGGCAATTTCAGGACACAAGGAAAAGACAGGGCGCCGAACAGTAGGGGACAGGAAGTGGCTTAACGAGCTTAATCTATTCTTCAATAGATTCGACTCCAAGCAAATGCTCCCTCCACCAGCATGTCAGCCAACCGCCCTCCCCTCACACACCAAGACCCAACCCCCACCGACCTGCGGTCAACTGCAATCTGACTATCTGATCCTGCAGGAGTCTCAGGTGTGTAAGGAAATGAAGAACATTAGAGCGAACAAAGCGGGGGGACCAGATGGTATAAGCGCAAGAGTTCTTAAAATGTGCAGTGACCAGCTGTGTGGTATTATAACGCACATGTACAATATGAGCCTGAAGCTGGGGGTAGTACCTCAACTGTGGAAAACATCTTGCGTGGTACCAGTCCCAAAGAAACCCAACCCGATGGGCTACAATGACTACCGACCTGTAGCACTGACATCCCACCTGATGAAGGTCCTAGAGAGACTGGTCCTGACACACCTACGCCCCCTAGTGAGCTTCGCTCTGGACCCCCTCCAGTTTGCCTACCGGCCAGGCATTGGGGTAGATGATGCCATCATCCACCTTCTTCATAGAGCTCTCTCTCACCTGGAGAAACCCGGGAACACTGTGAGAATAATGTTCTTTGATTTCTCCAGTGCGTTCAACACCATTCAGCCAGGGCTACTGAGGGAGAAGCTGAACCTTGGTGGTGTGGACCATCACCTGTCCAACTGGATCCTAGACTACCTGACAAACCGCCCTCAGTATGTGAGAGCCCAGGACTGTGTGTCTGACACTGTGATCTGTAGTACGGGGGCACCTCAAGGTACAGTTCTTGCCCCATTCCTCTTCACACTGTACACTGCTGACTTCAGGCACAACTCATCCAGCTGTTACTTACAGAAGTACTCCGATGACACTGCTATAGTCGGTCTTATCACTGATGGCGATGATAGGGAATACAGAGACTTAAACCGGGATTTTGTTGAATGGTGCCAGCAGAACCAGCTCAGGATTAATGCTGGGAAGACCAAGGAGATGGTGGTGGACTTTAGTAAACGGAGAGGTGCTCCGACCCCGGTGGAGATCCAAGGAACATGTATTGAGATAGTCAGGACCTATAAGTACCTGGGCGTGCTCCTCAATAATAAACTAGACTGGGCTGATCACCTGGAGGCGCTGCACAGAAAGGGCCACAGCAGACTCTACCTGCTCAGGAGGCTGAGGGCCTTCGGAGTCCGGGGGACACTTCTTAGGGCCTTCTTCAACTCTGTGGTTGCCTCAGCCATCTTTTTCGGTGTGGCCTGCTGGGGAAGCAGTATATCAACCAGGGACAGAAATAGACTTGACAGGCTGATCAGGAGGGCCAGCTCTGTCCTGGGGAGCCCCTTGGACCCAGTACAGGTGGTGGGTGACAGAAGGATACTGTCTGTGGTGACCTCCATGCGGGAGAACAAATCCCACCCCATGTATGGGATCCTGATGGGACTTGGCAGCACTGTAAGCGACCGTCTGCTTCACCCCAAGTGTGAGAAGGAGCGCTATCGCAGGTCCTTCCTTCCAACTGCGACCAGGCTGTATAATCTACATCAGACCAAACGAAGAGCACTCCGCACAGAGAACTAATGATTATGAGGATGACCATGAGGTCTTCCTCTTTCTCTTCTGTTTTTCCTTAGCTGCCATGGACTCCTAGTATATCTTCTCTTCTCAGCTTATCTGTGTCTACGTCTGTAACATATTACTCTGTATTATCCTGTATCTGTATTACTATGCTGCTGTAACACGCTGAAATTTCCCCAAGGTGGGACTATTAAAGGATTATCTTATCTTATCTTATCTTTTTTGCACCAATAACAGCGCAGGGGAGGTGGGACAGGAACTACGACACCGGGGGCATTGAAAAAAATTGAAAAAAGTCATTGGCTGCCGAAATCAGGTGACCTCCATTTTAGACGAATAGTGGATTTCAAATCCGGGTCATATGAGAATGTGAACTTTGTGACTATGAGACAGGGATAGCTGTGCAGGCAGGGATAGCTAGGGATAACCTTTATTTAGGGGGGAATGTTATTAAAAATAACTTTTTGGGGCTCTATCGGGTGTGTAATTGTGATTTTTGTGAGATAAACTTTTTCCCATAGGGATGCATTGGCCAGCACTGATTGGCCGAATTCCGTACTTTGGCCAATCAGCGCTGGCTCTGCTGGAGGAGGCGGAGTCTAAGATCGCTCCACACCAGTCTCCATTCTGGTCCGACCTTAGACTCCGCCTCCTCCAGCAGAGCCAGCGCTGATTGGCCGAATTCCGTACTCTGGCCAATCAGTGCTGGCCAATGCATTCTATTGGCGTGATGAAGCAGTGCAGAATGTGTGTGTTTAGCTCAACTACACCGGTGGAGTAGTTGAGCTAAGCACACAGATTCAGCTCTGCTTCAATCAGCGCTGGCCAATGCATTCTATTAGCTTGATGAAGCAGAGTGTGCACAAGGGTTCAAGCGCACCCTCGGCTCTGATGTAGCAGAGCCGAGGCTGCACAAGGGTTCAAGCGCACCCTCGGCTCTGATGTAGCAGAGCCGAGGGTGCACAAGGGTTCAAGTGCACCCTCGGCTCTGCTACATCAGAGCCGAGGGTGCGCTTGAACCCTTGTGCACACTCTGCTTCATCAAGCTAATAGAATGCATTGGCCAGCGCTGATTGAAGCAGAGCTGAATCTGTGTGCTTAGCTCAACTACTCCACCGGTGTAGTTGAGCTAAACACACACATTCAGCACTGCTTCATCATGCCAATAGAATGCATTGGCCAGCACTGATTGGCCAGAGTACGGAATTCGTCCAATCAGTGCTGGCTCTGCTGGAGGAGGCGGAGTCTAAGGTCGGACCAGAATGGAGACCGGTGTGGAGCTATCTTAGACTCCGCCTCCTCCAGCAGAGCCAGCACTGATTGGTCGAGTTCCGTACTCTGGCCAATCAGCGCTGGCCAATGCATTCTATTAGCCCGATGAAGTAGAGCTGAATGTGTGTGCTTAGCACACACATTCAGCTCTACTTCATCAGGCTAATAGAATGCATTGGCCAATCAGCGCTGGCCAATGCATTCTATTAGCGTGAACTGAGTTTGCACAGGGGTTCTAGTGCACCCTCGGCTCTACTACATCAGATTGCTACATCTGATGTAGTAGTGCCAAGTGTGCATCAGATGTGTAGTTGAGCAGAACTGGCTCAGCATAGGAATGCATTGGCCAGCCTTCGGCCAATCAGCGCTGGCTCTGCCGGAGGAGGCGGAGTCTAAGGTCGGACCTGAATGGAGACTGGTGTGGAGCGATCTTAGACTCCGCCTCCTCCAGCAGAGCCAGCGCTGATTGGTCGAGTTCCGTACTCTGGCCAATCAGCACTGGCCAATGCATTTCTATGGGGAAAAGTTAGCTTGCGAAAATCGCAAACTGACAGGGATTTCCATGAAATAAAGTGACTTTTATGCCCCCAGACATGCTTCCCCTGCTGTCCCAGTGTCATTCCAGGGTGTTGGTATCATTTCCTGGGGTGTCATAGTGGACTTGGTGACCCTCTAGACACGGATTTGGGTTTCCCCCTTAACGAGTATATGTTCCCCATAGACTATAATGGGGTTCGAAACCCGTTCGAACACTCGAACAGTGAGCGGCTGTTCGAATCGAATTTCGAACCTCGAACATTTTAGTGTTCGCTCATCTCTACTCTTAACAACTATAAGAAAGAACTTTCAAAATCATAGTATTTTGTGTGTGGTTGAATGGCTAAGCATGCATTTGAAGATTTATAAAACATTTATAAAACATTTTTGCAGTTAGATACATTTCCTTTGCTCATTTTTATTCTTTAGCACTATTATAAATTGATAAGGGAAGATAAACATAGAAAATGCTAAGCACAGATCGCCTTAGGGATAAATAATATTAATTAATCATAACACTTGCAACAATTTATAAGATATATTACCTTTATAATGACAACTATTATGTTTTTTGGGCAAACATTATACATAGAGGACTCTTATGAAAACTTATTGAAATGAATGAATTGCATTTCACTAATAATGATGAGTAGTTTCGGCACTTCATTAAATATTTAAAATGTAGACTAATAGGGGGCAAATTGTGTTGTCAGAAGCAGACTTATTAAATAATGAGATATTCACCAATATGACAATTCTTTATTTTATACTAATTTATGTACATGTACTGTATATTTCATCTTAATTATTTATAGGGTGAAACTTTGGCTAGAACAAGGTCTCATGCAGTAATTGCAGGAGCAAGGTAGACCGAAACTTGTTGATATAAAATACAAAAAAAAATGTACGTTTATGATTTTTTAATCATGTATTATAATTATGTACAAGTACTGTAAAATGTTTTATACATTCTACAGCTGGGAGTATCAGCCATCATATAAATCATTAGAGAGTGAATTGTGTTACATTTTTGATGATAAATCCTCAACATTTTAGAAAATACATGGTAAAATATGTTTCTAATTATTGATTCTAAGTGAGCTGCCAGGGCTGGTAAAACTTTAATTTGTCTTTAGTACCATGTAATTGTGAGGAGGAAGTTACTACAATTAATAAATTATTTTTGGCTGTAGATATTCATTGGACTAGACTCTCACTGTCAGATAAAATTAAAAAACAGATTAAAGAAAACATAACAATAATGTAATTGAAAACATGAGTAAAGTAACCATACAAATAATAAAAATAACTAAAGCAAAGAATATTGTCTTTGTTAAGGAAGTAAGTTTTTGCTAGTCATTTGTTGTTCAAATGTAAAGCCAAACTATTATTATTAGGCATAGTATTGTTATTAATATTGATTAAGTGATGCAGCAGATTGCACTTGTGGGCACCACAAATATGTATTATACCGGCAGGGTATGGGGGTACAGTCACCTGATCCTGTAATTTCAGGGAGCAAGAGTTCCAAATCATATAGCAGAGACTAGATGTGGAAGCAGAAGCACATTATCATAAATGCAGTTCGGTCAGCTGCCTGGTCCCCCAAGGCTCTTGGATGACCCACTCCTATACAAACTACCTATATAATAATTGGTCCATGGTACAGACTGGTAGCATCGTACCTTCCCAGCAGAGGAGAAAGAGAAACTTTCACAGGGATTAGCTGTTTTCAGGAGGACTTGGAAACATCTAATCTGGACCCCTTCCACTCCTCATGGGCTAATCAGTGAACCATTTAAATTAAAGAGGACCTTTCACCTCCTGGGGCACATGCAGTTTTATACACCAATAGAGAACTGACAGTGCGCTGAATTTAGCACACTATCGGGCTTCACATTGAAGCCGGTGAACAGCTATCGTTGCCGGTACCGTAGCTCTTCACTGTCAGAAGGGCATTTCTGACAGTCAGTCAGGAACGCCCTTCCTCACAGTAGTGTCTATTGCGCTGTACTATGAGAGGGGGCCTTGCTTACCGCCCAGCGATGACGCTGAGCGTGGAGGAACGCCCACCCAGTACTCGTCTATGGAGAGCGTTCCTCAATCACTCTCACTCTCGCTATAGACGCTGCTGTGATGAAGGGCGTTTCTGACTGACTGTCAGAAACTCCCTTCAGACAGTGAAGAGCTGTGGTACCAGCACTGAGAGCTCTTCACTGGGGGCAAAGAACATGAAATCCGAAAGTGCTCTGAATTCAGCACACTGTCCGCTTTCTAGCGGTGTATAAAACCGCATGTGCCCCAGAAGGTGAAAGGTCCTCTTTAAAGATACTTTCAGGAGTAGAGGGTTGTATCTATTTGGCATTGTTCAACAGTTGGCAAGGAACCAGTATCAAAGCTTTACTTAGGGTGTAGCATCCGGTAGGCACTACAATATGCAGCTGTGAGCTGACATTTCCTCAATTCTGAATAGCCAATGCAATGCAATGCAATGATAAACTGTGAAAAGATTATTTAAAAAGTCACTGCCATACCAGTTTTTGTATTCCACTGCATTTGACCAACTGATGCATGCACTTAACCTTGATAAAGGATATCTAACTGAAATTATTGCTCTAGTAAATCTGGCCCTGCTTTATATTCTGTGTTTAATCAGATTTTAATCAGCTTTAGTGTGGTCAGGGTAATCTGTAGGTCTCCTTGGTTTATGGGCCAGATGGAAGCTGCAATATCTATTTGGAGGCATCATCTGGTGGTATGTGTAAATTCTTACAGATCCATATCTGATTAATTTTGAAAAAAGTATTTTTTTTCTGCACTAGCGGTAGACGTTTCATCCTTCTAGGTGCTACAACACCACAGAAAAGGCTGAGCACCCTCTTGGCCTTTACACTTGACTCTGAACAAGATAAAATTTCCATGGCTATTTGGACCGGCAACTTCCACTGCTCTAAAATATTGGCTGAGAATTCCATGGAGACACTGTTTTCTCCTGGAATAGGGGTGCACTCTAGATGTCAGAACAGTGGAAATCCATGAAAAGTGACCCCATTTTGGAAACTAGACCCCTCAAGAATTTATTAAGAGGCATAATAAGTATATTGACCCTACAGGTATTTCACAGAAGTTATTAACACTGGGACATGAAAATGAAAAATCTTACTTTTCCAATAAAACATAATTTTAGCAACATTTTTTTTTTTTCAGAAGGGTTTAAAGGATCAAATGCACCCCACAGTTTTGTTACTCAATTTCCATAAGTGGTGGAAAACTGCTGTATATACACATGGTACAGCTCAGCATGCTTGAAAAAGTGCTAACAGCACAAAACTGTCGCTCTTCCTCCTCAGGCGTGCCTCCTCCCGTATGTATTTTAACATGGATTTCTGAAATAAAGATTACATTTTTTTTTTTTACCATACTCTTCTAACCATGAGTGCCCAGATTCTTCTATTTTTGGACTTTGCATGGACTTTTCTATTTACTGCGACTACCACATTAAACTGTGGGGATAGCTGGAGGGGGACATGATACTGTGGGTGCACTTGGAGGGGGATATTATGCTGTGGGGCAGCTGGAGGTGGACATTATGCTGTGTGGGAGATGGAGGGAGGTATTAAACTGTGGGGATAGCTGAACAGAACATCAAACAGTGGGGGCAGCTGGAGGGGACCTTATATTGTATAAAACTACTTGGGAAGCATTTTATTATTATTATTATTATTATTATTATTATTATTATTATTATTATTATTTTGGTACCATTGCAGGAGCATTATAATTTGTGCAAGTCAGGTATTTCTAAGTGGTGGTGGTGGTGCTGGGGGAGGGGGGAGGCTCTCTTCAGACTACCCTTGGGCATTCAGCAGTGTTGGTTAAGCCTCTTTGATGCTGTAATGTCTGCCATAGAAAACAAACATTGTGCACAGCTCGAGGCCAGGTCTTTCTGTGAATTAAAAAGATAGTTAGCCTTCACTATATGATAAGTCTGTTTTTTTATTGATACCAATATTTGGCATGTATGGCTTTTTGATCACTTTTTATTGCCATTTTTTGAGAAAGCAAGGTGACCTAAGTATGTTAATTTGCGCATTGTTATAATTTTTTTTTACCGTTTAGTATATATGATAACACTATTTTTAGATAGTGCTGATTTATACGCACATAGGGATACCTAATATATTTGTTTATTTTTTTGTTTATATTATGTTTTTTATCATTCAAAATGGTTGTATGGTAGTGCAATGCAAGAAGATGTGCAGCAATGAACCTAATTTCTGAAGCCTAATAGAAATATCAGGGTAAAAAGGAACAAGTGCAAGTGTAGAATATTAATATTAATTGGGAACAGTGTCTTTGATGGGTACCTATGTGGTATTTGTATAACCTTGAGGAGGACTCCATGGTGGTGCAAGGAGTCTTACATGCATTCCAATGATCCCCTAAGTAAAATATATGTAAATCATGTTTTTTTTCCACAAGAAAGAGGCACAGCTGTCTTTTCTTTTCCGAATCAAACTAATTTGCACACCTTTTTCCAAGAGGACTGTTACAAGTCCTTTAAGGGTCTGTGCACACGTAGCTTTTGAGTGCGGATTGAGTACTCGTGGAAAAAAAGCCTCCCATTGACTTCAATGGGTTCCTCATGGTTCCCCTTTGAAGTCAATGGGAGGCTTTTTTTTCCATGAGTATTCTGACGTGGATTCCGCATCAGAATCCATGCCAGAAAGCTATGTGTGCATGGACCCTAAGATTCTTCATGTCCTCAATGAAAGAGAATGAAGCAACACTGTTTTGTTCCTTGTTTTTTTTTTTTTTTTTTTTTTTTTTGTCAAACTATGTAGGTTTCTGATGATTCTAAAGTTTTCAAACGTATGACCAGAAATCTGCAACTGTATGCCTATTTGATTTAACACTTCTGCAACTATCTGCATTGAAAACCATCTATGGTTGGATCTGTGGTCCACCCTTATTTATATTGCCAATAAAGTTTATGAGCATAATAGTATTGTATATCAAAGTGAAACCATTGTCAATGCTCTGCAAGTGTCCTACAGCTTAAAGAGAACCTTTCACCACCCCCACCAACTCCAACTCTTTGCATCCTTTAATAGGTGACACTCCACTGATTCTGGTATGGTGGTAACTTTTGGTTAGAGTGCTATTATTTTTAATGCTCTATATGCAAATAAGGCCTTCTACTGTGAGGTGGGTGTTTCTGGACAGATGAAGACCACCTATCTAACATTAGAGAACACTATTAGCATATTTGCTGCTGAAGTTAACATGACCAATTTTTTAATGGCCCCATCCAAACAAACAAGTATTATCTGTTATTATCTATGTATTATAGGGGTCTGTCTTTCAAAATGTGGCACTAAGGGCGAGTTCCTTTTTTCCACCAATTAGGTGTTCTTAGTAGATCATGGGTAGTCTAATAAGTCCTTGTACTGTATACCTAATGAAATATAGTATCCCTTCTAACCCATACCTAGACCTCTCACACAGCCAGCACCTGTTCTGTACTGATGAGAGGTGACAACCTTGAAACAGCTGCCTGCACACATTGTGTATGGTCACCAGAGTGGAAAAAACCTCTGAAAATACAAAAAAAATAAAATAAATTTAGACTTGAACAGGCAAAGCCAGCACTTTTCTATTAAAACAAAAATACAAAAAAAAAACCCAACAAAAAAAAACATTTCTCACTAGCAGGATTGTCTTGTCAGTAAAAAAAAAAAAAAAAAAATGGCTAAAGAATGTGGATTGCACAAGTGTCAGACAAAATTAGATTATCTGCAATGATAAGGTTAATCGCGTAATAAATATAAGAAGCACAGATTCACCTAGTCACAATCTCTGTCAACCTATCCTATCTCTATTGACTTCTAAACTGATCTTCCTGTGTAATTGCATGTTTCTCTAAATTCTCCCAGTCTTCCATTGCTGGAATTCCTATTGCTTTTTTCTGAACTGTGCTACAGCCTGTGATCCCATGAGATAGATCACATATCTATTATGATGTCCACCATTAAAGCATCTACAAGCTGCTCATAAGTGTCAAGTTTTTATATTCCATATAACATCATCACGGTAGGGTCAACCTACCACTGTCTATTGGCTGAGAGGCTGTCAGATGTCGTAACTAGAGATGAGCGAACACTAAAATGTTCGAGGTTCGAAATTCGATTCGAACAGCCGCTCACTGTTCGAGTGTTCGAATGGGTTTCGAACCCCATTATAGTCTATGGGGAACATAAACTCGTTAAGGGGGAAACCCAAATTCGTGTCTGGAGGGTCACCAAGTCCACTATGACACCCCAGGAAATGATACCAACACCCTGGAATGACACTGGGACAGCAGGGGAAGCATGTCTGGGGGCATAAAAGTCACTTTATTTCATGGAAATCCCTGTCAGTTTGCGATTTTCGCAAGCTAACTTTTCCCCATAGAAATGCATTGGCCAGTGCTGATTGGCCAGAGTACGGAACTCGACCAATCAGCGCTGGCTCTGCTGGAGGAGGCGGAGTCTAAGATCGCTCCACACCAGTCTCCATTCAGGTCCGACCTTAGACTCCGCCTCCTCCGGCAGAGCCAGCGCTGATTGGCCGAAGGCTGGCCAATGCATTCCTATGCGAATGCAGAGACTTAGCAGTGCTGAGTCAGTTTTGCTCAACTACACATCTGATGCACACTCGGCACTGCTACATCAGATGTAGCAATCTGATGTAGCAGAGCCGAGGGTGCACTAGAACCCCTGTGCAAACTCAGTTCACGCTAATAGAATGCATTGGCCAGCGCTGATTGGCCAATGCATTCTATTAGCCCGATGAAGTAGAGCTGAATGTGTGTGCTAAGCACACACATTCAGCACTGCTTCATCACGCCAATACAATGCATTAGCCAGTGCTGATTGGCCAGAGTACGGAATTCGGCCAATCAGCGCTGGCCAATGCATTCTATTAGCCCGATGAAGTAGAGCTGAATGTGTGTGCTAAGCACACACATTCAGCACTGCTTCATCACGCCAATACAATGCATTAGCCAGTGCTGATTGGCCAGAGTACGGAATTCGGCCAATCAGCGCTGGCTCTGCTGGAGGAGGCGGAGTCTAAGGTCGGACCTGAATGGAGACTGGTGTGGAGCGATCTTAGACTCCGCCTCCTCCAGCAGAGCCAGCGCTGATTGGCCGAATTCCGTACTCTGGCCAATCAGCGCTGGCCAATGCATTCTATTAGCCCGATGAAGTAGAGCTGAATGTGTGTGCTAAGCACACACATTCAGCACTGCTTCATCACGCCAATACAATGCATTAGCCAGTGCTGATTGGCCAGAGTACGGAATTCGGCCAATCAGCGCTGGCTCTGCTGGAGGAGGCGGAGTCTAAGGTCGGACCTGAATGGAGACTGGTGTGGAGCGATCTTAGACTCCGCCTCCTCCAGCAGAGCCAGCGCTGATTGGCCGAATTCCGTACTCTGGCCAATCAGCGCTGGCCAATGCATTCTATTAGCCCGATGAAGTAGAGCTGAATGTGTGTGCTTAGCACACACATTCAGCTCTACTTCATCGGGCTAATAGAATGCATTGGCCAATCAGCGCTGGCCAATGCATTCTATTAGCTTGATGAAGCAGAGTGTGCACAAGGGTTCAAGCGCACCCTCGGCTCTGATGTAGCAGAGCCGAGGGTGCACAAGGGTTCAAGTGCACCCTCGGCTCTCCTACATCAGAGCCGAGGGTGCGCTTGAACCCTTGTGCAGCCTCAGCTCTGCTACATCAGAGCCGAGGGTGCGCTTGAACCCTTGTGCACACTCTGCTTCATCAAGCTAATAGAATGCATTGGCCAGCACTGATTGGCCAGAGTACGGAATTCGGCCAATCAGCGCTGGCCAATGCATCCCTATGGGAAAAAGTTTATCTCACAAAAATCACAATTACACACCCGATAGAGCCCCAAAAAGTTATTTTTAATAACATTCCCCCCTAAATAAAGGTTATCCCTAGCTATCCCTGCCTGTACAGCTATCCCTGTCTCATAGTCACAAAGTTCACATTCTCATATGACCCGGATTTGAAATCCACTATTCGTCTAAAATGGAGGTCACCTGATTTCGGCAGCCAATGACTTTTTCCAATTTTTTTCAATGCCCCCGGTGTCGTAGTTCCTGTCCCACCTCCCCTGCGCTGTTATTGGTGCAAAAAAGGCGCCAGGGAAGGTGGGAGGGGAATCGAATTTTGGCGCACTTTACCATGCGGTGTTCGATTCGATTCGAACATGGCGAACACCCTGATATCCGATCGAACATGTGTTTGATAGAACACTGTTCGCTCATCTCTAGTCGTAACATCATAGTGAGCCACAGACAGTGCCTGCATCATTGCATGGTCATCTGCTATGTATTTCCTAATGAAACATAAGGTGGTAGCCATTTTCTTATAGCGTAGGAATTTTTGTTCATCTGAAGCGACTTTGTTGAAATTGAATCATTTTGCAATGCTCAGGTCAAATCCAGCTCATTACAAACCTATTTGCCTATCTCTACTTATCACCTAAATCTAGAAAAGCTGGAACCGTACAACAAGCACGCCCCTGATTGAGGCAGCAGTTTGATTGTTAGTAATCATATGATAAAGTGCCATTAATGAGTTACATGTCACATCAGCCAATAACAGATGGCTTTTAACTGTGATTAATTAACATGCTGTGCCTGTCTGGTGTGACTTCACCTACATTGCAGGACCAGCTCAGCCACTGTGTATCCATCATGTATAAACCAAGCTTTACAATGTGGAGGTTATGTGACATTAGCATTAGAATTTAGTCTGCACAAAATGGAGGAAATTTATAAAGATTAACATTTCCGACTGTTGTGTGGCATACCTGTATTATCAAGATACTCCTGTTTTTTAACCCCTTAGTGACACATAATGTACTATTATGTCTAGGCCGACTGGTACTTGGTGCAAATAGACCCTGAGCTGTTAGGAACCCCCCATACCTGGTTGATCCTGTCCATATGCCTGCATAGACTGACTTCCTCTATAAGCTGCGATACATGTGTATACATGTGTATTGCAGTGTATAGTAATGAACCTGCAATCAGTTCATCTCTGGTTCAGGTACCCTAGTGGAACATGTAGAATATGTAAAAAAAAAAAAAAAATGGAAAAAAAACCCAAAATGTATTTAAAAAATAATAAATTAATAAAGCCCCAAAATACCCCTTTCCTATCTAAAAGGAATTATGTAAAAGAAAGTCATAGCAATTAACAAAAACAATACATATTTGGTATTACTGTGTCTGTAGCAATCTGTACGATAAAACTGAAACATAACATAACCTGTATGGTGAACACTAGTAAAAAATAAACAGAAAAATAGCGCTGGAAATAATGATTTTTGTCTGCCTGACCTTACAAAAAACGCTATAAAAACTGAGCAAAAAGCTATATGTACCCCAAAACAGCAGCGATAAAAAGCAAAGGTTGTCCCACAAAAAAATGAGCCCTCAACCAACTCTTTTAACCAAAAAATAAAATTGTTAAGCATCTCAGAAGATGACAATACAAAAATAAATAATTTATGTCTCCAAATGGGTTTTTCTTCTGCAATATTAGTAACGCATAAAAAAACTACAAAAATTGTGTATCGCCGTAATTGTACTGACCCATATAATAAAGGTAATATGTTACTTATGCTGTACGTTAAATGGAAAAAAATTAAAAAGGTTTACTGTAATACCAGAATTGATGGGGGGGTTTTATCCACCAAGAAAGAATTAATATAATTTAGTCAATAAGTTATAGGCATCCAAAAATTGTGTCATTACAAAATGCATCTCATATCTAAAAAAAAGTCCTCATGACTAAATCACCAGAAAAAAAAAAAAATATGGCTTGTTCAATGTGAATACAAAAACCCCAAGAGTCGTCAAAACATTAGAACACAACTGGCTGCGTCAGGAAAGGAATGTATAAGCTGTGCGAGCGTATATCAGAGGACACCCCATATTTACAGCTTACAAGGGAAAACAAACCTGAAGTGACCCCCATATTGACTCCCTTATCATAGGACCTCAAAGTAAATAGTAGGGAGTTTGGTGTACCCAATGTACTGTGCACAGCTTACACATATTTACTTTTCACCATCTCCTGTGCATTCATGCCTAGGATACTATTGCTCACTGCACCCCATGATAAAATGTGCAGCTTTCAAGATGGGGTCACTTCCTATGGGATTCTAGTTTTCTGGTACCTTAGAGACTCTGCAAACATGACATGGAGTGCAGATATCAAACCGTCTAAATTTGTATGCCACAAACCAAAATAAGGCTGCATTCACACGGAGTAAACGCTGGCGTTTTTTGTGTGTTTTTTGCACATAGCGCCGCGTTTACGCCGCGTAGCATCGCGTTAACGCCGCGTATACGCCGCGTTAACGCCGCGCTATTTAGCGGTGGCGTTGCCCGGCGTTAACGCGACGCTACGCGGCGTAAACGCGGCGCTATGTGCAAAAAACACACAAAAAACGCCAGCGTTTACTCCGTGTGAATGCAGCCTAACACTCTTTCTATCTGTGTCCATCTGTGCCCAAACAGCAGTTTAAACCCACATATGACATTAAGACTAGAGATGAGCGAGTAGTACTACGGTATTCGAACTACTCGTACTCGATCAAGTACCACTCGCTGTTCGAATGTAAAAGTTCGATGCAGAACCAGCATTGATTGGCCGAATGCTATACAGTCGGCCAATCTTCTCCTACCTTTAGAAGTCTTCTCCGTGTAGCTTCCCCGCGGCGTCTTCTGGCTCTTCCGGCTCTTCATTCACTCTGCCAGGCATCGGGCCTGGGCAGAGCCGACTGTGCATGTCCGCTTGTAGTGCGGGCATGTGCAGTCGGCTCTGCCCAGGCCCAATGTCTGGCAGAGTGAATGAAGAGCCGGAAGAGCCGGGAGATGCCGCGGGGACGCTGCAAGGAGATGACTGCACGGAGGATCCAGCCCGACCCTCACTTGTGGACTTGGTAAGTATAATTTGATCGAACGTTGCCTAACCCTGAAACGAGCATTTCCCCCCATAGACTATAATAGGGTTTGATATTCGATTCGAGTAGTCGAATATTGAGGGGCTACTCGAAACCAATATCGAACCTCGGACATTTTACTGTTCGCTCATCTCTAATTAAGACATTATCATGTGTACAACAGTGTCATACATGTGGGCATAAACTGCCATTTGGAGACACAGCAGTGTGTGAAAGAGAGCTATGAGTCTTTTGGAACACAGATTTAGATTGCTGGACACATTGCCACATGTCACATTTGCAGAGACCCTAAAATTGCCCCTAGAAAATGGGGCGACTTCTTGGAGAATTCCAGTTTACTCCAGGACTCTGCAAAAACAATATGGCATCCAGAAAGTTCCTCTAAATCTATTCTCTAAAAGCTAAGAATCACAGTTCTCCTTCCCTTCTGAGCCCTACTGTTGCACAAACAACAGTTTACACCTCCACATATAACTTTTTTGTACCTGGGATAATTCAAGTGATATGATGATATGAAGTAGGTGCAATGTATTGGGCACTGAAATGGCATATTACTTTGAAAATGTAAATTTTTCCATTGTAAATTTATTTTTGGGAAATGCTGATAATGATAATACCCCCTGAGGTATTCCATGAGGGGTGTACTTTCTAAAATGGAGTCACTTTTGAAGGGTTTTCATTGTACTGGTATTTTAGCGGCTCTGCAAATCAGACATGGCACCTGAAAACTATTCCAGCAAAATTTGTCCTACAAAAGTCAAATAGCGCTCTTTCCATTCCAAGCCACCCCATGTACCTATATAGCATATTAAGACTGGATATGGGGTATTGTCCTGTTCAGAAGTAATTGTTTAACAAACTGTGGGGTGGTTTTTCCCTTTGAATCGCTTGTGAAAGTTAAAAGTTTGGGGATAAAGTGACATTTTAGTAAATTTTCATTTACACATCCCAATGTTAATAAAATCTGCGAAACGGCTGTGGAGTCAAAATGCTCACTATACCTCTTGATGAATTCTGTGAAGGGTGTAGTTTTCAAAATAAGGTCACATTTTGAGATTTCCATTGTATTGGTAATCTGGAGGTTCCACAAATGAGACATGGCACCTTAAAAATTACTCAAGCAAAATGTGCTTTACAAATTTCAAGTATCACTCCTTTAACACGCTGCTGTGTGCCCAAACATCAGTTTACATTAAATTACATTAGGGATAAATAAATATATTATTGAAAACAAAATTAAAAGTTTAAATTTAACTTATTATTATTTGATGGGTGCTGCTTTGAAAATGAGGTGATTTATGGGGGGTTTCTAATATATAGGCCCTATAGAACTGAAATGATCCCTAAAAAATGATTTTATGTAAATTTTCTTTTAAGTCTGGAAAAACGCTGTTACACTTGTAAGCCTTCTAACATCCAAAATAAATAAAAGGAGGATTAATAGAAGATGCCAATATAAAGCAGAGATTTGGTAGATAACATTTACTAATGTATTTGGGTGGTTTGACTCTATCTGAAAAGCAGAGCATTTCACATTTTGAAAATTGCGATTTTTTTTTTCTAAATTTCCATCAAATTTCTTACTTCATACAAAAATATTGATCAATACTTATCAATAAAATGAAGTAGAATTTGTCACAAAATAAAACATTCTCAAAATCACTTGAGTAAGTTAAAGGGTTTCAAAGTTATTGCCATATACAGTAACATGTCAGTTTTGAAAAATAGTCTGTAAGGCACTTTTAAACTGTGTCTTAAAGGTTAATAACTGGCATAGATTTCTCATATAATATGGTTATATGGAAGTTTTCTTGTATGAGTTCTGAACAGTATGTCAGGCCCCTGTTCATGCCACTCTAGCTACATTCAATGAGAGATGCGAGGGATGTGGCATCTTGGGTGCAAGAAAGGACAGTGTACTATAGATCTATCACATTAACATCCATTTACAGCAGAAAATAAGTATAAATGTGTTTATAAATGCCACTCCAGGTTTTTATCCAGCCTGCCAACAATCTATAAACTGTGTATCAGCATTTTTACAAGGTAACTTCTTTTCATGGGGGTAACTCTTTATAATATACATTTTATTTAAATAAATTGCAGTTTGTACAAAATGAAGTTTAAGCATTTTATGTGTCGTCTGCAGACAGAACTGAGCTGCTTTTTTACAGAAGGTGTTTGAGTGTTTACAACAGAAGACAAGGAGGAGAAACATAAAACGGAGATAGAGGGAAGGAGGGGGTGAATAGTGAATGAGCATTAGAATGGAACAGTTTCTGTCTGATACTGATACCGTATATCAGCAGTGAACAACTTACTGAGCTTTGCTTTCACCACAGGAGTATTCAGAAATCAAGCCTGTGAGAATAGAACATTGCATTTTGATGGAATACTTCTTATTAGCACTGCATCAAATGTATCGACGGGGATGATTATCACACAGCTAGGGAATTAAGGTAAAAAGCCAAACACTATCCTGTTCTTGCTGAATTTTCCTTAACAGTCTGTTCTGTTGTTTGTTTGCTTTTTTGTTTGTTGTTTTTTTTTTTTTTTTCCCCACAATTTTCGATTTTAACTGTTAAATGCTTCCTATTAAGCAGGACAATGTGTATGTTTGCAGTGCTTATTTCTGTGAGAATCTGTCCAGTCTGTCCAGTGGCTTTGGTGACATTGTATTTAGAGATGAGCGAACACTAAAATGTTCGAGGTTCGAAATTCGATTCGAACAGCCGCTCACTGTTCGAGTGTTCGAATGGGTTTCGAACCCCATTATAGTCTATGGGGAACATAAACTCGTTAAGGGGGAAACCCAAATTCGTGTCTGGAGGGTCACCAAGTCCACTATGACACCCCAGGAAATTATACCAACACCCTGGAATGACACTGGGACAGCAGGGGAAGCATGTCTGGGGGCATAAAAGTCACTTTATTTCATGGAAATCCCTGTCAGTTTGCGATTTTCGCAAACTAACTTTTCCCCATAGAAATGCATTGGCCAGTGCTGATTGGCCAGAGTACGGAACTCGACCAATCAGCGCTGGCTCTGCTGGAGGAGGCGGAGTCTAAGATCGCTCCACACCAGTCTCCATTCAGGTCCGACCTTAGACTCCGCCTCCTCCGGCAGAGCCAGCGCTGATTGGCCGAAGGCTGGCCAATGCATTCCTATGCGAATGCAGAGACTTAGCAGTGCTGAGTCAGTTTTGCTCAACTACACATCTGATGCACACTCGGCACTGCTACATCAGATGTAGCAATCTGATGTAGCAGAGCCGAGGGTGCACTAGAACCCCTGTGCAAACTCAGTTCACGCTAATAGAATGCATTGGCCAGCGCTGATTGGCCAATGCATTCTATTAGCCCGATGAAGTAGAGCTGAATGTGTGTGCTAAGCACACACATTCAGCACTGCTTCATCACGCCAATACAATGCATTAGCCAGTGCTGATTGGCCAGAGTACGGAATTCGGCCAATCAGCGCTGGCTCTGCTGGAGGAGGCGGAGTCTAAGGTCGGACCTGAATGCATTCTATTAGCCCGATGAAGTAGAGCTGAATGTGTGTGCTAAGCACACACATTCAGCACTGCTTCATCACGCCAATACAATGCATTAGCCAGTGCTGATTGGCCAGAGTACGGAATTCGGCCAATCAGCGCTGGCTCTGCTGGAGGAGGCGGAGTCTAAGGTCGGATCTGAATGGAGACTGGTGTGGAGTGATCTTAGACTCCGCCTCCTCCAGCAGAGCCAGCGCTGATTGGCCGAATTCCGTGCTCTGGCCAATCAGCGCTGGCCAATGCATTCTATTAGCTTGATGATGTAGCAGAGCCGAGGCTGCACAAGGGTTCAAGCGCACCCTCGGCTCTGATGTAGGAGAGCCGAGGGTGCGCTTGAACCCTTGTGCACACTCTGCTTCATCAAGCTATTAGAATGCATTGGCCAGCACTGATTGGCCAGAGTACGGAATTCGGCCAATCAGCGCTGGCCAATGCATCCCTATGGGAAAAAGTTTATCTCACAAAAATCACAATTACACACCCGATAGAGCCCCAAAAAGTTATTTTTAATAGCATTCCCCCCTAAATAAAGGTTATCCCTAGCTATCCCTGCCTGTACAGCTATCCCTGTCTCATAGTCACAAAGTTCACATTCTCATATGACCCGGATTTGAAATCCACTATTTGTCTAAAATGGAGGTCACCTGATTTCGGCAGCCAATGACTTTTTCCAATTTTTTTCAATGCCCCCGGTGTCGTAGTTCCTGTCCCACCTCCCCTGCGCTGTTATTGGTGCAAAAAAGGCGCCAGGGAAGGTGGGAGGGGAATCGAATTTTGGCGCACTTTACCACGCGGTGTTCGATTCGATTCGAACATGGCGAACACCCTGATATCCGATCGAACATGTGTTCGATAGAACACTGTTCGCTCATCTCTAATTGTATTGCCTTTTGAAACTTTGTTTTTATGTAAAGGTAAAACATGGTAAAACATTTTGCACTATGGATTTACATAATGCTAAAAAAATTAATTATTGTAAGTAATAGTTATATTTCCTTGCTAGTAGTGCATAGAAGGGGTTAAGGTTCAACACTTACAGGTGACACATTTTGTGACGACCCCATACATAAAAGTAACTAAGTACAATTTATACAGTTCATAGTGAAGAAGGAAGGGAATATTCATCCCTATGCTTCAATGAATAATGGTGTGTGTGTGTGTAGGGGGGGTAGTTCAAGATGGGGTGATCTTTTAAAAAAACAAATATCATCTGATACCCTGCTACAGATCAGTCTCTAATTCATTGTCACCATAATATTGTGTATGTGGGTAGCAACTTGCACATTATGAATATTACAGCAGAAGATGTTTACTCCAAATCATTATGTGTGAAACAAATATCCATTGTGAGAAATACAAAACTATAGACATACCTGTAGATTTTTCCAATATACTTACACTTCCTGTCATAATATTGCAATTATATTTGTTTCAATTGATAAGATAAGCAAGCTGGGTTTCATGTTCAATACCCATAGAGATAGAGAGAGAATTCCAAACTTTTACTTATTTGGCTGAACATTGATAAGGACTCTATTTAAGCAATCAGTTAGAGATGAGCGAACAGTGTTCTATCGAACTCATGTTCGATCGGATATTAGGCTGTTCGGCATGTTCGAATCGAATCGAACACCGCGTGGTAAAGTGCGCCATTACTCGATTCCCCTCCCACCTTCCCTGGCGCCTTTTTTGCTCCAATAACAGCGCAGGGTAGGTGGGACAGGAACTACGACACCGGTGACGTTGAGAAAAGTAGGCAAAACCCATTGGCTGCCGAAAACATGTGACCTCTAATTTAAAAGAACAGCGACGCCCAGCTTCGCGTCATTCTGAGCTTGCAATTCACCGGGGACGGAGGTTTCCGTCCAGTTAGCTAGGGGTTAGATTCTGGGTAGGCAGGGACAGTTTACGATAGGAAGGAGAAGACAACCAACAGCTCTTATAAGAGCTAAATTCCAGGGAGAAGCTTGTCAGTGTAACGTGTCACTGACGGGCTCAATCGCCGCAACCCAGCTTTCCGCGGATCCTGAATGGAATACACTGACAGTGTATTCCCGTATACCCGATATATACCCCCGATACCCGTTCCAACGGTGTGCCCCCCCACCTTCACCCCAGAAATACCCTGCAAGTCCCCTAGCAATAGAATTGGGGCTATATACACCCACTATTTTTGCTACTGCCATATAGTGCCATTGTCTCACTGGGAATTCAAAGAATATATTGGGCTTACATATAACTTCAATTCCAGGGAGAAGCTTGTCAGTGTAACGTGGCACTGACGGGCTCAATCGCCGCAACCCAGCTTTCCCAGGATCCTGAATGGAATACACTGACAGTGTATTCCGGTATACCCGATATATACCCCCGATACCCGTTCCAATGGTGTGCCCCCCCACCTTCACCCCAGAAATACCCAGCAAGTCCCCTAGCAATAGAATTGGGGCTATATACACCCACTATTTTTGCTACTGCCATATAGTGCCATTGTCTGACTGGGAATTCAAAGAATATATTGGGGTTACAAATACCCTCATTTCTTGCTACTGCCATATAGTGCCAGTTTCTGACTGGTAATTCAAAGAATATATTGGGGTTATAAATACCCTCATTTCTTGCTAATGCCATATAGTGCCAGTTTCTGACTGGGAATTCAAAGAATATATTGGGGTTATAAATACCCTCACTTCCTGCTACTGGTATATAGTGCCATTGTCTGACTGGGAATTCAAAGAATATATTGGGGTTACAAATACCCTCATTTCTTG
Source organism: Leptodactylus fuscus (assembly GCF_031893055.1). Taxonomy (NCBI): domain Eukaryota; kingdom Metazoa; phylum Chordata; class Amphibia; order Anura; family Leptodactylidae; genus Leptodactylus; species Leptodactylus fuscus. The sequence continues at coordinate 114,522,867 of NC_134268.1, forward strand.
CTACTGCCATATAGTGCCATTGTCTGACTGGGAATTCAAAGAATATATTGGGGTTACAAATACCCTCATTTCTTGCTACTGCCATATAGTGCCAGTTTCTGACTGGTAATTCAAAGAATATATTGGGGTTACGTGCACCCACAATTTTTGCTACTGGTATATAGTGCCATTGTCTGACTGGGAATTCAAAGAATATATTGGGGTTACAAATACCCTCATTTCTTGCTACTGCCATATAGTGCCAGTTTCTGACTGGGAATTCAAAGAATATATTGGGGTTATGAATACCCTCATTTCTTGCTACTGCCGTATAGTACCAGTTTCTGACTGGGAATTCAAAGAATATATTGGGGTTATAAATACCCTCATTTCTTGCTACTGCCATATAGTGCCATTGTCTGACTGGGAATTCAAAGAATATATTGGGGTTACAATACCCTCATTTCTTGCTACTGGTATATAGTGCCATTGTCTGACTGGGAATTCAAAGAATATATTGGGGTTACAAATACCCTCATTTCTTGCTACTGCCATATAGTGCCATTGTCTGACTGGGAATTCAAAGAATATATTGGGGTTATAAATACCCTCATTTCTTGCTACTGGTATATAGTGCCATTGTCTGACTGGGAATTCAAAGAATATATTGGGGTTACAATAACCTCATTTCTTGCTACTGGTATATAGTGCCATTGTCTGACTGGGAATTCAAAGAATATATTGGGGTTACAAATACCCTCATTTCTTGCTACTGCCATATAGTGCCAGTTTCTGACTGGTAATTCAAAGAATATATTGGGGTTATAAATAACCTCATTTCTTGCTACTGCCATATAGTGCCAGTTTCTGACTGGGAATTCAAAGAATATATTTTGGGTTATAAATACCCTCATTTCTTGCTACTGGTATATAGTGCCATTGTCTGACTGGGAATTCAAAGAATATATTGGGGTTACAAATACCCTCATTTCTTGCTACTGCCATATAGTGCCAGTTTCTGACTGGTAATTCAAAGAATATATTGGGGTTATAAATACCCTCATTTCTTGCTACTGGTATATAGTGCCATTGTCTGACTGGGAATTCAAAGAATATATTGGGGTTACAAATACCCTCATTTCTTGCTACTGCCATATAGTGCCAGTTTCTGACTGGTAATTCAAAGTATATATTGGGGTTATAAATACCCTCATTTCTTGCTACTGCCATATAGTGCCAGTTTCTGACTGGGAATTCAAAGAATATATTTGGGGTTATAAATACCCTCATTTCTTGCTACTGGTATATAGTGCCATTGTCTGACTGGGAATTCAAAGAATATATTGGGGTTACAAATACCCTCATTTCTTGCTACTGCCATATAGTGCCAGTTTCTGACTGGTAATTCAAAGAATATATTGGGGTTATAAATACCCTCATTTCTTGCTACTGGTATATAGTGCCATTGTCTGACTGGGAATTCAAAAAATATATTGGGGTTACAAATACCCTCATTTCTTGCTACTGCCATATAGTGCCAGTTTCTGACTGGTAATTCAAAGAATATATTTGGGTTATAAATACCCTCATTTCTTGCTACTGCCATATAGTGCCAGTTTCTGACTGGTAATTCAAAGAATATATTGGGGTTACGTGCACCCACAATTTTTGCTACTGGTATAGCTACTGGTATACTCCTAACAGAGGAGCCTCTGTGTCCAGATGCTCAAACACTAGAGTCTCCTCCATCTCCGTTCGATTTGGTGGTGGATGACCAGCAACCCACCCTCATCGACGATGATGTGACGCAGTTGCCGTCAGGGCATCCAGTTGACCGGCGCATTGTGCGGGAGGAGGAGATGAGACAGGAGTTGGAAGAGGAAGTGGTGGATGATGAGGACACTGACCCGACCTGGACAGGGGGGATGTCAAGCGGGGAAAGTAGTGTGGATGTTGAGGCAGGTGCAGCACCAAAAAGGGTAGCTAGAGGCAGAGGCAGAGGTCAGCAGCTTAGGCGAAGCCAGGCCACACCCGGAATCTCCCAAGATGTTCCAGTTCGTACCCAGCCCCGAAAAACTCCCACCTCGAGGGCACGTTTCTCGAAGGTGTGGAGTTTTTTCAAGGAATGCGCCGAGGACAGATATAGTGTTGTCTGCACAATTTGCCTCTCGAAATTGATTAGGGGCTCTGAGAAGAGCAACCTGTCCACCACTTCAATGCGCCGTCATTTGGAATCCAAGCACTGGAATCAGTGGCAGGCAGCAACGGCAGGACAAAGGCCGCCTGCCGTTCACGCCACTGCCACTGCCACTGCCTCTGCCTCTGCCACTGCCACTGCCACTGCTGACTGTGCTGGCGATGCACTCCAGAGGACGAGCCAGGACACCACTTCATCTGCCTCCGCCACTTTGTTGACTTCTCCCTCATCCTCCCCTGTTCCTGTCTTATCTCCTTCTCCTGCACCATCAAAGGCACCATCAGGCGCTTCTTTACAACAACCCACCATCTCTCAGACATTGGAGCGGCGGCAGAAATACACTGCTAACCACCCACACGCGCAAGCCTTGAACGCCAACATCGCTAAACTGCTGGCCCAGGAGATGTTGGCGTTCCGGCTTGTTGAAACTCCCGCCTTCCTGGACCTGATGGCAACTGCGGAACCTCGCTATGCCATCCCTAGCCGTCACTACTTCTCCCGGTGTGCCGTCCCCGCCTTGCACCAGCACGTGTCACTCAACATCAGGCGGGCCCTTAGTTCCGCGCTTTGCACAAAGGTCCACTTGACCACCGACGCGTGGATAAGTGCATGCGGACAGGGATGCTACATTTCACTGACGGCACACTGGGTGAATGTAGTTGAGGCTGGGACTGCTTCCCAAACTGGCCCGGTGTATCTCGTCTCCCCGCCTAACATTCCTGGCAGGGACACGAGAAGAACACCCCCCTCCTCCTCCTCCTCTACCGCCTCCTCCTCCGCCACCGCCTCCTCCTCCGCCTCCTCCTCCGCTGTTAGATTGACCCCAGCTACGAGTTGGAAACGTTGCAGCACTGGCGTTGGTAGACGTCAGCAGGCTGTGCTGAAGCTGATCAGCTTGGGGGACAGACAGCACACTGCCTCCGAGGTGAGGGATGCCCTCCTCGATGAGACGGCAATATGGTTTGAGCCACTGCACTTGGGCCCAGGCATGGTCGTTTGTGATAACGGCCGGAACCTGGTAGCAGCTCTGGAGCTTGCCGGACTCCAACATGTTCCATGCCTGGCCCATGTCTTCAACCTAGTGGTGCAACGTTTCCTAAAGAGCTACCCCAATGTTCCAGAGCTACTGGTGAAAGTGCGGCGCATGTGCGCCCACTTTCGCAAGTCGACAGTAGCCGCTGCTAGCTTAATATCTCTCCAGCAACGCCTGCATGTGCCACAACACCGGCTTTTGTGCGACGTCCCCACACGCTGGAACTCAACGCTTCAGATGTTGAATAGAGTGGTTGAGCAGCAGAGACCTTTGATGGAATACCAGCTACAAAACCCTAGGGTGCCACAAAGTCAGCTGCCTCAGTTTCACATCCATGAGTGGCCATGGATGAGAGACCTTTGTGACATCCTACGGGTCTTTGAGGAGTCCACAAGGAGGGTGAGCTCTGAGGATGAGATGGTGAGCCTTACAATCCCGCTCTTGTGTGTTCTGAGAGAATCCCTGATTGACATCAGGGATAACTCAGATCACGCAGAGGAGTTAGGGATAGCATCCGATCCGTCACAGCTGGAGAGTAGGTCCACACATCTGTCCGCTTCATCGCGTTTAATGGAGGAGGAGGAGGAGGAGGAGGAGGAAGAAGAGTTGTCCGATGATGTGATGGTGATACAGGAGGCTTCCGGGCAACTTCGAATCGTCCCATTGTTGCAGCGCGGATGGGTAGACATGGAGGATGAGGAGGAAATGGAGATTGAACTTTCCGGTGGGGCCAGAGGAGTCATGCCAACTAACACTGTGGCAGACATGGCTGAGTTCATGTTGGGGTGCTTTACAACCGACAAGCGTATTGTCAAAATCATGGAGGACAACCATTACTGGATCTTTGCTATCCTTGACCCCCGGTATAAAAACAACATCTCGTCTTTTATTCCGGTAGAGGGGAGGGCCAATCGCATCAATGCTTGCCACAGGCAATTGGTGCAGAATATGATGGAGATGTTTCCAGCATGTGACGTTGGCGGCAGGGAGGGCAGTTCCTCCAGTAGGCAACCAAGTTCTCACCGGTCCACACAAACGAGGGGCACACTGTCTAAGGTCTGGGACACCTTGATGGCACCCCCTCCCCAAAGTGCCGCCACGGAGGGTCCTAGTGTCACCAGGCGTGAGAAGTATAGGCGCATGTTGCGGGAATACCTTTCCGACCACAGCCCTGTCCTCTCCGACCCCTCTGCACCCTACACGTATTGGGTGTCGAAGTTGGACCTGTGGCTTGAACTTGCCCTATATGCCTTGGAGGTGCTGTCCTGTCCTGCCGCCAGCGTCCTATCTGAGAGGGTGTTCAGTGCAGCCGGTGGCATCATCACTGACAAGCGCACCCGTCTGTCAGCTGAGAGTGCCGACCGGCTCACTTTGATAAAAATGAACCACCACTGGATAGAGCCTTCATTTTTGTGCCCACCTGTGTAAAGCACCCCAACATGAAACTCCATGTCTGTACTCAACCTCTCCAATTCCTCCGCATCCTCATACTCATCCACCATAAGCGTTGCACAATTCTGCTAATACTAGGCTCCCTCCACCCTGATTTCCCCCAACTCTGCTGGTTAGAGGCTCCCTCCACCCTGATTTCCACCAACTCTGCTGGTTAGAGGTTCCCTCCACCCTGCTTTCCCACAACTCTGCTGGTTAGAGGCTCCCTCCACCCTGCTTTCCCACAACTCTGCTGGTTAGAGGCTCCCTCCACCCTGATTTCCACCAACTCTGCTGGTTAGAGGCTCCCTCCACCCTGATTTCCACCAACTCTGCTGGTTAGAGGCTCCCTCCACCATGAATTGGTCCAAACTGGGCTGTTTAGAGGCTCCCTCCACCATGAATTGGTCCAAACTGGGGTTTTTAGAGGCTTCCTCCACCATGAATTGGTCCAAACTGGGCTGTTTAGAGGCTCCCTCCACCATGAATTGGTCCAAAATGGGGTTTTTAGAGGCTCCCTCCACCATGAATTGGTCCAAACTGGGGTTTTTAGAGGCTCCCTCCACCATGAATTGGTCCAAACTGGGGTTTTTAGAGGCTCCCTCCACCATGAATTTGCCCAAACTGGGCTGTTTAGAGGCTCCCTCCATCATGAATTGGTCCAAACTGGGCTGGTTAGAGGCTCCCTCCACCATGAATTGGTCCAAACTGGGCTGGTTAGAGGCTCCCTCCACCATGAATTGGTCCAAACTGGGCTGGTTAGAGGCTCCCTCCACCATGAATTGGTCCAAACTGGGCTGGTTAGAGGCTCCCTCCACCATGAATTGGTCCAAACTGGGCTGGTTAGAGGCTCCCTCCACCATGAATTTGCCCAAACTGGGTTGGTTAGAGGCTCCCTCCACCATGAATTTGCCCAAACTGGGCTGTTTAGAGGCTCCCTCCATCATGAATTGGTCCAAACTGGGGTTTTAGAGGCTCCCTCCACCATGAATTGGTCCAAAATGGGTTTTTTAGAGACTCCCTCCACCATGAATTTGCCCAAACTGGGCTGGTTAGAGGCTCCCTCCACCATTAATTGGTCCAAACTGGGCTGGTTAGAGGCTCCCTCCACCATGAATTTGCCCAAACTGGGCTGTTTAGAGGCTCCCTCCATCATGAATTGGTCCAAACTGGGCTGGTTAGAGGCTCCCTCCACCATGAATTGGTCCAAACTGGGTTTTTTAGAGGCTCCCTCCACCATGAATTGGTCCAAACTGGGCTGGTTAGAGGCTCCCTCCACCATGAATTGGTCCAAACTGGGTTTTTTAGAGGCTCCCTCCACCATGAATTGGTCCAAACTGGGGTTTTTAGAGGCTCCCTCCACCATGAATTGGTCCAAACTGGGCTGGTTAGAGGCTCCCTCCACCATGAATTGGTCCAAACTGGGGTTTTTAGAGGCTCCCTCCACCATGAATTTGCCCAAACTCTGCTGGTTAGAGGCTCAATCCACCCTGATTTTCAAAACAAATGTTGGTGCCAACCTCAACTTACTACAAGGGCCAAATTCACTGCTGGTGACAAGCTCTCCTCACTGCAAGTGCCAAATACACATGAAGAGCTCAACGGAAAAATGGCCTAAGTCCACATTTTGTCATATTTCAAATTATTACCTAGAAAGCTTCCTTGTACCTCATTCTATGCATTGGGTTTACAAGGTGCCTAGGATTAATGACCTAAGTCCATATATTTCAATGCAGAAGAATTTACATTCAATGGAATAATGGCCTAAGTCCAATACAAACTTACTTACTTCACTCTCGTTGGTCATTTTTTCATTGAAATCGTGACTTCCGGTCTGTTGTTTATATTAGTGTAAAAACTTTGTCTTATTGTTTAAAAGGCTCTAAATCGACTTTTGCACATATTTAGCGCCGAAAAGGGAGGCAGGTAATTATTATTCTTCATCGTTTAATAATTTTTACGGTATATTTGACGATATTAGCATAAGATTTTATACATGAAGCTGCAATTTTTTTAATAAATAATACAATTTATGATTAGGATTAACGGTGTTCATTAGCTGATTACATTGGATAGATATATTCCACAATAATGCCCGTTTGCTTTAGGCTAAAACTTTAAATTTCGTTTTTCTCACAATATTGATTTTTGGACTTAGGCCATTTTTCCGTTGAGCTCTTCACATGTTTCAAGGTGTTTTCCTACTGTCAGAGAGGTGGTATTGAGTGTGTAAAGTGTGTAGTTGTTAGGCTGTGATGTTGGGGTAATAGAGGGTCTTTGGTGTGTTAGATGCCCCCAGACATGCTTCCCCTGCTGTCCCAGTGTCATTCCAGAGGTGTTGGCATCATTTCCTGGGGTGTCATAGTGGACTTGGTGACCCTCCAGACACGGATTTGGGTTTCCCCCTTAACGAGTTTATGTTCCCCATAGACTATAATGGGGTTCGAAACCCGTTCGAACACACGAACATTGAGCGGCTGTTCGAATCGAATTTCGAACCTCGAACATTTTAGTGTTCGCTCATCTCTACAGTCAGTGTAATATTGTATTGTGGTCAACTGTGAATTTCATGATCTTCATGTGCTGAAAGGATTTGGTATGATTATAGCAATGTGAGATCAAAAGGCAATAATCTAGCCTTAGGCTGTGCAGAAAAAGCTGTCTGGGTTCATTGATGTCGGCTTTTAAGACAATTGGAGCGATAAGCTCAAGTAAATTTATGACCTCTGACATAAATAATTTCATTTGGAAATAACTTGCAATATTTTTACTGTGAATTGTGCATATACAGCAAGATCAGCATGTTTTACATGTGGCTTTTGCTGCAGATTCACCATTGATTTTACCCCTGTGCCGTACATTAAAGGGGTTGGCCACTTTCAGACCAATATCGAGAAACAAATGTTATTGTTTGTACAATAAAAAGATATACAATTTTCCAATATACTTTCTGTATCAATTCCTCACAATTTTCTAGATATCTACTTGTTGTAATTCATTCTGTTACTTCTACGAGATAAAAGTCTGACCATGGTCATGTGATTTACGGTCCATGGTCATGTGATGAGCACACAGGTGGACAGTTCATTACCAGGCAGACGTCTGATTATTGTGCTTTGACTATAACGAGCAGCACCTGTGTGCTAATCACATGACCATGGACCGTAAATCACATGACCATGGTCACAGAGTTTTGTCCACTAAAAGTAACAGAATGAATGACAGCAAGTCGAGATATAGAAAACTGTGAGGAATTGATACAGAAAGTATATTGGAAAATTGTATAACTTTCTATTATACAAACAATAACATTTGTCTCTCAATATGGGTCTGAAAGTGGCCAACCCCTTTAAGACTGAGGCTCCAGTTGAAATAAATGGCACAGCAAAAGCTACAGCATTAACCCTTTTCTCGCTGAGGGTGTCAGCTCTATGTCCTCCCAGGGTGGCACCAAAGTAGTGGAGGACGTAGCTACTATGTCCTCCCTACTAATGCCGATATTTTTGGACTACATGAAGAAATCTTGATGCTTTAAAATGCATTTTAAAGAGGAAAATCTCATCTTTAAGATGATGCCAAGCACTTGATGATAGAATATATACTTTTGGAGCGATTCACTGTTGAAAACGCTCTTTGGCATTAAGATCCACCAGCAGATATCAATTCTTGACAGCATTTTAACAGTGAATCGCTCCAAAAGTATACGTTATATTATCAAGTGCTTGGTATAATTTTAAAGATGATATTCTCGTCTTTAAATTGCATTTTGAAGCATCAAGATATCTTCATGCAGTCCAAAGATATAGGGCTCTAAATTGTCCCCCCCCTCCTGTCTAAGCAAGCAACTTACGAACTGTAAAAGGAAGACACAGACAGAGAAGCAATCTGATCTTTGTGCACAACCTGTAACTGACCCCAAGAGGAGGAGGGGAGAAGGGGATTCAGTCACTATCCCCCCTTCCTGTCAATCAGAGAGCATACTATACTTTTGAGCGCTGATTATCATATACAGGTATAATGTAATTCCCCCCTGAGTCTTACTAGTGGGGTATTCTTATGTTATACCCCCGGAACATAACCAGGAAGTTTATTGGCACTGTGACCAAGACGTTTACCATTGTCCAGGTCATAGCGCCAAAAAAAAGTCGCACCAGACACTTACACAACATATACACAAAGTTTACATTTCACCCAATCCCTGTCCTGTCCATACCTGAGCTTTCTAGATTAAAATACTTCTCTAGTGATATCCGTTACATGCTAAAATAACAGTAATAACGATTATCACTAGAGATGAATGTTTAGATTGCTAAAATTTTATAGGGGGATGAAAAATCATATTTTTATGTAAAGTCTTATTTAATTTGCATGCACAATATGGGTTGGCATATTTCAGCGATTTTGGCGATTCTTTAACACCCGCCCCTGTAAATATATTCATCTGTGGTATTTATGAACTCCTCACATATTGCAGTTTTTTAGAAAGTACTTTTTGTTTGCAGAAAGGGATTGTTTGAGTCGCACTTTAGTGGAAAATTTATATTTTTGTGCAATTTTTGCTTGCAATCTCTGTTTGCCGCAACATTGCATGAAGATGGTTGTATATATGAAACATTAAGTTGTGTTTTTATATACGGTATGCTGTGCAATCTCAAAAAAATTAGATTTTGGTGTCAACGTCACAGTTTGCTAGGTGCAGTATAGCTTTTTAACATATTGGTGAATAACAACAAAATCCTGCTTGTCTTCTGTATTAGTGTTTTTGGGAGTCTGAGCTCTTGTTGTAGTTGATGTTTGTGGTACATACAGTCCTATGAAAAAGTTTGGGCACCCCTATTAATCTTAATCATTTTTAGTTCTAAATATTTTGGTGTTTGCAACAGCCATTTCAGTTTGATATATCTAATAACTGATGGACACAGTAATATTTCAGGATTGAAATGAGGTTTATTGTACTAACAGAAAATGTGCAATATGCATTAAACCAAAATTTGACCGGTGCAAAAGTATGGGCACCTCAACAGAAAAGTGACATTAATATTTAGTTCATCCTCCTTTTGCAAAGATAACAGCCTCTAGTCGCTTCCTGTAGCTTTTAATCAGTTCCTGGATCCTGGATAAAGGTATATTGGACAAACAATTCAAGTTCAGTTAAGTTAGATGGTCGCCGAGCATGGACAGCCCGCTTCAAATCATCCCATAGATGTTCAATGATATTCAGGTCTGGGGACTGGGATGGCCATTCCAGAACATTGTAATTGTTCCTCTGCATGAATGCCTGAGGATTTGGAGCAGTGTTTTGGATCATTGTCTTGCTGAAATATCCATCCCTGGTGTAACTTCAACTTCGTCACTGATTCTTGAACATTATTCTCAAGAATCTGCTGATACTGAGTGGAATCCATGCGACCCTCAACTTTAACAAGATTCCCGATGCCGGCATTGGCCACACAGCCCCAAAGCATGATGGAACCTCCACCAAATTTTACAGTGGGTAGCAAGTGTTTTTCTTGGAATGCTGTTTCTTTTTGGACGCCATGCATAACGCCTTTTTTTATAACCAAACAACTCAATCTTTGTTTCCAAAATGAAGTTGGCTTCTCCAAATGTGCTTTTGCATACCTCAGGCAACTCTATTTGTGGCGTACGTGCAGAAACGGCTTCTTTCTCATCACTCTCCCATACAGCTTCTCCTTGTGCAAAGTGTGCTGTATTGCTGACTGATGCACAGTGACACCATCTGCAGCAAGATGATGCTGCAGCTCTTTGGAGGTGGTCTGTGGATTGTCCTTGACTGTTCTCACCATTCTTCTTCTCTGCCTTTCTGATATTTTTCTTGGCCTGCCACTTCTGGGCTTAACAAGAACTGTCCCTGTGGTCTTCCATTTCCTTACTATGTTCCTCACAGTGGAAACTGACAGGTTAAATCTCTGAGACAACGTTTTGTATCCTTCCCCTGAACAACTATGTTGAACAATCTTTGTTTTCAGATCATTTGAGAGCGGGCTGTCCATGTTCGGCGACCATCAAACTTAACTGAACTTGAATTGTTTTGTAGAAAGAAATGGTCCAAAATACCTTCATCCAGGATCCAGGAACTGATTAAAAGCTACAGGAAGCAACTAGAGGCTGTTATCTTTGCAAAAGGAGGATGTACTACATATTAATGTCACTTTTCTGTTGAGGTGCCCATATTTTTGCAGCGGTCAAATTTTGGTTTAATGCATATTGCGCATTTTCTGTTAGTACAATAAACCTCATTTCAATCCTGAAATATTACTGTGTCCATCAGTTATTAGATATATCAAACTGAAATGGCTGTTGCAAACACCAAAATATTTAGAACTAAAAATGATTAAGATTAATAGGGGTGCCCAAACTTTTTCATAGGACTGTATAATATATATATACACATTGTATACACCTTAGGCTATTATTTTAAATATATTTTCTATATGAATCTGAGATTGAACATGAGTTTTAGGTGCAAATATGTGTTTTAGAGCATTTTTTTCAAAAAATGTTTTGTGTTTGTCACAAAGTTACATGAAGGTGGACGTGGCTATTGATGACCCATTAAGACATACTGTATGTAATCTTCAGGTTGTCTACGTTCAAAAAATATATAGTGTTTAGGGGTTCACTTACTTTTCATGGTGTGTAATCCCTACATTTTATAGAATGATACTTTTTTTTAACATTTCCAGCTTCAAAGCAGATTTTTGTTCCTTCCAATTCTGGTGATTTTCTGAAGAAACGCGCATGTGGGTGTAGGTGTTAGTGATATGTATGAACTCTGCACATGTTGAACTCTTATTTTTAGATAGTTTTGTGCATATACTGTACTGTAATTTATTGTTTGGTTTCCACTTTTAACAACTAATATTTATTTGAATTATTTAAAAAAAAAAAAAACATTCATTTTAATTCAGAATTGCATGAAGGTGCCTGTTCGTATACTGTACCAAGTGGCATTCTGACAATGCTGAAGGTGTCTACTTTAAGAAAATATATAGGTACTAGCTTTTACCCGCGACTTCGTCTGCGGTGATTTGAGAATTGGGCGGACACAGACGTGTGAAACTGTAAAAGTGCTTTAAAAAGTTTGGTGGGCTAGCAAATGTGATGTGTTATATTGTGTATGTCGTGATACAGACAATGAGATGTGTTGTATTGTGTATGTCATGATACAGACAATGTGATGTGTTGTATTGTGTATGTCGTGATACAGACAATGTGATGTGTTGTATTGTGTATGTCGTGATACAGACAATGTGATGTGTTGTGTTGTGTCAGACAATGTGATGTGTTGTATTGTGTCAGACAATGTGATGTGTTGTATTGTGTATGTCGTGATACAGACAATGTGATGTGTTGTATTGTGTCAGACAATGTGATGTGTTGTATTGTGTATGTCGTGATACAGACAATGTGATGTGTTATATAGTGGAAAGCTATATGTAAATGTGAGTGAGTAGAGTGAGGGCTACTCCTGAGGTGACAGATACAGACAATGTGATGTGTTAGGCCGGGTTCACACGGAGTTACGTGCCGCGAGATTTGGCATGTAGACGCCGCGTGACCCTTTGTGTGCCGTACACGCTCCCATTCATTTCAATGGGAGCGGGGAGCGTATGCGCCGCGCTAGTTTGCGGCCGTGCATTTATTCACGGCCGCAAACTAGCGCGGCGCATATGCTCCCCGCTCTCATTGAAATGAATAGGAGCGTGTACGGCACGCAAAGGGTCACGCGGCGTCTACGTGCCAAATCTCGCGACACGTAACTCCGTGTGAACCCGGCCTTATATAGTGGAAAGCTATATGTAAATGTGAGTGAGTAGAGTGAGGGCTACTCCTGAGGTGACAGTAAGGAGTGTGCAGGCAGGTTGAGGCAGGAAATGCCAGGCAGTGTGTGTGAGTCTATAGCTGGGGCTAGGAGTCCTGCTTTTGTGAGTCTCCTGCTAGGAAGCCATGTTGTTTAGTGGCACCAAAAGTAGCCTGTGACTCAATCCTAAGGGAAAACTATGTTTGTGGAAAATTGCACGCAAATCCGTCAAGGCTTTTCAGCGTGATTGAGGAACAAACATCCAAACTCACAAACATCCAAACACACAAACTTTCACACTTATAATATTAGTAGGATGGGGGGGGGGGGGGGGTAGATGATTTTTTGTAATGTTGCAATTTAGGTTTGATTTATCCATCTCAAAACTGTGAAAATTGCTCTGGCTACTGGAGGTGCAAAATTTCCAGAGATCCTTGGCAGTGAAAGGGTTAAACAGTCATTGCATTGCAGAAAAATAGGTACAGTGAAAATGCTGCGGATTCCAAAACTGTTGCGGTGGGGAGAAATCGCAGCATGTCAATTATACCTACGGAAAAGCCTGACCAAGTAGAATTCATAATACAAATCTGCTGAATTTTCACAACAGAACAATTTGAAAATCAGCAACATGGTCATTTTTCCATGTTAAAAATTTCTTCTATATGTGGATGATTTTTTGTTTTCAAAACCCATATGTAAATGGTTGTGGGATTGTGGTGAAAATCTGCAGCACGCTTGTCAAATGTACAATTTTACACCAAAATATTATACAAATTGTTATTTAGATTCACCATAGAATTCTCTCCTGTTCACATTGTACATTACAAAAAAGTGTTTAAAGCAAAGCATTTTAGCAACAGATTATGCAGTCTGTAGGTTTTTGTAAAATTGACATGCTGTGATTTACAAAAATTTTGAATACGCAGCATTTGCGCTGCGGATTTTTGTTCGGCAATGAGTGAATTAGCTAGAATCCCATTCACTATGCAGTTTTTTTTGTTTTTTTTTTAACATGACGTTTCTGTTACAGTCAAAACACTGTGTTCTTGAAATGTGGAGTCCTGGCCTATTATAGATATGAGATCCCATGAAGTTTTTTTTTTTTCTTTTAGGGTTCGGACAGTTTGGTTCCAAATAAATTTGGTCCAAATTTGAGATAAAATTGGCTTAAAACATAGCCAAAGCTCATGGTACTCTTTCTAGCCAATTTCTACGTCTCTAAGGCAAACACAGGCAAAGTAATCAAAGTGTCAGCAACATGCATGTCCAAGAAAAAGGATGGTTTGTTTTTCATACAGCTACAGCAGTTGTATTGGAAGTGGAAATGGCTTCTTGAGAAGTGGATTCAATAGTATAAATAGTATAACAACTGATCATACTCCCTGGGTTCTCCCCTATAAGCACTATTCCATGTTTTTTATCCATTTTTCATTTGTTTTTTTGTGGGGATTTGATTAACATATATTATATATTTTTTGGTTTGGATTTGATTACCATATATTAAAAGTTATATTTTATCTAAGCCATTAGTTACAGTGACCCTTGATATGGAAAGAGGGAATATTTTTCTCTCTCTTTTGTTTTTGGTAGCTAAATTAACACCAAACAAGTAAAAAAGAAAACATGCTAAAAAAAAAAAAAAAAAAAAAAAAAAAAAAGGAGATCACTTTATGGTAACAAATATAGCACCAACAGTATGGAAACGAACATAATGGTCAGATCAGGCCAAATAGGGTTAGTGGTATTATTAAAAGTATAGTAGATGGAACATGATATGAAGAAATGGATGTAGTAGCAGATCTATTCATTGTCATGAGCAAATGTGTGAAAATCTTCATGCATCCCTGCCTGATTAATTTTCACAAAAATTATTTTCTCCAAACTTGTGGGGGACAGTTTGGTTCACCTACAGTGTTGGTCAAAAGTATTGATATCCCTGCAGTTCTGTCAGATAATACTCATTTTCTCCCAGAAAATAATTGCCATCACAAATTCTTTGGTGTTATTATCTTCATTTAATTTGTCTTCAATGAAAAACCACAAAAAGAATTGTCAAAAAGCCAAATCGGATATAATTCCACACCAAGCATAAAAAGGGGGTGGACAAAAGTATTGGCACTCTTTGAAAAATAATGTGATGCTTCTCTAATTTGTGTAATTAATAGAGATGAGCGAACACTAAAATGTTCGAGGTTCGAAATTCGATTCGAACAGCCGTTCACTGTTCGAGTGTTCGAACGGGTTTCGAACCCCATTATAGTCTATGGGGAACATATACTCGTTAAGGGGGAAACCCAAATCCGTGTCTGGAGGGTCACCAAGTCCACTATGACACCCCAGGAAATGATACCAACACCCTGGAATGACACTGGGACAGCAGGGGAAGCATGTCTGGGGGCATAAAAGTCACTTTATTTCATGGAAATCCCTGTCAGCTTGCGATTTTCGCAAGCTAACTTTTCCCCATAGGAATGCATTGGACAGCGCTGATTGGCCAGAGTACAGAATTCGACCAATCAGCGCTGGCTCTGCTGGAGGAGGCGGAGTCTAAGATCGCTTCACACCAGTCTCCATTCAGGTCCGACCTTAGACTCCGCCTCCTCCGGCAGAGCCAGCGCTGATTGGCCAAAGGCTGGCCAATGCATTCCTATGGGTATGCACAGACTTAGCAGTGCTGAGCCAGTTCTGCTCAACTACACCGTGTGCCGGTCAGCCCATCTGATATAACAGAGCCGAGTGTGCACACTCGGCTCTGCTACATCAGATGTAGCAGAGCCGAGGGTGCACTGGAACCCCTGTGCAAACTCAGCTCACGCTAATAGAATGCATTGGCCAGTGCTGATTGGCCAATGCATTCTATTAGCCCGATGAAGTAGAGCTGAATGTGTGTGCTTAGCTCAACTACTCCACCGACGTAGTTGAGCTAAGCACACACATTCAGCTCTACTTCATCGGGCTAATAGAATGCATTGGCCAGCGCTGATTGGCCAGAGTACGGAATTTGACCAATCAGTGCTGGCTCTGCTGGAGGAGGCAGATGGGCTGACCGGCACACGGTGTAGTTGAGCAGAACTGGCTCAGCACTGCTAAGTCTGTGCATACCCATAGGAATGCATTGGCCAGACTTTGGCCAATCAGCGCTGGCTCTGCCGGAGGAGGCGGAGTCTAAGGTCGGACCTGAATGGAGACTGGTGTGGAGCGATCTTAGACTCCTCCTCCTCCTCCTCCTCCTCCAGCAGAGCCAGCGCTGATTGGTCGAATTCCGTACTTTGGCCAATCAGCGCTGGCCAATGCATTCCTATGGGAATGCAGAGACTTAGCAGTGTTCAGCCAGTTCTGCTCAACTACACCGTGTGCCGGTCAGCCCATCAGATGTAGCAGAGCCGAGTGTGCATAAGGGTTCTAGTGCTCCCTTTGCTCTGCTACATCTGATGTAGCAGAGCCGAGTGTGCATAAGGGTTCCAGTGCACCCTCAGCTCTGCTACATCTGATGTAGCAGAGCCGAGTGTGCATAAGGGTTCTAGTGCACCCTCGGCTCTGCTACATCTGATGTAGCAGAGCCGAGTGTGCACACTCGGCTCTGCTATATCAGATGGGCTGACCAGCACACGGTGTAGTTGAGCAGAACTGGCTCAGCACTGCTAAGTCTCTGCATACCCATAGGAATGCATTGGCCAGCCTTCGGCCAATCAGCGCTGGCTCTGCCGGAGGAGGCGGAGTCTAAGGTCGGACCTGAATGGAGACTGGTGTGGAGCGATCTTAGACTCCGCCTCCTCCAGCAGAGACAGCGCTGATTGGTCGAATTCCGTACTCTGGCCAATCAGCGCTGTCCAATGCATTCCTATGGGAAAAAGTTTATGTCACAAAAATCACAATTACACACCCAATAGAGCCCCAAAAAGTTATTTTTAATAACATTCCTACCTAAATAAAGGTTATCCCTAGCTATCCCTGCCTGTACAGCTATCCCTGTCTCTTAGTCACAAAGTTCACATTCTCATATGACCCGGATTTGAAATCCACTATTCGTCTAAAATGGAGGTCACCTGATTTCGGCAGCCAATGACTTTTTCCAATTTTTTTCGATGCCTCTGGTGTCGTAGTTCCTGTCCCACCTCCCCTGCGCTGTTATTGGTGCAAAAAAAGCGCCAGGGAAGGTGGGAGGGGAATCGAATTTTGGCGCACTTTACCACGCGGTGTTCGATTCGATTCGAACATGGCGAACACCCTGATATCCGATCGAACATGTGTTCGATAGAACACTGTTCGCTCATCTCTAATTGAAACTTTTGAAACTTTGTTTTTATGTAAAGGTAAAACATGGTAAAACATTTTGCACTATGGATTTACATAATGCTAAAAAAATTAATTATTGTAAGTAATAGTTATATTTCCTTGCTAGTAGTGCATAGAAGGGGTTAAGGTTATTGGTGCAAAAAAAGCGCCAGGGAAGGTGGGAGGGGAATCAAATTTTTTTGGAGTTTGCCACGTGATGTTCGATTCGAATCGAACACATCGAACAGCCTGATATCCGATCGAACATGTGTACGATAGAACACTGTTCGCTCATCTCTAGTAATTAACAGCACCTGTTACTTACCTGAGGCACCTAACAGGTGGTGGCAATAACTAAATTACACTTGCAGCCAGTTGAAATGGATTAAAGTTGACTCAACCTCTTTCCTGTGTCCTTGTGTGTACCACATTGAGCATGGAGAAAAGAAAGAAGACCAAAGCACTGTCTGAGGACTTTTGAAGCAAAATTGTGAGGAAGCATGAGCAATCTCAAGGCTACATGTCCATCTCCAAAGACCTGAATGTTCTGGTGTCTACTGTGCGCAATGTCATCAAGAAGTTTAAAGCCCATGGCACTGTAGCTAACCTCCCTAGATGTGGACGGAAAAGAAAAATTGACGAGATATTTCAACGCAAGATTGTGCGGATGGTGGATAAAGAACCTGGACTAACATCCAAACAAGTTCAAGCTGCCCTGCAGTCCAAGGGTACAACAGTGTCAACCCATACTATCCGTCAGCGTTTGAATGAAAAGAGATTGTATGGTAGGATACCCAGGAAGACCCCACTTCTTACCCAGAGACATAAAAAAGCCAGGCTGGAGTTTGCCAAAACTTACCTGAGAAAGCCAAAAACGTTTTGGAAGAATTGTCAGATGAGACAAAAGTAGAGCTTTTTCGGAAAATGCATCAACATAGAGTTTACAGGAGAAAAAAAGAGGCCTTCAAAGAAAAGAACACGGTCCCTACAGTCAAACATGGTTCCCTGATGTTTTGGGATTGCTTTGCTGCTTCTGGCACTGGACTGCTTGACCGTGTGCATGGCATTATGAAGTCTGAAGACTACCAACAAATTTTGCAGCATAATGTAGGGCCCAGTGTGAGAAAGCTGGGTCTCCCTCAGAGGTTATGGATCTTCCAGCAGGACAATGACCCAAAACAAACTTCAAAAAGCACTAGAAAATGGTTTGAGAGAAAGCACTGGAGACTTCTAAAGTGTCCAGCAATGAGTCCAGACCTGAATCCCATAGAACACCTGTGGAGAGATCTCAAAATGGCCGTTTGGAGAAGGCACCCTTCAAATCTCAGGGACCTGGAGCAGTTTGCCAAAGAAGAATGGTCTAAAACTACAGCAGAGCATTGTAAGAAACTCATTGATGGTTACCGGAAGCGGTTGTTCGTAGTTATTTTGTCTAAAGATTGTGCTACCAAGTATTAGGCTGAGGGTGCCAATACTTTTGTCCGGCCCATTTTTGGAGTTTTGTGGAAAATGATCAATGATTTGACTTTTTTTTTTCATTCTCTTTTGTGTTTTTTTCATTGCAAGCAAAATAAATGAAAATTAGAGATGAGCGAACAGTGTTCTATCGAACTCATGTTCGATCGGATATTAGGCTGTTCGGCATGTTCGAATCGAATCGAAACCTTCCCTGGTGGCGCCTTTTTTGCTCCAATAACAGCGCAGGGTAGGTGGGACAGGAACTACGACACCGGTGACGTTGAAAAAAGTAGGAAAAACCCATTGGCTGCCGAAAACATGTGACCTCTAATTTAAAAGAACAGCGCCGCCCAGGTTCGCGTCATTCTGAGCTTGCAATTCACCGGGGACGGAGGTTTCCGTCCAGTTAGCTAGGGCTTAGATTCTGGGTAGGCAGGGACAGGCTAGGATAGGAAGGAGAAGACAACCAACAGCTCTTGTAAGAGCTAAATTCCAGGGAGAAGCTTGTCAGTGTAACGTGACACTGACGGGCTCAATCGCCGCAATCCAGCTTTCCCAGGATCCTGAATGGAATACACTGACAGTGTATTCCCGTATACCCTATATATACCCCCGATACCCGTTCCAATGGTGTGCCCCCCCACCTTCACCCCAGAAATACCCAGCAAGTCCCCTAGCAATAGAATTGGGGCTATATACACCCACTATTTTTGCTACTGCCATATAGTGCCATTGTCTGACTGGGAATTCAAAGAATATATTGGGGTTACATATAACTTCAATTCCAGGGAGAAGCTTGTCAGTGTAACGTGGCACTGACGGGCTCAATCGCCGCAACCCAGCTTTCCCAGGATCCTAAATGGAATACACTGACAGTGTATTCCCGTATACCCTACATCAGTGATGGCGAACCTATGGCACGCGTGCCAGAGAGGGCACGCAGAGCCCTCCATGCTGGCACGCGTGCGGTCGCCCGGATCGCTCACCAACAGGGAATCCGGTACAGGATTCCCCGTTGATGAGCGATCACTGCCTTCAGTTGTATGTGCAAATGCACATACAGCTGAAAGCTGTCAGGGTAGGCCGCGGATCACGCAACCGCGGCCTACACTGGCTACAGAGTTTGACCTCTGCCCCGACGCAGGCGCGATGACGTCATCAGCGCCGCCAGTGACAAGAAGGTGGATGCCGGCGGCTCTTCAGGGGTGAGTATGAGAGTGGCTCACTGTGTATATGATGTTGGGGGGAGCGCTTATAATACTTGGTGGGGTGTATGATACTGGGGGGGAGTGTATAATACTGGGGGGGCTTATAATACTGGGTGGGGTGTATAATACTGGGGGGAGTGTATAATACTGGGGGGAGTGTATAATATTGAGGGGGCTTATAATACTGGGGGGAGTGTATAATACTGGGGGGGCTTATAATACTGGGTGGGGTGTATAATACTGGGGGGAGTGTATAATACTGGGGGGAGTGTATAATACTGGGGGGGCTTATAATACTGGGGTGGCTTATAATACTGGGGGGTGTACTAAAGAGCATATAATACTGGGGGGGCCTATTTATAAGCACACAATACCGTGTGTGGATGCCACTGTGGAGCATATAATCCTGTGGGGGGGGGGACACCTACTGCGGAGCATATAACACTGGGGGGCTACTGTGGTACTGTGGAGAATATAATATTGTGTGGTGGGCCCACTGCAGAGCATATAATACTGTCTGGGGTCCCCTCACTATTTATATCACACAGTATCTGTTTTATAGCAGACGTGATATTAGTACAGGATGTAAGAATATTACACGGTAACTATAAAACAGATCCTGTGCGATGTAAATAGTGAAAATTAATTGTTCAAAGTACCAAATGCCGAGACCTTTACATTTCAGTACAACGTTGTTTGTATTATTGAAAGCTCTGTAAAGCCCCACATGACTGTAATTTTTGGTCAGTAACTGTCCGCAATTGTGGATCCGCATAGTATTAAGTCTATATTGTCGTGTTGGCACTCCGCGAAAATTTTGTGGGTTTTGGGTTGCAGTTTGGGCACTCGGTCTCTAAAAGGTTTTCCATCACTGCCCTACATATACACCCCCAATCCCCGTTCCAACGGTGTGCCCCCCCACCTTCACCCCAGAAATACCCAGCAAGTCCCCTAGCAATAGAATTGGGGCTATATACACCCACTATTTTTGCTACTGCCATATAGTGCCATTGTCTGACTGGGAATTCAAAGAATATATTGGGGTTACAAATACCTTCAAGTCCTGCCACTGCCATATAGTGCCATTGTCTGATTGGGAATGCAAAGAATATATTGGGGTTACAAATACCTTCAAGTCCTGCCACTGCCATATAGTGCCATTGTCTGACTGGGAATTCAAAGAATATATTGGGGTTACATATAACTTCAATTCCAGGGAGAAGCTTGTCAGTGTAACGTGTCACTGACGGGCTTAATCGCCGCAACCCAGCTTTCCCAGGATCCTGAATGGAATACACTGACAGTGTATTCCCGTATACCCTACATATACACCCCCGATCCCCGTTCTAACGGTGTGCCCCCCCCACCTTCACCCCAGAAATACCCAGCAAGTCCCCTAGCAATAGAATTGGGGCTATATACACCCACTATTTTTGCTACTGCCATATAGTGCCATTGTCTGACTGGGAATTCAAAGAATATATTGGGGTTACATATAACTTCAATTCCAGGGAGAAGCTTGTCAGTGTAACGTGTCACTGACGGGCTCAATCGCCGCAACCCAGCTTTCCCAGGATCCTGAATGGAATACACTGACAGTGTATTCCCGTATACCCTACATATACACCCCCGATCCCCGTTCCAACGGTGTGCCCCCCCCCCCACCTTCACCCCAGAAATACCCAGCAAGTCCTCTAGCAATAGAATTGGGGCTATATACACCCACTATTTTTGCTACTGCCATATAGTGCCATTGTCTGACTGGGAATTCAAAGAATATATTGGCGTTACATATAATTTCAATTCCAGGGAGAAGCTTGTCAGTGTAACGTGGCACTGACGGGCTCAATCGCCGCAATCCAGCTTTCCCAGGATCCTGAATGGAATACACTGACAGTGTATTCCCGTATACCCTACATATACAACCCCGATCCCCGTTCCAACGGTGTGCCCTCCCCACCTTCACCCCAGAAATACCCAGCAAGTCCCCTAGCAATAGAATTGGGGCTATATACACCCACAATTTTTGCTACTGCCATATAGTGCCATTGTCTGACTGGGAATTCAAAGAATATATTGGGGTTACATATAACTTCAATTCCAGGGAGAAGCTTGTCAGTGTAACGTGGCACTGACGGGCTCAATTGCCGCAACCCAGCTTTTCCAGGATCCTGAATGGAATACACTGACAGTGTATTCCCGTATACCCTACATATAAACCCCCGATCCCTGTTCCAACGGTGTGCCCCCCCCCCACCTTCACCCCAGAAATACCCAGCAAGTCCCCTAGCAATAGAATTGGGGCTATATACACCCACTATTTTTGCTACTGCCATATAGTGCCATTGTCTGACTAGGAATGCAAAGAATATATTGGGGTTACAAATACCTTCAAGTCCTGCCACTGCCATATAGTGCCATTGTCTGACTGGGAATGCAAAGAATATATTGGGGTTACAAATACCTTCAAGTCCTACCACTGCCATATAGTGCCATTGTCTGACTGGGAATTCAAAGAATATATTGGGGTTACATATAACTTCAATTCCAGGGAGAAGCTTGTCAGTGTAACGTGTCACTGACGGGCTCAATCGCCGCAACCCAGCTTTCCCAGGATCCTGAATGGAATACACTGACAGTGTATTCCCGTATACCCTACATATACACCCCCGATCCCCGTTCCAACGGTGTGCCCCCCCCCACCTTCACCCCAGAAATACCCAGCAAGTCCCCTAGCAATAGAATTGGGGCTATATACACCCACTATTTTTGCTACTGCCATATAGTGCCATTGTCTGACTGGGAATTCAAAGAATATATTGGGGTTACAAATACCTTCAAGTCCTGCCACTGCCATATAGTGCCATTGTCTGACTGGGAATGCAAAGAATATATTGGGGTTACAAATACCTTCAAGTCCTGCCACTGCCATATAGTGCCAGTTTCTGACTGGGAATGCAAAGAATATATTGGGGTTACAAATACCTTCAAGTCCTGCCACTGACATATAGTGCCAGTTTCTGACTGGGAATGCAAAGAATATATTGGGGTTACAAATACACTCAAGTCCTGCCACTGCCATATAGTGCCATGGTGTGACTGGGAATTCAAAGAATATATTGCGGTTACGTGCACCCACAATTTTTGCTACTGGTATATAGTGCCAGTTTCTGAGTGGAAATTCCCCAAATAATTTGGGGATTCATTCACCCTACATCTCAGGCTCTTGACATATTCACCCAGGTTGTCAGTGCTGCACCAGCTCGTTCCCAGACAGCTTGGCCCGAAAAACACATTACCTATATAGAGGATTTGGACAATGAAGACAACATGTTCTAAATCTAATGTCTGCACCTTCTCCAGAATTAAAATAAAGGCAGTGTTTAACTTTCAAATAGCACTGCACAAAGGAAGATCTTATCAGCTTGTCTCATGACATGCTACTAAAAAGTGTCATTTGTATATCTTAATGTAAATATAGTTGTATAAGCTTTTTGGGTTTTAGGCACTGCCAAGTTATTTATTACCACCCGCTCCCTTATAATGATGATGACGCCAAAGTCACTCTGTGTGTTCAGAGCTCACAGCTTTGGTTGACATTTGTCTTGCTCTCTGTCGGTACCAGCTGTCTTTTTGGATACCGTAAAGTTATGTTGACTTTATTAACAGCTATAGAAGCTTTAGCCAGGTTGTGACGGTGTGTAACCCTAACAACACTAAGTGGGATACACATTAATAGTCAGTCTATGTACGCTAAACGTATCACTGAAGTAATTTTTTTCCCTCTCCCCTAATATAAGAAAGGAACAGACATTAGACCTAGACCGGGGTTCGAGGCTTGTAAAAATCCAGTATTATTTGTTCTTCATGATGTGAAATATGTGTTGAAAAGCAACCCAAGATGAAGTCAGCCATGTGTGCCAGTGTGTTACTTGGCATGCCTTTGCTGGCCCCAACTGTAAGGGTCACTCTCCATTTCCTCCATTTTCCACTCCCCTTCACACCATTTGTGGTGAAGCAATGGGATGCACTGAAGTGCACCCTCTAGCCTCGTGTGGGACAGGGACATCAGATGCCACTCCAACCCCCTCGTCTTCCTCCGCCAGCCAACGGTGCAAAGATGAGAGGAGTGTGCTCTGAATGTTTTCTGCCTAGCAGAGGCTAGTTCTCACTTACGAAAATGGTCCCACTTTGACCTGTATATCAGGCACAATGGTGTAGGTTTCAAAGAAATATGGCACCAACAAGTTGAAAAACGTGGGCCATGCGTGGACCGTGTTTGAGTCTGGCAAGCTCCAGATCTGCTACCAGGTTCCAGCCATTATCACAGGCGCAAAAATGCCAGGCCCCAGGTGTAGCAGGGAAAAAAAAATGCCATCTTAGCCAGGATGGCATCCCTGACCTCGGAGGCACTGTGCTGTCTGTCCCCCAAGCTGATCAGCTTCAGCACGGCCTGCTGACATCTCCCCACGCCAGTGTTACAGCGTTTGCCGCTAGTAGCTGGGGTGGAGGTTGCAGCATCGTAGGGTTTCAGTCTACTCTTGCCATGAATTTTGGCCTGGGAGAGGAGATAGGCCACCCCAGTTTGCACCCGGGGACCAGACTCCACCACATTCACCCTGCATGTCATTAAAGATAAGCACTGCAGCATCCCTGACCACAGGCGCTTGTCCATGTGTCAGTGGTCAAGTGGACCTTGCAGCAAAGCGCAGAGCTCTGGGCCCGACTGATGTTATGGGACACATGCAGGCACAAGGCAGGGACAGCACACCAAGAGAAGTAGTAACGGCTAGGCCCAGCATAGGGAGGTGCCCCAGCTGCCATCTGCTGACGGAAGGCCTGGGTATCCAGAAGTATAAACAAACACCAACATCTCCAGGGCCAGCAGTTTATCGATGAGGCTGTTAAAGGCTTGGGCATGGGGGTGGGTTGTGTTGTACTTCTGCCTGCAATGAAAAGCTTGGGAGATGTGGAGTGGCTGGGAAGAGGCGCATGATGGTGCAGGCCAAAAGGGCGCATGAGGGTGAACTCCCCAATGTGTCAGAGATAGGTGTGTAGGTGTCCTTGCATCATATACTTGCACCATACTTGGCTTTGGAAGTTAATTTTGTGCCAAAAAGTGGTTAAGACAGCGATACCTCAGCTACTCCCGTTACACTGTATATTGACAACTCCAGCACTGAAATTACCACCTTTGGAAGTGGACCACCACTTCTAAGATCCCAAAGGAAGTAGGCAAGAGATGTGCAGTGCAGAAAAAAAGATGAAAAAATAAGTGTAGGCAGTAGAGCACAGAGGGATTGGAGAGGACAGAGCTGGTGTCGGCCAGGTATTCCCACAACATGCGCCTATACTTGTCCCTCCTGGTGACACTAGGCCCCTGAGTGGCAGTAATTTGTCCAGGGGGGGCCATTAACGTGTTCCAGACCTAGGGATAAGTCTTCCAACAGGGTAGAGTTTTGCATGCCTTTGCTTCTACCCACTGTTTTTGCTGCTTAGCTTCCCTCCACATCTACACTGCTTTAGCCCCTAGACATCACCCCTGTCCATGTGGGGTCGGTGGCCTCGTCATCCACCAACTCCTCTTCCAATTGCGCACTGCCCCCTTACTGCAAACCGCACATGACCACAGCTTGCCTTGATGGCAACTGTGTCTCATGATCCCCACTGAGGTCCAGACAAGTCGGTGGCGGGTCCAAAACCCCAAAATTGGAAGGAAATGGCGGATGCTGCAGTATTTCTAACACCTGTTCCTGGTGCTCGGGCCTGGTCTGTGTTGTACCCTGCACCCTGCTTAACGCAGCTGCCATATCCGGAGTTGTGCTGAGCGCATGCTAATGTTTCGTGTCCAGTGCAATGGATGGGATGGGATTTCACATAAGTCTGCCACCCATGGCCACTCATGGTTGAGCAACTGAGGGAGTTGACTTTGACGAACCCGAGGGTTTTGGAGTTGGAACTACATCAAAGGTCTGTGCTGCTCACACACTCTGCTCAACACATGATATGTTTAGTGCCAGCAGTGTGGAGACGTTGCACAACAGCCGTTGTTCCAGCAGGTACAGGCGTTGTAGGAGTGCATAGAGGCTAGCAGCGGCAACTATAGACTTTAAAAACTATCCGCACAAGCGCCACACTTTCACCAGTAGCTCAGGAACATTGGGGTACCTTTTTAAAAAGATTAGCAGCAATGAGTTAAAAACGTGGCCCAGGCATGGAATATGTTGCAGGCTGCCAAGCTACAGAGCCAATCCCAGGTTACGGCCATTATCACACATGACAACATGCCTGGGCCCAGGTGCAGTGGCAAAAACCACATTGCCGTCTCATCGAGGATGGCATGACTCACTTTGTAGGCAGTGTGCTGTCTGGCCCCCAAGCTGATGAGCTTCAGCACGGCCCGCTGACGTCTCCCCACACCAGTGTTGCAGTGTTTCCAGCTCGTAGCTGGGGTCAATCTAACAGCGGAGGAGGAGGAGGGTGGTGTTTCAGCCCTCCTCCCAGGAATGTTTTGTGGGGAGACAAGTCAGGAAAATTCTTGAAACAGGGGAGAGTTTTGCATCTTTGCCCTTGCTGCCTATGGACATCCCTTTGCCTCTAGCCACCATTTTCCCTGCTTTGCTTGCCTCCACATCCACACTGCTTTTGCCCCTAGACATCACCCCAGTCCATGCCTCTGCTTTTACCCCCAGTTTTTTATGCTTAGCTTGCCTCCACATCAACAATGCTTGTGCCCCTAAACATCACCCCAGTTTCTGCCTGTGCTTCTCCCCAGCTTTTTTTGTCGATTTAGCTTCCCTCCACATGCACACTGCTTTTGCCCCTAGACATCACCCCAGTCCATGCCTCTGCTTTTACCCCCAGTTTTTGCTGCTTAGCTTGCCTCCACATCCACACTGCTTTTGCCCCTACACATTACCCCTATCCATGCCTGTGCCTCTAGCCATAACTCTGCCACCCATGGAAACTCATGGTGCAGAAAGTGAGGGAGCTGACTCTGAGGAACCCTTGGGTTTTGTAGCTGGTACTCCATCAAAGGTCTCTGCTGCTCACACACCCTGCTCAACATACGGTATCTAGGGTTTGAGCGTGTGGTGACCTCGCACAACAGTAGGTGCTTCAGGCAGATGTAGGCCTTGCTGGAGTTTATTGCGGCTAGCTCCAGGTACTGTAGACTTGGGAAAGTGGGTGTCCAAGTGCCCCACTTTCACCCTTATATCTGCTAATTTGGGGTATGTTTTTAAAAATCGTTGCACCACTAGATTGAACACGTGGGCCAGGCAAGGAACGTGTTGGAGGCTGGCAAGCTCCAGAGCTCTCCAACAAGACAAAAAAGCCTGGCCCCAGGGGCAGCGGGGATAAACAAATTGCCATCTCATCCAGGATGGCATCCCTGACCTCAGAGGCAGTGTGCTGTCCGTCCCCCAAGCTGATGAGCTTCAGCCCGGCCTGCTGATGTCTCCCCACACCAGTGTTGCAGCGTTTCCAGCTCGTAGCTGGGGTCAATCTAACAGCGGAGGAGGAGGGTGGTGTTTCAGCCCTCCTCCCAGGAATGTTGTGTGGGGAGACAAGTCAGTCTACCACATTTTGCGACCCGGTCCATGCCTCAAGTACATTCAACCACTGTGCCAAGATTAAAAGTTAGCGTCCCTGTCCGCATGCACTTGTCCATTCATAGTTGGTCATGTGGAACTTTTGGGCAAAGCGCTGAACTTAGGGACCGCCTTATGTTTGGGGAAAAGTGCTGGTGTGGACGGCACAGTGAGGTGGCGCAGTAGCCAGCAGGCCCAAAAAGGGCAGAGTGTCCACAAGCCGGGACCCCAACATCTCCTGGGCCAGAATTTTTGAGATGAGGCCATTGAAGCCTTGGGCATGTGGGTGGGTTGTGCTGTACTTTAGCCTGGAATGAAAGGCTTGGGAGATGGGGAGTCGCATTGCAAAGTGTGTAAACCACACTCAGTTTGTCCTCGACCTATACATTTAGAAATTATCTCCCCCAGCGAGGAACGTGGCCTCGATGGGGGAATTTTTCTAAGGAAGCTAGAAAAGAGGGCATCTTG
Source organism: Leptodactylus fuscus (assembly GCF_031893055.1). Classification (NCBI taxonomy): domain Eukaryota; kingdom Metazoa; phylum Chordata; class Amphibia; order Anura; family Leptodactylidae; genus Leptodactylus; species Leptodactylus fuscus. The sequence continues at coordinate 114,550,333 of NC_134268.1, forward strand.
GGCCTTGCTGGCTCAGGTCTAGCTTCTGTCATGCAGCTGTCTTCTGCCTCTGGACATCCCTTTGCCTCTAGCCACCTTTTTCCCTGCTTAGCTTGCCTCCACATCCACACTGCTTTTGCCCCTAGACATCACCCCAGTCCATGCCTTAGCTTGTACTCCCAGTTTTTGCTGCTTAGCTTGCCTCCACATCCACACTGCTTTTGCCCCTAGACATCACCCCAGTCCATGCCTTAGCTTGTACCCCGTTTTTGCTGCTTAGATTGCCTCCACATCCACACTGCTTTTGCCCCTAGACATCATCCCTATGCATGCCTCTGCCCCTAGCCATAACTCTGCCACCCCTGGAAACTCATGGTGCAGAAACTTTGGGAGCTGACTTTGAGGAACCCTTGGGTTTTGTAGATGTAACTCCATCAAAGGTCTGTGCAGCTCACACACCCTGCTCAAGATATGGTATTGTAGGGTTTCAGCGTGTGAATGACCGACAACAGCCTGTGTTTGGACAGATGTAGGCCTCGCTAGAGTGTTTTTAGGCTAGCAGCGACTCCTGTACACTTGCAAAAGTGGGCGCACAAGCGCCGCATTTTCAACAGTAGCTTCGGTACATTTGGGTATGTTTTCAAAAAACGTTGCACCACTAGGTTAGACGTGGGCCAAACATGGAACGTGTTGAAGGCTGGCAAGCTCCAGAGCCGCTACCAGGTTCCAGCCATTATCACAGGCGTAAAAATGCCAGGCCCCAGGTGTAGCAGGGAAAAAAAAAGGTTAGAACCGCCTGATGTTAAGGGAAACATGCTGGTACAAGGCTCAACTCACCCTAAGTGCCAAAAACACTGCTGGTGCAAGGCTCTACTCATGCCAAGGGCCTCAATCTCTGCTGGTAGCTCAGCTTAAGGTCCTGTAACTTTGTTTGGAAGGGCTCATGTTAAGGGCTAGAAAAGTGAATTTTGGAAGGTCTTACCACATCACACACACACACACACACACACACTCAAAATGACAGTTAAGGGTGAGGGCTTTTGGATTTCCCATTGTCTATTCCATCCGTGGTTGTCATGGGGAACGTGATTTAAAGGGGTGGTTGTTACTGTTTGTTGAGCTTAAATTGGGGTTTGTGTCCATCCATTTGGGGAGTAAAGAAGGTTTCCAGGTATTTTCCCACTTTGATAGAGGTTTTTTGGAATGTGGAAAGTGTGTAGTTGTTAGGCTGTGATGTTGGGGTAATAGAGGGTCTTTGGTGTGTTAGATGCCCCCAGACATGCTTCCTCTGCTGTCCCAGTGTCATTCCAGAGGTGTTGGCATCATTTCCTGGGGTGTCATAGTGGACTTTGTGACCCTCCAGACACGGATTTGGGTTTCCCCCTTAACGAGTATATGTTCCCCATAGACTATAATGGGGTTCGAAACCCGTTCGAACACACGAACAGTGAGCGGCTGTTTGATTCAAATTTCGAACCTCGAACATTTTAGTGTTCGCTCATCTCTAATGAAGATATTAATACCAAAGAGTTTGTGCTTGCAATCATTTTCTGGAAGAAAATGAGTATTATCTGACAGAATTGCAGGGGTGCCAATACTTTTGGCCAACACTGTAGGTGTTATGATGACATTCACAGTGTTGAATACTTTCTCTGAATACCCATCATCACAGTTGAGGTTTAGTAAGATATATAATTTATGATATACTACCATTGGTCTAATCTGTTGGTCCAGAAGTCCACTGGGTGATGGTTATTTGTGGGAGTGTATTAATAGAATAGGTGCAAATATATCTGGGTGTACATCTGGTGTGTGTATTTCTACACATACCTGAGTGCTTGGAGTGTTTGGATAGGCAAAGTCCTACTGCAAAGACATTGTCAGTCATTTCTCTATTTTGCCTCCCCCCAAATTTGCCCATTTTGGCTTTGTAATGAATGTTAAAAAGCATGATGATCTAGAAGTAGGGTTGAGCTGATCCTGACTTTTCAGGATCGATTTTAAAATCCGATTTCCGATCATTTTTCATTCGAACCCGATCTCGATCCCAATTCCGATCCCAATGCAAGTCAATGGGATTTTTTTTATTAATCGGAGATCGGATTTTAAAAGCAATCCTATTCACTATACAGCATGGAATCTAACAATTGTTAGAATCCACACTGTGTAGTGAATCAATAAGTAGCCAGAGGATTTTTTTTTTAATCCTCTGGCTACTTAGTCCCCCCTGGTGTCCACTTACCTCCAGAGATGGCTGCTCCGGTGTTCTTCGCCTCGCTACTGCTCCACGCTGCAGTCTTCTTTGCCTCGCTGCCCCCTGCCTCCCAGGTTAGGAGAGTGTGGGCGGGTTAGGAGATGTGACGTCTCCCCTCCCAGTACCTGCCCACACTTTCCTAACCTGGGAGGTAGGGGGCAGCGAGGCGAAGACGACTGCAGCGTGGAGCAGCAGCGAGGCGAAGAACACCGGAGCAGCCATCTCTGGAGGTAAGTAGCTGCTAGAGATGTTAATTTAGTCTCCTATTAGAATGAATGGAGGCAGCCGGCGCGCAAGGGGTTAAGGCTGTGTGCTGGCTGCTTCCATTCATTCCTATGGAACCGCAGCAGAGCCTTCACACTGAGTATACACTATATACTCAGTGTGAAGGCATTGTGGGATCTCGATCCCATCTAAAAAGATCGTGAAATTTTCTCGATCGCTGATCGGAATCTGATTTTTTCCGAACACAATCGCTCAACCCTATCTAGAAGTCATCCCTTTGCTTCTTCCTAAATTGCTTGTCAATATGTAACCAAATGAAGCAAGCATCCTGTCATGCTTGCAAGTGTGTACATGAAGAGGGGCTGGCCATGGCTGGTTTCCTCATAAATAAGAATCAACCTTGTCCCAGACTATGAAAAATCAATGATTTGCTTTATATCTTCAAGAAAGTTTTCCCCCTTCTCAAGCCTAGAAACCCCAGGTCCTCAACCGTTACCCAGATTAAGTTCTTCATCTTCTTCTATACTTCTACATTGTTCTTGTAGATCCCCAATGACCAAGAAGTGGGGGCTAGATTGTAAGCCCTTGCGGGTGGAGCCCTTGATTCTTATGTGCCAGTTGGTCACTGTTTGTATTGTACTTGTTTTGTATATTTTGTGTACTGTATGTAACCCCTCAACATGTACAGCACCATGGAATTAATGGAGCTCTATAAATAAATACAAATAAATAATAATAATAATAATAATAATAAAATATTGTATAGGGCACAAAGAATTGTAGATCTTAAAAAGGGTGGAGTACATAAAAAAGATTGTGTGCTATAGTCTCTTGTAAAATATGGAGGGGTGCAAAATAAGGAGCTTGGCATTTTACCGGACAAAATAGTACAACATGCCATACTTTTTTGTTTAGGTTTTTTACCTGTAAACAGCCGACATGACATAAACAGGATGTGACCTTAAAAAATATATAGACTACTGATCCTTTCTCCCTTAAAACAGTTCTCAAAGGATGACAAATATGCACACCTATACACAGCGCCGCACCTCCCATGAGGCGACCTGAAGCGAGCGCTTCAGGCGGCGCTATGCCAGGGCCTCAGGGAGGGCGGCATTTTTGCTAACCTAAGCCAGTCCAGGACAAGCTGTCCTGGACTGGCTTAGCACGGAGCGGTGGTTTGGGGAGGCCACTGGAGCAGCGCTGCTCCAGCAGCCTCCCCGCACGCTCAGGCAGAGCGCAGGCAGTCTCCGGGCCTGCTCTCTGCCGGCGAACGGCGCTAAACCACGCACCTCCGCTAAGCCACGCCCCCTCCGCTAAGCCACGCCCCCGCTCCACCCCCTCCCCCGGCAGGGGGGGTCGGCTTTCTGCACTTCACCTCGGGCGGCGAAAGAGGCAGGTTCACCCCTGCCTATACATGTTGTAGCAGTCTTTAGACACTTGGCACAACGCAGGCAGGCACAATAGTTCAATGTGTGAAAGTCTAAACAAAGAAATTTTTCTGGCACTCCATGGTAAAAAAACAAAAGCATTTATTTCACGTTCCCAAAGAATAAGAACAGCTTGAAAAATCTTAAAGAATATGTTTACACTTATGACTATCATGTTGCTTTTACTCATTGGATATGTGAAATAAAGATTACATTTGGTTTTCACCACAGAGTATCTACTGAATTTCTTTTTTTTTTTATAAATGTAGATTGTGAGCCCCACATAGAGTTCAGTATGTCTTTTTTTTTTGGAATATGGGATGGAAATCCACGCAAACATGGGGAGAACATACAAACTCCTTGCAGATGATTTTCTGCCCTTGGTGGGATTTGAACACCAGGACTCCAGCACTGCAAGGCTGCAGTGCTAACCACTGAGCCACCGTGTGGCCCCTATCTACTGAATTTCTATGTTTAGACTTTTACACATTTCGGTTGAAGCGGAAAATTGGACTCACGCAGAGGCTGTGCATTCTGGAGGTGGGCTGAATATTTTTTTTTTTTTTCTCTTTCTGGAATAATATTTCAATGTAACTGCTAGGAAAACCACTCTCAGTCCGTTTTAAAGCTGCAGAGAGAGTGTGGATAAGCAGGAGCTACTGGCTATTCCTATGGATTGACCAGCAGATCTTGCAATTCAAATGAATAGAGGGCAGTGCAACTCAGCATCATAGACTTGTTATGTTAATGACTTAGGACATAGTGGGGAAAATTAATTACAGCTGACATTTTGTATGACTTTTGTAATTCAATCGCACATCACTGCACAACAATGGATATCTATGTCAATTAGCAACTGGCGTAGATCTCCATTATAACTCATACCAGTAACTGTTGTATGAGTTATTATAAATCTGTCAATCCGGGGCATTTCCTACCTCGATCTCTGCCCCACTCTCTTCAAATTTCACAATATGGCAAGACCAGGGCACGTAGGGTACATTTAGTGCAAGAAAAGGCCTTCTGCCAAATGTGAGCCTCAGTAGCAGTTTTCTGAGATAGTGGAATTGATGAATTCCTTCCATTGTATGCACATTATGCATATACACCTATTTATAAACATTTATGCACTACTTATTCATACTATTATGCATTCAAGTACACAGAAACAAATGTATAAACAGTACGCTAATACACATTCGAGAAACATTTGCATATTGCACATATACATATATTGCATACACATGCATGTGCATAAAAGCAGTTCATATATTGTATACAGATTATGCACATACACATACAAATACAAACTATAGATGGGTTAATCAATTCATTAAAAAAACAAATATGACACGAATATTCCAAGTTGTTCAGTTTTCAATGAAGCCAAATACTTTGTGATTTGCCTCAAACAAACTAAAATGGATGCTGCAACATGCATTGTGCAGTGAAAATACAGAAGAAACATATGTATGATGTTATGGTATCATTGGAACTCACCTGGCAGCCTCTCAGCCAATAATCAGTGGTAGGTGGACACATTACAGTTCTGATATCACAGACAGAATAAAACATGCTGTGGACAGAAAGAAGAGGCAGAATTAGAGGGATCCTATCTTTTAAACGCAATTTTTTCTCCCTAACATCTCAGAATAGCCTTAAGAAAGGCTATTCGACTCCTAACTTTTCTTTTCTTCTCTGCGCCACCGTTCGGTAGAAATCCCATTTTTCCTTGGTATGCAAATGAGCTCTCCTCAGCATTCGGGGCGGGGCCCAGTGCTCAAACAGCACTGGGGGCATCCCCAATGCTGCCAGAGAGCTCTCCAGCACCACCTCTATCTTCTTCTGAGAAGTCTTCACCGCGTCTTCTTCCGGCGGATTCTTCTTATTTCTAAGCCTCGGGCCTAGGGCAAGCCAACTGCGTATGCCTGCGGGCAATGAGAAAATGGCCGCTTACAATACTTTCTCCTCAGCCAGGTGCATGCAATTACTTGATGTTATTTTTTTGTACTTTGACTTTACAGGTTTTTCACATAATTTTTTATCATTGGTACATGAAAATGAAAACAGACTTTTTTTCTAATAAAATGTCACTTTAACTCCAAATTTCTCATTGTTACAAGGGATAAAAGGAGAAAAAGCATCCATTATTTGTTAATCAATTTCTCCTCACTAAGGAAAGGCCCCACATGTGGATGTAAACTCATGTATAGTCACACAGTGGGTCAGAACAATATTTGGTGGACAGATTTTGCTGTTTCATTTTTCAGGTACTGTATTTCATGTGCTGAGCACCTGAAGTGCCAGAACAGTGGAAACCCTCAACCAAAGACTTCATTCTGGTAACCATACAGGTATTACATTAATTTATTTTTCAGAAATTACTGTATAACAGAGTTTGAAATGTAATTAATACTTAATGTGTCTAATTCTCATAAACAACTGTTGTGGCTCTAATGTGCAGATAAAACTTCAAACCTTATTTGGAATAGTTAAAAACACATATATACAATTATAGTGATATCACACATAATTGAGAAAATCGCTCCTGATCTGAACTGGGTTTTGGGGAGTTAACTAAGATGACAGAGCTCCCTATTTGAAACTCCCTGGGAGTTTCAAAAATAAAGATGCTCTGTTAAAAATAATCACAGGCAATCTTGGCCGGATAGTACAGGGACTACACATGTAATATTGGCCAGAAAAATAAACTCCCTATTGATGTATCAAGGGGAGTCAACACTAAAGGAACACACTATATCACCCTTACTATTTAGCTACAAGGTCTCTACTAATATGCACAAACTACAAGAGACCCGGGTGATACATAATGTGCTTCCTTGTCCAATTACTGGCTACAACATATTGGTGCCTAATTACCGGCAACAAAAAAGTAAACACTAAATTACTTACGTGTTACCATGTCCCTGCCTGTTTAAAGATGTAGCAGACCTCTGATACACTTATGGCCACTACATGTAAGATGACAAAACATCAAGGGTCAGTACAGACCTCTAAATGAACACGTCTCTAACTTCCTCCATACCATGTAGCCCTGATACAAGCATGAGTAAAGGATGTATTTAAACTCTATGCCGAAGAGCTGCAAGCACGGATGGTAGGTATAACAGCTCTCTATGCGGTTCCCCTGGCAAAAAAATGATATACCAAGTTCATCAGGAGAGTATTACTTAATAGATCAACAATATTGGACCCTAATATGAAGGATTGCGGTCAAAACCGCAATTCTCGGCGCCCTGGTTGTGGACACCGATACTTGTCATATTAAGCCAGCGAGCGCCTACTCCATGGCTATCTATATATGTTGGAGATGTTTGCTGCAAGCCAATCATCGCCCTTAGAATTGGGGGAGTGCCAGCAAACACACACCCCCATCCGCTGATTGGACGGAAGATTGGAAATTCTACACTGCAGCCCACATGTTCCCACGGGCTGAAGGTAAGTGATATTGTGTGCTCCAAGATGATTTCAGAAAAAAAAAAACATACTACATCGATCATCCTCTGTTTAAAAATTATGGCCACTATCGATATTGACAGCCCTATAGCTTGAACCTGTACTGTATATAGTCCCCAATATTACACACCCAAATTGACCTCTGGACAGTCCATAAAGACGCATCAGTGTGAACATGCCTCTATAAGTGTAAAAGTTAGAGTATTTGACTATACCAGGGTATAGATATTAACCTCTCGTGGCTATAAAAGCAATAAATATATATATTATTTGGCTAAAAGTACAGAGGATTGTACACTCAAGGCAACCATAATGAATACCAGATATATATTCTTAAATAGGTGACAATTCACTAAAGAGGTTGAAACGTAAATTCATAGATGTGTGGTACACTCTGACGCACTCCTTCATACACAGGTCAGATTTTTCAGGGCAAGTGTCACACGAATAAATGGTGCCTTTCCTTATCCCCTTTTCAAACTCACTTTTGTGGATCTTCCCTTTCTTTGAGGTTTGTGGGACTTTACTGGAAAAGTGTTACCCTAGTTTATGACTAGAGATGAGCGAACACTAAAATGTTCGAGGTTCGAAATTCGATTCGAACAGCCGCTCACTGTTCGAGTGTTCGAATGGGTTTCGAACCCCATTATAGTCTATGGGGAACATATACTCGTTAAGGGGGAAACCCAAATTCGTGTCTGGAGGGTCACCAAGTCCACTATGACACCCCAGGAAATGATACCAACACCCTGGAATGACACTGGGACAGCAGGGGAAGCATGTCTGGGGGCATAAAAGTCACTTTATTTCATGGAAATCCCTGTCAGCTTGTGATTTTCGCAAGCTAACTTTTCCCCATAGAAATGCATTGGCCAGTGCTGATTGGCCAGAGTACGGAACTCGACCAATCAGCGCTGGCTCTGCTGGAGGAGGCAGAGTCTAAGATCGCTCCACACCAGTCTCCATTCAGGTCCGACCTTAGACTCCGCCTCCTCCGGCAGAGCCAGCGCTGATTGGCCGAAGGCTGGCCAATGCATTCCTATGCGAATGCAGAGACTTAGCAGTGCTGAGCCAGTTCTGCTCAACTACACATCTGATGCACACTCGGCACTGCTACATCAGATGTAGCAATCTGATGTAGCAGAGCCGAGGGTGCACTAGAACCCCTGTGCAAACTCAGTTCACGCTAATAGAATGCATTGGCCAGCGCTGATTGGCCAATGCATTCTATTAGCCCGATGAAGTAGAGCTGAATGTGTGTGCTAAGCACACACATTCAGCTCTACTTCATCGGGCTAATAGAATGCATTGGCCAGCGCTGATTGGCCAGAGTACGGAACTCGACCAATCAGCGCTGGCTCTGCTGGAGGAGGCGGAGTCTAAGATCGCTCCACACCAGTCTCCATTCAGGTCCGACCTTAGACTCCACCTCCTCCAGCAGAGCCAGCGCTGATTGGCCGAATTCCGTACTCTGGCCAATCAGTGCTGGCCAATGCATTCTATTGGCGTGATGAAGCAGTGCTGAATGTGTGTGTTTAGCTCAACTACACCGGTGGAGTAGTTGAGCTAAGCACACAGATTCAGCTCTGCTTCAATCAGCGCTGGCCAATGCATTCTATTAGCTTGATGAAGCAGAGTGTGCACAAGGGTTCAAGCGCACCCTCTGCTCTGATGTAATAGAGCCAAGGGTGCACAAGGGTTCAAGTGCACCCTCGGTTCTGCTACATCAGAGCCGAGGGTGCGCTTGAACCCTTGTGCAGCCTCGGCTCTGCTACATCAGAGCCTAGGGTGCGCTTGAACCCTTGTGCACCCTCGGCTCTGCTACATCAGAGCCGAGGGTGCGCTTGAACCCTTGTGCAGCCTCGGCTCTGCTACATCAGAGCCGAGGGTGCGCTTGAACCCTTGTGCACACTCTGCTTCATCAAGCTAATAGAATGCATTGGCCAGCGCTGATTGAAGCAGAGCTGAATCTGTGTGCTTAGCTCAACTACTCCACCGGTGTAGTTGAGCTAAACACACACATTCAGCACTGCTTCATCACGCCAATAGAATGCATTGGCCAGCACTGATTGGCCAGAGTACGGAATTCGGCCATTCAGCGCTGGCCAATGCATCCCTATGGGAAAATGTTTATCTCACAAAAATCACAATTACACACCCGATAGAGCCCCCAAAAGTTATTTTTAATAACATTCCCCCCTAAATAAAGGTTATCCCTAGCTATCCCTGCCTGTACAACTATCCCTGTCTCATAGTCACAAAGTTCACATTCTCATATGACCCGGATTTGAAATCCACTATTCTTCTAAAATGGAGGTCACCTGATTTCGGCAGCCAATGACTTTTTCCAATTTTTTTCAATGCCCCCGGTGTCGTAGTTCCTGTCCCACCTCCCCTGCGCTGTTATTGGTGCAAAAAAGGCGCCAGGGAAGGTGGGAGGGGAATCAAATTTTGGCGCACTTTACCACGCGGTGTTCGATTCGATTCGAACATGGCGAACACCCTGATATCCGATCGAACATGTGTTCGATAGAACACTGTTCGCTCATCTCTATTTATGACATTTTGGACTGGGCACCGTGTATTATTATTATAGTGTAAAAAGCAGTGACCTGGGCATGGCCATTCAATAGATTGGAGTGTTATACAAGACATCTGTACAACAATATTATCAAATTTTTGGTTTCTTCACTATGCTCATATGCAGAAAAAGACCAGAATATTTTCACCTCTACTATATTTACTGGGGTCCTACCCCAGGGATCTAGGATATGAAGTGGTGGCAGTTTGTTCCATATATTGCCTGTCATATAAATTTGTTTGGGCCTGTCACTTACAGACCATCTTAGCACATGAGGTGTGGTGGGGGTTAACTTTACTGACTCAATCTTGCACTCACCCTTCACTTACCCTGTTTCCCCGAAAATAAGACACCCCCCCCCCCCCCCTTCACCTTCTGGATCACATACAACCAGCAGTCATGCTGGCACTCCGCTAAGGAAGCATCAGCATGACTGCCAATTGTTCCCCGCTCCAGCCGCTGCATAAAACATCCCCCAGAAATAAGAAAGGTCATATATTTCGTTAGATAATTAATTATAAGAGACTGTCTTATTTTCGGGGAAACAGGGTAGGTTGCAAATTGAGCAAAAATCGTACCACAAATATATGCCACCACCACCACTGACTTCACAGGCTCAGCAGAAACCACAGTAACATATACAAGCATCTCTCCAATAGTCAGACACATATAACAGTCACCTCAAAACGGATAATGAGTTCATAGAGTGACACAAAGTAACATTAAATTTAACAGTTTTATACCCAAAGGATTCAGTGATCAGTGATATGTATAAAAAAAAAAAAAAAAAAAAAAGATAAATTAAACGAAATGCAAACTGCCTCAAAATAATGGGAGAAGGATAAAATAGTACTTAAGAATCTTTGGTTTCTGGAAGCTTGGAGGATCTTCTGATGGAATTAGGGGCACCCAGCTTTTTAAGATGACTTCCACAGATGTGTGTAGTTGTAAAGTAAAAACAGTTTGTTATAGATTTTCTTTAGTTTATGTTTGTTTAGCCACAGCTCCCTGTCAGGGTACACCCCTCTCTTACTCCCTGAGGTAGGAAATCAAGGACTTATCTTCATCTGAGAAAGAGAATTTTTTTTTTCTTTGAAGAACTGTGTTTTTGCTGGGATCTAAGGCCAACCCAGGTTCATGATACCCTACTTTCGTTCTGTCTGCTTGGCCACACCATTGTAAAACAATAAATAATAACAGGTTGTGAACAACCAGGAAAAAAATATTTCCCTTCTGAGCCCATCTCCTTTGTATACACACATACCACTGAAGTAGATCGATTCCATTACATCATGAAATTGTTTGGGTGATGGACAATGAAATCAATGAAGAGAGATCTGGGAAAATATGCAAAAAGGTATAAACTGTAAATATAGAACAGAGTAGAACAGCAAACTAACACTATACCCCTAGTTTCCACAGTTACTTAACAGGTGACAAATACAAGTCCTTTAAGAACATGATTCTTCTGGATCGGTCTCTCATTGGGGTGCACCTTAAGTATTGCACAATACTGTTTGTAATCCAATGGTATATTTGTAATCCACAGGAGAATGCTGTCTTCCCCTTAAAAGTAAAGTTATAGGCTTGCTGCAGCTCTCCACTTAACAGACAGCCCGATTTCTCGGATGACAAGATGTCAGCGTAAAATTCCTTATATATCACCATGTGCAATATATAGACGCGGCCAAGATGTACTTACAAGTCCTTGAGGTCTTTTTCTCATGTGGTCTCCTTTACCTTCTAAGCTTCAGGGATGTCCAGACTCAGTCCACAGCCAGCATGTCAGCTCCTCCAGTAGCTCAGCATAGCACAGGCTGGCATAGCACAGCTCAGGCCTCCATCCAGCACATAGCCTTCACTCTCTGCACAGCAGTCCAGGACCCTTCTCCACACAGCAGTCACTTCCTGTTTCCTGCTAGGTGATTATGCAGTTCCTTATCTGCAGTGCAAGGCATCAAAACTGCAATCCCAGCACACTGCCAGGCTTGTCGGAGTCCAAAATATCCCAGTAATTACCTCTAATCAGACTTTGCAACCTAGAACAATATTTAGCTTCCGCCTGAAGAAAGGACATGTCACTTCTTTTCTCCGCTAGCAGCAGCCCGCCGCTAGTGGAAAAAAGAAGCCCGGCGGCGAAATCCGCTGTCAAAATCCGCCCCTTTGTTCACGTGTGAACGAGCCCTTACTGACCAAAGTTAGTTATGATGGTTTATTACATCACACCCTCACAGATGTCCCATAGCGGCTCTTCATACAGTATAATGATCCACAGTGGCCCTTCCCATGGTATCATGTCTCTTGCTGGCCCCTCCACACAATATAATGTCCAATGTCACAGTGACCCTTCCACACAGTACGATGTTCCATACTGATCTCTTTACATAGTATAAAATTCCATAATGGCCCCAATGAATTTTCTAAAAATTTCAGGTTCGACTGAACCCAATATTTTTGGGGTTCACCACTTTTCAGACCACACAGTATAATAAGCGGAAGCGCAGGAGAGGTGATCGAACATAAAAAATAATGTTACTCACCTTCCCTATATTCAGTTCTCTATGCTCTTTGTCTCTTCTTCCTGATGTCTGAAATGTCACATTATGTGTCATGACACCAACGTAACCCCTGAGGCCCTATCAGCAGTCTCTGTCATCAGTCAGAAGTAACAAAGAGGACAGGGAGCCGTGACGGAGTCCATGGAAGGTGAGTAACATTGTATTTCATGTTTGATCACCTCTCCTGGGTTTCAGCTTATTATGTGCAACTATTAAAATAGCATTTACACAAACTTACACATTGACTTTAATAGGGTCCATCAGGTGTCCATTGTTTTAAAACTGACACTGATGGAGGAATAAGTCCTCTATGCAGAAATTTTTCATCTGCTGATTCCAGGCGGACATTATTGTAGAGTCTCTAACGTAGCCTAAAAACCCTACTTAAATTGTAAGAAATATACTTATTTTACATATTTTCAGATATGTCATTCTTCAAATAGTGTCAATTTAAAGTATAACAATGTTCATAATTCATTTTGTATTGTCTTAATAGGGTTATGTTTTCCTTATCTCACCACATTTATATCAAATTCCTGTCTGTGGTTTGTCACAAGAGTAAGCTCATCTCTAACAATCACTATGGCACTTTTACTACACCAGGGAATGTGTAAAAATAAACAAGGAAAAGTATTGGGGATTTTCAAGAAAATTGCCCATAGAGATTTGAAACATTGTAAATGAAGAAAGCTTTCCAGTCCCTGGTGTGTGGCATGGTATATATTTTGTCATGTTATAATGAGATCTGTTGTGTCAAAACACATTACATTCTTAAGTTTACTATAGTGGATAGCCATAGCACTCCGAGGCTTCACTTGCTGTTTTGTGAAAGCAGACAAAATATATGCTATTGATATAAAAATATTCTACAAAAATATAACAAATATTTAATATTTATAAAAAAAATGTTGGAAATTATAATACCAAGAAAAAAAACAAAATATGTTAAAGACACTTAAGTGATTTTAATCACAGAATATTTACTGGGACATTGGTTAGCTATTGCTTAAGATTAAGCCAATATTTTGCTAGTTTGAAATCTGTAAGAAAAATGATGCTATTTTTTCTGCTAGTAAACATAACAAACTCCCTAAATTCGCTGGAGAAATCATTACCGCAGAGGCACAGACAGTTGATTTTCAGTTTACTAGTATGCATTGTTGAGTATAAGCATTGTGAATATGCATCAATTATGTTTTGTAGATTGGAATAGGAGGTGTATTGATCTGTTGTATGTGCTCCGGGTGATTAAAAGACAGTTCTTGTTCAAGCAATTAGCTATGTTTTAATACCATAAAGATTTGCTACTTCTTTGTGTTCAAGTTTGATCAATACGTAATTGCAGGAAACGTACTGTGTGTGAGTATTCTACCCATGTATAATATTGTAAAGTGTAGCTGAATTGTATTAACCCCTTCCTATTGCACTCATTTTTAAGTATTTTGAGCCAACTTGTTGTCCAGGACCAAAAACATTTTTGCGTCTTTTGTATGTGCGGTTTGAGGGCTGTAATATTTTTATCATTTGCATTATTCAACTAATTTCTGCATCTTTTTTTGGAGACTCATAGGGCTTTATTGTTATGTTGTTTTTTAGAGATGAGCGAACAGTGTTCTATCGAACTCATGTTCGATCGGATATTAGGCTGTTCGGCATGTTCGAATCGAATCGAACACCGCGTGGTAAAGTGCGCCATTACTCGATTCCCCTCCCACCTTCCCTGGCGCCTTTTTTGCTCCAATAACAGCGCAGGGTAGGTGGGACAGGAACTACGACACCGGTGACGTTGAGAAAAGTAGGCAAAACCCATTGGCTGCCGAAAACATGTGACCTCTAATTTAAAAGAACAGCGCCGCCCAGGTTCGCGTCATTCTGAGCTTGCAATTCACCGAGGACGGAGGTTTCCGTCCAGCTAGCTAGGGCTTAGATTCTGGGTAGGCAGGGACAGGCTAGGATAGGAAGGAGAAGACAACCACAACAGCTCTTGTAAGAGCTAAATTCCAGGGAGAAGCTTGTCAGTGTAACGTGGCACTGACGGGCTCAATCGCCGCAACCCAGCTTTCCCAGGATCCTGAATGGAATACACTGTCAGTGTATTCCCGTATACCCGATATATACCCCGATACCCGTTCCAACGGTGTGCCCCCCCACCTTCACCCCAGAAATACCCTGCAAGTCCCCTAGCAATAGAATTGGGGCTATATACACCCACAATTTTTACTACTGGTATACAGTGCCATTGTCTGACTGGGAATTCAAAGAATATATTGGGAATACAATTACCCTCATTTCTTGCTACTGCCATATAGTGCCAGTGTCTGACTGGGAATTCAAAGAATATATTGGGGTTACGTGCACCCACAATTTTTACTACTGGTATACAGTGCCATTGTCTGACTGGGAATTCAAAGAATATATTGGGAATACAAATACCCTCATTTCTTGCTACTGCCATATAGTGCCAGTGTCTGACTGGGAATTCAAAGAATATATTGGGGTTACGTGCACCCACAATTTTTACTACTGGTATACAGTGCCATTGTCTGACTGGGAATTCAAAGAATATATTGGGGTTATAAATACCCTCATTTCTTGTTACTGCCATATAGTGCCAGTGTCTGACTGGGAATTCAAAGAATATATTGGGGTTACGTGCACCCACAATTTTTACTACTGGTATACAGTGCCATTGTCTGACTGGGAATTCAAAGAATATATTGGGAATACAAATACCCTCATTTCTTGCTACTGCCATATAGTGCCAGTTTCTGACTGGTAATTCAAAGAATATATTGGGGTTACGTGCACCCACAATTTTTACTACTGGTATACAGTGCCATTGTCTGACTGGGAATTCAAAGAATATATTGGGAATACAAATACCCTCATTTCTTGCTACTGCCATATAGTGCCAGTGTCTGACTGGGAATTCAAAGAATATATTGGGGTTACGTGCACCCACAATTTTTACTACTGGTATACAGTGCCATTGTCTGACTGGGAATTCAAAGAATATATTGGGAATACAAATACCCTCATTTCTTGCTACTGCCATATAGTGCCAGTGTCTGACTGGGAATTCAAAGAATATATTGGGGTTACGTGCACCCACAATTTTTACTACTGGTATACAGTGCCATTGTCTGACTGGGAATTCAAAGAATATATTGGGAATACAAATACCCTCATTTCTTGCTACTGCCATATAGTGCCAGTTTCTGACTGGTAATTCAAAGAATATATTGGGGTTACGTGCACCCACAATTTTTACTACTGGTATACAGTGCCATTGTCTGACTGGGAATTCAAAGAGTATATTGGGGTTATAAATACCCTCATTTCTTGTTACTGCCATATAGTGCCAGTTTCTGACTGGTAATTCAAAGAATATATTGGGGTTACGTGCACCCACAATTTTTACTACTGGTATACAGTGCCATTGTCTGACTGGGAATTCAAAGAATATATTGGGAATACAAATACCCTCATTTCTTGCTACTGCCATGTAGTGCCAGTGTCTGACTGGGAATTCAAAGAATATATTGGGGTTACGTGCACCCACAATTTTTACTACTGGTATACAGTGCCATTGTCTGACTGGGAATTCAAAGAATATATTGGGAATACAAATACCCTCATTTCTTGCTACTGCCATATAGTGCCAGTGTCTGACTGGGAATTCAAAGAATATATTGGGGTTACGTGCACCCACAATTTTTACTACTGGTATACAGTGCCATTGTCTGACTGGGAATTCAAAGAATATATTGGGAATACAAATACCCTCATTTCTTGCTACTGCCATATAGTGCCAGTTTCTGACTGGTAATTCAAAGAATATATTGGGGTTACGTGCACCCACAATTTTTACTACTGGTATACAGTGCCATTGTCTGACTGGGAATTCAAAGAATATATTGGGAATACAAATACCCTCATTTCTTGCTACTGCCATATAGTGCCAGTGTCTGACTGGGAATTCAAAGAATATATTGGGGTTACGTGCACCCACAATTTTTACTACTGGTATACAGTGCCATTGTCTGACTGGGAATTCAAAGAATATATTGGGAATACAAATACCCTCATTTCTTGCTACTGCCATATAGTGCCAGTTTCTGACTGGTAATTCAAAGAATATATTGTGGTTACGTGCACCCACAATTTTTACTACTGGTATACAGTGCCATTGTCTGACTGGGAATTCAAAGAATATATTGGGAATACAAATACCCTCATTTCTTGCTACTGCCATATAGTGCCAGTTTCTGACTGGTAATTCAAAGAATATATTGGGGTTACGTGCACCCACAATTTTTACTACTGGTATACAGTGCCATTGTCTGACTGGGAATTCAAAGAATATATTGGGAATACAAATACCCTCATTTCTTGCTACTGCCATATAGTGCCAGTGTCTGACTGGGAATTCAAAGAATATATTGGGGTTACGTGCACCCACAATTTTTACTACTGGTATACAGTGCCATTGTCTGACTGGGAATTCAAAGAATATATTGGGAATACAAATACCCTCATTTCTTGCTACTGCCATATAGTGCCAGTGTCTGACTGGGAATTCAAAGAATATATTGGGGTTACGTGCACCCACAATTTTTACTACTGGTATACAGTGCCATTGTCTGACTGGGAATTCAAAGAATATATTGGGGTTATAAATACCCTCATTTCTTGCTACTGCCATATAGTGCCAGTTTCTGACTGGTAATTCAAAGAATATATTGGGGTTACGTGCACCCACAATTTTTACTACTGGTATACAGTGCCATTGTCTGACTGGGAATTCAAAGAATATATTGGGAATACAAATACCCTCATTTCTTGCTACTGCCATATAGTGCCAGTGTCTGACTGGGAATTCAAAGAATATATTGTGGTTACGTGCACCCACAATTTTTACTACTGGTATACAGTGCCATTGTCTGACTGGGAATTCAAAGAATATATTGGGAATACAAATACCCTCATTTCTTGCTACTGCCATATAGTGCCAGTTTCTGACTGGTAATTCAAAGAATATATTGTGGTTACGTGCACCCACAATTTTTACTACTGGTATACAGTGCCATTGTCTGACTGGGAATTCAAAGAATATATTGGGAATACAAATACCCTCATTTCTTGCTACTGCCATATAGTGCCAGTGTCTGACTGGGAATTCAAAGAATATATTGGGAATACAAATACCCTCATTTCTTGCTACTGCCATATAGTGCCAGTTTCTGACTGGTAATTCAAAGAATATATTGGGGTTACGTGCACCCACAATTTTTACTACTGGTATACAGTGCCAATTTCTAACTAGGAATTCAAAATGCGCAAGGCTCCCGGAAAGGGACGTGGACGAGGCCGTGGGCGAGGTCGGGGGAATGGTTCTGGGGAGCAAGGTAGCAGTGAAGCCACAGGGCGTCCCGTGCCTACTCCTGTGGGGCAGCAAGCATTGCGCCACTCCACAGTGCCAGGGTTGCTTGCCACATTAACTAAACTGCAGGGTACAAACCTTAGTAGGCCCGAGAACCAGGAACAGGTCTTGCAATGGCTGTCAGAGAATGCTTACAGCACATTGTCCAGCAGCCAGTCAGACTCTGCCTCCTCTCCTCCTATTACCCAACAGTCTTGTCTTCCTTCCTCCCAAAATTCCGAAGCTTTACAGAACAATAACCCAAACTGTCCCTGCTCCCCAGAGCTGTTCTCCGCTCCTTTCATTGTCCCTCAACCTGCCTCTCCACGTCACGATTCCACGAACCTAACAGAGGAGCATCTGTGTCCAGATGCTCAAACACTAGAGTCTCCTCCATCTCCGTTCGATTTGGTGGTGGATGACCAGCAACCCACCCTCATCGACGATGATGTGACGCAGTTGCCGTCAGGGCATCCAGTTGACCGGCGCATTGTGCGGGAGGAGGAGATGAGACAGGAGTTGGAAGAGGAAGTGGTGGATGATGAGGACACTGACCCAACCTGGACAGGGGGGATGTCAAGCGGGGAAAGTAGTGTGGATGTTGAGGCAGGTGCAGCACCAAAAAGGGTAGCTAGAGGCAGAGGCAGAGGTCAGCAGCTTAGGCGAAGCCAGGCCACACCCGGAATCTCCCAAGATGTTCCAGTTCGTACCCAGCCCCGAAAAACTCCCACCTCGAGGGCACGTTTCTCGAAGGTGTGGAGTTTTTTCAAGGAATGCGCCAAGGACAGATATAGTGTTGTCTGCACAATTTGCCTCTCGAAATTGATTAGGGGCTCTGAGAAGAGCAACCTGTCCACCACTTCAATGCGCCGTCATTTGGAATCCAAGCACTGGAATCAGTGGCAGGCAGCAACGGCAGGACAAAGGCCGCCTGCTGTTCACGCCACTGCCACTGCCTCTGCCACTGCCTCTGCCACTGCCACTGCTGACTGTGCTGGCGATGCACTCCAGAGGACGAGCCAGGACACCACTTCATCTGCCTCCGCCACTTTGTTGACTTCTACCTCATCCTCCCCTGGTCCTGTCTTATCTCCTTCTCCTGCACCATCAAAGGCACCATCAGGCGTTTCTTTACAACAACCCACCATCTCTCAGACATTGGAGCGGCGGCAGAAATACACTGCTAACCACCCACACGCGCAAGCCTTGAACGCCAACATCGCTAAACTGCTGGCCCAGGAGATGTTGGCGTTCCGGCTTGTTGAAACTCCCGCCTTCCTGGACCTGATGGCAACTGCGGCACCTCGCTATGCCGTCCCTAGCCGTCACTACTTCTCCCGGTGTGCCGTCCCCGCCTTGCACCAGCCCGTGTCACTCAACATCAGGCGGGCCCTTAGTTCCGCGCTTTGCACAAAGGTCCACTTGACCACCGACGCGTGGACAAGTGCATGCGGACAGGGACGCTACATTTCACTGACGGCACACTGGGTGAATGTAGTTGAGGCTGGGACTGCTTCCCAAACTGGCCCGGTGTACCTCGTCTCCCCGCCTAACATTCCTGGCAGGGACACGAGAAGAACACCCCCCTCCTCCTCCTCCTCTACCGCCTCCTCCTCCGCCACCGCCTCCTCCTCCGCCACCGCCTCCTCCTCCGCTGTTAGATTGACCCCAGCTACGAGTTGGAAACGTTGCAGCACTGGCGTTGGTAGACGTCAGCAGGCTGTGCTGAAGCTGATCAGCTTGGGGGACAGACAGCACACTGCCTCCGAGGTGAGGGATGCCCTCCTCGATGAGACGGCAATATGGTTTGAGCCGCTGCACCTGGGCCCAGGCATGGTCGTTTGTGATAACGGCCGGAACCTGGTAGCAGCTCTGGAGCTTGCCGGACTCCAACATGTTCCATGCCTGGCCCACGTCTTCAACCTAGTGGTGCAACGTTTCCTAAAGAGCTACCCCAATGTTCCAGAGCTACTGGTGAAAGTGCGGCGCATGTGCGCCCACTTTCGCAAGTCGACAGTAGCCACTGCTAGCTTAAAATCTCTCCAGCAACGCCTGCATGTGCCACAACACCGGCTTTTGTGCGACGTCCCCACACACTGAAACTTAACGTTTCAGATGTTGAATAGAGTGGTTGAGCAGCAGAGACCTTTGATGGAATACCAGCTACAAAACCCTAGGGTGCCACAAAGTCAGCTGCCTCAGTTTCACATCCATGAGTGGCCATGGATGAGAGACCTTTGTGACATCCTACGGGTCTTTGAGGAGTCCACAAGGAGGGTGAGCTCTGAGGATGCGATGGTGAGCCTTACAATCCCGCTCTTGTGTGTTCTGAGAGAATCCCTGATTGACATCAGGGATAACTCAGATCACACAGAGGAGTTAGGGATAGCATCCGATCCGTCACAGCTGGAGAGTAGGTCCACACATCTGTCCGCTTCACTGCGTTTAATGGAGGAGGAGGAGGAGGAGGAGGAGGAGGAAGAAGAGTTGTCCGATGATGTGATGGTGATACAGGAGGCTTCCGGGCAACTTCGAATCGTCCCATTGTTGCAGCGCGGATGGGTAGACATGGAGGATGAGGAGGAAATGGAGATTGAACTTTCCGGTGGGGCCAGAGGAGTCATGCCAACTAACACTGTGGCAGACATGGCTGAGTTCATGTTGGGGTGCTTTACAACCGACAAGCGTATTGTCAAAATCATGGAGGACAACCAGTACTGGATCTTTGCTATCCTTGACCCCCGGTATAAAAACAGCATCTCGTCTTCTATTCCGGTAGAGGGGAGGGCCAATCGCATCAATGCTTGCCACAGGCAATTGGTGCAGAATATGATGGAGATGTTTCCAGCATGTGACGTTGGCGGCAGGGAGGGCAGTTCCTCCAGTAGGCAACCAAGTTCTCACCGGTCCACACAAACGAGGGGCACACTGTCTAAGGTCTGGGACACCTTGATGGCACCCCCTCGCCAAAGTGCCGCCACGGAGGGTCCTAGTGTCACCAGGCGTGAGAAGTATAGGCGCATGTTGCGGGAATACCTTTCCGACCACAGCCCTGTCCTCTCCGACCCCTCTGCGCCCTACACGTATTGGGTGTCGAAGTTGGACCTGTGGCTTGAACTTGCCCTATATGCCTTGGAGGTGCTGTCCTGTCCTGCCGCCAGCGTCCTATCTGAGAGGGTGTTCAGTGCAGCCGGTGGCATCATCACTGACAAGCGCACCCGTCTGTCAGCTGAGAGTGCCGACCGGCTCACTTTGATAAAAATGAACCACCACTGGGTAGAGCCGTCATTTTTGTGCCCACCTGTGTAAAGCACCCCAACATGAAACTCCATGTCTGTACTCAACCTCTCCAATTCCTCCGCATCCTCATACTCATCCACCATAAGCGTTGCACAATTCTGCTAATACTAGGCTCCCTCCACCCTGATTTCCCCCAACTCTGCTGGTTAGAGGCTCCCTCCACCCTGATTTCCACCAACTCTGCTGGTTAGAGGCTCCCTCCACCATGAATTGGTCCAAACTGGGCTGTTTAGCGGCTCCCTCCACCATGAATTGGTCCAAACTGGGGTTTTTAGAGGCTCCCTCCACCATGAATTGGTCCAAACTGGGGTTTTTAGAGGCTCCCTCCACCATGAATTGGTCCAAACTGGGGGTTTTTAGAGGCTCCCTCCACCATGAATTTGCCCAAACTGGGCTGTTTAGAGGCTCCCTCCACCATGAATTGGTCCAAACTGGGCTGTTTAGAGGCTCCCTCCACCATTAATTGGTCCAAACTGGGCTGGTTTGAGGCTCCCTCCACCATGAATTTCCCAAAACTTGGCTGTTTAGAGGCTCCCTCCACCATTAATTGGTCCAAACTGGGCTGGTTAGAGGCTCCCTCCACCATGAATTTGCCCAAACTGGGCTGTTTAGAGGCTCCCTCCACCATGAATTGGTCCAAACTGGGTTTTTTAGAGGCTCCCTCCACCATGAATTGGTCCAAACTGGGCTGTTTAGAGGCTCCCTCCACCATGAATTTGCCCAAACTGGGCTGTCTAGCGGCTCCCTCCACCATTAATTGGTCCAAACTGGGCTGGTTAGAGGCTCCCTCCACCAAGAATTTGCCCAAACTGGGCTGTTTAGAGGCTCCCTCCACCATGAATTTGCCCAAACTGGGCTGGTTAGAGGCTCCCTCCACCATGAATTGGTCCAAACTGGGCTTTTTAGAGGCTCCCTCCACCATGAATTTGCCCAAACTGGGCTGTTTAGAGGCTCCCTCCACCATGAATTGGTCCAAACTGGGCTGTTTAGAGGCTCCCTCCACCATTAATTGGTCCAAACTGGGCTGGTTAGAGGCTCCCTCCACCATGAATTTCCCAAAACTTGGCTGTTTAGAGGCTCCCTCCACCATTAATTGGTCCAAACTGGGCTGGTTAGAGGCTCCCTCCACCATGAATTTGCCCAAACTGGGCTGTTTAGAGGCTCCCTCCACCATGAATTGGTCCAAACTGGGTTTTTTAGAGGCTCCCTCCACCATGAATTGGTCCAAACTGGGCTGTTTAGAGGCTCCCTCCACCATGAATTTGCCCAAACTGGGCTGTTTAGCGGCTCCCTCCACCATTAATTGGTCCAAACTGGGCTGGTTAGAGGCTCCCTCCACCATGAATTTGCCCAAACTGGGCTGTTTAGAGGCTCCCTCCACCATGAATTTGCCCAAACTGGGCTGGTTAGAGGCTCCCTCCACCATGAATTGGTCCAAACTGGGGTTTTTAGAGGCTCCCTCCACCATGAATTGGTCCAAACTTGGCTGTTTAGAGGCTCCCTCCACCATGAATTGGTCCAAACTGGGGTGGTTAGAGGCTCCCTCCACCATTAATTGGTCCAAACTGGGCTGGTTAGAGGCTCCCTCCACCATTAATTGGTCCAAACTGGGCTGGTTAGAGGCTCCCTCCACCATTAATTGGTCCAAACTGGGCTGGTTAGAGGCTCCCTCCACCATGAATTTGCCCAAACTGGGCTGTTTAGAGGCTCCCTCCACTATGAATTGGTCCAAACTGGGTTTTTTAGAGGCTCCCTCCACCATGAATTGGTCCAAACTGGGCTGTTTAGAGGCTCCCTCCACCATGAATTTGCCCAAACTGGGCTGTTTAGCGGCTCCCTCCACCATTAATTGGTCCAAACTGGGCTGGTTAGAGGCTCCCTCCACCATGAATTTGCCCAAACTGGGCTGTTTAGAGGCTCCCTCCACCATGAATTTGCCCAAACTGGGCTGGTTAGAGGCTCCCTCCACCATGAATTGGTCCAAACTGGGGTTTTTAGAGGCTCCCTCCACCATGAATTGGTCCAAACTTGGCTGTTTAGAGGCTCCCTCCACCATGAATTGGTCCAAACTGGGGTGGTTAGAGGCTCCCTCCACCATTAATTGGTCCAAACTGGGCTGGTTAGAGGCTCCCTCCACCATTAATTGGTCCAAACTGGGCTGGTTAGAGGCTCCCTCCACCATTAATTGGTCCAAACTGGGCTGGTTATAGGCTCCCTCCACCATGAATTGGTCCAAACTTGGCTGTTTAGAGGCTCCCTCCACCATTAATTGGTCCAAACTGGGCTGGTTAGAGGCTCCCTCCACCATGAATTGGTCCAAACTGGGTTTTTTAGAGGCTCCCTCCACCATGAATTGGTCCAAACTGGGGTTTTTAGAGGCTCCCTCCACCATGAATTGGTCCAAACTGGGCTGTTTAGCGGCTCCCTCCACCATTAATTGGTCCAAACTGGGCTGGTTAGAGGCTCCCTCCACCATGAATTTGCCCAAACTGGGCTGTTTAGAGGCTCCCTCCACCATGAATTTGCCCAAACTGGGCTGGTTAGAGGCTCCCTCCACCATGAATTGGTCCAAACTGGGGTTTTTAGAGGCTCCCTCCACCATGAATTGGTCCAAACTTGGCTGTTTAGAGGCTCCCTCCACCATTAATTGGTCCAAACTGGGCTGGTTAGAGGCTCCCTCCACCATGAATTGGTCCAAACTGGGTTTTTTAGAGGCTCCCTCCACCATGAATTTGCCCAAACTGGGCTGTTTAGAGGCTCCCTCCACCATGAATTGGTCCAAACTGGGCTGGTTAGAGGCTCCCTCCACCATTAATTGGTCCAAACTGGGCTGGTTAGAGGCTCCCTCCACCATGAATTTGCCCAAACTGGGCTGTTTAGAGGCTCCCTCCACCATGAATTTGCCCAAACTGGGCTGTTTAGAGGCTCCCTCCACCATGAATTTGCCCAAACTGGGCTGGTTAGAGGCTCCCTCCACCATGAATTGGTCCAAACTGGGTTTTTTAGAGGCTCCCTCCACCATGAATTTGCCCAAACTGGGCTGGTTAGAGGCTCCCTCCACCATGAATTGGTCCAAACTGGGTTTTTTAGAGGCTCAATCCACCCTGATTTTCAAAACAAATGTTGATGCCAACCTCAACTTACTACAAGGGCCAAATTCACTGCTGGTGACAAGCTCTCCTCACTGCAAGTGCCAAATACACATGTTTCAAGGTGTTTTCCTACTGTCAGAGAGGTGGTATTGAGTGTGTAAAGTGTGTAGTTGTTAGGCTGTGATGTTGGGGTAATAGAGGGTCTTTGGTGTGTTAGATGCCCCCAGACATGCTTCCCCTGCTGTCCCAGTGTCATTCCAGAGGTGTTGGCATCATTTCCTGGGGTGTCATAGTGGACTTGGTGACCCTCCAGACACGGATTTGGGTTTCCCCCTTAACGAGTATCTGTTCCCCATAGACTATAATGGGGTTCGAAACCCATTCGAACACACGAACATTGAGCGGCTGTTCGAATCGAATTTCGAACCTCGAACATTTTAGTGTTCGCTCATCTCTATTGTTTTTATTTTTGCTTGTTTTAATTTTTTTTTTTTTTATATCCAGGAAAATATAAACAAAAGAGGAAGGAAAAGATGTCTATTATTCACAAAGTGCAATTAAAAACTTTTTAAAATAGTTTTTACTCTCCGTTCTGATGATTTGGGTCCTGGTGGATCACGTGATCACCATGCCGCATCATGGCAGCGCCTATAGTGGTGTACCCAGTATTCATTGAGTGCTGTAGACACAGTGACCAGGAAGGCAGGAAAGGTAATAAATAATCCCTGCCCCCTCTCTGGGAGCTTCTGCTGAAGTTACAGCAGTTGGACGATTGTACCTGATACGTCCTTGTAGAACAAGGTAACCACCTTCCAGATGTAAAAATCCAATGGGTAGTCTGGAAGTGGTTAATTTTTGTGTTTTTGTTTTTTACATACCAACTTCCAAAATCTATGACTTAATTTTTCATGCATAGGGATTATTTTTTGCTCTTCATAATATCATTTAATATTTTCTGCAATGTCCTGGGGAAACTGAAAAAAATCTGAATTAGTCACAAATGTTCCATTTTCTTACTGTTTTTGTTTTTAAGTGTTCAATATGTGGTAAGAATGACGATACCTTTATTTTATGGGTCAATTTGATCAAGGCAATACTAGTTTTTGCTATGATTTATGCCTTTAAAAAACTCTTTAAATGGGTTTCTATGTGTATGTAGATGCCAAGGTGCTTCATATCTGTTTCTATTCTCTTTATGCGCAATGGGTGGGCCTGGGTTGGGGTGGCGCTATGGCAGTTCTTTGTTTGTTTGTAATCCTTTTTATTTCCTCACATGTTGTATTGTATTTGCACTCTTCTGACTGTATTATTTATTTTGTTATATCTTCTTCAATAAAACGAGTTTGAAAAAAAAACTCTTTAAAAAAAGTCTTCATCAAGTCTGTATCACCATATTTTAACTCTCATAACTTTTATAATTCCATCTACAGAGCTCAAGATGATATTTAGATTGGTTTTATTATTGGGTACTTTGTTAATCAATTGTTTGGAAATTGAAATGGTGAAAAAGAAAAAAATATAAGAGATATTAATATTTTTTTTTGCTTGCTGTTAATCATTTAAGCATTTCGTCACACAGGGATGCCTAATTTATATATTTTTTTCAATATATTCAAGGGAAAGGCGGGTGATTTTTATATTTTTATTTTTTATAAGCTTTTAACTTTTAATCCCCCACTTGTGGACTTGAATTCACAACCAGTGGTTTGCAATCAGTGGGCTGCCAAGGGGGCCAAGTAGCATGGAGGAACCCCTGATTGGAGCTATGCGATTTGTTACCATAAAGTTTGAGGAAATTCGGATTCGATGCAAATTGAATATTTCCTGAAATTCGGAATGTATTCCACTTTGTAAGCTTTGATCTCTAGTGCCAACTAAAGCAAATATAGAGGCCTATGTTGTCCAATTGGAGCAATCTTACAGGTCTGAATTGTCAGCTGTTTGTGCTAATCTACAAAGTAAATAAAGTGGAAAAATGAATTTCTAAACCCACTCGGATCACTTTAATAAAGCTTTTCTATAGCCCTATAATTATTAAAACTTAGCATTTATTGCTATAGTTAAAACATTAAGATACCGAGTCCCAAAAACAAAAACCAAATCCTTAAATAAATGGAACAATCTTACCATATGTATGGTCTAATAGGTTACAGAGGAGGAGCCGTCCATTTAAAATTCTAGCCACTGAGATGGTGTGAGAGGGATGTCAGCCCTGTAATTACCCTAGGTCCCAATGTAAGACTCCCACCCTAACAAGGACGGTCCCACAACTGTCCCTATTAAACCCTATTTAATTCTCTTCTCTATGCGTTTCATACCCAGTTAGTGAGTGCTCATCAGGGGATCCAAAAAGAGATATATAAAGAGGGTATAAAATCACTACACTGTAGATGCTTATAACATGCATTATTTACAGTGGGTGTGCAAACATGTCCCCAACACCAATGCAACAAGTGGCAGACTCTCCATGTCCAGGATCAATAAAAGAATGCCTGGATAAGCATGTGCAAATATGTAACACCAATACAATCCACATGCCTATCTGCATCTGAAGTTGCATCTAAGTTGGTTCTGGAGCTCCAGTCATCGCATGTAGAAGGAAACAGAGGGGGCGTAGCACAACATGTGCTGTTTTGACATGTTAAGCTATCTTGTACCTGTCCTGGAGGGAGACCACCATCATCTTTGGAGACCATTTGCTCCATTTATTTATGGAATTTGTATCTTAATTAGAGATGAGTAGAGATGAGCGAACACTAAAATGTTCAAGGTTCGAAATTCGATTCGAACAGCCGCTCAATGTTCGTGTGTTCGAACGGGTTTCGAACCCCATTATAGTCTATGGGGAACAGATACTCGTTAAGGGGGAAACCCAAATCCGTGTCTGGAGGGTCACCAAGTCCACTATGACACCCCAGGAAATGATGCCAACACCTCTGGAATGACACTGGGACAGCAGGGGAAGCATGTCTGGGGGCATCTAACACACCAAAGACCCTCTATTACCCCAACATCACAGCCTAACAACTACACACTTTACACACTCAATACCACCTCTCTGACAGTAGGAAAACACCTTGAAACATGTGTATTTGGCACTTGCAGTGAGGAGAGCTTGTCACCAGCAGTGAATTTGGCCCTTGTAGTAAGTTGAGGTTGGCACCAACATTTGTTTTGAAAATCAGGGTGGATTGAGCCTCTAACCAGCAGAGTTTGGGCAAATTCATGGTGGAGGGAGCCTCTAAACACCCCAGTTTGGGCAAATTCATGGTGGAGGGAGCCTCTAAAAACCCCAGTTTGGACCAATTCATGGTGGAGGGAGCCTCTAACCAGCCCAGTGTGGGCAAATTCATGGTGGAGGGAGCCTCTAAAAAACCCAGTTTGGACCAATTCATGGTGGAGGGAGCCTCTAACCAGCCCAGTTTGGGCAAATTCATGGTGGAGGGAGCCTCTAAAAACCCCAGTTTGGACCAATTCATGGTGGAGGGAGCCTCTAACCAGCCCAGTTTGGACCAATTAATGGTGGAGGGAGCCTCTAAACAGCCAAGTTTGGACCAATTCATGGTGGAGGGAGCCTCTAAAAACCCCAGTTTGGACCAATTCATGGTGGAGGGAGCCTCTAACCAGCCCAGTGTGGGCAAATTCATGGTGGAGGGAGCCTCTAAAAAACCCAGTTTGGACCAATTCATGGTGGAGGGAGCCTCTAACCAGCCCAGTTTGGACCAATTAATGGTGGAGGGAGCCTCTAAACAGCCAAGTTTGGACCAATTCATGGTGGAGGGAGCCTCTAACCAGCCCAGTTTGGACCAATTAATGGTGGAGGGAGCCTCTAAACAGCCAAGTTTTGGGAAATTCATGGTGGAGGGAGCCTCTAACCAGCCCAGTGTGGGCAAATTCATGGTGGAGGGAGCCTCTAACCAGCCCAGTTTGGACCAATTAATGGTGGAGGGAGCCTCTAAACAGCCAAGTTTGGACCAATTCATGGTGGAGGGAGCCTCTAAAAACCCCAGTTTGGACCAATTCATGGTGGAGGGAGCCTCTAAACAGCCCAGTTTGGGCAAATTCATGGTGGAGGGAGCCTCTAACCAGCCCAGTTTGGACCAATTAATGGTGGAGGGAGCCTCTAACCAGCCCAGTTTGGGCAAATTCATGGTGGAGGGAGCCTCTAAACAGCCCAGTTTGGACCAATTCATGGTGGAGGGAGCCTCTAAAAAACCCAGTTTGGACCAATTCATGGTGGAGGGAGCCTCTAACCAGCCCAGTTTGGGCAAATTCATGGTGGAGGGAGCCTCTAACCAGCCCAGTTTGGACCAATTCATGGTGGAGGGAGCCTCTAACCAGCCCAGTTTGGGCAAATTCATGGTGGAGGGAGCCTCTAAACAGCCCAGTTTGGACCAATTCATGGTGGAGGGAGCCTCTAAAAAACCCAGTTTGGACCAATTCATGGTGGAGGGAGCCTCTAAACAGCCCAGTTTGGGCAAATTCATGGTGGAGGGAGCCTCTAAAAAACCCAGTTTGGACCAATTCATGGTGGAGGGAGCCTCTAAACAGCCCAGTTTGGGCAAATTCATGGTGGAGGGAGCCTCTAACCAGCCCAGTTTGGACCAATTAATGGTGGAGGGAGCCTCTAAACAGCCAAGTTTTGGGAAATTCATGGTGGAGGGAGCCTCTAACCAGCCCAGTGTGGGCAAATTCATGGTGGAGGGAGCCTCTAACCAGCCCAGTTTGGACCAATTAATGGTGGAGGGAGCCTCTAAACAGCCAAGTTTGGACCAATTCATGGTGGAGGGAGCCTCTAAACACCCCAGTTTGGACCAATTCATGGTGGAGGGAGCCTCTAACCAGCCCAGTTTGGACCAATTAATGGTGGAGGGAGCCTCTAAACAGCCAAGTTTGGACCAATTCATGGTGGAGGGAGCCTCTAAAAACCCCAGTTTGGACCAATTCATGGTGGAGGGAGCCTCTAACCAGCCCAGTTTGGACCAATTAATGGTGGAGGGAGCCTCTAAACAGCCAAGTTTGGACCAATTCATGGTGGAGGGAGCCTCTAACCAGCCCAGTTTGGACCAATTAATGGTGGAGGGAGCCTCTAAACAGCCAAGTTTGGACCAATTCATGGTGGAGGGAGCCTCTAAAAACCCCAGTTTGGACCAATTCATGGTGGAGGGAGCCTCTAACCAGCCCAGTTTGGGCAAATTCATGGTGGAGGGAGCCTCTAAACAGCCCAGTTTGGGCACATTCATGGTGGAGGGAGCCTCTAACCAGCCCAGTTTGGACCAATTCATGGTGGAGGGAGCCTCTAACCAGCCCAGTGTGGGCAAATTCATGGTGGAGGGAGCCTCTAAAAAACCCAGTTTGGACCAATTCATGGTGGAGGGAGCCTCTAAACAGCCCAGTTTGGGCAAATTCATGGTGGAGGGAGCCTCTAACCAGCCCAGTTTGGACCAATTAATGGTGGAGGGAGCCTCTAAACAGCCAAGTTTTGGGAAATTCATGGTGGAGGGAGCCTCTAACCAGCCCAGTGTGGGCAAATTCATGGTGGAGGGAGCCTCTAACCAGCCCAGTTTGGACCAATTAATGGTGGAGGGAGCCTCTAAACAGCCAAGTTTGGACCAATTC
Organism: Leptodactylus fuscus; assembly: GCF_031893055.1. NCBI lineage: Eukaryota > Metazoa > Chordata > Amphibia > Anura > Leptodactylidae > Leptodactylus > Leptodactylus fuscus. The sequence continues at coordinate 114,580,270 of NC_134268.1, forward strand.
ATGGTGGAGGGAGCCTCTAAAAACCCCAGTTTGGACCAATTCATGGTGGAGGGAGCCTCTAAACAGCCCAGTTTGGGCAAATTCATGGTGGAGGGAGCCTCTAACCAGCCCAGTTTGGACCAATTAATGGTGGAGGGAGCCTCTAAACAGCCAAGTTTGGACCAATTCATGGTGGAGGGAGCCTCTAACCAGCCCAGTTTGGACCAATTAATGGTGGAGGGAGCCTCTAAACAGCCAAGTTTTGGGAAATTCATGGTGGAGGGAGCCTCTAACCAGCCCAGTTTGGACCAATTCATGGTGGAGGGAGCCTCTAAACAGCCCAGTTTGGGCAAATTCATGGTGGAGGGAGCCTCTAACCAGCAGAGTTGGTGGAAATCAGGGTGGAGGGAGCCTAGTATTAGCAGAATTGTGCAACGCTTATGGTGGATGAGTATGAGGATGCGGAGGAATTGGAGAGGTTGAGTACAGACATGGAGTTTCATGTTGGGGTGCTTTACACAGGTGGGCACAAAAATGACGGCTCTACCCAGTGGTGGTTCATTTTTATCAAAGTGAGCCGGTCGGCACTCTCAGCTGACAGACGGGTGCGCTTGTCAGTGATGATGCCACCGGCTGCACTGAACACCCTCTCAGATAGGACGCTGGCGGCAGGACAGGACAGCACCTCCAAGGCATATAGGGCAAGTTCAAGCCACAGGTCCAACTTCGACACCCAATACGTGTAGGGCGCAGAGGGGTCGGAGAGGACAGGGCTGTGGTCGGAAAGGTATTCCCGCAACATGCGCCTATACTTCTCACGCCTGGTGACACTAGGACCCTCCGTGGCGGCACTTTGGCGAGGGGGTGCCATCAAGGTGTCCCAGACCTTAGACAGTGTGCCCCTCGTTTGTGTGGACCGGTGAGAACTTGGTTGCCTACTGGAGGAACTGCCCTCCCTGCCGCCAACGTCACATGCTGGAAACATCTCCATCATATTCTGCACCAATTGCCTGTGGCAAGCATTGATGCGATTGGCCCTCCCCTCTACCGGAATAAAAGACGAGATGTTGTTTTTATACCGGGGGTCAAGGATAGCAAAGATCCAGTACTGGTTGTCCTCCATGATTTTGACAATACGCTTGTCGGTTGTAAAGCACCCCAACATGAACTCAGCCATGTCTGCCACAGTGTTAGTTGGCATGACTCCTCTGGCCCCACCGGAAAGTTCAATCTCCATTTCCTCCTCATCCTCCATGTCTACCCATCCGCGCTGCAACAATGGGACGATTCGAAGTTGCCCGGAAGCCTCCTGTATCACCATCACATCATCGGACAACTCTTCTTCCTCCTCCTCCTCCTCCTCCTCCTCCTCCTCCTCCATTAAACGCAGTGAAGCGGACAGATGTGTGGACCTACTCTCCAGCTGTGACGGATCGGATGCTATCCCTAACTCCTCTGTGTGATCTGAGTTATCCCTGATGTCAATCAGGGATTCTCTCAGAACACACAAGAGCGGGATTGTAAGGCTCACCATCGCATCCTCAGAGCTCACCCTCCTTGTGGACTCCTCAAAGACCCGTAGGATGTCACAAAGGTCTCTCATCCATGGCCACTCATGGATGTGAAACTGAGGCAGCTGACTTTGTGGCACCCTAGGGTTTTGTAGCTGGTATTCCATCAAAGGTCTCTGCTGCTCAACCACTCTATTCAACATCTGAAACGTTGAGTTCCAGCGTGTGGGGACGTCGCACAAAAGCCGGTGTTGTGGCACATGCAGGCGTTGCTGGAGAGATTTTAAGCTAGCAGCGGCTACTGTCGACTTGCGAAAGTGGGCGCACATGCGCCGCACTTTCACCAGTAGCTCTGGAACATTGGGGTAGCTCTTTAGGAAACGTTGCACCACTAGGTTGAAGACGTGGGCCAGGCATGGAACATGTTGGAGTCCGGCAAGCTCCAGAGCTGCTACCAGGTTCCGGCCGTTATCACAAACGACCATGCCTGGGCCCAGGTGCAGCGGCTCAAACCATATTGCCGTCTCATCGAGGAGGGCATCCCTCACCTCGGAGGCAGTGTGCTGTCTGTCCCCCAAGCTGATCAGCTTCAGCACAGCCTGCTGACGTCTACCAACGCCAGTGCTGCAACGTTTCCAACTCGTAGCTGGGGTCAATCTAACGGCGGAGGAGGAGGCGGTGGCGGAGGAGGAGGCGGTAGAGGAGGAGGAGGAGGGGGGTGTTCTTCTCGTGTCCCTGCCAGGAATGTTAGGCGGGGAGACGAGGTACACCGGGCCAGTTTGGGAAGCAGTCCCAGCCTCAACTACATTCACCCAGTGTGCCGTCAGTGAAATGTAGCGTCCCTGTCCGCATGCACTTGTCCACGCGTCGGTGGTCAAGTGGACCTTTGTGCAAAGCGCGGAACTAAGGGCCCGCCTGATGTTGAGTGACACGTGCTGGTGCAAGGCGGGGACGGCACACCGGGAGAAGTAGTGACGGCTAGGGACGGCATAGCGAGGTGCCGCAGTTGCCATCAGGTCCAGGAAGGCGGGAGTTTCAACAAGCCGGAACGCCAACATCTCCTGGGCCAGCAGTTTAGCGATGTTGGCGTTCAAGGCTTGCACGTGTGGGTGGTTAGCAGTGTATTTCTGCCGCCGCTCCAATGTCTGAGAGATGGTGGGTTGTTGTAAAGAAACGCCTGATGGTGCCTTTGATGGTGCAGGAGAAGGAGATAAGACAGGACCAGGGGAGGATGAGGTAGAAGTCAACAAAGTGGCGGAGGCAGATGAAGTGGTGTCCTGGCTCGTCCTCTGGAGTGCATCGCCAGCACAGTCAGCAGTGGCAGTGGCAGAGGCAGAGGCAGTGGCAGAGGCAGTGGCAGTGGCGTGAACGGCAGGCGGCCTTTGTCCTGCCGTTGCTGCCTGCCACTGATTCCAGTGCTTGGATTCCAAATGACGGCGCATTGAAGTGGTGGACAGGTTGCTCTTCTCAGAGCCCCTAATCAATTTCGAGAGGCAAATTGTGCAGACAACACTATATCTGTCCTCGGCGCATTCCTTGAAAAAACTCCACACCTTCGAGAAACGTGCCCTCGAGGTGGGAGTTTTTCGGGGCTGGGTACGAACTGGAACATCTTGGGAGATTCCGGGTGTGGCCTGGCTTCGCCTAAGCTGCTGACCTCTGCCTCTGCCTCTAGCTACCCTTTTTGGTGCTGCACCTGCCTCAACATCCACACTACTTTCCCCGCTTGACATCCCCCCTGTCCAGGTCGGGTCAGTGTCCTCATCATCCACCACTTCCTCTTCCAACTCCTGTCTCATCTCCTCCTCCCGCACAATGCGCCGGTCAACTGGATGCCCTGACGGCAACTGCGTCACATCATCGTCGATGAGGGTGGGTTGCTGGTCATCCACCACCAAATCGAACGGAGATGGAGGAGACTCTAGTGTTTGAGCATCTGGACACAGATGCTCCTCTGTTAGGTTCGTGGAATCGTGACGTGGAGAGGCAGGTTGAGGGACAATGAAAGGAGCGGAGAACAGCTCTGGGGAGCAGGGACAGTTTGGGTTATTGTTCTGTAAAGCTTCGGAATTTTGGGAGGAAGGAAGACAAGACTGTTGGGTAATAGGAGGAGAGGAGGCAGAGTCTGACTGGCTGCTGGACAATGTGCTGTAAGCGTTCTCTGACAGCCATTGCAAGACCTGTTCCTGGTTCTCGGGCCTACTAAGGTTTGTACCCTGCAGTTTAGTTAATGTGGCAAGCAACCCTGGCACTGTGGAGTGGCGCAATGCTTGCTGCCCCACAGGAGTAGGCACGGGACAACCTGTGGCTTCACTGCTACCTTGCTCCCCAGAACCATTCCCCCGACCTCGCCCACGGCCTCGTCCACGTCCCTTTCCGGGAGCCTTGCGCATTTTGAATTCCTAGTTAGAAATTGGCACTGTATACCAGTAGTAAAAATTGTGGGTGCACGTAACCCCAATATATTCTTTGAATTACCAGTCAGAAACTGGCACTATATGGCAGTAGCAAGAAATGAGGGTATTTGTATTCCCAATATATTCTTTGAATTCCCAGTCAGACACTGGCACTATATGGCAGTAGCAAGAAATGAGGGTATTTGTATTCCCAATATATTCTTTGAATTCCCAGTCAGACAATGGCACTGTATACCAGTAGTAAAAATTGTGGGTGCACGTAACCACAATATATTCTTTGAATTACCAGTCAGAAACTGGCACTATATGGCAGTAGCAAGAAATGAGGGTATTTGTATTCCCAATATATTCTTTGAATTCCCAGTCAGACAATGGCACTGTATACCAGTAGTAAAAATTGTGGGTGCACGTAACCACAATATATTCTTTGAATTCCCAGTCAGAAACTGGCACTATATGGCAGTAGCAAGAAATGAGGGTATTTATAACCCCAATATATTCTTTGAATTCCCAGTCAGACAATGGCACTGTATACCAGTAGTAAAAATTGTGGGTGCACGTAACCCCAATATATTCTTTGAATTACCAGTCAGAAACTGGCACTATATGGCAGTAGCAAGAAATGAGGGTATTTGTATTCCCAATATATTCTTTGAATTCCCAGTCAGACAATGGCACTGTATACCAGTAGTAAAAATTGTGGGTGCACGTAACCCCAATATATTCTTTGAATTCCCAGTCAGACACTGGCACTATATGGCAGTAGCAAGAAATGAGGGTATTTGTATTCCCAATATATTCTTTGAATTCCCAGTCAGACAATGGCACTGTATACCAGTAGTAAAAATTGTGGGTGCACGTAACCCCAATATATTCTTTGAATTACCAGTCAGAAACTGGCACTATATGGCAGTAGCAAGAAATGAGGGTATTTATAACCCCAATATATTCTTTGAATTCCCAGTCAGACAATGGCACTGTATACCAGTAGTAAAAATTGTGGGTGCACGTAACCCCAATATATTCTTTGAATTACCAGTCAGAAACTGGCACTATATGGCAGTAGCAAGAAATGAGGGTATTTGTATTCCCAATATATTCTTTGAATTCCCAGTCAGACAATGGCACTGTATACCAGTAGTAAAAATTGTGGGTGCACGTAACCCCAATATATTCTTTGAATTCCCAGTCAGACACTGGCACTATATGGCAGTAGCAAGAAATGAGGGTATTTGTATTCCCAATATATTCTTTGAATTCCCAGTCAGACAATGGCACTGTATACCAGTAGTAAAAATTGTGGGTGCACGTAACCCCAATATATTCTTTGAATTACCAGTCAGACACTGGCACTATATGGCAGTAGCAAGAAATGAGGGTATTTATAACCCCAATATATTCTTTGAATTCCCAGTCAGACAATGGCACTGTATACCAGTAGTAAAAATTGTGGGTGCACGTAACCCCAATATATTCTTTGAATTCCCAGTCAGACACTGGCACTATATGGCAGTAGCAAGAAATGAGGGTATTTGTATTCCCAATATATTCTTTGAATTCCCAGTCAGACAATGGCACTGTATACCAGTAGTAAAAATTGAGGGTGCACGTAACCCCAATATATTCTTTGAATTACCAGTCAGACACTGGCACTATATGGCAGTAGCAAGAAATGAGGGTATTTGTATTCCCAATATATTCTTTGAATTCCCAGTCAGACAATGGCACTGTATACCAGTAGTAAAAATTGTGGGTGCACGTAACCCCAATATATTCTTTGAATTCCCAGTCAGACACTGGCACTATATGGCAGTAGCAAGAAATGAGGGTATTTGTATTCCCAATATATTCTTTGAATTCCCAGTCAGACAATGGCACTGTATACCAGTAGTAAAAATTGTGGGTGCACGTAACCCCAATATATTCTTTGAATTCCCAGTCAGACACTGGCACTATATGGCAGTAGCAAGAAATGAGGGTATTTGTATTCCCAATATATTCTTTGAATTCCCAGTCAGACAATGGCACTGTATACCAGTAGTAAAAATTGTGGGTGCACGTAACCCCAATATATTCTTTGAATTCCCAGTCAGACACTGGCACTATATGGCAGTAGCAAGAAATGAGGGTATTTGTATTCCCAATATATTCTTTGAATTCCCAGTCAGACAATGGCACTGTATACCAGTAGTAAAAATTGTGGGTGCACGTAACCCCAATATATTCTTTGAATTCCCAGTCAGACACTGGCACTATATGGCAGTAGCAAGAAATGAGGGTATTTGTATTCCCAATATATTCTTTGAATTCCCAGTCAGACAATGGCACTGTATACCAGTAGTAAAAATTGTGGGTGCACGTAACCCCAATATATTCTTTGAATTCCCAGTCAGACACTGGCACTATATGGCAGTAGCAAGAAATGAGGGTATTTGTATTCCCAATATATTCTTTGAATTCCCAGTCAGACAATGGCACTGTATACCAGTAGTAAAAATTGTGGGTGCACGTAACCCCAATATATTCTTTGAATTACCAGTCAGAAACTGGCACTATATGGCAGTAGCAAGAAATGAGGGTATTTGTATTCCCAATATATTCTTTGAATTCCCAGTCAGACAATGGCACTGTATACCAGTAGTAAAAATTGTGGGTGCACGTAACCCCAATATATTCTTTGAATTCCCAGTCAGACACTGGCACTATATGGCAGTAGCAAGAAATGAGGGTATTTATAACCCCAATATATTCTTTGAATTCCCAGTCAGACAATGGCACTGTATACCAGTAGTAAAAATTGTGGGTGCACGTAACCCCAATATATTCTTTGAATTCCCAGTCAGACACTGGCACTATATGGCAGTAGCAAGAAATGAGGGTATTTGTATTCCCAATATATTCTTTGAATTCCCAGTCAGACAATGGCACTGTATACCAGTAGTAAAAATTGTGGGTGCACGTAACCCCAATATATTCTTTGAATTCCCAGTCAGACACTGGCACTATATGGCAGTAGCAAGAAATGAGGGTATTTGTATTCCCAATATATTCTTTGAATTCCCAGTCAGACAATGGCACTGTATACCAGTAGTAAAAATTGTGGGTGTATATAGCCCCAATTCTATTGCTAGGGGACTTGCAGGGTATTTCTGGGGTGAAGGTGGGGGGGCACACCGTTGGAACGGGTATCGGGGTATATATCGGGTATACGGGAATACACTGACAGTGTATTACATTCAGGATCCTGGGAAAGCTGGGTTGCGGCGATTGAGCCCGTCAGTGCCACGTTACACTGACAAGCTTCTCCCTGGAATTTAGCTCTTACAAGAGCTGTTGTGGTTGTCTTCTCCTTCCTATCCTAGCCTGTCCCTGCCTACCCAGAATCTAAGCCCTAGCTAGCTGGACGGAAACCTCCGTCCTTGGTGAATTGCAAGCTCAGAATGACGCGAACCTGGGCGGCGCTGTTCTTTTAAATTAGAGGTCACATGTTTTCGGCAGCCAATGGGTTTTGCCTACTTTTCTCAACGTCACCGGTGTCGTAGTTCCTGTCCCACCTACCCTGCGCTGTTATTGGAGCAAAAAAGGCGCCAGGGAAGGTGGGAGGGGAATCGAGTAATGGCGCACTTTACCACGCGGTGTTCGATTCGATTCGAACATGCCGAACAGCCTAATATCCGATCGAACATGAGTTCGATAGAACACTGTTCGCTCATCTCTAATCTTAATGTTTTATATACAACAATAAATGTTAAGTTTTAAGAATTATAGGGATTTCTGCTTATAATTTTGTCTGTGCTTATGTTCAATACAGTCCTATGAAAAAGTTTGGGCACCCCTATTAATCTTAATCATTTTTAGTTCTAAATATTTTGGTGTTTGCAACAGCCATTTCAGTTTGATATATCTAATAACTGATGGACACAGTAATATTTCAGGATTGAAATGAGGTTTATTGTACTAACAGAAAATGCGCAATATGCATTAAACCAAAATTTGACCGGTGCAAAAATATGGGCACCTCAACAGAAAAGTGACATTAATATTTAGTACATCCTCCTTTTGCAAAGATAACAGCCTCTAGTTGCTTCCTGTAGCTTTTAATCAGTTCCTGGATCCTGGATGAAGGTATTTTGGACCATTTCTTTCTACAAAACAATTCAAGTTCAGTTAAGTTTGATGGTCGCCGAACATGGACAGCCCGCTCTCAAATGATCTGAAAACAAAGATTGTTCAACATAGTTGTTCAGGGGAAGGATACAAAACATTGTCTCAGAGATTTAACCTGTCAGTTTCCACTGTGAGGAACATAGTAAGGAAATGGAAGACCACAGGGACAGTTCTTGTTAAGCCCAGAAGTGGCAGGCCAAGAAAAATATCAGAAAGGCAGAGAAGAAGAATGGTGAGAACAGTCAAGGACAATCCACAGACCACCTCCAAAGAGCTGCAGCATCATCTTGCTGCAGATGGTGTCACTGTGCATCAGTCAGCAATACAGCGCACTTTGCACAAGGAGAAGCTGTATGGGAGAGTGATGAGAAAGAAGCCGTTTCTGCACGTACGCCACAAATAGAGTTGCCTGAGGTATGCAAAAGCACATTTGGAGAAGCCAACTTCATTTTGGAAACAAAGATTGAGTTGTTTGGTTATAAAAAAAAGGCGTTATGCATGGCGTCCAAAAAGAAACAGCATTCCAAGAAAAACACTTGCTACCCACTGTAAAATTTGGTGGAGGTTCCATCATGCTTTGGGGCTGTGTGGCCAATGCCGGCACCGGGAATCTTGTTAAAGTTGAGGGTCGCATGGATTCCACTCAGTATCAGCAGATTCTTGAGAATAATGTTCAAGAATCAGTGACGAAGTTGAAGTTACGCCGGGGATGGATATTTCAGCAAGACAATGATCCAAAACACTGCTCCAAATCAACTCAGGCATTCATGCAGAGGAACAATTACAATGTTCTGGAATGGCCATCCCAGTCCCCAGACCTGAATATCATTGAACATCTGTGGGATGATTTGAAGCGGGCTGTCCATGCTCGGCGACCATCTAACTTAACTGAACTTGAATTGTTTGTCCAAAATACAGGATCCAGGAACTGATTAAAAGCTACAGGAAGCGACTAGAGGCAGTTATCTTTGCAAAAGGATGATCTACTATATATTAATGTCACTTTTCTGTTGAGGTGCCCATACTTTTGGACCGGTCAAATTTTGGTTTAATGCATATTGCACATTTTCTGTTAGTACAATAAACCTCATTTCAATCCTGAAATATTACTGTGTCCATCAGTTATTAGATATATCAAACTGAAATGGCTGTTGCAAATACCAAAATATTTAGAACTAAAAATGATTAAGATTAATAGGGGTGCCCAAACTTTTTCATAGGACTGTATCTAGATACGAGAATTGCCACCATGGAGAGCTCCTCTACTAGTTCCTCTGAACGACTGTCTGCTCAGGAGGCTGCCTCAGACGCTCATGCCTTCCAGCTACACTTCCTAGCTGACATGCTTGATGATGTAGAGAACAGGAATAGGTGCAACAACATCTATCTTATGGGGATCCCTGAATCTGTTAAGCCGCAACAACTGGACTCTTCTCTTTGATACCATTTTCAACTCCCTCGTAGAGGTCTCCCTGGAGTCTTCCCTGGACCCTTGTGCCCCTGATCCTAACAATCCATGGGATTTCATCTACAGAATTCACCACTATCATCTGAAAGAGCCTATATTACGTAAATCCCAGGAATCCGGCCAGGTGCTCCTCCAAGACTGCCCATAGTCTTGTCCATAGTCATGTTTTGACACCTCCTTTGTCCCTTGGTAGTACACCCTGGCTGATCTCCTGTGTGTCCCTGATTTGAGCATATCATATTAATGTCTGTACAAGATTTCCTTTGTTTTTTGACTGGTTAGCTGCTTTTATATGTTTTGATGCTGTTGCTTCTATTAGTCTTTAGTGTCTTGGGACTCCGGGGGAATCAACTCAGTCATTAGAAAGCTTGTCTCCCATCAGGGTCTTCATACTTTGGATCATTAGCGAACTACTCCGCCTTGTTTTGGTGAGGATTTCCTCCCCCACTTTGTGGTTTTAATTGTTGTTCCTGTAGTGTCCTTTCTTTTTTTTCCTTCTATCTTCCCCTCTATATTTCCTTTCTTTGTTCTTCTCTTTGCCTTGTTAGTCCCCTTCCTTGTGTTTCCCATTCCTTTTTTCATGGTTTTCTCCTGTTTCCTCTCCCTCTTTGGTAATGGCTTCAGTTAACATCTCCTCCCTTAATACTAGAGGACTTAATGTCCCTCAGAAGAGAAACCAGATTCTATATCAGATGCATAAAACTCGTTCACATGTACTTATTTTGCAGGAAACTCACTTTAAGAATACTTTGTCCCAAGTATTTGAAGCAGGTACTATCCTTCCTGGGTCGACAATATCAACCCAATTGTAAAATCTAAGGGTGTATCCATTGCCCTGCACCGATCCCTTCAGTACAAGGTACTGGACAGGTATGTCTTTCTGAAACTGCATGTAGGTGGTGGTGATTGTTGCTACCTTCCCAATTAGCAGAAGATGGCCTATTGCAAGTCCCTATTGGGTAAACTTGTAAAGTTTAGTGAGGGTGTAAGGACACTTGGACATAATTATACTTTGTGTTGGATGTGTCGGCTGACTCCCCCCCCCCCCCCACACACACACACACCCTCTTCCCCCTCCAAATTTCATAAACTGAAAAATGTGCTACAACATCACTACTTTGTTTTGCAGGTCTTCCCATTTCATTCCATTCCATGGCTCTTATGGCATTATGGATTATTACATGATCAGTCACTATGCTCAGTCCTGGTCACCAGTTGCTCTGATTGGCTCGGCTTTATGGCCGGGCCATGCTCTGGTCTTCTAACATTTAATCCCTTTAAAGTGGCAACTGAATTATATTCTCCTTAAAGATGCTACTTGTTAGAATGATGTTGTGCCCTCAAATTCAAACTTTATCATACCGATAACCCCACCCCACTGCTGTTGCATTTGGAGGTTCTTAAATGAGTTTTTAGGAACATCATTCATTAAGCATGGCTTGCACCTCAATGGTCAGCGTTAATCACAGATTGCTTAGCAAAAATCCACTCTCTCGAAGCAACACACAAACAAACATGCCTAGTTGTCATTGACCAAATTGCTTAATGTCAGGGAGGAGCTACATACCTACCTAGATGAAATTTATGTTGACAACATGCACAAAATCCGAAAAATATCATTATGAGTTTACAGAAAATGCTCCCTCAAGAACCATTTTCACTCCTGCACTGTTTAGACCTACTTTCTTCATTTGCATGACAAGACAGAGTAGGTGGTACACAATCAGGCTATATCGCAGAAACCTTCAGAGCTTACTATCACAATCTCTACAACATTCATGGTCAGTATGCAGACCTCTTCTCTGATTCCCTAAAGGGCAAAATTCGAGAGTACTTTCTTGAGACTGCCCTCCCTATCCTTTCAGACTCTGATAAGATGTCCCTTGATGAGCCCTTTTCTGAGGAGGAGCTCTTAGAGGTCGTCCTGTCTCCCCCTCTGGGGAAATTTCCTGGCCATGATGGTTTCTCTCTCCGATTCTATAAGTGCTTCCGCAAACTCCTAATGCTTTCTCTGATGCATGTCTTTAACATTCTGGATGGCTTCCCCCTGTTCGCCAGTCAATTTCTCATGGCCCTTGTTAGCTTCACTAATTACTAACCAATTTCCTTAATCAACGTTAACGTTACTTTTTTTTTCCAAACTGCTTGCTGCCCCCCCCCCCCCCCCACTCCTGATTCAGGTTGAATTCATCGAAGATTCAAGCAATGGATACTATTAAAAAACTGTCCTGCGACTGCAGTGGCTCATAATATAGGCACTCATTTGTGCCTTTTATCAGTTGAGGCCAAAAAGGCCTTCAACCATGTCCCCTGGGGCTTCCTGCAGACTACGCTAACACAAATGGGAATTGGCCCTGGATTCCTGGGTAAAATCTGAGCAGTGTACTTCTGCCAGAGAGCACACCAATGGACTCCTCTCTGAGCTGTTTCCTGTATCGAATGACTAGATAGGATACCCCTTGTCTCCCCTCCTATATTCCTTGGTGATAAAGCATTTATCTGTGGCCTTGTGGAAGTGTATATGGTCTTCAGATGGGACTCCAACAGGTTAAAGGCAGTATTGTACACTGATGACCTGCTTCTCTATGTCACACAGCCTCGTGTTTCCTTCCCATCTATTTTGAACTAGTTTCAATGCTTCAGCTGCCCAGTTCCTTTCAAGTGGCAACATTTGTCGGTCAAATACCTGGGAATACAGATCCCTTCCTATCTGTTTTGATTTTTCATTGTAATCACCTCCCCCTTTTACAGCGTACTGAGGTGGACTTACGGAAATATAGTACACTGGGATACTCCTGGTTTGGACGTATTAATGCTCTGAAAACAGACGTTATACCCACCATTCTTTAAATGTTTCAGGCCCTGCCCATTTGCGGTCCTGTTGCTTTTTTCTAAGTTACAGTCGACCTTTGGATGCTTCATTTGGGGCTGGGCCAGCACCAGAATTAAATTATGTAGGCTCACACAATGTAAATGTGACAGGGGTACAGGATTACCAAACCCTTACTTGTACCATTGCTCCACGGTTTTACTGTGTCTATTTGATTGGCGATATTGGGGCTAGGGTAAGTAGTGGGTATCTGTAGAAGTTGACTTGCTTAGGGCCCACGGAGTGAACATGGAGTAAACACGTGCTCATTATTGCATAACACATGTGTAAAGAATACACGTTTAAAAATCAGACTCCCATTGACTTCAATGACATTTTTTACACGTGTAAAGCGCCAAAAAACATGCAAAAAACGTGCATGTATTCTTTACACGTGTATTATTACTGTTCACATTCCCGCCCTGCTTTGGATCCTGATGCAATTTCACCTGAAACCCGTTCTTCACCATACGTTTCTCTCTGAACACTTCTTGATGGTCTGGGACTCTCTGTGTTACAGCAGTTCAGTGGCTTGGGTCCTTGGACGTTTGACTCTGCTATTTAATAACCCCATGTACCCACCAGGTTATTCGGCCCATCAATTTAATTCCTGGGTTGCCCAAGATGACATTCACCTGGTTTGGGCTCTAGTTTCCTCATTTCTCCCCTCTATTGACCAGACGTGTGCTTCAAGCCTGTACCTCACCTGTACTGGATCGAACACAACCCACTCATATGCTTCCTTCACAAGTTCACCTTTGCTCCATTATTCTCCTCCACCTTGTGTGGGGGAAGACTGTCCTGGAGCATGTGTCCTATTGCACTTGATAAAGGGGGAATACCCCGAAACGCTGGTGTAAGTGTCATGTGTTGATGTAGCCTAAATAAAATTGCGTGTGTGTTCCAACATTTTCGGAGTAAGCGCAGTGTTTTTTCCATTGTTGGTCATCCTTCTCCACAGTAAGAGAGGAATCTGAGCACAATAAGGAAACCTTCTTATTGTTTATGACTAGCATCGCATCAGTAATAACACAAGCATCTACTAAGAAATAAATATACTCACTTTTATCTGAGAAAAGCTTCTGTGCAGTGTAGAAACTGGGAAAACTGTACAGAAACTTTCTTCTCTATTTAGGCTAAGGCCCCACATTGCGGAATCACAGTTTTGTTTTGTTTTTTGCAGATTTTGCTGCGATTTTTTGAACCAAAGACTGGAGTGGATTAAAAAGGAATGGAAGATATAAAGGAAGCTCTTACATGTTTCCCCTGCTGTGAAATCCACTCTTGACTTTGGCTCAAAAAACTGCAGCAAAATCCACAACAAAAAAAGCTGTGTTTCCGCAAAGTGCGGCCTTAACCTAACTGTGTCAAGAAAGCCAAGCCCTCTCTCCTGCACCCACTGTTAACCCATCTTGATTTTTTTTTAATGGTATCCATTGAAGGGGCTTCCTTAGTAACAAAGAATAAACAGAAATTTAGCTAGAATGGTGACACCTAGTTGCAGGAACTTTAAAGGGGTTTTCCCATCTCAGTGTTTCAGCCAGGCTGCCTGCAGTGTCTGCTTCTCACTTCCTGTATTTTTCTCTCCATTCTCCCCCCCTTCCCCCGATGAATAGGACACACAATCTTTTTGCAGATCAGATATTATACAGATGCTTATACAGAATGGACTCATTATTATCTGTGTGTTTACATAGAGTGATAACATTCAAGGGCTTTATCAGCAAACTACAGTTAGCTGAATGGATTACTCTGCCATCACTGAGTAAGTGATGTCACTTGTCCTATCTCCCAAGCCTTGGTTATAGCAACGCTGTGTAGACAATGAAAGGAATAAGGTCACATTGCAGGCAAACAAAGCAGAATTTCTAAAGCAATATATTTAGGAAAAGTCTTCAATTTACATAAGCTACCATTATAGATAGGATCCTTGAGATGGGACAACCCCTTGATCAGGAATCAACAACATATTTTAATTAAAGTTTTTTTTTCCTTTTTAGTCCAAAATTAAATGCTCAAATAAATGACATTGACATGTTAATAGGAAAAATATTAACTGTATAGTTTGCCATTTTGAATATGAACTATTCTTGCCCCCCCTCCCATGTTTTCTCCTCATACCAACACATCTAGCCCCCATCCATTATAACTACACTGTATATACTACGCTCATTAGAATCTATTGTTAATATCAATGCAATTTAATTATTTATGTTACTGTGCTGTCAGTAGACAGAAAACTGCTGATTTGCATATCATGCTCTTTTATGCAAACAAATTTATTGCTTGTGTTCATCCACCTGTACATTTTCCTGTTTTTTTAACTTTGTTTTGCAATTTCTTTAAAAAGTTTGTGGCAACAATAAAGTTCCTGGAAGTCCAACTGGGTAAGCTAATTAGGAAACCTACAGCAATAGCAACTGTACTTACAACCAGTGAAATGGGTTTCCCAACACAATTAGGGCTAGTTCACACGGGGGCAATGAGGCAGATTTTCGCCTCAAAATCTGCCTCCATACAATGGTGGTCTATGGAGACCGATAGCTTTCATTTTTCTCCTACCCTGTTTCCCCGAAAATAAGACAACCCCCCCTTCACCTTCTGGATCACATACAACCAGCAGTCATGCCGGCGCTCCACTAAGGAAGCATCAGCATGACTGCCGATTGTTCCCCGCTCCAGCCGCTGCATAAGACATCCCCCGAAAATAAGAAAGTTCATATATTTCGTTAGATAATTAATTATAAGAGACTGTCTTATTTTCGGGGAAACAGGGTAGCAATTTTTTGCTGCTAGCAGAAAAAAGAAGTGACATGACCTTTCTTCAGATGGATTCCGCCTGAGGAAAGCAATAGAAGTGAATGGGAGGCAAAAAACGCCTAGCGTTTTTTTTTACAGTCCATTCACTTTAGGGGAGGGGAAAACTGCCTGGCGTTTTTTGAAGCAGTTTTTACCAAAAACTGCACCAGAAAACATTCCAAAAAATTCCTCAAGGTCAAAAAACTACTTCCTAATTAGGAAGCGTTTTTTTTCGGGACCAAAATAATCCAGGCAGTTTTTACGTGCGAACTAGCCTTTAAAAGGCACCCTCAGTCTCAATGGCCGTTTACACAAATCCCAGTGCAAAAACAGTAATTATACCTACCAGGGTTGTTCCCTTTCTATAGTGATATTTGTGTACTTAGCACACATTTTGTTTCCCTTCTCAGCTAATAGTGGAATGAAGTATGATTGATCTCTGTACTTCATCCAAGCAAACAATACTTAGGGTAGACCAATTAGAACTAACCTGAATTGCTAACATGCAAGTCGAAGGACCTTATTACTAACAATGCTGTATATATTATGATTTGCATCAAACAGATTCAACGTAAATTTTCGAAACATTTCTGGTTTGAGAGGAACCTGAGACATTGGGAGTTGTGAACTGGAAGTGAAATTTTTGTACTTTGGGGTTTTTTCAGAACCCAGAGTATAATAGGTGAAGGCCAATAGGAGGAACAAAAATTACCTTCCCTCACCTCTTCTGAGCCCATTTACGCAGCATCCAGCACACTTTCTGGGTTCTCTTTTCGCCTCTTCCAGCCTCCTTGGTGAAGTCAAACACCCCAGGGTCTCTGCTGAGGCCTGAGAATGTGCCTAAGTGGTCATAACTGGGGTGCATCAATGTCATGATGCTTAGCATGCCCCACAAACTTCAGCTCTGATGTCCTTTGAAGCTTTTCAGTCAATTGTCACTCTGCAAACACAATATTGATGGGACATTTTCTCCCACACAGGGAAAACCTGCATCATCCTTCTGGCTCTTTTCTGACTCTCAAGTGTTGTTCTCAGGGTCATAGAATCCTTTCCATTTCAGAAGATATTCTAGCCTTTATCATTTTTCATTACAGTGCTTCTACTGATGGTGGCTGCTACTCCTAAATAGCAACCGCCACTGCCACTAGTCAGCCAGACATGTCCTGTGGCCTGGTCCATCATATTATGCTCTGATTCACTGCCACACATATTGCCACAGTTGCCACTACTGCCACCAGTATGGCAGACATGTCCTGTGGCCTTGTCCATCATGTTATAACCTGCTATACTGCCACATGTTTCCAAAGCTACCTAGTGCCTACCACCACTGCCACCATTCGGGAAGATATTTCCTGCAGTCTGGTCTATGATATTATGCGTAAAAGTGAATATCAGCACATTTTATGGTGAAAGTTTTAGCTTGTATCCACATCTTACCTTTCGTTTTTCCATAGGCATACATGTCACTTTACCTCTGACATAGCTTTGACTGTGTTTGCATTAGAGCTAGAAATTGAATGGATAGGTCCCTAGGAGCTTTAAGAGTGTTCTATACTATGTTGTAAGCCAATTTAAAGGTAAAGGACCATATCCAAGCTATTTTTTAGTCAGAGAGTATCAGACTTCTCTCCTACCTGTTACTAAACCATAACTCATATTCTGACTGATGCAAGATAGTGAATTGTCATTAGATTGAAATCACAGTTATTCTCACCTTGTCTGGTGTCTGGTTTCTATGATAACACTCAGCTATCATAGAATGCAAGACAGATGTCATGAATAGGTTAATATTTCTTACTCAAAAACAGTTTATGAATTGTTTACTATAAAGTATTGCACATATGTAAAAATAAAAACAAAAAAACAGCACATTGGAATATTTTGATTTCTGAATGGTACAATAAATCCCAGAGGACTGCTGTGACCTATATTACAATGAAACTGCTAATGAATTTCCTAAGCCTAGGTATTCCAAAGTTTCCTGTGTGACATTTGACATTGTTATTAAAACAGATGCTTAGCTTGGAAATTCAAAGGCATTTCTGGACATAAAAATTAAAGGTATGACTAAATAATGACTTTGTTTTCTTAGAGGTACATAAATATAGATTGATAATTATGGAGACTGTGTTGAAAAAGCACTTTGATCTATCAAAGGAGATTGCATTTAAAAGGATCAAAAGTTTTTTTTTTTCTAAGATACACTACATACAAATTTACCTAAGTGCAAGAAACTGGAGTCTTTAGCCAGAACTCATGTAACCTTGCAGATAGATAGAACGGGGTCACCTGAATCAAACAGAGTTTTTCCCTTGTGAATTGTTGCTTTCATTGCGGAGATATTGGTGTTTTTGTCAATCTACAAATGAATCCTTGCAATGAGGGTATTGTCATTGCTTCTAAGTGGTAAGTGACAATGCCCTTATTACTCCAAAGATTTGTGGTTGCTGCAATGGCATATTAATAAAAACAGAAAAATCTCAGCAGTAAAGGACTGATTCACAAAGGGAAATTCACTTTGATTCAGGGGACCCTAACCTATCCATCTAAGGGGCTAACAAAGGGCTCCAGTTGCAGGTAAAAGGTGCAAAACATGACAAAACCAGGACTTACGTAAGTGTTTCAGGTTTAGAAGGAACTTAGTCATAGCATCTATGGGGCTAGGTTGATATGCCTGTCCTGGTGACAGACCCTCTCAGCCAATAATCATGACTTCTGTAGCCAATAACTGCCCTCAGCAGTCACCAGCAGTCCAGATGAGACCACAGACAGGAGGAATAGGGAGAGTTAGGCTAAGGCCACACGTGGCAGGCAACAGCAAAAAAGTCCTGTGACGGCAATATTTTACAGTTTTTCCCACAGTGCTTTTGACAGAGAGTCCACAGGCTTTCTTCGGAGTTTTTGCTTCTGTTGTACCTATAGGGAAACCGCCAGCGTTTCTGTAGGTATAATCGACATGCTGTGATTTCCATAACTGTAACATTTTGGATAACACAACATGTCCTTAGCGCATATTTTTATACAATGTGTGGATGGAATCCCATGTAGTTCCCATCCAATATACAGGAACTGTAAAATGCTGTGTTTTTATCCACCACGTGAGACCATAGCCCTAAAGAGTTTGTACTGTTTGTTAGCCTTTTTCATTTTTATTGTATATTTGAAACATTTTTGTACACTGTTTCTACTGTCTGTACTGCACAGTTTGTACAATACACAAATCGAGTATTTTACAAATATGTGTTTTTAAATGTATAATTACAATGGTAAATGTAGAGTTTATTTTCATGTATTAATATGATTTAATCATCTTAAAAAAAGTTAGTTGTATTGAATCTTAAATATTATAAGCAGATTTTGAAAAGTTGTTACTACTAGAGATGAGCAAAAAGTAAAATGTTCGAGATTCAATATTCGTTTCGAGTAGCCCCTCAATATTCAACTACTTGAATCGAATATCGAACCCTATTATAGTCTATGGGGGAAAAATGCTCATTTCAGGGTTTCAGGGGTAGGCAACATTCAATCAAATTATACTTACCAAGTACACGAGTGAGGGTCGGGCTGGATCCTCCGAGAAGTCTTCTGGGCAGAGCCGACTGCGCATGTCCGCACTACAAGCGGGCATGCGCAGTCGGCTCTGCCCAGGCCCGATGCCTGGCAGAGTGAATTCAGAGCCGGAAGACGCCGCGGGGAAGAAGCAGCATTGATTGGCCGACTGTATAGCATTCGGCCAATCAATGCTGGTTCTGCATCGAACTTTTCCATTCGAATAGCGAGTGGTACTCAATTGAGTACGAGTATTTCGAATACCATAGTATTCGATCAAATATCTACTCGATCGAATACTGCTCGCTCATCTCTAGTTAATACGCATTGTCCTAGGTTACAATAAGTTATTAGCAGAGTGATAACCTATTTTTGCACACTTTTTATTTACAGTAAATGTATAGCTAAATACTGGACTTCTGATGGATCCCCTACCTTCAAGGGTCGTGCCAAGATTTGGTTTCCTATTTTTCCATACTGATGGAGTGGCAGGGAGAACATATGCACCCCATTTATTGTCTCTGGGAGCATTGGCAATAGCTCTGTACAGCATTACCTTGTCCAGCCTCTCTATCCAGACAGGAGAATGGGATCTCTGTTTTTGAGATCGAAACATAAAGTTTTTACCTATTCTTTTATTTTCATATATTGTAAAATATTCCATAATGTGTTGTTATAGAATTGTATTATTTTAAATGATGCAGGTCATTGCAGTGCTCTTGTGGTTTCTGAAAGTTGATTCTTTAGAGTCAAAGCCGTACTTGGTTGCAGTTTGAAATAAGATTAGGTCAAGTAGGTACATACTGTGAATGCCATTGTATAATTCTGCTTGTATTCTTCATTCTGTAGGATGTTTTCTTATAACTCGGTGTTGTGCCATTCTTCAGTTATTCCCTCTAAATGTGTAAATCAATTGGTAGTGGGCGTGGGCGTTATGAGATCAACAATATGTGTCCACATAATCTGCAACTCACAAGGAGAAGGAAGCAACCAGTTGTCAATTTTGTCATACTTTTTCAGGAAGAATGACACAATGCAAACGTACAGTATGAGAAAAGTTGTTGCAAAATTGTTATTTCATTAGAAAAGCAAATATTTGCTAAAACAGTCATGAAACAATTGGCTTGCTTCACATCTGTTTTGGAGTCACTGTTTGGAGAGTCTGTCGCAGAGCCCATCTAAAATTGGCAGACAAAAAAGTCCTACAATTTCAAATACTTCATCTGATCATTTTAGTTAAAAGAAGAAACAAGCGGCGGACATCAGATGAACCTCATTATAGTCAATAGGGTCCCTCTGGCTCCGTTTTAGCAGTCCGTTTGACGACAGTGTACAGTATATACTGCATAGTTCAAGCTAAGTTAAAGAGAACCTTTCACCTCCTGGGGCACATGCGGTTTTATACACTGCTAGAAAGCCGACAGTGCGCTGAATTCAGCACACTATCAGCTTTCATGATCTGTGCCCCCGGTGTAACATCTCTGCCGGTTCGGGCCTCTGCGCCACCCTCTGCTCGCGTCCTGCGGCGCAGGAGGCGTGTGCAGTTTGATAATCTGCTTAAAGTTTTTAGTCGCACTGTGTGAACTCAGCTCTAGTTCTGTGATTGCATTTGCACCACACCCGTCTTCTGCCAATGTTGCCTCTGTCCATTAAGTGTTTGATTTTGTCTTGCCTGTGATTGACAGCTTTCCTTCCTATCAGGTTCAGGGCGGGTTCTTCCTCCCCTATTTAGTCTTGGCTCACAGTCACACTGGTGCCGGTTATTGCCTCTTGCTTCTGGTATCTCTTGCTGTTCATTTACTTGTATTCTAATCCTTGACCTCTGGCTTCCCTACTGACAATTCTTTTGGACTCTGATTTGGCACTGCATCGCTCTACTGTTACCGAACCCTGGCTAGCTGACCTCCCTTTGTTGTTGTTCGTCTTGTCTGCGTTTTGTGTTTCACGTATTCAGGGAGGGACTGTCTTCGTGGTTGTCGCCTATTACCTAGGATAGGGTCTGGCAATAGGAAGGGAAAGCGGGGGGCTTCAGCTTAGGGATCACTGTCCCTTGTGCCCCTTCCTCCAGGGTTCACCAGCAGCTTCTGGGGAATTATCATCTGGCTATTCCCTAACACCCGGTGAAGAGCTATTGGTGCCGATACCGTAGCTCTTCACTGTCATAAGGGCATTTCTGACAGTCAGTCAGGAATGCCCTTGCTCACAGTAGCGTCTATAGCATTGTACTGTGAGAGCAGTGAGGAACGCCTCCCTCCTCTCCTGATAGTACTCATCCATAGACGAGTACTGGGTGGCATTCCTCACTGCTTAGCGTCATCGCTGGGCAGTAAGCAACGCCCCCTCTCACAGTATAGCGCAATAGACACTACTTTGAGGAAGGGCGTTCCTGACTGACTGTTAGAAACACTGTTCTGAAAATGAAGAGCTAAGGTACTGGCACTGATAGCTCTTCACCGGAGGCACAGAACTGGAAAGCTAGCTGCTGTCTAGCGGTGAGTAAAACCACATGTGCCCCAGGAGGTGAAAGGTCCTCTTTAAATAAAGTATAAGTAAATAAGTATCTGAACTCAGATGAGTTACACAAGATTTCCTTTCAAAAGCTTTAACTTTTTTATTTTTCAGTTTACAGAGTCCTCTGGAAGCTGCATTGTTTGTTGACTCCCTAGGGCTTACATTTTGTAGGACAAATTGTGCTTTGTAATGATACCATTTGGCATTCCTTATAATGCAGAAGGAAGATGGAAAAAAAAATTCAGAAAGAAATGAAATTAGAGAAAACAGCATTTGCACAATTTTCTTATTGCTTTTGTTTTTCTATGAAATTCACTGCACAGCCAAAACGATATGTCGTCTGTACTGTATTCTGTGGGTTGGTATGATTAGAGTGACACCAAATTTATAAAGTTTTTTTATTTTACATTTTAACCCCTTAAAAAAGCCCAAACTTTGAATTTAAAATTATTTGGAGTAATCATATTCTGACAC
Organism: Leptodactylus fuscus; assembly: GCF_031893055.1. Classification (NCBI taxonomy): domain Eukaryota; kingdom Metazoa; phylum Chordata; class Amphibia; order Anura; family Leptodactylidae; genus Leptodactylus; species Leptodactylus fuscus. The sequence continues at coordinate 114,602,014 of NC_134268.1, forward strand.
TCATACTTTTTTATACTAGCTTCTGCCCGCAACTTTGTCTGCGGGTTGTTGTTGTTGGTGAAGCGCTAATAATTAGCCAAATGTGGTTGGCGGTGATCCGCCTGCGTCCACGTGCCGGCTCTCTACATCTGTGTATATGCGCAGCAGCCCCAGCTGTATGTACACCCGTATGGAGAGCAGAGCAAGCTGTGATACCGCGCTGCCTCAGCTCACTACATCAGGCAATTTCAATCACAGGGATTGTCTTCTCTGACTGTCCTAGCAGTGTCTGTGTTAGACATGGCTGAATGGCTGCTGGTGAAATTTCAGACAGTTCGCCATTCCCTCCCCCCAGCACAGTCTGAAGAGCATATGTGAATTTGTGTGAGAGTGTCTGAGCAGCTTCTGTGTTAGACATGGCTGAACGGATGTTGCTGAAATATACAACAGTTCTCCCGCCTCCCCCATCCCAGGCAGAACAACAGATTCCCCATCCTACTTAATGAAACTCTACAGTCGATATTCTCCTCTTGGCCACACACAACCTGTATGTTCTGTAGTGTCCTAATCTTGTATGAGAGTCATTTTTCTTCAGCTTTCAGACTGCCCAGCTCCCTCCTGCTTAGCTCCGCCCCCAAATTTGTGTGTAGCTCCTTCCACCACATAGCGTGATCCTATGGGAGGGTTGAAGGGCCTGTGATGACATCATCAAAAGTCCTCAAACATAGTGTGTATCTAAATTCATGCTTAACAGTCATGTAGTGATGTCATTTATTGGGATAAAAAGTAGGCTATGTTTTAATCGGGGTTCCTATCTATGTATGTGCCAAATTTCAGCCTAATCCTGTGTCCTGTCTGTAATGTAAATAATATGACTGCTGCAATGAATATCTTTCAAAATTGACACGTGCCATTCTGTCATTAGGCTTAGCAACCAGAGTGAAAATATCACTGAGTGAGATGGAAAATGAAAAAGAAAATCAAAAATTCTTTAAAAATATATTTAGTTTAAAAACTTGGTTGAAAAAAATAAGTCATTTTGATGGCACATTCCCTTTACAACATCAATGAAATACTGAATACAATACAAAGAAAAAGACCGTGAAAATGTCAATATGTCAAATGTTTTTCCTAAAGGAGAACATGTATGACCTAAATAAATACGGTTTTCTAGTGAGTATAACTGTATGAGGAAAATAGTCTCAAGATGCTGTTGTAAACAGGGAAATAGGGTGAAGATCAACTGACATACAATACACATCATCCCTCATCCAAACAGTAAATACAGACTTCAGTACATACAGGATTGAACTGACCCAGTAGATTACCTAAAGGCAAAATATGAAAAATTCCAAAACAAAACAAATTAATTTGTAACTGATTTTGGAGACAATTGGCAGTATGTTCTATTTTTATGAGCTGATTCAATAATATGTTATTAATAGAGATGAGCGAACAGTGTTCTATCGAACTCATGTTCGATCGGATATTAGGCTGTTCGGCATGTTCGAATCGAATCGAACACCGCGTGGTAAAGTGCGCCATTACTCGATTCCCCTCCCACCTTCCCTGGCGCCTTTTTTGCTCCAATAACAGCACAGGGTAGGTGGGACAGGAACTACGACACCGGTGACGTTGAAAAAAGTAGGCAAAACCCATTGGCTGCCGAAAACATGTGACCTCTAATTTAAAAGAACAGCGCCGCCCAGCTTCGCGTCATTCTGAGCTTGCAATTCACCGAGGACGGAGGTTTCCGTCCAGTTAGCTAGGGCTTAGATTCTGGGTAGGCAGGGACAGGCTAGGATAGGAAGGAGAAGACAACCAACAGCTCTTATAAGAGCTAAATTCCAGGGAGAAGCTTGTCAGTGTAACGTGGCACTGACGGGCTCAATCGCCGCAACCGAGCTTTCCCAGGATCCTGAATGGAATAGACTGTCAGTGTATTCCCGTATACCCGATATATACCCCGATACCCGTTCCAACGGTGTGCCCCCCACCTTCACCCCAGAAATACCCTGCAAGTCCCATAGCAATAGAATTGGGGCTATATACACCCACAATTTTTACTACTGGTATACAGTGCCATTGTCTGACTGGGAATTCAAAGAATATATTGGGAATACAAATACCCTCATTTCTTGCTACTGCCATATAGTGCCAGTGTCTGACTGGGAATTCAAAGAATATATTGGGGTTACGTGCACCCACAATTTTTACTACTGGTATACAGTGCCATTGTCTGACTGGGAATTCAAAGAATATATTGGGAATACAAATACCCTCATTTCTTGCTACTGCCATATAGTGCCAGTGTCTGACTGGGAATTCAAAGAATATATTGGGGTTACGTGCACCCACAATTTTTACTACTGGTATACAGTGCCATTGTCTGACTGGGAATTCAAAGAATATATTGGGGTTATAAATACCCTCATTTCTTGCTACTGCCATATAGTGCCAGTTTCTGACTGGTAATTCAAAGAATATATTGGGGTTACGTGCACCCACAATTTTTACTACTGGTATACAGTGCCATTGTCTGACTGGGAATTCAAAGAGTATATTGGGAATACAAATACCCTCATTTCTTGCTACTGCCATATAGTGCCAGTTTCTGACTGGTAATTCAAAGAATATATTGGGGTTACGTGCACCCACAATTTTTACTACTGGTATACAGTGCCATTGTCTGACTGGGAATTCAAAGAGTATATTGGGAATACAAATACCCTCATTTCTTGCTACTGCCATATAGTGCCAGTTTCTGACTGGTAATTCAAAGAATATATTGGGGTTACGTGCACCCACAATTTTTACTACTGGTATACAGTGCCATTGTCTGACTGGGAATTCAAAGAGTATATTGGGAATACAAATACCCTCATTTCTTGCTACTGCCATATAGTGCCAGTTTCTGACTGGTAATTCAAAGAATATATTGGGGTTACGTGCACCCACAATTTTTACTACTGGTATACAGTGCCATTGTCTGACTGGGAATTCAAAGAATATATTGGGGTTATAAATACCCTCATTTCTTGCTACTGCCATATAGTGCCAGTTTCTGACTGGTAATTCAAAGAATATATTGGGGTTACGTGCACCCACAATTTTTACTACTGGTATACAGTGCCATTGTCTGACTGGGAATTCAAAGAGTATATTGGGAATACAAATACCCTCATTTCTTGCTACTGCCATATAGTGCCAGTTTCTGACTGGGAATTCAAAGAATATATTGGGGTTACGTGCACCCACAATTTTTACTACTGGTATACAGTGCCATTGTCTGACTGGGAATTCAAAGAGTATATTGGGAATACAAATACCCTCATTTCTTGCTACTGCCATATAGTGCCAGTTTCTGACTGGGAATTCAAAGAATATATTGGGGTTACGTGCACCCACAATTTTTACTACTGGTATACAGTGCCATTGTCTGACTGGGAATTCAAAGAATATATTGGGGTTATAAATACCCTCATTTCTTGCTACTGCCATATAGTGCCAGTTTCTGACTGGTAATTCAAAGAATATATTGGGGTTACGTGCACCCACAATTTTTACTACTGGTATACAGTGCCATTGTCTGACTGGGAATTCAAAGAGTATATTGGGAATACAAATACCCTCATTTCTTGCTACTGCCATATAGTGCCAGTTTCTGACTGGGAATTCAAAGAATATATTGGGGTTACGTGCACCCACAATTTTTACTACTGGTATACAGTGCCATTGTCTGACTGGGAATTCAAAGAATATATTGGGAATACAAATACCCTCATTTCTTGCTACTGCCATATAGTGCCAGTGTCTGACTGAGAATTCAAAGAATATATTGGGGTTACGTGCACCCACAATTTTTACTACTGGTATACAGTGCCATTGTCTGACTGGGAATTCAAAGAATATATTGGGAATACAAATACCCTCATTTCTTGCTACTGCCATATAGTGCCAGTGTCTGACTGGGAATTCAAAGAATATATTGGGGTTACGTGCACCCACAATTTTTACTACTGGTATACAGTGCCATTGTCTGACTGGGAATTCAAAGAATATATTGGGGTTACGTGCACCCACAATTTTTACTACTGGTATACAGTGCCATTGTCTGACTGGGAATTCAAAGAATATATTGGGAATACAAATACCCTCATTTCTTGCTACTGCCATATAGTGCCAGTGTCTGACTGGGAATTCAAAGAATATATTGGGGTTACGTGCACCCACAATTTTTACTACTGGTATACAGTGCCATTGTCTGACTGGGAATTCAAAGAATATATTGGGGTTATAAATACCCTCATTTCTTGCTACTGCCATATAGTGCCAGTTTCTGACTGGTAATTCAAAGAATATATTGGGGTTACGTGCACCCACAATTTTTACTACTGGTATACAGTGCCATTACCTGACTGGGAATTCAAAGAGTATATTGGGAATACAAATACCCTCATTTCTTGCTACTGCCATATAGTGCCAGTTTCTGACTGGTAATTCAAAGAATATATTGGGGTTACGTGCACCCACAATTTTTACTACTGGTATACAGTGCCATTGTCTGACTGGGAATTCAAAGAGTATATTGGGAATACAAATACCCTCATTTCTTGCTACTGCCATATAGTGCCAGTTTCTGACTGGTAATTCAAAGAATATATTGGGGTTACGTGCACCCACAATTTTTACTACTGGTATACAGTGCCATTGTCTGACTGGGAATTCAAAGAGTATATTGGGAATACAAATACCCTCATTTCTTGCTACTGCCATATAGTGCCAGTTTCTGACTGGTAATTCAAAGAATATATTGGGGTTACGTGCACCCACAATTTTTACTACTGGTATACAGTGCCATTGTCTGACTGGGAATTCAAAGAATATATTGGGGTTATAAATACCCTCATTTCTTGCTACTGCCATATAGTGCCAGTTTCTGACTGGTAATTCAAAGAATATATTGGGGTTACGTGCACCCACAATTTTTACTACTGGTATACAGTGCCATTGTCTGACTGGGAATTCAAAGAATATATTGGGGTTATAAATACCCTCATTTCTTGCTACTGCCATATAGTGCCAGTTTCTGACTGGTAATTCAAAGAATATATTGGGGTTACGTGCACCCACAATTTTTACTACTGGTATACAGTGCCATTGTCTGACTGGGAATTCAAAGAGTATATTGGGAATACAAATACCCTCATTTCTTGCTACTGCCATATAGTGCCAGTTTCTGACTGGGAATTCAAAGAATATATTGGGGTTACGTGCACCCACAATTTTTACTACTGGTATACAGTGCCATTGTCTGACTGGGAATTCAAAGAATATATTGGGGTTACGTGCACCCACAATTTTTACTACTGGTATACAGTGCCAATTTCTAACTAGGAATTCAAAATGCGCAAGGCTCCCGGAAAGGGACGTGGACGAGGCCGTGGGCGAGGTCGGGGGAATGGTTCTGGGGAGCAAGGTAGCAGTGAAGCCACAGGGCGTCCCGTGCCTACTCCTGTGGGGCAGCAAGCATTGCGCCACTCCACAGTGCCAGGGTTGCTTGCCACATTAACTAAACTGCAGGGTACAAACCTTAGTAGGCCCGAGAACCAGGAACAGGTCTTGCAATGGCTGTCAGAGAACGCTTACAGCACATTGTCCAGCAGCCAGTCAGACTCTGCCTCCTCTCCTCCTATTACCCAACAGTCTTGTCTTCCTTCCTCCCAAAATTCCGAAGCTTTACAGAACAATAACCCAAACTGTCCCTGCTCCCCAGAGCTGTTCTCCGCTCCTTTCATTGTCCCTCAACCTGCCTCTCCACGTCACGATTCCACGAACCTAACAGAGGAGCATCTGTGTCCAGATGCTCAAACACTAGAGTCTCCTCCATCTCCGTTCGATTTGGTGGTGGATGACCAGCAACCCACCCTCATCGACGATGATGTGACGCAGTTGCCGTCAGGGCATCCAGTTGACCGGCGCATTGTGCGGGAGGAGGAGATGAGACAGGAGTTGGAAGAGGAAGTGGTGGATGATGAGGACACTGACCCGACCTGGACAGGGGGGATGTCAAGCGGGGAAAGTAGTGTGGATGTTGAGGCAGGTGCAGCACCAAAAAGGGTAGCTAGAGGCAGAGGCAGAGGTCAGCAGCTTAGGCGAAGCCAGGCCACACCCGGAATCTCCCAAGATGTTCCAGTTCGTACCCAGCCCCGAAAAACTCCCACCTCGAGGGCACGTTTCTCGAAGGTGTGGAGTTTTTTCAAGGAATGCGCCGAGGACAGATATAGTGTTGTCTGCACAATTTGCCTCTCGAAATTGATTAGGGGCTCTGAGAAGAGCAACCTGTCCACCACTTCAATGCGCCGTCATTTGGAATCCAAGCACTGGAATCAGTGGCAGGCAGCAACGGCAGGACAAAGGCCGCCTGCCGTTCACGCCACTGCCACTGCCTCTGCCACTGCCTCTGCCTCTGCCACTGCCACTGCTGACTGTGCTGGCGATGCACTCCAGAGGACGAGCCAGGACACCACTTCATCTGCCTCCGCCACTTTGTTGACTTCTACCTCATCCTCCCCTGGTCCTGTCTTATCTCCTTCTCCTGCACCATCAAAGGCACCATCAGGCGTTTCTTTACAACAACCCACCATCTCTCAGACATTGGAGCGGCGGCAGAAATACACTGCTAACCACCCACACGCGCAAGCCTTGAACGCCAACATCGCTAAACTGCTGGCCCAGCAGATGTTGGCGTTCCGGCTTGTTGAAACTCCCACCTTCCTGGACCTGATGGCAACTGCGGCACCTCGCTATGCCGTCCCTAGCCGTCACTACTTCTCCCGGTGTGCCGTCCCCGCCTTGCACCAGCACGTGTCACTCAACATCAGGCGGGCCCTTAGTTCCGCGCTTTGCACAAAGGTCCACTTGACCACCGACGCGTGGACAAGTGCATGCGGACAGGGACGCTACATTTCACTGACGGCACACTGGGTGAATGTAGTTGAGGCTGGGACTGCTTCCCAAACTGGCCCGGTGTACCTCGTCTCCCCGCCTAACATTCCTGGCAGGGACACGAGAAGAACACCCCCCTCCTCCTCCTCCTCTACCGCCTCCTCCTCCGCCACCCGCCTCCTCCTCCGCCACCGCCTCCTCCTCCGCTGTTAGATTGACCCCAGCTACGAGTTGGAAACGTTGCAGCACTGGCGTTGGTAGACGTCAGCAGGCTGTGCTGAAGCTGATCAGCTTGGGGGACAGACAGCACACTGCCTCCGAGGTGAGGGATGCCCTCCTCGATGAGACGGCAATATGGTTTGAGCCGCTGCACCTGGGCCCAGGCATGGTCGTTTGTGATAACGGCCGGAACCTGGTAGCAGCTCTGGAGCTTGCCGGACTCCAACATGTTCCATGCCTGGCCCACGTCTTCAACCTAGTGGTGCAACGTTTCCTAAAGAGCTACCCCAATGTTCCAGAGCTACTGGTGAAAGTGCGGCGCATGTGCGCCCACTTTCGCAAGTCGACAGTAGCCGCTGCTAGCTTAAAATCTCTCCAGCAACGCCTGCATGTGCCACAACACCGGCTTTTGTGCGACGTCCCCACACGCTGGAACTCAACGTTTCAGATGTTGAATAGAGTGGTTGAGCAGCAGAGACCTTTGATGGAATACCAGCTACAAAACCCTAGGGTGCCACAAAGTCAGCTGCCTCAGTTTCACATCCATGAGTGGCCATGGATGAGAGACCTTTGTGACATCCTACGGGTCTTTGAGGAGTCCACAAGGAGGGTGAGCTCTGAGGATGCGATGGTGAGCCTTACAATCCCGCTCTTGTGTGTTCTGAGAGAATCCCTGATTGACATCAGGGATAACTCAGATCACACAGAGGAGTTAGGGATAGCATCCGATCCGTCACAGCTGGAGAGTAGGTCCACACATCTGTCCGCTTCACTGCGTTTAATGGAGGAGGAGGAGGAGGAGGAGGAGGAGGAAGAAGAGTTGTCCGATGATGTGATGGTGATACAGGAGGCTTCCGGGCAACTTCGAATCGTCCCATTGTTGCAGCGCGGATGGGTAGACATGGAGGATGAGGAGGAAATGGAGATTGAACTTTCCGGTGGGGCCAGAGGAGTCATGCCAACTAACACTGTGGCAGACATGGCTGAGTTCATGTTGGGGTGCTTTACAACCGACAAGCGTATTGTCAAAATCATGGAGGACAACCAGTACTGGATCTTTGCTATCCTTGACCCCCGGTATAAAAACAACATCTCGTCTTTTATTCCGGTAGAGGGGAGGGCCAATCGCATCAATGCTTGCCACAGGCAATTGGTGCAGAATATGATGGAGATGTTTCCAGCATGTGACGTTGGCGGCAGGGAGGGCAGTTCCTCCAGTAGGCAACCAAGTTCTCACCGGTCCACACAAACGAGGGGCACACTGTCTAAGGTCTGGGACACCTTGATGGCACCCCCTCGCCAAAGTGCCGCCACGGAGGGTCCTAGTGTCACCAGGCGTGAGAAGTATAGGCGCATGTTGCGGGAATACCTTTCCGACCACAGCCCTGTCCTCTCCGACCCCTCTGCGCCCTACACGTATTGGGTGTCGAAGTTGGACCTGTGGCTTGAACTTGCCCTATATGCCTTGGAGGTGCTGTCCTGTCCTGCCGCCAGCGTCCTATCTGAGAGGGTGTTCAGTGCAGCCGGTGGCATCATCACTGACAAGCGCACCCGTCTGTCAGCTGAGAGTGCCGACCGGCTCACTTTGATAAAAATGAACCACCACTGGATAGAGCCTTCATTTTTGTGCCCACCTGTGTATAGCACCCCAACATGAAACTCCATGTCTGTACTCAACCTCTCCAATTCCTCCGCATCCTCATACTCATCCACCATAAGCGTTGCACAATTCTGCTAATACTAGGCTCCCTCCAACATGATTTCCCCCAACTCTGCTGGTTAGAGGCTCCCTCCACCCTGATTTCCACCAACTCTGCTGGTTAGAGGCTCCCTCCACCCTGCTTTCCCACAACTCTGCTGGTTAGAGGCTCCCTCCACCATGAATTTGCCCAAACTGGGCTGTTTAGAGGCTCCCTCCACCATGAATTGGTCCAAACTGGGCTGGTTAGAGGCTCCCTCCACCATGAATTTCCCAAAACTTGGCTGTTTAGAGGCTCCCTCCACCATTAATTGGTCCAAACTGGGCTGGTTAGAGGCTCCCTCCACCATGAATTTGCCCAAACTGGCCTGTTTAGAGGCTCCCTCCACCATGAATTTGCCCAAACTGGGCTGTTTAGAGGCTCCCTCCACCATGAATTGGTCCAAACTGGGTTTTTTAGAGGCTCCCTCCACCATGAATTGGTCCAAACTGGGCTGTTTAGAGGCTCCCTCCACCATGAATTTGCCCAAACTGGGCTGTTTAGCGGCTCCCTCCACCATTAATTGGTCCAAACTGGGCTGGTTAGAGGCTCCCTCCACCATGAATTTGCCCAAACTGGGCTGGTTAGAGGCTCCCTCCACCATGAATTGGTCCAAACTGGGGTTTTTAGAGGCTCCCTCCACCATGAATTGGTCCAAACTTGGCTGTTTAGAGGCTCCCTCCACCATGAATTGGTCCAAACTGGGGTGGTTAGAGGCTCCCTCCACCATTAATTGGTCCAAACTGGGCTGGTTAGAGGCTCCCTCCACCATTAATTGGTCCAAACTGGGCTGGTTAGAGGCTCCCTCCACCATGAATTTGCCCAAACTGGGCTGTTTAGAGGCTCCCTCCACCATGAATTTGCCCAAACTGGGCTGGTTAGAGGCTCCCTCCACCATGAATTGGTCTAAACTGGGGTTTTTAGAGGCTCCCTCCACCATGAATTGGTCCAAACTTGGCTGTTTAGAGGCTCCCTCCACCATGAATTGGTCCAAACTGGGGTGGTTAGAGGCTCCCTCCACCATTAATTGGTCCAAACTGGGCTGGTTAGAGGCTCCCTCCACCATTAATTGGTCCAAACTGGGCTGGTTAGAGGCTCCCTCCACCATGAATTTGCCCAAACTGGGCTGTTTAGAGGCTCCCTCCACCATGAATTTGCCCAAACTGGGCTGGTTAGAGGCTCCCTCCACCATGAATTGGTCCAAACTGGGGTTTTTAGAGGCTCCCTCCACCATGAATTTGCCCAAACTGGGCTGTTTAGAGGCTCCCTCCACCATGAATTGGTCCAAACTGGGCTGGTTAGAGGCTCCCTCCACCATGAATTTCCCAAAACTTGGCTGTTTAGAGGCTCCCTCCACCATTAATTGGTCCAAACTGGGCTGGTTAGAGGCTCCCTCCACCATGAATTTGCCCAAACTGGCCTGTTTAGAGGCTCCCTCCACCATGAATTTGCCCAAACTGGGCTGTTTAGAGGCTCCCTCCACCATGAATTGGTCCAAACTGGGTTTTTTAGAGGCTCCCTCCACCATGAATTGGTCCAAACTGGGCTGTTTAGAGGCTCCCTCCACCATGAATTTGCCCAAACTGGGCTGTTTAGCGGCTCCCTCCACCATTAATTGGTCCAAACTGGGCTGGTTAGAGGCTCCCTCCACCATGAATTGGTCCAAACTGGGTTTTTTAGAGGCTCCCTCCACCATGAATTTGCCCAAACTGGGCTGTTTAGAGGCTCCCTCCACCATGAATTGGTCCAAACTGGGCTGGTTAGAGGCTCCCTCCACCATGAATTTCCCAAAACTTGGCTGTTTAGAGGCTCCCTCCACCATTAATTGGTCCAAACTGGGCTGGTTAGAGGCTCCCTCCACCATGAATTTGCCCAAACTGGCCTGTTTAGAGGCTCCCTCCACCATGAATTTGCCCAAACTGGGCTGTTTAGAGGCTCCCTCCACCATGAATTGGTCCAAACTGGGTTTTTTAGAGGCTCCCTCCACCATGAATTGGTCCAAACTGGGCTGTTTAGAGGCTCCCTCCACCATGAATTTGCCCAAACTGGGCTGTTTAGCGGCTCCCTCCACCATTAATTGGTCCAAACTGGGCTGGTTAGAGGCTCCCTCCACCATGAATTTGCCCAAACTGGGCTGGTTAGAGGCTCCCTCCACCATGAATTGGTCCAAACTGGGGTTTTTAGAGGCTCCCTCCACCATGAATTGGTCCAAACTTGGCTGTTTAGAGGCTCCCTCCACCATGAATTGGTCCAAACTGGGGTGGTTAGAGGCTCCCTCCACCATTAATTGGTCCAAACTGGGCTGGTTAGAGGCTCCCTCCACCATTAATTGGTCCAAACTGGGCTGGTTAGAGGCTCCCTCCACCATTAATTGGTCCAAACTGGGCTGGTTAGAGGCTCCCTCCACCATTAATTGGTCCAAACTGGGCTGGTTAGAGGCTCCCTCCACCATGAATTGGTCCAAACTGGGCTGTTTAGAGGCTCCCTCCACCATGAATTTGCCCAAACTGGGCTGGTTAGAGGCTCCCTCCACCATGAATTGGTCCAAACTGGGGTTTTTAGAGGCTCCCTCCACCATGAATTGGTCCAAACTTGGCTGTTTAGAGGCTCCCTCCACCATGAATTGGTCCAAACTGGGGTGGTTAGAGGCTCCCTCCACCATTAATTGGTCCAAACTGGGCTGGTTAGAGGCTCTCTCCACCATTAATTGGTCCAAACTGGGCTGGTTAGAGGCTCCCTCCACCATGAATTGGTCCAAACTGGGGTTTTTAGAGGCTCCCTCCACCATGAATTGGTCCAAACTTGGCTGTTTAGCGGCTCCCTCCACCATTAATTGGTCCAAACTGGGCTGTTTAGAGGCTCCCTCCACCATGAATTGGTCCAAACTGGGGTGGTTAGAGGCTCCCTCCACCATTAATTGGTCCAAACTGGGCTGGTTAGAGGCTCCCTCCACCATTAATTGGTCCAAACTGGGCTGGTTAGAGGCTCCCTCCACCATGAATTTGCCCAAACTGGGCTGGTTAGAGGCTCCCTCCACCATGAATTGGTCCAAACTGGGTTTTTTAGAGGCTCCCTCCACCATGAATTTGCCCAAACTGGGCTGGTTAGAGGCTCCCTCCACCATGAATTGGTCCAAACTGGGGTTTTTAGAGGCTCCCTCCACCATGAATTTGCCCAAACTGGGGTGTTTAGAGGCTCCCTCCACCATGAATTTGCCCAAACTCTGCTGGTTAGAGGCTCAATCCACCCTGATTTTCAAAACAAATGTTGGTGCCAACCTCAACTTACTACAAGGGCCAAATTCACTGCTGGTGACAAGCTCTCCTCACTGCAAGTGCCAAATACACATGTTTCAAGGTGTTTTCCTACTGTCAGAGAGGTGGTATTGAGTGTGTAAAGTGTGTAGTTGTTAGGCTGTGATGTTGGGGTAATAGAGGGTCTTTGGTGTGTTAGATGCCCCCAGACATGCTTCCCCTGCTGTCCCAGTGTCATTCCAGAGGTGTTGGCATCATTTCCTGGGGTGTCATAGTGGACTTGGTGACCCTCCAGACACGGATTTGGGTTTCCCCCTTAACGAGTATCTGTTCCCCATAGACTATAATGGGGTTCGAAACCCGTTCGAACACACGAACATTGAGCGGCTGTTCGAATCGAATTTCGAACCTCGAACATTTTAGTGTTCGCTCATCTCTAGTTATTAACATTATTGATGATATGTGTACAATGACTTCATAGTGTAAGTGTATGTGCAAATAAATGTGTCCTTCTTTAATTGCAGTCAGTATGGTACCATGCTGGAATATTGTCTTGAATTTGCTTTATGAGAATTTAAAGGGTACCTGAATTTTTATCAAAAGTTGTAATATCTGAAAGGTCTTGCTGAAAAGTCTGTTCAATGACTGTATAAGCCTTCTAAACAAATTTAACTCCTTTACGCTGGATTCACACTAGCGTTCGGCACTCCGTTCTCAGGTTTCCGTCTTCTGCATGCAAAAGACGGAAACCTGCCATGCCGAATCCGGCCGTGAGCACCGGTGAGCGTTTTATGCTCTCTGTGGCAAAACCAGTTTCTTTAAACCAGACACAGAGTACTGCATGTCCGACTCTGTGTCCGTTTAAAAAAAAAAAAATGGTTTCGCCGCAGAGAGCATAAAACGCTCACCAGCGCTCATGGCTGGACACCTTTCAAACCCATTCAAATGAATGGGTTTGAAAGAGTCCTGCAGCTTTCCGTCTCCTGCCCTGTTTTGTGCAGGAAAAGAAAACCTGCAAAACGGACTCCCGGGCGCAGATGTGAACAAGCCCTTAGGCTCTTCTCATAACTGAGTTCTTTCATGCTGCTTATCAATTTTGTGGTCCTCCATTGAACCCCTTTCCAACTCTAAGACATCCTTTCTATGAACTGTTGCCCACAACTGCACTGCATATTCCGATAGGGCCACCCTAATGATTTACAAAGTATTGTTACACATGCCCCATAAGTCGATACCCCTTTTAATACATGACAATAGAGATGAGCGAGTAGTGCTCAATCGAGTAGGCATTCGAGCGAATACTACGGTATTCAAAATACTCGTACTCGATCGAGTACCACTCGCTGTTCGAATGTAAAATTTCGATGCAGAACCAGCATTCATTGGCCGAATGCTATACAGTTGGCCAATCAATGCTGGTTCTTCTCCTACCTTTAGAAGTCTTCTCCGTGCAGATTCCCCGAGGCGTCTTCCGGCTCTTCATTCAGTCTGCCAGGCATCAGACCTGGGCAGAGCCGACTGCGCATGTCCGCTTGTAGTGCGGACATGCGCAGTCGGCTCTGCCCAGGCCCGATGCCTGGCAGAGTGAATGAAGAGCCTGAAGACACCGTGGGGACGCTGCAAGGAGAAGACTGCACGGAGGATCCAGCCCGACCCTCACTCATGGACTTGGTAAGTATAATTTGATCGAACGTTGCCTACCCCTGAAACGAGCATTTTCCCCCATAGACTATAATAGGGTTCGATATTCGATTCGAGTAGTCGAATATTGAGGGATATTAATATATCCTTCTGTCCTTAGAAGCAGCCAAATGACATTGAATGCTGTTTAATCTATTCAATGTCAATTGGCTGCTTCTAAGCCAAGGCTGGAGCAAGAGAAAATAATATGTAGAAAGGAGCAAATGAAGGGGTAAATAAGCAAGAGGAAGAAGAGAGAGGCGGTGAAAGAAGAAAAAGAAGTAAGGGAGAGCAAAAATAAAGAGTCACCACACACTATGAAGAGGAGTCTCATTTAGTGCATTGTAACCAAGGTGACCATAATTTCAAGAAACGATCATAAGATCTAGAGGATCAACTCAGAAGTTCTTCAAATCTGGCCAGTTGATTAGTCTTCTCAACCTATTGAGCTACAGGCAGAGCTTATTTTTGTAGCCAGTGGAGGGGAAGAAGGGATCTAACTGCAACCAAGAGATAAGTCACCAGTGTTTTCTTAGACAATTGTACAGGATCCTCATCTGTGGAGATGTAGAGGAAGAGTAAGGAAGGAGTAATCGTGAATTCTGAAAAACCAAGAGAGCGGAAGAAGTCTTGAATGGCGTCCCAGTACAGTTTTATTAATGGGCAAGACCACCAGATATGAAGGTAAGTACAACCAGTGTTTGAGCATCTCCAGCATGCATCAGAGTCTCTCAAATCTTTACAGAGTTCTATACTATTGTGAGAGCAATTTGTAGTGGCTCTCTTGAAATCAAATGCATCTTGAGAAGCCATAAGCCCGTTTCAGGATATAACCAACTTCCTCTTTGGAGAGCGTGATCTGGAGTTTGTCCTCCTACTTGACTAAGTAGGAAGGTTTCACAAGCAAGATAGGGTCCACATAACGATGTAGGAGGTGGGAAGTCTTCCTTAACAGTCCAGTCTTAAAGGCTAGAAGTTTTTCAAACTCTGTTAAATGAGTCAGTAGTACAAACTTCTGACGTAGCATGTCAACTTTGCTTCTTGTGTAATAAGGAGAGAGAAATGTCTGGTACCAAAGCCAATATGTCAGGCAACGATAGGACCCCTTTGTCTGATATGATATCACGCAGAATGAGATGGGATAATTTCATCCACATGGATCCATATTTACCTTCATGTTTGGTCTCGACAAGGTCTGGTAAAAGGCTCAGTGGTAACATATAAGAAGGATGTGGGGGAAGGTCCTGCCCATACTCAGATCAGATAGCCGCTGGGCCTTCTAAAAGAAGGCTAGTTTTCATTCCTTGTCTCCTAGAGGACTTAGTAAGCCAAAGATCAGACAAAATGGTCCAGGGAGGAAGAGACTTCTGTAGTAGGCGAGCCGGAACATGAGACTTAAGTGGGGAGATAAGATCTGTCCACCAGTTCAACTGAACCACTTTATAATACTTCTGTACATCTGACATGCCTATGCCTCCCTCTGACTTTTCCTTGGTTAGCTGAGTCCATCGAATTCTGGGCGTTTTATTCTGCCAAATGAACTTTGTGAATAGCCTTTGTATGAATTTAAAAAAGGTAGGAGGCAGAGCAATAGGAAGCATAAAGAGTCTATATAATATTTTAGTCAGTATATAAGTCTGGATCAGATTTTTCATGCCAAACCAGGAGAGCAATAAAGTAGAATAGGAGGACAATATCTTGGTCAGATCACCTAAAGGTGTCTGAAAATTTGTTGCATAGATATCTTCCAGTTTAGGAGTCAGATGAATGCCCAAGTATTGCAAGGATTAATTAGTTCACGAGAAAGGGGTAGAAGATTTGAGTCTGCTCCAAAGACTTTGGAAGAGTGACATTCAAGACTTCTGATTTAGATAGGTTAGCTTTATATTTTGAGATCATGCCGAAGTTAATGAGGAGTTCCACCAGAGCTGGAAGACCCTCCACTGTGTTAGTAACCACAAAGAGAAAATCATCCGCAAAAGCAGTTGCTTGCAGTGTCATCTCACCCATGGACAGACCTTGAACCCTAAGGGTCTTGTCACACAGCTTGGAGTAGGGTCTCCAGTACCTTAATAAAATAGTGGACATCCCTGCTGTGTTCCATTAGTGATGGTGAAGCTATCTGAGAGATTTCCATTAATCTGTAATCTTGCAGAAGTTTGGGTGTACAAAGAGAGGATGGCATTGATAAATTTGGGTGGAAGGCCAAATTTCTGCAACGTAGCTGTCATAAAGTCTCAATCGACTCTATCAAACACCTTCTCTGTGTTGACCCCTAACAAAACCAGGGGTTGCCTTGTCTGGTTTGCTAGATGTATCAGCGGTAGGAGCTTGGCAGTGTTGTGACAACTCTCTCTTTCCGGCATGAAGCCAGACTGCTCCTCATATTTCGAGGATGGGGTTAAAGGCTGCAATTGTCTGGCTAATATCTTGGATCAAATTTTTATATCCACATTTAGTAACAAGATGGGACTGTAGCTACTGCACATAGCGGGATCTTTCCCTTCTTTGTGGATGAGGGTTATGTGCGCCTCCTGGGCTTGTTGAGGTAGAGAATAAAGAGTAAGAGGAGCGTTGCATAGTAGGGAGAAGTGTGGCATCAATATCTTCTGAAATTTCATGTAGTAAGTCAAGGGTAACACATCTGAGCTAGGGCTCTTGCCCACCGGAAAACTATGGTGCATGTCTGTTAATTCATCCAGGTAAATCGGATATATAATGGAGGAGGCAGAGCCAGGCGAGATAGTTGGTAGTCGCAGGGAAGTCAAGAAATCAGTCACCAGACTCATTCTGTTTTCATGGGACAAGGACTGGTGGTCCTCTTTCAGATTGTACAATCACAAATAGAAGGAGACAAATTATTTCGCAATGGTGGGTGTGGAAGATCATTGCTGTCCTGAGGCCATCTTGATAGAAGAGCTGTAGGACTTGGACTTCTCCCTTCTGATAAGGTTGGTCATGAGTCTTCCACCTTTATCCCCAGGGGCATAAAGTAGCTTCCTAGAGTGAAGATAATATGTGGCTGCCCTGGCACTAAGAACATCCAATAGTTCTTCTCTAAGTTGTAGAAGCTCCTCATGTGCTGATGATACTCGAGATCTCTTGTGGTTCCACTCAATATTGGCGATTTTGGTGAGCAGGTCAGCAACCATTTTTTGTTTGGCCTTCTTGGCTTTAGTGAAGATGGAGATAAAGATGCCTTTGATATAGGCCTTTTCAGACCCCAGAGTATAATAATTGGAGACCCAGAGGGATACAAACATAACAAACTACTGTTACTTACTAGAGATGAGCGAGTAGTACTCGATTGAGTAGGTATTCGATCGAATACTACGGTATTCGAAATACTCGTACTCGATCGAGTACCACTCGCTATTCGAATGTAAAAGTTCGATGCAGAACCAGCATTAATTGGCCGAATGCTATACAGTTGGCCAATCAACGTCTTTGGGCCTGGGCAGAGCCGACTGCACATGTCCGCTTGTAGTGCGGGCATGTGCAGTCGGCTCTGCCCAGGCCTGATGCCTGGCAGAGTGAATTCAGAGCCGGAAGACGCCGCAGGGAGGCTGCATGGAGAAGACTTCTCGGATGATCCAGCCCGACCCTCACTCATGGACTTGGTAAGTATAATTTGATCGAATGTTGCCTACCCCTGAAACGAGCATTTTTCACTATAATAGGGTTCGATATTTGATTCGAGTAGTTGAATATTAAGGGACTACTCAAAACGAATATCGAACCTCCAACATTTTACTGTTCGCTCATCTCTATTACTTACCTATCTCCCAACTCCCCTGGATTCTCACTGCCAGCCATCTTCTGGGACGTCATGTGACCGGGACCCTGCGTCGCGGGTCATAGGACATCACGCAAGTAGGCCGAAGCCTGCCCGAAGACTGGAGAGGTAAGTAACACAGTTTTGTATGTTATCTTACCTCTCCCGGGCCTCCGATTGTTATACTCCGGGGTCCAAAAAGACCCCCGAGTATAATAGTGCTTGTGTGGCCCACGCCGTCACTTATCGATCCTGGCCCCTCGGTAAGTAAGTAGGGCCCATTACCCATCACCGGCTAGAGTAATGTCCTATTAAAAAAAAAAAAAAAAAAATGCAGCAGTAGCGGCTGTCGCCGGGCCCCTAATGTCCCGAGCCCTGTGGCAGCTGCTACCACTGAATGCAGAACTTTAAGACTATGTATGCATGTACTAGTATGTATGCTACATAAGCCATTTTCTGGTTTTAACCTTGCAACCCCTTTAAGTTTGTGGGAAGATCCCCTAAATTGAATCAAATTTTAACTACAGTAATTATATTTTTATTAAAATCAGTATATTCCATTATGTATTGCCATTGACAAAACTATTGATTATGAGACTATTCAAATAAATACAGCACAGAAAACATCTAGTGCCTTACTGGTGATGTCTCTGACTCCACATTTCCTATCATTTCCATTTTGACCAGACCATCTTGACTTCCAGCAGTGACATGTCTCTGTAAGGATTCAACACCGACACTTTCCATCCACCCAACTCATGCACATGTCATGTCATGTCCTTATCCTGCTGCTTCCCCCAGTCATAAAATGTATAATATAAAAAACCCAGTGTGCCACTTAAATTAATAAAGCCTCCGTGAGACCCTTTATTAGTGATCATTAGTAATGTTCTCTGTCTTCTCCTAATTAAAATTTCCAGATAATTTTTATTAATGATGTAATCTCAGAATGAATCATCAATAAAAGATCAGTGGAGATCCCTGCTGATACTAGTATCTTGAAAATGCCTGTATCAGTAATAGTGTTGCTAGTCATGGGGACCCCCAGGGTGGGCCTCATGGAATCTATGGGCCCTGAATGGCAATCCCCTACCCACCTTTCCTGCTGGTTAAGCCTCTGATAGGAATGATTTAAACATAAAAACAATGTGTCAACAATATTAGTTATTTTTTTATATGTTCAATTTATTAAATACTAGCCTCTGCCCACGTCTTCATCAGCGTGTTGTTGGTATAGATGACCCACCTATATTCAGCAAATTACTGTCGTTGATGGTTTGCCTGCTCTGGCGTTTTGGCAGCTCTTAAGCTATCCTACTGCTGAACTTGTTTCTCATGTCATGCCTGTGATTGTTCCAGCATCTCAGAAGCTCGCTGGAATGCCATATAATGAGTGTGTTGTTGGCATTGATGATCCGTCTGCTCAGACATTTCGGCAACTGTCAAGCTGGCCTGTCACTGAACTTGTTCCTCACACCTCACACCGTGCCTGTGATTGTTCCGGCATATCAGCAGCTCGCTGGGACGCCATATAATGTGTGTTGTTGGCATCAATGATCCCCCTCATCTCCACTTGAGGAGAACTCTGTGACTTCTGGCTACCTTCATAGCTCTCATTGTTATTTTCTTTTTCCAGGCATGTTTAAAACTGGCAAACTGCCAATTTGGATTAAAGTTGTTTCCAGTGCAACAGCACTGTCTGGAGCAGATCAGATAATATGCAAATGAATGTACACAATGGACTGAGGATTAGTGTGTGTTTACACATAGATAACAAACCTGGCTTTATCAGAGCATGAGATAAGCTGCTGCAAGAGCACTTTAATATAGTATGTGAACATAAATTCATAACAGTCTTGAAGCCAGGGATAAAAAGTAGCCAATATGTTAATCCAGTTTACAAACTGTCTATGTGCCAAATTTCATTCATATCCGTTCAGCCATTTTTACGTGATTGACTAACAAACTTACAAACATCCAAACTTTCACGTGTCTAATATTACGATATAATATACGATTTCATACTGTTTTAAGACACAGTATTTATATAGATAATGCATCAGACGGTCCCACTTGGAAATGCATTGCATTATTCAGGTGTAGAAAATTAGGAAATGCTGATAAATCGCCAATGATTACCATACATAACAGCGTTGCTGTGTTCACTTTATTTTACATATTATTTTGTCAAAAACTCTTAATAACCATGTTTGCCTAGTAAGAGATGAATCCCTTCCCTTTTTCATGGATTCCTTTTAATGCTTTTCTTGACACATCACTGTAATTTGTTGTAAATATATACAAATGAATAATCAGCAATATTTTCTTGAAAGCAAAAAAACATTAGTGCGATCAGATTTTTAAAATTACATCATTTTATAATTTTAAATCTCATATTTTCTTGGATACATTTAAAATGGCCTTTCAGAACGCTGATTTCAAGGTATATAATGGAGTGACCTGTCTCAGAAAAATGATGTCCCTCCGGCATGCAGTAATTTTAGTCTTGATGATGAGTTATAGTGTGTCTGTGCAGATTTATTCTAGTTTGTAACTTTTGCCTAGTCTCAAGAATATAGCATGCATTTTATTCCTATTAGTGAGCTATATGTGGAATACCCAGAGCCTTGCATTGTCAAATCCTTTTTTCTTAATGGTAACATGTCACATGGATTCCTTTTCAGAATGTACAGTATTATATTATTTTATATTAAGAAATATTTTACTTGCTGTAGAAAAACAACAGTATTTCATTTAAGTACTGACAAATAGTATGAATTACATATGAAAATATACCCCATTTTTAATTATTTTTACGCCATTTGATTCTTCTGCAAAAGCAATCCTAGCATTTGCATCACTGCATGAAGGAATCATGAATGTCTGCTGCTAGCTGTGAAGCTGGGGTTACACAGACAGCTGTGATCGTGAGAAAATAAGCATAGGTATACATTGTCAAGTAAAAGATGTATGGAAATGTCATAGGATTTTCATGTCATGCATAGCAATTTCAGGAAGAAAGACATTTCTTGAGAAAGTTGAATGCAAACTTCTTGAAACATCTTTAGGCCAAGGCCCCACGTTGCAGAAACATGTTTTTGGGTCATGCATAATAATAATAATAAATTTTATTTATATAGCGCCAACATATTCCGCAGCGCTGTACAATTTGTAGGGTTCAAATACTGACAGATACATAACAAAGAACATCATTTCACACAATGGGACTGAGGGCCCTGCTCGCAAAAGCTTACAATCTATGAGGTAGAGGGGGTGACACAAGAGGTAGCAGGGGCGGCATTGCTTGTACAGTATTCAGACAATTTTGTAATAGAGGTTACTGTCATTACACAAACAAAACTTTATGAGCCATCACTAGTGGTGTCCTGTAACATGTGGATGGAGCTTGGACAGATAAAATTAGCCTGAGATGGCATCATATCATGTGGGGTAATGTGGGAGCGGGGACAGAGGAAGGTTAAATTTTGGGGATTCTAATTATAGTACGGAAGGGTTTACGTTAGAAATTGTGATAGGCCTGTCTGAAAAGATGTGTCTTTAGTTTGCGTTTGAAACTGTAGAAATTGGGAGTTAATCTGATTGTCGGGGGTAGAACATTCCAGAGAAGTGGTGCAGCTCGGGAGAAGTCTTGTATACGAGCGTGGGAGGTTCTGATAATAGAGGATGTAAGTGTTAGGTCATTGAGTGAGCGGAGAACACGGGTTGGGCGGTAGACAGAGATGAGGGAGGAAATGTAGGGAGGTGCAGCATTATGGAGAGCCTTGTGGATGAGAGTGATAAGTTTATATGTTATTCTATAATGAATAGGTATCCAATGTAGCGACTGGCACAGACCCGAGGCATCACTGTAGCGTCTAGCCTGATAGATGAGCCTGGCCGCTGCATTCAGAATAGATTGTAGAGGGGAGAGTTTAGTGAGGGGAAGACCGATTAGTAGGGAGTTACAGTAGTCAAGGCGAGAATGAATCAGAGAGATAATAAGCACAGCAGAAAATTATGCTGCAT
Organism: Leptodactylus fuscus; assembly: GCF_031893055.1. Taxonomy (NCBI): domain Eukaryota; kingdom Metazoa; phylum Chordata; class Amphibia; order Anura; family Leptodactylidae; genus Leptodactylus; species Leptodactylus fuscus. Next base: position 114,623,634 of record NC_134268.1, read on the forward strand.
ACATGAAAAAGAAAAAAAGCATTTTTGCTGCATTTTTTTTCTGCAGCAATTTTTAGCTGCATTTTGCTATGTGGGGCTTTGGCTCTACATCAGACTCTGCAGACCATTTATATAAATACAGCATAGGAAACATTGAAGGACTTAAAGGTGATGTCTAGAACCTTACTCGTTCACATGCTTGCTGCCTCTTCCATCGCTTACTGATTGTATGTGTACTTGTACTTTGAACCTGTATTGCCCTCATTTGCACCATGTTGATCAGTATTGGAATCTATCACTAAAAGTCAGCATGGGTTTTTGGAGTTTGGGTGTGAGTCATGCCAGTACGGGGGTGATGTATCATTTGGACTAAATTGTAAAATTGTGCTTTCAATAGGACAACTTTAATAAACTTTGTGGCCCCTTTTGTTAAATTTGTTGCATTTTGGGACCTGAAAATCAGACTGGAGGACTGTTTAACAGTGGTTACATAATAATTATCAGTGGTTTATAATTATGAGGTCCGTTGAGCGTGTGCTGCTTTTAATCCTTTCCTGACATCCGCCGTACTAGTACGGCGCATGTCAGGTGTGCAACTTGGGAGCAGGGTGGCCACCATAGCTGCCAGCTGTCTACTGCTTTACGCAGTAGACAACCGGCGCTAATGTCTCCGATCGGTCCGGGGGGGCATTAACTCTTCCAACACCTTGGTAAAAGCTGACCAAGGCGCCATTTTCCCGGCGGCACATGGGAGCCTCCATTTTCTTGGTGATTGCCAGCACCCGGAGTAAGCTCCGGGCCCGACGTCACGTTACTATGACACCCGGGAGCCTTGTGAAGGCTCCCCGACTTGTCATTAGATTGCTTCTATAGCAGGCTATGCTACATAGCCTGAAATAGAAGTCCTGGTATTTTGCAATGCATTAATGATCAGACATCATGGGGTTCAAGACCCCTAGGGAGTCTAATAAATGCAAAAAAAATTTTAAAAAAGTAGAAATATATTAAATTTTTTTTTTAAAAGTATTAAAAATTCATATCACCCCCTTTCCCTAAAACACATCTAAAAGTAGTTAAATACTGTGAAACACATACATGTTAGGTATCCCCGAAATCACCCAGTCTATAAAGCTATCTAAATATTTTTCCTGTATGGTAAACGCCGTAGCGGGAAAAATAGTCAAAAGCGCCAAACCGCCGTTTTTTCACTGTTTTGATTCTGATAAAAAGTGATCAAAGCAATAGCATTTCCCAAAAATTGTATAACTAATATGTACACCTGGCCCCGCAAAAAAAGACACTCTATACATCCCCGTATATGGACATATAAAAAAGTTATGGCTGTCAGAATATACTGTAGCGCCTTTTAGAAAAAAAAAATTTAACACAGTTTTGGATTTTTTTTTTTAAGGAGTTAAAATGTAAATAAAACCATATAAATTTGGTATCCCCAGAATCGTACTGAAACACAGAATTCAGGGGACATGTAATTTTGGCTGCACAGTGAACGCCGTAAAACCGAAGCCCGTAAGAAAGTTGCAGAAATGCATTTTACTTCAAATCCACCCCATTCTGAATATTTTTCCAGCTTCCCAATACATTATACAGAATAATTAATGGTGGCATCATGAATAAAAATTTGTCCTGCAAAGATTAAGACCTCATATGGCCCTGGGAGCAGAGAAATAAACAAAAACGAAAATCAAAAAATGCCATCGGCGAGAAGGGGTTAAACTGAAATCGGTCAAGGAAGAAATCCTCTGTACAAGACTTCTTCCTCTTTCGATTTTCATCAGATGTGAATATAGCCTTATTTGTATAAGCTAATTTGTATGACAATTACTAGATTAGCACTGTTGTATGCAGGCTCAGACTGGACCATTGGGGGAATCACTATCAGTAACAGTCCGAATTAACTTCCCTGCTTCTGCACACTGCAGTCTTCCTCTTCAACCCCCAGGGAATCCCCGTGCAGCACACATTATGTTGCAATGACCACATGTGCAATACACAACTCCCCTATCCATTGAAGAGGCCATTATATTGTGGGAGGGTCATTAAAGTCTGCAGGAAATTAAGGGAGGAGTATTAAAGGTATAGTTTTTTTATGACCTGTAACTGATCTGTAGGGGGCCGTCACCCAGCCTCTGGACTTCCAGCTCTTGTCCTGTACACAACGCATGGCCAGAAGCAGAAAACTCTGTCCAATGTATAGCATTCTGGAAACTTCATTGTATCAGGTGCCCAGATGCTAAGCAGACTGAATTTTCTGGTGTCGGCCCCCTACCAATTAGGTATTTCTCCGGCCTCAGGATAGCCCATAAAAAAGTAAGTGTGAACAACCCCTTATTTCTGAAACTTCTGTACATAATTGGTCTCAGCGGCAACATGAGGCTCAGGACTCCTGGTAAGAAGGTGCTCGCATGATTGAATGGACACTGGTGGTGGACAAGTGAGTGCTGGGGACAGGCGAGCATGCTTTTATTATTATTATTATTATTATTATTATTATTATTATTATTATTATTATTTTATTCCCTACATGGCTTGCTTCAATTCTTGAACAACCTCTTTAAAGTGCTTATTCATCTTTCTGATACTGATGGCCTGTCCTTATAATAGGCCATCAATATTACATCTTCAGGTTCCGACAGCCAGGACAGCCAACTTCAGATCTATTTTTCCAGTGTGGTTATAGGGAATGTTAACAATTCCAGGAGCCATGCTGCTCACTACTGGGTGTATAGGAGGGTCTGGGTAGTACATTGCCTATAATCTTGCTGTCTTGGTACAGCTGATTGGTCCTAGTGGTGGACCCCTAGAAACAATCCCAGTCTGACACTGACAGTATGGGGAATTATCTTTGTATTGTATACTTGTATGGAAAGATAGAGCTAGAGATAGAATTAACTTATAGAATTGCTATTGATTTGAGCATTTGACATTTTCTTTACTTTATTAGTACATATCTGGCTTCTTTGTATAGACACTACTAGGACAAGCATCAATATACAAATGTGTAAGGAGTCAGACTAGCAAATATATCAAAATTCTTTTCTACATTGATATTTTTTTTTTTGAATCGACATTTATTTGGTTTTTTTTACATGACATTTGTAAAAGAACAAAACAGAAAATATCAGGATATCACCAATCTAATATCAATCACTGCAAATTGTATGAAAGGACAAATATCCAAAAGGAAGAGAGACATAAACATAATAAATGGTTAATAAACCATAAACATCAACAATGTTTCAACTAGTGAGTAATGAGATACAAGGCGTCCAAACACTATCTGTGTCATTCTGCAGACTTACGTCTAATAAGGGGCTATTATCAAGCCTAAGCGAAGGAGGGAGTCAGAGGTCAAGAGAGGGAGTAGAAAAGGTGTGGAAAGGAAGAGGAAGAGGGGGGAAAGTAAAACAGGGTAGTAGAGACAAAAGAAAGGAGACAAAGAAGGAAAATAAGACATACCACAATCATAGAGGAAGAGAGAAGAGAGAGTAGTAAGATAAGAGAGCAAAATCAAAATCATGAAGTATTAGAGCGGAAAAACAACTGCATCTAAGCAGGAGTGTTATCAATCGATTGTCCCATCCCAAGTTTCTCTAATGTTTATGAAGAATCCAGGGAGTCCAGGTCTTTACATATCGGTCATGAGAACGTGTTGACCAGCACATCAGTTCATCAAAACGCTTCACCTGATTGATCTTATCTAACCACAACGAAAGAGGGGGAGCAGTAGCATTTAGCCAGTATAGAGGTATGAGCGATCTCGCGATCGTCAGCAGATGAGTAACCAACCTATCTTTACCAGGTTGATAGTCTCCAGAAGGCAAGAAGAGGAAGACCGTTTCGGGTGTAAGTCGAAAATATGGGTAGCTGACAGCACAGATTGTGTCTTGTATCTTGTCCCAATAGTCGCGGATGAGTGGGCAGTTCCACCATATGTGTAAGTAAGAGCCTTCATCAGACTGGCACCTCCAACAGCGATCAGAGTCTTGTAGGCCCTTACTATGTAGCCAAACCGGGGTTCTGTACCACCGAGAGACCAATTTATAAGTACTTTCCTGTAGCCTAATGCATGGAGAAAAGCCATGTGAGTGTGATAAAACAGTATCCACCTCGTCTTCAGTAAGGGTATATTGCAGTTCCTTCTCCCACGCTATAACAAACGGAGGTTTGTAGGGTCTGTGTGGATCCACAAAGCGGGTGAGACAGTGTGAGATTTTCCTCAACATCTTCGTTCGTGAGAGAAGAAGTTTTTCAAAGTCCGTCAAGGTTGTGCGGAGCGAGAACTGATGTTGCAATTTAGAAAACGCCACTTGAAGATGTCGCTTGTGGAGAAATGTGAAGTGTTCGTCTGGCACTAAGGCGCAAATGTCTTCCACCGACATCACGCCTGAAGAAGTAACAATGTCTTTGAGTGAAAGGCCGCGGAGTCTGTGCCACAAGTCCCTGTAGGCTTCTGGATGAATACCAAGTAGGTAGGGCAACAGGTTCAAGGGCAGAACTGGAGAGGGAGGTGGAAGCAACCTGTCCATCAGATCTGACCACAAAACATTAACGTCTGGTAACAGCAGGCAAATATCTGTCTTCTGTGGTTTGATCGGACGAGGAAACCATAAGGACACAGCAAGTGGGGTCTCTAAGCCCTTTTGCAGCAGCGAGGTCGGGATCAAGGACGTGAGTGGGAATGCCAGATCAGCCCACCAGCTCAGTCGAATAGATGTGTGATATTTCCGCAAGTCCGGTAAGCCTATTCCACCTTGTCGTTTACGTTTAGTCACTTCTTGCCACGAGATCCTAGGCGTTCTGTGTTGCCATATAAAACCAGTGAGGAGACGTCGGACAGACTGGAAGAACGCCTCTGGAAGGGCTATAGGGAGCATCGCCATTCTGTAAATGAGCTTAGGAATAAGATAAGTTTTCACTAAATTCTTCCTGCCAAACCACGACAAGGGGAGGTCCTCATAACTGGTAAGAGAGCGCTTTAGTTCCTCTATTAGGGGTGGAAAATTTGCGGCAAATAAGTCTTCTAACCTCGGTGTTAAATAGATTCCCAGGTATTTGAGTGGTGTTCTGGACCACTGGAAGGGGGTAGAACTCTTCAGTGCTGATACCACATTAGAAGGGAGCGTTATATTTAAAACTTCCGACTTTGAGAAGTTTGCCCTGTAACCTGACAAACAGCCAAACGCCTGTAGTATATTCATAAGAGCAGGTAAGCCTTCAGTAGGGTTCGAGACGACAAACAGCATGTCGTCAGCATACGCTGTTGATTGAAACATCTGATCATTTACGTGGATACCAGAGATGGAGTCGTTCTGCCGCACCGCCTGTAGAAGTGACTCCAATACTAGTACAAAGAGCGTGGGGGAGAGTGGGCACCCCTGACGGGTTCCATTGGTAATTGGGAAGCTACTCGAGAGCGTACCATTGACCCTCAGTTTTGCCGTAGGTTGTGCGTACAAAGACAGGATTGCTTGAATAAACTGTTCTGGTATGGCAAATCTGCGTAGCGACTCCACCATAAAGTCCCACGCAACCCTGTCGAATGCCTTCTCAGCATCTACGCTGAGAAGGGCCAACGGGATTCCTCTAAGACGTGCAAGTTGGATTAGCGGAAGTAACTTAGCAGTATTGTGTCTGCCCTCTCTCCCAAGTATGAAACCAGACTGTTCTTCGTTAATTAAGAGGGGGACCAGTGGTTGTATTCGTTTAGCTAGTATTTTGGCCCAGAGCTTGATATCCAGATTTATAAGCGAAATCGGTTGGTAGTTGCCGCAATTGGTATGATCTTTACCGTCCTTCGGAATAAGCGCAATATGTGCTTCCTGCGCTTGTCGTGGCAAGGTGGCACCGCCCATCAGCGAGTTACAGAGAAGCGACAATTGAGGGAGCAAGGTCTTAGCAAATGTCTTATAATATACCAGCGGGAGGCCGTCTGGGCCAGGACTTTTACCCGTAGGGACACTGCGTATCGCATCCTCTACTTCTTCTAGGGATATCGGTTGAGACAGTGCCGCAGTATCAGTAGGTGGGAGAGAAGGCAGTGACAAGGAGTCAAGAAAGTCACGTATCATTGAAGGTCTAGCGGTGTCAGAGGCAGAGGCGGTGTGCAAACTGTACAGAGTTTTGTAGTATGAGACAAATTCCGCTGCTATGGCTTCAGTGGATTCATGTGTTTTCCCATCTCTACCTTTAATAACCGCTATAAAAGATTTCTGTCTCTCTTTTTGGACGAGCAGCAAAAAAGTCAATGGTACCGCACACTCTAAAATTATATGTGGTATAAGGTATTATCCAAGATATTATCATAAAACCTGCTGACAAAGGGGGAGCTCTGGTTGTAATGGATAAAACATATTATCTTGAAGAGATTAAACGTCAACTTAGGGATTCTGACACCTACCAACCCCTATCACACAATCCCACCCCACAAATTGCCAGACAGATACATACTACCCTTACCAGTTATTTACTTGAAGGTATAATTGACAATAAGACAGCTGAGTACTTAACGAACCATCACCCAATCACTCCTGTATTTTACACATTACCCAAAGTCCACAAAAATCTCAATAAACCTCCTGGAAGACCTATAGTCGCCAGCACTGATTCTATTCTTGCCCCATTGGCTAAATTTTTGGAAAAAATTCTTACTCCTCTAGTTCATACAACCCCCTCCTTTCTCTTGGATACCTCCCACTTCATGGAGACCCTCAGGGCTGTATCTCCATGCCCCAGTAACTCCTATTTAGTCTCTTGGGATGTAACCAGTCTTTACACATCTATCCAGCACAGTAAAGGTATCCAAGCGGTTAGACGATTTCTCCTCTCAAACAATATCACCGGTAAACATTTGGATTTATGTTCTGATTTATTACACCTAATCCTCCATAACAATTTTTTTCTTTTTGCGGATGATTTATTCTTACAAATTCGTGGGACAGCCATGGGCTCTAATGTAGCCCCACCATACGCCAACATCTTCATGCATATTTTTGAACTCGATCATGTATATTCCAACACACTATTCCAACAATATTCCACATATTGGCACCGCTATATTGACGATATTTTTTGCATCTGGAATGGTCCCCTGGATTCTCTACTTTCCTTTCATGACAATTTGAACAGTATATACCCCGAATTACAATTTACCATACACTTTGACCAAACCAAACTCAATTTTCTGGACACTTGGGTTCTCAAAGATCATACAGGCAACATAGATTTTGACTTGTACCGTAACAGTATTCTATCCTACACCAGTAATCATCCCCCCAACACCAAGAGATCGCTTCCCATCTCCCAATTCCAAAGGGTCAAACGAATAGTTACCAATCCACAGACTCAACATCAACGCTTGACTGAAATGTCCGAACGCTTTACCCAAAGGTCCTGCTAAGGTCCTAAAGGAGGCCCTTACTTATCGCCCCAGTAATAGTAAAACCACTCACCACACCACTATAAGAATTCCATTTGTTCAAAAATTTCATCCCCTTTCACGAAAAATTAATGGAGTGGTGGCCTATCCTAGGAAGAGCACTTCCTCATGTGGAGGCATTCAAACATCCACCTCTTACCAGCTTTAAGAGGGAAAAGAACTTAAGGGACTGTCTTGTTAAAGCCGACTTCGGGACTACAAAAAAGGTGTCCAGACAAACTTTTTTATCTACCAGCAAAACAGGGACATATCCATGTCTACATTGCATTCAATGCTCTGCAGTAATAAAAGGTGACCATTTCCTACACCCCCATTTGGGACGTAGATTTCCCATTAAGGAATTTTTCACATGTGACTGTTCCTTCATGATATACCTTCTCAAGTGTCCGTGTGGCTTACTCTATGTTGGTGAAACAACCCAACATATACGTGACCGAATTTCCAAACATAAGTCTACTATTAGAAACCATGTGGACTCTCTCCCAGTTCCGGCACACTTCAGCCAAGCGAGACACAATGTATCGCAGTTACGCTTCCAAGTCATAGAACATGTTCCTCAACCAAGGAGAGGAGGCAACCGAATAGCGATGCTTAAACAGCGAGAGTCCTTTTGGATACACTCGCTTAACACCATTGAACCTATGGGACTTAATCGAGCATACGATCGTACCTACAAATATTAATGTCATTTATATTGTCCTCTTTGGTTTGTCTCCCCACTTATTTTTTCTTTGAGTTATAAGTTGTAAGCAGAATGTGATAGGGTGTTGCTGACACTTTCCTTGCTTATTATTTCTTTTTAGGCTTAAGCGGACCTGACCTGTTACCCCTAGCAACGTTATATACTAAGATGTTTATTTTTTATTTCTATTCCAATTAACATATTTCTTTATTTCCTTTTCAGACGAAATGACAACCCTTCGCCGGCAATGGGTATAGTACAGATATACGGTAGCATAAGATAGCTCCCCCCTTGTTTTTTCTTGTATTGGTATTTTTATTGTTTAAATTTTTTTAGACTATTTGCCCTATGCCATTTATCCCCACCATGTAATTTGTTTGTATGTTTGTTAAGGTCTTTTCTCTATATTCTCTTTCTATATTTTATTTATTTTACTTTCATTTCCTTCTATACAATCAGCCTGTGGTTTTTTTTTTTTTTTTCCCCCTCTTTCCTTTACTTCCTTGCATTCCACTGTGGAACACATCACCATCTTTATTACATCACTTCTGGTTTCTTACCTTGGCCCTGGTGGAACACATCAGTGGAACACATACCTCACTTCCGCTGATGTCAGTTCCTGTCGGCATCCCTCTAGGTTATCACATACCATAGCCTCTATGTCAGCCTATTCTGGTTTATACCCTTAATTTTCCATTTCAACCTGCCCTTTACCCTCTGATTTTCATATATTCTTGGCTCTCTTATCCTCCATATTCATACATACTCTTCTCTCCTCCTATTCTTCCTTGCGTTCCACTGTGGAACACATCGCCATCTTTAATACATCACTTCCGGGTTCTGACCTTTGGCTCTGGGCGGGCTCACACTATTTAAACCCCACTTTTCCACAGTACTGTTCATGCCTTGACACTTATACTGATCCTGCTACCACACTAGGTAAGACTTCATCCCCTTTAGACCTCCACCTTTCAGTGTTCCATAGATTCAGCTCTCCATACCTCTGGCTATTTTCCATGCTCCTCATCCTCTCCCTTATTTACACGCTGGCTTGTTCTCTATCCTATTTCTTGACATCATATTTACCTCCTGTGTTTTGTCCTCATCACATCTTGTCTCTGTAAGATTGATCTGGCTTACTTCTGTTCTCTATTCTTTTATTTTAATTCCTTTGTCTTTTGTTATATAGTTCTCTGTTGTTACTTCTTGGCAAATTTATGTTTATGTACTCTGCTTGTACTATGACGCTATATTTGACCATATCTGACATGTTATTGATTTATACCTGTGTTTATTGCTCCTAGATCGTCTGATGAAGGTCTAAGGACCGAAACGTCATATCCAATTGATCTAGCCTGTCTTTCTATGCCAATATTTTGCATTGTGTCAAAAGGCGTTAACTATATTGTAAAATAAATCTCTATATTCCTTTGATCACAAAACAGTGTGTGCAGCAAAATCTATTTTCTCTTTTTGGACGAGGCGGGTCATCAGTTTCCCCCCTTTTTCGCCATGGGCGTACAAGAGTTTCCTGAACTGCATATGGTGTTTCGCAGCCCGTATGTTTAGTAAGTCTAGCAGCTTGTTTCGTAGCAGGCCGAGTTCAGCTAGGCAGGAAGTCAAAAGAGATTGTTTATGTCGTCGTTCTAATAAAGAGATGCGGTTTAGCAAATCATCTAAGTCCTTCTGTCTCTGTTTTTTAACCTTTGATGCGAGGGCCAGGAGTACCCCCCTCATAAAGGCCTTATGTGCTTCCCAAACAATCGGATAGCTCACAATCGGATAGCTCAAGGCAAAATATTCTTCCAGACTACTGGAGAGAGATTTGACATTGTCCTCAGAGTCGAGCAATGTTTCGTTCAATTCCATGTCCAATCTGGTTTTGGCAATCGCTGAAGAACAATCTGGACATGAACTGGAGAGTGGTCAGAAATTGTGGAAGAGCCTATATAAGATTTTATAGCATGCAATATCAGACAGTCCGAAACAAAAATATAGTCCAATCTATGGTAATTGGGAATGGAAAAAAAAGGTATAATCCTTTACTGTAGGATGATGGATTTGCCATATATCCAATAAACGTAAATCCTGGAGAGAGGTCAGTAGTCTGCGAATTGCTCGTTGCGAGATCTGTTGGCGGGAGGAAGAGGAAGAGTCCAAAGCATGGTTCAGAGCCACGTTTAAATCACCTCCTAACACTATCGTGCCCTCTGCGAACGTCTGTAGAGTTTGTAAAGCTGCCAGAAGCCAAGCGATTTGACCGCTGTTAGGAGCATAAAAGTTAGCGAGAGTGACTTTTTCCAGTGCAATAGTGCCCTTGAGGAGCAATATCCTGCCCTCTGAGTCCATATAATGTCCAGTGCAGACAAAAGGTACATCACGGTGAATCAATATCGATACTCCCTTAGAGGCCGATGTGGGATGAGGGTTATGAAAACACTGAGTATACTGGGTTTTAGGAAACTTCGGAACATTTGCTCCCTTAAAATGTGTCTCCTGCAAAAATATCAGTCCGGCTTTAGCTTTACGAAGGAATAGCTGAACATGTCTTCTTTTTTGTGGGGAATTGAGCCCTTTCACATTGTAGGACACGCAGTTGATTTCCGCCATCTTCGGTCAGACTGTGTTATGAGAAGATAAGGGAGAGAAAAAGGGAAGATAGAAGGGGGGGGGAGGGGGGGAGGTAGGGCAACAACACAAGCTAGGGCAGCGAAGAAGGAAACAAGAGGCGATAAAGCGGACAAACAGAAAGGAGAGATAAATAAACAGAGGGAAAAGTGGAGTAGTGCGCCTCCACTTGAGTACACAAAACCCAAAGAGAAGAACAGTCACTCTACCTCTAACGTAGAAAGTCTGAGCCCAGACAACAGTAGTGTATCAGGACAACGGGGGTGAAAAATGAACCAGATCGGAACGGGAATGCATACCACCAAGAGATAAAATACATTGAAACCATCAGTCTGCAACCATATTGCGAGTAATTGCAAAAAGAGATAAGGGGTGGGGAGAGAACAGGGGAACTAGAGCAAAAGATGAGAGGAAAGGGAGTATTAGAGGAAAGTTAGGAATATTCAGAGTAGTGAGAATTGGGTGTCGAGAGAAGAGAAAAAATGAAAGAAGGTGTGAGAATAGAGGCAGGGTAGCGAATCAGGCTGGAGAGGTGAGGGAGGGTGCAGAAAGTTATGAGGAGAAGAGGCATGAGATTGAAATGGGAATAGACAACAGTAAGAGCAAAGAAAAGCTAAGAGGGGAAAGAAGAGAAAGGAAAAGAAGAGCATAGCTAAGAAGACAGAAAGAGGGGAGTGGCAAAGAGGCTAGAAAGGATAAAGAAGGGAAAGGAGAAGGGAGGGAGATAGGAAGAGAGAAGGAACAGGGAGGGAAGGGAGTGAAAATAAAAGAAGAGCATGTGAAAGGGAAAGGATGGGAATACAGAAGATGGGGGGAGAAAGAGAAGAGGGAACAAGAAGCCGGAGGCGAGGAGAGTAGGAAAGGGGAGAAAGGGAAAGAGAAATGCGTCCGACCTGAGCCCAGGGAGTCTTGTGTGAAGAAACCATGTGCGATCCTGGAGGGAGAGAGTCCTTCAGTCCTTCACTGGCGTAGAACGGGTAGAGAAGGTCCCAGGGTGACGAATCAGAGCTTTATTCGCTTTTGGAGTGCCTAAGCGGCGCACATTTCTAAGCGAGTCCTGTGGATATGGAAGCGTTGCAGGCACAGGGATAGAATCTTCCTGTACTGGTAGCCATGAAGGAATAGCAATAGGGGGGCAGTATTTCCCATAACTGATCTAAATCCTGTGGGGAATGTACTGCATAACGTTTACCACCTTTCATTATAGAGAGTCCAAAAGGGAATAGCCAAGCATAACATATTCCTAGCGACTTCAATTGATCCAGTAGCGGTTTGAGAACTAGTCGCTTTTGAAGCGTAGATGGGGCTAAGTCTTGGTATAGCCTTATAGTGTGCACCTCGTAGGATAAGTCAGATCTGTCTCTGGCCGCCGTTAGCAATTGGGTTGTGTGAGCCAAGGACAGCAAAGCACAAACTACATCTCGCGGAGGCTCTTCAGGACTTGGCTTAGGCCTCACGGCCCTATGCACTCTCTCCACCGCCATCCCAGCAGCCACCTCAGCTCCCAACAGCAGGGTAAAGATGTCCGCGGTAATGCTCGGTAGCTGTTCCGGCAGGTAAGTTTCGGGCAACCCTTGTATGCGGAGGTTTCGTCTGCGGTTCCTATTCTCTAGGTCTTCTAATGTTAGGTATGTATTATTCAGGTGCGCCGTGTGCATATCTAGGCGTTCTGTCACACAGGATGTAGTCTGCACCAGCTCATTATGGCCTCCCTCCACCGCATCAACTCGCTGGGTAATACGATCAAAATCCGCACGGAGTGCGGCTAATTCTGCTGTCATCGGGGCTAAGGCTTGGGTAAGTAAGCGTTTTAAATAACCCTTAGATATGGGTGCAGTGTCCTCCTCGTTAGCAGAGTCCTCCCCACCTGAGTCTGCAATCGAGTCTTCCCGCCTCCTCATCTCCTCGGGCGCCATTTTCCTCTGTCTAGCCGGGGAGCTCGTTGCTTGTTTCTTCAAGAATTTCTGGAGTCCTGCTTGTTTGGAATGCGATCCCTTCTGGTCCGGGGGGTCCCTGGACCTCTCCCCACCAACTTTGACCATGTTTCAGCGTCTGTAAGCTAGAGTAACAGCGGTTTAGCGAATCCCTGAGACGGAGCTCCGGAGCTAAGCTGCCATCTCACAACTCGGTCAGGCCACGCCCCCTACATTGATATTTGTAAATCTGAAACTTTAACTTGCTGCAAAGAAATTTTATAATCATTATATACAAGCAATTATACTATACTATATGTGGCTTGTATTATCTTGTGGATACTACAGTATGTAGTTTGCATTAATGTTTAAGTATTAATATTAGTAGTGTTACCAAATAAATATTGCTTTATAAAAGTTATAGATCACTCATATGCATACAGTATATTTCATATATGTTAGGTGTCATGTCCAACCTTTGCTTATGTTACCTTTTTTTATTATTTTCAATAGATTTGCTTTTGGAGTGGTTTATGCTGTCCCTCACTCACCTACAAGTATATTGTTTTGGGATCTTGGATAGAATAGCTATTGTTCCCACAATACCATAAGCTTTTTTGATTGATCTTGATCTTCCCAGCAGTAAACTTTGGTTATTATTTTGTTGAAGACTCAGTCAGATGTTTTCATGATGCTAAAATGTGTGTCGATGTATCAGCCTCATGATGCCTTCAATCAAGAATGAGTTAAGTTGTGAAGATGTTTTCATATGCACATACATTTCACATATTTCTGCAGACCCCCTACTGTGCTTGACTGATGGCGTAAGACATTATTTCAAGAGTCTTTTATTGCTTTGGTGGTTAGTTACAGGGATCTCAAGTTTAGGATAAAAACACCATAATCCCTCACTTCTTAAACGTGCAACTTATGTTTTCTAGCAAGTTTTTATGTGTTTTTGTTTTTTGCTTTTCTTTTTACAGTAATACTTTTTGACAGCTACAGGATATTTTCCCAAACTACTAATCTAACCAAACTGACTTAACTGCCTCATACAATAGAACCATGCACATTATATGAAGTTTTATGCCAATAGATACTATTATATAACATCAAGAGACCTAACCTCCTCCTTGAACATGAGTTTACTGGCCTAATACCAAGCCAACAGGACTTAGAGGAGGTAGGACTCCAAAGAATGGGACAATACAAGCTTCAAATAGAATGCTATAGTAAAATAATAACTAACTGTTGAACAACTTTTGTCGGTGGGTTTGGTTATTATTTTGGCCCTTACCGCTAATATTTTTTCATTAAAAGGTGAAATTTTAGAAATCCTGAACAGAGTTTGAATATTACTATGGGCCATCATGACATGGATGTATCTACATCTGGGATGAAGGACTCCATTACTGCGGGGGAAAACAACTCACTGAGGCAGGAGGAGCAAACTTACAATGTAGCACTCTACCTCAGACAAGTGGAGAGATTGGAACCAAGACAAATGCATGTCCAGCTCCACAGCTGTTGCTGCTGTTTTGAGAGACAGAAATCACTGCTAGAGAACAGAGCAGAGGATACAACAGAAGCCAGACAACCTGGCATGGAAGAGGTGGATCTTTTTTCCAATATACCTACCTCGGAACAGGTAGCATCTGAGGCAATCAACCAAGGTCTATGGTTGTTCTGAGATCTTCTGTACAAAAAGACCTTTCATTTATTTTGTAATATTGCCCTGTATCTATAGAGGGCCTTGATGAGAGAATAGATCAAATACATAGAGTAGCCTGCAAAAGAAGCCTGTGAATGACAGGCCGAGAAGCCTTTACAAGGCTCCCCACTGTCATGGCAATGCGATCCCAGACCCGGAGACCGCTGGGAAAATGGCGTCGCCCATGCGTCATTGGGAAAATGGCGCCTCGGTCAGCTTTGAAAAACAGTAGACACCTGGAAGCTATGGTGGCCGCTCAGCTCTTGAGTGGCCGCCATAGTTAAACACCTGAATGCTGAACTCAGAGGAATCTCTGAATCAATAAATTCCAATGATCTTCCGGGATGTATAAAGGCATTAATGAAAGCCATTCTTCCTGAAGCCCCTCCATATGAATTTATATTGGACAGAACTAACAGGCTCCCAAGGCCAAAATCTTTACCAGAAAACATCCCAAGAGATGTGATCACTAGAATCAATTTTTTTCACATTAAGGTAGCTACGATGCAAGCTGCTGGAAGATCCTCTACTTTACTTCTTCCTTATGAACAAATTCATCTATATGTAGACTTGTCACAAGCAAGAATTCAGTCAATATCCATGTTTTCTACCATTACTGAAGTAGTGAAGAGAAACAAGGTGGCATACAAGTGACATTAAATATTTAATATTTAATATATATAATGTATATTTAATAATATGCACCAAGTGTCCCACTGTGGGTCTTTATATAGGGGAGACAGGCCAGACACTTAGGATGAGGATGCACTCACACCGTCACATGATTACAGAGCAAAGAATGGACCTCCCTGTGCTAAAACACTTCAGCAATCAAAATCATACTATCATCAATGACATGAAGATTTTGGTGTTAAGGAGAAATTCCAAAAGCAAAAAAATTAGAAGGGTGTGGGTATAAATTCCAAGGGGGGTTAAACCTGGCACATGGTTATCTTTTTTACAACAACTAGACACCACGTCATTAATAGAGATGAGCAAACACTAAAGTGTCCGAGGTTCGAAATCCGATTCGAACAGCCACACACTGTTCAACTGTTCGAACGGATTTCGAACCCCATTATAGTCTATGGGGGGAAATGCTTGTTTCAGGGGTACGCAAAATTCGATAAAATTATACTTACCAAGTCCACGAGTGACGGTTGGACTGGATTCTCCTTGAAGTCTTCTCCCGGCGCAGCGTCCCCGCGTCTTCTTCCGGCTGGAATTCACTCTGCCTAGGCATCGGGGCCTAGGCTAAGCCGACTGCGCATGCGCGGTCATGCGCGGACATGCGCAGTCGCCTATGCCCGGCCCGACGCCTGAGCAGATGGCGGATGCCTAGGCAGAGTGAATTCCAGCCAGAAGACGCCGCGGGGATGCTGCACGGAGAAGACTTCTAAAGGTAAGAGAAGAACCAGCGTTTATTGGCAGAATGTATAGCATTCAGCCAGTCAATGCTGGTTCTGCATCGAACCTTAAACTTCGAACAGCTAGTACTGTTCGATCGAGTACGAGTATTTCGAATACCGTAGTATTCGATTGAACACCTACTCGATCGAACGCTACAAGCTCATCTCTAGTCATTAATCAAAGGGACCATAAAAACTCAGAGAGCCTTCCTGTGAACTGATATATATTTATTTGAACTTATCTGTTTATTTGCTTGTACTGCTTTCCATCAATTGTGCACCAAATACTCCATTCCTGTATAAATGCACTTGCCTTCAGATATTGTGTTATATCATGCCTAATGAAGGGACCTAGCAGACCTGAAAGCTTGCAATCTGTCATCATTTTTTGTTAGCCAATAAAAAAAAAGGTACCAACTACTGACAAGTCTCAATATTAATATTTCATAAGTGAGGTTGGACATATGAATAATTTGGAGGTCATATGCCTCTTTATGTGAACTGTCTCCTTTGTTTTAGGCTCGATATGAGTCAATTAGAAATGGTTTTTAACAGGTTAAAGTTCCAACGTTGACTATCTATACAGTACCCTTAATTTAAGCTTTTTTCATATGGTAACTTTGTTTTCTTTTTTTCCCCTTCTTTACGGTATGTGAGCACCCTCTCACTATGCAATGAAATAAGACTACATCTGCAGATATATGTTAATGTTTACCACGATTGCGTGTATACGGGCTTTCTGTTTTCTTCAGAGATAAGGTCATGCATATTTATATCTTTATTTGTTTTGTTTTTCTATGAGTCTTAAAATAATTTTGCTGAATACCAAAGGACTCAATTTGCCTTGTAAAAGATCTTCGGTATGGAGAGATGCTCGGAGAATGCATACTGATAATTTATATCTGCAGGAAACACGTTTTGCAAGATCTAAATGTCCAAACTACTCACATAATAGAGTTATTATATATATATGTCAAACTCTGGAAGAAAAAAAAAAAAAAAAAAGAAAAAAAAGCAGGTGTCTTGGTTGCGGTTGGAGAGAGAGTAAGATGTGTCCTCTTGGACTCCATAGTTGATGATAAAGGTTAATATGCGATTTTAGTTTGTCAGATTGATTCCACAACTATAACAATAGCTAATGTATATGCACCTAATTGTTCTCATGTTAGATTTCTTAATAAGGTGCTAAAGAAAATTTGTAGAGTGCAAAAGGTCAAGTTGATTTTATGTGGAGATCTTAATACAATATCTTGATAATGTATGTGATACAATGGACTCTAAAAGAACCTCAACCCAGACTCTAATGCCATGGCTATAAAAGGAATCATTACATACCTGCAGGTGAAGATTTTTCTTATTGTAGATTGTTGGAATTTTACATCAGTCAGATCTGCCAATGTAGAGGTGGCCCCTTGGTCTGACCACTCCCCGATTACAAGGACACTTGCAATAGAAACAAAGGCTATTGCTGCAAGTATATGGCAAAGTAATATTTATTTGTTCTTTGCCAGCTTACAGACATGGACTGTAGAAGCTGAGCAATGAATATTTTCAAATGAATGAATGAAAAGTATGATGTGTTTAAATATATAGCCATAGTAGAACAAAAACAACAAATTAACCCTTCAACATAGGTGCATAACCAACCCATGTCACTTAGACATAAATTATGCTCTTTTCTTATGGAAGATTATGATTGGAAATCCAGGATATTAGATATGACCATCTATTCAACTAATAATAAAGTGAGAAAGTTTATGGCTAATAAAATTAAACAAAAAAGTCTAGGTCCTGCACGCCATATTTGGAGGATTTAGCTGGTAACAAAGTAAGTCATCCACAAGTTATAGCCAAACAATTTGGCAATTTTTTTTTTTATCTCTGTGTAATCTGAAAAATGTTGGTAGTATTTCTCATCCTTCTGAGGCTTCTATTATAGAGTAACCTTTCTACTCTATCTTTGCAACAACTATCACTTCTGAATAGTCCCATAGCCCAAAATGAATTAAATAAGATTGATTAAATCTTTGAAAAATCAAAAATCTCCAAGGCCTGTCATATGAGTACTATCAAACGTTTTTACCTTTTTGGGGGACCATTTGACCATACTTTATAATACTCCAATAAATTCAGGATCTCTTCCACGAGAAATGTTATAAGCTACTATAGTTACCATACCTAAGCCCAATAAACCTCCAACTTCTGCAAATTTTCAGCCAATTTCTTTATTAAATTCAGATACTCAATGTATGTAAAAATATTAGCAAATAGACGTTTGGAACTCCTTCCAGATCGTATTCATAATGATCAATTAAGATTTATAAAAGGAAGGCAGTCCTCCGATGGGACATGGCATGTTGTTGATATAATGTCTAGAATGGAGTCCTCTGGAATGCCTTCTCCTTACAGTGGATGCAAACAAGGTATTCGACATGATCAATTAGGACTTTATTTTACCACTATGTCAAAATATGGGTTTGTGGGGGTTATAGTTGATGTGATTAGAAAATTGTATGCCTTTCCATCAGCTAGAGTGTTGTCTAATGGAACTGTGTCAGATACTTTTCAGATAGAAAATGGGGTTGCCCATTGACATCACTAATATTTTTGCCAGCCATGGAGCCCCTAACAGAGCTCATTAGTATGAATCCATTGATAACGGGAATATATTTGGGGCACAGGCAGCCAATTTGCCAATGATGGGGTATTTATGCTTACCATTCCTTTCTGTCTTCATTGAGGGAAATTAGCAAAATTTTAGCATTATTTGGAGTAGCCTCATATTACAAAATAAATCCCTACAAATCAAATATGAGCTCTAATATAAATTCTATTCTTACATCCCAAATACCTTTGAATTTCCATATCAATGGCACACCACATTGCAGTATCATTCTTGGCAGACCACACTAAAGTATCGTTACAGCTATGTTTTCCCCTGAATAAATTGTAAATTTTTCTCCATTATTGATATTGTCAGGATTTGAACCGACATCTTGTGGCTTCATGGTTGTTGTTTTTTTGTTGCCTCACGGCTAACTGCCTGGTTGTGTTTAGTCTCTGTCTCTCTCTTTTATGTGCTGCTTTATTGTCTACTGGAGTTTGGAAGCCTCAGGTGTGTTCATTTGTGTCATCCTATAAGGTGTTGCCAAGGTGTTGCTCTATTTTAGGCTGGCTGCACTTTCATTCCTTGATGGTTTTTGTTGTAGTTGCAGCTAATTCTTGGCCCTTTTTCTAGAGGATATTCTAGAGTTTTGCAGTTGCTAGCCTGGGGGTAGTGGTGAGAGTCTTCTTGTGTGTAGTTTGTCTTGGTTGTTTCCCGTATCACCTCTCCTCACCATTACCTCCTTCCTCTGTAGTCTTTATTATTATTATTATTATTATTATTATTATTATTATTATTATTATTATTATTATTATTATTATTATTATTTATTTATTTATATATATAACACCATTAATTCCATGGTGCTTTACATTTGAGGGTTACATACAATACACAGAATATACAGGTAGATATAATACTAATAATGACTGGCACAGTGGGGTAGAGTCTCTGTTGTTTGTTTGTGGGCATGTTGGGGTTTCTAGTTTGCCAAGTTCTCCTAGTTCCCAGCCCTTTGTCTTGCAGTAATCTTTTCACTAGGGGTACCCAAATTTAGAACTCCAGACCCTAGTATCTTGTAGCCTTTTTCCCTTTCTATCTGTTCCAGTCTTCATGTTCAGAGAGAGAGTGGCTGTTGGGACTGTGGCTATCCTGGATAAGCTGACCAACACCTGCAGGCAGGGATTAGCTAGCCACCATAGCATAGGGCAGGGGTGGGCAATTAATTTTCCCATGGGGCCGCATAAGAAATTGAAACTATGCTAGAGGGCCGTGCCATGGCAAATTTAGCTCCACCCACTTCTACGTTGACTCCGCCCATTCCCAATCATCTTTCCATGTGCCTCCACAAAGTATAATCCTCCTACAGTCACCCATACATTATATGCCCCCACATTATAATGTTCCCTTCCAACTGCCCCACAGAATTAAGCCCCTCTCCTGGTGCCCCAGTATAAACTGGTGGTAACTGGAGGGGACACGAAACTGGAGCAGCTGGAGGGGGACATTAAACAGTGGGGGTAGTTGGAGGGGGGCAATAAATTTACAGCGGGAGCGGGACATGAAACTGGGGGCAACTAGAGGGGGACATTAAAATTGGGAAGCAGACATTAAACCATAGGGGTAGCTGGAGGGTGACATTAAACTGGGGGCAACTAGAGGCAGACAGGTCCCCCTACAGCTACTGCCATGGTTTAATGTCCCCCCAGTCTGTGTCCTCTTCATCTACCCCCAGTTTCATGTCCCCCCTCCATCTCTCCCTCAGTTTCATTCCCCCCCCCCCCTCCATCTGCCATCTCTGCCCCAGTATAACATTCCCCTTCCATTTTTTCCCCCAAGGTTGCTGAGACACAAACATACAGACACATATAGACAGACACATAGACAGACAGACATAGACACACACACATATAGACAGACACACATATAGACAGACACACACACATATAGACAGACACACACACATATAGACAGACACACACACATATAGACAGACACGCATATAGACAGACATACATATAGACAGACAGACACGCATATAGACAGACACGCATATAGACAGACACACATATAGACACACACACATATAGACAGACACACACGTATAGACAGACACACATATAGACAGACACACACACATATAGACAGAGACACACATATAGACAGACACACATATAGACAGACACACATATAGACAGACACACACCCATATAGACAGATACACACACATATAGACAGACACACATATAGACAGACACACATATAGACAGATACACACACATATAGACACACACACATATAGACACACACACATATAGACAGACACACACACATATAGACAGATACACACACATATAGACAGATACACACACATATAGACAGACACACATATAGACAGACACACATATAGACACACACACATATAGACAGACACACATATAGACACACACACATATAGACAGATACACACACATATAGACACACACACATATAGACACACACACATATAGACACACACACACACTCTCTCCCCCCTGCAGCTCACCTTACATCTCTCAGTACTTTATGACACGCTCCACATCTCCATCTTCAGCCGGCACTAAGACACGCCCCCTAGTCACGCCCCCTAGACACGCCCCCCTAGTCAAAGCTGTGCGGGCCGGACTGAATCAGTCAGAGGGTTGGATGTGGCCCGGGGGCTGGACTTTGCCTAGGTCTGGCATAGGGACAGTTTTGCCTACCCTGTTTCCTTAGATTCTTGCTGTATTCCTGCACACAATTACCTGCTTCCCTGTTAACTGTGACAGATATCTATACAACAAGAATTATCCCATATAGGATATATATGGAAAGGAGGAGCTACTTGGATGGGCCAAATAGTTCAATATATAATGATGATATTATCAAAAGTAATATACTACTTCCAAACTTTACCAATTCCTATTTCAGATGTAATTATATCAAAATTTCAAAAACAGTTATTGTACTTTGGATTGGTAAGAGGCCAAGAGTTTATGCTTCTATACTATATAGACCAAGGGAAATGGTGGTCTGGGTGTTCCCAATCTATTTTTTTTTTTTACAACAAGGCTATTAAATTGAGAGGTATAGGAAGATCGTGTTCATATTTTACTGGATCTTGATGAGCAATGATAGAGCCCCATCTTAATGAAAATAGACATGTACACTCACTGATGTTGGCATATTTGGTAAGATCCAGCCTCCCTCTTCCAATAGTTCTAACAATAAGTACAACAATAGAAATATTGGGTGTATTCATTTTCAATTTGCAACAACATTTTGGCTTAAAAATATTTCAACAAATTAAAGATTTAATTTACCTTCAGGTGAATTTCTTACTTACCTGTAGATACAGACATATGTTCAAAGTCTTTCTGTAAGCAACATTTTTTACCTACTGTTCTCTATGACTATCTCTTTGCTGGAAAAGGGAACCCTAGATACACCACTCAATAGTTTTATGCTACTTTATTTGATGACTCAGAGAATGTTCAAAGGCACACTTGTCTACTTGGGAAAAAGATCTTAACCAAACATTTCCCAAGCCTATGTGGAACTCAGCATGTAAATGGGCATTGAGATTCTCACTTTCTGTCACATTTATTAAAACCCAATGTAAAAGAAATTCATTGACACCTTTAATGCCTATTGGAGGAACTGTGGGTATGTAGGCTCTATATCATATTTTTTGGAGCTGTTCAAATGTTGTTAATTTTTGGTGAAAGTCTTTTGAACTGTTAGGTCAATTGACCGGAATAAATATTTCCCTTAGGGCTCCATTAGCTTTGATACTTTTGAGTATCATTATCAGTATCCATATCATGGATATAATGATATATAATTAAGTATAGAGAACTGGCAGCCTATCTGTTGCCCTCTGCTAAGTTATTGGTGGCACAAAAGTGGAGATCTCAATTGATCCCAACTTGATGTATGTTAATTAACATTATGACAGAACATTGTATTTATGAGAAGATGTTTGCCAAAAGAAACAAAAGCGTTTGTGCTTTTACAGACAAGTAGTTTCCATGGACTAATATATTTCCAAATGTTCCCATAGATATTCTGGGTCTAATCTATTAATTAGCTTGTAAATAAGTCTACAGATGCCTATGCATTAATATGTGTAAGAGTTCATTGAATATGAGCATAATAAGTTTGATATTGATATAGATGTGTGTTTCTTATGGGGGTTTTTTTTGTATGAGAAAAACAATAAAAGTTTACAGTATATTGCAAAAAAAGACTAATGCAATCCTAAATGCCATAAACTTAAAGTAGACCAATAGTCATAAAGAATATGTGTTTGATCTGCTATGAATATCTTAAAATAGAAACCAGCAACAAAATAGAACAATTCTCAACTATCTGATTGTTGTCAAATGACATTGTAGTAATCCAAACTATGAGTTTTAAGGGTGTTTGTAATCCAAGTTATGAGTTTTAAGGGCACATAAAAGGCTTGCACATCCTTGAGGTGCGGTGATCCTCTGGCCTTTGGTGTAATTTCCTAGGTCTGCAGGGAATGGCATGCTGCCCTGTATTACTGTACAGTTCTGTACATAAATGTTCCCCACATACACTAATGTTGGCAGGAATAATATCACTCCTCTTGTCTAATATGCTGGGAATCATTTGGAATGGGGGCTCCATTGTAGTTTTCACCCCAGGTAGCAGAAATGCTAAGTGCAGATACTCAGTAAATGATAAGATTTTACTTTTATGACAACACCAACTAGTAGGACTTTATCTATAAACTATATTTATTTGATAGCTATGTTTTTATTTTCACTATGGAAAATGTTTGCATGCAAATGTTTTGCATGCAAAAAGTGCTCAAACTGTGAATTTGCAAATTGCACAATCTAACCTACAATAAATCTTAGACATCCTTGTTATTTGTCCCAAAAGTTTACTTACAAGTTATAATTTGGCTTTAAATGACAGGGAAACAGCAGAGCCCTGGCCATATACAGTATAGTCCTGCACTGGGATATTCTGCTCTTTATATCCACCATACCTACTGCTTAACTAGTTTATAATGAACTGAAGCAAAACATAGTTGCATAGAATTCTGTAAGCTAAAAAGAACATTAGTAATTTATTAAAATAAAGACATTAAAATAAAGACATAGTGAGAAATATTTATGAGATGTTCCAACAACTTCACCAGAGACGGCCTTGCCTGTTTATTATTAACCACCATTTGAACTTTGAATAGAAGAGGTATTCACATAATGAAAGAGCATCGCAGAGAGCTAATCTCCGCAACGCACATCAGGGAACTGACAGTGTAGCTTCTCATTTCTTTCATATTAGCTTAAATAAGCTTTGACAATGTTTCGAAACCTAGTGATTATAGAGAATGGACTGTAGTCTTTTGTATTAATTTTTGTTCTTTTTTTCTCGTAAATAAAAGGACTTTCCTATGTTAGCCATACTGGCTATCAGACCACAACTTCTTATCACAATGAAGCTCAACGTGCATGCGGCTTCACACAATTATACACTAAAATATCCTTTATGAGATATTTAATGAAGTTCTGATGTAGCTGCTGCCTAGCACAACACAAATGACTCGCAAGCCGGCCGCCAATGTAAAGTTAACATTTGCTAACTAAGTATATTATGTCGTTTAGAGTTGACAGTTGTTCTTTGGCACCTGTAGACATATTGTTTCTTAGTTTTCAACAACTCACATTTCAGTTCACCTGATTTGTAGCGTCACAGTATAACATAAGCAGTCATAGCGGAATTCAGTGCTTCTGAGTAAGTGAAACAAGATTAAATCCAGACTATTGCTTATAAGACTGCCTCACAATGGAATTGATGCATCTATAGCTGCATTAAGACCCCAGGTCACCGGTATTTTCACTTCTCAGTAAGTGAAACTCCCATTAATTTTAGCTGTATATTGTTGATGCACGGTGACAGAAAAAACTGTAACCGATCCTATGTTTTTCATTTTCCACCTCAGTGGAGCAATAGTTTAGTACTGGTGACTGAAGGTAAAGTAATATCCTAAACCGCTCCACCTTTTGCCAGTAACTGCACCATGATATTTATCAGTTCCTGCTGGCAGAGGTTGGAATGGCATTGGGTTATCCTTCACATTTTAGACTTTGGATTCTTACACTATGAAATTAAATTTTGAAACAGGGCAACAAGGATTGTTTTCAGTATGTAGTTTGAAGAACAGATGCAAACTACTACACTTTAGTAGTCATTTTGATTCATGAAAAGATTATTCATCACCAGTTAATACTGACATTCAGTAACTTATTGTAATTAATTGGGGTCTTTGTCTTTTGTAAATGTTGAACAGGTTGAAAATGGAAAAAATTCAATTATTTGTGATGAAGAAGTATTTCAGTTTTAGTCTGTTATCTTCTCCTGATGAAGCAATTGATAAAGCAATCAATGACTAATTATCTATAGTATTTGGTGCACAACATTCTAACAAACTATACTATACTATTCTATACTATACAAGTAATTCTCTAGCCAAGTCTTATTTGGTCT
This sequence comes from Leptodactylus fuscus, assembly GCF_031893055.1. Classification (NCBI taxonomy): domain Eukaryota; kingdom Metazoa; phylum Chordata; class Amphibia; order Anura; family Leptodactylidae; genus Leptodactylus; species Leptodactylus fuscus. Next base: position 114,648,560 of record NC_134268.1, read on the forward strand.
AGCAATAACCAGAATAGTGAGATTGAAATAATATTACTGTTTTCTCTCTACTTTTAGATAGCGTTCCTATCCATGTTTTTTTGATTATGTTCCTACTGAGCTTGCTCATACAAAATATGACATTTGTATCTCAAACAGAGACAGGGGAGATCAAACTGCATCTACAGCTTCATGCTATCCTTCATATCCACGGTCCCTCTCTTCCTTGTGCTGCTAAAAGCATAGGTCTCCACATTGTCCTAGAGACTGATCCTTTAGACCCTGAAATATATCTGGAGACTTCTGTGCACAATAGAGTAAGGAATATGTAGGTCCATCACTCGAGACGTGCTCAGCTAGGTCTTCCAGACAAGAAATAATGAGCTGAATACTGAACATCAATATAGAGGCATCAGTTGAAATGTTTTTATATTACTGTAAGTGAAGTATGTCAACATTTCAGGATGTCCGTCAATCATAGTGATCAAATGACTCTTATTGTGCCCTAAACGAGTTGTCCAACTCTATCCACAGGGTGGTAGATAATTGTCTGATCACTGGAAATCTGATAGGTAGGACTACCAAAGATCACAAAAACAGGGACCTGAAAGTTGGCATATCCATGGGTTTTTGGTCTTACTGTTATGTTTTCTGGGTGCATTTTGCTAATAATAATAATAATAACAACAACAACAACAACAACAACAATAATAATAATAATAATAATAATAATAATAAATTGTAATTAATTAATTGTATTATTTTTTTTATATCTGGATAAAAATTAATGAACAAAATAAAAAAAGATTGTCCATTTTCCTGGTTAGACAGTCATTAATCCATCTGTAGGATATACTTATCATTGTTGTATTTCCAAAACATTCCCCTTTTCTGGTGGCCCTTCCAACTTGTAACATCATAGTAACAGTGGAGTATGTAACCAGCCCAGTACTGGCAACCTCCGGGGTTCTTGTGAATTATTTTGAAGGTGCTTTTCACAGGTTATATGGGAGTTTGATCTTTAAAAAGGTTCAGGGTTCATACACATTTTGGGTCATCAATAATTTTTACTTCGGTTGTACAAATACATATATATATATATATATATATATATATATATATATATACACTCACCGGCCACTTTATTAGGTACACCATGCTAGTAACGGGTTGGACCCCCTTTTGCCTTCAGAACTGCCTCAATTCTTCGTGGCATAGATTCAACAAGGTGCTGGAAGCATTCCTCAGAGATTTTGGTCCATATTGACATGATGGCATCACACAGTTGCCGCAGATTTGTCGGCTGCACATCCATGATGCGAATCTCCCGTTCCACCACATCCCAAAGATGCTCTATTGGATTGAGATCTGGTGACTGTGGAGGCCATTGGAGTACAGTGAACTCATTGTCATGTTCAAGAAACCAGTCTGAGATGATTCCAGCTTTATGACATGGCGCATTATCCTGCTGAAAGTAGCCATCAGATGTTGGGTACATTGTGGTCATAAAGGGATGGACATGGTCAGCGACAATACTCAGGTAGGCTTTGACGTTGCAACGATGCTCAATTGGTACCAAGGGGCCCAAAGAGTGCCAAGAAAATATTCCCCACACCATGACACCACCACCACCAGCCTGAACCGTTGATACAAGGCAGGATGGATCCATGCTTTCATGTTGTTGACACCAAATTCTGACCCTACCATCCGAATGTCGCAGCAGAAATCGAGACTCATCAGACCAGGCAACGTTTTTCCAATCTTCAATTGTCCAATTTCGATGAGCTTGTGCAAATTGTAGCCTCAGTTTCCTGTTCTTAGCTGAAAGGAGTGGCACCCGGTGTGGTCTTCTGCTGCTGTAGCCCATCTGCCTCAAAGTTTGACGTACTGTGCATTCAGAGATGCTCTTCTGGCTACCTTGGTTGTAACGGGTGGCTATTTGAGTCACTGTTGCCTTTCTATCAGCTCGAACCAGTCTGGCCATTCTCCTCTGACCTCTGGCATCAACAACGCATTTCCGCCCACAGAACTGCCGCTCACTGGATGTTTTTTCTTTTTCGGACCATTCTCTGTAAACCCTAGAGATGGTTGTGATCACAGGGGTTAATTTCAACCACTATATCTTTACTTCACAGTCTGGCTGAATGGTATATAAACTGATAATACTAAAATATAACCTTTATTAATTGCCACTTAGGCTAAAAACGTCCACACATACTACATATATAAGACCCATATATGTAAAAACCACTGTATGGGAGCAAACTTTAATCTCCCACAGTGAACACTTAGCCTATTCTGTGTGTATTAATAAGAATCAAAAAGTGGATACACTGATATGATACATTGTTCCACCATAAATATACACTCACAACTATTCAGAATTGGCTAAGAATGAAGTTGCATTGACTCATTGTCCCATTACTGAGCCAAATTGAACTGGTAACATATATGGTAAATAAAATGAAACGGGATAACTATAAATTAGGTGCTCTAAGATCATGTGCAGCAGACCAGCATTGCCAAATTAGTTCAAGGCAGCTCCAGTGTAACTACCATCTGTGATTTCCTATAGATTATCACTGGTGCCTAACTAAATCCTGTTACCACAAACTCACAGGTATATCTATATATAATTTTTGTGATTACCCTGCACTTATTGGTGGGACATAGTAGCTAGTTGGTGGCCGCTAATATCATAAATGAGATCCCAAGGATGCAATATATATCCCTATCTAGGACCTCACAGTTACTACAGACTGGCTCTACGCGTTTCGCCTGCAAACTCAGGCTCGTCAGGAGCTGTATTATGGGTATAATAGTCCTCAAAGATAAAGGAAAGCACCACTAAACGATGTGCAGTAAGAACTGCAATTCTCGGGGCACTGATGGTGTGCCCCGATACTTAGCGTGTCTGACGTCTAGCCTCCGTCCTGGCTGCACTATATAGTGCCGAGCGCATCATGGCCACGCCCCTCCATCCCGCCGACTGCCAGACGAGCGGCCAATAGAATGTCTCACTGCCCGTCCAGCCCATCCGCATCATCATTGGGGCGTGCCTTATCCTCCGATCAGCTGTTAGCCAGGGTCACATGATCGCTACTCACAATATTCGTAGCGATCAGCCTCATTGAGCGATCTTTAACATCTTCAAGTAAGAGATTAACCTTAAAAAACCTAAAGCTGCAGAGCCATAAAGGATTCCCCTGCTGTGAGTAGTCTATGTGCCCATTACTCAGGGATTGTTACACCGTGCCTCTTGCAATACTCACGATGTGAGTGGTCACATGAACAATGTCATGTATATAAATAGAGTATGAGTATATAGAGAATATTGCGTCTGGTTTATTAATCAATAAGCTCATTGTATGTCACGGTAGATATCAATAAAGACCTACAAAAAGTATTTCTTACATAACCATACACATGATGTGAATCCACATATCCATGGGTATATATTCTCTGAAATATCCTCAGTGTGGAACTACCAAAGGACCATCATGTCCTATCTTATCTTGTTATAAATCCAGTCCAACCATCAAAGAGACTAAGATCAGTAGGGTTGTGTTCACAATGGGAGAAGGAGATCACCGAGTCTTCCTTGCGACTTATTGGGCTATTATTGGAGGAAGAAAAAATCAATTTAAGTAAATGCTCGGTTGCTCTTAAAGAGATCACTGATAAGGCAAAAACCTTTTCTGCTGATCCGGATTTCGCCAGAAAAGAAAAGGAATTGCAGACCAATATAGAGAAATATACTTTCTTTATTAAACAGAGAAAGCATCAACAATTCCAAAGAGACTTGGCGGAGTTCCGGGAAAACCGGGAATATACTGGTTTAAACATTATCCAAATGGTCAGTGATCAATCATCATCTGACTGTGATGTGTCGGACAGTGACAGGTCTGAAAGAGGAGATAGACCTAGTAGGGCTGGAGATGGGGTTGTTAGATCCAAAATCAGGAATCCCACCTCTAATGCTAAGGGTCGGGGGTATAGGGATATCGGAGGATCAAATCAAACCACTACAAGTAGAAACCCGGGTGTGACGAGTGGGGGTTTTTTGTCCAAGGGACCACCCATATCCAAGTACATGCTACGGGGTCAGAACTAACCCACTATAGTCCACAAAGAAGAGTCACTGATGATAACTTTGAGGAGTTTAGACTTAGCGGGCGTGGTACCCCTACTTTTCAGAGTCGTTCATCAGGTAGCCCTAACTCTCAGAATTGTTTGTTGGATGCCCCTAGTTTTCAGAGTTGTTCATCAGGTCACAATTGCAATATTCAGGCTGAGGGAATAAACTGTAGGTCTGAAACACTTGATGAGGAATTACAGGATGATGAGCTCAAAATAATCAATCTGTCTACACATATACTCTCAGATCCAGAAAAATCACTATTATCTAAGGGTCTTTCGTTTGTGCCAATTACTAAATTTAATGTTTTCTCTTGGATCAAGGATATCTCATTGTTCACCAGGAAATTGAGGTGGAACAAGTACATGAAATTGGTCCAGGAGAGGAGGGCCAATACCTTGGGTCTGGAGGTCACGGATCTTGGGGGTCTGGGAATATTAGAAGGCCTACTAGCAGAAGGGGAGGGTGATGTTGGACCGGGGCCCTTTACCGACTTAAGACTTAGAAGTAGAGCCACACCCCCATTATGTGACACTTCCATGATCGATGTGTTCGAAAAGATGGTTATTGATAAAATATCTACCATATCTACACCACGATATGGATATAATAATCTTGACCCGGATGAGATGAAAGCACTCCTGACACTGGAGGAAGAAAGATCTTTGGTGATTAAGCCCTCCGACAAGGGGGGCAATATTGTTTTAATGGATAGAGGGGATTATGTACAAATGTGTATGGACATATTGTCCATACACGAAAACTATACGGTTTTGTCCAGTGATCCTACCCCAGAGTATTCCAGAGAGCTGTATGACATCTTGGCCGAGGGAATGAATGATGGTCTTATTTCCAGAAAGGAGTTTGACTATATGTTTCCAGGGTCTCCACGTCTGGCTACCTTCTACTGCCTCCCCAAGGTGCATAAAGGATATCCACCACTTAAGGGACGTCCAATAGTCTCGGGCATCGGCGGCATATCAGAGGGAGCGAGTTCTTACGTAGATAAAATCTTACGTCCATTTGTTCTCGCTCTGCCGTCGTATGTCCGAGACACCATGGACGTCCTTAGGCACCTTGAGGGAGTGCAGTTGGAGGAGGGTAGTTTTTTGGCAAGCCTAGACGTGGAGGCTCTGTACAGTTCGATTCCGCATCATCTGGGATGTAGGGCCATTGAATACTATCTGGCAAAAAGGGAGAACCGGTTAAGGGGACATAATGAGTTCATCATTAAATTGATCAAATTCATCCTCAACAGAAACACATTCACATTTGATGGCCGTTTTTATCATCAGACGCAGGGGACTGCCATGGGCAGTCCCGTTGCGCCCACTTACGCCAATTTATTTTTGGGGTACTGGGAAGAACGTCAAGTGTTTTCGGAGCCATGGGAGGTATGGACTAGACACATCCTCCTATGGCTCCGATACATAGATGATATTCTGATTGTGTGGACAGGGACACAGGAACAATTCTGGGACTTTGTTGGTATTCTAAATACAAATGACATGAATCTGAGGTTTACGGCTGAGATTAGCAATTCGGAGATTGCCTTTTTAGATGTTAAGATCAGGATTGGAGAAACAGGGAATGTCTCAACAACTTTGCACCGCAAAAATACTGCAACAAATAGCCTCCTGCGATGGGAGAGTGCACACCCAGAAACATTACGTAGGGGTATCCCAAAGGGACAATTCCTGCGTGTCCGCAGGAATTGTTCCAATATAGAGGATTTCTGTGTTGAATCCCGGAAGTTGGAACGAAGGTTTAGGAATAGGGGATATCCCCCCAATGTGATCAAAGATGCACAACGAAACGCGCAGAGATGCGACCGTGCAGAGCTACTCATCCCCAAAAATGATAGATCTACGGATAATGTGATTAGATTGATCGGCACATACGATCGGGGTGCTAAGATGGTTGCGAATACCTTAAAATCATATTGGAATATCCTTCTGAATGACCCATATATTGCGGACAACATCACTCCACGCCCGTCTGTTACGTATAGACGGGGCCGCAATATTGGGGATAGGATTGTCCATAGCCACCTTGAACCAATCAGGAACGAAATGTGGTTGGGCAGGGAACTCCCAAAAGGTACATTTAGATGTGGGAACTGTCGCGCATGTGACCACATAAAGAGAGGGAGGGAGGTGGTAGCAGCAGCCAGTGGCAACCGTTTTGTAATTCATGACTTTATTAATTGTAGGTCTGTGGGGGTAGTGTATGTTGCATCATGTCCTTGCCCCATGAATTATGTGGGGAAGACACGTAGGGAGCTCCGCCGTAGAATTCTGGATCACGTGGGTAATATAAACAGGAGGGAGGATACACCCATCAGCACTCATTTCTGGGATAAACATGGGGGGGATATACGTTTTCTCAAGTTTCAGGGGATCGAATTGGTGCGCAAACATGTGCGGGGGGGTGATTGGGACAATTTCATTCTCAAAAAAGAGGCAGAGTGGATTTTTCGTATGGAGAGTGTCAAACCGAAGGGGTTAAATGACGGGATATCATTTGTGCCTTTTATTGAACAGCGGTAAATGTATGTGGGGGTAGGGGGTCCATTAAGGATAGGTATGTTTATAACAAGATAAGATAGGACATGATGGTCCTTTGGTAGTTCCACACTGAGGATATTTCAGAGAATATATACCCATGGATATGTGGATTCACATCATGTGTATGGTTATGTAAGAAATACTTTTTGTAGGTCTTTATTGATATCTACCGTGACATACAATGAGCTTATTGATTAATAAACCAGACGCAATATTCTCTATATACTCATACTCTATTTATATACATGACATTGTTCATGTGACCACTCACATCGTGAGTATTGCAAGAGGCACGGTGTAACAATCCCTGAGTAATGGGCACATAGACTACTCACAGCAGGGGAATCCTTTATGGCTCTGCAGCTTTAGGTTTTTTAAGGTTAATCTCTTACTTGAAGATGTTAAAGATCGCTCAATGAGGCTGATCGCTACGAATATTGTGAGTAGCGATCATGTGACCCTGGCTAACAGCTGATCGGAGGATAAGGCACGCCCCAATGATGATGCGGATGGGCTGGACGGGCAGTGAGACATTCTATTGGCCGCTCGTCTGGCAGTCGGCGGGATGGAGGGGCGTGGCCATGATGCGCTCGGCACTATATAGTGCAGCCAGGACGGAGGCAAGACGTCAGACACGCTAAGTATCGGGGCACACCATCAGTGCCCCGAGAATTGCAGTTCTTACTGCACATCGTTTAGTGGTGCTTTCCTTTATCTTTGAGGACTATTATACCCATAATACAGCTCCTGACGAGCCTGAGTTTGCAGGCGAAACGCGTAGAGCCAGTCTGTAGTAACTGTGAGGTCCTAGATAGGGATATATATTGCATCCTTGGGATCTCATTTATGATATTAGCGGCCACCAACTAGCTACTATGTCCCACCAATAAGTGCAGGGTAATCACAAAAATTATATATAGATATACCTGTGAGTTTGTGGTAACAGGATTTAGTTAGGCACCAGTGATAATCTATAGGAAATCACAGATGGTAGTTACACTGGAGCTGCCTTGAACTAATTTGGCAATGCTGGTCTGCTGCACATGATCTTAGAGCACCTAATTTATAGTTATCCCGTTTCATTTTATTTACCATATATGTTACCAGTTTAATTTGGCTCAGTAATGGGACAATGAGTCAATGCAACTTCATTCTTAGCCAATTCTGAATAGTTGTGAGTGTATATTTATGGTGGAACAATGTATCATATCAGTGTATCCACTTTTTGATTCTTATTAATACACACAGAATAGGCTAAGTGTTCACTGTGGGAGATTAAAGTTTGCTCCCATACAGTGGTTTTTACATATATGGGTCTTATATATGTAGTATGTGTGGACGTTTTTAGCCTAAGTGGCAATTAATAAAGGTTATATTTTAGTATTATCAGTTTATATACCATTCAGCCAGACTGTGAAGTAGAGATGGTTGTGCGTGAAAATCCCAGTAGATCAGCAGTTTCTGAAATACTCAGACCAGCCCTTCTGGCACCAACAACCATGCCACGTTCAAAGGCACTCAAATCACCTTTCTTCCCCATACTGATGCTCGGTTTGAACTGCAGGAGATTGTCTTGACCATGTCTACATGCCTAAATGCACTGAGTTGCCGCCATGTGATTGGCTGATTAGAAATTAAGTGTTAACGAGCAGTTGGACAGGTGTACCTAATAAAGTGGCCTGTGAGTGTATATATTACATTGTGAACCCCATATAGAGCTCACAATTTACTTTTCTTTTCTATCAGTATGTTTTTGTAGAATGGGAATTAATCGACATAAATGCAGGGAGAACATACAAACTCCTTGCAGATGTTTTTCCTGGTGGGATTCGAACCCAGGATTCCAGCACTGCAAGGCTGCAGTGCTAACCACTGAGCCACCGTGTCGCCCTGGTTGTGCAAATACATTTGAATTGAAGACCCATATTTCTTCTCCAACTCCCTAAAGTACATTATATCTTTTTCTCTTTCTGTACGTAACTCCATCTGGTCTTTCTTCTTTTCTCTCTGTCTCATGAGAGATCATGTTTTACATGCTGGGTAGTAAATGACAGATAGTGTGTTGTCTGAGAAGACAATACCTTGTAATAGTAAGTTTTTTTTACATGTGATTCTTATTTATTTATAAGGTTTTAATTTCACTCTATAGTACGCAAAAAGTTTCAAAAAAAGTTAAACTTTTTCTTGCATAGAACAATCAAAGAACTAGTAACAAGTAAGTTAAGCAAATGACATTTTTAACAGTTTTATAGTCAAAGACTTTAAGAGACCTACAATACCTAATTGATGACATTGACGCTTTGTCGTATGCACAAAAATTAACACTCAAAATTTAAGCTCAAATTAAAGTGAAGAGATAGTTTTTGAGCCAAATCAGAAGGTCATATAATAAGAAATTTAAGATCAATTAGGCAGATGTCAGAGAAATAAAAACTATGCATAGAAGTCACCTTCCTCCGTTTGCTAGCTGCAGTACTTTATATATGCTGGAAATAAATAGTATCCTTGGTAACACAGATAGCCTACAGTGTGTTGAGTACAAAGTATATATATATATATATATATATATATATATATATATATATATATATATATATATAGTATGTGTTCAACAGGTTTTAAATTCAAAGGGAGCTGAAAGTGCTGACAACTATAGTACATCTAAGGCCCGGTTCTCGGATCTGCGATTCCACTTGGCGACTCCCCGAATGGAAACCTATGTGCATTACAAAGCGGTTAGCTAAGAAACCACACAGACCCCATAAACTATAATGGGGGACATGAGGTTTCCACTCAGTGTCCACACAAATCATGCATAATCATGTAGAGAAAAAAGTACTGCAAGCATGGGCCCCCCAAATGGAATACCGAACGCAGATGTGAACCGGGCCTAACCCCCTGGGGTTAGTGAAACCAGATGGATGCACATAGCTTGACCCCACATGTGGGGCAAAATTACTCTGGTCATCATCAAGTTTTATAATTTTAGCACCAGATCCTCCCTTCATCAGTAGACAATGGATTAAAAAGTGGTATTAATATTAATCGTTCAAGTTTTTAATTCACTCCCCTGTTAGGGATAGGGGTTGTTTACTCCTGTAATGTTTATTTGGCCATCACATCAACCAGGGAAAATTGTAGAAGCCAAACCCAGGTAACAAAATTCCCACCCATCTCTCCTCCCATGGCTCCAGTTTGTTCTGGAATTAAATATTCATCCTGGATATTTCAAAGATGCATATAGACAGACAAAAATAAAAATAAAATTCCATGGACATGACATTAGACTTTCATTACATGTCTACAAAAACATGATACAAAAACTGAATATGTGTTCCTTACTCTAAGTCTCCTATATTTACATATAATGTACATTGTTGCAACAGTTAGGAATGAAAAACAAAAATAGCAAAAAATTATCAGGATCATTACATTTTATTTGAAATTTTAGCTACATTTCTAAAATCACAAAACCCTTTTTTATTCCCATGTCTTCCTTTGTATTGGGAGGTATTTTCTATTTAGCACATTGATTGCTGACATTCCTTTGATTTTTGAAACATGTTCTAGACTATTCTCACAATACTACATTTACTTTAAAATACCACAGTGTGTCTAGGCATTTTAAAAATTCATCATATCAGCAATCATAACCTTTTGAAGGCATTTGCTTTTCAAAGGGTTAATAGAGGTCCTATCGGAGGTGATCTTTTCAAAATTCAGTATTGAAGTGAGATACTATGACCTTAGGTCTTAATGAAAAATGTGATCTGGTTTGATTGATAAAATCTGTATCTTTGTCCTCAGTAAAGACAATTTACTTTTTATTATTATTAGCAAGACATATACTGTATGTCTTTCTTTCTTTCTTTCTTTCTTTCTTTCTTTCTTTCTTTCTTTCTTTCTTTCTTTCTTTCTTTCTTTCTTTCTCTTTCTTTCTTTCTTTCTTTCTTTCTTTCTTTCTTTCTTTCTTTCTTTCTTTCTTTCTTTCTTTCTTTCTTTCTTTCGTGTATTTTTGACAGATATTTCATTGATAATAATACAGATCAGTGATTCCGCATATTCTTGCTCACCTGTGCAACCTAGAAAAGATCTTGTATTTTGATCTTTTGACCACCACTCAAAGATTTACACAGACCTCAAAAGGGCTTTGAGATCCGCATGACTGCAGGTAAGCTGATGACAAGCTAGTGCATCCTACCTACAGTATATTGACCATGAAGTGTAAGCACAGGCAAATTATTACACAATACAATCATGTTTATCATCTGCAGTTAATGAGATGTTTCACCATGACATCCTTTCATACATGTGATAAAAGACTTAACTATTCTCCAGTTTAGCTAACTAACTCAATTTCTTATGAAAGCAATTCATGACATGGCTTACAAAAGCTGCAATTCACACCTTTGCTCCTTTCCTAACATTGGCCCCCACACAGCATTATGTGCTCCACAGTGGCCCCAAACAAGAGTTATATGCTTCTTAGTAGCCCCCACACAGCTTTATGTACTCCACAGTGGTCCCCCACACAGCTTTAAGTGCTCTGCAGTGGCCCCACACAGCATTATCTGCTCAGTAGTATCCCCACACAGCATTATATGCTGCACAATGGCCCCCACACAGTATTATATGCTGTACAGTGGCCCACACACAGTATTATATGCTGTACACTGGCTCCCACACAGTAGTATATGCTCCAGAGTTGCCCACACACAGTATTATATGCTCCACAGTGGCCTCCACACAGTATTACCGTATTTTTCGGACTATAAGACGCACCTAGGTTTTAGAGGAGGAAAATAGGGAAAAAAAATTTTGAAGCAAAAACTGGTAAAATATTTAATATATGGGAGTTGTAGTTTTGCAACAGCTGCAAGGCCACATTGACAGGTGACCCTGCAGCTGTACGGGGATGCATAGAGTGTTTTTTTTTGCGGGAAAAAAAGTGCGTCTTATAGTCCGAAAAATACGGTATATGCTCCAAATATCCCCCTTCTAGAGCTAGTGCTATTATTATACTCTGAGGTCACCTCAGATCCCAGAGTATAATAATCAGAGGAGAAGTGATTAAAAATAACAAACATTTATACTTACCTTACCTCACCTCTGCCTGCTCCCCAGGCCTCACTGCTAGGTCCTGTGATTGGGCCTTAGAGGTCACGTGGGGCACGATGACGTCATTATGCCGGCACACCCCACATAACTGCTCGGGCCCAATCACAGGCCTCAGCAGTGAAGCCTGGAGAGCAGGACCTCAGTCACTGGCTGGAAGAGCTCCAGAGTGGATGCTGAGTGCAGGATAGGTGAGCAGAAGTTTTTTTTTTTTTTTTTTTTAGTCGCCTCCACTGGGATGGCAATGTATTGGAAAGGGGCCTGGCTATTGTCAGACCCGTCTCCATTTGCAGTATTTATAGCAGTCAGGCAATCAAGCTTTCCACGACCACTATTATGTTGGTCCGGGACCCTGCCCATTTACAGCTGGCTGCGGGTCCCATACCCTGATCCACTGCCGAATGAGTCTCCTCAAGAGCGTGAGGCCCTGGCACTTGTCTGGGTATATAAGTTGCTGATGTCAGCCCTGACTGTGACCTCTCCTCCACCATCATCATCAGCTGGGAGACCACCTAGGTCACGGACAATATGATCCGCCTCCTCTGTGCTGTTCTTCTTTATGTCTCACATGGATTTTGCTGTGTAACCTAAAACAAATAACAAAAGATTTGGTTTTGTGAAAGTCAAACATTCAGGTCAAATCCACTTCATTGTGAACCAGATCACCCATCTCCATTAAGTAGCAGCAAGGTGCTGTTAACCCAAATTCAGGAGTGGTTTGAGCACAAGGTACAAGTATAAAAGCTTATATTTCCCATTCATTTTCTAGCCATTCTTGGCTTTGGTTCAAAAAACTGGAGTGAAAACTGCAACAAAAAAGCTGTGTTTTCGCAGCTTGTGGCTGCAGCCTTAAGCCAGTTGCACACGACTGTGTGGTAACTGGCTGCTGTGAATGAACAGGACAGGTGGCATAAGGGGAAGACATGGATGTCATCCGTTTGCCACCTGTGCACCAGCTGTGCATCTGCAGCCCCTTTCATTCAATGAATAGGAGCAGTGGATGCAGGGCTGCAAAATCAGAGAGTGTATGGACCCATAGAAATGAATGAAAAAAAAACCTGGATAGCACACTGACCTTTCATATGATTGTGTGCAAGGGAGCTTGGCAATTTTAATGTGTGGTTCCTGTCTTACTTGTTTGACCGAAAACAAATCTTGAGCCCGAGACTTCTGAACCAGAACCATATATAAATCTTGAAAGGTCTGCATATCTCTATTAAACATAATAAATACAGATGAGCGAGTGGTACTCGACCGAGTACCACTCGCTGTGCGAATGTAAAAGTTTGATGCAGAACCAGCATTGGTTGGCCAAATGCTATACAGTCGGCCAATCAACGCTGGTGCTTCTCCTACCTTTAGAAGTCTTCTCCGTGCAGCTTCCCTGCGGCGTCTTCCGGCTCTTCATTCACTCTGCTCAAGCTCGTCTTTGCTAGTCGGGAGAGCTGGCAGCTTGTGGTTATGCGGGAGCTGACTTTTTCTCATAGGAATGCATTGGCCAGCGTTGATTGGCCGAATGCTATACAGTGTACAGTATACGGCTAATCAAAGCTAGTTCTGCCGGAGGCTCGTCTGTGACGAGGCTGAGTCTAAGATTGGACCACAGGAGTCTTCATTGTGGCCCGATATTAGACTCTGCCTCATCACAGACGAGCCTCCAGCAGAACCAGCGTTGATTGGCCGAATGCTATACAATGTAAAGGCCACTGCCCACAGGCGACGAGAAAGTGGTTGCTTACAATACTGTGCAAGCAGCCATTTTCTCGAGGCCTGTGGGCATGGAGCACTACAGATACCCTATATTCATCCAGGCTGAATTCCAAGTGGGGGAAAAAAACCCAGTCCTCAAGCTCAGAAAAGACAACCAAAACATCCCCTCCCCTTCCCCAGCATCTACTGCACCAAAAAATTCTGGCCATCATAATTTTTATTTTTTTTTTAAATTTTCCAGTAGCTGCTGCTCCCCCCCCATCATCTTTCACTCGAGGGGGGCGTGGCTAGCCGCGTATGAGAGCGGACGCATCTCCCGAAGCTCTCTGTGTTCTCGCTCTCCATCCTGAGTTTACCGGACCCATCCTGCTGCACATAGCCTGGGCTGCCCCCAAGCCTCCGTCTGCCGTATCTGGGCGCCGTCTGTCAGGTATTGCGTGGTCCCGGGCGGTTGAAAACACTGCGGCCTGCTGCAATGCCCGAGTCCGGCCGCCATCTTGGCCTCACGGCCTACCCGGCTCCTTTAACCCTGCGCTGTGGCCTGATTGCAGCGACTTACCTGCCGGACCGTCCGGTCCCTCTTCATCCCGGTGGAGATCCTCTGGTGCCTCCTGGTGTCCTCCGCCTGCCGGTCTCCTCGTCTGCAGCGCTGCCTCCTCTTCATACCGCTGCGGCCGCCATCTTGGATTTGCGGCCTACATCCCGGCTGGCTTCCCTGTGGGTGGCTGCCTCCAGTTGATCCTGCCTGCTGTTCTGCGGTGACTCCTGGCTCGGCGAGGTCCTCTGGTGTCCCTCCTCTGGTCCTCCTGCAGCGTCTGTGGGGGTATGCAGCTTACAGCTCCCTGAAGGCTTCACTGTGTTAGGCCCTTGCTCTACCTGCTGCCTGGCCTCCCTGCATTGCCTGAAGTGGAGACACCTAACCCCCCCCCCTGCTGTTTTGGCTCCCATCCTGACACTTTCTACTGGGACATTCTGCTAACCCTGTGAGTACTCCCTGCTGTTTTTTTGGACTTTCTTACACTCTTCAGAGACCTTTCTAGCAGGGAATTTATTTTTTGTTGCTGTGGACTGCAGTGGTGTGAAGGGAGTGCTGAGCCCCTACTCCACCATCAGGGGGGGCTCCTCACCTTCCTCCACTTGCTGTGTGTTATATGCTCTGCAGTATATCCCCACGGAACTAGCACTTCTCCCACTGCTCTATTGGCACCTCACGGGTACCGGGTTTGATTATGGAACTGTGTGACCGCCTCATGTAAGGCCTGGTGATACTGCGAGTGTACCTTCATTACCTTCTATGGTCGCTTCTCATTGTGATATGTCCAGAAGACGTCCTAACACCTCTACTGCTCCTTCCCGCACGCCGGGCCGCTCTCTTACTCACTCACCGTCAATCTCTACCTTCCTGTCCTGATCTGGAACCTCGGCTACTGGGTCTGGCACTGATGACATGGTTCCTCCATCTTCTCCGCTTCGTCAATCACAGTCACCTCCTTCAATGTCTGCCACCCCCCCTGGACGTGACATGCAATCCTTGGATTCAGCCTCCCTGCCCTGCACGGCAGCTCATATTGCCTCTGCGGACTTTCAGCTACTTCGGGACCTTATCCAAGCTCTGCCCACTAAACAGGACCTGGATGCTGTAGTTTCCCGAATGGAACAATCCCAGGCACAGGCCCTCGGTGCGATCCAGTCTGATGTGTCTCAACTTACTACTAGGGCTGACGCTACTGATCAAACACTGTCCTCCTTGGAACAACACCTGTCTGCGGTGGAGAGCAATCAAACCCACTCTGAGGCCCGCCTTCAACAAATTGCTTTGCTCCTGGATGACCAGGAGAACCGGGGTCGCAGAAATAATATTCGATTACGAGGAGTGCCAGAAAAAGGCCCTCAGGATGATCTGATCAGCCGTATTAATACCATTTTCAATATGGCGACTCAACGCCCGCTGGATGCTACCTTCATGATGGACCGTGTGCATAGAGTCCAATGTTCTGGCCCGCTTGACCCTGCTAATCCTAGAGATGTTCTGTGTAGACTACATTACTTCACGGACAAGGAACACATCCTGAGGTGTGCCTGGGATATGGGATCGGTGCCTTTTGAGAATGCCTCTGTCAAGCTCTACCCAGATGTCTCATCCCGCACATTGGCTATGCGCCGTGCCCTTCAGCCGGTGTTGACTCTGATTAAGGACTGTGGAGGTTCCTATAGGTGGGGTCATCCCTTCCATTTGATTGTTCGTGTTGGCTCGTCTTCGATTGTTGTCCGTTCCCCGGCGGACTTGCCTGATTTGTTTGCCTCCCTGGATGTGCGCCCTGTCTCAGTCCCGAACTGGCTTGCTCTGGATTCCTCCCGCCCTACTATATCCAGGCGCGGCCGCGGTTCCAGGCATTCTTCTTCGGCTGCTTCTAGAGAGAGACCTCGGCGAAACTCAACTCCACGACGTCTTCCAATACCGGATCCGCCTGGGTCTCCGCTCCGTCAACCAGATCTCTCAGCTCAGCTTCCCATTGAAGCATGATCCCTCATGCCATCGGTCTTTGATCTGCCCACAGGACAGTGTTGATATCCTTTTATGTTGAGTGGTCTTGGACTTGTTTCGCGGTTGGTGGACATTTTCACTATGTTTATTTTATTTTGTTCTGTGACTGCTCTGTTCCTCTTGATCCTGTGCCTGCTGGGCTTTATAGATGGCCCTTGTTGATATTGCTGTGTTTTTATACAACGTTGTTATTTGGACCTTAGAGTCACTTTGTAGCCCTGTGCTTCCTATCCCTATACATTTTGTTGGGGGTAGGGGCATAGGGTTTTCCTTACCAGGTACACTCGTGGTGCTTGCGGGCCCACTTCTCCCCCCCCATCTTTTCTTACTCCCTCAATCCTTCCTGTCTGTTGTTGTGCCCCTGGCCCATTTGTCTAGGGGTAGTTAGATTTGTTCTACTCTTGGTTCTTTTTCCTTCTCCTTTCTTCCCCCCCCCTCTTTCTTTACTGCTCTCCTTCCTCTACCCTGTTACTTTCCTCTCTTTTTTCTTTCCCTCTCCCTTTACCCTCTTCAATTCTTCGCCCTCTCCCCTCCCTCTCCCCCCCCCCTTTTTTTTTTTTTTTTTTCCCCCTCTGCTCCTAGGGTGTGAGCTGGGAAAGCCCGTCTCCCTCCCTCCATCACCGTTGCCTCCCTCAATGTGAGAGGCCTTCATAGTCCAGAGAAGCGCTCCGTACTCTTCAATCTGCTCAAAGGTAAGCGCCTTCATGTTGTATTTTTGCAGGAAACTCACCATTGCTCTACCAAACCATACAAGTTGACTAATGCTTGGTTTCCTCATGCATATCATAGCTCTTCTCCTGACCCGAAATCCAGAGGGACTAGTATCTTGATTTCTCGCTCCCTGCCTTGGGAACATTTGGAGACTCGCACTGATTCTGAGGGGAGACTTGTTATGGTAAAGGGTCGTATCTCCTCTCAACTTTTTACTTTTGTTTCTTTGTATTTACCTAACTCGGGACAGGGTCGTGCCCTTAGTTCTTACTTAGGGCTGTTGGACGGCTTTGTGGAGGGCTTCCTGGTGGCGGGGGGTGATCTTAATCTGGTCCTGGACCCTTCATTGGACTCTTCTGCTGGCGTCTCTTCTCACCCTTACTCACTCATCAGGAGGGTTAAGAGGGACCTTCATTCCCACCAGCTTGTGGACTCCTGGAGGTTACTCCACCCATTGGATAGGGATTACTCCTATTACTCTCCGGTCCATCACCGATACTCTCGTATTGACTACCTCTTTATCCGTCACCAACATCTCCATTCTTTGTTGGCTGCGGAAGTCGACAACATTACTTTCTCCGACCATGCTTTAGTTACTTTGTCTGTTTCCTTGTCCTCTCCTATTCCCTTCCAGCGTCAGTGGAAGCTTAACGCATCACTTCTTGATGATGTAACCATCCTGGATGACATTAAGACCCGTTTGGGGGAATACTTTGAGAGGGAGGAATTGTCGGGGATTGCTCCTCCTATGGTGTGGGAGGCTCACAAATGTTTTATCCGGGGTATTCTGTTGCAACATGGTTCCCGCTTAAACAAGGAACGCCGGGCTTGTATTGAATCTCTGCTGCAGCGGATCCGCTCGTTGGAACTCCTTCATAAGCGCCAAATCACTCCTGATGTTTATTCCCAGCTTGCCAGCACCCAAGAAGAATTGCGTACGCTCGTCACTGATAGGGTGAAGGGTACTCTAGCTAAATGCAGACGTCATTTTTATGAGTTTGGAAATAAGAGCGGGCGTTCCCTAGCTAGGGCCCTTCGGGTTCAGCAGTCCTCCACCTACGTTCCATGCATCGGTTCCGCCCAGGGTACTCGATTATACATGCCCCTTGATATTGCGGCTGCCTTTCGGGACTACTATGCCTCTTTGTATTCTGTAGACTCTGGCCCTTCTCCTCTCCCTGACACGGAGTTCCGAGATCGCATTCGTTCTTATCTCTCCTCCTCTGGTCTCCCGTCGTTGTCTTTGGAGGACTTGACAGCCTTGGAATCTCCTATTGTTGAAGAGGAAATTTCTTTAGCTATCTCCAGTATGGCAACGGGTAAGGCCCCAGGTCCAGACGGCCTTACCTTGGTATACTATAAGAAACTTGGCCCTGAACTCCGCCCCAGACTGTTGAAAGTTTTCAATTCTCTCACCGATGACTCAGCCCTTTATCGTGACTCCCTGCGTGCTCACATAGCGGTTATCCCCAAACCGGGAAAAGACCCTCTTCTGTGCTCTAACTACCGCCCCATTTCGCTAATCAATGTTGACCTAAACATTTTAGCC
Organism: Leptodactylus fuscus; assembly: GCF_031893055.1. NCBI lineage: Eukaryota > Metazoa > Chordata > Amphibia > Anura > Leptodactylidae > Leptodactylus > Leptodactylus fuscus. The sequence continues at coordinate 114,666,874 of NC_134268.1, forward strand.
AAGATCCTGGCGACCCGTTTATCGCCCTTGCTAGGAAATATTATTCACCCGGATCAAGCTGGATTTTTACCCGGCCGTGAGGCTCGAGATAATACTACCAAAGCTATCAACCTCATGTATGGGGCTAAACAGTCGGGCTCTCCTCTCATGCTTCTTTCAACTGACGCCGAGAAAGCCTTCGACAGGGTCAACTGGCGGTTCATGGAAGAGACCTTGTTACATATTGGTCTTGGACACCGCATGATGAGTTGGATCATGGCTCTTTACTCTCTCCCCACAGCGATGGTCAGGGTGAACGGTTTACTGTCCCAGTCCTTCCCTATCCGAAATGGCACTAGGCAAGGTTGCCCCCTTTCGCCTCTCATTTTCGTCTTGACTCTTGAACCCTTCCTCCGCCAGGTTCGAGCCGATCCGAACATCTCAGGTGCTGCTCATTCTTCCCGTTTATATAAAGTGGCGGCGTATGCAGATGACTTGCTATTTTTTCTCTCCTCCCCGCATGTCTCTCTTCCGGCTCTGATGCTCGCCTTTCAGGCTTACTCGACCCTTTCAAACTTTAAAATCAACTTTTCGAAGTCGGAAGCCTTTAATGTGACCCTTTCTTCCTCAGCGGCCACCTCATTGAGTCAATCTTTCCCTTTTCATTGGGCCCCCACTTCTCTCAAGTATTTGGCGGTTTATCTTACTCCGTATCCGAAAGATCTCTTTCGTTGCAACTTCCCCCCACTTCTGGCGTCTATCAGGGCTGATTGTACTCGATGGTCCACTGGAGCCTTTACCTGGTTCGGGAGATGCGCGATTTTTAAAATGAACATTCTTCCTCGTCTTCTCTACTTGATGCAGATGCTTCCCATTCACATTCCTCTGTCTTTTCTTAGATCCCTCACTTCCATCCAACTGAAGTTCATCTGGTCGGGCAGACCCGCCCGAGTGAGTAAGGCTTTTCTCTTTCGTCCTAAGAGATGTGGTGGTTTATCGCTTCCGGACCTGAAGTCCTATTATTTGGCTACCCACCTGACTCGTGTCGTGGACTGGTGTAGGCATGCTGTTTCTAAACCTTGGGTCTACATCGAACAGGCATTCTCTCCTATCCCTTTGCAGGTTGCTCCATGGTTGGACTCCTCCTCATTGTCATCTCTCTTTTCTCACCCTAGCCTTGGTCCCACGCTTCGGATTTGCTCCAGGGGCCTTGTTCGCTCCACTCTCCTCCCTAAGGATTCCGCTTTTTTCCCAGTGCTGGGCAATCCTGCCTTTCCACCTGGAATGTTTGATCGAGTTTTCCGTAATTGGCGCCGTCATGGGATTTTTCGTGCCTGTCACTTCCAGGACGCAGGGGGATGGAATACACTTTTGAACTCCCAGGCCCCTCCTGAGTTGCCCCCTTTGGATGCTTGGCGGGGGATGCAACTTCGTCACTTTTTGCATTCTCTCCCTGCTCCTACTGAGTTCCGTGTCGAACCTACCCCCTTGGAGAAGATTTGTGTTGGCGCTGGCCCCCTCCGCCACTCCCTCTCGCTCACTTACCAGATCCTGGTTGAACCTCCGGAGGACTTTGTTCCGCCGTTCTTGCTGAAATGGGAATCTGACTTATCCCTTTCCCTCTCTCAGGAACAGCGTAGGCGTATTTTTTGCCTTTCTCATACTGCCTCCATCAGCTCTCGCCACCAGGAGGCCAGCTACAAAATCTTGTCCCGATGGTATAGGGTTCCTACGAGACTCCATGCTATGTTTCCTCAGGTCTCCCCACTATGTTGGCGCTGTGGCGACGAGGAAGGCACGTTGCTACACATTTTTTGGTCCTGTCCTGCCCTTTCGTCCTTCTGGGAGGGGGTCAAACGGATAACCCTCCAGCTTACTGAAACTTCTCACCATTTGGGCCCTGCCTTGTTCCTCCTTAATCATTGTGAGTCTTCTGTAAAGGTCTTTAAGCGTTCCCTGCTTAGATTCCTGATCCTCGCTGCCCGGGCTTGTATCCCCCTTTTTTGGAAACGAGTGGATCCTCCTCCTCTCTCCCTCTGGATTTCGAAGGTCAACGAGATAATGCACATGGAAAATCTCACGTCTTTCCTGCATGGTACGACTGAGGCGTACATCAAAACCTGGTTCTACTGGTTCAGGTTCCAACAGTCTGCAGAGTACCGGACGCTCCTGGGCTCTGACCCCTCCTCTGATTGATACTCTTGTTGTTCATTTCAAGTATTTGACCGGTGGTTGCTCCCGAGCCCTTCCTAACTGGCTGTGGTATGGTTGACCTGACGAGCGCTCTCGCTGGTTTCCTGACTGCTCACACTCACCCCTACCTACCCTTTCACCCTCTATGTTTAGTCCTCTCCCCCACCCACCTGTCCCACTAACCCACTCCCTCCTCCTCCCCCCCCTTTTTGTTTTGTTTTTTCTCTATGTTGCTTTCTTTGTTTTTATTTTTTCTTGTGTTGCACTGTGTGCTTTTTTGTTCGCAGGGCGGGTGTTCGCCTTGTTACTTGTAATTGTCTTTTCTTATTGTATAAAACAGAAAAATTTTTCAATAAAAATTTGAGTTACAAAAAAAAAAAAATCTTTCACTCGAGTCAATACGTATTCCCAGTTTTTTGTGGTAAAATTAGGGGCCTCGGCTAATATTAGGGTTGGCTTATACTCGAGTATATATGGTAAATTCAATATCAGTGAATAGGGGCTATTTACTTAATTGTTAACTTGATGGTCCATTGTATCATTGTAACAGACTGTCAAAACACAGGCCATGTCCGATCTTTGCCCATTTTTCTCAAATGTATGGTCCTTTTTTATAGCTGGTTTGCACTTCGGTCATCTGAATGTAGCCTTAAGGTTTATTCACACAACAGTTAGAAATGGTCGTGTGGCACATATTGAATCCAATGTGTCTATATATATATATGTCCACTTTTTTGACAGTTGCTGGAAAAAAAAATTGACATGCACTATCTTCAGCGGTGTTCCCTGTTCTTTCCCCCAGGTGAAGAGCTATCGGTGCCATTACCATAGCTCTTCACTGTCAGAAGGGTGTTTCTGACAGTCAGTCAGATAGGCCCTTCCTCACAGTAGTGTCAATTGCACTGTACTTGTCCATAGATGAGTACTGTGCGAGCGTTATTCACCGCTCAGTGTCATCACTGGGCGGTAAGCAACGCCCCCTCTCACAGTACAGTGCAATAGACGCTACTGTGAGGAAGGATGTTCCTGACTGACTGTCAGAAACGCCCTTCTGACAGTGAAGAGCTACGGTACCAGCACCGATAGGCCACAGGAGGTGAAAGGTCCTCTTTAAGTAATGTAAAAGGGACTAATGTTTGTTTTACGTCCTTTAAAAATTGATCACTCATGGTTTCTCTACCACCTGGCCTAGGGCACCCCATAATTGACAGCATTAACGGTAAAGAACCCTTTCCTTTCAGATGCCTATATCATGTTGTTTCCTTTATCTGCAAAGAATGTCCCCTCATTCCCTTAATCAGAACAAATCATGTGCAAGATTGTATGACCAAACATATTTATTCACATATCAGATCACCTCTAAGGCATCTTTTTTTCAATCTACACAGGTCCAATTTTTCTCGTTTCTCTAGTTGCCATCCTTCGAATCTTCTCTAGCTCTACTCTAGAATATCTTTTTTTGGAGTGTTGAACCCAAAATATAATAATAAAAATGTTGGTGGGATAGACCACAATCTTGTTCGCCCTGCTGGTACTGTAAAACACAACACTTTTTTCCACCGTGTTTCTTCGGAAGCCCAAAATTCTGCATTTCCACAATGTGGAGCCATAGCCTTACAAGGGATGTATAGGGGGCTTATATCACATTGGAATCCTGAGTTTTTACATCTTTTTATTTTTACTTTTGCAGTTGCTGCTTAACACAAAGTACTGCTGCTTAATTTACTGTTCCAGAATACACAAGTTCTTTGCTTATTTTGTAGTTCGCAGAGTTTTTTCATTTTGCATAACTGAAATTCTGCTAGCAGAAAAAGGAACCCATTGAAGTCAATGGTAGGCTTTTTTTTCAGCGCTGAAATTCAGTACCAAATTCAGCGCTATTTTCCTCTGTGTGAGTGGACAGATTTTGTAGTTATAGTGCGGTTAGGCTGTACAACCAACACTGTGCTAAACGTTGATCACTCCATACAGAGAAATGAAAGATCCTGAAATTGTGATATCCCTCCTACTATCTTCTTTACCTTTATATCTGTGCTTACTGTCACTGTAATACCTCTACCGTGGAGCTTTTTTTGTACTCATATTTGGTATTTTAGATTATTTTTGGTATATCTATGCTGTTATAACACACTGAATTTCAACATCGTGGGCCTGGTAAAGGATTGTCTTATCATCTTATCTGTACAATGTTTATACATGCCCTTTGTGGCCAACTATGCAACCAGAATCACTAGTTTATTTTCAGAGTTATGGAGTTAAAAGCAGGTGGTTTGTAATATTATATTGTATGGTTTATTTAGATTGTTATGTAAGTCATGAGAAAGACAATCAGGCCACATTTTATTAGTAATCAATGTAGTAATCTGGGTAATTTTAAAGGATTCACTTAGTTTTCATTGCAACTGTATATCTTTACTAGAGATTAAGAGCTCTTTATCAGCAAAAAAAAGTCTCTGTTGCTATACAGGTGTATTAAAAAAAAAAACAGCATAACATTTCCTTTTGAAGATGATTGTTTCATCAATATAATTCTTAATAAAATGTTCTAGTAAAAGTTAATTTTGCTTTGTATATACTTTTATTTCCTCAGTTTTATCTGTAATGACAAACAAAATTAACATTGATGATTTACACATTTTCAGATGACTACTATTTAGTAGAATAATATACTACTTAATAATACAGTATATCTTAGAAGTAGTTTAGTCGTATATGTTAGGATGATGTATATTCTGCATGCAGTGAAATCTACTTTTGCCAATTATTAAAGCTTATTTGAGAGTAAAAGTCCAGACTATACCTATTGGGTTTAGGTTTCTTGCTCTTACACATACCATGAAAAATATAGAGCTTAGGCAAAAGGTGACAAATCATCAGATTCTGCTTCGGGTGGCCTGGTTTTCATAGAGAACAGTTAAAGATGGAATAAAATGAATAGCCACAGAAAATCATTTCAAAGTAGCCTCAAGGTAAGAATACTTAAGTTTAGTGAAAAGAAAAATACAATTTATACATTCTAAATAGAAAAGTATGTATTATGTGAATAGTTTGTAAAATGCTAAATAAATTGATAATTGTATAAACTAAAACACACTTGTTCTCTTCTTTTCTTATTTTTTTTTATTTAAGAAAAATTGATCATTCCCAAGCAGAAGGCAAAATACAAGTTAAAAAAGACTGGCCTACATAAATTCTATACGATTTTTCCTCAGTAATATAAAAGTACATTTTTAATTATTTAAGAAAAAATCCCATAAATAAATAGTACATGTGAATATAAAAAACTTTGTAATGTATCTTTAGAAAATACGTTTATAGCTATTAAGGCTGGTCTAGATCCAGCCTCAATAACTATGTGGTGAATCTCTTAATTGCTTTTTACGGGACTAGCAATGAAAAAATGGAAGATTCAAGACCCCTAGGTGGGAATACTAAAATACTTAAAAAATAATATATATATATATATATATATATATATATATATAGAGAGAGAGAGAGAGAGAGAGAGAGAGAGAGAGAGAGAGAATTCAAATCAATCCTTAACTTAGATTTGAAATAAAAGTAAACAAAGACAAACATGCACAAATATAAGATGAGATAATAAGATAAGATAATCCTTTAATAGTCCCACATTGGGGAAATTTCAGCATGTTACAGCAGCATAGTAATACAGGTACATGATAATACACAGTAATATAATACAGACGTATGCACGCATATGCTGAGAAGAGAAGATATACTAGGAGTCCATAGCAGCTAAGGAAAAACGGAAGAGAAAGAGGAAGACCTCATGGTCATCGTCATAATCATTAGTTCTCTGCGCGGAGTGCTCTACGCTTGGTTTGATGTAGATTATACAGCCTGGTCGCGGTTGGAAGGAAGGACCTGCGATAGCCCTTCTTCTCACACTTGGGGTGAAGCAGACGGTCACTTACAGTGCTGCCAAGTCCCATCAGGGTCCCATACATGGGGTAGGATTTGTTCTCCCGCGTGGAAGTCACCACAGACAGTATCCTTCTGTCACCCACCACCTCTACTGGGTCCAAGGGGCTCCCCAGGACAGAGCTGGCCCTCCTGATCAGCCTGTCAAGTCTATTTCTGTCCCTGGTTTATATACTGCTCCCCAGCAGGCCACACCTAAAAAAATGGCTGAAGCAACCACAGAGTTAAAGAAGGCCCTAAGAAGTGTCCCCTGGACTCCGAAGGCCCTCAGCCTCCTGAGCAAGTAGAGTCTGCTGTGGCCCTTTCTGTGCAGCACCTCCAGGTGTCAGCCCAGTCTAGTTTATTGTTGAGGATCACGCCCAGATACTTATAGGTCCTGACCATCTCAATACATGTTCCTTGGATCTCCACTGGGGTCGGAGCACCTCTCCGTTTGCTAAAGTCCACCACCATCTCCTTGGTCTTCCTAGCATTAATCCTGAGCTGGTTCTGCTGGCACCATTCAATAAAATCCCAGTTTAAGTCTCTGTATTCCCTATCGTCGCCATCAGTGAGAAGGCCTACTATAGCAGAGTCATCAGAGTACTTCTGTAAGTAACAGCTGGATGAGTTGTGCCTAAAGTCAGCAGTGTGAAGAGAAAATGGGGCAAGAACTGTACCTTGTGGTGCCCCCGTACTACAGATCACAGTGTCAGACACACCGTCCTGGGCTCTCACATACTGAGGGCAGTTTGTCAGGTAGTCTAGGATCCAGTTGGACAGGTGATCGTCCACACCATCAAGGTTCAGCTTCTCCCTCAGTAGCCCTGGCTGAATGGTGTTGAAAGCACTGGAGAAGTCAAATAATATTATTCTCACAGTGTTCCCAGGTTTCTCTAGGTGAGAAAGTGCTCTATGAAGAAGGTGGATGATGGCGTCATCTACCCCAATGCCCAGCTGGTAGGCAAACTGGAGGGGGTCCAGAGCGGAGCTCACTAGGGGGCGTAGGTGTGTCAGGACCAGTCTCTCTAGGACCTTCATCAGGTGGGATGTCAGTGCTACAGGTCGGTAGTCATTGTAGCCCATCGGGTTGGGTTTCTTTGGAACTGGTACCACACAAGATGTTTTCCATAATCGAGGTACCACTCCTAGCTTTAGACTCATATTGTACATGTGTGTAATAATGCCACCTAGCTGGTCACTGCACATTTTAAGAACTCTTGCGCTTATACCATCAGGTCCTCCAGCTTTGTCTGCTTTAATCTTCTTCATTTTCCGACACACCAGAGACTCCTGCAGGATCAGATAGTCAGATTGCAGTTGTCTGCAGGTTGCTGAGGGTTGGGTCTTGGTGTATGTGGAGAAGGGGGTTGTCTGACATGCTGGTGGAGAGAGCATTGACTTGGAGTCGAATCTATTGAAGAATAGATTAAGCTCGTTAAGCCACTTCCTGTCCCCTACTGTTTGATGCCCTGTCTTTTGCCTGTGTCCTGATATAGCCTTAAGACTGTCCCACACCTCCGAGATTCTATCCTCCCCATCTGTAGTTCCATCTTCTGCCTGTAGTTGGCTTTCCCTTCTCTGATCAATTGTCTTAGCTGTTTCTGCACCGCCCCCAGGCTATTTTTATCCCCAGACCTAAAAATTCTCTTTTTTTTTCCTTGAGAAGAGTTTTAATTTCAGATTTGATCCATGGTTTGTTATTGGAGAAACACCTCACCTTTCTAGTTGGTACCGTGCTGTCCACACAGAAATTAATGTAGTCTGTTATGCAGTGTGTGAGTCCCTCAATGTCCTCTGGAAATGAGTCTTGAAACACTTCCCATAATTTTATATTAAAACAGTCCCTTAGAGACTCGACACTTCCCTCTGACCAAATTTTCACTGTACGGGTAACCGCCGGTTCTCTGCGCACCAGTGGAATGTAAGTGGGTCGCAGATGTACTAGGTTGTGATCTGATTTGCCTAGGGGCGGTAGGGCAGCTGAGTTATATGCATTCCTTACATTGGCAAAGCGCAAATCCAGTGTTTTGTTGTCTCTTGTATGGCAGGTTACGTACTGAGTAAGGCCTGGTAGAGTGGATGCTGGAGAGACATGGTTGAAATCTCCCGACACTAGGAGCAGGGCATGGGGGTGAGATGATTGCAGCTCGCTCACAGCAGCATGGAGGACTTCACAGGCAGCATCAGTTTTTGCAGACGGTGAGACATATGCAGCTAGTACGATAACATGTGATAGTTCTCTTGGCAGGTAATAAGGTCTCATGCTCATGGCTAGTAGTTCAATATCCTTTCCAAACAATTGTTTCTTAACTACAATATGTCCTGGAATACACCATCTCTCATTCACAAATATTGCAAGCCCTCCTCCTTTGCGCTTACCGCTCTCCAGCATCCTGTCCGCACGTAGAAGTTTAAAGCCCTCCACGGGGGCAAGTGTGTCCGGAGTGATTTCAGTAAGCCAAGTCTCTGTAAACAGCATCATACTGCACTCACGAAACTCCTGTTGATGTCTGGTCAGTGCTGTCAGCTCATCCATTTTATTCACAATTGATCTCACATTCCCCATAATGATGGACGGAATCACGTGTTTTTTGCGTTTTTTTCCTTCACGTTTCAGTATGCCGACTCGTTTTCCGCGTTTTCTAAGTTTTTAAGTTTTCTTATTAGTTCGTAGGAGATGGTGAGAGCATGCTTGCCCTGTAGCTTGTCCTGTAGCATGCTTCTTCCTGTAGGCATAAGCTGTAATAGTGTCTCCTTAGTGTAAACCAGTCTTCCTTGTATGTGTGGAGGCATGCTTCAGACAAAAGGCTCAAAAAGGATTTCTTTAAAAGTGTTTCTGCATCAATTCCAGCCCATGGTAAGTTCTTATACTAATGTTCCTTATAGTAATAGAAAAGAAGTGAAGAAAAAGGACAGGATAGAGAAAGATCAGGTTAGATTGTAGCAGCTGTAACACAGGCAGCCGAACAAGGCGGCGCCAGGAAGTGAGGCCCGAGAGGGCAATAAATATGCATTTCCATGTCTGAAACAGAGCTGTCTACAAACCTATAAAACATTTCCAGGAGCATGGCAATGCTGTGGGCCCAGTACCTGCCCCGGTGTCTGTATGCTGGGTCCGGATACCGGGTCTGTAACTATAATATTACTGTAATGACTTGAGTATAAGCCGAGGAGGTCTTTTTCAGCACAAAAACTGTGCTGAAAAACTTGGCTTATACTCGAGTACATACGGTAATAATATCCTATGATGCCATGTGTTTAATTACTGTAACTATAAATTTCTTAATTGGCTATTTTACAAAATGTATTAATTTTGGGCTAGATAGTTATTAAATTATAAATTACATTAAGGCTAAGGCCTCACATCGTTGAAACACAGTTTATTTTTCAAATTATTCAGCAGTTTTTTAGCCAGTCAGGAGTGGATTTAACAGAAGGGAAACTTCTAAAGCCGGGTTCATACAGGGTTTTTTGGTCAGCTCAGAATACCGCCTCCCATTGAATTCAATGAGTTCCTTTTTCCATGAGCGGAATCCACTGCAGAGTCAACGGTGTGACACCTCCCTCCTGACTAGGCCCATTCATTTGGGCCTAATCTGGAGCAGAATTCCATGACTGGATGCTGGTGCACTGTAGCTAGCCGTTTTTTAGAACAGATTCTGAGGCGTCCACGGAGTCAAAATCCGGTCCAAAAACCCTCAGTGTGAACCCGGCTTTAGAGCTTTCTTTTTATTTACTTATTTATTTTTAAATGTAGATTGTTAGCCCCATATAGAGCTCATAATGTACATTTTTACATTTTTTTCCTATCAGTATGTCTTTGTAGTATGGGAGGAAATCCATGCAAACACGGGGAGACTGTACAAACTCCTATTTATTTCTTAGTCCTTTTCAAGCCACTCCTGACTTTGGCTCAAATACAGCAAATCTGCAACAAAAAATGAAACATTTCCAGAATGTGGGGCCTTGACCAAAGGGCTCCATTTAATCCTATTATTATACACTAGATTGATTTGCTAAATAGATCCAAAATTTTTTCCCCTAATATGGGTAACTGAGTATTGCTTCCTATAGTTTTTGTCTTCCTCTGGTTTAACACTTTATGATTATAGGATGAACTGGATGTAAGCTATGTAACTACTGTATATAAAGAAATTTACATCAGTTATTCCATCTAGCCGTCATCTGTCTTCACTCTCATACTCTCATACTCTCATGTAGCTAAATTATGCTTAGCATTGAGAAAGTTAACATTTATGATAGACAATGATGTGGAAGAAAAATTCTAAATATTTTTTTATTTTACAAACCTTGATACTATAAGGGGGCGTTCACACTACCGTCGGTGTCTGACAGATAGTGTCCGCTCCTAGTGTCCGCTCAAATCTGGCACGGACATTAGGAGCGGACACTATCTGTGTCTGTGACACCTGTCATTTATTTAAATGGCGATCGGGTGTGTTCTTTTGCACTCCGTGCCCTTCCTTCCCTGTCCGCAAGTGAAGATGTCCGACTTCTCAAGCGGACAGAAAAACCCGACATGTAGGGTTCTTCTGTCCGCTTGAGAAGTCGGACATCTTTACATGCGGACACCGACGGTAGTGTGAACGCCCCCTAAGTCTTTATTTTTTAGGTGCAGAAAACATTGCCACATCTTTTTCATTAAATAATATGGTAGATTTAAAAATAATAATAATAATAATAATAATAATAATAATAATAATAATAATAATAATAATAATAATGATTTTGGCCTGTAAATAAGGATTACAGAAAATAGTGCCTACATATTCTCATACACTCATTACAAATGTCTTGAAAATAGTCAATGGTGACAAGTTGAAGCAGAAAGTATATTAGGATGTTGTATAGCATTCCATTTACGGTCCTATGAAAAAGTTTGGGCACCCCTATTAATCTTAATCATTTTTAGTTCTAAATATTTTGGTGTTTGCAATAGCCATTTCAGTTTGATATATCTAATAACTGATGGACACAGTAATATTTCAGAATTGAAATGAGGTTTATTGTACTAACAGAAAATGTGCAATATGCATTGAACCAAAATTTGACTGGTACAAAAGTATGGGCACTAGAGATGAGCGAACAGTGTTCTATCGAACTCATGTTCGATCGGATATTAGGCTGTTCGGCATGTTCGAATCGAATCGAACACCGCGTGGTAAAGTGCGCCATTACTCGATTCCCCTCCCACCTTCCCTGGCGCCTTTTTTGCTCCAATAACAGCGCAGGGTAGGTGGGACAGGAACTACGACACCGGTGACGTTGAGAAAAGTAGGCAAAACCCATTGGCTGCCGAAAACATGTGACCTCTAATTTAAAAGAACAGCGCCGCCCAGGTTCGCGTCATTCTGAGCTTGCAATTCACCGAGGACGGGGGTTTCCGTCCAGCTAGCTAGGGCTTAGATTCTGGGTAGGCAGGGACAGGCTAGGATAGGAAGGAGAAGACAACCAACAGCTCTTGTAAGAGCTAAATTCCAGGGAGAAGCTTGTCAGTGTAACGTGGCACTGACGGGCTCAATCGCCGCAACCCAGCTTTCCCAGGATCCTGAATGGAATACACTGTCAGTGTATTCCCGTATACCCGATATATACCCCGATACCCGTTCCAACGGTGTGCCCCCCCACCTTCACCCCAGAAATACCCTGCAAGTCCCCTAGCAATAGAATTGGGGCTATATACACCCACAATTTTTACTACTGGTATACAGTGCCATTGTCTGACTGGGAATTCAAAGAGTATATTGGGAATACAAATACCCTCATTTCTTGCTACTGCCATATAGTGCCAGTGTCTGACGGGGAATTCAAAGAATATATTGGGGTTACGTGCACCCACAATTTTTACTACTGGTATACAGTGCCATTGTCTGACAGGGAATTCAAAGAGTATATTGGGAATACAAATACCCTCATTTCTTGCTACTGCCATATAGTGCCAGTGTCTGACTGGGAATTCAAAGAATATATTGGGGTTACGTGCACCCACAATTTTTACTACTGGTATACAGTGCCATTGTCTGACTGGGAATTCAAAGAATATATTGGGGTTATAAATACCCTCATTTCTTGCTACTGCCATATAGTGCCAGTTTCTGACTGGTAATTCAAAGAATATATTGGGGTTACGTGCACCCACAATTTTTACTACTGGTATACAGTGCCATTGTCTGACTGGGAATTCAAAGAATATATTGGGAATACAAATACCCTCATTTCTTGCTACTGCCATATAGTGCCAGTGTCTGACTGGGAATTCAAAGAATATATTGGGGTTACGTGCACCCACAATTTTTACTACTGGTATACAGTGCCATTGTCTGACTGGGAATTCAAAGAATATATTGGGAATACAAATACCCTCATTTCTTGCTACTGCCATATAGTGCCAGTGTCTGACTGGGAATTCAAAGAATATATTGGGGTTACGTGCACCCACAATTTTTACTACTGGTATACAGTGCCATTGTCTGACTGGGAATTCAAAGAATATATTGGGAATACAAATACCCTCATTTCTTGCTACTGCCATATAGTGCCAGTGTCTGACTGGTAATTCAAAGAATATATTGGGGTTACGTGCACCCACAATTTTTACTACTGGTATACAGTGCCATTGTCTGACTGGGAATTCAAAGAATATATTGGGAATACAAATACCCTCATTTCTTGCTACTGCCATATAGTGCCAGTGTCTGACTGGGAATTCAAAGAATATATTGGGGTTACGTGCACCCACAATTTTTACTACTGGTATACAGTGCCATTGTCTGACTGGGAATTCAAAGAATATATTGGGGTTATAAATACCCTCATTTCTTGCTACTGCCATATAGTGCCAGTTTCTGACTGGTAATTCAAAGAATATATTGGGGTTACGTGCACCCACAATTTTTACTACTGGTATACAGTGCCATTGTCTGACTGGGAATTCAAAGAATATATTGGGAATACAAATACCCTCATTTCTTGCTACTGCCATATAGTGCCAGTGTCTGACTGGTAATTCAAAGAATATATTGGGGTTACGTGCACCCACAATTTTTACTACTGGTATACAGTGCCATTGTCTGACTGGGAATTCAAAGAATATATTGGGAATACAAATACCCTCATTTCTTGCTACTGCCATATAGTGCCAGTGTCTGACTGGGAATTCAAAGAATATATTGGGGTTACGTGCACCCACAATTTTTACTACTGGTATACAGTGCCATTGTCTGACTGGGAATTCAAAGAATATATTGGGAATACAAATACCCTCATTTCTTGCTACTGCCATATAGTGCCAGTGTCTGACTGGGAATTCAAAGAATATATTGGGGTTACGTGCACCCACAATTTTTACTACTGGTATACAGTGCCATTGTCTGACTGGGAATTCAAAGAATATATTGGGAATACAAATACCCTCATTTCTTGCTACTGCCATATAGTGCCAGTGTCTGACTGGGAATTCAAAGAATATATTGGGGTTACGTGCACCCACAATTTTTACTACTGGTATACAGTGCCATTGTCTGACTGGGAATTCAAAGAATATATTGGGGTTATAAATACCCTCATTTCTTGCTACTGCCATATAGTGCCAGTTTCTGACTGGTAATTCAAAGAATATATTGGGGTTACGTGCACCCACAATTTTTACTACTGGTATACAGTGCCATTGTCTGACTGGGAATTCAAAGAATATATTGGGGTTATAAATACCCTCATTTCTTGCTACTGCCATATAGTGCCAGTTTCTGACTGGTAATTCAAAGAATATATTGGGGTTACGTGCACCCACAATTTTTACTACTGGTATACAGTGCCATTGTCTGACTGGGAATTCAAAGAATATATTGGGAATACAAATACCCTCATTTCTTGCTACTGCCATATAGTGCCAGTGTCTGACTGGGAATTCAAAGAATATATTGGGGTTACGTGCACCCACAATTTTTACTACTGGTATACAGTGCCATTGTCTGACTGGGAATTCAAAGAATATATTGGGAATACAAATACCCTCATTTCTTGCTACTGCCATATAGTGCCAGTGTCTGACTGGTAATTCAAAGAATATATTGGGGTTACGTGCACCCACAATTTTTACTACTGGTATACAGTGCCATTGTCTGACTGGGAATTCAAAGAATATATTGGGAATACAAATACCCTCATTTCTTGCTACTGCCATATAGTGCCAGTGTCTGACTGGGAATTCAAAGAATATATTGGGGTTACGTGCACCCACAATTTTTACTACTGGTATACAGTGCCATTGTCTGACTGGGAATTCAAAGAATATATTGGGAATACAAATACCCTCATTTCTTGCTACTGCCATATAGTGCCAGTGTCTGACTGGGAATTCAAAGAATATATTGGGGTTACGTGCACCCACAATTTTTACTACTGGTATACAGTGCCATTGTCTGACTGGGAATTCAAAGAATATATTGGGAATACAAATACCCTCATTTCTTGCTACTGCCATATAGTGCCAGTGTCTGACTGGGAATTCAAAGAATATATTGGGGTTACGTGCACCCACAATTTTTACTACTGGTATACAGTGCCATTGTCTGACTGGGAATTCAAAGAATATATTGGGGTTATAAATACCCTCATTTCTTGCTACTGCCATATAGTGCCAGTTTCTGACTGGTAATTCAAAGAATATATTGGGGTTACGTGCACCCACAATTTTTACTACTGGTATACAGTGCCATTGTCTGACTGGGAATTCAAAGAATATATTGGGGTTATAAATACCCTCATTTCTTGCTACTGCCATATAGTGCCAGTTTCTGACTGGTAATTCAAAGAATATATTGGGGTTACGTGCACCCACAATTTTTACTACTGGTATACAGTGCCATTGTCTGACTGGGAATTCAAAGAATATATTGGGGTTATAAATACCCTCATTTCTTGCTACTGCCATATAGTGCCAGTTTCTGACTGGTAATTCAAAGAATATATTGGGGTTACGTGCACCCACAATTTTTACTACTGGTATACAGTGCCATTGTCTGACTGGGAATTCAAAGAATATATTGGGAATACAAATACCCTCATTTCTTGCTACTGCCATATAGTGCCAGTGTCTGACTGGGAATTCAAAGAATATATTGGGGTTACGTGCACCCACAATTTTTACTACTGGTATACAGTGCCATTGTCTGACTGGGAATTCAAAGAATATATTGGGAATACAAATACCCTCATTTCTTGCTACTGCCATATAGTGCCAGTGTCTGACTGGGAAATCAAAGAATATATTGGGGTTACGTGCACCCACAATTTTTACTACTGGTATACAGTGCCATTGTCTGACTGGGAATTCAAAGAATATATTGGGAATACAAATACCCTCATTTCTTGCTACTGCCATATAGTGCCAGTTTCTGACTGGTAATTCAAAGAATATATTGGGGTTACGTGCACCCACAATTTTTACTACTGGTATACAGTGCCATTGTCTGACTGGGAATTCAAAGAATATATTGGGGTTATAAATACCCTCATTTCTTGCTACTGCCATATAGTGCCAGTTTCTGACTGGTAATTCAAAGAATATATTGGGGTTACGTGCACCCACAATTTTTACTACTGGTATACAGTGCCATTGTCTGACTGGGAATTCAAAGAATATATTGGGGTTATAAATACCCTCATTTCTTGCTACTGCCATATAGTGCCAGTTTCTGACTGGTAATTCAAAGAATATATTGGGGTTACGTGCACCCACAATTTTTACTACTGGTATACAGTGCCATTGTCTGACTGGGAATTCAAAGAATATATTGGGAATACAAATACCCTCATTTCTTGCTACTGCCATATAGTGCCAGTGTCTGACTGGGAATTCAAAGAATATATTGGGGTTACGTGCACCCACAATTTTTACTACTGGTATACAGTGCCATTGTCTGACTGGGAATTCAAAGAATATATTGGGAATACAAATACCCTCATTTCTTGCTACTGCCATATAGTGCCAGTGTCTGACTGGGAATTCAAAGAATATATTGGGGTTACGTGCACCCACAATTTTTACTACTGGTATACAGTGCCATTGTCTGACTGGGAATTCAAAGAATATATTGGGGTTATAAATACCCTCATTTCTTGCTACTGCCATATAGTGCCAGTTTCTGACTGGTAATTCAAAGAATATATTGGGGTTACGTGCACCCACAATTTTTACTACTGGTATACAGTGCCATTGTCTGACTGGGAATTCAAAGAATATATTGGGGTTATAAATACCCTCATTTCTTGCTACTGCCATATAGTGCCAGTTTCTGACTGGTAATTCAAAGAATATATTGGGGTTACGTGCACCCACAATTTTTACTACTGGTATACAGTGCCATTGTCTGACTGGGAATTCAAAGAATATATTGGGAATACAAATACCCTCATTTCTTGCTACTGCCATATAGTGCCAGTGTCTGACTGGGAATTCAAAGAATATATTGGGGTTACGTGCACCCACAATTTTTACTACTGGTATACAGTGCCATTGTCTGACTGGGAATTCAAAGAATATATTGGGAATACAAATACCCTCATTTCTTGCTACTGCCATATAGTGCCAGTGTCTGACTGGGAAATCAAAGAATATATTGGGGTTACGTGCACCCACAATTTTTACTACTGGTATACAGTGCCATTGTCTGACTGGGAATTCAAAGAATATATTGGGAATACAAATACCCTCATTTCTTGCTACTGCCATATAGTGCCAGTTTCTGACTGGTAATTCAAAGAATATATTGGGGTTACGTGCACCCACAATTTTTACTACTGGTATACAGTGCCATTGTCTGACTGGGAATTCAAAGAATATATTGGGAATACAAATACCCTCATTTCTTGCTACTGCCATATAGTGCCAGTGTCTGACTGGGAATTCAAAGAATATATTGGGGTTACGTGCACCCACAATTTTTACTACTGGAATACAGTGCCATTGTCTGACTGGGAATTCAAAGAATATATTGGGAATACAAATACCCTCATTTCTTGCTACTGCCATATAGTGCCAGTGTCTGACTGGGAATTCAAAGAATATATTGGGGTTACGTGCACCCACAATTTTTACTACTGGTATACAGTGCCATTGTCTGACTGGGAATTCAAAGAATATATTGGGAATACAAATACCCTCATTTCTTGCTACTGCCATATAGTGCCAGTGTCTGACTGGGAATTCAAAGAATATATTGGGGTTACGTGCACCCACAATTTTTACTACTGGTATACAGTGCCATTGTCTGACTGGGAATTCAAAGAATATATTGGGAATACAAATACCCTCATTTCTTGCTACTGCCATTAAGTGCCAGTGTCTGACTGGGAATTCAAAGAATATATTGAGGTTACGTGCACCCACAATTTTTACTACTGGTATGCAGTGCCATTGTCTGACTGGGAATTCAAAGAATATATTGGGGTTATAAATACCCTCATTTCTTGCTACTGCCATATAGTGCCAGTTTCTGACTGGTAATTCAAAGAATATATTGGGGTTACGTGCACCCACAATTTTTACTACTGGTATACAGTGCCATTGTCTGACTGGGAATTCAAAGAATATATTGGGAATACAAATACCCTCATTTCTTGCTACTGCCATATAGTGCCAGTGTCTGACTGGGAATTCAAAGAATATATTGGGGTTACGTGCACCCACAATTTTTACTACTGGTATACAGTGCCATTGTCTGACTGGGAATTCAAAGAATATATTGGGAATACAAATACCCTCATTTCTTGCTACTGCCATATAGTGCCAGTGTCTGACTGGGAATTCAAAGAATATATTGGGGTTACGTGCACCCACAATTTTTACTACTGGTATACAGTGCCATTGTCTGACTGGGAATTCAAAGAATATATTGGGAATACAAATACCCTCATTTCTTGCTACTGCCATATAGTGCCAGTGTCTGACTGGGAATTCAAAGAATATATTGGGGTTACGTGCACCCACAATTTTTACTACTGGTATACAGTGCCATTGTCTGACTGGGAATTCAAAGAATATATTGGGGTTATAAATACCCTCATTTCTTGCTACTGCCATATAGTGCCAGTTTCTGACTGGTAATTCAAAGAATATATTGGGGTTACGTGCACCCACAATTTTTACTACTGGTATACAGTGCCATTGTCTGACTGGGAATTCAAAGAATATATTGGGAATACAAATACCCTCATTTCTTGCTACTGCCATATAGTGCCAGTGTCTGACTGGGAATTCAAAGAATATATTGGGGTTACGTGCACCCACAATTTTTACTACTGGTATACAGTGCCATTGTCTGACTGGGAATTCAAAGAATATATTGGGAATTCAAATACCCTCATTTCTTGCTACTGCCATATAGTGCCAGTGTCTGACTGGGAATTCAAAGAATATATTGGGGTTACGTGCACCCACAATTTTTACTACTGGTATACAGTGCCATTGTCTGACTGGGAATTCAAAGAATATATTGGGAATACAAATACCCTCATTTCTTGCTACTGCCATATAGTGCCAGTGTCTGACTGGGAATTCAAAGAATATATTGGGGTTACGTGCACCCACAATTTTTACTACTGGTATACAGTGCCATTGTCTGACTGGGAATTCAAAGAATATATTGGGGTTATAAATACCCTCATTTCTTGCTACTGCCATATAGTGCCAGTTTCTGACTGGTAATTCAAAGAATATATTGGGGTTACGTGCACCCACAATTTTTACTACTGGTATACAGTGCCAATTTCTAACTAGGAATTCAAAATGCGCAAGGCTCCCGGAAAGGGACGTGGACGAGGCCGTGGGCGAGGTCGGGGGAATGGTTCTGGGGAGCAAGGTAGCAGTGAAGCCACAGGGCGTCCCGTGCCTACTCCTGTGGGGCAGCAAGCATTGCGCCACTCCACAGTGCCAGGGTTGCTTGCCACATTAACTAAACTGCAGGGTACAAACCTTAGTAGGCCCGAGAACCAGGAACAGGTCTTGCAATGGCTGTCAGAGAACGCTTACAGCACATTGTCCAGCAGCCAGTCAGACTCTGCCTCCTCTCCTCCTATTACCCAACAGTCTTGTCTTCCTTCCTCCCAAAATTCCGAAGCTTTACAGAACAATAACCCAAACTGTCCCTGCTCCCCAGAGCTGTTCTCCGCTCCTTTCATTGTCCCTCAACCTGCCTCTCCACGTCACGATTCCACGAACCTAACAGAGGAGCATCTGTGTCCAGATGCTCAAACACTAGAGTCTCCTCCATCTCCGTTCGATTTGGTGGTGGATGACCAGCAACCCACCCTCATCGACGATGATGTGACGCAGTTGCCGTCAGGGCATCCAGTTGACCGGCGCATTGTGCGGGAGGAGGAGATGAGACAGGAGTTGGAAGAGGAAGTGGTGGATGATGAGGACACTGACCCGACCTGGACAGGGGGGATGTCAAGCGGGGAAAGTAGTGTGGATGTTGAGGCAGGTGCAGCACCAAAAAGGGTAGCTAGAGGCAGAGGCAGAGGTCAGCAGCTTAGGCGAAGCCAGGCCACACCCGGAATCTCCCAAGATGTTCCAGTTCGTACCCAGCCCCGAAAAACTCCCACCTCGAGGGCACGTTTCTCGAAGGTGTGGAGTTTTTTCAAGGAATGCGCCGAGGACAGATATAGTGTTGTCTGCACAATTTGCCTCTCGAAATTGATTAGGGGCTCTGAGAAGAGCAACCTGTCCACCACTTCAATGCGCCGTCATTTGGAATCCAAGCACTGGAATCAGTGGCAGGCAGCAACGGCAGGACAAAGGCCGCCTGCCGTTCACGCCACTGCCACTGCCTCTGCCACTGCCTCTGCCTCTGCCACTGCCATTGCTGACTGTGCTGGCGATGCACTCCAGAGGACGAGCCAGGACACCACTTCATCTGCCTCCGCCACTTTGTTGACTTCTACCTCATCCTCCCCTGGTCCTGTCTTATCTCCTTCTCCTGCACCATCAAAGGCACCATCAGGCGTTTCTTTACAACAACCCACCATCTCTCAGACATTGGAGCGGCGGCAGAAATACACTGCTAACCACCCACACGCGCAAGCCTTGAACGCCAACATCGCTAAACTGCTGGCCCAGGAGATGTTGGCGTTCCGGCTTGTTGAAACTCCCGCCTTCCTGGACCTGATGGCAACTGCGGCACCTCGCTATGCCATCCCTAGCCGTCACTACTTCTCCCGGTGTGCCGTCCCCGCCTTGCACCAGCACGTGTCACTCAACATCAGGCGGGCCCTTAGTTCCGCGCTTTGCACAAAGGTCCACTTGACCACCGACGCGTGGACAAGTGCATGCGGACAGGGACGCTACATTTCACTGACGGCACACTGGGTGAATGTAGTTGAGGCTGGGACTGCTTCCCAAACTGGCCCGGTGTACCTCGTCTCCCCGCCTAACATTCCTGGCAGGGACACGAGAAGAACACCCCCCTCCTCCTCCTCCTCTACCGCCTCCTCCTCCGCCACCGCCTCCTCCTCTGCCACCGCCTCCTCCTCCGCTGTTAGATTGACCCCAGCTACGAGTTGGAAACGTTGCAGCACTGGCGTTGGTAGACGTCAGCAGGCTGTGCTGAAGCTGATCAGCTTGGGGGACAGACAGCACACTGCCTCCGAGGTGAGGGATGCCCTCCTCGATGAGACGGCAATATGGTTTGAGCCGCTGCACCTGGGCCCAGGCATGGTCGTTTGTGATAACGGCCGGAACCTGGTAGCAGCTCTGGAGCTTGCCGGACTCCAACATGTTCCATGCCTGGCCCACGTCTTCAACCTAGTGGTGCAACGTTTCCTAAAGAGCTACCCCAATGTTCCAGAGCTACTGGTGAAAGTGCGGCGCATGTGCGCCCACTTTCGCAAGTCGACAGTAGCCGCTGCTAGCTTAAAATCTCTCCAGCAACGCCTGCATGTGCCACAACACCGGCTTTTGTGCGACGTCCCCACACGCTGGAACTCAACGTTTCAGATGTTGAATAGAGTGGTTGAGCAGCAGAGACCTTTGATGGAATACCAGCTACAAAACCCTAGGGTGCCACAAAGTCAGCTGCCTCAGTTTCACATCCATGAGTGGCCATGGATGAGAGACCTTTGTGACATCCTACGGGTCTTTGAGGAGTCCACAAGGAGGGTGAGCTCTGAGGATGCGATGGTGAGCCTTACAATCCCGCTCTTGTGTGTTCTGAGAGAATCCCTGATTGACATCAGGGATAACTCAGATCACACAGAGGAGTTAGGGATAGCATCCGATCCGTCACAGCTGGAGAGTAGGTCCACACATCTGTCCGCTTCACTGCGTTTAATGGAGGAGGAGGAGGAGGAGGAAGAAGAGTTGTCCGATGATGTGATGGTGATACAGGAGGCTTCCGGGCAACTTCGAATCGTCCCATTGTTGCAGCGCAGATGGGTAGACATGGAGGATGAGGAGGAAATGGAGATTGAACTTTCCGGTGGGGCCAGAGGAGTCATGCCAACTAACACTGTGGCAGACATGGCTGAGTTCATGTTGGGGTGCTTTACAACCGACAAGCGTATTGTCAAAATCATGGAGGACAACCAGTACTGGATCTTTGCTATCCTTGACCCCCGGTATAAAAACAACATCTCGTCTTTTATTCCGGTAGAGGGGAGGGCCAATCGCATCAATGCTTGCCACAGGCAATTGGTGCAGAATATGATGGAGATGTTTCCAGCATGTGACGTTGGCGGCAGGGAGGGCAGTTCCTCCAGTAGGCAACCAAGTTCTCACCGGTCCACACAAACGAGGGGCACACTGTCTAAGGTCTGGGACACCTTGATGGCACCCCCTCGCCAAAGTGCCGCCACGGAGGGTCCTAGTGTCACCAGGCGTGAGAAGTATAGGCGCATGTTGCGGGAATACCTTTCCGACCACAGCCCTGTCCTCTCCGACCCCTCTGCGCCCTACACGTATTGGGTGTCGAAGTTGGACCTGTGGCTTGAACTTGCCCTATATGCCTTGGAGGTGCTGTCCTGTCCTGCCGCCAGCGTCCTATCTGAGAGGGTGTTCAGTGCAGCCGGTGGCATCATCACTGACAAGCGCACCCGTCTGTCAGCTGAGAGTGCCGACCGGCTCACTTTGATAAAAATGAACCACCACTGGATAGAGCCTTCATTTTTGTGCCCACCTGTGTAAAGCACCCCAACATGAAACTCCATGTCTGTACTCAACCTCTCCAATTCCTCCGCATCCTCATACTCATCCACCATAAGCGTTGCACAATTCTGCTAATACTAGGCTCCCTCCAACATGATTTCCCCCAACTCTGCTGGTTAGAGGCTCCCTCCACCCTGATTTCCACCAACTCTGCTGGTTAGAGGCTCCCTCCACCCTGCTTTCCCACAACTCTGCTGGTTAGAGGCTCCCTCCACCATGAATTTGCCCAAACTGGGCTGGTTAGAGGCTCCCTCCACCATGAATTGGTCCAAACTGGGGTTTTTAGAGGCTCCCTCCACCATGAATTGGTCCAAACTGGGCTGTTTAGCGGCTCCCTCCACCATTAATTGGTCCAAACTGGGCTGGTTAGAGGCTCCCTCCACCATGAATTTGCCCAAACTGGGCTGTTTAGAGGCTCCCTCCACCATGAATTTGCCCAAACTGGGCTGGTTAGAGGCTCCCTCCACCATGAATTTGCCCAAACTAAGCTGTTTAGAGGCTCCCTCCACCATGAATTGGTCCAAAGTGGGTTTTTTAGAGGCTCCCTCCACCATGAATTTGCCCAAACTGGGCTGTTTAGAGGCTCCCTCCACCATGAATTTGCCCAAACTGGGCTGGTTAGAGGCTCCCTCCACCATGAATTGGTCCAAACTGGGGTTTTTAGAGGCTCCCTCCACCATGAATTGGTCCAAACTTGGCTGTTTAGAGGCTCCCTCCACCATGAATTGGTCCAAACTGGGGTGGTTAGAGGCTCCCTCCACCATTAATTTGCCCAAACTGGGCTGTTTAGAGGCTCCCTCCACCATGAATTTGCCCAAACTGGGCTGGTTAGAGGCTCCCTCCACCATGAATTGGTCCAAACTGGGGTTTTTAGAGGCTCCCTCCACCATGAATTGGTCCAAACTTGGCTGTTTAGAGGCTCCCTCCGCCATGAATTGGTCCAAACTGGGGTGGTTAGAGGCTCCCTCCACCATTAATTGGTCCAAACTGGGCTGGTTAGAGGCTCCCTCCACCATTAATTGGTCCAAACTGGGCTGGTTAGAGGCTCCCTCCACCATTAATTGGTCCAAACTGGGCTGGTTAGAGGCTCCCTCCACCATGAATTTGCCCAAACTGGGCTGGTTAGAGGCTCCCTCCACCATGAATTGGTCCAAACTGGGTTTTTTAGAGGCTCCCTCCACCATGAATTGGTCCAAACTGGGCTGTTTAGAGGCTCCCTCCACCATGAATTTGCCCAAACTGGGCTGTTTAGCGGCTCCCTCCACCATTAATTGGTCCAAACTGGGCTGGTTAGAGGCTCCCTCCACCATGAATTTGCCCAAACTGGGCTGTTTAGAGGCTCCCTCCACCATGAATTTGCCCAAACTGGGCTGGTTAGAGGCTCCCTCCACCATGAATTGGTCCAAACTGGGGTTTTTAGAGGCTCCCTCCACCATGAATTGGTCCAAACTTGGCTGTTTATTCATGGTGGAGGGAGCCTCTAAAAACCCCAAACTGGGCTGGTTAGAGGCTCCCTCCACCATGAATTGGTCCAAACTGGGTTTTTTAGAGGCTCCCTCCACCATGAATTTGCCCACACTGGGCTGGTTAGAGGCTCCCTCCACCATGAATTGGTCCAAACTGGGCTGTTTAGCGGCTCCCTCCACCATTAATTGGTCCAAACTGGGCTGGTTAGAGGCTCCCTCCACCATGAATTTGCCCAAACTGGGCTGTTTAGAGGCTCCCTCCACCATGAATTTGCCCAAACTGGGCTGGTTAGAGGCTCCCTCCACCATGAATTGGTCCAAACTGGGCTGTTTAGAGGCTCCCTCCACCATTAATTGGTCCAAACTGGGCTGGTTAGAGGCTCCCTCCACCATGAATTTCCCAAAACTTGGCTGTTTAGAGGCTCCCTCCACCATGAATTGGTCCAAACTGGGGTGGTTAGAGGCTCCCTCCACCATTAATTGGTCCAAACTGGGCTGGTTAGAGGCTCCCTCCACCATTAATTGGTCCAAACTGGGCTGGTTAGAGGCTCCCTCCACCATTAATTGGTCCAAACTGGGCTGGTTAGAGGCTCCCTCCACCATGAATTTGCCCAAACTGGGCTGTTTAGAGGCTCCCTCCACCATGAATTGGTCCAAACTGGGTTTTTTAGAGGCTCCCTCCACCATGAATTACTCCAAACTGGGCTGTTTAGAGGCTCCCTCCACCATGAATTTGCCCAAACTGGGCTGTTTAGCGGCTCCCTCCACCATTAATTGGTCCAAACTGGGCTGGTTAGAGGCTCCCTCCACCATGAATTTGCCCAAACTGGGCTGTTTAGAGGCTCCCTCCACCATGAATTTGCCCAAACTGGGCTGGTTAGAGGCTCCCTCCACCATGAATTGGTCCAAACTGGGTTTTTTAGAGGCTCCCTCCACCATGAATTGGTCCAAACTGGGCTGTTTAGAGGCTCCCTCCACCATGAATTTGCCCAAACTGGGCTGTTTAGCGGCTCCCTCCACCATTAATTGGTCCAAACTGGGCTGGTTAGAGGCTCCCTCCACCATGAATTTGCCCAAACTGGGCTGTTTAGAGGCTCCCTCCACCATGAATTTGCCCAAACTGGGCTGGTTAGAGGCTCCCTCCACCATGAATTGGTCCAAACTGGGCTGTTTAGAGGCTCCCTCCACCATTAATTGGTCCAAACTGGGCTGGTTAGAGGCTCCCTCCACCATGAATTTCCCAAAACTTGGCTGTTTAGAGGCTCCCTCCACCATGAATTGGTCCAAACTGGGGTGGTTAGAGGCTCCCTCCACCATTAATTGGTCCAAACTGGGCTGGTTAGAGGCTCCCTCCACCATTAATTGGTCCAAACTGGGCTGGTTAGAGGCTCCCTCCACCATTAATTGGTCCAAACTGGGCTGGTTAGAGGCTCCCTCCACCATGAATTTGCCCAAACTGGGCTGGTTAGAGGCTCCCTCCACCATGAATTGGTCCAAACTGGGTTTTTTAGAGGCTCCCTCCACCATGAATTGGTCCAAACTGGGCTGTTTAGAGGCTCCCTCCACCATGAATTTGCCCAAACTGGGCTGTTTAGCGGCTCCCTCCACCATTAATTGGTCCAAACTGGGCTGGTTAGAGGCTCCCTCCACCATGAATTTGCCCAAACTGGGCTGTTTAGAGGCTCCCTCCACCATGAATTTGCCCAAACTGGGCTGGTTAGAGGCTCCCTCCACCATGAATTGGTCCAAACTGGGGTTTTTAGAGGCTCCCTCCACCATGAATTGGTCCAAACTTGGCTGTTTAGAGGCTCCCTCCACCATGAATTGGTCCAAACTGGGGTGGTTAGAGGCTCCCTCCACCATTAATTGGTCCAAACTGGGCTGGTTAGAGGCTCCCTCCACCATTAATTGGTCCAAACTGGGCTGGTTAGAGGCTCCCTCCACCATTAATTGGTCCAAACTGGGCTGGTTAGAGGCTCCCTCCACCATGAATTTGCCCAAACTGGGCTGTTTAGAGGCTCCCTCCACCATGAATTGGTCCAAACTGGGTTTTTTAGAGGCTCCCTCCACCATGAATTGGTCCAAACTGGGCTGTTTAGAGGCTCCCTCCACCATGAATTTGCCCAAACTGGGCTGTTTAGCGGCTCCCTCCACCATTAATTGGTCCAAACTGGGCTGGTTAGAGGCTCCCTCCACCATGAATTTGCCCAAACTGGGCTGTTTAGAGGCTCCCTTCACCATGAATTTGCCCAAACTGGGCTGGTTAGAGGCTCCCTCCACCATGAATTGGTCCAAACTGGGGTTTTTAGAGGCTCCCTCCACCATGAATTGGTCCAAACTTGGCTGTTTAGAGGCTCCCTCCACCATGAATTGGTCCAAACTGGGGTGGTTAGAGGCTCCCTCCACCATTAATTGGTCCAAACTGGGCTGGTTAGAGGCTCCCTCCACCATTAATTGATCCAAACTGGGCTGGTTAGAGGCTCCCTCCACCATTAATTGGTCCAAACTGGGCTGGTTAGAGGCTCCCTCCACCATTAATTGGTCCAAACTGGGCTGGTTAGAGGCTCCCTCCACCATGAATTTGCCCAAACTGGGCTGGTTAGAGGCTCCCTCCACCATGAATTGGTCCAAACTGGGTTTTTTAGAGGCTCCCTCCACCATGAATTTGCCCAAACTGGGCTGGTTAGAGGCTCCCTCCACCATGAATTTGCCCAAACTGGGCTGGTTAGAGGCTCCCTCCACCATGAATTGGTCCAAACTGGGTTTTTTAGAGGCTCCCTCCACCATGAATTTGCCCACACTGGGCTGGTTAGAGGCTCCCTCCACCATGAATTGGTCCAAACTGGGGTTTTTAGAGGCTCCCTCCACCATGAATTTGCCCAAACTGGGGTGTTTAGAGGCTCCCTCCACCATGAATTTGCCCAAACTCTGCTGGTTAGAGGCTCAATCCACCCTGATTTTCAAAACAAATGTTGGTGCCAACCTCAACTTACTACAAGGGCCAAATTCACTGCTGGTGACAAGCTCTCCTCACTGCAAGTGCCAAATACACATGTTTCAAGGTGTTTTCCTACTGTCAGAGATGTGGTATTGAGTGTGTAAAGTGTGTAGTTGTTAGGCTGTGATGTTGGGGTAATAGAGGGTCTTTGGTGTGTTAGATGCCCCCAGACATGCTTCCCCTGCTGTCCCAGTGTCATTCCAGAGGTGTTGGCATCATTTCCTGGGGTGTCATAGTGGACTTGGTGACCCTCCAGACACGGATTTGGGTTTCCCCCTTAACGAGTATCTGTTCCCCATAGACTATAATGGGGTTCGAAACCCATTCGAACACACGAACATTGAGCGGCTGTTCGAATCGAATTTCGAACCTCGAACATTTTAGTGTTCGCTCATCTCTAATGGGCACCTCAACAGAAAAGTGACATTAATATTTAGTAGATCCTCCTTTTGCAAAGATAACAGCCTCTAGTCGCTTCCTGTGGCTTTTAATCAGTTCCTGGATCCTGGATGAAGGAATTTTGGACCATTCCTCTTTACTAAACAATTCAAGTTCAGTTAAGTTTGATGGTCGCCGAGCATGGACAGCCCGCTTCAAATCATCCCACAGATGTTTAATGATATTAAGGTCTGGGGACTGGGATGGCCATTCCAGAACATTGTGATTGTTCCTCTGCATGAATGCCTGAGTCGATTTGGAGCGGTGTTTTGGATCATTGTCTTGCTGAAATATCCATTCCCGGCATAACTTCAACTTCGTCACTGATTCTTGAACATTATTCTCAAGAATTTGTAGGCAAATCACTGGCATTTCTGTATAATTGACAGGCTGCAATTTCCAAAACCGCAGGGCTAAGCATCGCATCACTGGGCATCCTGCATCAAAAAAAGTGCTGCTGCAAAACTGCAGCGACAACGCATCCCTGTTTTTCCTGCAGCGCTTTTACAGAAAGTCCACATAAGTTTCCTCTGTAGAATTTTTGCTTAATTTATAGGGAAACTGCTAGTGTTTCTGTAGATATAAATAACATGCTGTGATTTCCAAAAACGTTTTTTTGAAATCGCACTGTGTCTTTGTGCGTGTCTGTGTGGATCTTCCCACATTGAGGAGATGGGATTCAGTAGAATCCCATTTACATTTGCGGAAACTATAAAATGCAGCTTTTTTTCCATGGCATGGGAGTGTATACGGCGCTCAAAATCTCACACGGCGTATACGTGCCAGGTCACGCGGCACGTTACTCCGTGTGAATGCACCCTAACATAGTATATTTACCAAGTTGAAGCCATGAAAACAAAATCGGTAAGAAAATGGCAGTGCTGCACTTTTTCTCAGAATTTTTTTTCCCCCACTTCCTAGCACATTATACAGAATAATACATGGTATCATTTTGAATTACAACTTGTCACAAAAAAAATCAAGCCCTCATATGACTACGTAAATAAAAAAAAATTAAAAAAATTAGAACGTTATGGCTTCTGGAATGCAGGGAGTGAAAAAATGAAAACACAAAAATGAGAAAAGTCTGCGCCGTGTAAGGGTTAATACTATCAGGTTGTCTTTCTGCTCAGTATAATGGAATCTGATCACTGTATACAGAATCCAGGAGAGAGGAAGGCATTCGACTACTACATCAGAATGTCTTGTTTACATAAATATATAATACTAAACTATTACAAGTGGGATCAAATGTAATACATTAATTCCGTTACAATGTTTCTGGCATTATTGAATAATATGTTAGATAAGCGGGGATAAATATGTATAATTCGGATAAATGCTTTTGAAGAACATTTTAAGCAGGAAAATGCACCATGTGCAATCACATCATAGGCAGAAAGATTACATTTAATTATATATTCATTTGACAGAGTTATCGTGTAAGCCACATTGCATAACAAAAAATAGTAGACAAAATATTCTAAACTGCTTTTGATGTAATGATATTCCGAAACATTTTCTGTTATGCTATCTTGTCCTCATTTACATTTATTTAATAAGGCAAAGGCAATTCTTTCCCTACTTGTCAGCTATCTAGTGTTATGGAGAACAAAAGAAGGGAAACATGTGGCAGGGTGATTAATGATCACGATTAACTTCCTGCAGATTGTGGTTTTATGCCCCTGTGATTCTCCTGTCATTATCCAGACCAGGAAACAGCATTTCTTCAGACAGACATGCAGTGTTATAACACAAATCTTTAAGCTTATTATTATTTCATTAAGAAGTGTATACCATAAAGTATTGTAATTGCAAGGCATGCAACAGTTCAAGAGATTGATTTTGGATTGTAAGTATTGTATGAAGTGGCTGTACAGTATATCATATATAATGTGTTGCTTGCCTAATGCTTACAAGCTAAATCATTCCATAACTCTTAGTAAATTTGACATGAATTTAATAGTTAACAAACACCAGGATAATACAGATACATTTTACCCATTAATATCTTTCAGTTTTGTGAAAATTTCACCATGCTGTAAGCAATTTGCTAGCAGAATTTGTATTGCATATGACAGTAAGCCTACATTCACATGAACATTGTAAAAAATTTTTATAAACACTTAAAACGGTCCATTCTTCCCAAAAATGTTGCATCATTTTAGGACACTTTTTTTTAAGGATCCCTCATGGATTTCAGTATATTGAGAGATCCATGAAAGATAAGACGTGATGTTTTTTTTGATGGTCTATTAGGGTAAGTTCACACGGGATTTTTGGTCAGGATTTTGAAGCCGCATCCACCTCAAAATCCTGACCAAAAAGACGGCTCTCATTGATTTCAATAGGAGCCGGTCAGTTCGTAACAAACGGTTCACGGAAAAAGAAGTGAGATGCTCATTCTTCAGGCAGATTCGCCTTGCGACATCCGCCTCAAGACACTTCTTCCCAATTAGGCCCATTCATTTCGGCCTAATCCGGAGCAGAGTGCACTGCCATGGCATCCAGTCACGGCTACCTGTATTTTGGTCCGGAACCTGAGGCAGCCTCCACCTCAGGTTCCGGGCCAAAAAACCCCGTGTGAACTTACACTCAGAATGAGCTATCAAAAAATGGACACGTGAACAGAAACCAATGGAGGTTATTTATTAACTGTGTTTTTTTTATCTGTAATTTTCACAGCTGCACCCTTTCCCCCCTTTTCTGTTGTTTCTTTTTAAAATTTGAGCATATAATTTAATACAGAACTTTTTCAGTCCTGTGTGCTTTGATCCTATTTTTATAGGTTTTTTAAAGGTGCATTTGTAGAATAAACTTTGTGAAAAATGTATCACATTAAATTGCTATTCCAATCATTCGTGTAACTAGGAATGGCGGGGCCCCGTGGCGAACTTTTGACATGCCCCCCCCCCCCCCAACCGACACCGACACCGAAGACCTCGACCGACCCCTCCTCCGCACTCTATTATGTCCCTTAGTAAGCCCTGCACACAGTATTATGTCCATTAGTGGCCCCTGCACACAGTATTATGTCCATTAGTGGCCCCTGCACACAGTATTATACCCCACAGTGGCCCCTGCACACAGTATTATCCCCAATAGTGGCCCCTGCACACAGTATTATCCCCCATAGTGTCCCCTGCACACAGTATTATCCCCAATAGTGGCCCCTGCACACAGTATTATCCCCCATAGTGGCCCCTGCACACAGTATTATCCCCCATAGTGGCCCCTGCACACAGTATTATCCCCCATAGTGGCCCCTGCATACAGTATTATTCACAATAATGTCCCCTGCACATAGTATTATCCCCCATAGTGGCCCCTCCACACAGTATTATCCCCCATAGTGGCCCCTGCACACAGTATTATGTCCCACTGTCGACACCCATAAACAATTATTATACTCGGGTCTTTTAAGACCCCAGAGTATAATAATCGGAGACCTGGGGGAATAAAAACATTTAAAGAAACAGTTGCTTACCTGTCCCCCGGCTCCTATGCTGTCGGCCGCCGCTCTCATCCTTCTTTAATGACGTTGGATGTCACATGACCTGGGAAGCAGGCCAGGTTCATGTGACGTCAGAGACGTCAGACAAGTATGAATGAGGCCTGGCAGGATCATGGAGAGGTAAGTAACAGTATTTTTTACGTTCCCTTACCTCTCCTGGTCCGCCAATCATTATACTCGATGATTACAAGTATAATGATAGTATTTGTGGGGCCCGCGGTGTCCCCAGCCAGGATCGGCAAGTAAATAGGGCCCGTAACGGCCTATTAAAAAAAAAAAACAAAATAAAAACGCAGCGGTAGTGGCTGTCACCGGGCCCCCTAATAGCCCGGACCCTGTGGCAGCTGCCTCTGCTGCCTCTATGGTAGTTATGCCCCTGATTCCAATGTTGTGTGACATGACAGGCTTTTTTTACGCTGTCCACATACTGGCATACATTCCTGTCTTCATTTCACCTTTATAAATAGGTACAAGTTATAAATAAAAAGAAACATCTATTTTGTCCAAAAAGAAAAACATCTCCAAAAAAGGCACAAGCAAACAAGTCACAAAAAAAGTCGCAATTTAAAACAAATAAAGGTGAAAGTTGTTTAAAAAATATGCCACTATAAATGCTAAGAACAGCCGTAATAAAAACGTCCATCTCACAGCCATTTTGACCTTTGCGTAAATATAGCATAAACTGAACTGATCATTTGTTCTATTTTATGTTCAGTAAATCATGCAATAAAAATATTTTCCATCATGACATTTTTAGGTACAAAAGTACTAGCTAATATGTCTCCATAGCTGCCAGGGCTCTGTTTTTTTCTGAGCTCGAAAGTTCCATTAGGTGAATTTTGTGAAATACAGTTAGGGCCAGAAATATTTGGACAGTGACACAATTTTCGCGAGTTGGGCTCTGCATGCCACCACATTGGTTTTGAAATGAAACCTCTACAACAGAATTCAAGTGCAGATTGTAACGTTTAATTTGAAGGGTTGAACAAAAATATCTGATAGAAAATGTAGGAATTGTACACATTTCTTTACAAACACTCCACATTTTAGGAGCTCAAAAGTAATTGGACAAATAAACATAACCCAAACAAAATATTTTTTTTTTCAATATTTTGTTGCGAATCCTTTGGAGGCAATCACTACCTTAAGTCTGGAACCCATGGACATCACCAAACGCTGGGTTTCCTCCTTCTTAATGCTTTGCCAGGCCTTTACAGCCGCAGCCTTCAGGTCTTGCTTGTTTGTGGGTCTTTCCGCCTTAAGTCTGGATTTGAGCAAGTGAAATGCATGCTCAATTGGGTTAAGATCTGGTGATTGACTTGGCCATTGCAGAATGTTCCACTTTTTTGCACTCATGAACTCCTGGGTAGCTTTGGCTGTATGCTTGGGGTCATTGTCCATCTGTACTATGAAGCGCCGTCCGATCAACTTGGCAGCATTTGGCTGAATCTGGGCTGAAAGTATATCCCGGTACACTTCAGAATTCATCCGGCTACTCTTGTCTGCTGTTATGTCATCAATAAACACAAGTGACCCAGTGCCATTGAAAGCCATGCATGCCCATGCCATCACGTTGCCTCCACCATGTTTTACAGAGGATGTGGTGTGCCTTGGATCATGTGCCGTTCCCTTTCTTCTCCAAACTTTTTTCTTCCCATCATTCTGGTACAGGTTGATCTTTGTCTCATCTGTCCAAAGAATACTTTTCCAGAACTGAGCTGGCTTCTTGAGGTGTTTTTCAGCAAATTTAACTCTGGCCTGTCTATTTTTGGAATTGATGAATGGTTTGCATCTAGATGTGAACCCTTTGTATTTACTTTCATGGAGTCTTCTCTTTACTGTTGACTTAGAGACAGATACACCTACTTCACTGAGAGTGTTCTGGACTTCAGTTGATGTTGTGAACGGGTTCTTCTTGACCAAAGAAAGTATGCGGCGATCATCCACCACTGTTGTCATCCATGGACGCCCAGGCCTTTTTGAGTTCCCAAGCTCACCAGTCAATTCCTTTTTTCTTAGAATGTACCTGACTGTTGATTTTGCTACTCCAAGCATGTCTGCTATCTCTCTGATGGATTTTTTCTTTTTTTTCAGCCTCAGGATGTTCTGCTTCACCTCAATTGAGAGTTCCTTTGACCGCATGTTGTCTGGTCACAGCAACAGCTTCCAAATGCAAAACCACACACCTGGAATCAACCCCAGACCTTTTAACTACTTCATTGATTACAGGTTTACGAGGGAGACGCCTTCAGAGTTAATTGCAGCCCTTAGAGTCCATTGTCCAATTACTTTTGGTCCCTTGAAAAAGAGGAGGCTATGCATTACAGAGCTATGATTCCTAAACCCTTTCTCCGATTTGGATGTGGAAACTCTCATATTGCAGCTGGGAGTGTGCACTTTCAGCCCATATTATATATATAATTGTATTTCTGAACATGTTTTAGTAAACAGCTAAAATAACAAAACTTGTGTCACTGTCCAAATATTTCTGGCCCTAACTGTATTTATGATGCAATTGCACATTTATTTGTAAATTAGATGCACGGAATACTGAGAGCATGCCAAAAATAGTCCAAAAAATTGTGAGACAAACTGAAGTCTGATCCCTATAAGGATGAACTCACATGCGACAGATTTTGCTGTAGACATTTTAGTGGCTAAAAATGGGCTCCATTCCTCAGAATTAGGTTGTTTGGGCAGTAAGCACACTGGTGCAGATTTATTAAGGTAACTATTGTCCTTTGTTAGCATCTGTCAGAAAATGTTAATAACAGACACAAACTGATTAATCAAAAATGTATTACAAATCCCGTTCATTTCAAGGGGATTTGTTCTGGTGTTCACTAGTGTGTTTTTTTTATCAAATCCACCACAGCTCCATTATTTAGGCAAAGATAATAATGTGCTGTGCAGAACTTTTTGCTCTATTGAAAATAACGTACTGATGGTGGATGTTAAGTGTCTATTATTTTTTTAACATTACTGTCTATGACTAATAGACATATGGCGGATGATACTAAGGATGTCATATGTTATGTAGTCCATTATATCTGTCTGTTTTTTGTTTTTCTGTGCATGCACAAAAAGCGGAAGATGGGACATTGGAACCTATTAGACAGTCAAAAGGGGTGGCCTTGGAGCATTTTTTAGAACTTAGAAAGCCATCCTGGGCAAAGGACACTATTAACTACAAGTGGTAAGTGATAAGTGGTTCAGGAGTCACCCTAGGTGGTTTACCATTTGGCATTGGTGTAATGGCTAATATTCAGCTCTCCTGGGCATTAGATGGTTCCTAACATCCTATTCAGGGCTCTTCCGGCCTGTGACTGAACTCATGAGCCTCAGGGGTCACTGCTAGATCCTATTATTGGACCTCAGTGGTGATCTCTGTGGTGCATGACTACAGTTGCAGGCAGAATAGGGTCAAAGAGGATGCTGGAGAGAGCCGGATGGAGCGGGGATGCCCAGGAAAGGTGAGGTAAGGTGACTATAAGTGTTTGCTATTTTCCTTCACCTCCCATGGGCCTCTACTTATTATACTCTGGGGTTTGAAGTGACCCCAGTGAAAAATAAGAGGACTGAAAGAAACGGAGGGCCAACCTTATAAATATTTGTTGAAATTTATTTTCCATGAAGTTCGCCTGCAGCAGCTTAAAGAGGACCTTTCACCATATCTGGGCACAGGCAGTGTTATATACTGCCAGAAAGCTGACAGTGCGCTGAATTCAGCGCACTGTCGGCTTTCCCGATCTGTGCCCGGTGTAAAGCGCTATCGGTCCCGGTACCGTAGCGCTTTACAGTCAGAAGGGCGTTTCTGACCATTAGCCAGAGACGTCCTTCTGCCTCGCGGCGCCAATCGCGCTGTGCTGTGGAGCCGGGAGGAACGCCCCCCTCCCTCCCTGATAATGCTGGTCTATGGACAAGCTGTGTGAGCAGAGGGAGGGGGCGTTCCTCCCCGCTCCACAGCACAGCGTGATTGGCGCCGCGAGGCAGAAGGACGTCTCTGGCTAATGGTCAGAAACGCCCTTCTGACCATAGAAGAGCTACGGTACCGGGCCGTAAGCTCTTCACACCGGGCACAGATCGGGAAAGCCGACAGTGCGCTGAATTCAGCGCACTGTCAGCTTTCTGGCAGTATATAACACTGCCTGTGCACGGATATGGTGAAAGGTCCTCTTTAAGGGGTGTTTGGGGAGGATTTTATACTTTGTGGATCCACTATGGGGAGCATATTATACTATGTGGTGGCCATTGTGGAGAATATTATACTGTGTTGGGCCACTGTGGAGTATACAATACTATACAGGGGTTACTGTGTGGGGCCCCTTCACCATTTACATCACAAGCCATCTATCTGTTTTATAGAAGCAATGTACTTTTATTACAGGCTATCATTACATCATTACAGTCACTATAAAACAAACCGAGATGCAAATAGTGAAGAGGTCATGGCGCTTGGAAAAGTACCACAATCCACAATCTACAATGTCTTGGTAGGTTATCAGGTGTAGAATACTTCCCATTTTTGGATGAAGGATTGAACAGTTCACCTTGGGATGCTCAAAGCTTGGGATAACCTAACCCTGCGTTAAACTTCTCCCAAACTTTACCTCTGACTTGTCTGGTGAGTACTTTGGTCTTCATAATGCTGTTTTATTTGTGGCAAGACATGAAAATTGCATTTCACATATGCTCTCTATACAATCTGGCTGAGTTGTAGCTATTTTGCAAAGAAGAATGGGCAAAAATCTCATGCAAAAAGCTGGTAGAGACATTCTCCAAAAGACTTGCAGGTGAAATTGCAGTGAAAGGTGGATCTGAAAATAATTGATATAGGGGGCTGAATACTTTTGCACCTCACATTTTTCAGATTTTTATTTGATTAAAATTTTCAAAACCATGTATCATTTTCATCCACTTCACAATTATCTGCTACTTTGTGTTGGTCTATCATTTATAATCTCAATAAAATTAATTTAAGCTTGTGGTTATGAGTAGAGAAGAGCGAACAGTAAAATGTTTGATATTCGATATTCGTTTCGAATAGCCGCTCAATATTCCCCTATTCGAACGAATATCGAACCCCATTATAGTCTATGGGGAAAAATGCTTCGCTACAGGGGATCCCAACATTTGACTCAGGAGAGTCACCAAGTCTTCTATCACACCCCAGGAAATGATGCCAACACCCTGGAATGCAACTGGGACAGCAGGGGAAGCATGTCTGGGGGCATCTAACATGCCCAAGTCACTGTATTATGCTGGGATCCCTGTCAGCTTGCGATATGCGCGAGCTGACTTTTTCCCATAGGAATGCATTGATGAAAGTTGATTGTCCTAATGCCATACAGAGTACGGCATTCAGCCAATCAATGCTGGTTCTGCCGGAGACTGGTCTGTGAGGAGGCGAAGTCTAAGATTGGACTAGAATAAAGACTGCTGTGGACCGCTCTTAGACTCCACCTCCCCTGGCAGAACCAGCGTTGATTGGCTGAATGCTATAGCATTCGGCCAATCAACGCTGGTCAATGCATTCCTATGCCGAGATGTAGCAGTGTGGCAGCTCTGCTGCATTGGACTGCTACATCGGACACTGCTACATCGGCCAGCACTGCTACATCGGGCCGTGTGCTCAGCTCAACTACTCCGGAGATGCAGCCAAGCAGAGCGCATGCCCTGCACTGCTACATCGGAGATGAAGCAGAGCTGGCCATTTGCTGAGCTTGGCTACTCCGGAGTAGCCGAGCTGAGCGCATGGCCCGATGTTGCAGTACTAGACGATGTAGCAGTGCCCGATGTAGCAGTCCGATGCAGCAGAGCTGAGTGTGCAGCAGGGTTCAGCTGAACCTGCTGCACACTCATCTCTGCTGCATCTTATGTAGCAGTGCTGATTGTGCGCTAAACCATGCTGCACACTCAGCTCTGCTCTGCAGCTCTGTGTGTGCTGAGTTCTGCCGCTTCTCCGTGTAGCAGTGCTGTGTCGGCACTGCTTCATCTGAGATCGGACCACAATGGAAACTGCTGTGGACAGATCTTAGACTCCGCCTCCTTCAGCAGAACCAGTGTTGATTGGCCGAATGTTGTACACTGACCAATCAATGCTAGTCAATGCATATCGCAAGCTGACAGGGATCCCGACCAGATAGAGCCCCAAAGAGCTGGGTGAGTAACATTCCCCCCTAAATAAAGGTAATCCCTAGCTAACCCTGCCTGTACATCTATCCCCGTCTCACAGTCACATAGTTCACAGTCTCAAATTAATCAAATGTTAAACTCACCATTCGTCTAAAGTGAGGTCACCTGATTTTGGCCGCCAATTCCTTTTTCCAATTTTTTTTTTTTGATGCCTCCGTTGTCGTAGTTCCTGTCCCACCTCCCCTGCACAGTTATTGGTGCAAAAATCGAATATGTATTCAATCGAACTGTGTTCGCTCATCTCTAGTTATAAGGTGACAAAATGTGAAAATGTTCAAGGGGTATGAATACTTTTGCAAGCCACTGCACATATGTTTTTTTTTTTCTAACAAATATATGCAGAAGGCCATCATTTATTTTAAAAAGACATATTTAAAAACTTTATAAAATCTAGAAATAATTACTAAAAACATGAATTTTCTGATGAAGAGTTATATTATAATTTTGTATTTATGATTAAAAAAATAAATTAATTGGTTTAATTCCTTTTTTCCCTACATATAGGATTCAAGAGCAGAAGCTTAGAAAGCAACAGCAGCAAGTATTGTGGCAGAAATGCCAGTAACAGCAAGTCCTTCAACGGG
The DNA here is from genome assembly GCF_031893055.1 of Leptodactylus fuscus. NCBI lineage: Eukaryota > Metazoa > Chordata > Amphibia > Anura > Leptodactylidae > Leptodactylus > Leptodactylus fuscus. The sequence goes on from NC_134268.1 coordinate 114,704,387, forward strand.
ACATGGAAACGTAGTCCTGTAACAGAACAATTAAGCATCAATTTCATTATTTTATTTTTTAGTTTTCATTTTTTCAAAAGAACTAGAAAAAAAACATTCATCAAAAATAATAACACTAATGGCAAATACATTAATTAAATTTCTTTCTGGAAAAACAAAAGAAATGCAACTCAGTTTTTTTTCTTCATTTTGGGAGGTCTCAAGACAAAGCAGCACTTCCTTCAGAGAAGGAGCTCAGTGGTGTGGTTGTGGTCCGAGGCATGCTCCGTGGCGTAGAAGGTAAAATTAGACTTTAACTTTTTTTTATTTGAAAAATTACATAAGTGATGGGAAATCCCACAGTGGCAAGGGGCTTCAGTACATTTGAACATAGGCAAACACGTGAGTGTCAGGGAGCAACTATGATGGTGCACACTGGTCATTACAGTATGGGAGTCTTGTGGAATATCCTCCATCAATGCATTTTTACTGTCTGTCATTTTTTATTTTTCTAATAAATAGTATTAATAATTTTCTGTTTTTCAGCATCTGTCATTAGTGGATCTAACCAGCTCCATGCTGGAAAACATCATATGGAGCACCTCTGGAAGTAAATTGTTGATGTTTTTATAATTAAACACATTGTAAAATTTTTCTTCAATTTTTTTGGGATATAAGGAAGTATTTCCATATGGAGTGGAGGAATATGAGACAAGTGGTTATGCAACCAATAGACAACTCGCCTACAAACATGCTGCCAAGCTGGATGAGCCTGGCCTCTTGATTACAACTGTAAGTTCTGTCTTAATGAATTTATGTATTCTGGTACTTTGGTACAAGAGGATATGAATATTCAATTATTGTGATGAAATATATATTTGGGATATGCATTTAGTAATTTTTTTTCAGAACATTCTCAAATACCAGGGATAATATTCCTTGTGAGGCTATGTAAAACCAATCTGCAGCGGAACAGCAGCGGAGCAGCCATCTCTGGAGGTAAGTAGCTACAAGACATGTTAGTATAGCCTCCCATTAGAATGAATGGAGGCAGCCGGCATGCAGGGGGTTAAGGCTGTGTGTCGGCTGCTTCCATTCATTCCTATGGAACCACAGCGGAGCCTTCACACTGAGTATACACTATATACTCAGTGTGAAGGTATTGTGGGAAATAGTACCGATCCCGATCCCACCTAAAAAGATTGTGTTCGGAATTCCGATCGCGATCGTGAAATTTTCTCGATCGCCGATCGGAATCCGATTTTTTCTGAACACAATCGCTCAACCCTACAACAGAGGAATCGAAAAAAAAAAAATCTGAAAAAGTAATTGGCTGGCTAAATAAGGTGACCTCCAATTTATACGAATGGTGGATTTAACATTCGGTTAATTTGAGACTGAACTATGTGACTGTGAGACAGGGATAGATGTACAGGCAGGGTTACCTAGGGATTACCTTTATTTAGGTGGGAATGTTACTTACCCAGCTCTTTGGGGCTCTATCTGGTCAGGATCCCTGTCAGCTTGTGATATGCGCGAGCTGACTTTTTCACATAGGAATGCATTCACCAGCATTGATTGGCCGAATAGAGACTGCTGTGGACCAATCTTAGACTCCGCCTCCTCTGGCAGAACCAGCGTTGATTGGCCGAATACTGTACTCTATGTGGCATTCGGCCAATCAACGCTGGTCAATGCATTCCTATGCCGAGATGTAACAGTGCTGGTCGTCCGCTCAGTTCGTCTACTCCAGAGATGCAGCCAAGCTGAGTGCACGGCCAGCGCTGCTACACGTGAGAACCACTGCTACACCGGAGAACCGCTGAACCCTGCTACACACTCAGCTTTGCTGCATCAGAGATGCGCTGAACCCTGCTGCACACTCTGCTTTGCTGCATCAGAGATGTAGCAGAGCTGAGTGTGCGCTGGACTCTGCTGCACACTCAACTCTGCTGCATCTCAGCAGAGCTGAGTGTGCAGCAGGGTTCAGCGCACACCCAGCTCTGCTACATCTCTGATTCAGCAAAGCTGAGTGTGCAGCAGGGTTCAGCGCATCTGCTACATCTCGGCATAGGAATGCATTGACCAGCGTTGATTGGCCGAATGCCATACAGAGTACAGCATTTGGCCAATCAACGCTGGTTCTGCCGGAGGAGGTAGAGCCTGCTGTCCCAGTTGCATTCCAGGGTGTTGGCATCATTTCCTGGGGTGTCATAGTGGACTTGGTGACTCTCCTGAGTTGAAGAGTGGGATCCCCTGAAATGAGCATTTTTTCCCCATAGACTGTAATGGGTTTCGATATTCGTTCGAATAGTCAAATATTGAGGGGCTATTCGAAATGAATATAGATTATCGAATATTTTACTGTTCACTCATCTCTAGTGTTCACGTGTCAGAATGAGCGGCGCATTACTCTGTGGGAACAGAGCCTAAGGGTGCATTCACACAGAGGAAAATGGTGAGGAAATTGGTGTGGAATTTTCTGGGGGGAAAAAAAGGCTCCCATTGATTTCACTGGATTCTGCTAGCTTTCTTTTTCACTAGTGGAATTTCCGCTATTGGAAAATTCCACTAGTGGAAAAAAAAGCTAGCAGAATCCATTGAAATCAATGGGAGGCTTTTTTTTCCACGTGGAAAATTCCACACCAAATCCTTTACAGTTTTCCCCCATGTGAATGCATCCTTATAGCCAACCAATATTTTCTGCAAACTCTTTTTTGGACCAATTACTACCTGAGCAGGAATATGATGCCCAGATGCACTACTTCAATGTTCCTGGGAATTTCAGTGCCGCCTCCACTCACACCCCCATCCATCTTCCAAACCTCCATGTCCCACTCTCCTTGTTTTTCTCCTCAGCAACAGTGAATATAAATGATTTATTTCTCTAAGGAATAAAGTCTGTAATTTCCAGAGCATTGAAGACTATAATTGAGACTTCTTTTCAACAGTTTTGACAGTCCCTTAAAAAGGTCAATCAAAGAATGGATCTATTCAGACATACCAGTCCACCCAACCTGCATTTAAACAGAAATATGCAGTAAAATTATCCATCATGACAATTACAGCAATGTTACTATATTGGGCCAGATGAGTCCAGAAAGATTATACAAACCAGTTTCCAGTCCTTGAGTGCCAACCATCAAAGGTTCCCATGTAAGCACAAAGTTATGGAGGACCACACAGGCTTTAATAATGTCATCAACTACTTTTGTCTATAACTGGATTGCTGTATTGAAAATCTGCCATTTAGAAGTGAATAGACAAATGCACATTTCAAAAGTCACTTTTCTCTTGTCAAGCTGTAGTTGAAAATATGTTACTCCTAGTGAAATTCATGACTAAGTATGGTTTGAAAAGGTTTCCACACATCTGCAAGACCTACATAGCAACAATAAACAATTTGGCCGGCCCATCTCTTCCAAGAAATGGCTTTGGTACTTGCAATCCAAAATTTACAGAGTATAGTTTCCATTGCATTGCAAATCCTTAAAAACTGTGGAGTTTTGGAATATGGCTGTATTGCCCAATGCTTACAGCCACAAAGTGATACTGGACATCAGCAATGCCTACCAACAGAACAGAAAAAAACTTTTTGTAACTATAGTAGAGAAAGTAACTCCTGGCGGGCTTCTAGATATGGATGTGCCTACTGTCAACTGCTCCTACACAGATTGAAAATTAAGTTTCATCCCAGAGCTTTTCTGCATTGTTCATTCACTGCTCTCTTGTTGGATGTAGGATAAAATCAGCTTGAAATGAATCCAACAGGGCCTGGGGAGTGTACCACATTATACATGCGATTGTAGATTTTCAGATATGAAACTGGAAATGCATTAATGAGAAACTTTCTCCAGGTACATTTTGAAAAGAAAAAAAAAAAATAACAAATTTACCCAAAAGCGTCACCATTACCTCTGCCAGGCTATTGTTCTCCACTTCATCTGAAGCCGGAGGATTTCTAGATCACAAAGCAAAGGAGGAAGCATTTTGAAAATATCAACATAGTCACATCAGTAGCATAATAGAATTGGAACACAGCAACAATACTTTCCTCTCCAAACTTGGCTCCAGACTGAATTTACACCTTTCTACCTGCTTTTATATAGTCTCTGGCATGAATAAAATTCTTCTCACACAACTGAAAAAACCCCAAAACAACCTACTTAAGCATAAAAGATGTTAATTGATTATTTTTTTGTCAGTTTTCAGTATATTTTTAACTGATCTGTTTACTGTCTGTTATGATGTTGTGATTTTTTTAACCCCTTCCTGACATCCACCATACTAGTACTGGCTGCCAGCAGTAAATGGTTGGCTAGGTTTTCTCTGAATGACTGAATGTTGATGTATGGAAGCCACAGAAAGATGTGCTCTGATGTTGAGAGAATGTCTAGGAGCAGATCCTAGAGCCAGTGTCCTAAACCTTCCACCAGAATAGTGCTATTAGCACTATATATATATATATATATATATACAGTCCTATGAAAAAGTTTGGGCACCCCTATTAATCTTAATCATTTTTAGTTCTAAATATTTTGGTGTTTATAACAGCCATTTCAGTTTGATATATCTAATAACTGATGGACACAGTAATATTTCAGGATTGAAATGAGGTTTATTGTACTAACAGAAAATGTGCAATATGCATTAAACCAAAATTTGACCAGTGCAAAAGTATGGGCACCTCAACAGAAAAGTGACATTAATATTTAGTAGATCCTCCTTTTGCAAAGATAACAGCCTCTAGTCGCTTCCTGTAGCTTTTAATCAGTTCCTGGATCCTGGATAAAGGTATTTTGGACAAACAATTCAAGTTCAGTTAAGTTAGATGGTGGCCGAGCATAGACAGCCCGCTTCAAATCATCCCACAGATGTTCAATGATATTCAGGTCTGGGGACTGGGATGGCCATTCCAGAACATTGTAATTGTTCCTCTGCATGAATGCCTGAGTTGATTTGGAGCGGTGTTTTGGATCATTGTCTTGCTGAAATATCCATCCCCGGCGTAACTTCAACTTTGTCACTGATTCTTGAACATTATTCTCAAGAATCTGCTGATACTGAGTGGAATCCATGTGACCCTCAACTTTAACAAGATTCCCGGTGCCGGCATTGGCCACACAGCCCCAAAGCATGATGGAACCTCCACCAAATTTTACAGTGGGTAGCAAGTGTTTTTCTTGGAATGCTGTTTCTTTTTGGATGCCATGCATAACGCCTTTTTTTTTTATAACCAAACAACTCAATCTTTGTTTCCAAAATGAAGTTGGCTTCTCCAAATGTGCTTTTGCATACCTCAGGCAACTCTATTTGTGGCGTACGTGCAGAAACGGCTTCTTTCTCATCACTCTTCCATACAGCTTCTCCTTGTGCAAAGTGCGCTGTATTGCTGACTGATGCACAGTGACACCATCTGCAGCAAGATGATGCTGCAGCTCTTTGGAGGTGGTCTGTGGATTGTCCTTGACTGTTCTCACCATTCTTCTTCTCTGCCTTTCTGATATTTTTCTTGGCCTGCCACTTCTGGGCTTAACAAGAACTGTCCCTGTGGTCTTCCATTTCGTTACTATGTTCCTCACAGTGGAAACTGACAGGTTAAATCTCTGAGACAACGTTTTGTATCCTTCCCCTGAACAAATATGTTGAACAATCTTTGTTTTCAGATCATTTGAGAGCGGGCTGTCCATGCTCGGCGACCATCAAACTTAACTGAACTTGAATTGTTTTGTAGAAAGAAATGGTCCAAAATACCTTCATCCAGGATCCAGGAACTGATTAAAAGCTACAGGAAGCGACTAGAGGCTGTTATCTTTGCAAAAGGAGGATCTACTAAATATTAATGTCACTTTTCTGTTGAGGTGCCCATACTTTTGCACCGGTCAAATTTTGGTTTAATGCATATTGCGCATTTTCTGTTAGTACAATAAACCTCATTTCAATTCTGAAATATTACTGTGTCCATCAGTTATTAGATATATCAAACTGAAATGGCTGTTGCAAATACCAAAATATTTAGAACTAAAAATGATTAAGATTAATAGGGGTGCCCAAACTTTTTCATAGGACTGTATATATATATATATATATATATATATATATATATATATATATATATATTTACATGTATGTAAATAGCTACACAAACTCTTCTGCAACCAACAGACAATTGGAACTGAGAGAAAAATGTAATATTGCCAAGCTGGAGTTTTTCACCAGCACATTAATAGCTTATCCTCCATTTGGTTGCAGTTGGAAAAACCATGATTAATAGTTAATTATTTTCTATAGGAGAAAAGGATCCTCCCAATTCCTCCTCCCATCCCAGCAAAAACGTAGGCAAGTCCTCAGTGGTCAGGAAGATGAAAAAGCGGTATAATTTTGAACAGACACCTTTTAATTTATGGTTATTTATTTAGCGGGACTTAACCAGGAAAGAGTACTGTCTGGGGAGTCTTTTGCCAAGTGGGTTTGACAAGTAGATGCGAAATCCCTGATTGTAGGGGTAGCAGTGGCCTGGTCATCTAGGTTGTATAGTGAGGACAAGTAACGTCACTAACTGCTCTATCTGTTATCTACAGTTCAGATCATTGCAGTTTGCTGATAAAGCAAACTCATAGTCTCCTGTTCAGCAAGCTGAGAGAGCAGGGGATACAAGAAGTGAGAAGAAGAGACAGCAGGTAAAGCTGCTGAAATAGGGAGAATTCCTGAGAAATCGGTGTTCCCATTATGTGCCCTGAGTGAAGAGCTATTGGTGCATTTACCAATAGCTCTTCACTGTCAGAAGGGCGTTCCTGACAGTCTAGATGGGAACACCCCTCCTGACAGTCTGTCTGAAGCACTGTACTGTGCAGGGGTGTTCCTTACAGTTCAGCCATGACGTTGAGCAGTGAAGAACACCCCCAGTAGTAGTCTATGAACTTCAGCGCACTGTTGGCTTTCCAGTGGTGTATAACACCGCATGTGCCCAAGGACATGAAAGATGCTCTTTAAGGATATGTTTTGGGTACATTCTACCTCTGAGGATGCTGTCAATGGGGCTGTTTCACACCAGGCATCGATGAAACTTCTTACAGTTGCACTGCCAGTGGTCTATATCTACAAAACTTTGTATTTTCTGGATGCACAATTTGTATTTGACATTGTGCTTGCATTCTGTTATTATATTTTGTTCTCAAAATTGCCTTATATGTTAGAAATTGTGCACCATCTGTATAGCGTGGCTCTCTATAATAGAATGCTGTGGATTATTTTCTTTTTCTTGATATACTATATTTGTTATTTATGCGGCTTAAGCACATTTTTTTTATTATAATACAGATGCATGGCGCGATCATAAATTGACAGAAGGTATTTTGCATATCATTGTTCACTTTGTGAATCCAGTGTAGATTTATATTCTCAAAGGACTAGGAGCAACAGCGCCCATAGATTCACCTATGTCTCTTATTCGGCTATATACACGTTAGATACTGCATGGATTGCATGTGTTTGTATGACCCTTCTTTATTTATTGGTATTCATGAGGAATTTCTGAATATCTGAAATCTCGTCATATGTTTATTCATGGATTATGCAAATTTGTCATGAATTTGACTGGAGCGTTTATTGTGAGATATATATATATATATATATATATATATATATATATATATAATTTTTTTTTGGGGGGGGGAGTTTTTGAGATAGATTGTATGCTACAGCTCTGTTTATCTTGATACTTGAGTAAGGTGGATCCTATATTATGAATTACTCCCAATTAGGTTTTTAATTGTTTTTAAGTTTTCTTTTATGTCCTTACTTTTATTGCATAAAATTTGTTATTTTTCTGTAATTTTGGATATGCATTTTTTATCTGTAGCACCGCTGCAACACTCATAACCGTCACTGTCAAAAATTTGCTGTAGGGAGGGGATAAGGGGCTCCGGACAAAAGTTTGCACCTGGGCCCACTGTGTAGTACCATATTTTATATAGTATCATAACTCTATGATCCACAGTTTGCAGACTTTCATATGCTTTGGAATGGGCTGAACATCGTGTTAAATTGTGCCAGATATTTTTAAGCTTTTAATTTTAATATATTGAATATCATATTATATATTGAATTGTATTTTTCACAAGATAAAGGTCAATTTGGCATTAATTAGTCCTATTTGCATTGATAACACATATTTTGTCATGTAGCTGCCACTGTCTTTGCTTGAATTGTTTATTAGGCAGAACTGTGGTAATGTGCTTGTCAACCTGCATAACATCCATTTATTGCATGATAAAACACACTAACATGGGAAATATAAAAAAAAAATAAAATAGAGAAAGAAATAACACCAGCTAACATACTGCATGTGATAATCTGTATACACTGATTCAAAAGGACATGCTACTTTTATTTTTATGTTTTATTTAAACTTTTTTTTTTTGCAAAGTATGTAATTTGTCAGCTTGTGTTTACTGCAGTCATCAAATTTTCTTCTCCTTTGAATTTAATGCTGTACTTTGTAACATCATTGTGTACTTTTTTTAAAAAATGTATTTATTTTAAGTCATCGACTATGATAGAATAATGCAAATGGTTTTATTATTGCACACATCTGCTGAGCTTGCTATTCAGACAAAATGTACAGAACCAGTGGGGCATCCACTTTAAGAGGAGAATCCGACTATGTTGTATTCAGTTCTCTCTGCACTTGCTAAACTTTGCCTAATGACCCATCTATGGTATTGACATCACACTTAATAGAGTGGCAGTGAAACGCCACTATGCCAAATGGGATAAGTCAGACTACAGCGGATTTAATTCCACAACTGTATATTTGTATGTCATTTTTTTTTTTTTTTTTTTTCAAGTTGAACTGGTGTGGCTTTTTAATGCTTCTATGAACAACCAGCTTTCCTCTGTGTAGTAAAAAATGAAAGCAGAAGATGAGAAGATGTTGGTGAAAAAACAACACTAAAACCGTGCATGTAGATAAATTGCATGGAGCAAGCCACCCTTGAAATAATAATGAGTAAGTATAGCAGCTTTGATGAAATATCATTACTGTTGTCAAAACAGAAATCACTAACTGATGTTTAAACTCTGTAAAAACACAGAGTACTGAATAAATGCATTTTAATGTGACAAAGTATAATACAAATTACTAAAGAATACGCACACAACATAAGATAAACCCTAATAAAGATCTATTTTAGACACATATTTCTAAAACTTGGGATAAAGTCCCAAGTCACAAATAAAATGAAGCACTTTTATGGTACTCCCAATAACCCATGAAGGATGCCGTCTATTGCGGTTTTCTGGACAGAGCCATGTGAGAGTTTGATTTTTTTGGGGGGGTAACCAAAGGAAAGAACAGAGAATCCACCTTTTTTTATCATTTCAACTGTATTTTATAGATCTTTACATTAAAAACATAACTTTTTATTTTTCCACTCTCAGAGCCATGTGAGGTCTTAATGTCTGCAAGACAAATTGTTCTTCATGATGCTACCATTTATTATTCTTTACAATGTACTGGGAAGTTCAGAATGGGGGGGATTTGAAGAAAAAGGGCATTTGTACGACTTTCTTATGGCCCTCTTTTTACGGCGATCACTGTGCAGCCAAAATGACATGTCACTTGTATCCTATGTTTCAGTTTGATTCCGAGGATATCATATTTATATGGTTTTATTTACATTTTAACCCCTTAATAAAAATCCAAAACTGTGCCTTTTTTTTTTTTTAAGTCACCATATTGTGACAACTGTAACTTTTTTATACTTTCATATACTGGGATATATAGGGCTTTTTTTTTTTTTTTAGGCACCAGGTATACGTTATAGTTATTGCATTGATCACATTGCACTGATCATTTTTTATTAAATTTTTTTATCAAAGGCAAAACAATGAAAAAACGGCGGTTTGGCACTTTTGATTTTTTTTCCGCTACGGTGTTTACTGTACAAGAAAAATATTTTCATAGATTTGAAGACCGGGTATTTTTGGACACAGGGATACCTAATGTGTATTTGTTTCACAGTATTTAAGTACTTTTATATGTGTTCTAGGGAAAGGGGGGATGAATGGAACTTTTATTTATTTATTTATTTATTTATTTATTTATTTATTTATATTTTTATTAAAAAAAAAATCTTTTTGCATTTATTAGACCCCCTAGGGGTCTTCAACCCCAGGAAGTCTCATCACTAATGCAATGCATTGCAAAAATCCAGCATTTCTATTGCAGGTTACATAGAGTAGCCTGCAATAGAAAGTATAGAATTACAGGCCTGGGAGCCTTCATAAGGCTCCTGACTGCAATAGCAATGGCAAGCTTTGACTGAGTCACCCAAGGGTCAATGCCCTCGATTGGTGTGGACACCAATTGCGGGCATTAGCGCTGGGTGTCTGCTGTATAAAACAGCAGACACCCGGTGGCTATAGTGGCTGCCTGGCTCCTGAGCAGCTGCCATCTTTAAACAGCAGGTATCCGCTGTACTAGTATGGGAAGGGGTTAATGTATGTACCATTTTAGTTCACAATTTTTTACTATATTGAGGTTTACTGTCTAAGGTGAAAAATGTATTTTTATTTTACTTGTTAACTTTCTATTTTTGAAATTATATTTCTTTGATTTTTTTTCCAATTCTTTAGCCCCACTCTGTAACCTCACTGTGTACTTTACTCATATAACTCATAGCAGTACTCTTCTACTGCCTGTCACAGTTTTACCTTTGACCTACTCTTAATAGCTGTCGCTAACTTGTTTTGATCAGGTTACTGTCAGTCACTGAAGCTAGGTTATTGAATCTAGGGTCAATGACCGAGAAGAATGCCAGTGACTGAGAGTAATACCAGTAGAGAATATTAAGCACTTTTTTTGCATATGCTACTTAATGACTGGTGTACACTAATGAGAAATGAACTTTTGACTTTCAGGCTCCATATCCCACCATCCATTACAGTTTAGGGCATGACACTGATCTTTTTATTGACAATCCTCTTGGCTATCTCATACATACATTTGACTTGCAACTATTTAGAATATGACTAGTTGTGCAGATTTTAGTTATGTGACTGCATTGTTACTATTTTGCTCCTATTGCTAAAATGGTACAGTAAGCCTGTTTCCCTGAAACACATCAATTTGACCTAGTCTGATCTCTCCTGGTGTGAAATCACAATAATGATTTTCAGATGTAGCCAAGTTTAGCATGACTTTTACCAGCTAAGTAAACAGTTCCTAATCACTCTACAGTTTTTTTTTATCTATTGCTTTCAATGTGATACGCACGTATCACATTGAAAGCAATAGGTAAAAAAGCCTCTCATTGATTTCAATGGGTAGTGTGCGTATATCGGCACCCATTGAAGTAAATGGGATCTGTTTTTTATGCCGCTCACTTTGAATGAGTTTCCGTTCAGAATGAGCGGCGCGTAAACTCCGTGTGAAGGCTCCCTAACTCTTTCTTGCCATTGCCAGATTCATGTTAAGGATGGCTATATCTGTAGCTTAATCTATATATATATATATATATATATATATATATATATATATATATATATATATCTCAAATTCTGTAGTAGTCTGCTCTATACAAATCCACAGTTCTCGCCCGATTTGGGAGAGATTTTTCACGGCCCCTCTCCACCCACAGGAGCAGAATACTGCGCATGATACATCTTGCTAGCGCCCCCCCCCCCCCCCCCCCGTCATGAGATTGTGGCCCCCGAAGTTAGGCCCTATACATATAATAATATAAATGTGAAAGCGCTGAGGAGAAAACAACAGTTGTGACTGACAGGGACGGATTATAGCGCGGGCGCCAAAGAGTCGCTGCTAAAAGGGCCACATCACTACACACAACACACAAACATTTTGCAAACACCATATAAACATCACACATAAAGCACACATACACCAACCCACTAGCACAACACCACACAAATGTCACAACATACCACACAAACACCAGAGCACTCTAGACACACACAACACAAACAACACCCCACAAATACCACATGCACAGACACACACACATGCACGCATGCACGCAAACACACTCGGCAGACACTTGCACTGCACACGAACAAATACATGGATCACACGTGCACATACATGCATAAATATACATGGACCACACACGTGCATGCACACACGCATATATACCCCTGGATCGCATGCATGCACAGACACACACATGGACCACACATGTGAACGCACACACACACTCACACACACACACACACACACACACACACTTTCACACACACACGCACTGACAAAACATGTCTTGTATCCTTAGTGGCTGCTTGCACACTATAGTATTCTTCACGGGCCTCCGGGCCATGGATTTTGCAGTTCCATAGACTTCTTTGTGCACAAAGCTGTGAATTTTGCAGCTTTATAGAAGTCTATGGAGCTGTAAAACCCATGGCCCAGAGACCCCTGAAAACTCCTGTAGTGTGCCAGCAGCCTTACTGAGCATAAATATTGGTCAGGCGAAATCTGCCCCATAGTAAGATTGTTATTATTGCTGACTATACAGGTTGAAGTGGTTTTTAGGGCATTTTTTGAGTCTTTGTTTTTGTTTTTTTTTCCCTTCAGCACAATGCATGGACCCTGAAGAAAACTGCTAGTGTTTTTTTCCGTGCAGTTTTTGCCAATTCTGCACCCAATTCCCCGATGTGGATTTTACACCACCCATTGACTGCATTGGTTTTTGCAGGTGGAATCCGCTTGAAGGAAGCTTTTTTTTTCCACAAGTGGAAAAATAAAGCGAGTGGAACCCATAGAACTCTATGGGGAGGCGTTTTTCCACATGGATTCTGACGCGGATTCAGCATCAAAATCAGTGCCAAAAAAGGAAAATGGAGCTGTAGTTGGCACTGAATTTTCAGCTAGCGGAAAATTACGCGAGTGGAAAAAAAAAAGCTAGCCGAACCCATTGAAATCAATGGGAGGGTTTTTTCATCTCTGAAAATTCAGGACCAAATACAGCATCATTTTCCTCCATGTGAATGGACCCTTATAATGTGTGAGGGCTGCTCTGTATTTACTATTCCTCCTGTTATATCTCTTATCAGTGTCAGGTGTTGCTTCCAAGCGACATGCTCTTCAATTTTAAGCGTCTGCAGTTCCCAATCCGTCTTGCATTTGCTATGACTTTAAAGCACAGGCTGGAAACGCAGCACTAAAGCACTGCAGGAACAACAGCGGCGTGAATGCATCGCTGTTTTTCCTGCAGCGCTTAGAACAGAAAGTTCACACAGTTTTCCTCTGCGGACTTTCTGTTATAATTATATCTACGGGAAAGCCACCGGCATTTCCGTAGATATAATTGACTTGCTGCGATTTTCAAAACAGTGTCTATGCTGCGATTTTTTCCACAAAGTGGGGATGGGATTCGCATGAATCCCATTCACTTTGCAAGTACTGTAAAACGCCATGATTTTTCCCGTGGCGTTTCTGCAGCAGACAATTTGCGACATTTACGCATCCGTCTCAAAATCTTGAGCAAAAAGATGGCTCCTGTTTTGTCCCGGCTCCTGGAAAAAGAAGCGAGATGTTCATTCTTCAGGCCGTTTCACCTCGCGGCATCCGCCTGAAGAAACTCCCTCCTCCCAACTAGGCTCATTCATTTGAGCCTAATCCGGAGTGGAGTGCGTGACTAAATGCCAATGCACTGCACCAGCATCAAGTCGCAGCTACCCATATTTTGGACCACCTCAGGTTCCAGTCCAAAAAAACCCTGTGTGAACTTATCGTAAACAAAGCACAAGGTCAATCACTTAAAGTAGCCGGCATTAATTTGGAGAGCCCACGTTTTTTTTTTTGTTAAATGTAGATTGTGAGCCCCACATAGAGCTCACAATGTACATTTTCCCCTATCAGTATGTCTTTTTTTGGAATATGGGATGGAAATCCAAGCAAACACGGGGAGAACATAAAAACTTCTTGCAGATGGTTTTTTGCCCATGGCGGGATTTGAACACCAGGACTCCAGTGCTGCAAGGCTGCAGTGCTAACCACTGAGCCACCGTGTGGCCCCAGAGCCCATGTTTTTCACATGGACAATTGTACGTTGCTTGCTCTAGAGTGGGTAACCCCAAAAATCTTTTCATATTCGGTATGCACCTGAAGGTAAAACCAGAAACATTGTTACCAAAAAGCACCACAATAGATACAGTGGGGCAAAAAAGTATTTAGTCAGTCACCAATAGTGCAAGTTCCACCACTTAAAAAGATGAGAGGCGTCTGTAATTTACATCATAGGTAGACCTCAACTATGAGAGACAAAATGAGAAAACAAATCCAGAAAATCACATTGTCTGATTTTGTAAGAATTTATTTGCAAATTATGGTGGAAAATAAGTATTTGGTCACCTACAAACAATCAAGATTTCTGGCTCTCACAGACCTGTAACTTCTTCTTTAAGAGTCTCCTCTTTCCTCCACTCATTACCTGTAGTAATGGCACCTGTTTAAACTTGTTATCAGGATAAAAAGACACCTGTGCACACCCTCAAACAGTCAGACTCCAAACTTCACTATGGTGAAGACCAAAGAACTGTCAAAGGACACCAGAAACAAAATTGTAGCCCTGCACCAGGCTGGGAAGACTGAATCTGCAATAGGCAACCAGCTTGGATTGAAGAGATCAACTGTGGGAGCAATAATTAGAAAATGGAAGACATACAAGACCATTGATAATCTCCCTCGATCTGGGGCTCTGCGCAAAATCTCACCCCGTGGGGTCAAAATGATCACAAGAACGGTGAGCAAAAATCCCAGAACCACGCGGAGGGACCTAGTGAATGAACTGCAGAGAGCTGGGACCAATGTAACAAAGCCTACCATCAGTAACACACTACGCCGCCAGGGACTCAGATCCTGCAGTGCCAGACGTATCCCACTGCTTAAGCCAGTACATGTCCGGGCCCGTCTGAAGTTTGCTAGAGAGCATTTGGATGATCCAGAAGAGTATTGGGAGAATGTCCTATGGTCTGATGAAACCAAACTGGAACTGTTTGGTAGAAACACAACTTTTCGTGTTTGGAGGAAAAAGAATACTGAGTTGCATCCATCAAACACCATACCTACTGTAAAGCATGGGGGTGGAAACATCATGCTTTGGGGCTGTTTCTCTGCAAAGGGGCCAGGACGACTGATCCGAGTACATGAAAGAATGAATGGGGCCATGTATCGTGAGATTTTGAGTGCAAACCTTCTTCCATCAGCAAGGGCATTGAAGATGAAACGTGGCTGGGTCTTTCAACATGACAATGATCCAAAGCACACCGCCAGGGCAACGAAGGAGTGGCTTTGTAAGAAGCATTTCAAGGTCCTGGAGTGGTCTAGCCAGTCTCCAGATCTCAACCCTATAGAAAACCTTTGGAGGGAGTTGAAAGTCCGTGTTGCCAAGCGACAGCCCCAAAACATCACTGCTCTAGAGGAGATCTGCATGGAGGAATGGGCCAACATACCAACAACAGTGTGTGCCAACCTTGTGAAGACTTACAGAAAACGTTTGACCTCTGTCATTGCCAACAAAGGATATATAGCAAAGTATTGAGATGAAATTTTGTTACTGACCAAATACTTATTTTCCACCATAATTTGCAAATAAATTCTTACAAAATCAGGCAATGTGATTTTCTGGATTTGTTTTCTCATTTTGTCTCTCATAGTTGAGGTCTACCTATGATGTAAATTACAGACGCCTCTCATCTTTTTAAGTGGTGGAACTTGCAGTATTGGTGACTGACTAAATACTTTTTTGCCCCACTGTAGTTGTGTAACTCGAAACCAATTTTACTCTTTGGTCCGTGAACTACTTATAGATTACACTGGAGGGAGGGGGGAAGGGTTGCACTATGTTGTTAATTGGGTGTAAAGGTTTTATTTGTTTGTGTAAGGAGCAGAAATTTTAATTTTTGATAGTTAAAAAATTGTAATAGTTTATACTACATACTATATATTGAATATGTAAAATCAATAAAAATGTTGAAATTAAAGAAGTTGTTGCTCACATCAATGTTACAACAAATTACGAAAATGTCAAAATAAAAAAGATTTACTGTAGCACTCTGAAAATGTCAATTTCACTGTGAAAATTTTACTTTTTGCCATTTTACCAACAATTTAACATATTTTACGCTAGCGAAGCTGCAGGTATTTTACTAGTCTATATATATATATATATATATATATATATATATATATATATATATATATACTCAAAATCTAATTCAACCTACACTTTTCAAAACTTTTGCTTTCTAGCAAACTGAAACTTTTGCAATTTGTCTTGGAAGAACATATAAATTGTAGCATGAGGTAGAAGAGCATAGAGGAGAAAGATTGTTTGGTCTATATGACCTAGGTGGGCATAAGGCATCATCACTTCACAGCCTATTGGGCAATTAAGATGATGGGTTGAGAGGTCATAATGATTATGTCATATCAGTATATAAGATATTGTACAGAGAGAAAAGTATGAAGAGTAGTTAAGGAATAAAGGTTATGAAATAAACTTATCTAACAGAAAAAGAGTTAAACAATTCACAATAAACGATGGTTTTGTACAGTGGAAACAAGACATCCAAGGTTAACATTAGGTTAACATTAAGTAGGAAAACGTTCAGGTATTGCAGTGAGATTGTCGATTATAGGTAGTGAGTTATCTTTATTGTAGTGTAAGGAAAGCTTCTGCACCCTTAAAGAGGCTCTAATGTTCAACAATGTTCGAGTTGGGGATGACCTACATCTAGCATCTGGATGAAACACACCAATTAGTGGACTACCAGAAGCAGCCACCAGCCTCCTTAGTTTCCACCCAACGTTTATGATCAACTCCTTGCCACCAGGCTTTAAGTTGGTCGAGGACTACAGCTACATAATATTTTGTCACATCCAAAATACCCATCTTGGAACCAGGGTCTGGTCATGGTATTCAGCTGAACTTGCAATCTCTTCCTTGCTCAGATATAATCAGAAAGCAATTTTTGGTGTTTTAAAAGGTAAACATTGCAGAGGAGTGTGACAACTGTGCAAAATGTATACAACATTATGGGTAAAACCGTCATCTTGGCAATGACTATTCATTTTAATCATGGGTTTGGAAAAGTGTGAAAGCAGCTTTGAGATTTCAGTAAGTAATGGCAGGTAATTCTAGAAAAACATTAAGGAGTTTGGGGCTACCAGGAAACAGCCAAATAGGAGATACTCTTTAGATTCCAGGTAAAAGGAAGCTTATAGCTAATTTAGCTTTAGATTTGGGAGATATAACAACATTTGTGGTCTCTCTAATGTCCTTCTTTATCTGGTGTTTAAGTAGTGCCATGTGGATTATCTGTTCCATCTGAAGTCAAAGAATGCTGAGAAAGGTTAAGAGTCCCAGATAGCGAGATCTCTTTGGAATAAATATGTTTGCCTTCAGAAAAGTCCCTAAGGAGTGTTGCACCAAAAATAACAGCTTCCTGGGGATTGCAGTGATATTATTTTTTTGTAGTCAGGTATGGATAACTATGGGTAAGGCCTATACACAGCTGTACTGCACAAAAAGCTAGCGTGACAATACTCTCAACTCCATCTACAGGTCAAACCCCTTTGCCTATTGCATTGGGAAGCTGACCTAGCCAGGACCATTCCCCTGACGGAGTGGCATGAGGCCTTTGGATTTGTTAAGAAGGTGTCCAGGGGTGCTTCCCATTGGGATATGGCACAAAAAATTATGCTGCAATGGTATAGGACTCCTGTTCAATTGGCTCGTATGAATTCCTCAAGGCTATGTTGGCGGGGCTGCGGTCGTGTAGGCTCATTTATTCATATGTGGTGGGAGTGTCCCCCAATTCAGGCATTTTGGGTAGCAGTGTTTCAGTTCATGTCTTCCATTGTTGGTCTTCCTTCCCAGGGCTAGTGCTGTGTTTCTTGGATCCCGGCTCTTTTCCAACGAGTACATAGGTTGTCTTGGGCCAAATAATCCTAGCGGCTAGGTCCATGATTGCCCGACAATGGAAATCAGCATTATATTTGACTGTAAACGAGTTGTTCTAGCTTTTATACTGGAGAGTATGCTGGTCAGTAAAGGGTACACTTTTTCTATATTTCAGACCAAATGGACCCTTTGGTCTTCTTATGTAAGGAACAAAAGGGACTCCCAACCCCGGATTTTGCCTCCTTCCTCTGGAGCTCCTTGATAGCAGCTTTTCTTAATTGAGTTAGTGGTGACTGTATGTTACGGTTCTGTGTATATATGTATATAAATAACATTTTTTGAACAACAGAACCTCTGGACTGCAAGACACTGCAGCGAGGTCCACAGGCCCAATGGTGGGCGGCTGTATGTCTGAACAGCATGCTATAGTTAAGCTGCAAAGACACTGCAGCGAGGTACTTAATGTGAACAGAGTGCAACACACACTGGCCGAGGAGCGGCACAGTACACAAATGAATAACTGCAGTAACAGTGGTGTGGTGCAACTAAACCCTGCCCTTCACAGGTGCACCAGTACACCAGTACAGGTGTGTGCAGGTGCACCAGTGAAACAACACAAGGCTGTCAAGGGTTAACACTCACCCCAGGTCAGCAATCACACATCCCCCTGCAATAGCTAGGGGTGCTCCTGCACACAGCTTAGGAGCGCTTCTGCAACAGCTAGAAGCCACCACGGAAGTTAGAACATACTCCTGCACACAGCTTGGAGTTACCAGGGGAGTTTGCATGCTCCTGCACACAGCTTGGAGTCATCAAACACCCATGCTCCTGTACACAGCTAGGAGCCATCAATGAATTTTGACAGTCTACATAGGCTATCTAAGAGATTAAACCTGCTGCAGCTTCACAGGCTAGAATGGCGTCTACTGCTCCTAGCCCTGGTGTAGAGCTGACAGTGCAGGGTTTACAGGTCCTAACTAACAGCACCCAGATAGAAGCAGAGAAACCCCACACAGAGGCCTAGTCTGGCAACCTGCCTGAATACTGGATCCTATCCCTGAAACTACTGTCATTAGCAAAGTTCTGTGGACTTTGAGGTGAAGTGTGAGCCCCACGGCAGGTGTTGGCTCACACTATTTAAAGGGAAGTCCCCGCCCAATAGGGGCAGTGGTGATGACCTCACCGCTCATGCTCAATAGGGGAGAAATGGCACTTAGCTTGTGAGTGGCTCCAATAGGTCTGAGCATGCTCAGTAGGGCGAAAGCTGGGCTTGGACTGACCTGCAGGTGGCGCTGTGCGCTGTGAGAGCAACCTGCAGGATCCAATCCTAACACTGTACCGCTGGGCACCTTCATATTCTCTTGACCGAGATTTAAATTTTATATGCTGTAAAGCTGAGTTGGACGTAGATAAGTGTTGTTTCTATTATGTTGTTGCGGTTGTTATTATTTTACTGTTTTCTCACATCCTCCCTCCCCCTTCCTACCCTACCCTCCCTTCCCTCCCTTTTTTTTTTGCCCAGCTCCCAGATCCAGTTGAAGCGACCTTGAGTTGTCGACGGAAAGAGTCGTACTTACTCATGTGGTGTGCAGTTGTTCTTATTCTTCAACTGAACACTGGTATTGTATATCTGTTTAATATGTATGATGTCACTCCTTCCTTGCTATATTTATGGTCTGTTGTAGGAGCATGTTATTATTTTCCCTGCATTCTTTTTCCTTTCCTGTATTTAAAAATAAATTTTCTCAATAAAAACTAAATTTAAAATAAAATAAAAAGCTAGCGTGGCAAGCTACTACCATTAAGAATTTTTCAGGGTGAGTAAGTTAAGCTGCACAGATGAGATTCAAACCAGGGAAAGCTCCTGGAAGATTGTAGGTGGTAGCAAAGTATAAAGGAGAGTATTATATAAACAGAAAAGTAAAATAACTGGAAAAAGACTGGAAAGGGGACAAGGTGAGTGGTAAGGAGGAAACACTTGTTCTACTGTTTCATCATCACTGCGATACCAATAAGAATTTGGATGGCAACAGCAACACTGCAGGGTTGTTCTAGTTCCTGAGAATAAAGATGAAATTTTTGATTACTTGGCTTGCGCATCTCATTTACAAGTGCAGCCACTTAGAGTCAGGGTTCTATGTGTTTATCAACCTTCAATGTTGTTATAACAATTTAATGCATGGGCAAAATTTTCTACAATAAAGTGGCTTTTTTTTTTTTTTTTTTTTTTTTTTTTACTTCTGAGGCCCTTCCCTAAAATGTTGGTGTGGCAAGGGCAGATAGACCCTGCTACTCCAGATTTAGTGATTACACATGGCTGGTCTGTAGATTTGGGTCTTATGTATTTAGGAAATTGATAAACTTATGCTACAATGTATTGGCTGGTATGATGTTATTTATGTATTGATGCACTGGAATGTATCTTTATATTTTTATGGACATTTTGCATTGGTGATTTAATTATTTAGTTATTTATTTGGATATGTATTCACTTATTTATGAGTTGGTGTTTCTTAAAAATGAATATCTATTGTGTACTGCCAATCTGTGCCAGATTCTTATTTTTGGTGTTTTTAGAATATTTTAATTGTTTGTTTGTTTTTAAAAAACATTGTGTACTACTTGATTGATTTAATAAAAATTGTGTACTACTTGATTGATTTAATAAAAAAGTATTTATGTATTTTGGAGTTATTTATTGATTATTGATTTTCTGGCAATATTTATTGTATTCATTATAGTAAAGTAACTGGGAAATGTTTGTATTGATATTTAAATAACATTTTATGTACTAGAACATACAGTATGTATAGTATTGTACAAAATGTAAAACAGTTTATTGCAATACTATAATATATTGATTCTATGTAAATATTAAAAAATTGGAAACTGTAATATATTTTCTTATTGTTTTCTATGTCTGACATATGATTGGGGAAGGTAAATAAATATGGTACAAATGTACAAAGAGTGGGGTACATGCCCAACCAATTATGTTCCAAACAGCATCTATAAAATGAGAGGTAGAACTTGGTTTGTTGCCATGGGCAGGACACCACTTTTCCCTACTTAAGTGAAAGGAACACAATCTAATATCATTATACATATATTTTCATTACTCTGCACCAGAACCACAATCTATTTGTTATATTTGTGGCTAGTGAGAAACATTTAAAAAACATAAACTAATGCGATTCAAAAATTCATTAGATTTTCGGTTTTTTATTTGATTAAAATATTGAAAACTATGTATCTTTTTCAAGCCACTTCACAATTAACTGCTACTTTGTGTTGGTCACCTAATATATCAATAAAACACATTTAAGTTTGTGGTTGTAAGGTGACAAAATGTGAAAAAGTTCAAGTGTTATGAATACTTTTGCAAGTCACTGTAGATACACATGTGGACAAAATTGTTGGTACCCATTGTTTAATGAAAGAAAAACCCGCAATGGTCACAGAAATAACCTGAATCTGACAAAAGAAATAGTATCCAAACTACATGTTGACAAGCCACAAAGCTTCTGGGAGAATGTCCTATGAACTGATAAGAAAAAAAACCAAACTTTTTGGCAAGGCACATCAGCTCTATGTTCACAGATGGAAAAACGAAGCATATCTTGAAAGGAACACTGTCCCTACTGTGGAACATGGAGGAGGCTCTGTTATGTTCTGGGGCTGCTTTGCTGCATCTGGCACAGGGTGTCTTGAATCTGTGCAGGCTACAATGAAATCTCAAGACTAACAAGGGATTCTGGTGAGAAATGTGCTGCCCAGTGTCAGAAAGCTTCATCTCAGTCACAAGTCATGGGTCTTGCAACAGGACAATGCCCCAAAACACACTGCTAAAAACACCCAAGAAAGGCTAAAGGCTAATAACTCGTGGCAGAATCAGCACTGATAAAAAAGACTCCTATTGAGTTCAATGGGTTCCATCTTCCACGCGGAACACATTGAAATCAATGGGATGCTTTTTAACCCATTGATTTCAATGTGTTCTGGCTGAAGACGGAACCCATTGAACTCAATGGGAGTCTTTTTATCAGTGCTAATTCTGCTGCGAGTTACTGGGGCAGAATCAGTGCCACTTTACTCCATGTGAATGGACCCTAAGAGGAAAACATTGGACTATTCTGAAGTGGCCTTCTATGAACCCTGACCTAAATCCTATTGGGCATCTTTGGAAGGAGCTAAAACATGCCATGTGGAAAAGGCACCGTTCAAATCCGAGACAACTGGAGCAGTTTGATCATGAGTAGTGGGCCAAAATACCCGTTGAGAGGTGCAGAAGTCTCATTGAGGCTGAGGCCCCACGTTATGGAAACACAGCTTTTTTGTTGCAGATTTTATTGCATTTTTTTAAGCCAAAACCAAGAATGGCTACAAAAGGAATGGGAAATATATGGCTTTGGCTAAAAAAACCGCAAAAAAATCTACAACAAAAAAGCTGAGTTTTAGCAATGTGTGGTTTTAGCCTGACAGTTGCAAGAATCGCTTGATTGTAGTGATTGCCTCAAAAGGTTGTGCAACAAAATATTAAGTTAAGGGAACCATCATTTCTGTCCAGGCCTGTTTCATGAGGTTTTTTTTTTTTTAAATTCTGTTGAAGCAAAAAGCAATGTCTGACTTTCATTTGTTCATTTTCATAGAAATTTTTATTTATTATTACTTTTGTCAGATTCAAGATATTTCTGTGATCATCGTGGGTTTTTCTTTCATAAAATGAGGGTTACCAATAATTTTGTTCATGTGTATAGATAGACTTACCAATTGCCAATTGCCCTCAGATTTACAAATTTCAAATGTCCTGGTAATAAGTAAATTTAAAGAGCACACAGAAACAAAAGGTTAAATGTTTCAGATAAGATAGAGACTTATAGTAGTAAATTTTAACTTGACAGTGGTGCAAAATTGTAACTCTTTCATTGCTTATGCAATAGTTTCTGTTAAAGGATTTATCACTGCATCAAGTTCGACACTTGTGAACAATTTGGAATATTCGAATTAAACCTTGTTCATGATAAATTTGTTCTCCCATCTCTAGTGCCAAGGGACAATGAATAGTCATAAATTCTACAATAGTAAATTATTTACGCATTTGATAGCATTGTATCATAAAAGTAAACGCACAAATTCTTCATGAATTGATTGCACTACTCTGTGCTCTATGTAGGTAAATCTGACCTGAGAACCGCAGTTTAGTATCAATTATTGTAACACTGTTACATACAGCACTTTGATTTCTGCACTCTGGAGATAACTTTAGGGGAGTGATACATTTGCTAATTATCAGTGGTGATTTTGTCAATAAAAGGCACAGATGAAAAATGTTCCAGATATATTTTCATAGATAGCAATTAAATTTTATTGTAAGGTGTCAGACCAGCAATTTGCCTCTGGAGATCTACATTTTCTTGCTGCTAGTGAGTTAGCCCAGTAGTATACCATTAGAGGAAAGTAAAGCTCTGTGTTAATTAATTCTCATTCACAGCTGTAGTTATATACGATATGTGCCAGGCAGTAAGAACTATAGAAAGCTTCATATAGGTCTTTTAGTTCAACTCAATTGCTCTCCTGATATGTCTGCTATTGTAAATAATTGTATACCACATATTATACCAATTCTAAAGAATCTTTTTTTTTTTTTTTGGACTTATGCATTATGATGTTCTTGTTCTTCTTTCTACAATATTATTTGTTGACAACTATTGACACTTTTTTTTTTATATTGACACATTTTGACACTGTCCATTCAATGTAGACAATGTCTGAAGGTGTATAGTAGGGATATACACCTCTGACACAGGAAAAAGTCACATCCAGTTGTCAATATAGGCAACATTTCCAGAGAAATAATAGAGAAGTTATAAGTCAATAATTGTGAAAAATAAATTAAGAAATTAAAAGGATATAATAATATTAATAATAATAATAATAATAATAATAATTACTATTATTATTTAGAGATGAGCGAACACTAAAATGTTCGAGGTTCGAAATTCGATTCGAACAGCCGCTCACTGTTCGTGTGTTCGAACGGGTTTCGAACCCCATTATAGTCTATGGGGAACATATACTCGTTAAGGGGGAAACCCAAATCCGTGTCTGGAGGGTCACCAAGTCCACTATGACACCCCAGGAAATGATGCCAACACCTCTGGAATGACACTGGGACAGCAGGGGAAGCATGTCTGGGGGCATCTAACACACCAAAGACCCTCTATTACCCCAACATCACAGCCTAACAACTACACACTTTACACACTCAATACCACCTCTCAGACAGTAGGAAAACACCTTGAAACATGTGTATTTGGCACTTGGAGTGAGGAGAGCTTGTCACCAGCAGTGAATTTGGCCCTTGTAGTAAGTTGAGGTTGGCATCAACATTTGTTTTGAAAATCAGGGTGGATTGAGCCTCTAACCAGCAGAGTTTGGGCAAATTCATGGTGGAGGGAGCCTCTAAAAACCCCAGTTTGGCCAAATTCATGGTGGAGGGAGCCTCTAAACAGCCCAGTTTGGGCAAATTCATGGTGGAAGGAGTCTCTAACCAGCCCAGTTTGGCCAAATTCATGGTGGAGGGAGCCTCTAAACAGGCCAGTTTGGCCAAATTCATGGTGGAGGGAGCATCTAAACAGCCCAGTTTGAGCAAATTCATAGTGGAAGGAGCCTCTAACCAGCCCAGTTTGGGCAAATTCATGGTGGAGGGAGCCTCTAAAAACCCCAGTTTGGACCAATTCATGGTGGAGGGAGCCTCTAAAAACCCCAGTTTGGACCAATTCATGGTGGAGGGAGCCTCTAAAAACCCCAGTTAGGCCAAATTCATGGTGGAGGGAGCCTCTAAACAGCCCAGTTTGGCCAAATTCATGGTGGAGGGAGCCTCTAAACAGCCCAGTTTGGACCAATTCATGGTGGAGGGAGCCTCTAAACAGCCAAGTTTTGGGAAATTCATGGTGGAGGGAGCCTCTAAAAACCCCAGTTTGGACCAATTCATGGTGGAGGGAGCCTCTAAAAACCCCACTTTGGCCAAATTCATGGTGGAGGGAGCCTCTAAAAACCCCAGTTTGGACCAATTCATGGTGGAGGGAGCCTCAAAACAGCCAAGTTTTGGGAAATTCATGGTGGAGGGAGCCGCTAAAAACCCCAGTTTGGACCAATTCATGGTGGAGGGAGCCTCTAAAAACCCCAGTTTGGCCAAATTCATGGTGGAGGGAGCCTCTAAACAGCCCAGTTTGGGCAAATTCATGGTGGAAGGGGCCTCTAACCAGCCCAGTTTGGCCAAATTCATGGTGGAGGGAGCCTCTAAACAGCCCAGTTTGGGCAAATTCATGGTGGAGGGAGCCTCTAAACAGCCCAGTTTGGCCAAATTCATGGTGGAGGGAGCCTCTAACCAGCCCAGTTTGGACCAATTCATGGTGGAGGGAGCCTCTAAACAGCCCAGTTTGAGCAAATTCATGGTGGAGGGAGCCTCTAAACAGCCCAGGTTGGCCAAATTCATGGTGGAGAGAGCCTCTAAAAACCCCAGTTTGGACCAATTCATGGTGGAGGGAGCCGCTAAACAGCCCAGTTTGGACCAATTCATCGTGGAGGGAGCCTCTAAAAACCCCAGTTTGGACCAATTCATGGTGGAGGGAGCCTCTAAAAACCCCAGTTTGGGCAAATTCATGGTGGAAGGAGCCTCTAACCAGCCCAGTTTGGCCAAATTCATGGTGGAGGGAGGCTCTAAACAGCCCAGTTTGGGCAAATTCATGGTGGAGGGAGCCTCTAACCAGCCCAGTTTGGGCAAATTCATGGTGGAGGGAGCCTCTAAAAACCCCAGTTTGGACCAATTCATGGTGGAGGGAGCCTCTAAAAACCCCAGTTTGGCCAAATTCATGGTGGAGGGAGCCTCTAAAAACCCCAGTTTGGACCAATTCATGGTGGAGGGAGCCTCTAAACAGCCAAGTTTTGGGAAATTCATGGTGGAGGGAGCCGCTAAAAACCCCAGTTTGGACCAATTCATGGTGGAGGGAGCCTTTAAAAACCCCAGTTTGGCCAAATTCATGGTGGAGAGAGCCTCTAAAAACCCCAGTTTGGACCAATTCATGGTGGAGGGAGCCTCTAAACAGCCAAGTTTGGACCAATTCATGGTGGAGGGAGCCTCTAAACAGCCAAGTTTGGACCAATTCATGGTGGAGGGAGCCTCTAACCAGCCCAGTTTGGCCAAATTCATGGTGGAGAGAGCCTCTAAAAACCCCAGTTTGGACCAATTCATGGTGGAGGGAACCTCTAAACATCCCAGTTTGGGCAAATTCATGGTGGAAGGAGCCTCTAACCAGCCCAGTTTGGCCAAATTCATGGTGGAGGGAGCCTCTAAACAGCCCAGTTTGGGCAAATTCATGGTGGAGGGAGCCTCTAACCAGCTGAGTTTGGCCAAATTCATGGTGGAGGGAGCCTCTAAAAACCCCAGTTTGGGCAAATTCATGGTGGAGGGAGCCTCTAAACAGTCCAGTTTGGGCAAATTCATGGTGGAAGGAGCCTCTAACCAGCCCAGTTTGGGCAAATTCATGGTGGAGGGAGAATCTAAAAACCCCAGTTTGGACCAATTCATGGTGGAGGGAGCCTCTAAAAACTTCGGTTTGGACCAATTCATGGTGGAGGGAGCCTCTAAAAACCCCAGTTAGGCCAAATTCATGGTGGAGGGAGCCTCTAAACAGCCCAGTTTGGACCAATTCATGGTGGAGGGAGCCTCTAAACAGCCCAGTTTGGACCAATTCATGGTGGAGGGAGCCTCTAAAAACCCCAGTTTGGACCAATTCATGGTGGAGGGAGCCTCTAAACAGCCCAGTTTGGGCAAATTCATGGTGGAAGGAGCCTCTAACCAGCCCAGTTTGGACCAATTCATGGTGGAGGGAGCCTCTAACCAGTAGAGTTGTGGGAAATCTGGGTGGAGGGAGCCTCTAACCAGCAGAGTTGTGGGAAATCAGGGTGGAGGGAGCCTCTAACCAGCAGAGTTGTGGGAAATCAGGGTGCAGGGAGCCTCTAACCAGTAGAGTTGGGGGAAATCAGGGTGGAGGGAGCCTCTAACCAGCAGAGTTGGGGGAAATCAGGGTGGAGGGAGCCTCTAACCAGCAGAGTTGGGGGAAATCAGGGTGGAGGGAGCCTCTAACCAGCAGAGTTGGGGGAAATCAGGGTGGAGGGAGCCTCTAACCAGCAGAGTTGGGGGAAATCAGGGTGGAGGGAGCCTAGTATTAGCAGAATTGCGCAATGCTTATGGTGGATGAGTATGAGGATGCGGAGGAATTGGAGAGGTTGAGCACAGACATGATAGTTTCATGTTGGGGTGCTTTACACAGGTGGGCACAAAAATGAAAGCTCTATCCAGTGGTGGTTCATTTTTATCAAAGTGAGCCGGTCGGCACTCTCAACTGACAAACGGGTGCGCTTGTCAGTGATGATGCCACCGGCTGCACTGAACACCCTCTCAGATAGGACGCTGGCGGCAGGACAGGACAGCACCTCCAAGGCATATAGGGCAAGTTCAAACCACAGGTCCAACTTTGACACCCAATACGTGTAGGGCGCAGAGGGGTCGGAGAGGACAGGGCTGTGGTCGGAAAGGTATTCCCGCAACATGCGCCTATACTTCTTACGCCTGGTGACACTAGGACCCTCCGTGGCGGCACTTTGGTGAGGGGGTGCCATCAAGGTGTCCCAGACCTTAGACAGTGTGCCCCTTGTTTGTGTGGACCGGTGAGAACTTGGTCGCCTACTGGAGGAACTGCCCTCCCTGCCGCCAACGTCACATGCTGGAAACATCTCCATCATATTCTGCACCAATTGCTTGTGGCAAGCATTGATGCGATTGGCCCTCCCCTCTACCGGAATAAAAGAGGAGATGTTGTTTTTATACCGGGGGTCAAGGATAGCAAAGATCCAGTACTGGTTGTTCTCCATGATTTTGACAATACGCTTGTCGGTTGTAAAGCACCCCAACATGAACTCAGCCATGTCTGCCACAGTGTTAGTTGGCATGACTCCTCTGGCCCCACCGGAAAGTTCAATCTCCATTTCCTCCTCATCCTCCATGTCTACCCATCCGCGCTGCAACAATGGGACGATTCGAAGTTACCCGGAAGCCTCCTGTATCACCATCACATCATCGGACAACTCTTCTTCCTCCTCCTCCTCCTCCTCCTCCTCCATTAAACGCGATGAAGCGGACAGATGTGTGGACCTACTCTCCAGCTGTGATGGATCGGATGCTATCCCTGACTCCTCTGTGTGATCTGAGTTATCCCTGATGTCAATCAGGGATTCTCTCAGAACACACAAGAGCGGGATTGTAAGGCTCACCATCGCATCCTCAGAGCTCACCCTCCTTGTGGACTCCTCAAACACCCGTAGGATGTCACAAAGGTCTCTCATCCATGGCCACTCATGGATGAGAAACTGAGGCAGCTGACTTTGTGGCACCCTAGGGTTTTATAGCTGGTATTCCATCAAAGGTCTCTGCTGCTCAACCACTCTATTCAACATCTGAAACGTTGAGTTCCAGCATGTGGGGACGTCGCACAAAAGCCGGTGTTGTGGCACATGCAGGCGTTGCTGGAGAGATTTTAAGCTAGCAGCGGCTACTGTCGACTTGCGAAAGTGGGCGCACATGCGCCGCACTTTCACCAGTAGCTCTGGAACATTGGGGTAGCTCTTTAGGAAACGTTGCACCACTAGGTTGAAGATGTGGGCCAGGCATGGAACATGTTGGAGTCCGGCAAGCTCCAGAGCTGCTACCAGGTTCCGGCCGTTATCACAAACGACCATGCCTGGGCCCAGGTGCAGCGGCTCAAACCATATTGCCGTCTCATCGAGGAGGGCATCCCTCACCTCGGAGGCAGTGTGCTGTCTGTCCCCCAAGCTGATCAGCTTCAGCACGGCCTGCTGACGTCTACCAACGCCAGTGCTGCAACGTTTCCGGAGGCGGAGGAGGAGGCGGTGGAGGAGGAGGAGGAGGGGGGTGTTCTTCTCGTGTCCCTGCCAGGAATGTTAGGCGGGGAGACGAGGTACACCGGGCCAGTTTGGGAAGCAGTCCCAGCCTCAACTACATTCACCCAGTGTGCCGTCAGTGAAATGTAGCGTCCCTTTCCGCATGCACTTGTCCACGCGTCGGTGGTCAAGTGGACCTTTGTGCAAAGCGCGGAACTAAGGGCCCGCCTGATGTTGAGTGACACGTGCTGGTGCAAGGCGGGGACGGCACACCGGGAGAAGTAGTGACGGCTAGGGATGGCATAGCGAGGTGCCGCAGTTGCCATCAGGTCCAGGAAGGCAGGAGTTTCAACAAGCCGGAACGCCAACATCTCCTGGGCCAGCAGTTTAGCGATGTTGGCGTTCAAGGCTTGCGCGTGTGGGTGGTTAGCGGTGTATTTCTGCCGCCGCTCCAATGTCTGAGAGATGGTGGGTTGTTGTAAAGAAGCGCCTGATGGTGCCTTTGATGGTGCAGGAGAAGGAGATAAGACAGGAACAGGGGAGGATGAGGAAGAAGTCAACAAAGTGGCGGAGGCAGATGAAGTGGTGTCCTGGCTCGTCCTCTGGAGTGCATTGCCAGCACAGTCAGCAGTGGCAGTGGCAGAGGCAGAGGCGTGAACGGCAGGCGGCCTTTGTCCTGCCGTTGCTGCCTGCCACTGATTCCAGTGCTTGGATTCCAAATGACGGCGCATTGAAGTAGTGGACAGGTTGCTCTTCTCAGAGCCCCTAATCAATTTCAAGAGGCAAATTGTGCAAACAACACTATATCTGTCCTCGGCGCATTCCTTGAAAAAACTCCACACCTTCGAGAAACGTGCCCTCGAGGTGGGAGTTTTTCGGGCTTGGGTACGAACTGGAACATTTTGGGAGATTCCGGGTGTGGCCTGGCTTCGCCTAAGCTGCTGACCTCTGCCTCTGCCTCTAGCTACCCTTTCTGGTGCTGCACCTGCCTCAATATCCACACTACTTTCCCCGCTTGACATCCCCCCTGTCCAGGTCGGGTCAGTGTCCTCATCATCCACCACTTCCTCTTCCAACTCCTGTCTCATCTCCTCCTCCCGCACAATGCGCAGGTCAACTGGATGCCCTGACGGCAACTGCGTCACATCGTCGTCGATGAGGGTGGGTTGCTGGTCATCCACCACCAAATCGAACGGAGATGGAGGAGACTCTAGTGTTTGAGCATCTGGACACAGATGCTCCTCTGTTAGGTTCGTGGAATCGCGACGTGGAGGGGCAGGTTGAGGGACAATGAAAGGAGCGGAGAACAGCTCTGGGGAGCAGGGACAGTTGGGGTTATTGTTCTAGGAAGCTTGGGAATTTTGGAAGGAAGGAGGACAAGACTGTTGGGTAATAGGAGGAGAGGAGGCAGAGTCTGACTGGCTGCGGGACAATGTGCTGTAAGCGCTATCCGACAGCCATTGCAAGACCTGTTCCTGGTTCTCGGGCCTACTAAGGTTTGTACCCTGCAGTTTAGTTAATGTGGCAAGCAGCCCTGGCACTGTGGAGTGGCACAATGCTTGCTGCCCCACAGGAGTAGGCACGGGACGCCCTGTGGCTTCACTGCTACCTTGCTCCCCAGAACCATTCCCCTGACCTCGCCCACGGCCTCGTCCTCGTCCCTTTCCGGGAGCCTTGCGCATTTTGAATTCCCAGTCAGAAACTGGCACTATATAGCAGTAGCAAGAAATGAGGGTATTTGTAAACCCAATATATTCCTGGAATTCCCAGTCAGACAATGGCACTATATGGCAGTAGCAAGAAATGAGGGTATTTGTAAACCCAATATATTCTTTGAATTCCCAGTCAGAAACTGGCACTATATGGCAGTAGCAAGAAATGAGGGTATTTGTAAACCCAATATATTCTTTGAATTCCCAGTCAGACAATGGCACTGTATAGCAGTAGCAAGAAATGAGGGTATTTGTAACCCCAATATATTCTTTGAATTCCCAGTCAGACAAAGGCACTATATGGCAGTAGCAAGAAATGAGGGTATTTGTAACCCCAATATATTCTTTGAATTCCCAGTCAGACAATGGCACTATATGGCAGTAGCAAGAAATGAGGGTATTTGTAAACCCAATATATTCTTTGAATTCCCAGTCAGACAATGGCACTATATAGCAGTAGCAAGAAATGAGGGTATTTGTAAACCCAATATATTATTGGAATTCCCAGTCAGACAAAGGCACTATATAGCAGTAGCAAGAAATGAGGGTATTTGTAACCCCAATATATTCTTTGAATTCCCAGTCAGACAAAGGCACTATATGGCAGTAGCAAGAAATGAGGGTATTTGTAACCCCAATATATTCTTTGAATTCCCAGTCAGACAATGGCACTATATGGCAGTAGCAAGAAATGAGGGTATTTGTAAACCCAATATATTCTTTGAATTCCCAGTCAGACAATGGCACTATATAGCAGTAGCAAGAAATGAGGGTATTTGTAAACCCAATATATTATTGGAATTCCCAGTCAGACAAAGGCACTATATAGCAGTAGTAAGAAATGAGGGTATTTGTAAACCCAATATATTATTGGAATTCCCAGTCAGACAAAGGCACTATATAGCAGTAGCAAGAAATGAGGGTATTTGTAACCCCAATATATTCTTTGAATTCCCAGTCAGAAACTGGCACTATATGGCAGTAACAAGAAATGAGGGTATTTGTAAACCCAATATATTCCTGGAATTCCCAGTCAGACAATGGCACTATATGGCAGTAGCAAGAAATGAGGGTATTTGTAAACCCAATATATTCTTTGAATTCCCAGTCAGAAACTGGCACTATATGGCAGTAGCAAGAAATGAGGGTATTTGTAAACCCAATATATTCTTTGAATTCCCAGTCAGACAATGGCACTGTATAGCAGTAGCAAGAAATGAGGGTATTTGTAACCCCAATATATTCTTTGAATTCCCAGTCAGACAAAGGCACTATATGGCAGTAGCAAGAAATGAGGGTATTTGTAACCCCAATATATTCTTTGAATTCCCAGTCAGACAATGGCACTATATGGCAGTAGCAAGAAATGAGGGTATTTGTAAACCCAATATATTCTTTGAATTCCCAGTCAGACAATGGCACTATATAGCAGTAGCAAGAAATGAGGGTATTTGTAAACCCAATATATTATTGGAATTCCCAGTCAGACAAAGGCACTATATAGCAGTAGCAAGAAATGAGGGTATTTGTAACCCCAATATATTCTTTGAATTCCCAGTCAGACAAAGGCACTATATGGCAGTAGCAAGAAATGAGGGTATTTGTAACCCCAATATATTCTTTGAATTCCCAGTCAGACAATGGCACTATATGGCAGTAGCAAGAAATGAGGGTATTTGTAAACCCAATATATTCTTTGAATTCCCAGTCAGACAATGGCACTATATAGCAGTAGCAAGAAATGAGGGTATTTGTAAACCCAATATATTATTGGAATTCCCAGTCAGACAAAGGCACTATATAGCAGTAGTAAGAAATGAGGGTATTTGTAAACCCAATATATTATTGGAATTCCCAGTCAGACAAAGGCACTATATAGCAGTAGCAAGAAATGAGGGTATTTGTAACCCCAATATATTCTTTGAATTCCCAGTCAGAAACTGGCACTATATGGCAGTAACAAGAAATGAGGGTATTTGTAAACCCAATATATTATTGGAATTCCCAGTCAGACAATGGCACTATATAGCAGTAGCAAGAAATGAGGGTATTTGTAAACCCAATATATACTTTGAATTCCCAGTCAGACAATGGCACTATATGGCAGTAGCAAGAAATGAGGGTATTTGTAACCCCAGTATATTCTTTGAATTCCCAGTCAGACAATGGCACTATATAGCAGTAGCAAGAAATGAGGGTATTTGTAAACCCAATATATTATTGGAATTCCCAGTCAGACAATGGCACTATATGGCAGTAGCAAGAAATGAGGGTATTTGTAAACCCAATATATTATTGGAATTCCCAGTCAGACAGTGGCACTATATAGCAGTAGCAAGAAATGAGGGTATTTGTAACCCCAGTATATTCCTTGAATTCCCAGTCAGACAATGGCACTATATAGCAGTAGCAAGAAATGAGGGTATTTGTAAACCCAATATATTCTTTGAATTCCCAGTCAGACAAAGGCACTATATAGCAGTAGCAAGAAATGAGGGTATTTGTAAACCCAATATATTATTGGAATTCCCAGTCAGACAATGGCACTATATAGCAGTAGCAAGAAATGAGGGTATTTGTAAACCCAATATATTCCTGGAATTCCCAGTCAGACAATGGCACTATATGGCAGTAGCAAGAAATGAGGGTATTTGTAAACCCAATATATTATTGGAATTCCCAGTCAGACAATGGCACTATATAGCAGTAGCAAGAAATGAGGGTATTTGTAAACCCAATATATTCTTTGAATTCCCAGTCAGACAATGGCACTATATAGCAGTATCAAGAAATGAGGGTAGTTGTAAACCCAATATATTCTTGGAATTCCCAGTCAGACAATGGCACTATATGGCAGTAGCAAGAAATGAGGGTATTTGTAAACCCAATATATTCCTGGAATTCCCAGTCAGACAATGGCACTATATGGCAGTAGCAAGAAATGAGGGTATTTGTAACCCCAATATATTCTTTGAATTCCCAGTCAGAAACTGGCACTATATGGCAGTAGCAAGAAATGAGGGTATTTGTAAACCCAATATATTCTTTGAATTCCCAGTCAGACAATGGCACTATATGGCAGTAGCAAGAAATGAGGGTATTTGTAAACCCAATATATTCTTTGAATTCCCAGTCAGACAATGGCACTATATAGCAGTAGCAAGAAATGAGGGTATTTGTAAACCCAATATATTATTGGAATGCCCAGTCAGACAATGGCACTATATGGCAGTAGCAAGAAATGAGGGTATTTGCAACCCTAATATATTCTTTGAATTCCCTGTCAGACAAAGGCACTATATGGCAGTAGCAAGAAATGAGGGTATTTGTAACCCCAATATATTCTTTGAATTCCCAGTCAGAAACTGGCACTATATGGCAGTAGTAAGAAATGAGGGTATTTGTAAACCCAATATATTCTTTGAATTCCCAGTCAGACAATGGCACTATATGGAAGTAGCAAGAAATGAGGGTATTTGTAAACCCAATATATTCCTGGAATTCCTAGTCAGACAATGGCACTATATGGCAGTAGCAAGAAATGAGGGTATTTGTAACCCCAGTATATTCTTTGAATTCCCAGTCAGACAATGGCACTATATAGCAGTAGCAAGAAATGAGGGTATTTGTAAACCCAATATATTATTGGAATTCCCAGTCAGACAATGGCACTATATGGCAGTAGCAAGAAATGAGGGTATTTGTAAACCCAATATATTATTGGAATTCCCAGTCAGACAGTGGCACTATATAGCAGTAGCAAGAAATGAGGGTATTTGTAACCCCAGTATATTCCTTGAATTCCCAGTCAGACAATGGCACTATATAGCAGTAGCAAGAAATGAGGGTATTTGTAAACCCAATATATTCTTTGAATTCCCAGTCAGACAAAGGCACTATATAGCAGTAGCAAGAAATGAGGGTATTTGTAAACCCAATATATTATTGGAATTCCCAGTCAGACAATGGCACTATATAGCAGTAGCAAGAAATGAGGGTATTTGTAAACCCAATATATTCCTGGAATTCCCAGTCAGACAATGGCACTATATGGCAGTAGCAAGAAATGAGGGTATTTGTAAACCCAATATATTATTGGAATTCCCAGTCAGACAATGGCACTATATAGCAGTAGCAAGAAATGAGGGTATTTGTAAACCCAATATATTCTTTGAATTCCCAGTCAGACAATGGCACTATATAGCAGTATCAAGAAATGAGGGTAGTTGTAAACCCAATATATTCTTGGAATTCCCAGTCAGACAATGGCACTATATGGCAGTAGCAAGAAATGAGGGTATTTGTAAACCCAATATATTCCTGGAATTCCCAGTCAGACAATGGCACTATATGGCAGTAGCAAGAAATGAGGGTATTTGTAACCCCAATATATTCTTTGAATTCCCAGTCAGAAACTGGCACTATATGGCAGTAGCAAGAAATGAGGGTATTTGTAAACCCAATATATTCTTTGAATTCCCAGTCAGACAATGGCACTATATGGCAGTAGCAAGAAATGAGGGTATTTGTAAACCCAATATATTCTTTGAATTCCCAGTCAGACAATGGCACTATATAGCAGTAGCAAGAAATGAGGGTATTTGTAAACCCAATATATTATTGGAATGCCCAGTCAGACAATGGCACTATATGGCAGTAGCAAGAAATGAGGGTATTTGCAACCCTAATATATTCTTTGAATTCCCTGTCAGACAAAGGCACTATATGGCAGTAGCAAGAAATGAGGGTATTTGTAACCCCAATATATTCTTTGAATTCCCAGTCAGAAACTGGCACTATATGGCAGTAGTAAGAAATGAGGGTATTTGTAAACCCAATATATTCTTTGAATTCCCAGTCAGACAATGGCACTATATGGAAGTAGCAAGAAATGAGGGTATTTGTAAACCCAATATATTCCTGGAATTCCTAGTCAGACAATGGCACTATATGGCAGTAGCAAGAAATGAGGGTATTTGTAACCCCAATATATTCTTTGAATTCCCAGTCAGACAAAGGCACTATATGGCAGTAACAAGAAATGAGGGTATTTGTAACCCCAATATATTCTTTGAATTCCCAGTCAGAAACTGGCACTATATGGCAGTAGCAAGAAATGAGGGTATTTGTAAACCCAATATATTCTTTGAATTCCCAGTCAGGCAATGGCACTATATGGCAGTAGCAAGAAATGAGGGTATTTGTTACCCCAATATATTCTTTGAATTCCCAGTCAGACAATGGCACTATATAGCACTAGCAAGAAATGAGGGTATTTGTAAACCCAATATATTATTGGAATTCCCAGTCAGAAACTGGCACTATATGGCAGTAGCAAGAAATGAGGGTATTTGTAAACCCAATATATTCCTGGAATTCCCAGTCAGACAATGGCACTATATGGCAGTAGCAAGAAATGTGGGTATTTGTAACCCCAATATATTCTTTGAATTCCCAGTCAGAAACTGGCACTAAATGGCAGTAGCAAGAAATGAGGGTATTTGTAAACCCAATATATTCTTTGAATTCCCAGTCAGACAATGGCACTATATGGCAGTAGCAAGAAATGAGGGTATTTGTAACCCCAATATATTCTTTGAATTCCCAGTCAGACAATGGCACTATATGGCAGTAGCAAAAATAGTGGGTCTATATAGCCCCAATTCTATTGCTAGGGGACTTGCAGGGTATTTCTGGGGTGAAGGTGGGGGGGCACACCGTTGGAACGGGGATTAGGGGTGTATATATAGGGTATACGGGAATACACTGTCAGTGTATTCCATTCAGGATGCTGGGAAAGCTGGGTTACGGCGATTGAGCCTGTCAGTGCCACGTTACACTGACAAGATTCTCCCTGGAATTTAGCTCTTATAAGAGCTGTTGGTTGTCTTCTCCTTCCTATCCTAGCCTGCCCCTGCCTACCCAGAATCTAACCCCTAGCTAACTGGACGGAAACCTCCGTCCCCGGTGAATTGCAAGCTCAGAATGACGCGAAGCTGGGCGTCGCTGTTCTTTTAAATTAGAGGTCACATGTTTTCGGCAGCCAATGGGTTTTGCCTACTTTTTTCAACGTCATCGGTGTCGTAGTTCCTGTCCCACCTACCCTGCGCTGTTATTGGAGCAAAAAAGGCGCCAGGGAAGGTGGGAGTGGAATCAAGTAATGGCGCACTTTACCACGCGGTGTTCGATTCGATTCGAACATGCCGAACAGCCTAATATCCGATCGAACATGAGTTCGATAGAACACTGTTTGCTCATCTCTATTATTATTATTATTATTATTATTATTATTATTATTATTATTATTTGTATTCATATAACACCAACATATTCTGCAGCACTTTGCAAATCAGACGGTCCATGAACAGAGAATACTAGAAATTGCAATGTGAAAAATAATATATCAAACAATGGAAGTGAGGGCAAGAGTTGACCATCTATTAGGAAATAGGGGTATACAATAGAAAGATAGATAAGATGGTCCAGCCTTCTCCTATGCTCATAAATAAAAAAAAGGTGATATAACTGAAGTTTTATGAGCCAGTCACCAGCTGGTATCTGTGAATATGCAGATATTAAGTTCATAGAGCAAATGGTAATTTAATGATGGAGGGGTTAGGTTCTGAGGAATGGAGTAGAAAGGAAAGCTTAGGAGAAGAAATGTTACTTTAGCTTGAGGAAGTGTAGAACAAAGTAATGATGTCATGTGATAAGCAGAGATCAAGAGAACCATTAGGAGCTGATACAGAAAGTAAATTGGAAATTTTTTATAATTTTTCAATATACAAACAAAAGCTGCACAACTTCTTTAAGATGCTTCAAAAAATACTCTTTTTTAGGGGGAAATGTGCTTGTCTGTGTATTTTTATACACACATGGCAATTATATTGCAAAAAGCAATGGTTTTATAGAAATTCTCTCATTTTGATGACTTGTAAATGCTACAGGCTTGTTCTTTGGGAGACACAATTGTGACTGTGTGTCTAGATGAAAAGTGATGAAACAGAATTTACTTTCCAGAAAAAAAAAAGCTGTCAAAAACAAACCTTTTATGGGAGCAGATCGGAGATCAAAATGGCATTGGCATTGAAAGATGCAATGGCATAATTTTATTTTTGTTTTGTTTTTTAAATATTGGGGATTTTTTCAATTAACTTTTTTATGCCAAAACTGTGACACCAACAGGGTGGTATTGTAGACTGTGATGGACCAGGCTGCAGGACATGTCTTCATGTGAAAACTCTTTCTCTAGAAGGTTGCAGTGTGCTGGCTCCAAGGTTGGTAAATCTGCCTCCACTAAAAAGCAACAAGCTTTGCACTAGATTCACAACTGTGCCAAACTGCTGGAGGACCCAAATGACGCAGAACCAGACCCCTAAAACAGCGGTACACAGACATAGACTATAATGGAGTCTGACAGGTGTTCGTCAGATATTCACTGTTCTCAAATTGAAAAATATAGAGAGTAAAGTCCTTCATGCCACACTTTTCTCTCCACTAATTTTCAGCAGTTTCTGGAACAGAGACTCCAGCACAGATTCTAACCCAGCACTAGCCATGTTACCCAGTGCTGCATACATGTCTCTGTAAAAGTGGCAAAACATTTCTATTAACTCTTTAGGGTTTTTGGAAATGTAACCATTGCCAGGACGCAGTTTAATTAGTGACCACTTGGGAGACAGACTGTATGCCATTAAAGTGTTCAGTTTATCTACCTGCAAAAAGAACAAATAGTCCGACCATGTTAATCTTTTTGCAACTCTTTTGGTTTAAATTCAATTCTGTTCAAACTTCCTCAATCTTACCTCACAGGTCAATTTCTGGGTGGGGTTTTTGCTCTCAAAGGAGAAAAGCCAGGGCCTTCTCCTTTTGTTCTTGGGTCTTCAAGTAGGACCATTTTAATACAGTGGGCCATTTGGACTAGATTGTCTCTCTTGGTAACCTTGTGAAATGCCCATGTGATTGAGGGGTGCAGCTTCTCCTTTGTCTTATTTTGTAGGCTTAACAGTTATGTCAAGCAGTAGTCCACCCTGTTGTGGTCTTGTTAGGGCATTGTGAATATAATCTGTTTCAGAGTAAATGTCAACCACCCCTGGAATCACAGATTTGTATAATTCCTGCAGAGCTGTCTACAAGTCTATGATCAACTCCAACAAGACAGAAGTTAAGTTTTGAAGATAGATTTTTGAGATCGAAAGATTATGAAGATAATCTGTTTTCCCTTAGCCCAAACAGCGGCACAACATGGGGTTTTCCTGCCCCTGTGTACTGTTTAGGACAGGTGGAATAAGTTTACTTAACTAACAAAACAACCTCCCCCTCCCCTATATTAGGTCAGAGAGACCTCTCCCCCCCCCCCCCCGTGTTAGTCACAAGAATAATTCATCTTCCTTACAGACAGTAAATCTGCATAAAGGGAGGGAGACTTGTGCCGCTGTTTGGGCTAAGGGAAAACAGATTATCTTCATAATCTTTCGTTCCCCCTACGCCAAACAGTGGCACAACATGGGGATCTAGCAAGAAAATATCCCATTAGGGAGGGAAACTCTGAGAGGCTGAAGCTAAAATGGTACGCCCAAAGGCCACTGCATTGGAGGTGCGCCAGTCAAGCCTATAATGCTTAGCAAACGTCAGGTGCGAGCTCCAGGAAGCTGCACTACATATTTGGTCCACCGAGAGGGACTGCCTTTCTGCGCAGGAGGCAGATACGGCCCTGGTAGTGTGGGCCCGCAGACACTCTGGAACAGGCAGGTCTTGGGTTTGTAAGGACCCAATGATGGCTTCCTTTATCCACTTTGACAGGGTGACTTTGGAGGCCTTGTTACCCTTATTGTGACCAAATACGTTTATGAGTAAATTCTCTGACTTACGAAAGGGGTTTGTCCGCTCCAAGTATATACGCAAGGCCCTCACCAGGTCCAAGCTATGCAACTTCTCCTCCTGTTCTGAAGTAGGGGAAGGAAAGAAGGAGGGTAGGGATATCACCTGGTTGATGTTCTCAGGGGTGGGAACCTTGGGTAGGAACCCATGGACAAACCGCAGTCGCACCCTGTCAGGAAAAAATTGAATATAAGGCTCAGAAGCTGATAGAGCCTGTAATTCTCCAACCCTTTTGGCGGATGTTATAGCCAATAAAAATGTTACCTTAAGTGTGAGGTATCTTAAGTCTACCTCAGACAAGGGTTCAAAGGGTGGTTCACACAGTCCTTGAAGCACCGAAGCTAAGTCCCACTGCGGGACTGGCGGTTGCACTGGAGGGCGGAGCCTAGAGGCCCCTTTCAGAAACTGTTTGACCAGAGGATTTTGAGACAACCGAGCCCCTAAGTGAGCAGACAGTGCCGAGACATGCACCTTTAGGGTGGCCGGAGTTAATCCTTTGTCCAGGCCACCCTGTAGAAATTCCAGGATTGTTTCAACAGCCGAATTGTCGGCCTGACTCTCTGTGCACCATTCCTGATAAATCCGTGCAATTCTCTGGTAGCTGCGGTTAGTAGAGTCTGCTCTTGAACTGGCCAGTGTCCTCAGGACGGCCTGGGATAATCCTCTGTCTCCACAAACGGTGCGGTTAACCTCCAGGCAGTGAGGTTGAACCTGTCCAGGTCCTGGCAGAGCTGACCATTTAGAGTTACCAGGTTGTGGACTCGTGGAAGCCTCCAGTAGGTCCCTCGACTCATTGACATGAGGTGGGTAAACCATGCCCTTTTTGGCCAGAATGGCATGATCACTATTGCCGATGTCTGGTCCTGCCTGAGCTTCGCCAATACCTTTGGAATCATTGGAATTGGAGGAAAAACGTAAACTAGTTTGAACCTCCATGGTATTGACAGGGCATCTATTGCCAAGGGATTGTCCTCCCGGTAGAGGGAACAAAATACCTCTACTTTGGCATTGTATTGGGTGGCCATCAGGTCCACCTCGGGGAGACCCCATTTCCGTGTAAGATGATGAAATATGCCTGGATCCAGCGACCATTCGCCTTTCGTCGCTATGCCTCTGCTCAGCTGATCCGCTAGGACGTTAAGTTGTCCTCTGATGTGTACCGCCGACAATTGGGATATGTTGTCTTCTGCCCAGGTGAAAATGCGGTCTGTCACCTCTATGAGTGAGGGGGATCTGGTTCCCCCTTGTTTGTTGACATAATGAACCGCTGTCAGGTTGTCTGATCTTACTCTCACCGCTGCTCCCTTTAGATAAGGGGAAAAGGCTAGGAGGGCGCGGTATATTGCCATCAGCTCGCGCCAGTTGGAGGAGCGGGTCTTCTCCAGTTGGCTCCAGGTACCTTGGGCTAGGGTCTCCCCCAGATGCGCTCCCCAGCCCGAAAGGGAGGCATCTGTGGTCAACAGGGTCCAGGAAGTCTGGGCCGTGGACCTCCCGTCTTTAAGCTGGGACCACCATTTTAGTGATCGACGGGCCCTGATGGTTAACTGGATAGGCTTCTGCAGTCCTCTGGGACTGTGGTTCCATTCTCTCAGGATCTCGGCTTGAAGAGGGCGCATATGCCATAACGCTCAGGGAACTGCCTCGATGGTCGCGGACATTAGCCCCAGGACCTTCATTTCTGTCCTTATCGTAACCTTCCGGGTGCGGGAAAGGTGTAGTACCACCAGACCAATCTTCTCCTTGTGCGGAGAGGGCAGGGAGATCATCATACTGAGAGAATCCAGATTGAAACCCAGGAATTGCACCCGGGTGGAAGGAACCAGTACTGACTTCTGCCAGTTCACCAGCCAGCCCAGCTCGGTTAGGAAAGCCACGGTGATACTCAACTGTGTGGCGAGAGTCTCCTTTGACTGGGCTTTCAGGAGCCAGTCGTCCAGATAAGGGACAATGAATATCCCTTGGAGACGCAGGGCGGCTACGACCGGGGCCACCACCTTGGTGAAGGTGTGGGGGTCCGATGATATACCGAATGGGAGAGCTTTGAACTGGAAATGACAAAGTTTCCTGCCTAGGCGGACGGCAATCCTTAGGTACCTTCTGTGTGGGGCAAATATAGGTACATGGAGATAAGCGTCCCTTAGATCTAGGGTGACGAAAAAATCTCCTGGCTGCAGAAAGGGAAGGACCGACTTGATGGTCTCCATACGGAACCGGACTCTGCAGATATACCGATTTAGGTATCTGAGATCTATGATCATGCGCCAACCTCCGGACGCTTTTGGGACTAGAAACACTGGGGAGTAGACTCCCAGCCCCCGTTCTTCCATAGGTACCGGTTCCAATGCAGCCTTGTCCACATACTCTTGTATGGACTCCTCCAGATGAAGTTGTTTGGTGCCCTGAAGAGGGCGGGTCCTGACGTACTTGTCTGGAGGTGGAGAAGCGAAGCTGATCTTGTAGCCGCTGTGTATAATGTCGAGGACCCATGGGTCCCTGATATGTCGGGACCACTCTGAGGCGAAAGCGGAAAGGCGACCCCCTACTGTCGCGGAAGCGCGGTGGGGAGGGCCGAGATAGTCATATGCCTCTCTTCGCCTCCTGGGAGGCGCCCCGACCTCCTCCTCTGGGTTGACCTCCTGAGCGACCTCTCGATGTTCCCCTTGAAGGGCGGTAGGTCCGAAAGGAGCGCTGGCCCCTTCCGCCAGACTGGGGGAGGCACTTGCCCTTGGAGTCTGCCAACCCATCCATTATTCTGTCCAGCTCTCTTCCAAACAATCTTCCGGCCTCAAAGGGGAGACTGCAGAGGGTGAACTTAGAGGCGTTGTCCGCCCGCCATGGTTTAAGCCATAAAGGCCGTCTCGCGGCCGTAGATAATGCCATGGCTCTAGAGGCCAATTTAGATTGATAGAAGACGGCCTCGGCAAGATAATCCACCATAAGATTGATGTCTGCTATGGACTCCAGCAGCTCGTCCCTGTGGGTTCCTGCATCTGTCTCCCTTTGCAGGTTAGCCAAATCGGACTGGAGCTTGGTCACCACTTCTCCCGCCGCGATGCTCACGGAGGCCTGAGCCGAAGAGGTGGCATAGATTCTCCTCAGGGATCCCTCCGTCCTCCGGTCCATGGGGTCCT
Organism: Leptodactylus fuscus; assembly: GCF_031893055.1. NCBI lineage: Eukaryota > Metazoa > Chordata > Amphibia > Anura > Leptodactylidae > Leptodactylus > Leptodactylus fuscus. The sequence goes on from NC_134268.1 coordinate 114,746,975, forward strand.
GGAGATTAGACCCGTCCTCCGCAGGGAGAACCGTACGCTTAGACAATTTGGCGACCGCCATGTCTACCTTAGGTGGAGGTCCCCAAGAGCTCAGCTGGTCTTCAGCAATAGGAAATAGGCCTCTAAATCTCCTGGAGACATTGAATGTCCTCTCAGGCTTCTTCCATTCAGCCTCCATCCTTTTTATCACCTCCGGGGACGCCTTGAAGGATCTAAGAGATCCGGAAGGGCCCTCGCCCGATTCAGCATCTGGGTCCTTGGCCCTGACCACTTTCAGGAGCTTGGGAATCTTCTCCAGTGGGAAAGAAGCCTTTATCGGTTCTTCAGGATCCTCCCCAGAGGACACCTGATCCACTATCTGCAAGCCCTCCAGGGACGGAAGGGACAGCTGCGGAGATTCCAGTCGAGGTCTCTTGCCTAACTGGGAAATGGAGGTCTCCAGTTTCTTCATAGACTCTCCGACACACTCCTTCACCCATCCTACGATGTCACGCAGTGAGGTCTCCTCCGAAGGGGAGCCTCTGCACCCACGGCAGCACTGATAGGCATACCCATCGGGCAGCGGAATACTGCATTTTAAGCATGCCAGGTGCCTGCGCTTCGACGTGGACTTTCTCGGCGGGATATCCCGGGTTGAGGAGGAAGAAGACATCTAGCAAGGCAAGAGACAAAGGGTTAAAAACATGTGCTGGAAGCTCACCCTCACCCAGTTTCACATTAGTGACTTTCAACTGAGTTTGTAAATCAGCTATACTATTTGGGTTCTGGTTGACTTTGGCCTCAGTGTCATCAATCTTACCCTTGGTTCACATCTGTGTTTGGTAATCCATTCGGGGAGTCCATATTTGCAAGTGGTGTGCAGTGAAACCACACAAACCCCATAGAGTATAATGGGGTCCGTGTGCTTGCCGCAAGATCTCTGCATGAGTCATGAGGACAGAAAAGTAGATTGTGAAGTACTTTCCTGTCCGCATGTTCCCTGCGGAGATCTCACAACAAGCACATGGACCCCATTTTAATCTATGGGATCTGTGTGCTTTCACTGCTCACTGCTTGCAAACGCATTTGGTTGTCCGTCCGGGGAAGGGGGGGGGTCCCCATGCGTAACTAAGTAGGGCTTGTTACTGACTGGAGTTACTCCAGCCGGTAACAACCTATTAAAAAAAAAAAGCTGAGCGGTAGCAGCTGTTGCCGGGCCCCTAATGTTCCGGAAGCTGCTACCCTTGCTACCCCAGTAGTTACGCCACTGCTGTCAGGGCAGTGATGGAGGTGATTAGAAGTTGAGCTGTAAGGGTATAGTGCATACTTAGTGTGAACATTCCGCATGACTAGACACATCATTCTGCTCTGGATTAGGCCCAAAGGAATGAGAATCCGTGGGAAGAAGGGTCATGTCACTTCTAGAGATGAGCGAACACTAAAATGTTCGAGGTTCGAAATTCGATTCGAACAGCCGCTCAATGTTCGTGTGTTCGAACGGGTTTCGAACCCCATTATAGTCTATGGGGAACATATACTCGTTAAGGGGGAAACCCAAATCCGTGTCTGGAGGGTCACCAAGTCCACTATGACACCCCAGGAAATGATGCCAACACCTCTGGAATGACACTGGGACAGCAGGGGAAGCATGTCTGGGGGCATCTAACACACCAAAGACCCTCTATTACCTCAACATCACAGCCTAACAACTACACACTTTACACATTCCAAAAAACCTCTATCAAAGTGGGAAAATACCTGGAAACCTTTACTCCCCAAATGGATGAACACAAACCCCAATTTAAGCTCAACAAACAGTAACAACCACCCCTTTAAATCACGTTCCCCATGACAACCACAGATGGAATAGACAATGGGAAATCCAAAAGCCCTCACCCTTAACTGTCATTTTGAGTGTGTGTGTGTGTGTGTGTGTGTGTGTGATGTGGTAAGACCTTCCAAAATTCACTTTTCTAGCCCTTAACATGAGCCCTTCCAAACAACGTTACAGGACCTTAAGCTGAGCTACCAGCAGAGATTGAGGCCCTTGGCATGAGTAGAGCCTTGCACCAGCAGTGTTTTTGGCACTTAGGGTGAGTTGAGCCTTGTACCAGCGTGTGTCCCTTAACATCAGGCGAGCCCTAAGTTCTGCACTTTGCACAAAAGTTCAACATTAACCTTAGTAGCCTAGGTAGGCCCGAGAACCAGGAACAGGTCTTGCAATGGCTGTCGGATAACGCTTAAAGCACATTGTCCACCAGCCAGTCAGCCTCTACCTCCTCTTACCCAACAGTCTTGTCCTCCTTCCACCCAAAATTCCCAATCTTCCCAGAACAATAACCCCAACTGTCCCTGCTCCCCAGAGCTGTTCTCCCTTCCTTTGACTGTACCGCAACCTGCCCCTCCATTTCGCGATTCCACGGACCTAACAGACGAGTATCTGTGTCCAGATGCTCAAACACTAGAGTCTCCTCCATTCCATCTCCGGTCGATTTGGTGGCGGATGACAAGCAACCCACCCTCATCGACGACGATGAGACGCAGTTGCTGTCAGGGCAGCCAGTTGACATGCGCATTGTGCAGGAGGAGGAGGCGAGACAGGAGTTGGAAGAGGAGGTGGTGGACGACGAGGACACCGACCCCACCTGGACAAGGCGGATGTCAAGCTGGGAAAGTAGTGTGGATGTTGAGGCAGGTGCAGCACCAAAAAGGGTAGCTAGAGGCAGAGACATGTCCAGAGGCAGAGGTCAGCTGCTTTGCCGAAGCCAGGCCAGACCCGGAATGTCCGAAGATGTTCCCTTTTGTACCCAGCCCAGAAAAACTCCCCCATCGAGGGCACGTTTCTCGAAGGTGTAGAGTTTTTTCAAGGAATGTGCCGAGGACAGATATAGTGTCGTCTACACAATTTGCCTCTCGAAATCGAGTAGGGGCCCTGAGAAGAGCAACCTGTCCACCACTTCAATGCACCGTCATTTGGAATCCAAGCACTGGAATCAGTGGCAGGCAGCAACGGCAGGACAAAAGTCGCCCGCCGTTCATGCCACTGCCTCTGCTCACAGTGCTGGCGATGCACTCCAGAGGACGAGCCAGGACATCACTTCATCTGCCTCCGCCACTTTGTTGACTTCTCCCTCATCCTCCCCTGTTTCTGTCTTATCTCCTTCTCCTGCACCATCAAAGGCACCATCAGGCGCTTCTTTACAACAACCCACCATCTCTCAGACATTGGAGCGCCGGCAGAAATACACCGTTAACCACCCACCCACGCAAGCCTAGAACGCCAACATCGCTAAACTGCTGGCCCAGGAGATGTTGGCGTTCCGGCTTGATGAAACTCCCGCCTTCCCGGACCTGATGGCAACTGTGGCAACTCACTATGCCGTCCCTAGCCGTCACAACTTCTCCCGGTGTGGCGTCCGCGCCTTGCACCAGCACGTGTCACTCAACATCAGGTGGGCCCTTAGTTCCGCACTTTGCTGCAAGGTCCACTTGACCACCGACACTTGGACAAGCGCATGTGGTCAGGGATGCTGCTTATCTTTAAGGACAGGCAGGGTGAATGTGGTGGAGTCTGGTCCCGGGGTGCAAACTGAGGTACCCTATCTCCTCTCCCAGGCCCAAATTCATGGCAGGAGTAGACTGAAACCCTACGACGCTGCAACCTCCACCCCAGCTACTAGCGGCAAACGCTAAAACACTGGTGTGGGGAGACGTCAGCAGGCCGTGCTGAAGCTCATCAGCTTGGGGGACAGACAGCACAGTGCCTCCGAGGACAGGGATGCCATCCTGGCTGAGATGGCTTTTTTTTTTCCCTGCTACACCTGGGGCCCGGCATTTTTACGCCTGTGATAATGGCTGGAACCTGGTAGCGGCTCTGGAGCTTGCCAGCCTCCAACACGTTCCATGTTTGGCCCACGTCTAACCTAGTGGTGCAACGTTTTTTGAAAACATACCCAAATGTACCGAAGCTACTGTTGAAAATGCGGCGCTTGTGCGCCCACTTTTGCAAGTGTACAGGAGTCGCTGCTAGCCTAAAAACACTCTAGCAAGGCCTACATCTGTCCAAACAAAGTCTGTTGTCCGTCATTCACACACGCTGAAACCCTACAATACCATATCTTGAGCAGGGTGTGTGAGCTGCACAGACCTTTGATGGAGTTCCATCTACAAAACCCAAGGGTTCCTCAAAGTCAGCTCCCAAAGTTTCTGCACCATGAGTTTCCAGGGGTGGCAGAGTTATGGCTAGGGGCAGAGGCATGGATAGGGATGATGTCTAGGGGCAAAAGCAGTGTGGATGTGGAGGCAAGCTAAGCAGCAAAAACTGGGGGTACAAGCTAAGGCATGGACTGGGGTGATGTCTAGGGGCAAAAGCAGTGTGGATGTGGAGGCAAGCTAAGCAGCAAAAACTGGGGGTACAAGCTAAGGCATGGACTGGGGTGATGTCTAGAGGCAAAAGCAGTGTGGATGTGGAGGCAAGCTAAGCAGCAAAAACTGGGGGTACAAGCTAAGGCATGGACTGGGGTGATGTCTAGGGGCAAAAGCAGTGTGGATGTGGAGGCAAGCTAAGCCGGGAAAAAGGTGGCTAGAGGCAAAGGGATGTCCAGAGGCAGAAGACAGCTGCATGACAGAAGCTAGACCTGAGCCAGCAAGGCCCAAGATGCCCTCTTTTCTAGCTTCCTTAGAAAAATTCCCCCATCGAGGCCACGTTCCTCGCTGGGGGAGATCATTTCTAAATGTATAGGTCGAGGACAAACTTAATGTGGTTTACACACTTTGCAATGCGACTCCCCCTCTCCCAGGCCTTTCATTCCATGCTAAAGTACAGCGCAACCCACCCACATGCCCAAGGCTTCAACGGCCTCATCTCAAAAATTCTGGCCCAGGAGATGTTGGGGTCCCGGCTTGTGGACACTCTGCCCTTTTTGGGCCTGCTGGCTACTGCGCCACCTCACTGTGCCGTCCACACCAGCACTTTTCCCCAAACATGAGGCGGTCCCTAAGTTCAGCGCTTTGCCCAAAAGTTCCACGTGACCAGCTATGAATGGACAAGTGCATGCGGACAGGGACGCTAACTTTTAATCTTGGCACAGTGGTTGAATGTACTTGAGGCATGGACCGGGTCGCAAAATGTGGTAGACTGACTTGTCTCCCCACACAACATTCCTGGGAGGAGGGCTGAAACACCACCCTCCTCCTCCGCTGTTAGATTGACCCCAGCTACGAGCTGGAAACGCTGCAACACTGGTGTGGGGAGACGTCAGCAGGCTGGGCTGAAGCTCATCAGCTTGGGAAACGGACAGCACACTGCCTCTGAGGTCAGGGATGCCATCCTGGATGAGATGGCAATTTGTTTATCCCCGCTGCCCCTGGGGCCAGGCTTTTTTGTCTTGTTGGAGGGCTCTGGAGCTTGCCAGCCTCCAACACGTTCCATGCCTGGCCCACGTGTTCAATCTAGTGGTGCAACGATTTTTAAAAACATACCCCAAATTAGCAGAGATAAGGGTGAAAGTGGGGCACTTGGACACCCACTTTCCCAAGTCTACAGTACCTGGAGCTAGCCGCAATACACTCCAGCAAGGCCTACATCTGCCTGAAGCACCTACTGTTGTGCGAGGTCACCACACGCTCAAACCCTAGATACCGTATGTTGAGCAGGGTGTGTGAGCAGCAGAGACCTTTGATGGAGTACCAGCTACAAAACCCAAGGGTTCCTCCGAGTCAGCTCCCTCACTTTCTGCACCATGAGTTTCCATGGGTGGCAGAGTTATGGCTAGAGGCACAGGCATGGATAGGGGTAATGTGTAGGGGCAAAAGCAGTGTGGATGTGGAGGCAAGCTAAGCATAAAAAACTGGGGGTAAAAGCAGAGGCATAAACTGGGGTGATGTTTAGGGGCTAAAGCAGTGTAGATGTGGAGGGAAGCTAATTCAACAAAAAATCAGGGTAGAAGCAAAGGCATAAACTGGGGTGATGTTTAGGGGCTAAAGCAGTGTAGATGTGGAGGGAAGCTAATTCAACAAAAACAGTGGGTAGAAGCAAAGGCATGCAAAACTCTACCCTCTTGGAAGACTTATTCCTAGGTCTGGAACACGTTAATGGCCCCCTCTGGACAAATTACTGCCACTCAGGGGCCTAGTGTCACCAGGAGGGAAAAGTATAGGCGCATGTTGTGGGAATACCTGGCCGACACCAGCTCTGTCCTCTCCAATCCCTCTGTGCTCTACTGCCTACACTTATTTTCTCATCTTTTTTTCTGCACTGCACATCTCTTGCCTACTTCCTTTGGGATCTTAGAAGTGGTGGTCCACTTCCAAAGGTGGTAATTTCAGTGCTGGAGTTGTCAATAGACAGTGTAAAGGGAGTAGCTGAGGTATCACTGTCTTAACCACTTTTTGGCACAAAATTAACTTCCAAAGCCAAGTATGGTGCAAGTATACGATGCAAGGACACTTACACACCTATCTCTGACACATTGGAGAGTTCACCCTCATGCGCCCTTTTGGCCTGCACCATCATGCACCACTTCCCAGCCACTCCACATCTCCCAAGCTTTTCATTGCAGGCAGAAGTACAACACAACCCACCCCCATGCCCTAGCCTTTAACAGCCTCATCGATAAACTGCTGGCCCTGGAGATGTTGGTGTTTGTTTATGCTTCTGGATACCCAGGCCTTCCGTCAGCAGATGGCAGCTGGGGCACCTCCCTATGCTGGGCCTAGCCGTTACTACTTCTCTTGGTGTGCTGTCCCTGCCTTGCGCCTGCATGTGTCCCATAACATCAGTCGGGCCCAGAGCTCTGCGCTTTGCTGCAAGGTTCACTTGACCACCGACACATGGACAAGCGCCTGTGGTCAGGGATGCTGCAGTGCTTATCTTTAATGACAGGCAGGGTGAATGTGGTGGAGTCTGGTCCCCGGGTGCAAACTGGGGTGGCCTATCTCCTCTCCCAGGCCAAATTCATGGCAGGAGTAGACTGAAACCCTACGATGCTGCAACCTCCACCCCAGCTACTAGCGGCAAACGCTGTAACACTGGTGTGGGGAGATGTCAGCAGGCCGTGCTGAAACTGATCAGCTTGGGGGACAGACAGCACAGTGCCTCTGAGGTCAGGGATGCCATCCTGGCTGAGATGGCATTTTTTTTCCCTGCTACACCTGGGGCCTGGCATTTTTGCGCCTGTGATAATGGCTGGAACCTGGTAGCAGATCTGGAGCTTGCCAGACTCAAACACGGTCCACGCATGGCCCACGTTTTTCAACTTGTTGGTGCCATGTTTCTTTGAAACCTACACCATTGTGCATGATATACAGGTCAAAGTGGGGCCATTTTCGTAAGTGAGAACTAGCCTCTGTTAGGCAGAAAACATTCAGAGCAAACTCCTCTCATCTTCGCACCGTTGGCTGGCGGAGGAAGACGAGGGGGTTGGAGTGGCATCTGATGTCCCTGTCCCACACGAGGCTAGAGGGTGCACTTCAGTGCATCCCATTGCTTCACCACAAATGGTGTGAAGGGGAGTGGAAAATGGAGGAAATGGAGAGTGACCCTTACAGTTGGGGCCAGCAAAGGCATGCCAAGTAACACACTGGCACACATGGCTGACTTCATCTTGGGTTGCTTTTCAACACATATTTCACATCATGAAGAACAAATAATACTGGATTTTTACAAGCCTCGAACCCCGGTCTAGGTCTAATGTCTGTTCCTTTCTTATATTAGGGGAGAGGGAAAAAAAATTACTTCAGTGATACGTTTAGCGTACATAGACTGACTATTAATGTGTATCCCACTTAGTGTTGTTAGGGTTACACACCGTCACAACCTGGCTAAAGCTTCTATAGCTGTTAATAAAGTCAACATAACTTTACGGTATCCAAAAAGACAGCTGGTACTGACAGAGAGCAAGACAAATGTCAACCAAAGCTGTGAGCTCTGAACACCCACAGTGACTTTGGCGTCATCATCATTATAAGGGAGCGGGTGGTAATAAATAACTTGGCAGTGCCTAAAACCCAAAAAGCTTATACAACTATATTTACATTAAGATACACAAATGACACTTTTTAGTAGCATTTCATGAGACAAGCTGATAAGATCTTCCTTTGTGCAGTGCTATTTGAAAGTTAAACGCTGCCTTTATTTTAATTCTGGAGAAGGTGCAGACATTATATTTAGAACATGTTGTCTTCATTGTCCAAATCCTCTATATAGGTAATGTGTTTTTCGGGCCGAGCTGTCTGGGAACGAGCTGGTGCAGCACTGACAACCTGGGTGAATATGGCAAGAGCCTGAGATGTAGGGTGAATGAATCCCCAAATTATTTGGGGAATTTCCACTCAGAAACTGGCACTATATACCAGTAGCAAAAATTGTGGGTGCACGTAACCCCAATATATTCTTTGAATTCCCAGTCAGACAATGGCACTATATGGCAGTAGCAAGAAATGAGGGTATTTGTAAACCCAATATATTCTTTGAATTCCCAGTCAGAAACTGGCACTATATGGCAGTAGCAAGAAATGAGGGTATTTGTAAACCCAATATATTCTTTGAATTCCCAGTCAGAAACTGGCACTATATGGCAGTAGCAAGAAATGAGGGTATTTGTAACCCCAATATATTCTTTGAATTCCCAGTCAGACAATGGCACTATATGGCAGTAGCAAGAAATGAGGGTATTTGTAAACCCAATATATTCTTGGAATTCCCAGTCAGACAATGGCACTATATGGCAGTAGCAAGAAATGAGGGTATTTGTAACCCCAATATATTCTTTGAATTCCCAGTCAGACAATGGCACTATATGGCAGTAGCAAGAAATGAGGGTATTTGTAACCCCAATATATTCTTTGAATTCCCAGTCAGACAAAGGCACTATATAGCAGTAGCAAGAAATGAGGGTATTTGTAAACCCAATATATTCTTGGAATTCCCAGTCAGACAATGGCACTATATGGCAGTAGCAAGAAATGAGGGTATTTGTAAACCCAATATATTCTTGGAATTCCCAGTCAGACAATGGCACTATATGGCAGTAGCAAGAAATGAGGGTATTTGTAACCCCAATATATTCTTTGAATTCCCAGTCAGACAAAGGCACTATATAGCAGTAGCAAGAAATGAGGGTATTTGTAACCCCAATATATTCTTTGAATTCCCAGTCAGAAACTGGCACTATATAGCAGTAGCAAGAAATGAGGGTATTTGTAACCCCAATATATTCTTTGAATTCCCAGTCAGACAATGGCACTATATAGCAGTAGCAAGAAATGAGGGTATTTGCAACCCCAATATATTCTTTGAATTCCCAGTCAGACAATGGCACTATATGGCAGTAGCAAGAAATGAGGGTATTTGTAAACCCAATATATTCTTGGAATTCCCAGTCAGACAATGGCACTATATAGCAGTAGCAAGAAATGAGGGTATTTGTAACCCCAATATATTCTTTGAATTCCCAGTCAGACAATGGCACTATATGGCAGTAGCAAGAAATGAGGGTATTTGTAAACCCAATATATTCTTGGAATTCCCAGTCAGACAATGGCACTATATAGCAGTAGCAAGAAATGAGGGTATTTGTAACCCCAATATATTCTTTGAATTCCCAGTCAGACAATGGCACTATATGGCAGTAGCAAGAAATGAGGGTATTTGTAACCCCAATATATTCTTTGAATTCCCAGTCAGACAAAGGCACTATATAGCAGTAGCAAGAAATGAGGGTATTTGTAAACCCAATATATTCTTGGAATTCCCAGTCAGACAATGGCACTATATGGCAGTAGCAAGAAATGAGGGTATTTGTAAACCCAATATATTCTTGGAATTCCCAGTCAGACAATGGCACTATATGGCAGTAGCAAGAAATGAGGGTATTTGTAACCCCAATATATTCTTTGAATTCCCAGTCAGACAAAGGCACTATATAGCAGTAGCAAGAAATGAGGGTATTTGTAACCCCAATATATTCTTTGAATTCCCAGTCAGAAACTGGCACTATATAGCAGTAGCAAGAAATGAGGGTATTTGTAACCCCAATATATTCTTTGAATTCCCAGTCAGACAATGGCACTATATAGCAGTAGCAAGAAATGAGGGTATTTGCAACCCCAATATATTCTTTGAATTCCCAGTCAGACAATGGCACTATATGGCAGTAGCAAGAAATGAGGGTATTTGTAAACCCAATATATTCTTGGAATTCCCAGTCAGACAATGGCACTATATAGCAGTAGCAAGAAATGAGGGTATTTGTAACCCCAATATATTCTTTGAATTCCCAGTCAGACAATGGCACTATATGGCAGTAGCAAGAAATGAGGGTATTTGTAAACCCAATATATTCTTGGAATTCCCAGTCAGACAATGGCACTATATAGCAGTAGCAAGAAATGAGGGTATTTGTAACCCCAATATATTCTTTGAATTCCCAGTCAGACAATGGCACTATATGGCAGTAGCAAAAATAGTGGGTGTATATAGCCCCAATTCTATTGCTAGGGACTTGCAGGGTATTTCTGAGGTGAAGGTGGGGGGGCACACCGTTGGAACGGGGATTTGGGGTGTATATATGGGGTATACGGGAATACACTGTCAGTGTATTCCATTCAGGATCCTGGGAAAGCTGGGTTGCGGCGATTGAGCCCGTCAGTGCCACGAGCTTCCTATCCTAGCCTGTCCCTGCCTACCCAGAATCTAAGCCCTAGCTAACTGGACGGAAACCTCCGTCCCCGGTGAATTGCAAGCTCAGAATGACGCGAACCTGGGCGGCATTGTTCTTTTAAATTAGAGGTCACATGTTTTCGGCAGCCAATGGGTTTTGCCTACTTTTTTCAACGTCACCGGTGTCGTAGTTCCTGTCCCACCTACTCTGCGCTGTTATTCAAGCAAAAAAGGCACCAGGGAAGGTGGGAGGGGAATCGAGTAATGGCGCACTTTACCACGCGGTGTTCGATTCGATTCGAACATGCCAAACAGCCTAATATCCAATCGAACATGAGTTCGATAGAACACTGTTCGCTCATCTCTAGTCACTTCTTTTTTCTACTAGCTAACAGAAAAAAGAAGCGAGCGGCTCCCATTGAAGTCAATAGGAGCCATTTTTGGCAGTGGATTTGTAGGTGAATTCCATGTCAAAAAAACTCAGTGTGATCAGACCCTTATAGTACAGTTCTAAGCACAAATGAAGTAATTAGACTGTCTGTCAGGTTGGCTGTTCTGGACTGGATTGCCTGATACCACCTACCTGAAAGTCAAAAACAAAATTAGTATATTTAGTGCTGAAACTAAAAGAGAAGAGATGATGGTTGTTCAGGAAAAGTGGGCCTGGAGAAGAAAAAAATCCACTGTACTGGAATGCAAAGAGTCTAAGTCAGTGGAGTGGGTGAAAAGTCCTCTTTTACTCATATAATATGCTGTAAATTAGCTATCCACTGAAAGTCAATAGTAGTGACTTATATTCCACTGAATGTTCCATGATATTGAAGCTCCCAGAAGATTACTTCTTAACTTCTTGTTCTAAGGCCTTTTTTTCTTGTATAATAAACCTGATTACACACAGAGAACTGCAACACAATACAATTATAAAAGAAACCAATTTATAATAATAATAATAATAATAATAATAATAATAATAATAATAAAGACGAGCTCCCTCTTGTATTGTTAATGTTAATACTTTCAGACTAGTACATTACATTGTAAAATTGTAAGTTTCAGCGCTGCAAAATATTCCTAGAGCACAATGTGCAATAGACCCTACAGCTTAACAAAGTATATAACCTAAAAATAGCCTGCAAGATTTTTATAATGTGATTTTAGACCTTTGTAACCTACGTGTAATAACTTGCCGTGTTTGATATAGAAATGTGTCAGTATTACAGTCTACTGTATTCATTAGCATTCTAATGCCTTTCATACAGTATGCATAAACAAAATCCCTATCTCGAGAAACAACTAACAACTCTAATTTCTGTAATGGTGGTACTTTATTAGCCCATGGAAGATAACACATCACTTTTTTTTTTTCATTTTCAAACATTTTTATTGAGTTTTAACGTTTTACAAAGTAAAATGAACACTGAAGAAAGAACATATATATAGTATCAAGGTCATACTGTGAACAAAATAGCACGTATTAACACAAGCTGAACAGAGGTGAACAGATAAAATAAAAACCTTACAAATAAAAAGCAACACGTTTTACAAGGTATTACAATGGAGAAGAAAATACAGACAATAATTGGTTTCCTAGTACCAGTGAGAAAATCATATCCATATGGAAGAAGATAAGTATCCCTTAGAGAGGGTAGAGGAGGGCAGGAGTGGGAATCAGTTAGTAGGGTGGAGATAGTAGGAAGAAAAGGGAAGATTCAAAGAGGATAGGGCAGGAAAGAATAAAGAGAGTAATTAAGGAAAGGTGAGGAGAGAGTCAGAAGCAGAGAAGCAAAAAAGAGAGTCAGCTCTCAATGTCTGAAATCTAACCAAGGTTGCCACAGTGTTAGAAATTTGTGGTGTGTTCTGTTTTGCCAACTTGAAAGTTCTTCAAAGTGAGCAATTTGGGACACCATAGCTATCCAGAGCTGCTTGGTAGGAGGATCAGGCTGAAGCCAAAACTGCTGGATATGTAGTTTAGCTGCTGCAATCAAATGGGTAGCTAGATTAGATTTCAAGGCAGAGTCAACGGCAGAGACAGAAGTAGAATTTCAGGGTTTCTTGGTGACTTTCTGTATGATAGATTGTATATCCTGCCAAAAAAATTGAATATCAGGGCAAGATCACCAAATATGGGATAATAGGCCTTCTTCGGATTTGTAGCACCAGCAGGTATTAGAGGACGAGAGACCGTGTTGATAAAGCCAAGATGGAGAGCGATACCAGCTTCTTAGAAGCTCATAGTGATTTTGGTGGAGCCTAACACATTGGGAAGAGGACCGCCTCTGTTTCCTTCTTAGACAAAGTTATTCCTATTTCTGATTCCCAAGACACAAGGAAAGCTGGTTTGTGAAACTCATTTGGGTGGATGTACTTATTAAACTTAACTGAACTTGAATTGTTTTGTAAAGAGGAATGGTCCAAAATCCCTTCATCCAAGATCCAGGAACTGATTAAAAGCTACAGGAAGCGACTAGAGGCAAAAGGAGGATCTACTAAATATTAATGTCACTTTTCTGTTGAGGTGCCCATACTTTTGCACCGGTCAAATTTTGGTTTAATGCATATTGCACATTTTCTGTTAGTACAATAAACTGAAATGGCTTTTGCGAACACCAAAAAACTCAACAACTCCAAAAACTAAAAATGATTAAGATTAATAGGGGTGCCCAAACTTTTTCATAGGACTGTATACTCAATGTGACTCCGATGAAGAAAGGAGAGTTGTGAGTCATCTTTGAGAAGGGTAAGAGCTGGAGATCAGCTGGAGCTGGAGATCAGAACCATTCTGAGTCAAAGAGTCCCATAATGTAGAGTCACCAGACTTGTTCCAGAGGTCCATGTAGGCAGGAGAGTGAGCTTTAAACAAACCAACCATACAGCCAGAGGTACTTCATGTCTATTGGGCTAAAGGTGAGGGAAGCATAGTAATGTGATGATTTGTTATAGCCAAGTCCCATCAAGTAAACCCATTGAGAATGTTGTACTGCCTTGTATTTGGGAAGATAAATAGGTAGATTCCTCAGCCTGTAAAGAGCTGTGGGGCGTATATAGGATTGTAAGAGATTACGCCTGCCGAACCAAGACAAGGGTAAGGAGTCATATGTGGTAAGCATGGTTCTAAACTCAGTCAGAGCAGTAGAAAAAATCTCCTCATGCGAATCCCATGTCCACATTTCAAACCGCAGCGAGGACATGTTGTGAATTCTGAAATTGGCGCAGTTTTGGAAATCACGGCATGTCAATTATATCTATGTAAACACCGGTATCTTTCCTGTAGATATAATGGTAACAGAAAGTTCATGGAGGAAAACACCATCAACTTTCTGTTCAAAGCACTGCGTAAAGAACGGCGATGAGTATCATCCCGTTGGGCCTAAAAGGGCACAATCTAATCGCACATACCTTGTAACAGAAACTATTAGCCAGTTACCAACTGAAACAGGATTAATACAGGTACAAATCTTGATGCAAGACCTGGAGAAGTAACACACTTTTCTTTACAGAACTCATTGGTTCTTATAAATCTAGACTGTGATAGAGACATAATGTAACTATGTGCACTGCTACAGGAATGACCAGCTGTACTATGCCAAGTATATCTATGCGCTAGACTTGTCACAAATCTGCATAAGAAATGTACTCTCTCCAGAGCTCTCTACGATGCATATAATATAGTATATTGGTGAATACATGTGAGAGGTTTGCAAACAAGGGACAGTGTTTAAATGTCATTCCATATTCTATGAAGAATTCCAGCAGATACTGGATACTTTTCCTAATAGACATAATATACTTCTGATGAAATAGGTTTGACATCTTCCTAGCTGGGGAACCGCGGCAGATGTTTCTATACATGAGGTATGCGTGTGTATGTATAGTGTAATATGCTACACATGCAGTACTATATGATGCTGTATGGCTGTATCATGTATGATGCTGATGAGAGCAGTTAAAATAAAGAGGACACAGTGTATGTGAGTAAGGCAAAATAATTCTGGGAAAACATCTTGTGAACAGAAGAGACCAAGATAGAAATTTTTGGTGAAGTGCATCATTCTGCTATTTACCAAAAAACGGAATGAGGATTGGAAAGGAAAGAACACAGTACCAATAGACAAATGTGGAGGAGGATCAAAGATGTTTTGGGGTTGTTTTGCTGCCTCTGGAACTGGGTGCTTTGATTATGTACAAGGTTTTATGAATTCTGAAGATTACCAAAAGATTTTGGGTCTCAATGGAGATGTGCGAGTACTATTTGAAACACCAGTTTCAAATAGCACGCACCCATAGGAATGAATGAACATAGCCGGCACACAGCGGGTTAAGCGGCCGTCCGCCAGCAAAGTCTATGTGCCAGCCGCTTCCATTCATTCCTATAGGTGCGTGCTATTCGAAACCGCCGTTTCAAATAGTACTCGCTCATCTCTAGGTCTCAATATAGGGACTAGTGTCAGAAAGCTGGGTCTGTGTCCTAGGTCATGGGTCTTCCAGGAGGGCAATGACCCCAAACATACTTCAAATAGCACCTACAAATGGATGGAAACAAAGCGGTGAAGTGGCCAGCAGTGGCCAGTCTGGAGTTCAATATCGTTGATCACCTGTGTAGAGATGTTAAAATTGCTGTTCGGAGAAGACACCCTTCAAATATGAGAGTTATATTTGATTATGGGTGTGCAACCCAATATTAAGTTGAGAGTGTCAGTAATTTTGTTTGGGCCATTTTTGGAGTTTTGCTTGAGTTTATATATTTTCTGGGATTTTTTCTTCTGTGTTTGTGTTGTTCTAATACACACAAAGGGAATAAACATGTGTATAAAAAATGTGTAATTTTAATACATTTCTGGGAGAAATACTTCATTTTCTAGAAAAAAATTCAGGGGTGCCAACACTTACTGCCATCAGTGTATGTACTATATAATTTGAAATCTTCCAAGTCTCTCTCCTTCTCTGTATTTATTTGTCTCTTTCTCCCTCTGTTCTTTTCTATTTTGATATATCTCTCTGTTTATAACTCTGTCCTTCCAAGTCTCTGTTTTTGGTGAGGTGAGACATGGTGGAGGTGTGAGTATGTTTGGTGAGGTAAGACATACATGTACATAATAACAATAAATATAATTTGAAATCATGTAATCCAGGTCTCTCTATTTCTTTAACTGTCTTCCTCTTTCTTTATCTCTATCTCCTTCACACAAATCTGTCTCTCTTTTTCTCCTTCCAATCTTCTGCATAATAACATATCTGACTTTCTTTCTCTTGAGTCCTAATATCACAATGTCTCTCCATATGCTATTCCTAACCTGGGCTTTCCCTGGTTCGGCCCTATTATAACTCCTCCTGGGATAGCAATAATCCAGCTAGTTGAAACTTCATGCTACCACCAGGCATACCCCCACTTCTCTAACAATACCCATTTCAAACTATGTCCTTCTATGGGATAGGACCACATCATTTTGTCACTAGAAGCTTAAACCTGAGGCCTGAGCACTGAATCGGTACCCAACATGACAACAGCCATTAGTTTCACCAGTGAAATGCAAAAAAATGCTGAAGAGGTCAGACAATTTAACCAACTGTTTTGAATGGGAATGCATCTAATCCTACAGAACTCATCCCTCTGCCTCCTACCACTGACCTTAAAATCCCAGAGGAATATCTTGCTAATGCCATGCCTGATCACTCTATGGATACACCTGCCCTGAATCTCCCTCCCACCCCCAAAGGACATCTGTTCTGCTGTTCAGAACCTCCCATATCTCCACACTCATAGACTAATAGCACAAAACCCCCATTAAATCATCCCTGATCCCTAAATACAACCTCAAAGCGTGGCTCTCTTTTGAACAACTCTACGCAACTTTCTCAATTCTTCAACACCTTAACAATATCTGGAAACACTTCCATCACATTACAGGGAACAAACAAACTCTTTACTTGCTCTAGTGGAACTGTAATTATTCATCTTGGACCTTTATTTGACAGTTTGAAAGTCAGCAGGCATCTCAATTTTCTCACAAATTTGGCATGATGACACAGGTCATCTATTCAAATACAGTCCTATGAAAAAGTTTGGGCACCCCTATTAATCTTAATCATTTTTTGTTCTAAATATTTTGGTGTTTGCAACAGCCATTTCAGTTTGATATATCTAATAACTGATGGACACAGTAATATTTCAGGATTGAAATGAGGTTTATTGTACTAACAGAAAATGCGCAATATGCATTAAACCAAAATTTGACCGGTGCAAAAGTATGGGCACCCTTATCATTTTATTGATTTGAATTCCCCTAACTACTTTTTACTGACTTACTGAAGCACAAAATTGGTTTTGTAACCTCAGTGAGCTTTGAACTTCATAGCCAGATGTATCCAATCATAAGAAAAGGTATTTAAGGTGGCCAATTGCAAGTTGATCTCCTATTTGAATCTCCTCTGAAGAGTGGCATCATGGGCTACTCAAAACAACTCTCAAATGATCTGAAAACAAAGATTGTTCAACATAGTTGTTCAGGGGAAGGATACAAAAAGTTGTCTCAGAGATTTAACCTGTCAGTTTCCACTGTGAGGAACATAGTAAGGAAATGGAAGACCACAGGGACAGTTCTTGTTAAGCCCAGAAGTGGCAGGCCAAGAAAAATATCAGAAAGGCAGAGAAGAAGAATGGTGAGAACAGTCAAGGACAATCCACAGACCACCTCCAAAGAGCTTCAGCATCATCTTGCTGCAGATGGTGTCACTGTGCATCGGTCAACTATACAGCGCACTTTGCACAAATAGAAGCTGTATGGGAGAGTGATTAGAAAGAAGCCGTTTCTGCACGTACGCCACAAATAGAGTTGCCTGAGGTATGAAAAAGCACATTTGGACAAGGCAGCTTCATTTTGGAAACAAAAATTGAGTTGTTTGGTTATAAAAAAAGGCGTTATGCATGGCGTCCAAAAAGAAACAGCATTCCAAGAAAAACACATGCTACCCACTGTAAAATTTGGTGGAGGTTCCATCATGCTTTGGGGCTGTGTGGCCAATGCCGGCATCGGGAATCTTGTTAAAGTTGAGAGTCGCATGGATTCCACTCAGTATCAGCAGATTCTTGAGAATAATGTTCAAGAATCAGTGACGAAGTTGAAGTTACGCCGGGGATGGATATTTCAGCAAGACAATGATCCAAAACACCGCTCCAAATCCTCAGGCATTCATGCAGAGGAACAATTACAATGTTCTGGAATGGCCATCCCAGTCCCCAGACCTGAATATCATTGAACATCTGTGGGATGATTTGAAGCGGGCTGTCCATGCTCGGCGACCATCTAACTTAACTGAACTTGAATTGTTTGTCCAAAATACCTTTATCCAGGATCCAGGAACTGATTAAAAGCTACAGGAAGCGACTAGAGGCTGTTATCTTTGCAAAAGGAGGATCTACTAAATATTAATGTCACTTTTCTGTTGGAGTGCCCATACTTTTGCACCAGTCAAATTTTGGTTTAATGCATATTGCACATTTTCTGTTAGTACAATAAACCTCATTTCAATCCTGAAATATTACTGTGTCCATCAGTTATTAGATATATCAAACTGAAATGGCTGTTATAAACACCAAAATATTTAGAACTAAAAATTATTAAGATTAATAGGGGTGCCCAAACTTTTTCATAGGACTGTATGTGAGATCTCAATATAACCTCCCGTCAAGTTGCCTGCTAAACTACCTCAGACTGAAACATTTTATATTGGCCTACTACAACTTGAAATTTGAGGATGTTAAAGAGGTCCTTATTGGTGATGGGAATCACCAATAAGGACCTCTTTAACGTCCTCAAATTTCCTAATGAGTCTGTCAAAATGTTAAGCTCCATTTATAATATGATGGGATCTAAAAATGATCTTGTCAAAGTCACCTTTATTTGCAGCTAGGAAATCTCCCTCAATAAATCCTTTTCTCCTATACAATAGAAAAGAGCTTTATTTTGCTAAAACAAATTTTTAAATATATGATTCGCTATGAGACCACAATAAAATTCTTTTTAACTGGTACTACACTCCGGAGAAACTCCACTACATGTTCCATCTATCCCCAAACAATTGCTGGAGAGGAGGTACCGATAGCGGATTGCTCGATCATATCCTTTGGTCTTGCTCACACCTGCATACCTACTGGTGTGACATCTTCTACTGGTTATCTTCCAAAGTGGACCTTCCATTTTCTCTGGAATTAGCTCTATTATTTCTGAACCTACATATCCTACCAGTAGGCCCTTAGGACATTGACTACATCTTCATCTATTTCAACATTTTCAGGTTTATCTAATATGCTTCTCAAAAACCTTTCACTATAGAAAAACATTATCCCATGGCATATTTAGAGATACTAATTTCAACAGGAACTGGATGTCATACAGATGCACTCTTTCACTGCCCCCATAGCTCTGACAATACATGTAAATACCCTACGGGGTTGTATCCTGTTCCCAACCTTCACCCACTGTACTATTCCAAAATAGAGAGGCAATAATGGTCAATATGCCTTACTTAGTCGATTCACATATAATCTATATCATTTCCAGATATTACAGGTGCCTCTAGATATTACCTCTAGGTGCTACTACTTTTCTATTGTCTGCAATCCACAGTCACCTGTGTTTTTTATGACCACTCAACACTATATTTGGACATTATCTGAACTTAAAGGGGCTCTATCACTGGGAAAAGTCATTTTTATCTAAACACATGCTTGCATAGCCTTTAGAAATGCTATTTCACACTTACCTTTAGTATGTAAATTGCCTCAGTGGTTTCTGAATAAGTCCGTTTTTATTCATATGCTAATGAGCTTTCAGGCAGCTCAGGAAGTTCCCAGCAGCCTCCTCTCTCCTATTATCTTCTATGTGTGTGAGGCAAACAGGAAGCTGAGTCATCATCAGCAGCAGCAGCAGCCTCCCATAGGAAACAACAGGAGAGGAGTGCACGATGTATCATGCAACAGTCTAATTAGCATATGAATAAAAATGGACTTATTCAGAAACCACTGAGGCAATCTACATACTAAAGGTAGGTGTTAGTTAAAAATGACTTTTCCCAGTGATAGAGCCCCTTTAATATGATGACTTATCATACTTGTTTCTTTCTTACTTTATTACTACGCCTATTCCTTTTTTTGGATGTTTAGTACTATGAAAATTAATAAAAATGTATTGAATGAAAATATGTAACAGCAAGTGTCCGTGCAGTGTATGATTAACCTGGGAACTTGTATCCACTGCCTACCATCTGTTTTTAAACATGTCACTTTCACTTTGATATAACTTTGGCTGTGTTTGCCTTACAGAGCTAGAAATTGGATAGATAGGGTTCTAGGAACCCTGACAATGTCATAAACAATATCTTAAGACAATTTAATCCCTGGGTCGCACAAAACTCATTTGACTCAAAATAAATCTTTGGCCCAAACCCGAAGGGTAAAATTTGAAGGGACTAATTATGAGGGTTGCAAGAATACCACTGCCATGATAAGTCATAAATAGTGGGGAAGATAATGACATTACTGAAGCTGATGGTAATTTTGTTGCTAATAGAACCTAGCAACTGAGTCATAGTGACAATTGGATAAATTTCATCTGATGCACAGGCGCCATATCAAAAACACTTGCCTGGGGATGCTTGGCAAGCTTGGCTGATGGTGGCACTGGTGGCACTAGTAGATACAATTCCAGAAACTTCTGCATCTATATGGGGTTATTTCCCATATGGGAATTTTTTTTGCACATTAAAGGGAGTCTTTCAGCAGTAAAAATGTTTTAGGACTTCTTCTACACTTTTCAAATATGTATTTTTTATTCTCCATTGCAGCTCTGTTTTCATGAAAATCAGAGTTTTATTCTTATGCAAATTAGCTGCCACGGGAATTTCTTCTCCTGCTGGCTCCTCAATCTCTGCTCTAGATAATAACCCCTAACATCCTTCCAGCTCTACCCCCAATTGCTTCTTTGACATCTACAGAATTTAGGGAAAAGGGAGACCTAGCTTTATCAACAAAGGCATAAAACATAGACTTACATTTCTTCACTTAAAGTTGCAGATGTCTCAGATGTTAACAACATTCTTGAGTGGGAGTTGCTTAAGTCTGCAACTCCAATTCACACATTTAAGAGATGAGTTTGTTAAACCATCTAGAACGCTATTTTTTTCTGGTTCAATCAATTTTTATTGATAATAATTTTCACATAAAAACAATGCGGCTCAAAACAAAAACATGTCTGCCAGTTAGAATTCAGCATTTTCAACAATACATGGCTAGGGCCTAGTGATGTTTCTCCTTGTCTACTGTACACCTGATGAAGGGATGTGCTTATCCCAAAATGTGTTGTGACAAGAGTGGCTCAATAAAGGATTGTCTACAAGAATACCTCTGGTAAGCTCAGATATTTTATAACAAGTACTGGAATCTTTGGTCCATTTTTTATGTGTTCCACATCCTTGTGATGGGTTTTGGATCCTGTGACTACCATATATAGGAGGCTACCTATATTTTATTCATTGCAACAAGGGAGTTGTGACATATTCACAACCCCCAGAGGTGAGCACAATTATTGTTGGTTGGTTGAAAGTTCTTACACTAGGTAATGCACCAGGTACCTGCGCGGTGCTGTCTCTTTTAACAGTTTCACTCCTAAAGTCCATGTGATGTCAGGTCCATCAATCACGTGACTTGACTACAGCTCAGTCTTATTTAAATGAATGGACTAAGCTGCAATACCAAGCAAGTCCATTGCACAAATATACAGCTCAGTGCTCACATCATATATGAACACTACACCCTCTCCAAACAGCTGGTGTCCCCACCAAGATCATAAAGATAAGGACTGGTTATCAAATGACAAGTCGTGAAAAATTTTAACTAAGTACACGTTGGAATAGCCTTAAGAAAAGCTATTTTTCTCTTACTTTTATTATACTGATCCGCGCCGCTGTTCCTGGGAAATGTGTAACATTAATCATTGCCCAAATATTTACATTTTTACTAAAACAGAAAAACAATTAGCATTTACAGTAGCTTGAAAGTGTTCTACTGTTGCTTAAAATGCATATCTTTTTACTTAAGATTTACTGCAGATTTTCACCTTTTAAAATTTTAAACAAAATGACTGTTACTATATTGTCTCAGTTGTCTTATAAGTTATAAGAAAATTGTCTTCTGCTATTGTGTAAGTCTGATACATTTTCTGTAAATGCATTTTTTGTGACCGAATGTGACTTTGTTTGTGCTCACACATGAATACTCTACAGGCAGTGTTTATTTGTTTTATTTCTTTCTTCGCACACATTGGCTATACTCCTTTTCTAAATCCCATTTCATAAATATTGGCAGACCTTCAGGGCTTAAATACGACAGCCAGGTGTAAAATTACTGTTCTGCATCAGAAATAAAACATAGAAGGTCTTTTCCTGTGCACTTGTTCTGTGAACTCATGCAGCACAGCTTACTATGTGTTTCATTTACAAATTTAGTATCAAGCATGCTTTCCCGGGACTTATCTGAGGTTAGAAAGTGTTATGTTCTAGGAAAAACATATTATTCTAACAATTTTCAACACTATATATCCATGGGAAAAAAAAAAAAAAAACAGTCTGAAAGACATTAAGAAACAAAAGGACTGACTTTACTGAGTATTATAAAATATTCGATATGATTCTAAATGATACTCTTTGACAGTGTTTCTCAATCTTTTCAAGTCAAGTACCCCCTAGTGAAAAAATGTCCCATCCGAGTACCTTCAGTGTAGTGACCACTTACAAATGTTAACAAAATAAGGCTTTGTTCGGGGAAGAGTCTAGCTTCCTTTCATTGTAGGTTCTTTCTTTTCTACTAAGAATACCTCTATGGTTTACCATTTAAATATATTTTACCACTTGCAGTGACCCTGAGTTCACTATGGGGGCGAGTACCCTTTCACACTGCAATCATAAATTAAGGTTAAAGGCCTTAATAGTCTGTGCAAACGTAACTTATTGTGGAGGGAGGCATTGCAGCTGAACTGCGATGTACTGCAAGCCCAGGAGGCATAGAGTAGCCTGCAATAGAAACTAATGAAAGACATGCCTAGGAGCCTTCACAAGTAACGGGATGCTGGCCCTGGAGCTTGTTCAACCATGGTTCATCAGTTAAATGGAAACTCAGTCAGATGGGTCAGTGCGGGTACCTATCATGGGCATTAGTGCCAGGTCTCTTATGTATAAAACAGCAGAGGCTTGGCAGCTATGGTGGCCGCCCAACTCATGACTGGCCTCCACATTTAAAAACCCGACATCTGCCATACTGCATGGTTTTCCTTTCTTAAGTGTAACAAGGAGAAGGAACATGCCAAACCCATAGGGATGCTGTCATTACAGTACCTATTCATCTTCCAACCATCCCCCCTCTACACAATTGGATCAGTCAGGAACTCTCACATGTTAAATACCTACTGTATGACGGCGGGGTGTGGACAATTCAGGATCTTTCTCAAGAGTATTACTTACCTTAAACTGATTTCTATAAATAATTTCAGATAAGGGATATTCTGAGGCTCTCTCTTATCTTGAAATATTTTTTGTGGCTTACTCCCACCTAACTGGAAATCCAAAGGTATATCAATCTTTTCCACTTCAATGATATGTGGGACCTCCAACACTAAGCCAGGATATATTCTACACTGGGAAACTGATTTAAAGTTTTTCATTAACTGATTGGTATATGGGACTACTAGGAGTCTCAAGAATATCCAAAAGCTTTACGTACTGAGCAGTGGTCAGAAACGTTTACTTTGATGGTATAGAACCCCTTTACAACTGTCAAAATGTATTCCTGGTTACAACCCTTTGTGCTGGCAGGAGTGCGGTTAATCTAGCTGTTATATCTATATGGTCGGACTGCCCTATTGTATACAACTTTTGAATGGCTGTTTCCCAATTTATTACTAGAGTTATAAAATAGACTGCATTCTACAGCCCCCCTGGCTTTTGTTTCATTGGATTAGATTCTATCCCATTACCAGCTAGAAAATTAGCATAAAATATCATACTGGCTGCCTGCCTACTCATTGCAAGGTCCTGGAAGGTAAACATTCCTCTGACAATTAGAGAAATACACTTCTTAGTCCAATATGATTATGTGATGGAAATCATGATTCATAAGAGATTATATTCTCTATAATCCCTTCCTCTCCACTAGAATATTTTGGACTTTCCCCTTCCCAAAGTGTGCAGCTTACCTTCACTGGCTAAGACTAGTCTGTTCTCAGGATATATTCTTTCTGACTATGTAGTAGCCATTCTCAGTAGAATATCTCCCTCACTTCACCCACATGTAAAATAATTGCCCCAACAAAGCACCCACATGTAGCATAATGTCCCTCACACTCAGTGAAATGCCCCCCTTCAGAGTCCCCATATGCAGAGTAATGGCCATTTTTCTGCCCTCTGCTCCATGCTTCCTCTTTGCTGCAGTGTGAAAAAGAGTGGTAAAGAATGCTCCATTAATTTTAATAGTTTTTATCAGCGTTCTCAGTGAGTACAGGTAGCATGCAGGTATTCAAAGTTTACTGAGTCCATCGTAGTTGTTCGATGGAGGGCTACAGATGATAAATCTGTGAGCACTCCCAAAAGACATGGAGTATATTGCCTATCTATGGGCAGCCTCTCCAGCAGTTTGAGGGTGACAAAGGATATATCTTGGAGAGGCTGATACCACCTGTACAGGACCTTGTAGTAAAATTCATGATGGATGATGCAGGGCATAGTTTTAAGAATTATTCCACCATTCATTTCAATGGGAGTTCAAAAGATAGATAATGTAGAGTGGAGCTTTTTACTGGCTGTCCCAGCTGCCACTCCACTCAGAAAGGGGGCAAAACTACCCCATTCTCCAGATCTCCTCATTCTTGGGAGCCTACGTTATCACATTTGTATGAAGGTTGTAAAGAGCAGGTAAAAAAAATCACCACAACAATGTCATGGAGAAATACACATGCAGTCATTTAATATTATCTTAATTCCTAGTAGAAAAATGTACTTTGACTAATGCAAAAATTTCTAATATTGTACAAAAATCAAAGCTAACCAAAAACCTAATACAGCTTGGAACTCTTGTGTTTATCTTAATTTATGTTCTTAGGTTATGTAACATTCTTCATTGCCAAAATATTTAAGTCTTTACTAAAAGAAGAAACCAATTAGCATTTACTGTAGGTTTTAAGTGTCCTACTATTACTTAACTCCTTTTCGACACTTGCAATAATAGTATGGTATATGTTGGGTGTTTAAATATGTGGGACGCTTAAGAGTCAAGCGGCCGCCATAGCAACCGAGTCTCTGCTGTTTTATACTGATCGCGGACATTAACCCCTCTGGCACCTTGATAAAAACTGAACGAGGCACCATTTTACTGACATTTTACCTTTGCCGGGGATTGCCGGCACCCAGAGCAAGCTCTGGGGCAGGCATACTGTTACTATAACAGGTATCCCTGTGTCTGAAAATCTATTTAAAGAAGTATATATAATTATATAATATTGTATACTCAAAATTGCCGAACCGCCGTTTTTTCATTGTTTTGTCTCTGATAAAAATTTGAATAAAAAGTGATCAAGGCACTAGCAATTCCCCAAAATGGTATAATTAAAAAGTAAACCTGGTCCCGCCAAAAAGGACACCCTATACATCCCCGTACACAGAAGTATGAAAAAGTTACAGGTGTCAGAATATGGTCACTTTTGGTTAAAAAAAAAAAAATTACACAGTTTTGGATTTTTGTTAAGGGGTTAAAATGTAAATAAAACCATATAAATTTGGTATCCTAGGAATCGTACCAAAACATAGAATACAGGTGACATGTCATTTTGGCTGCACAGTAAATGCCATAAAAACGAAGGCCAAATGCACTTTTTCTTCGAATCCACCCCATTCAGAATTTTTATCCAGTTTCCAAGGAAATAGTCCTGAATAATTATTAGCAGCAGAATGAAGAAAATTTTGTTCCATAAAAATATAGACCTCATATGGCTCTGAGTGTGGAAAAATAAAGAAGTTATGGAGTTTGGAATGGAGGGGGGGGAGGGGTTAAAAATGAAAAATGAAAATAAAAAAATTCCACTGGCGGGAAGGGGTTAAAAAAATCATATCTTTTTTACTTAAAGGGATTGTCCCATCACAAGGATCCTATCTATACTGCTTGTTAATGTGGATTTAAGACTTTTCCTAAATACACTGCTTTAGCAAACCTGCTTTGTTTGGCCACTATCTTACTTTATTCAATTCATTGTTGACACAGTCCTTGACTTATCTGCTCAAAAGTCAAGTGATGTAACTTCCGCTCTCAGGGGGGAGGGAGGAGGGGCTAAGTGCAGGAGCGAGCCTGTGTTTCTAGCTATTCCTGTGTCTACACCACGTGACCTAGCTTCCTGCTATCAGATAGAGAAGGGGAGCTGCTTTCATTTCTGAACTCGTCTTCTGTTCTCCCAGTTATCAGGCTAGCTAATTCAATTGTGTTCATTATGGCAGAGACAGGCAGTCTCTGTATGTAACACAGAATGGAGTTGCTCCTGCCTGTACTTCAAAGTCCAATATTGTGCATATAGTGTTGTTTGAGGACCTTTGATGACATCACATGCCCTTCATCCGCCCCATAGGATCACGCTATGCGGTGGGCGGAGTGACACACTAATTTGGGGGCGGAGTTAAATGACAGGTTGCATGTGAAACCCTGCCCACCAAATGACGCAAGAAACCAGGAAGAAAGAAGATTTTACAGCAGTGAGTATGCGACGTGAGAATACCCCTTTAAGCATAACTGCAGATTTTCACCTTTGGAATATTTTACAATCCACTCAGAAAGAGGGGCAAAACTGCTCCATTTTCCTGGTCGGTAGGGTTCTGCACTTTTGGATCTACACTGATATGACAGTTATCAAATATTCCTTTAATTTGTTGGCTTGAAATAATATTTCTATTTTAGAATAACTATGATCAAGATACTGAAGTGTACTATATTATGTAAGCATACCACGTATCAATCTAGTATAACTACACCGTGCATGTATAAATCATGATAATACTGAATATTTCTCAACAAAGGAATGCTGAGCATCCAAGACACAGAGAAAGGAAAAGGGTATAGTTGAAGCAACTTGTTATTCAGCCTATGCAGTGTTGCCAATCACTTAAGCAATCCCATCTCTTTGATGCAGTGTTCAGTTCCCCCTTATACTTTACAAGTAGATGCTTCTGATGTCATGAGTAACAGCAATATGACATGTGTTGTGCTAAAAAAACATGCATAATTTCTCTAATGAGGTTTGAGTTGTCTTCACTACGTAGTACACTGCTATGCAAATTCAAGTCAAGCGTCTGTGAGCTGAAAATGTTTGTACTGCCAAATCATGCATAAGTGGCAATCTTGAAAATGTGAACAGCTTTAACAGAAATTTCCTTTGCAGTCTCATTATGCATTGAATAGGAAATTTAATTTGCATTAAATAGGTAGTCCTGGTATGAAGGGCACAAATAGAATGGCTGCAGGGCAGTATAAAATTATTGTCTATTTAAATATGCCATTTGCTCTTTCTTTAATCTATAGTAATCATAGTACTCTGAAAATGAGCTTTCTGAATTGATTGGTTAGAAGTACACAATTGACAGTAATTGTATTGTTAAAAAATATATAAAGTCTCTTGGTGTGTAAAAATTGGAACATAAATCTGTTAAATAGGTCATATGTTTTTTATGCCCTTGTTTGAAACATACAGCTGGCACCTTACCGCAACAGTCTAGAGTCCACTCTGATCCTGGCCATTTACTGCACTCACCAATAATCACTACTAAACTAGCAAATGGTTTTAGGCCAGAACATCATGTAGTGTATAGACCGCTGAAAAGTCTCTGCAAAGTGGAGGAGATTCTAGCGAATCACATTCACACATTGCAAAAAAAAAACCTGTTGCGCATTGTCACAGTTTTTCCCACAACTAGACATGAGCGTAATACATTGAAAGCAAAGGGAAAAAAGCCTCCCATTGATTTCAATGGGGAGTGCACGTGTGCCGACTCCCATTCAAGTCAACGGGAGCTGCTTTTTACGCGCTCATTCTGAACGTCTTTTTACGATCAGAATGAGCGCAGCGTTACATCGTTTGAAGGATCCCTAATCAAGCAGTGTTGCTGTTTTCAGAATATTTCCTACCTAGCAGAAGTTAAAATTTCTCTCTGATCCTCAGCACGATTTCTCTCCCTATCTATCCCAGCCGCAAAAGACATGAACATAGCTGCCACGATTCTTATAAATCCGAGGTCACCTGATTTTGACAGCCAATAACTTTTTCCTTTTTTTTTTTTTTCAATGTCTATGTTTTGCTCTTTCCTGTCCCACCTCCGTTGCACAGTTATTGGTGCAAAAAAAAGCGCCAGGGAAGGTGGGAGGGGATACAAATTTTACTGCGCTTACCGCGTGGTATTCGATTGGCATCGAATATCTTGAATACCTTAATATTTGATCAAATATCTACTCGAACGAACGGTATTAGCTCATCTCTACCTACAACACTTTTTCGCTGCAGCCTGCTACATGGGGCCTTTGTCTTACAGAGTGAAGGGGTAATAGTAGCTTAGATTCTAGATCTGACTGAGTACTTAAGCTTATTAGGACTGTTTCCCTTGCAAAATAAATAAATAAATTAATTAATTAAATTAATTAAAAAATACAACTATTCATGCACAAAATAGGTGCTCATTATGAGATGTTGATGACAAACTCTTTGGGAGTAAAGAGATGCAAAAAGCAAAAACAAAGTGCACCTTTAGGCTAAGGCCCCACATAGCTAGCAAAAAAAAGCTATGGAAAAGACTGCGACAGAAATGCATCACAGTTTATTTTTCCGCAGCATTTTCCACTGCAGACTCTCTTCTCCTAATTTACCTATATGGAATATGCCAGCGTTTCTTTAGGTATAATTGATATGTTTTTAAAATTGCAACTTTTCCGCTGCAGATTTTTAGTTTCAAAGATATTGAAAAACATCAGTACAAATCATCACACAAATATAAAGAGAATCTGAAAGGAAAAAAGATGCAAAAATGCAAAGTGATATACATACATATATATATATATATATATATATATATATATATATATATATATGCTATACAACTCATGCTGCCAATCAACGCTGGTTCTTCTCTTACCTTTAGAAGTCTTCTCCGTGCAGCATCCGGCTGGAATTCACTCTGCCTAGGCATCCGGCCGGTCAGAGCCGACTGCACATGCGCAGTCGGCTCTGCCTAGGCCCCAATGCCTAGGCAGAGTGAATTCCAGCCAGAAGAAGACGCGGGGACGCTGCGCCGGGAGAAGACTTCAAGGAGAATCCAGCCCGACCGTCACTCGTGAACTTGGTAAGTATAATTTTATTGAATTTTGCGTACCCCTGAAATGAGCATTTCCCCCCATAGACTATAATGGAGTTCCAAATCCATTTGAACAGTCGAACAGTGTGCGGCTGTTCGAAACGCATTTTGAACCTCAGACATTTTAATGTTCGCTCATCTCTAGTAATAATTCCTGCTGAACGGACCATAAACATTTTTTTTTTTTTTTTAATGTTCTTAGAAGCATGGCAAGATGGAGTTCCAGTGGGGATAATGCAATATATAGGAGTTAGTACCCAAAATCCGACCATGAGACCCACTTTCACCACTTATGTGAAATGTAGAAAACAGGGCACTCACCCACCACGGGATGCATAAAACATTTGTTTTTATTTCATCTTCTTTAAAAAAAGGTCAAACCTTGACCATCGGGGTACAGAAGACGGAATGATGCAAAGAAACAAACAGCGACGATCGTTTCGTGCTTAGTGCACTTCGTCAGGCTTCCTTCAACTGCTAGCAACATCATTGATTTATCCAGATGGACCAGGTTAACACGCCTACTTTTGACCTTACTACACCCAAGTTCAGATAATTACATTCATCAGTTAAAAACAAGTTAAAATACACAATCGATGTAATGTTGATAACATGTAATACATCATACATTATTAGCCACTTTCACCACTTATTTATGAAAGAGAATACATTACCCATTCTACATGATAATAAATGTTCCATAAGGACACCTTCTGAACTATTTCAGGCACACTGGGGACTTGAAAGCTCTTCCAAAGTTTGGATATTTTAGACCTGGTGACAGTTAAGATATGGAAAATAATACATTGATCCTCAAGAGGTAAGGTCTCTATACCCAATGACATTAAAGCAACATGTGGCCCCCAGGTGAATAGATACTTCACAATCTTACATTACATAACAGATCATAAATTTGGATCCAAAAATGTGTGATTCATGGATAGGACCACCATACATGCATAAAGAATCCCACTTTCTCTCCACATCTCCAGCAAGTTTTGGATACTGTAGAAAAAATAAAGACTAATCTGGAGGGTGCAGAGGATGTATAATGCCATCTATTCAGCAATTTCCTGGAAGACACCAGATGGTCAATGCAGTGAGATACTTTTTAAGGCAAAGAAAATACGTCAGTCCACTGAGCATCTGAAAAGACCTTGTTGAAGTAAGATTCCCATTTAGACCTAAAGCTCAATTGCAGTGGAGGTATATGATCACAGATGGCTTTATAAGCATAAGAAATTCCCTTAAATGGGCTCTATCATTGAGAAAAGTAATTTTTAACTAAGCACATACATGCATAGCCTTTAGAAAGGCTATTCCACACCTACCTTTTGTATGTAAATCGCCTTAGTGCTTTTTGAATGAGCCTGTTTTTATTAATATGCACCCTCTGCCTATTCTTTTCTATGTATATGTACAGCACAGGCTGCTGCTGCTGATGACTTCCTGATTCCTGTTTAGTGGGAACCGAACAGTTCCCAGTGCTGCTGGGAACTTCCTGTGCTGGCTGGAGGCTAATTTGGAATATTTGGGTCGAATCTGGCTCGTAACAGAATGTTACGATATGCTATCTATCTTATTTGTATCAATATGTAATTACCCAGAGCGGGTACATCAGCATTAGTTACCCCACTATGTCCGAGACTAAACACGAAATGCTTTAACATTCCTAACTTCCTATCACAATAACTTACAATAGTTTTTATTTAGAATTTAGTCTATAACTTATATGCTGATTTAAATAGAAAGTTTGATTCTGAATTTGCAGTTTAGAAAGAGCACAAAGTGTGTCTAGGCATTTTTATTTCAACTACTATATGCTAAGAACACAATTCATGGTCAATACACTCAGAATCATTTGCTTGAAAAGAAAATTCATGATTGAAAAATGGTTGTCACTATTTCACCAGCTTCAAAAACGCTCACAGCCTGTTGGGTTTATTTTATGAAGCTAAAATATTGCTTTCATAAAATACTATGCAGCATATCATTGTGCACAAGAAAGAAAGGAAAAAGCAAGAAAGGTCATAAGGCGTAGCTATAGTACAAAATGATAAGGTACTAAATATACCAATACCCATTCTATAAGGAACATTACACTCCAAATCTCCTGGGAAATTTTCTAAAGAACAGAAGGGCACAAAGGAATACAAACATAAGACAGTTCTGTTTTATTTTACATGGCCATATGCAATGCTGGATGTATCAAACATGATCCTTAATCCTTTCAAAAAAAACTTTAACAATTCCAATATTAAATTTTGTATCATTCCTAATAG
The DNA here is from genome assembly GCF_031893055.1 of Leptodactylus fuscus. Taxonomy (NCBI): domain Eukaryota; kingdom Metazoa; phylum Chordata; class Amphibia; order Anura; family Leptodactylidae; genus Leptodactylus; species Leptodactylus fuscus. The sequence goes on from NC_134268.1 coordinate 114,778,319, forward strand.
AAAATAGTTGCATATTTTATTGTATATCACCTAGAATTTACTGATACAGCATACAAAGCTAAACTTTAATCCTTTCAAATAATATAATATAATATAATGATGTAAGCATTATTTAAGCACTGTCTGAAGAGAGGGCATTAAAAGGTTTTGCATACCTTAGTGCTCAATATTAGAGATGAGCGAGTACTGTTCGGATCAGCCGATCCGAACAGCACGCTCGCATAGAAATGAATGGACGTAGGTGGCACGCGGGGGGTTAAGCGGCCGGCCGCTGTCAAAGCGGACGTACCAGGTGCATCCATTCATTTCTATGGAGCGTGCTGTTCGGATCGGCTGATCCGAACAGTACTCGCTCATCTCTACTCAATATGACTAAAGGCCGGCATAACAACTTATACAACTCAAAATCATAATCATTCAATGGTTTATTGTTGATACAAAAAATGACATAAATATACACAACTAAATATAGGGCAAAAAATTGGCAAAGCAATATAAATAGAACACTATGCTAAAAAAGCGCACTGCCACAGAAAATGTTTAGCAAAAAATATATAAAGCTTTATTTAAATACATTTTAAAACATATATAAGACAGAAATAATGAATGGGGTGATACAACCAAACAGAACAATGAAGGCCCAAGATGGAATACTAATGGTTGATGATGAATAAATGACACTTACATTACATATATATAAGGATATGTGAAACATCCATGGTTTCTAAAGTGCATATATAACATATAGTTTTTTAAAGTGCAAATATTCTGTGAAATAACATGATACCAAGTGGTAAATTACCTATGGGTGGACCTTCATGTAGTGAACGCGCCCCGACGCGCGTTTCGCCACTACCGTGGCTTCATCAGGGGGAAAAAAAGATGATCATCATCTTTTTTTCCCCCTGACGAAGCCACGGTAGTGGCGAAACGCGCGTCGGGGCGCGTTCACTACATGAAGGTCCACCCATAGGTAATTTACCACTTGGTATCATGTTATTTCACAGAATATTTGCACTTTAAAAAACTATATGTTATATATGCACTTTAGAAACCATGGATGTTTCACATATCCTTATATATATGTAATGTAAGTGTCATTTATTCATCATCAACCATTAGTATTCCATCTTGGGCCTTCATTGTTCTGTTTGGTTGTATCACCCCATTCATTATTTCTGTCTTATATATGTTTTAAAATGTATTTAAATAAAGCTTTATATATTTTTTGCTAAACATTTTCTGTGGCAGTGCGCTTTTTTAGCATAGTGTTCTACAAAAAATGACATGACTAGAAATATTTTCCAATGTAGGAAAATGACCGACAAATCCACACTACTTTTAACCACATAAGGACTGCCGTACGTAAAATTACGGCCTGAGGTCCTGGTACCTAAAGACTGGACTATTGCCGAAATACGTCCGGTCTTTAGGTACCATTTTGGAGTGGATCGCAACCCCCTCCTCCGGTAACAGTCCCGCCCCCACTACTAGCCCAGGACTTAGTGAAAATACCGGGGACCGATCTGATTGGTCCCCGGTCACGTGATCACTGTGACAGCAAGTCACAGCGATCCTTTCTGTTTATAATAACAAGGCTGCATCTTCAAGTCTCCTCCTTTGTCTCTTCTCCTCACACATTGTTTCTTTATGAGGAGAAGAGAAGAAGGAGAGAGATCTGAGACCAGCCTTGAGAAATAACTTATACACTGTTTCCACTGCCCGATCCTGGCCAAAAACCCATCAATCCCCTAATTCCTAATCCCCTATCCCCAAATCTATACATAGATCTGCCGCCTTCAGAATCTATGAAGGACGAGATAAAAAAAAATTGATTCCCCAGGATGCCCTCCTAATTTTCCCATCTGCAGTAAAATTGTGTTGGAGATAATGCAGCCTCTGCTACACAAAGGGTACCACTTGTATTGTGACAACTTTTATTCAGGTGTGGCCCTATTTAGACATTTGCATTGTGCAAGCACAGGAGCATGTGGAACCATACGCAAAAACCGAGCTTGTTTTCCGCAGCAGCTAGTGGAGAAGGGCATACAAAAGGGGGAGTCCTGTTCTTATGCTTGTGAAGAGTTGATGGCGGTGAAATACAGAGATCGGAGAGATGTGTATGTGTTGAGCACAATACACCCCACAGGAACAGTGGCAGTGAAGGAAAGAGGGGCAACAGCAGACAAACATAAGCCAATAAGTGTGTCTGAGTACAACAAACACATGGGGGGTGGATTTAAGTGATCAGATCTTACAGCCCTATTTAGTAAAATGAAAAACAAAAATCTGGCAAAAAAAAAGGTGGCCATCTACCTCTTTCAAATTGGAATCCAAAATGCCTTTCTACTTTATAAAAAAAAAATCCGACAAATACCTGGATTTTCAGTAGCAAATCATTCACAGCCTCATTTTTGACCCTCAGGACACCATAGAGAACCCCCAGTCTGAAGAGGTCAAACGACTAACTGAAAGGCATTTTATCAGTCTACTTCCCCCAACAACAACACGAGCTAACTCGGAGGGCTGTACGCATGCGCAGTACGCTCTGTTCGGCGAAGTAGAGCCGACTGCGCATGCCCGCGGCCATAGTTCCGACAATGTAATTGCGTGCATGTGCAGTACGTTCCTCGAAGTCTTCACCGAACAGAGCATACTGCACATGCTCAGTAAGATCTGTACGGCCCTCCGATGCGCGAGTGAAGTCATTCAGGCTTCAGAGGGCCGTACAGAACTTACTGAGCATGCGAAGTACGCTCTGTTCGGCAAAGACTTCGAGGAACATACTGCGCATGCGCGCAATTGCGGCGTCGGAACTATGGCCGCGGGCATGCGCAGTCGGCTCTACTAGTGTCTCACTGGCAGAGCCAACTGCGCAGGCATTGGAGGTGACACCGAAGAAAGACGATGAAAGAAGGGGAGGATGCAGCAGAAGATAGAGGCATCACTGGAGCCTGTTTTCAAGCAGCAGTGGGGACGCCCCCATCGCATTTCCAGTGCTGGGGCCCGCCCCCATTGCTACAAGAGAACTAATTTGCATACTGGTAAAAACTGGTATTTCTAAGGAACGGCGCGGCGGAGATCACATCTAAACGTAAGAGACAAATAGCCTTTCTAAAGGCTATTCCGATGTCTTATCTACAAAAAAAATTATTTTAATGGTAGAATCTCTTTAAGGCTTCAAGAGCCCATTTGATTGCCAGGCACTCTCGCTCAACTATACTATAATTCTTCTTGGCGGGTGTAAATAGATCACCATTTTTTCTCTTGCGACAGTACTGCCCCCAGTCCTACCTCCCAGGCATCTGTTTGGGCGATAAATTATTTTTTTGAAGTCGAGTGATCAGTACTGGCTGACAGCATAGGGCAACTTTTAGTTCCTGGAAGGCCTTTTTAGCTTCAGCGGTCCAGACGACGGAACCTGATTTTCTTCCCTTTACTAGGTCTGTCAGTGGGGTAGCAATGCTGGCAAAATTCGGGATAAACCGTTGGTAGTACCCGATGAGCCCAAGAAAGGTCCTCACCTGTTTCTTGGTGACAGGCTAGGGCCACTTCTGGATTGCTTCTACCTTACTGAGCTGTGGCTTTATCACACCCCTGCCAATCATGTATCCCAGGTAAAGGGCTTCCTCAAGCCCAATGGCACGTTTTATCAAGTTCGCTGTTAGTCCTTCGGCTCTGAGGGAGTCCAGGACGGCTTGCACTTTTGTGAGGTGACTCTCCCAATCTTCACTAAAAATCACAATGTCGTCCAGATAGGCAGACCCATATTTCAAGTGTGGTTTTAGGACAATGTCCATTAGGCGCTGGAAAGTTGCTGGGGCTCCGTGTAACCCGAATGGCATGTGCCGGTACTGGAATAAGACTTCTGGGGTAATTAATGCCATCTTCTCCTTGGCTGTTGGAGTCAAGGGTATTTGCCAATATCCCTTTGTTAGGTCAATGGTTGACACATAGCGAGCCCGTCCTAACTTCTAAATCAATTCATCCACGCGTGGCATTAGATATGCGTCAAACTTGGATACCTTGTTTAGGCGTCGAAAGTCATTGCAAAACCAGAGGGTCCCATCTGATTTAGGGACTAAGACAATAGGGCTCGCCCACTCACTCTTTGGCTCTTCGATGACACCCAGTTTCAGCATATTGTGCACTTCCTCAGCAATCACTTTCCGTGTGCTTCCAGGACACGATATGGCTTTAAATGCACCCAGACATGTGGCTCAGTGACAATGTCATGCTGGATCAGATGTGTGCGCCCCGGTACCACCGAGAACACATCAGTATTACGCTGAACCAACTGTCGTGACTCCTGCTTTTGCCTTTACATGAGGTCTTCGGAGATTTGTACTTCTGTCTCAGGACTAGACAGTGGATTTCTCCTCTCAACATGTGCTTCCGCACCAGTCACAGCTGGAACATTCACTGCCCCGATTTCTTTACGTTCAGTCCAAGGCTTTAACATGTGGACGTGATATATTTATTCAGTCTTGCGTCTCCCTGGTTGAAACACCTTGTAGTTTACCTCTCCAACTCGGGATACTATTTCATAGGGCCCTTGCCACTTTGCCAGGAACTTGCTCTCCACTGTTGGTACCAGCACTAGTACTCGATCCCCTGGTTTAAAAGTGCGCAACTTAGCAGACCGATTATAGACCCAACTTTGAGAACTTTGAGCTCTCTCTAGATTCTCTCGGACCAGGGGCAAGACTGCTGCCATTCTATCCAGGATACTGGCAAGATGCTCTATCACACTTCTGTACGGAGTGTTTTCTTGTTCCCAGGTCTCCTTTGTGATGTTAAGCAGGCCTCTAAGCTGATGTCTGTAAACCAGATCAAAAGTGAAACCCAGTAGAAGACTGTAGGACCTCCCGTATAGCAAACAACAAGTACGGCAACAGGCAGTCCCAGGCTTTACCGTCTTTACCCACAACTTTCTTAAGCATCCCTTTTTGTTGAAGCGTTCAACAAGACCATCGGTTTGTGGATGATAAACCGAAGTCCATATATGCTGGATTTGTCACATTTTGCACAACTCCTTCACGACCTGTGAGATGAACAGAGTTCCCTGGTCTGTTAATATTTCTTTTGGGATGCCAGTCCGAGTTAACATCAGAAAGAATTCCCGAGAGATTGCCTCAGCTGTGGCGGCTCTCAGGTGTACTGCCTCTGGGTACTGGGTGGCATAATCTAAAATTACCAAAATATATTGGTGTCCCCAGCACTTTAGCAGCGTCCTCTTTGGCAGAGCTTTCTCCCACACTGGTTGACTGCCCAGTGTTTCAGTCTCTCTCCCTCTCCAACTAAACAGCTGTGCTACTTACAAACCCCTGCTCGTCTGTTTTTAAGTCTGGAGTGGATTGCCCTGTTGGACTGGCCCGAACTCCTACTCCAGTCCGGGACCTAAAAGCTGAATGCCTGCGCATACTGCAACAATCTGGGGGAAATATAGCGGTCTTCCCAGCATATTCCTTTCTCCACCTCACACAATATATTTAGGAAAAATCGTCAATTTACATAAGCTACCACTATAAATAGGATCCTTGTGATGGGACAATCCCTTTAATCAATAAACAGTCTTATTTTCCTCCATTCTCCTTAGACTGTGTGAGGATGGAGATCGATGCTGTTTAAATGTGATTGAAGATAAGGAGGAGAAGAGCATCTAATTGGAGGAGAATGAAGCATATTTCTATAATAATATATATTATAAAGCTTCGTATATGCACATGCAGTGGGTAAATTGGGCCGGTATGCATCGGAACTCAGTTCTGGCATGAAAAAAAGTCAGCAGTCCAATATAAAATAAATGTGTACCGGATATACCAGTAAAATGAAAGTTAAAACGCGCTCACTCGGGTAGGTATAAAACAAATTGCGATATTTATTTGAAGAGATGACGCGTTTCGGGGTTTTAAAGGAGTCACACAGGATTCCACCCCTTCATCAGATCTAGAAAGATACATACAAAAATATTTTACACTAAAAGAACTTTTAGCAGATAAAATAGATAAAAGAGATAAAAGAAACTTACTTAGAAGCTTCTTTTCAATTTTTGACAAAAACAATTCAAGGGTTATACATTGTAACTAAAATAACTGCTAAAAATATTAACTAGTTAAATGTAACAATCAAAACCCCTTATAAGGATGATTTGAATAGCCCATATAGAACCAAATGTTCCATTCATGCTGAGCTTACATTATGATACAAGCCTATGGATTATACACATACATACATGCATATATCTATATACATACATATATATACGTGTCCACAGCCATGCAAAGTGGTGCAGGGCTTCTAAAGCAGGTTAAACAGGTTAAACAAGTCTATTGTCACATAGATCACATTGCAGTCCAAAGTAGGGTGAAATTAAATGTTCATATACATACCTTATATTTTTCTGCTGAACAGCATGCAGTGTTAGTTGCACGCTGATCAGCGTCTTTTAAACCAAAAAAGCCGCGAAATAGCAGCCCGCTTTGTGCCAAGCCTCACTATTATTGCGAGGTCGGGCACACGCATGCATAGTGCTAACCACTGCCGTGTTCCCAGTATAGGGAGGAATTCACGGGCACTATAAGGCAGGTGCGCATGCGCTGAATGATTTAACACTGCGCACGCGCATACCCTGTCCCCAGCGCTAAGATAGAATACCCGATTGCCACTTACACAGGGGATCTCTATATTGCGCTTGCGTGTTAAAACTTGGGATTATATGCAGGGAGTTCCGGCAGTGGATACGTAAGTCTTTTAAAATAACAGCTTGAAGAGACATTAGAGTTATACATTACTAACATAGAATATTGAATGGTAATTACTTTATAGTCTATATTTCACATCAAATTGTGCATATGACTTGGTTTGACTGAATTATAAATACATGCTACCCAATGTCGAATAAATATAGAACTGTTACACTATCAAACTATCACCATCTACTGTAACAGACATGAGTTGTATTACCAATTTTCCATAATATATTTGTGGATATTAAAAAGATAATATATTATATAGAGGATAGTTATAAAAAGATAGAATGGATGTAGTCAAGGTGTAGCTGTACATCTGTACTTATTTTTGAAACTAAGTTGATCAAAAAGATTAATGGTATGTAACTAAATAATATCAAAGTAAAATAATATATTACATGTGAGGGTACACGAATGCTAATTAATCTAAAAAAAAAATTATCTATATATAAATTTATTTTTTATTTTTTATATTTATCCCTTTTCCTTTTTCTTTTTTTCTATTATTCCTTTACTTCTTTATCCTTTTATATTTATCCTTTCAAATTTTATTGTTGGGCCCTAAATAATGGAAGTGTTAATTGCTAACTAATTCTTTCGCTTCGTTTAAACCCCTTGGGTTAAGGGTGTTGAGTTTAAAAATCCAAAACATTTCTTTTCTCCTCAGTTTTTCAAATTGATTAAATTCCGAATCAGGAATTTGTTCAACTATTGATACCTGGAAGTGTTCAAAATTACAACTATGACTGTCAAAAGCATGTCTTGATAGACTATGTTTCTGATAACCTTTTTGTACATTGTGTCGATGTCCGTTAATTCTTACTCTCAGCGATAAGGTGGTACGACCCACATATTGTAGGCCACAACTGCAGGAGATTAAATATATGACAAAATTCGATTCGCATGTAAGGTGTTGTTTTATCGGAAAGACTTCTTTCGTACTGAAACTAGTAATGCATGTTGAGTTATGTATAATGGACTTGCAACATTTGCAGCGGCTCTTGCCGCATCTAAAGACACCCTTTCTGATATCTAAGCTTGTATCCGTAAGCGACGAAGGACCCGCTTTTCTAGGAGACCGCAGTTTGCTCGGTGCTAGGATATTTTTTAGTGTTCTGGCCCTACGGTAAGTAATTCTTGGTTCTTTCGGTATAAACTTGCCCAATACGGGATCATTTTTTAGGATATACCAATGTTTTCCTAACACTTCTTTAATTGTCTTATGTGCTCTATTATATGTGGTTAAATAATTCATTTGCCATTTTCCTTTGTCCATCTCATCTTTTTCTTTAGAGTTTGGTGCTAAACATTCTGCTTGTGTTAGCTTTCTTGCTCTTGATTCTGCCCCTTTAATTAAACTTGGGGGATAACGTTTTTCCATAAAACGTTTTTTCATTATCTCCCCCTGTTCCTCATAATCTTTAGTCAGGGAGCAATTTCTCCTCAGTCTTTTAAATTGTGAAAAGGGTACGTTTTCTTTCCACTTGTGGTAGTGGTCACTATGAAAATCAAGTAGGCTATTTCCATCTACTTTTTTGAAATAGGTTTTAGTGATGATTTTTTTTTATCTAAGGAGCTGAGCACTAGATCCAAATACTCGATTTGTGATTTTGCAAAATTACTTGTAAAACTAAGTCCCCAGGTATTGTCATTCAAATAGTTAATGAAATTACATAGGGCTTCGGATGTGTTTTTCCATATAAACAATAGGTCATCAATATATCGTACATAAAATATAATGTCTTGTGACCATTGGTGTTGGGAATAAATATATTCCTTCTCGAACTCACCCATATATAGATTCGCGAAGCTGGGTGCGAATTTTGTACCCATTGCAGTACCTTTATATTGCTGGGTCAGAACGAAAAGCCCTTAATATACTATCTACCAACACCGATTTAGTTATCCGCGCAGCAGATAAAGGGGGTGGCATAGTCCTCCAAGATAGAATAGACTATCTGATGGAGGCAGAGAGGATTCTATCAGATGTTGAATATTATAAGAAACTAGATACTGATCCCACTCCTAATTTTCTAAAAGAATACAATGATCTTATTACACGGGCCGATAGACAAGGCCTCCTGACCAAAAAAGAAAAAGAATTTCTCAATATATCAACCCCAAGAACTGCAGTATACTATCATTTACCCAAAGTGCACAAAAATGAACAGAATCCCCCGGGGCGTCCGATTATATCAGGCATCAATTCACTTACATCAAAATTGTCAGAATATGTTGACCATTTACTCCAACCTTATGTACAGAAACTCCCATCCTACCTTAAAGATTCTCCAACTCTAATAAACATGGTCAATGGAATAGAATGGAATGATAACTATAGCTGGGTAACCTTGGATGTTAGCGCATTGTATTCAAATATTCCACACAAAAAAGGCCTATGGGCAATATCGGAACATTTAAAAGAAGATGTCACTCTCTCAAACACACAGAGAACATTTATTTTAGAGAGCATATTATTTATTTTGCAACACAATGTGTTCACATTTGAAAAAAACGTATACCAGCAATATAAAGGTACTGCAATGGGTACAAAATTCGCACCCAGCTTCGCGAATCTATATATGGGTGAGTTCGAGAAGGAATATATTTATTCCCAACACCAATGGTCACAAGACATTATATTTTATGTACGATATATTGATGACCTATTGTTTATATGGAAAAACACATCCGAAGCCCTATGTAATTTCATTAACTATTTGAATGACAATACCTGGGGACTTAGTTTTACAAGTAATTTTGCAAAATCACAAATCGAGTATTTGGATCTAGTGCTCAGCTCCTTAGATAAAAAAAAATCATCACTAAAACCTATTTCAAAAAAGTAGATGGAAATAGCCTACTTGATTTTCATAGTGACCACTACCACAAGTGGAAAGAAAACGTACCCTTTTCACAATTTAAAAGACTGAGGAGAAATTGCTCCCTGACTAAAGATTATGAGGAACAGGGGGAGATAATGAAAAAACGTTTTATGGAAAAACGTTATCCCCCAAGTTTAATTAAAGGGGCAGAATCAAGAGCAAGAAAGCTAACACAAGCAGAATGTTTAGCACCAAACTCTAAAGAAAAATATGAGATGGACAAAGGAAAATGGCAAATGAATTATTTAACCACATACAGTCCTATGAAAAAGTTTGGGCACCCCTATTAATCTTAATCATTTTTAGTTCTAAATATTTTGGTGTTTGCAGCAGCCATTTCAGTTTGATATATCTAATAACTGATGGACACAGTAATATTTCAGGATTGAAATGAAGTTTATTGTACTAACAGAAAATGTGCAATATGCATTAAACCAAAATTTGACCGGTGCAAAAGTATAGGCACCTCAACAGAAAAGTGACATTAATATTTAGTAGATTCTCCTTTTGCAAAGATAACAGCCTCTAGTTGCTTCCTGTAGCTTTTAATCAGTTCCTGGATCCTGGATAAAGGTATTTTGGACAAACAATTCAAGTTCAGTTAAGTTTGATGGTCGCCGAGCATGGACAGCCCGCTTCAAATCATCCCACAGATGTTCAATGATATTCAGGTCTGGGGACTGGGATGGCCATTCCAGAACATTGTAATTGTTCCTCTGCATGAATGCCTGAGTCGATTTGGAGCAGTGTTTTGGATCATTGTCTTGCTGAAATATCCATCCCCGGCGTAACTTCAACTTCATCACTGATTCTTGAACATTATTCTCAAGAATCAGCTGATACTGAGTGGAATCCATGCGACCCTCAACTTTAACAAGATTCCCGGTGCCGGCATTGGCCACACAGCCCCAAAGCATGATGGAACCTCCACCAAATTTTACAGTGGGTAGCAAGTGTTTTTCTTGGAATGCTGTTTCTTTTTGGACGCCATGCATAACGCCTTTTTTTATAACCAAACAACTCAATCTTTGTTCCAAAATGAAGCTGGCTTGTCCATATGTGCTTTTACATACCTCAGGTGACTCTGTTTGTGGCATGCTTGCAGAAACGGCTTCTTTCTCATCACTCTCCCATACAGCTTCTCCTTGTGCAAAGTGCGCTGTATTGTTGACCGATGCACAGTGACACCATCTGCAGCAAGATGATGCTGCAGCTCTTTGGAGGTGGTCTGTGGATTGTCCTTGACTGTTCTCACCATTCTTCTTCTCTGCCTTTCTGATATTTTTCTTGGCCTGCCACTTCTGGGCTTAACAAGAACTGTCCCTGTGGTCTTCCATTTCCTTACTATGTTCCTCACAGTGGAAACTGACAGGTTAAATCTCTGAGACAACGTTTTGTATCCTTCCCCTGAACAACTATGTTGAACAATCTTTGTTTTCAGATCATTTGAGAGCGGGCTGTCCATGTTCGGCGACCATCAAACTTAACTGTACTTGAATTGTTTTGTAGAAAGAAATGGTCCAAAATACCTTCATCCAGGATCCAGGAACTGATTAAAAGCTACAGGAAGTGACTAGAGGCTGTTATCTTTGCAAAAGGAGGATCTACTAAATATTAATGTCACTTTTCTGTTGAGGTGCCCATACTTTTGCACCGGTCAAATTTTGGTTTAATGCATATTGCACATTTTCTGTTAGTACAATAAACCTCATTTCAATCCTGAAATATTACTGTGTCCATCAGTTATTAGATAGATCAAACTGAAATGGCTGTTGCAAACACCAAAATATTTAGAACTAAAAATGATTAAGATTAATAGGGGTGCCCAAACTTTTTCATAGGACTGTATAATAGAGCACATAAGACAATTAAAGAAGTGTTAGGAAAACATTGGTATATCCTAAAAAATGATCCCGTATTGGGCAAGTTTATACCGAAAGAACCAAGAATTATTTACCGTAGGGCCAGAACACTAAAAAATATCCTAGCACCAAGCAAACTGCGGTCTCCTAGAAAAGCGGGTCCTTCGTCGCTTATGGATACAAGCTTAGATATCAGAAAGGGTGTCTTTAGATGCGGCAAGAGCCGCTGCAAATGTTGCAAGTCCATTATACATAACTCAACATGCATTACTAGTTTCAGTACGAAAGAAGTCTTTCCGATAAAACAACACCTTACATGCGAATCGAATTTTGTCATATATTTAATCTCCTGCAGTTGTGGCCTACAATATGTGGGTCGTACCACCTTATCGCTGAGAGTAAGAATTAACGGACATCGACACAATGTACAAAAAGGTTATCAGAAACATAGTCTATCAAGACATGCTTTTGACAGTCATAGTTGTAATTTTGAACACTTCCAGGTATCAATAGTTGAACAAATTCCTGATTCGGAATTTAATCGATTTGAAAAACTGAGGAGAAAAGAAATGTTTTGGATTTTTAAACTCAACACCCTTAACCCAAGGGGTTTAAACGAAGCGAAAGAATTAGTTAGCAATTAACACTTCCATTATTTAGGGCCCAACAATAAAATTTGAAAGGATAAATATAAAAGGATAAAGAAGTAAAGGAATAATAGAAAAAAAGAAAAAGGAAAAGGGATAAATATAAAAAATAAAAAATAAATTTATATATAGATAATTTTTTTTTTAATTTTTTTTTAGATTAATTAGCATTCGTGTACCCTCACATGTAATATATTATTTTACTTTGATATTATTTAGTTACATACCATTAATCTTTTTGATCAACTTAGTTTCAAAAATAAGTACAGATGTACAGCTACACCTTTTTTTTATAACTCAAATTTTTATTGAAAATTTTTTTAAACAATAAGAAAAGAAAAAACAATTACAAGTTACAAGGCGAACACCCGCCCTGCGAACAGAAAAAGCACACAGTGCAACACAAAATACAATCAGAAGAATAAAATTAAAAAAAAATAAAAAAATAAAAAAAAAATTAAAGACAAAGAAAGCAACATAGAAAAAAAAGAAAAAGGAAAAAAAGGGGGGGGGAGGGGTTAGTGGGACAGATGAGTGGGGGAGAGGACTAAATGTGGGGGGTGAAAGGGTAGGTAGGGGTGAGTGTGAGCAGTCAGGAAACCAGTGAGAGCGCTCGCCAGGTCATCCATACCACAGCCAGTTGGGAAGGGCTCGGGAGCAACCACTGGTCAAATACCTGAGACGAACAACAAGAGTATCAATCAGAGGAGGGGTCAGAGCCCAGGAGCGTCCGGTACTCTGCAGACTGTTGGAACCTGAACCAGTAGAACCAGGTTTTGATGTACGCCTCAGTCGTACCATGCAGGAAAGACGTGAGATTTTCCATGCGCATTATCTTGTTGACCTTCGAAATCCAGAGGGAGAGAGGAGGAGGATCCACTCGTTTCCAAAAAAGGGGGATACAAGCCCGGGCAGCGAGGATCAGGAATCTAAGTAGGGAGCGCTTAAAGACCTTTACAGAAGACTCACAATGATTAAGGAGGAACAGGGCAGGGCCCAAATGGTGAGAAGTTTCAGTAAGCTGGAGGGTTATCCGTTTGACCCCCTCCCAGAAGGACGAAAGGGCAGGACAGGACCAAAAAATGTGTAGCAGCGTGCCTTCCTCGTCGCCACAGCGCCAACATAATGGGGAGACCTGAGGAAACATAGCATGGAGTCTCGTAGGAACCCTATACCATCGGTACAAGATTTTGTAGCTGGCCTCCTGGTGGCGAGAGCTGATGGAAGCAGTATGAGAAAGGCGAAAAATGCGCTTACGCTGCTCCTGAGAGAGGGAAAGGGATAAGTCAGATTCCCATTTCAACAAGAACGGCGGAACAAAGTCCTCCGGAGGTTCAACCAGGATCCGGTAAGTGAGCGAGAGGGAGTGGCGAAGGGGGCCAGCACCAACAAAAATCTTCTCCAAGGGGGTAGGTTCGACGCGGAACTCTGCAGGAGCAGGGAGAGAATGTAAAAAGTGACGAAGTTGCATCCCCCGCCAAGCATCCAAAGGGGGTAGCTCAGGAGGGGCCTGGGAATTCAGAAGTGTAGTCCATCCCCCAGCGTCCTGGAAGTGACAGGCACGGAAAATCCCATGACGGCGCCAATTACGAAAAACTCGGTCAAACATTCCAGGTGGAAAGGCAGGATTGCCCAGCACTGGGAAAAGAGCGGAATCCTTAGGGAGGAGAGTGGAGCGAACAAGGCCCCTGGAGCAAATCCGAAGCGTGGGACCAAGGGTAGGGTGAGAAAAGAGAGATGACAATGAGGAGGAGTCCAGCCATGGGGCAACCTGCAAAGGGATCGGAGAGAATGCCTGTTCGATGTAGACCCAAGGTTTAGAAACAGCATGTCTACACCAGTCCACGACACGAGTCAGGTGGGTAGCCAAGTAATAGGACTTCAGGTCCGGAAGCGATAAACCACCGCAACTCTTGGGACGAAAGAGAAAAGCCTTGCTCACTCGGGCGGGTCTGCCCGACCAGATGAACTTCAGTTGGACGGAAGTGAGGGATCTAAGAAAAGACAGAGGGATGTGAATGGGAAGCGCCTGCATCAAGTAGAGAAGACGAGGGAGAATGTTCATTTTAAAAATCGCGCATCTCCCGAACCAAGTAAAGGCTCCAGCGGACCATCGAGTACAATCAGCCCTGATAGACGCCAGAAGTGGGGGGAAGTTGCAACGAAAGAGATCTTTCGGGTCCGGAGTAAGATGAACCCCCAAATATTTGAGAGAAGTGGGGGCCCAATGAAAAGGGAAAGATTGACTCAAGGAGGTGGCCGCCGAGGAGGAAAGGGTCACATTAAGGGCTTCTGATTTCGAAAAGTTGATTTTAAAATTCGAAAGGGTCGAGTAAACCTGAAAGGCAGACATCAGAGCTGGAAGAGAAACATGAGGGGAGGAAAGAAAAAATAGCAAGTCGTCTGCATAAGCCGCCACTTTGTATAAACAGGAAGAATGAGCAGCGCCTGAGATGTTCGGGTCGGCTCGAACCTGGCGGAGGAAGGGTTCAAGAGTCAGGACGAAAATGAGAGGCGAGAGGGGGCATCCTTGCCTAGTGCCATTTCGGATAGGGAAGGACTGGGACAATAAACCGTTCACCCTAACCATCGCTGTAGGGAGAGAGTATAGAGCCATGATCCAACTCATCATGCGATTTCCAAGACCAATATGTAACAGGGTCTCTTCCATGAACCGCCAGTTGACCCTGTCGAAGGCTTTCTCAGCGTCAGTTGAAAGAAGCATGAGAGGAGAGCCCGATTGTTTAGCCCCATACATGAGGTTGATAGCTTTGGTAGTATTATCTCGAGCCTCACGGCCGGGTAAAAATCCAGCTTGATCCGCGTGAACAATATTTCCTAACAAGGGCGATAAACGCGTCGCAAGGATCTTGGCTAAAATTTTTAGGTCAACATTGATTAGCGAAATGGGGCGGTAGTTAGAGCACAGAAGAGGGTCCTTTCCGGGTTTGGGGATAACCGCTATGTGAGCACGCAGGGAGTCACGACAAAGGGCCGAGCCATCGGTGAGAGAATTGAAAACTTTCAACAGTCTGGGGCGGAGTTCAGGGCCAAGTTTCTTATAGTATACCAAGGTAAGGCCGTCTGGGCCTGGGGCCTTACCCGTTGCCATACTGGAGATAGCTAAAGAAATTTCCTCTTCAACAATAGGAGATTCCAAGGCCGTCAATTCCTCTAGAGACAACGACGGGAGACCAGAGGAGGAGAGATAAGAACGAATGCGATCTCGGAACTCCGCTTCAGGGAGAGGAGAAGGGCCAGAGTTTACAGAATACAAAGAGGCATAGTAGTCCCGAAAGGCAGCTGCAATATCAAGGGGCATGTGTAATCGAGTACCCTGGGTGGAATTGATGCATGGAACGTAGGTGGAGGACTGCTGAACCCGAAGGGCCCTAGCTAGTGAACGCCCGCTCTTATTTCCAAACTCATAAAAATGACGTCTGCATTTAGCTAGAGTACCCTTCACCCTATCAGTGACGAGCGTACGCAATTCCTCTCGGGCGCTGGCAAGCTGGGAATAAACATCAGGAGTGATTTGGCGTTTATGAAGAAGTTCCAATGAGCGGATCCGCTGCAGCAGAGATTCAATACAAGCCCGGCGTTCCTTGTTTAAGCGGGAACCATGTTGCAACAGGATACCCCGGATAAAACATTTGTGAGCCTCCCACACCATTGGAGGAGCAATCCCCGACAATTCCTCCCTCTCAAAGTATTCCCCCAAACGGGTCTTAATGTCATCCAGGATGGTTACGTCATCAAGAAGTGATGCGTTAAGTTTCCACTGACGCTGGAAGGGAATAGGAGAGGACAAGGAAACAGACAAAGTAACCAAAGCATGGTCGGAGAAAGTAATGTTATCGACTTCCGCAGCCAACAAAGAGTGGAGATGTTGGTGACGGATAAAGAGGTAGTCGATACGAGAGTATCGGTGATGGACCGGAGAGTAATAGGAGTAATCCCTATCCAATGGGTGGAGTAACCTCCAGGAGTCCACAAGCTGGTGGAAATGAAGGTCCCTCTTAATCCTCCTGATGAGCGAGTAAGGGTGAGAAGAGACGCCAGCAGAAGAGTCCAATGAAGGGTCTAGGACCAGATTAAGATCACCCCCCGCCACCAGGAAGCCCTCCACAAAGCCGTCCAACAGCCCTAAGTAAGAACTAAGGGCACGACCCTGTCCCGAGTTAGGCAAATACAAAGAGGCAAAAGTAAAAAGCTGAGAGGAGATACGACCCTTGACCATAACAAGTCTCCCCTCAGAATCAGTGCGAGTCTCCAAATGTTCCCAAGGCAGGGAGCGAGAAATCAAGATACTAGTCCCTCTGGATTTCGGGTCAGGAGAAGAGCTATGATATGCATGAGGAAACCAAGCATTAGTCAACTTGTATGGCTTGGTAGAGCAATGGTGAGTTTCCTGCAAAAACACAACATGAAGGCGCTTACCTTTGAGCAGATTGAAGAGTACGGAGCGCTTCTCTGGACTATGAAGGCCTCTCACATTGAGGGAGCCCACAGCGATGGAGGAAAGGCGATCAAGCGGAGGCATGGAGGGAGACGGGCTTTCCCAGCTCACACCCTAGTAGCAGAGAGAGAAAAAAAAAAAAGGGGGGGGGGAGGAAGGGGAGAGGGCGAAGAATTGAAGAGGGTAAAGGGGAGGGAAAGAAAAAAAAAGAGAGAAAAGTAACAGAGTAGAGGAAGGAGAGCAGTAAAGAATGAGGGGGGGGGGGAGAAAGGAAAGGGAAAAAGAACCAAGAGTAGAACAAATCTAACTACCCCTAGACAAATGGGCCAGGGGCACAACAACAGACAGGAAGGAGTGAGGGAGTAAGAAAAGATGGGGGGAGAAGTGGGCCCGCAAGCACCACGAGTGTACCTGGTAAGGAAGACCCTATGGCCCCACCCCCAACAAAGTGTAAAGGGATAGGAAGCACAGGGCTACAAACTGACTCTAAGGTCCAAATAACAACATTGTATAAAAACACAGCAATACCAACAACAAGGGCCATCTATAAAGCCCAGCAGGAACAGGATCAAGAGGAACAGAGTAGTCACAAAACAAAATAAACATAGTGAAAATGTCCACCAACCGCGAAACAAGTCCAAGACCACTCAACATAAAAGGATATTAACACTGTCCTGTGGGCAGATCAAAGACCGGTGGCATGAGGGATCATGCTTCAATGGGAAGCTGAGCTGAGAGATCTGGTTGGCGGAGCGGAGACCCAGGCGGATCCGGTATTGGAAGACGTCGTGGAGATGAGTTTCGCCGAGGTCTCTCTCTGGAAGCAGCCGAAGAAGAACGCCTGGAACCGCGGCCGCGCCTGGATATAGTAGGGCGGGAGGAATCCAGAGCAAGCCAGTTCGGGACTGAGACAGGGCGCACATCCAGGGAGGCAAACAAATCAGGCAAGTCCGCCGGGGAACGGACAACAATCGAAGACGAGCCAACACGAACAATCAAATGGAAGGGATGACCCCACCTATAGGAACCTCCACAGTCCTTAATCAGAGTCAACACCGGCTGAAGGGCACGGCGCATAGCCAATGTGCGGGATGAGACGTCTGGGTAGAGCTTGACAGAGGCATTCTCAAAAGGCACCGATCCCATATCCCAGGCACACCTCAGGATGTGTTCCTTGTCCGTGAAGTAATGTAGTCTACACAGAACGTCTCTAGGATTAGCAGGGTCAAGCGGGCCAGAACGTTGGACTCTATGCACACGGTCCATCATGAAGGTAGCATCCAGCGGGCGTTGAGTCGCCATATTGAAAATGGTATTAATACGGCTGATCAGATCATCCTGAGGGCCTTTTTCTGGCACTCCTCGTAATCGAATATTATTTCTGCGACCCCGGTTCTCCTGGTCATCCAGGAGCAAGGCAATTTGTTGAAGGCAGGCCTCAGAGTGGGTTTGATTGCTCTCCACTGCAGACAGGCGTTGTTCCAAAGAGGACAGTGTTTGATCAGTAGCGTCAGCCCTAGTAGTAAGTTGAGACACATCAGACTGGATCGCACCGAGGGCCTGTGCCTGGGATTGTTCCATTCGGGAAACTACAGCATCCAGGTCCTGTTTAGTGGGCAGAGCTTGAATAAGGTCCCGAAGTAGCTGAAAGTCCGCAGAGGCAATATGGGCTGCCGAGCAGGGCAGGGAGGCCGAATCCATGGATTGCACGTCATGTCCAGGGAGGGTGGCAGACAGTGAAGGAGGTGGCTGCGATTGGCGTAGCGGAGGAGATGGAGGAGCCATGTCATCAGTGCCAGACCCAGTAGCCGAGGTTCCAGATCGGGACAGGAAGGTAGAGATTGACGGTGAGTGAGTAAGAGAGCGACTCGGCGTGCGGGAAGGAGCAGTAGAGGTGTTAGGACGTCTTCTGGACATATCACAATGAGAAGCGACCATAGAAGGTAAGGAAGGTACACTCGCAGTATCACCAGGCCTTACATGAGGCGGTCACACAGGTCCATAATCAAACCTGGTACCCATGAGGTGCAAAAGGAGCAATGGGAGAAGTGCTAGTTCCGTGGGGATATACTGCAGAACGTGGAACACACAACAAGTGGAGGAAGGTGAGGAGCCCCCCCTGATGGTGGAGTAGGGGCTCAGCACTCCCTTCACACCACTGCAGTGCACGACAACAAAAAAAAAAAAAAAAAATTCCCTGCTAGAAAGGTCTCTGAAGAGGGTAAGAAAGTCCAAAAAACAGTAGGGAGTACTCACAGAGTTAGCAGAATGTCCCAGCAGAAAGTGTCAGGATAGGAGCCAAAACAGCAGGGGGGGGTGAGGTGTCTACACTTCAGGCAATGCAGGGAGGCCAGGCAGCAGGTAGAGCAAGGGGTTCAGAGAGCAGAAGAGTTCCCTTACACACTGCATTAACCCCTTCACCAGTGGAAGTGTTGTCAGTTAGTCCCAAGGGACACTGTCTATGTGTGCCAGATGTAAAGGGAGGGGGAGGGAGGCTCACATCAATAGTGCAGACAGAGCAAGGGTTCTCAGACCTTCAGCTATGGCCCTCTAGTATAGCAAGTTTACTGTTGTCCTGAGTGGAGAAGTATCAGTCCCGTACAGCTACACCTTGACTACATCCATTCTATCTTTTTATAACTATCCTCTATATAATATATTATCTTTTTAATATCCACAAATATATTATGGAAAATTGGTAATACAACTCATGTCTGTTACAGTAGATGGTGATAGTTTGATAGTGTAACAGTTCTATATTTATTCGACATTGGGTAGCATGTATTTATAATTCAGTCAAACCAAGTCATATGCACAATTTGATGTGAAATATAGACTATAAAGCAATTACCATTCAATATTCTTTGTTAGTAATGTATAACTCTAATGTCTCTTCAAGCTGTTATTTTAAAAGACTTACGTATCCACTGCCGGAACTCCCTGCATATAATCCCAAGTTTTAACACGCAAGCGCAATATAGAGATCCCCTGTGTAAGTGGCAATCGGGTATTCTATCTTAGCGCTGGGGACAGGGTATGCGCGTGCGCAGTGTTAAATCATTCAGCGCATGCGCACCCGCCTTATAGTGTCCGTGAATTCCTCCCTATACTGGGAACACGGCAGTGGTTAGCACTATGCATGCGTGTGCCCGACCTCGCAATAATAGTGAGGCTTGGCACAAAGCGGGCTGCTATTTCGCGGCTTTTTTGGTTTAAAAGACGCTGATCAGCGTGCAACTAACACTGCATGCTGTTCAGCAGAAAAATATAAGGTATGTATATGAACATTTAATTTCACCCTACTTTGGACTGCAATGTGATCTATGTGACAATAGACTTGTTTAACCTGTTTAACCTGCTTTAGAAGCCCTGCACCACTTTGCATGGCTGTGGACACGTATATATATGTATGTATATAGATATATGCATGTATGTATGTGTATAATCCATAGGCTTGTATCATAATGTAAGCTCAGCATGAATGGAACATTTGGTTCTATATGGGCTATTCAAATCATCCTTATAAGGGGTTTTGATTGTTACATTTAACTAGTTAATATTTTTAGCAGTTATTTTAGTTACAATGTATAACCCTTGAATTGTTTTTGTCAAAAATTGAAAAGAAGCTTCTAAGTAAGTTTCTTTTATCTCTTTTATCTATTTTATCTGTTAAAAGTTCTTTTAGTGTAAAATATTTTTGTATGTATCTTTCTAGATCTGATGAAGGGGTGGAATCCTGTGTGACTCCTTTAAAACCCCGAAACGCGTCATCTCTTCAAATAAATATCGCATTTTGTTTTATACCTACCCGAGTGAGCGCGTTTTAACTTTCATTTTACTGGTATATCCGGTACACATTTATTAGTATCCTCGACCCTTGGTCGTAAGTTTAACGCTGCCATTTTATACTCGGTATATCTCAATAAGAGATTTTTATATAAAAAACTGGATTTTCTCGCCAAGGCGAACCCCCCTACTATTTTTTGAAGATCAAATAGGAAGCGCAGTCCTTCTTGTCCATATATTTATTTTTCTAACCAATATAAAATAAGAAATTGTTTGACCTGGAATGTGGAACATAAAAAGCAATGTTACTTACCTCTTCTGGCTCCGGGAAGACTTGGTGATTTTCCAGTCATCACATGGGCTGGGGCTTGCATCCTTGCAAGTCCCTGATCACTTGACATCACGTACATCATTGAAGATGGCCATCTGCGGAGAGTGCACTTCAGCCAGGGAGAGGTAAGTAAAAGCATTTTTTATGTTTGTGTCCTCCCCTGGGTCTCTGAACAGACCCTAGAGTATAATAATTGTTCATGGGTGTCCACAATGGGGCATAATACTGTGCGCAAGGGCCACTATGGGTCATAATACTGTGTGCAGGGGCCACTATGGTGCATAATAGTGTGTGCAGGAATGCGGGAGTGGGGGTCGTT
The DNA here is from genome assembly GCF_031893055.1 of Leptodactylus fuscus. Classification (NCBI taxonomy): domain Eukaryota; kingdom Metazoa; phylum Chordata; class Amphibia; order Anura; family Leptodactylidae; genus Leptodactylus; species Leptodactylus fuscus. The sequence continues at coordinate 114,799,360 of NC_134268.1, forward strand.
GGTCGGTCAGAGTCTTCCGGTGTGGGAGGGAGAGTTGCCCTAATTTTTTTCCCCAATTTAAGCACTGTTCACATGTAATATTTATTTGGCTAATTGGAGGTACGCTTTAAGCACAGAAGTTCAACAAGCAAACGTAAACAGGGTAGTAAAGAATAGAACATAGTTCCATTCTAAGAAATGATTCCCGAATATATTTTAAATCCAAATCAACTAGGTTTGGAACAAAATCCTGATGGTGTAACCTTTCTACCCTAACTGTTTTACTATCATCACTCTCTAAAATGAGATTTTGTTCTTACTAAGCTGTATAAATGAATGGGGTTGTTTCTGGGACTGCTTGTAACAGTTTTGCAAATCTATTAAATCTGTAACGTACACTAACAATACACTTTACAGCACCATTATATATATAAGTTTTATTACTTAGTAGTTTTACAAATATCAACAAATTGTAAATTCTGAAAATTTTTACAAATGAATAAAAAATGTTCACTACTCAAATGTGGACTTTTCTGAATTGAGATTATAGCTGAATTCCAGTACATGAACTCTGGATTTTACATTCCATTTAAGAAGTACTTGACATGTTTATGTCAATGACATGTTTATATTAGTCATTTTGTGGCTTTTGTTTGCAATTCTCATATAATAGCATAATCTGTAAAATAGTATTTAATATTATTAGTCATAACAGTGCTTTAATATACTTAATGCAAAATAAGTTAGGAAGCACAGTTACCATTAATACAAACAAAATACAGGATTTGCTTTTTATTGGTCAGTAAATTATATGTGTTATATGATCCTTAAAATGGAACAAAATAAAGCTAACAGTGCTTCTTGAAAAAAAAAAAGTATAAGGTGACAAGTACAATACATCTTCTAGATGGTTAAATCTATCAGGAAGACTGTATATTCTTTTTCCTCAGGCTAATAGTATGTTTGCAATTTTATCTGAGTCTACCTAATTCAAACCACAGTCAGAGGTGCCATCCTGAAAGGCTGGCCCTGGGGTTACTAGGTCTGACACAGTTCTAGCTATATTTCTGCTATTCTACATTTACACATTTTAACTATTGTTTGGGCTCATTAGAAAGAAATTCAGCAGTCTATACTTAATCTGATAAAGGTGAATAACCACCCAGTGTGGGACCACTGAGTGGGATAACTACCAGGGTAGCAGCGGTAGCAGCAGTAGAAGCTGGCAGAGGATCTGGAGGATTAGAGGGCCGGTGGGTCTTTATGTTTTTCTGTTTTTTTATTAATAGGCTGTTACCTGCTGGATTAACCCCAGCAGGTAATGGGCCCTATTTACTTACCGATCCCCACTCCTGCTCACAGCTGTCTACGCTTCCCCTTCTGTGGATGCAGAGGTGGCTGTGAGCAGGAGCGGGGATTGGTAAGTGAGGCCACAGGTCTAGGAACCCCACAAATACTGCTATCATTATACTCTGGGGTCTGAAAAGATAACAATCAGAGGACCAGGGGAGGTGAGGGAACATAAAAAACAGTGTTACTTTCTTTTCCTGTGCTCCGGCAGGCTTCAGGCCTGTTTGGTGATATCCCAGACGTTACATGGGCCAGGCCAGGGTCAATATGCGTTGCGCCACAGACCTGGCTCACGTGACATCTGTACCAACATTGAAGATAGCTGAAATCAGCAGAAAGTGAGCTGGAGCCAGGGAGAGGTAAGTAAAATTATTTATGTTTGTTTCCTCCCCTGGGTCTCCGATCATTATACTCTGGGGTCTGAAAAGACTCCAAAGTATTATAATTGTTTATGGGATATCCACAATGAGGCATAAAATTGTGTGCAGGGGCCACTATAGGGCATAATACTGTGTGCAGGGGCCACTATGGGGCATAATAGTGTGTGCAGGAATGCAGTTTGTGCGGGGGGTAAGAAGGGGGGCATGTCAAATGTCACCATTCCTAATTAAACCACTAAAATAATAGGTGGTGTCACTCATGGCCAAAGTGGGAAAAGAGGCCATTGTTATATTACAACTTGTTAATATTTTCTACTGGACTATAAAAATACACTGGGAAAACTAAAATGATTATAACAATACTTTTAATTCCAAAGATTCTTCCTTATTTATTATTACCAATCATAGCAAGTGTCAGCAAATGAGCTTCAAATTCATCTGGGAGGTAGAACCATCCTCCCTTCCCATCTCAGATCATCACGTGTTAGATTACTTAATGGTAGACTGGCCAATGCCAATTATTTTCTGAGCTAATAGTTACAATTGAGGAATTATTATGGTGATAATCAGACAGTCCTCATGTCTGCAAATGAGTTTTATTATGGATCATCTGCTCAGAACTACAGTGAATCACAGTCCAAACTCCACATGTATAAATGAATAGCTGAAGAATAGTAATCGTGCATGCTGTACTTAAATATATTCCATGACATGTTCTGTCAAAACAAGTTACTGGACCTCAAAATATGTACAGTAGATTCATTCTGTTCAATGAAAATAATTGCCAATGGCTAAAGCTAATCATACTCTTTGTGCTGTTTAGGCAGCGGAGGATACAATCTGCCGTGCTTGCAGGTGTGTTCAGGGACTCAGGGGCACTGTAGTACTAATAGCATGATATAGAGGAATGTGAATGACCAGGTCGAAGGACACGTGTGGCTGAGTTTTCGCAGTGAAGGTAGTTGTGGTAACATGTGTGACATTACGGCAGGACATAATATGATTGATCAGGTTGCAAGATATGTCTGACTTAATGGTGACAGTAGTGGTTGCTGTGAAAACATATGTGGCAGTACTGAAAGGCATAATATGATGAACCAGGCTGTAAGATAGGTGTTCCTGAGTGGTGGCAGTGGTAATATGTGTGGCAGTGTGGCAGGAGATCTCGTTATGCATGCGACTGGCAGTTGCAGTGGTCTTTATATGATAAGCTGGGTTTATAGTCTATCCTGATAATATTGCAAATCTTCTTCCCTTTAGGAAGCAAGGAAGAATTGCCCTGTTTTCACTTTATAGAAAGGGGTTAAGAGCAATACCATCCAGTAGTCATCCCTCTGATTGATGCTAATGATACACTTTTCATTATGTAAGCAGTGGAGCATACAGCCTGGCATGATTGCAGTTGTGTACAGGGACCCAGAGGCCTGCCATGATTGGTGTTCTTGGCCAGCATTGTCCTGATCAACATCTTGGAGGAAATATGGATCAGCCTCCTCCCCTAGCTATGCCTGTGACATATCAATGGTCCGCTCTGCATCCAAGGTAGATTTTTCCTCCTTTTCCAGTATAAGGCTGTATTCAAACAGAGTAACGCCAGCCATTTTTTGTGTGCTTTTTGCACATAGCGCCGCGTTATCGCCGCGTGTACGCCGCGCTATTTAGCGGTGGCGTTGACCGGCGTTTACGCGGCGCTACGCGGCGCTACGCGGCGTTAACGCGGCGCTATGTGCAAAAAGCACACAAAAAATGGCTGGCGTTACTCTGTGTGAATACAGCCTTAGGGTCAGCACACAGAATTTTTTGGTGCTGATTTTGACGCTGAATTGAGAGGCTTTTTTGGAGGCTGATTTTGAGGCGGATTCAGCGTCAAAATCAGCACCTAAAAACTCTGTGTGCACTGACACTGAGTCCAAGTTCCTCCACCATAATAACCCTGACCCATTATTGCCCTGACCCAGGGCAATAATGTTGACTAAGAGCTTAAAAATGGCTAAATAGACATAACCAAAGCCCGATAGCAAAGACGACTGCGCATGCGCGGAATTTAGATTCCGAACGCAGGCTTGCCGGAAGAAGACTGCATGAAGGATGATATGGAGAGGTGCGGCTATAGTAGATGGAGGCGTCACTGGAGAGTCTTCAGGCAGCACTGGGGAGGGCCCCTGTGCTGTTTGAGCACAGAAGGAATGCCCCCTTTGCTGTCTGGAGACTCATTTGTCTACCAGGAAAAAACTGTATATCAAGGGAACGGCAACACAGAGCAGAAATATAAAGTTAGGGGACAAATAGCTTTTCTTAAGGCTATTCTGATGTGATATTACCTGAAAAAGGGATTCTAATGATAGAATCCATTTAATTCTCCACCACAGCGAGTGGGGATAAGGGGGTACCTGGGCTATTTGGTTTGGCTAACTACAAGCCATAAGAGATTATTATATCTTAGAACAATACACATCTATGGAGTCAGGTAAGAGAGCTGGGTGTGTTCAATTTCATCAGAAGATCTTCCAAGCTCTCTGGAACCAAAGGCTCTTAAATCATTTGCCAAAAAGGTCTGTTAGTGTTCACAGTAGGTTAATAAGTGCAACCAAATACCTTTAGCAGTGTTTTGAGGGATTGCTGGGTTTCCCTGGGAGCCCTTGGCATCATCTGCATTTGTTTACATAGTCAATATACACAAAAACTAGGGCAAAAAACTGCATGATCTTAATTCTATTTATGTGTATATACTCTATGTAAACCACGTTTAAACTAATGAAGTGCTGTTCAGACGCACAGATATACCATGACATCTGATAGCCTACACCTACAGCCTTTGATGCAGTATTACAACTTAACCTCCATGTATTATATGGTTTGTACTATCCCCTGTACATTTATTATTGTGTATTTTTAATGTGTTAAATTTAATAAAGTACAACATTTTTTCACAATTTTTGAGATGTTTATGGCAGTTCGCCTGATTCAGGCACAGTAGAAATATTTGTTTACATAGGTAGCTTCCTCTTCTGTTTTCCACTATCATTATGCCTAATGCTTCGCTCAGACCTGACTCACACCATCTCCATCTCTCACTCCCTTCCCCTGCCTTTCTCACTCACATCCCATTAGTTTCTCTAGCTAGCCCATCCACTACTAGTTCTTCCTAACTAATTAAACCCGCCCCCACCCCATCATACTTACCTACCTTCTGAGCAGGATCTTCTGGGTATGGGACTTCATTTGTTCTGGGCGGCCAGCACCTGCTCTTCTTGACATCCCTGAGCAATAGATTCGGAGTGCCAGCTACTGTGCATTTTGATCACTCTGGCTCTATTATGCAGACAAGCCTAGAATAAGTAATGTTCTGTGCCCAGAAGATCTGGACAGGAAGACAGGTAAGTATGATGGGGTGGGTGGGAATAGTATTGATAATGTTCTGTTTCCAGAAGTGTGGTAACAGAATGTCATCGGAAAATGTGCTTGGGCAGTGCTTGCATTTTGTGTCCTTTGTTATATTTTCTTATATGCATAACACTAAACTCTTTGGGTATTAAATTATTACATGTAAGGTTACTTTGTGAACCCATTGCCCATTTTGAAGTGTTTATGTGTCTGACTGTTGGAGAGATGTGTATGTTAGTGCAGTTTCTGCTGAGCCCGTCAAGCTAGTAGTGGTGGCAGTTGGTATATGGGGTGCATGAACTATGTTGGAGTGCAATTTATGCTCAATTTTCAGCCTGAGTGAAGTGTAAGTGTAAGATTGAGTGAGTGGGGTGAGTTTCCCCCTGGCAGCTAATTTTGTGTTATGTTGATATGAAGTAACATGAATATATTAAATAGATTCATTATTATTAAATATATCTTCAAATGCAGGAATCGGAAAAATACTGGAGAGATATGGGTAAGAGGCAGTGCATTTATCCTCTCTATCTTCCTTTATTTAGAGGTCGGGGAACTCCTGTGGTGATGTCATGAATTATTCCTGGAAAACTCATTACCTGTAGGTCTAATTCCTTTTCTTGTGTCCTGTGGTTGCACCAAAGATCCATGTAGTGAGATTGTCTCTCCATCTTCACAGCAAGTTGGTTAAGAAAAATGCAAGACCCATGGGTCTTAAGTATCTTACACTCCGGTTATTCAATGTTTATTTATTTATTTTTTTTAATTCAAAAAGTTTTATTGGTTTTCGACAAGTCAGTAACAAACAGTACATGTAGATAATATAATTTGATGAAGGCAACAAAAATACAAGCGAAGCGATAATAATAATAATAATAATAATAATAATAATAATTATAATAATAATAATAATGACACATATATAATGCTATTTAGCTCAAATGGTAAATAGTGGGGAATAGCTAGTACTAGTTCAGTATTTTTCAGCGTGTCAGATAAATAATGAGAATAGTATTTGGAGATACATTTGTAATCATACCATCAGAGACTAAATATGCAATCCTCGGTTACATTGGACAGGTAGCAATTCTGAAGTTATTCACTGCACAAGTCATCCTGTGCACATATTTCTATATTTATACTTAACCCAAGAAATTTCTTGGGGAAATAACACAGTTTTAATGTATAACATCAACAATTGTCTTTAAATAATTATAATTTGTAAATGACATTTGAAAAATAATCCATTGAGTCATACAGTTGTAACAGTGCAGGGAACAGACATTTGCAGGTCACAGTTTCCCCAGGCACTTTGCTTGAGGTAATTTTCGATTACGGCAAGACTTCACAGTAATTTCACAGATACACAGCAAGTTACACAGCAACTTCACAGAACACAGATCAAGGGCCTTTCCTGACAGAGCGACAGTTGCAGGCCTACAGAAACAGAGAAGTGTTCCTGTTGACACAGGGCATGTGATAAACTCACACACCCTGCTACTCTAGACCATTGCTGTTACTTGCTCTGTTGGCTTTCAGAAAAAGCCCAGGTTACATTATGGTCACCCTGGAGATATAAGTCATAGCTCCCAACTGTTGAAGAACCGAAAGAGGGACAAAATGTGCGCCACTGCAAATTTAGCCCCGCCCACTTTTGTGTTGACTCCGCCCACTCGTTAATTTTTCATATGCCCGCACACAGTATAATCCTCCTACAGTCACCCGTAAATTATATGTCCCCCCTCTATCTCTCCCCCAGTTTCATTTACACCCTTCATCTGTATCCAGTTTCATGTCCTCTTCCATCTCTGCGCCCAAATTCATGTCCCCACATCTCTGCCCCCAGATTTATGTCCCCCCTCCATCTCTGCCCCCAGATTCATGTCTCCCATCTCTTCCCCCGGATTCATGTCCCCCCATCTCTGCCCTCAGATTCATGTCGCCCCCATCTCTGCCCCCAGATTCATGTCCCCCATCTCTGCCTGCAGATTCATGTCCCCCATCTCTGCCCCCAGATTCATGTCTCCACATCTCTGCCCCCAGATTCATGTCCTTTCCATCTCTTCCCCCAGATTCATGTCCTCTCCATCTCTGCCCCCAGATTCATGTCCCCACATCTCTGCCCCCAGTGTCATGCCGTCCTCTCTATCTCTGCCCCCAGTGTCATTCCGTCCTCTCCATCTCTGCCCCCAGTGTCATGCCGTCCCCTCCTTCATCTGCCCTCAGTGTCATGCCGTCCTCTCCATTTCTGCCCCCAGTGTCATGCCGTCCTCTCCATCTCTGCCCCCAGTGTCATGCCGTCCCCTCCTTCATCTGCCCTCAGTGTCATGCCGTCCTTTCCATCTCTGCCCCCAGTGTCATGCCGTCCTCTCCATCTCTGCCCCCAGTGTCATGCCGTCCTCTCCATCTCTGCCCCCAGTGTCATGCCGTCCTCTCCATCTCTGCCCCCAGTGTCATGCCGTCCTCTCCATCTCTGCCCCCAGTGTCATGCCGTCCTCTCCATCTCTGCCCCCAGTGTCAGGCCGTCCTCTCCTTCATCTGCTCCCAGTTTCACGTTCCACCTCTACATTACACTTACCTTCTCCTCCGCTCCCTCGCTGATCTCTGCGCGCCTCTCTCTCTGACACATATGCGGCTGAAGCAAGGAGCTGACACAGCTTCGCCGCTGCCGCCAGCTACTGGCTTGTAGACACGATCATCACATCGCGTCTACAAGCCAGTAGCCAGCGGCGAAGCGAGGAGCTGACACAGGTCAGCTCCTCGCTTCAGCCGCATATGTGTTCAACTCAGATCTGCGTCCTCTGGACGCAGATCTGAGTTGAAATCGGGACATAACTCCCTCCAACCGGGACCGCGGACATGTCACCCAAATCGTGAATGTCCCGCGGAAATTGGGACAGTTGGGAGGTATGTATAAGTAACCAAATACACTAGTTACAATGAAGTCCCAGACCAGACTAGACTCACAAAAGCTGAAGGAAATCTCCTAATATAGCTTACTTTTTCACTCAACCTGACAATAAAATGTCATGCCCCGCGATGTGTAGGGTATTCCTTGTACTGTGTGAATAGACATATCACAGCACAGTCAATAGGCATAACATAGTCCTGCCTGTGAGCAATTGTTGCACTGTCTCTTGTGCAGAGAATACCAGAACAAGAAGTGGTGCAATGACTCAACCAGTGGTGTAACTACCATGGTAGCAGTGGTAGCGGCTGCCACAGGACCCGGGCCATTAGGGGTCCCGGTGACAGCTGCTACTGCTGCATTTTTTTTTGTTTTTTTTTTAATAGGCTGTTTAATAGGCCGTTATGGGCCCTATTTACTTGCCGATCCTGGCTGGGCCGGGATTGGTAAGTGACAACGTGGGCCCCACAAACACTATTATTATACTCGGGGGTCTTTGCAGACCCCCAAGTATAATGATCGGAGGCCCAGGAGAGGTAAGAAACATAAAAAAACACTGTTACTTACCTCTCCACGATCCTGCCAGGCCTCCCTCCTAGTTGTCTAACGTCTCTGATGTCATATGAACCCAGCCTGCGTCTCGGGTCATGTGACGTCCGACGTCATTGAAGAAGGACGACAGCGGAGGCAGACATCGTAGGAGCCAGGGGACAGATAAGAAATAGTAGTTTTTTATGTTTTTATTCCCCTGGGTCTCCGATTATTATACTCTGGGGTCTGAAAAGACCCCAGAGTATAATAATTGTTTATGGGTGTCCACAGTGAAGCATACTACTGAGTGCAGGGGCCACTAAGGGACATAATAATGTGTACAGGGGCCACTATGGGGTATAATACTGTGTGAAGGGGCCACTAAGGATCATAATAGTGTGTGCAGGGGTCACTAAGGGACATAATACTGTGTGCAGGGGTCACTAAGGGACATAATACTGTGTGCAGGGGTCACTAAGGGACATAATAGAATGCGCAGGAATGCGGAGGAGGGGTCAATCGAGGTGGTCAGCGTCAGTTGGGAGGGCCCATGTCAAAAGTTCGCCACGGGGCCCCGCCATTCCTAGTTATGCCACTGGACTCAACAATACCAATTAATAAGTGACATTAGCATACAAATATACAGTTCAGGAGCTATTAACATTTACCTCAATAAACCAGACAATGCACAGCAAACATTTACTGTTACAATGCAAAAAAACCCCACAAAACACAAACCATCACACAATCTGCTCTTCTTAGAGGCATTTGCCTCTAAACGTTTAATTGTGAAAACAAAAGAAAATCTGCCACTATTCCCCTGTGTTATGTTAAACAGAAGATTTTAGTTTTTTACTCTTAGGGTGAACTGAACCTCTAACCAAATAATAAGCATAACGTCAAAGGAATAAAAGGGTAAAAAAAAAACATACCTAATTCCTGCTGTAAGGGTCACAGAGTAACATATGCATACCTAATTCAGAACTAGGCATAAAACTAAACAACAAACAAAGCTGAAAGGAATGCTCAACATAGGTAACAATAAATTACAATATCTTTATTGAGAAACAGTGCATAAAAATATATATGGGAAGGTATCTACAACAGACAAATTGGGGATCCTATATAGATGATGGTCCAATATGTAGAATGTAATTTATGTAAATATCCAATAAAATGGAAGACAGTAACTAAATAAGCAGCACTAGGGATTAGAGATGAGCGAACAGTAAAATGTTCAAGATGTGATATTCGTTTCGAGTAGCCCCTCAATATTCGACTACTCGAATCGAATATTGAATCCTATTATAGTCTATGGGGGGAAAATGCTCGTTTCAGGAGTAGGCAACATTCGATCAAATTACACTTACCAAGTCCACGAGTGAGGGTCAGGCTGGATCCTCCGAGAAGTCTTCTGCGTGCAGCGTCCCTGAGGCGTCTTCCGGCTCTGAATTCACTCTGCCAGGCATCGGGCCTGGGCAGATCCGACTGCGCATGCCCGCACTACATGAAAATGGCCCGATGCCTGGCAGAGTGAATTCAGAGCCGGAAGACGCCGCGGGGAAGCTGCACTGAGAAGACTTCTAAAGGTAGGAGAAGAACCAGCGTTGATTGGCCGACTGTATAGCATTCGGCCAATCAATGCTGGTTCTGCATCGAACTTTTCCATTTGAATAGCGAGTGGTACTTGATCGAGTACGAGTATTTCGAACACCGTAGTATTCGATGGAATACCTACTCGATCGAATACTACTCGCTCATCTCTACTAGGAATAGGTAGTAAATAAGCCGTGTAGCCAACTACTATCATATACAAACCACAAAGATGCAATACATTGATTGGTGATACAAGTAAATTAACAATATAAAACAATGACTAAGTCTAAATATAGTATAACTAGGAAGTAGGCTTATGTATAGATCACTAGGTAACATGCAACTAGTGGCTGCATCGGTAAAGTATCACAGACAATGCATATAAGGCAAATCACATAAGGCAAGTAGACAAATAGTAATTCTACCAAAGATAATCACAATAAACGTAAATATGCCCTATAGCGAACTACTGCTAGCATATGCAAACCACAAAGATGCAATAAATTGATTAGTGATGCAGGTGAATCAATAATATAAGACAATGACTAAGTCTAAGTATAATATAGCTAGGAAGTAAGCATATGTATAAGTCACTATTCTCTGACTATCTATAAACTTCATTATGCCATTACTGTGATATTGATCTTCTACTCTCTCTGTATTCACACTGAGACTTTATTACTTTGTGACTATTTTGGCATAACTACTATTGGTCTACTTGCTTCATGTGATTTGCCTTATATACATTGTCTGTGATACTTTGCTTATGCAGCCACTAGTTGCATGTCATCTAGTGATTTATACATATGCTTACTTCCTAGTTATATTATACTTAGACTTAGTCATTGTCTTATATTATTGATTCACCTTTAAAAAGCAGTGTTTTATTTTTTGGCCCTTGGGGTGAGTAGAGCCTTTAACCAACAGTGTTTTACTTTTTGGCCCTTAGGATGAGTAGAGCCTTGCACCAGTAGTGTTTTATTTTTTGGCTCTTAGGGTGAGTTGAGCCTTTAAACAGCAGATATTTAGTTTTTGGCCCTTGGAGTGAATGGAGCCTTTAAACAGCAGTGATTTTGGCCCCTGGGGTGAACTGAGCCTTTAACCAGCAGTGTTTTTGACCCTTGGAGTGAACTGAGCCTTTAAACAGCAGTGTTTTTGACCCTTGGAGTGAACTGAGCCTTTAAACAGCAGTGATTTTGGCCCTTGGGGTGAACTGAGCCTTTAACCAGCAGTGTTTTTGGCCCTTGGGGTGAGTTGAGCCTTTAAACAGCAGAGTTTTAGGTTGTTTTTATTTAAAAGATACTAACGATTTCCTTAATCGAGTTAATGAAATTACGTTTGAAGGCGACCTAAAATTAGCATCTATAGATGTAGAGAGCTTATACACCCGTATTCAACAACAACAGCCTACTTGCCAATTTATGCTACCTTCCCTCCCTGCACTATTTGTTTTTACAAACATGTTACCTTAATAAAAGAAGTTTTTTACGAAGACGAGCCTAGATATGGGTGAGTGCCCTTCCAAATTTCTCTACAATTGTACTATTTTCATGTTGCTTTTTCTGGTTGTTGAGCACCCCCACGGCTCTTGATACACAAAGTGTAGTCCACACATTTACCTCCAGTTTATTTGGATTCTATTTGTATATTCAGCAGTGCCATCCCATATCTTCGTTTTTTGGTTTTCTATATAAGACTTTCAAAAGGATAGAGCACGCTGTATGGAAAATTCCGTTATATGATATTGCATATTTTTCCAAAAAAAGGACTTTCCGCATATTTCCCATATTAATTGTGGGCATATCTTTATATTGAAGAAATATGGAGGTTACAGAGGAGGAAACCGTGTGTAATGGGAGGGAAGACGCTTTGGCATTTTTTAATTTATGCAACCAAAAGGATGAATTGCAGGTTTTGAGCGTTAAAACATTAGAACAAAAAATTCTAACACTTGCTGAACGTGAAACTAGATTATTTTGGACAATCAATTCGTTACACTCCTATAATGCTTGTGGTCGCGTTCCGAGAGGTTTACGCATATACAAAGAACCTTCTATTTTTCAAAATGATGACAAATTTATGAATGAGTGGAAGCGTCTACATCTAGAACATTCACAGAATATTCTTAGACTAGTTCTAAAGAGAAACGAAACAGAATATGAAATGGTTACCTCAGAACTGTGTAAAGCAAAAACGGAACTGAGAACTCGTCTGACAGAACAACAATATATAACAACTTCAAAAAAATTTGATAAAAAAATTTCCACAGTTCAAGCTGAGATTAAAGAAAGAAAACGTGATAAATATATACGCGACAAAGGGTGCATGCACACTACGTAACGCCAGGCGTGTATGAGAGCCGTACACGCCGGCGTTACAGCAGGGCTGCCGAACACTTCCCATTCACTTCAATGGGAGCGCTTGTAAACGCCGCTGTTACGAGCGCTCCCATTGAAGTGAATGGGAAGTGTTCGGCAGTCTGCTGTAATGCCGGCGTGTACGGCTCTCATACACGCCCGGCGTTACTCAGTGTGCATGCACCCAAACACGACTTTGAGCAAGGAAAAATATTTAATTGGAATGATAAGAAAAAACAACAACAGCAATATCCTAAAAGAAGAAGAAGATTTTTTGGCCAGTCCACCAATGAGAAATCTAGAACAGCTACCTCTGCAAAAAAATTGAAAGTAAAAGAATATTGGACTTCTGATACTGAGTCTAATACCTCCGACGATCAAGCTAATACTTCCAGTGATAACGGTAAAAAGGTTTCCATGCAACAACAAAAAAAGTTCAACCAAGCTGTCCCTTTAGAAAGAGAACAGTCCGAAGAGGACGCCATGGAAGAATTACGCATTGGGACGAAGAGGAAACACGTATCATGGAAGACTTAAAGGCAGAGAAGAATGACGTGGTCAATCTGACGGACACTCCATTAAATGACGCTTGCCTGTCCCTTTTATCGAAGGGTTTGAATTTTTGTCTCACCGACCCCTTTGACGAGGTTGACTTCGAGGTCGACCTCTTCAGAGGAGTCAGGAAACTTTCTTTATTTAAACATTTTTCTGAAAAATCTAGTGAGAATAGCAATTCGGAGGAGTATAGTGGTGAAGTGCCTTGCCAAATCGGTCCTCTAGGTTTTTTTGTTAATAATCCATTAGAAAAAGAAGAGGAAAATATACTTCTAGATCTAGTTGATTGGTCTAATGACGACCTTGTAAATTCTGATAACACAAAACCTTTTGATAGAGGGGTAAAATCTACTTTCAATCCGCATATTCAACCGGGCAGTGCAATAGACCTTTTTTATCACCAGGTTTTAAGGGACGTAAAAGCTCTTATTTATAAACAAGAAGTATCCAATCTTACACAAAAAGAGAAAACAGCTTTAGATTGGCTAAAAAAACAGTCTCACCTGGTGATAAAGAAGGCCGACAAAGGCGGTAATGCCGTCATAATGAGTCGCGCATATTATCTAAAAGAGGCCGAAAGACAATTGAGTGACCAATATACATATAAACCTTTGGATAAAAATCCAATTCCTGGTATAAATAGAAAAATACAGAATCTTTTAAGATACGGAATAGATAAAAAGGTTATATAAAAAAAAACAGCTGAAAAGCTATTTGTTGCCTTCCCTAAAAAACCATTGTGGTATTTTTTACCCAAAATACACAAAAACCTTAAACAACCGCCTGGTAGACCTATTGTGGCAGGTATCGGTTCTGCCACCGAACCTGTTTCACAATTTTTGGATTGGTTGCTTCAACCACTTCTCCCTATGATACCTTCTTATTTAAAAGATACTAACGATTTCCTTAATCGAGTTAATGAAATTACGTTTGAAGGCGACCTAAAATTAGCATCTATAGATGTAGAGAGCTTATACACCCGTATTCCACAACAACAGCCTACTTGCCTATTTATGCTACCTTCCCTCACCTGCACTATTTGTTTTTACAAACATGTTACCTTAATAAAAGAAGTTTTTTACGAAGACGAGCCTAGATATGGGTGAGTGCCCTTCCAAATTTCTCTACAATTGTACTATTTTCATGTTGCTTTTTCTGGTTGTTGAGCACCCCCACGGCTCTTGATACACAAAGTGTAGTCCACACATTTACCTCCAGTTTATTTGGATTCTATTTGTATATTCAGCAGTGCCATCCCATATCTTTGGGTTTTTTTGCCCTTTGGGTGAACTGGGCCTCTAACCAGCATAGTTTTTGGCCCTTTGGGTGAATTGAGCCTTTAAACAGCAGAGTTTTATTTTTTGGCCCTTGGGGTGAGTAGAGCCTTTAACCAGCAGTGTGTTATTTTTTGGCCCTTGGCGTGAGTAGAGCCTTTAACCAGCAGTGTTTTATTTTTTGGCCGTTGGGGTGAGTAGACCCTTGCACCAGCAGTGTTTTACTTTTTGGCCCTTAGGGTGAGTAGAGCATTTAACCAGAAGTGTTTTATTTTTTTGGCCCTTGGGGTGAGTAGAGCATTTAACCAGAAGTGATTTATTTTTTGGCCCTTGGGGTGAGTAGAGCTTTGCATCAGCAGTGTTTTATTTTTGGGCTGTTGGGATGAGTAGAGCCTTTAACCAGCAGTGTTTTATTTATTGGCCCTTGGGGTGAGTAGAGCCTTTAACCAGCAGTGTTTTATTTTTTAGCCCTTGGGGTGAGTAGAGCATGCACCAGAAGTGTTTTATTTTTTGGCCCTTGGGGTGAGTAGAGCCTTGCACCAGCAGTGTTTTATTTTTTTGGCCCTTGGGGTGAGTAGACCCTTGCACCAGCAGTGTTTTACTTTTGGCCCTTAGGGTGAGTAGAGCCTTTAACCAGCAGTGTTTTATTTTTTGGCCCTTGGGGGTGAGTAGAGTATTTAACCAGAAGTGATTCATTTTTTGGCCCTTGGGGTCAGTAGAGCCTTTAAAAAGCAGTGTTTTATTTTTTGGCCCTTGGGGTGAGTAGAGTATCTAACAGCATAGTTTTTGCCACTTTGGATAAACTGAGCCTCTAACCAGCATGATTTTTGGCCTTTTAATTTAGTTCAGCCTTGCTCCAGCAGAGATTTTTGACCTTTAGATGAACTGAGCCTCTAACCAGCAGGGTTTTTGGCCTTTTAATTTAGTTAAGCTTTGCTCCAGCAGAGATTTTTGCCTTTTGGTTGAACTGAGCCTCTAACCAGCATAGTTTTTGGCCCTTGGAGTGAACTGAGCCTTTAACCAGCAGTGTTTTTGGCCCTTTGGGTGAGTTAGCCTTTAACCAGCAGTGTGTTTGGCCCTTGGAGTGAACTGAGCCTTTAAACAGCATTGTTTTTGGCCCTTGAGGTGAACTGAGCCTTTAACCAGCAGTGTTTTTGGCCCTTGGGGTGAGTTGAGCCTTTAAACAGCAGAGATTTAGTTTTTTGCCCTAAAACATTAATTTTCAGGCCCTTGGGGGGAGCCCAAAAAATTATTTTTCAGGCCCTTGGCCGATCCCTAAAACATTAATGTTTTTTTTAACTATTTATGGTGGAGGTGGTGGTGTTGGAGGAGGACGAGGAACTTATGTGCTGGCATAGACACTTGAACTGTGTCTTGTCAGTACTGTGGATGGAACATGCTGGTTGCGGTTCCACAATATCTGCTATCCACCCTGGTATAGGTTCCTGGTGCTCGCTCCTCATCAGATACACACCCTGCATCCTGCTTGATGTTGTGGCACTGCTGTCTGCCCCTCTCCATTATATAATTGGAGTCGAGCTACTGTGGCCTGAATCCCAGCTGGATTTCCTCGTCCTTGCCCCCTTGTGCTACTGACAAGGGGCACTGCTGGCAGCCCCTCTCCAGTACCTGGACTGTGTACTGGATCCCCAGCTGGATTTCCTTGTCCACGTCCTCGCCCCCTTGTGCTACTGACGAGGGGCAATGCTGGCAGCCCCTCTCCAGTAGCTGGACTGTGGACTGGATCTCCAGCTGGATTTCCTTGTCCACGTCCTCGCCCCCTTGTGCTACTGACGAGGGGCAATGCTGGCAGCCCCTCTCCAGTAGCTGGACTGTGGCCTAGATCTCCAGCTGGATTTCCACATCCACGTGTCCACCCTTGTCCCTTGATGCTATTCTCATGCATCATTGGCAGGTTCAGTGTATGTGTACATTGTTCCTGTAGTATAACTCTGAAAAGAGATGTTGTTTTTCACTTTTCCTGTCTAGCACAAGCTAAACTTTCTCTCTCACCCTGCTCACAATGTCTTTCCCTAGCTCTCCAAACCATATCTGAGATGAATATGGCTGACACTATTGTTAGAAATCGGAGGTCACCTGATTTCGCCAGCCAATGAGTTTTTCCTTATTTTTTTTTTTTGATGCCTACATTTTCCTGCTTCCTGTGCCACCTTCCCTACACAGTTATTGGCGCAAAAAAAGCGTCTGGGAAGGTGGGAGGGGATACAAGTTTTTACTGTGTTTACCGTGTGGTATTCGATTGGAATCGAATATGTTGAATACCTCAAAATTTGTTCAAATATCTACTCGATCGAACGATATTCGCTCATCTCTAATAGTGACCATGGCTGCACTAATACCAAGTATAGGGGAATAGCACAAATTCTCTTCTCAGTTGCTCCCCCATATTCCAGTATTATGCAACCAAGGTTACAGCCACAGAAATTGTGTCAGACTGACACACGGCCTGAATAAAAGCTTCACCCTGACTCCACCCATCCGTGACCCTCCAGCAGCAGGGAACCAATCCAAGAAGAACAGGGGTTACAGCTATGAAAAGGGTAACTTCTACCACCTTATACAGTCATCAGAGTCTTTTTTTTATATATATATATATATATATATATATATATATATGTATATATATATATACAACTATCTATAGAGACCATTGTGTAAAAAAAAATCAGGAGATCAATTTACTAAGAATTACGATCTTGTCTGTCAAAAATATTTCATTTTTATATTCTGTTATTAAACCTGAATATTTGTACACTGTGCCTAGTGATGCTTTTAAGCATTTATTTCGAGATTATCAGCTTCTACAGTATATTTATGGTCAATAAACAGAGAGGGTGATGCCGATAAATAGAAAATATTCAAAGTAGATTTAATTAAACATTTTTGATCAACTCAGCAAATCAACACAAAAATATCACAAGAATCTGTTTCTTAAATTTTTATGAAGATGACAAACACTTGTAATGCTCTTTTCTCATACAAGAGACTCAAAGTGCAGGGATCACTTGACTTGGGTAAGTAGGGGAGATAGTGGTTATCATACAGCCGGGCACACAAGAGATTGAGCACGATTTTGTTTTTGCAGCGCAGATTTAGACGGTTTGGTTTTTGGATGCCATGCCACTTTTGAACAGCCTCTGAATTGCCAGGGAAATCCAGAGGCTGTGACCCCACTTTGGAAACTATACCTCTGAAGCATTTTATCTAGGGTTGCAGTGAGCATCTTTAACATCAAAGTGTTGCATTCATTTATTTTCCAGAAATCAATGGGAAGCTGATGGTGAAAATAGAAAGTGTTAATTTTATGAGAAATAAATAATTTCAGTTCACAAAATGTTGTTCCCACCAAGTGTCAAGTGAACACTCCAAAAGCTGATATGTATGAGATAACCATTTAACAGTTTTTTGAATGTGTGTCTCTGCTGACACAAGCTTGGAACAACATATTGGGGAACTGAAATGTATCACTAAAGGGTTCAAAATGCTTGCTATGCCCTTTATTAAATCCCTTAAGGTGTGTAGTTTCCAAAATGGAGTCATGTGTCTGAGAATTCCATTTTACTGGCAATTCAGGGGCTCTGGTAAGGTTGCATGACATCCAAAAAAAAAATAGTTCTCCAAAATCCCAATATTGCTCCTTCTCTTCTAACCCCTGCTCTGTGCCAACATCACTGTTTACATACACAGCATAACCCACAAAATATAACCTCCTTAATGGTTTAGGAGTGTCTTTGAGGACACAAAATGGGCATGACATACTAGGCATTAAATCGCATATTTCTTTAAAAATGTTAGTTATCACTTTCCATGGAAATTTTTGGGAAGCACTCTTGTGTTCAAAATGTAAATACACCTTGAGAAATTAATTGACGGGTGTAATTTCTAAAACGGGGTAAAGCAGCAGTTTTCATTCACAAATAGGTGTGAGTGGACAAATATCTGTGTAAAGAGAGAGAATAGCATTCCACCATCTTGTCTATGTATATTCCATATTGCTCTCACAAATGTCCTGTCCTCTCTCACGCAGCTAGTATGAGAGACTTACAATTGAGCTTTCTTATCATATTTAGGGAAAAGGTTAGAATGTTTCTGAGTTTCTCATAATATCACTTAGTTTCTCATGTCCCGTAACGAGACAAAGAATGTCCATCAGATATGAGAATAGTCTAAACCAGTTGTACAGTAAGTATCAAGGACATACCGTCCATCATAGAGCACTGTACTAGCATGATTAGAACTAAAATGGATGACACAGATAACCATGTGTTAACACATGTATTGCTTATGCACGTATTTATCATTTGTAAACGCCCATTTTGTACTCTGACCATTTTGTACTCTGACAATATGATAATTCATATTTCTATGTGATGTAGTTTGTTATGCCTAAATTAGCATACAGCCATTAATTCCTCTATAAAAGCTAAGTAACATGTAATAAACTTTAGAGCACTTAGATATACATCTGGCTATGTGTCGCTTTGTGTTCTCCCCGTACGGGCAACCATTTTGTTTTAATTTGGAACCGACAGCATGTGCTCCTAGGGGTGTTTCCCCCAACATAGGGTATTTCTGCACTTCAGAGAAATTGCAAATGAAATTTTGGGGTACTTTCTCCTTTAACTCATTGTGAAAAATGGAGGTAAATTGCAGTTTTATTTAGAAAATGGAGGTAAATTTCAGTTTTATTGGGAAAAACTAAATTTTCAATTTCACATCCCTAATTTAAAATCTGTGCAACAGCTATGAGATAAAAATATTCATTATACCCCTTGATAAATTCCTTGATGGGTGTAGTTTCAAAAATGCGTAATTTTTGTGTTTTTTTATGGTACTGAAACTTTAGTGGATCTGCAAAGAAGACATGACTGAAATGTATTCCAGAAAATTCTGTTCTTCAAAAACCCAGTGCCGCTTCTTCCCTTTGAGACACTGTAATGTGACCAAACAGCAATTTTGTGGGATGTGGGATGTTTCTGCATTCAGGAAAAATAGTGTAATAAATTGTGTTATACATTTTCAAGGAGATTTGGAAAATCGCGGTTAGATTTGTAAACCTTCTAACATCCAAAATAAATTGAAAGACAATTAAACAATGATGCCAACATAAAGCAGAGAGATTGTAAATAATATTTATTCAAGGATTTGGGTTGCATAACTATCTTAAAAGCAGAACATTTCCAATTTTGAAAATTGCTAACACTTCCAAATGTCCAGCAAATTTCTTATTTTATTATAAATAAATAAAAAAAAAATATTAATCAAAGAATCATGTTTTGTTTCCCTTTTTATAAAAGAAATTAAAATAAATACTTAAAAAAAAGATTAATTAAATCCACTTAATTAAATGTTCTTAAACAGTAAAAGAAAATCTGTGAGGACATTAAGCACACTGTGGAAATAGTGCACCCACCAAAAAGTAATTTTGTCTTGACTCTACAGTTAATTTACCTCACACAAATAACTTAGTGTTTTAAGTTAGATTTTTCACTAATAACTAAAAAATATTTTACTATTAGAAATGTATCAACTAAAACAAAGACTCATTTGTAGAACTACAAAGTGACAGAACAATATAATTCATAGTGTGCTGTTTTCCTCACTTCACCTTTACTGAATGTGTAACTGTTTCTAAGTGCTTTTGTGTTTTTAATTGTTAATCGATGCTGCTCCACATCACAGATTAGCTATTTAGACATTGAAAAAAATATAAAACTTAACTAATGGCCGTTTTAATGGAAATAATGTAAATGCAGTAAAGAGCGTGCCACTTAAAGATTAAAACACTGTTCATTTGCATGTCTGACAAACATTAACTATGCAATAAAGAGAATGCTGATTCTTCCTTCTCAAGTTTAATATTTGAAAAGTAGATCCTGTGGAATCATCAGAAATGTGTCAGAAAACTCTTTTATTTATTTTTTTTTCAACTTAGAGCCCAAGTTATCACAAAAGAAACTGGTACAAGAAATAAACACTTCACAAGTCATACCAGAACCAATAATATCTTACAAGAGAGACCAAACTAGGAGTATAAATCAGGAAAGTGAACACCCAAGCCAAGACTCAGTCTATGAGGTAATGGCAGAGCCAGAATCAGAAAACAGAAGATTTCAAAAAACAAGGCAAAGGTCAATTTAGAACAATAAGAATATAACAGCCACATTAGTTACAACTAGAGATGAGCGAACACTAAAATGTTCGAGGTTCGAAATTCGATTCGAACAGCCGGTCACTGTTCGAGTGTTCGAATGGGTTTCGAACCCCATTATAGTCTATGGGGAACATAAACTCGTTAAGGGGGAAACCCAAATTTGTGTCTGGAGGGTCACCAAGTCCACTATGACAACCAAGGAAATGATACCAACACCCTGGAATGACACTGGGACAGCAGGGGAAGCATGTCTGGGGGCATAAAAGTCACTTTATTTCATGGAAATCCCTGTCAGTTTGCGATTTTCGCAAGCTAACTTTTCCCCATAGAAATGCATTGGCCAGTGCTGATTGGCCAGAGTACGGAACTCGACCAATCAGCGCTGGCTCTGCTGGAGGAGGCGGAGTCTAAGATCGCTCCACACCAGTCTCCATTCAGGTCCGACCTTAGACTCCGCCTCCTCCGGCAGAGCCAGCGCTGATTGGCCGAAGGCTGGCCAATGCATTCCTATGCGAATGCAGAGACTTAGCAGTGCTGAGTCAGTTTTGCTCAACTACACATCTGATGCACACTCGGCACTGCTACATCAGATGTAGCAATCTGATGTAGCAGAGCCGAGGGTGCACTAGAACCCCTGTGCAAACTCAGTTCACGCTAATAGAATGCATTGGCCAGCGCTGATTGGCCAATGCATTCTATTAGCCCGATGAAGTAGAGCTGAATGTGTGTGTTAAGCACACACATTCAGCACTGCTTCATGACGCCAATACAATGCATTAGCCAGTGCTGATTGGCCAGAGTACGGAATTCGGCCAATCAGCGCTGGCTCTGCTGGAGGAGGCGGAGTCTAAGGTCGGACCTGAATGGAAACTGGTGTGGAGCGATCTTAGACTCCGCCTCCTCCAGCAGAGCCAGCGCTGATTGGCCGAATTCCGTACTCTGGCCAATCAGCGCTGGCCAATGCATTCTATTAGCCCGATGAAGTAGAGCTGAATGTGTGTGCTAAGCACACACATTCAGCACTGCTTCATCACACCAATACAATGCATTAGCCAGTGCTGATTGGCCAGAGTACGGAATTCGGCCAATCAGCGCTGGCTCTGCTGGAGGAGGCGGAGTCTAAGGTCGGACCTGAATGGAGACTGGTGTGGAGCGATCTTAGACTCCGCCTCCTCCAGCAGAGCCAGCGCTGATTGGCCGAATTCCGTACTCTGGCCAATCAGCGCTGGCCAATGCATTCTATTAGCCCGATGAAGTAGAGCTGAATGTGTGTGCTTAGCACACACATTCAGCTCTACTTCATCGGGCTAATAGAATGCATTGGCCAATCAGCGCTGGCCAATGCATTCTATTAGCTTGATGAAGCAGAGTGTGCACAAGGGTTCAAGCGCACCCTCGGCTCTGATGTAGCAGAGCCGAGGGTGCACAAGGGTTCAAGTGCACCCTCGGCTCTCCTACATCAGAGCCGAGGGTGCGCTTGAACCCTTGTGCAGCCTCAGCTCTGCTACATCAGAGCCGAGGGTGCGCTTGAACCCTTGTGCACACTCTGCTTCATCAAGCTAATAGAATGCATTGGCCAGCACTGATTGGCCAGAGTACGGAATTCGGCCAATCAGCGCTGGCCAATGCATCCCTATGGGAAAAAGTTTATCTCACAAAAATCACAATTACACACCCGATAGAGCCCCAAAAAGTTATTTTTAATAACATTCCCCCCTAAATAAAGGTTATCCCTAGCTATCCCTGCCTGTACAGCTATCCCTGTCTCATAGTCACAAAGTTCACATTCTCATATGACCCGGATTTGAAATCCACTATTCGTCTAAAATGGAGGTCACCTGATTTCGGCAGCCAATGACTTTTTCCAATTTTTTTCAATGCCCCCAGTGTCGTAGTTCCTGTCCCACCTCCCCTACGCTGTTATTGGTGCAAAAAAGGCGCCAGGGAAGGTGGGAGGGGAATCGAATTTTGGCGCACTTTACCACGCGGTGTTCGATTCGATTCGAACATGGCGAACACCCTGATATCCGATCGAACATGTGTTCGATAGAACACTGTTCGCTCATCTCTAGTTACAACCAAATAGCAGGCACCTGGCTGAGGATTAAGAGTGTTTAAATAGACCTCCTCAGTTACTAATTGGAATCCTGAGGGTCCATTAACATGGAGTTTTTTGGCACTGATTTCGACGCAGAAGCCACGTGGAAAAAAAGCCTCCCATTGACTTCAATGGGTAAAATGGACCCGAAGAAAACACTGAACATTGCAGAAACTTCCCAGATTGGCACGGTAACTTTAAATCAACAGTAGTTAATCTGAGGTTCCAGACATGCAAACTTTTGTTTGTGCTGCATTTCTGCTGAGGGTTTTTGCAGCAGGTTTTTTATTGCTTTGCCACAATGTGTGGCCTAAACTTTAGTGTTTGGCCAGAATTTTTTTTTTTTAACCAAAAACGCAGTTCCCAATTGGTTTTTGTATTGTGGAATACTGTACCTAATGATGGAAAACATTTTCACATGGACAGGAGGGCTAAGGGCAGTAGAGGTCACATGTGCTTGATGAAACTTCATCACCGGAGAAAGGATATAAAAAAGGGCAGGGGAAACAGCATTGGCATTCCTAGGGATGAAATGACCCACCAAACTACCAGCTCCAGCAGTTTTTGGTCACCTTGCTTCCAAAAAATAGACTAAAATTGCTCAAAAAAGTTTTGTTTACAGATTTGTTAAAGTTGAACATAACACTGATAACATGCACAATAAAACCTATTGAAATCTATTTAATAGAGATGAGCGAACAGTGTTCTATCGAACACATGTTCGATCGGATATCAGGCTGTTCGATGTGTTCGATTCGAATCGAACATCACGTGGCAAACTCCAAAAAAATTTGATTCCCCTCCCACCTTCCCTGGCGCTTTTTTTGCACCAATAACAGCGCAGGGGAGGTGGGACAGGAACTACGACACCGGAGGCATCGAAAAAAATCGGAAAAAGTCATTGGCTGCCGAAATCAGGTGACCTCCATTTTAGACGAATAGTGGATTTCAAATCCGGGTCATATGAGAATGTGAACTTTGTGACTAAGAGACAGGGATAGCTGTACAGGCAGGGATAGCTAGGGATAACCTTTATTTAGGTAGGAATGTTATTAAAAATAACTTTTTGGGGCTCTATCGGGTGTGTAATTGTGATTTTTGTGACATAAACTTTTTCCAATAGGAATGCATTGGACAGCGCTGATTGGCCAGAGTACGGAACTCGACCAATCAGCGCTGGCTCTGCTGGAGGAGGCGGAGTCTAAGATTGCTCCACACCAGTCTCCATTCAGGTCCGACCTTAGACTCCGCCTCCTCCGGCAGAGCCAGCGCTGATTGGCCGAAGGCTGGCCAATGCATTCCTATGCGAATGCAGAGACTTAGCAGTGCTGAGCCAGTTCTGCTCAACTACACATCTGATGCACACTCAGCTCTGCTACATCTGATGCACACTCGGCTCTGCTACATCAGATGATGTACATCTGATGTAGCAGAGCTGAGGGTGCACTAGAACCCCTGTGCAAAATCAGCTCACGCTAATAGAATGCATTGGCCAGCGCTGATTGGCCAATGCATTCTATTAGCCTGATGAAGTAGAGCTGAATGTGTGTGCTAAGCACACACATTCAGCTCTACTTCATCGGGCTAATAGAATGCATTGGCCAGAGTACGGAACTCGACCAATCAGCGCTGGCTCTGCTGGAGGAGGCGGAGTCTAAGATCGCTCCACACCAGTCTCCATTCAGGTCCGACCTTAGACTCCGCCTCCTCCGGCAGAGCCAGCGCTGATTGGCCGAAGGCTGGCCAATGCATTCCTATGCGAATGCAGAGACTTAGCAGTGCTGAGCCAGTTCTGCTCAACTACACATCTGATGCACACTCGGCTCTGCTACATCAGATGATGTACATCTGATGTAGCAGAGCCGAGGGTGCACTAGAACCCCTGTGCAAACTCAGCTCACGCTAATAGAATGCATTGGCCAGCACTGATTGGCCAATGCATTCTATTAGCCCGATGAAGTAGAGCTGAATGTGTGTGCTAAGCACACACATTCAGCTCTACTTCATCGGGCTAATAGAATGCATTGGCCAGCGCTGATTGGCCAGAGTACGGAATTCGACCAATCAGCGCTGGCTCTGCTGGAGGAGGCGGAGTCTAAGATCGCTCCACACCAGTCTCCATTCAGGTCCGACCTTAGACTTCACCTCCTCCGGCAGAGCCAGCTTAGCACACACATTAGCACACTTATTCAGCTTAGCTTAGCACACACATTCAGCTCTACTTCATCGGGCTAATAGAATGCATTGGCCAATCAGCGCTGGCCAATGCATTCTATTAGCGTGAGCTGAGTTTGCACAGGGGTTCTAGTGCACCCTCGGCTCTGCTACATCAGATGTACATCATCTGATGTAGCAGAGCCGAGTGTGCATCAGATGTAGCAGAGCTGAGTGTGTATCAGATGTGTAGTTGAGCAGAACTGGCTCAGCACTGCTAAGTCTCTGCATTCGTATAGGAATGCATTGGCCAGCCTTCGGCCAATCAGCGCTGGCTCTGCCGGAGGAGGCGGAGTCTAAGGTCGGACCTGAATGGAGACTGGTGTGGAGCGATCTTAGACTCCGCCTCCTCCAGCAGAGCCAGCGCTGATTGGTAGAGTTCCGTACTCTGGCCAATCAGCGCTGGCCAATGCATTCTATTAGCCCGATGAAGTAGAGCTGAATGTGTGTGCTTAGCACACACATTCAGCTCTACTTCATCGGGCTAATAGAATGCATTGGCCAATCAGCGCTGGCCAATGCATTCTATTAGTGTGAGCTGAGTTTGCACAGGGGTTCTAGTGCACCCTCGGCTCTGCTACATCAGATGTACATCATCTGATGTAGCAGAGCCGAGTGTGCATCAGATGTAGCAGAGCTGAGTGTGCATCAGATGTGTAGTTGAGCAGAACTGGCTCAGCACTGCTAAGTCTCTGCATTCGCATAGGAATGCATTGGCCAGCCTTCGGCCAATCAGCGCTGGCTCTGCCGGAGGAGGCGGAGTCTAAGGTCGGACCTGAATGGAGACTGGTGTGGAGCAATCTTAGATTCTGCCTCCTCCAGCAGAGCCAGCGCTGATTGGTCGAATTCCGTACTCTGGCCAATCAGCACTGGCCAATGCATTTCTATGGGGAAAAGTTAGCTTGCGAAAATCGCAAACTGACAGGGATTTCCATGAAATAAAGTGACTTTTATGCCCCCAGACATGCTTCCCCTGCTGTCCCAGTGTCATTCCAGGGTGTTGGTATCATTTCCTGGGGTGTGATAGTGGACTTGGTGACCCTCCAGACACGGATTTGGGTTTCCCCCTTAACGAGTATATGTTCCCCATAGACTATAATGGGATTCGAAACCCATTCGAACACTCGAACAGTGAGCGGCTGTTCGAATCGAATTTCGAACCTCGAACATTTTAGTGTTCGCTCATCTCTACTATTTAAACATTGACCTAGCACTCAATGAATACAATATCATTCATTATCATTTAGATACAATAACAATGCATGGGAAATTATTATTAACCCTTTTGCAACATGTGCCATAATAGTACAGTGCAGCCACCCTGAGGATTGTGACATCTTCTGTATTATTACAGTGGGAGCATGGACCCAAGACAGCTCATCTCACAGAAAATAAGTCTTCAACCATCTCTTTCAACAGAAAAATAATACCATCATACCACTCAGAATATGGCGATGCAAAAACAAAAACAAATTTTCCTCCTAAATTGGTTTTCAATCTTAAAACCCCTGTCAAAAAGTGATGTGGGGAAACCACAGCAGAAACACATTGTGTTTTTACGTGCAGCATCTATGTACAGTCACCATCGTCTAAAGGTATAATGGACATGCTGCGATTTCCAAATATGTGATGGTTATGGAAATTGCAGCATTTCTACTGCAGGCATTTTAGAAAATACCTGTACCTCTACATTTTCGGTTGTTTTATTGTTGAAGTAGGGTTGAAGTAGAGGCTAACTACTGGATCCATTGCAGACCAGACAGCACCTGATTTTACCCACACCATACTAGCATTTACCCTAGGGTCACAAGTAAGGTATATCCAGAATCAGGAAATGGATCATTAGAACTAATTATGCACTATCCGCTGGACAGCATCTTTTGGGTCTAAATGATCACTTCACCTTTGATATAATTGAGAGATGCAATTTCCAAAATAAGGTCACCTTTTCATACCATTCCCTGCACTGGTACCTTAGGTGCTCTGTAAATCCATCATCATCAATCTTTGAAAGTCTTTTGGCACTCCATGACTTCTGTGCCTAGCCATGTTCTCAAACAGCAGTTTTGATCCACACGTGGGGTATTTACAAACTTAGAGGAAATTGTGCAACAAATTGTGGGTACAAACTTGGGGCTAAATTCACATTTTATTGCAAAACCAAATGTATTTTTTTTTTTTTTCAAGGGCTCAATGTTGTGAGAAACCTGAAAGTTCAAAATGCCCAGTCTACCCCTTTTTAGAAAGTTATTGAAGGATTCAGTTCCAAAATGGGTCACTTTTGGGGATTTGCCATTTTATGGGTACTTTAGGGGTTCTAGAGATAAGACATGACACCGGAAAACTAGTCCAACAATTTTTGCCCTTCAAAAGCAGACAGCACCCTTTCTGTTCTGACCCCTGTGTTCAGAAAAAAAAAATCTGTAATAAATAGTGGAATGCTTTTTCTCCTTCCTCTCCTGATAAATTTTGGGTTAAAGTAGTGCTTTATTGGAAAAAAAAATATTTTTAATTTTCATGTCCCAATGTTAATGACATCTGTGAAGATGCTGTGGAGTCAAGATGATCATTATACCTTTGATAAATTCCTTGAGGTGTGTAGTTTCCAAAATGGGGTTATTTGTTAGGTGTTTCTACTGGTCTGGTTCCTCAGGAGATCCACAATGTGGAGACGCTGCAGGAAAAATTGTGGTGTTGTACAGTGTAGGCAAAGTGGATAGGATTCATGAGAATCCCATCCCCACTTTGCGGAAAAGATCGCAGCGCGGACACGCTGTGATTTACAAAGCCGTTGTGGCTTTGCAAATCGCAGCATGTCAATTATATCTACGGAAACGCCAGTGGCTTTCCCATAGATATAATCAGGGGCGTAACTACCGTGGTAGCAGCAGTAGCAGCTGCCACAGGGCCCGGGCCATTAGGGGGCCCGGTGACAGCCGCTACCGCTGCGTTTTTTGTTTTTTTTTTAAAGTCCGTTACGGGCCCCATTCACTTGCCGATCCTGGCTGGGCCGGGATCGGCAAGTGACACCGCGGGGCCCACAGAGGCTATCATTATACTCGGGGGTCTTTGCAGACCCCCGAGTATAATGATCGGCGCACCGGGAGGGGTAAGGTAACATAAAAAACAGTGTTACTTACCTCTCCGCGATCCTGCCAGGCCTCCGTCATTTGTGTCTGACGTCTCTGACGTCACATGACCCAGGCCAGCTTCCCGGGTCATGTGACGTCTGACGTCATTAAAGCTGGACAAGAGCGGACAGGACAGCCGACAGGAACAGGTAAGCAACTGTCTCTGTTCTTTTAATGGTTTTAATCCCCCGGGTCTCCGATTATTATACTCTGGGGTCTTTTCAGACCCCAGAGTATAATAAATGTTTATAGGTGTCCACAGTGGGACATATGGGGACACTATGGGGGATAATACTGTGTGTGCAGGGGCACTATAGGGGTTAATACTGTGTGTACATTGGACACTATAGGGGTTAATAATACTGTGTGCATTGGACACTATAGGGGTTAATAATACTGTGTGCATTGGACACTATAGGGGTTAATACTGTGTGTGCATTGGACACTATAGGGGTTAATACTGTGTGTGCATTGGACACTATAGGGGTTAATACTGTGTGTGCATTGGACACTATAGGGGTTAATACTGTGTGTGCAGGGGACACTATTGGGGATAATACTGTGTGCAGGGCTTACTAAGGGACATAATAGAGTGCGGAGGAGGGGGTCAGTCGAGGTCTTCAGCATCGGTTTGGGGAGGGGGGGCCCCATGTCAAAAGTTCGCCACGGGGCCCCGCCATTCCTAGTTACGCCACTGGATATAATGTTAAGAGAAAGTCTGCAGAGGAAAACTGTGAACTTTCTCTTAAAAGCACTGCGGAAAGAACTGCAAAACGTTCACGATTACGGCCCGTGGGGCTTTAGCCTAAAAATTAGTTTACATCCACATATGTTGTTCAGAAGAAATAATATGTTGCTTTTGTATACTGTTATAATGTGGTTTAACAGCTGTGGTTACTACAGCTGTTACAACAGATATTATTTTGTCTTCTACTCGTGTAACTGTATCCCTTGGTTTATGTTATATGGTGAAAATGTTAATAAAAATAATTATAAAAAAAAAAAAAATTGTTACATGCAATTTCTACTTTAACCCCTTGTGAATGTGTACATTTTCTTTTCAATGATTTTTATTAATTTTCATAATAACAGACAAAACAAGGGTAACATAGGTTACAAAAAAGGGAGCATGCAAATAAGACCGCATATGGAGAAATTATACTATAGAAGTATAATATTAGTTAATTTACGAGGAAGAACAATTAAAGTCCATCAATCATCAAGTGGAGGTGTTTTGCGGTCGTTGAAAGAATATGGGAACCTGCAGAGAGAGGGTTAAGTAGGGAACAAGAAAAAACAAGGTGAATAAGGACGGTCCATACCAGCTGAATGCAAAAGAATATTAATGTTTCACGTTAGTGATATCCGATGCTCACAAATATTGTATAAAGACACTAGATAATGTTGGGTGAAGAATTTACAATGATGCTACGGGTGTCTGCTGTATAAAACAGGCCACAGACACTTCCAGAGTGCACAGAGACTGCTAATTAGCATATGAATAAAAACGGACGTATTCAAAAACTACTGAGGCAATTTATATACAAAAGATACGTGTGGAATAGCCTTTCCAAAGGCTATTCAAATATATGCTTAGCTAAAAATGACTTTTCCCAATGATAGAGCCCCTTTAAGGTGGTTTAAGGTTATGTTGAGAAAGACTAAATTTTAGGACTTTAACTTAAAGGGGCTCTATCAGCAAAATCATGCTGATAGAGCCCCACATATGCGTGCATAGCCTTTAAAAAGGCTATTCAGGCACCGTAAAAGTTAAATTAAACTACCCCCCGTTTTAAAATAATAACTTAAAAAAGAATGTTCTCTACTTACGGAACGTGCACCCTGGGCGGGCCCTGGGCGGGCATTCAGGGTGCGCCGTCTTCTTCTTCCCCGCCTCTTCTTCCTCTGACGTCTTCGGGTCCCGTCCTCCTCCGTCGCTTGCTCGCGGACACTGATAAAAAAAAATATCCCGGGCGCATGCGCAGTAGCACGCGGCTTCTACTACGGCTACTGCGCATGCGCCCGGGATATTTTTTTTTATCAGTGTCCGCGAGCAAGCGCCGGAGGAGGACGGGACCCGAAGACGTCAGAGGAAGAAGAGGCGGGGAAGAAGAAGACGGCGCACCCTGAATGCCCGCCCAGGGTGCACGTTCCGTAAGTAGAGAAGATTCTTTTCTAAGTTATTATTTTAAAACGGGGGGGTAGTTTAATTTAACTTTTACAGTGCCTGAATAGCCTTTTTAAAGGCTATGCACGCATATGTGGGGCTCTAGCAGCATGATTTTGCTGATAGAGCCCCTTTAAAAGCTGTGTTACATGGTTCTTTGCTAACAGCAATTGAACGTAAATATGAAATAACCATTTATGTTATCTAAACAAACTGTACAAAAGCAATAGAGTTATTAATAGGACATAGTTTCATATGACAATGGAGCTTACTTGACAATGGAGTCTCAAAGCTTTTACACTCTCTATGTTCCAACTGCAACCATATCTATACATCACTTATTATGTTTAAAACAGGGTCTTTTTATACTTTTTATACACAGTAATGTAATATATATATATATATATATATATATATATATATATATATATATATATATACACAAAAACTGTATACTGCATTTTACACAGCTTTTGTAAAGTAAAGGCATAAACAATCCAAACAAATACAGGTAACATTGTTACGCTATTGCAATAACTTTAATATTTTTTACCTATCCTTAGATAGATCCATGACACAATATCATATTGGGTCTAAGACCTCTACCACAGAGTTGTTTGCGAAATTGGTCAGACGTGCAATGGTTTTGTGAGTCAGTTCCATTGATCTGATAATAATGACCTTTTCTAAAGTTATATTATATCAATAATAAAATCCAGGAAAACTCAATTACATTATTTTTATACTGTGAAAAACTATTTATTTATTTATTTATACTATACCATACTTTTCTATTTCTTCATGAAAAACAGATAGCAAGTTCCATAGGATGCTCCGATTTAGCTACGTTTTTTTTTTTTTTTTAGCTTCCTTTATGTTTTCCATTGGTTTGATCATGGAAATACATACCTCATACATACAAGCCTCTCTGCTCAGAGAAATCGCTTTACTGTTCATACCAAGTGCAGTGGTGAGTGTAGGTACTGCAGCGCTGTCCCACTGAAACCTGTACTGTCTTGGTACTGGTGATCTTTGGTGTTGAATCCCTGCACATCTAACATTGATGGATTAGTACAAACTACATTAGATAAAAAAAAATAACAAACAAAAAAAAAATCAAAACAGGGTATAATTCTTTCATCATGAAGTGGTTAAACTGTAAACAGTTTATAGTGTGTAGACTATCAAATTATTTTAGTTCATAAAGGTCACATAAATAGAACTGTTATAAAAAAAGGCCATTTTACAAAAGCTAAAATTATAATATCAGATGATGAATAATTTTGCCTTTTTATGCATCCTATTGAGATGAGAATAATACTGTGGTTTAAATTAGACAAACAATAACAACAGGGCTGCTTAAAAATCTGTTATTTCTATGCATACAAGAAAATTAAGACCTCAGTGTTATGGAAATATTATATAGCATAGCACTGCATGATGGAATTTCAAGCATTGATACAAAAATGGTATTGAGATTTACTGTATCCTGAATAAATGAAACAGGTGAATGTGTTGTTTTTATTTTTTCCATTTAAATACCCTAATATTTTGCTACAGAATGTAATTATGTTGCCGTTCTTATTGATGATATGAGCTTATTAACTTGTAATAGACTGGGTAAAGCTGCAGTCCACTTATTTCTTTTGTTTCCTTTTTAATTGGTTAATTTGCTGACCTGGCCACTTCTTTCTGTAACCCAGCCGCAGAATGGGTCTCTAACTGGTCGTCTGATTGGTAGACTAACCTGCCTATTCTATGTGTCATATTATTATATATTTAGCTCCACCTCTCTGTCAAACATATGACATAAGAGCTTCAGAATGCCAAATGGCAAAGAAGAGTAGCACAGTGTGAAAGCCCTGAAACATAAGTCTTGAGGTGCTATTGCTACTAAAAACTATGACAGATCACTTTAATACATCTAGAGTTATTTTATTTATCCATCTGTTGCAGTGTTTCCTATTCACCTGGAATTTTTCTGGAGTCTATGAATTGTGACTATCTTAACTATCATTTATATATACAGTCATAGCCATAAGTGTTGGTACCCCTGAATTTTTCCATTATTAAAATTATTGCAATTACAATATGTTTTATTATACACATGTCTATGTCTTTTGTGTGTTGGAACAACACAAAATCAGTGGAAAAAAATCCAAAAATTAATATAATTTCAAGCAAATCTCAAAAAAAGGGTCAGATGAAATTATTGGCACCCTCAACTTAATATTTGGTTGTACACACTTTGAATAAAAATAACTGAAATCAATCACTTTGTATAATCATCCACAAGCTTCTCATCTCTCAACTGGACCACTCTTCTTTTGCAAACTGTTCTAGACTTTTCATATCTCTCAAATTTGAAGGATGCCTTCTGCCAACAGATTCTCTCTAGATTCATTGCTGGCCACTTCAGAAGTCTCCAGCGCTTTATATCCATCAATTTCTGGATGTTTTTGAAAGTATGTTTGGGGTTATTGTCCTGCTGGAAATCCCATGACCTAGGACACAAATTTAGCTTTCTGACATTGGGCTCTACGATGTGACCCAAAATCCTTTGGTAATCTTCAGATCTAATGATGCCTTGCACACAAAGTACCCAATTCCAGCATCTTTGATTCCACCATATTTGTCTATTGGTACTGTGTTCTTTTCCTTCCAGCCCTAATTCCATTTTTGGTAAATAGAAGAATGATGCACTTTATCAAAAATCTCTATCATGGTCTCTTATGTTCACAAGATAGTTTCCTAGAAGGATTTTACCTTACTCACATACATTTTGGCATGTTTCCATTTAGATTTTTTTTATGTTCTGTGAGATGAAAAATACCCACCTGATAGAGACAACATTAAAATGTAGCTTATTAATGTCAATTAAAATATTCAAATCATTCACCTAACAATGATCATAGTGGGGGTTTATCATGCTACCTAAAAAAATAGTTATTTCAGGGTGTCCTCTCATGTGCAGGAGTGTGTCACATGTACCAATTTTCCCCCTGCTACATATAATCGAGGGCTAATTATGACTGACAGTGTGCAGATGGGGGCTCCTGGAAGTGGAACTCATCCAAACCCTCCAATCTACAACACACTGTGTCCGCTTTATTTTAACTGGTCTCATCAGCATCATACATGATACAGACATACAGCATCATACAATACTGCATGTGCAACATATTACACACGTACCTCGTATATAGAAACATTGATGTGTTTCTCCATCTAGGAAGAGTTCAAACCTGGTTCATCAGAGGTATATAATGTCTATGAGTAAAAGCATCCAGTATCTTCAGAGATTCTTCATAGAATCTAGAATGACATAAATCTGAATAGGTCTACTAGCCAGTGAACCACTGTCCCTTGTTTGTGAACGTCTCACTTGTATTCACCAATATACTATACTATATGCATTGTAGAGAGAGTAAATTTGTTATGGAGATTTGTGTCAAGTCTAGCACCTAGATATACTTGGCATGCTATATCTGGTCATTCCTGTAGCAGCACACATAGTTACGTTATGTCCCTTAAACAGGCTTGATTTGCAAGAACTAAGGAGTGCTGTAGAACCAGCATATGTTACTTCTCCAGGTCTTGCATCAAGACTTGTACCTGTAGTAATCCTTCTTCAACCGGATAGTAGTCTCTGTTACAATGCACATGCAGTTTTATTGTGCCTTTTCAAAGAGCTAAATTAACCGCAAACCTGGAGCATTGCTAAACCATCATTTCTTGTTTTTTCCAAATCCCACTATAACTTGCTTGTTGTTTTTTTGTAGGTCTCATTCTGTTTTTGTTAAATAGCAGAATGATGTGCTTTACCAAAAAGCTCTATCTTGGTCTCATATGTCCACAGGGTGTTTTCCCAAAGAAGTTTGGCTTACTGTTACGGTTCTGTATATATATATATATATATATATATATATACATATATATATATATATATATATATATATATATATTAGAGGGAGGACCCGGCTTCGCACGGGTATATTACATTTTATGTTTGTGTAGTGGCCCCATAAGAATTGTCCAGTTTTGCCCTGGTGTATTTTGTATGTGCTTTGTGTGTATGTCCATAAGCGTCATGTGATTATGTGTATCTCATTTTGGATATCATTAAAAAACCTGTGATCAGTTGTTATGGATACCTGGAGTAAAACTGTATCTAATCCTTCCCCGTGCAGTACTGTGTTTAGACGCAAGTATCTAATCCTTGTTGGTGTGGTACTGTGTGCAGATGTGTGTATCTAATCCTCCCCCGTGTAGCATTGTGTGAAGAGGCACGTATCTAATCCTCCGGTAAATAAAACTGTGTGCAGATGTGCATATCTAATCTTACGGCATGTGGTACTATGTGCAGACGCGTGTATCTAATCCTCTGGCGTGTGGTACTGTGTGCAGACAGGTGTATCTAATCCCTGGCATGAGGTACTGTGTGCAGATGTGCGTATCTAATCCTCCCTGTGTGGTACTGTGTGCTGAGACGCGTATCTAATTATCTGGCATGTGCTACTGTGTGCAGATGCATGTACCTAATCCTCCAAAGTGTGATACTGTGTTCAGATGCATGTATCTAATCCTCCCCTGTTTGGTATTGTGTGAAGAGGCGCGTATCTAATCCTTCGGCGTGTGGAACTGTGTGTAGACGCGCATATAATCCTACAGCATGTGGTACTGTGTGCAGACGCGTGTATCTAATCCTATGGCGTGTACAACTGTGTGCAGACACACGTATCTAATCCTCTGGAGTGTGGAACTGTATGTAGATGCGTGTATCTAATCATACGGCTTGTGGTACTCTGTGCAGACGTGTATATCTAATCCTATGGCGTGTACAACTGTGTGAAGACACGTGTATCTAATCCTCCCCTGTGTGGTATTGTGTGTAGAGGCGCGTATCTAATCCTTCGGCGTGTGGAACTGTGTGTAGACGCGCGTATCCAATCCCCCGGCATGTGGTACTGTGTGCAGACGCACGTATCTAATCCTATGGCATGTGGTACTGTGTGTAGACGCGCGTATCTAATCCTCCCCCGTGTGATACTGTGTTCTGAGACGCGTATCTAATTCTCCGGCTTGTGGTGCTGTGTGCAGAGGCATGCATCTAATCCTCCAAAATGTGGTACTATGTGCACACACACGTATCTAATCCTCCCCTGTGTGGTATTGTGTGAAGAGGCGCGTATCTAATCCTTTGGTGTGTGTAACTATGTGTAGACGCGCGTATCTAATCCTACTGCATGTGGTACTGTGTGCAGACGCGTGTATCTAATCCTATGGCATGTGGTACTGTGTGCAGATGTGTGTATCTAATCCTCTGGAGTGTGGAACTGTGTGTAGATACGCATATCTAATCCTACGGCAAGTTGTACTGTGTGCAGACACGCGTATCTAATCCTATGGCATGTGGTACTGTGTGCAGATGTGTGTATCTAATCCTATGGCGTGTACAACTGTGTGAAGACACGTGTATCTAATCCTCCCCTGTGTGGTATTATGTGAAGAGGCGCATATCTAATCCTATGGCGTGTGGAACTGTGTGTAGACGTGCGTATCCACTCCCCCGGCATGTGGTACTGTGTGCAGACGTGCGTATCTAATCCTATGGCATGTGGTACTGTGTGTAGACGCGCATATCTAATCCTCCCCCGTGTGGTACTGTGTGCAGATGCGCGTATCTAATCCTCCCCCGTATGATACTGTGTGCGGAAACGCGTATCTAATTCTCTGGCTTGTGGTACTGTGTGCAGAGGCATGTATCTAATCCTCCAAAGTGTGGTACTGTGTGCACACACACGTATCTAATCCTCCCCTGTGTGGTATTGTGTGAAGAGGCGCATATCTAATCCTACGCCATGTGGAACTGTGTGTAGACGCGCGTATCCAATCCCCCGGCATGTGGTACTGTGTGCAGACGCGCATATCTAATCCTATGCCATGTGATACTGTGTGTAGACGCGCATATCTAATCCTCCCCCATGTGATACTGTGTGCTGAGACGCGTATCTAATTCTCTGGCTTGTGGTACTGTGTGCAGAGGCATGTATCTAATCCTCCAAAGTGTGGTACTGTGTTCACACACACGTATCTAATCCTCCCCTGTGTGGTATTGTGTGAAGAGGCGCGTATCTAATCCTTCGGCGTGTGGAACTATGTGTAGACGCGCGTATCTAATCCTACTGCATGTGGTACTGTGTGCAGACGCGTGTATCTAATCCTATGGCGTGTACAACTGTGTACAGACGCGCGTATCTAATCCTCTGGAGTGTGGAACTGTATGTAGACGCGTGTATCTAATCCTACGGCATGTGGTACTCTGTGCAGACGTGTGTATCTAATCCTATGGCGTGTAAAAATGTGTGCAGATGCGCGTATCTAATCCTCTGGAGTGTGGAACCGTGTGTAGATATGCGTATCTAATCCTACCGCAAGTGGTACTGTGTGCAGACACGCGTATCTAATCCTATGGCATGTGGTACTGTGCGCAGACGTGTGTTTCTAATCCTATGGCGTGTACAACTGTGTCAAGACACGTGTATCTAATCCTCCCCTGTGTGGTATTATGTGAAGAGGCGCATATCTAATCCTATGGCATTTGGAACTGTGTGTAGACGTGCGTATCTAATCCTCCCCATGTGGTACTGTGTGCAGATGTGCGTATCTAATCCTCCCCCAATTGATACTGTGTGCAGAAACGCGTATCTAATTCTCTGGCTTGTGGTACTGTGTGCAGAGGCATGTATCTAATCCTCCAAAGTGTGGTACTGTGTGCACACACACGTATCTAATCCTCCCTTGTGTGGTATTGTGTGAAAAGGCGCGTATCTAATCCTTTGACGTGTGGAACTATGTGTAGACGCGCGTATCTAATCCTCCCCTGTGTAACATTGTGTGAAGAGGCGTGTATCTAATCCTAAGGCGTGTGGAACTGTGTGCAGATGCGCGTATCTAATCCTCTGGAGTGTGGAACTGTATGTAGACCCGTGTATCTAATCCTACGGCATGTGGTACTCTGTGCAGACGTGTGTATCTAACCCTATGGCGTGTGCAACTGTGTGAAGACGTGTGTATCTAATCCTCCCCTGTGTGGTATTGTGTGAAGAGGCGCATATCTAATCCTACGGCGTGCGGAACTGTGTGTAGACGCGCGTATCCAATCCCCCGGCATGTGGTACTGTGTGCAGACGCTCGTATCTAATCCTATGGCATGTGATACTGTGTGTAGACGCGCATATCTAATCCTCCCCCGTGTGATACTGTGTGCTGAGACGCGTATCTAATTCTCTGGCTTGTGGTACTGTGTGCAGAGGCATGTATCTAATCCTCCAAAGTGTGGTACTGTGTTCACACACACGTATCTAATCCTCCCCTGTGTCGTATTGTGTGAAGAGGCGCGTATCTAATCCTTCGGCATGTGGAACTATGTGTAGACGCGCGTATCTAATCCTACTGCATGTGGTACTGTGTGCAGACGCGTGTATCTAATCCTATGGCGTGTACAACTGTGTGCAGATGCGCGTATCTAATCTTCTGGAGTGTGGAACTGTGTGTAGATGCGCGCATCTAATCCTACAGCAAGTGGTACTGTGTGCAGACACGCGTATCTAATCCTATGGCATTTGGTACTGTGTGCAGACGCGTGTATCTAATCCTATGGCGTGTACAACTGTGTGAAGACACGTGTATCTAATCCTCCCCTGTGTGGTATTGTGTGAAGAGGCGCATATCTAATCCTATGGCATGTGGAACTGTGTGTAGACGCGCGTATCCAATCCCCCGGTATGTGGTACTGTGTGCAGACGCGCATATCTAATCCTATGGCATGTGGTACTGTGTGTAGACGCACGTATCTAATCCTCCCTTGTGTGGTACTGTGTGCAGACGTGCGTATCTAATCCTCCCCCGTGTGATACTGTGTGCGGAGACGCGTATCTAATTCTCTGGCTTGTGGTACTGTGTGCAGAGGCATGTATCTAATCCTCCAAAGTGTGGTACTGTGTGCACACACACGTATCTAATCCTCCCTTGTGTGGTATTGTGTGAAGAGACGCGTATCTAATCCTTCGGCATGTGGAACTATGCGTAGACGCGCGTATCTAATCCTACTGCATGTGGTACTGTGTGCAGACACGTGTATCTAATCCTATGGCGTGTACAACTGTGTGCAGATGCGCGTATCTAATCCTCTGGAGTGTGGAACTATGTGTAGACGTGTGTATCTAATCCTATGGCATGTGATACTCTGTGCAGACGTGTGTATCTAATTCTATGGCGTGTACAAATGTGTGCAGACACGTGTATCTAATCCTCTGGAGTGTGGAACTGTGTGTAGACGCCTGTATCTAATCCTTCGGCATGTGGACCCATGTGCAGATGCACGTATCAAATCCTTCAGTGTGTGGAACTGTGTGCAGAAGTGCGTATTTAATCCTCTGGTTTGTGGGACTGTGTGCAGACGTGTGTATCTAATCCTCTGGCGTGTGATACTGTGTGCTGATCTGTGTATCTAATCCTCTGATGCGTGTATCTCAGTTTGGATATCAGTGTTGTATTGTGCATGTGGAGTGACCGTGTGTATTGCAGTTGGAATATGAGTGAAAGTCTTGCAGGTTTGCATTGGCTAAGGGGGCGGGGGCACTGTGTTTGGAATGCTGTATCTCAGCAACGGTACATCCGAGCGAGTTGGAGTCTTGTCTTAAACCTTCCCGGATATCTGAAGTATCTCTGTACCAAATTTGGTGAAGATCGGTCCAGTCGTTTGGTTCGCATTAGAGAACAGACAGACAGACAGACAGGCAAGAATTCATTTTTATAAGATAGAGAGATTTATATATATACTAGAGGGAGGACCCGGCTTCGCACGGGTATATTACATTTTATGTTTGTGTAGTGAACTTTTCACAGCTCCAAAACCTTATGGAATATTCCTATTTATATAAATAGATTCACTGAAGAGGTTGATCAGACCTCAAAATAGGATAAAAGGATAAAATATAACTTTTATTGAACTATACCGATAAAAACATAGCCCAACTTACTCACACCCATGAAAAAGAGTTCTTGACTCAAACAGGGAAGGGTAGAGGCAAGATATAGTGTCAAAATACCATTACCTACTTCCCTTTGACCAATGTGGCTGTCAGTACACACACTTATTTAACTCATACACTGCTCAGCAAAGCATTCCCCAGCCTTCTGGAGTGCCGGCTAAGTGCCGTGCCAACCAGGGGGGGAAAGAGTCAATTGCTGAAAAGAGTCCTATAGCCAACTTCCTACAGCCTACATAGGCCAAAATAGTGTATATCTTATGACCCAACGCGTTTCGCTAGACTCATCAGGGGTCAATGAAAAAAACATCAACTTTAAGCAGTAAATACTGCTATCATTGCTGACAAAATGAGGGCGGTTGGTGATGTGAGAGTAGCGGCGGTCCTGCTGGCGGTCAGATATCACACGGGGGAGGATTAGATACGTGCCTCTTCACACAATACCACACGGGGAGGATTAGATATGTGCATCTGCACAAAGTACCACACCAACAAGGATTAGATACTTGCATCTAAACACAGTACTACACGGGGAAGGATTAGATACAGCTTTACTCCAGGTATCCATAACAACTGATCACAGGTTTTTCACTGATATCCAAAATGAGATACACATAATCACATGACGCTTATGGACATACACACAAACCACATACAAAATACATCAGTGCAAAACTGGACAATTCTTATGAGGCCACTACACAAACATAGATTCACTGAAGAGGTTGATCAGACCTCAAAATAGGATAAAAGGATAAAATATAACTTTTATTGAACTATACCGATAAAAACTTAGCCCAACTTACTCACACCCATGAAAAAGAGTTCTTGACTCAAACAGGGAAGGGTAGAGGCAAGATATAGTGTCAAAATACCATTACCTACTTCCCTTTGACCAATGTGGCTGTCAGTACACACACTTATTTAACTCATACACTGCTCAGCAAAGCATTCCCCAGCCTTCTGGAGTGCCGGCTAAGTGCCAACGCGACCCCTGATGAGTCTAGCGAAACGCGTTGGGTCATAAGATGCAAGATGCAAGTAAGATGTTTAGATGCAAGTATCT
Source organism: Leptodactylus fuscus (assembly GCF_031893055.1). Lineage (NCBI taxonomy): Eukaryota > Metazoa > Chordata > Amphibia > Anura > Leptodactylidae > Leptodactylus > Leptodactylus fuscus. The sequence continues at coordinate 114,839,575 of NC_134268.1, forward strand.
AATCCTTGTTGGTGTGGTACTTTGTGCAGATGCACATATCTAATCCTCCCCGTGTGGTATTGTGTGAAGAGGCACGTATCTAATCCTCCCCCGTGTGATATCTGACCGCCAGCAGGACCGCCGCTACTCTCACATCACCAACCGCCCTCATTTTGTCAGCAATGATAGCAGTATTTACTGCTTAAAGTTGATGTTTTTTTCATTGACCCCTGATGAGTCTAGCGAAACGCGTTGGGTCATAAGATATACACTATTTTGGCCTATGTAGGCTGTAGGAAGTTGGCTATAGGACTCTTTTCAGCAATTGACTCTTTCCCCCCCTGGTTGGCACGGCACTTAGCCGGCACTCCAGAAGGCTGGGGAATGCTTTGCTGAGCAGTGTATGAGTTAAATAAGTGTGTGTACTGACAGCCACATTGGTCAAAGGGAAGTAGGTAATGGTATTTTGACACTATATCTTGCCTCTACCCTTCCCTGTTTGAGTCAAGAACTCTTTTTCATGGGTGTGAGTAAGTTGGGCTAAGTTTTTATCGGTATAGTTCAATAAAAGTTATATTTTATCCTTTTATCCTATTTTGAGGTCTGATCAACCTCTTCAGTGAATCTATGTTTGTGTAGTGGCCTCATAAGAATTGTCCAGTTTTGCACTGATGTATTTTGTATGTGGTTTGTGTGTATGTCCATAAGCGTCATGTGATTATGTGTATCTCATTTTGGATATCAGTGAAAAACCTGTGATCAGTTGTTATGGATACCTGGAGTAAAGCTGTATCTAATCCTTCCCCGTGTAGTACTGTGTTTAGATGCAAGTATCTAATCCTTGTTGGTGTGGTACTTTGTGCAGATGCACATATCTAATCCTCCCCGTGTGGTATTGTGTGAAGAGGCACGTATCTAATCCTCCCCCGTGTGATACTGTGTGCGGAGACGCGTATCTAATTCTCTGGCTTGTGGTACTGTGTGCAGAGGCATGTATCTAATCCTCCAAAGTGTGATACTGTGTGCACACACAAGTATCTAATCGTCCCCTGTGTGGTATTGTGTGAAGAGGCGCGTATCTAATCCTACGGCGTGTGGAACTGTGTGTAGACGCACGTATCCAATCCCCCGGCATATGGTACTGTGTGCAGACGCGCGTATCTAATCCTATGGCATGTGGTACTGTGTGTAGACGTGCGTATCTAATCCTCCCCCGTGTGGTACTGTGTGCAGATGTGCGTATCTAATCCTCCGCTGTGTGATACTGTGTGCTGAGACGCGTATCTAATTCTCTGGCTTGTGGTACTGTGTGCAGAGACATGTATCTAATCCTCCCCTGTGTGGTATTGTGTGAAGAGGTGCGTATCTAATCCTTCGGCGTGTGGAACTATGTGTAGACGCGCGTATCTAATCCTACTGCATGTGGTACTGTGTGCAGACACGTGTATCTAATCCTATGGTGTGTACAACTGTGTGCAGATGCGCGTATCTAATCCTCTGGAGTGTGGAACTGTGTGTAGATGCGCGTATCTAATCCTACGGCATGTGATACTGTGTGCGGAGACGCGTATCTAATTCTCTGGCTTGTGGTACTGTGTGCAGAGGCATGTATCTAATCCTCCAAAGTGTGATACTGTGTGCACACACACGTATCTAATCGTCCCCTGTGTGGTATTGTGTGAAGAGGCGCGTATCTAATCCTACGGCGTGTGGAACTGTGTGTAGACGCACATATCCAATCCCCCAGCATATGGTACTGCGTGCAGACGCGCGTATCTAATCCTATGGCATGTGGTACTGTGTGTAGACGTGCGTATCTAATCCTCCCCCGTGTGGTACTGTGTGCAGACGTGCGTATCTAATCCTCCCCTGTGTGATACTGTGTGCTGAGACGCGTATCTAATTCTCTGGCTTGTGGTACTGTGTACAGAGGCATGTATCTAATCCTCCAAAGTGTGGTACTGTGTGCACACACACGTATCTAATCCTCCCCTGTGTAGTATTGTGTAAAGAGGCGCGTATCTAATCCTTCGGCGTGTGGAACTATGCGTAGACGCGCGTATCTAATCCTACTGCATGTGGTACTGTGTGCAGATGCGGGTATCTAATCCTACTGCATGTGGTACTGTGTGCAGACTCGTGTATCTAATCCTCTGGAGTGTGGAACTGTGTGTAGATGCCTGTATCTAATCCTACGGCATGTGGTACTCTGTGCAGACGTGTGTATCTAATCCTATGGCGTGTACAAATGTATGCAGACGCGCATATCTAATCCTCTGGAGTGTGGAACTGTATGTAGATGCGCGTATCTAATCCTACGGCATGTGGTACTGTGTGCAGACACGCGTATCAAATCCTACGGCATGCTGTACTGTGTGTAGACGCACGTATCTAATCCTACAGCATGTGTGCAGACGCGTTTATCTAATCCTATGGTGTGTACAGCTTTGTGAAGACACGTCTATCTAATCCTCCCCTGTGTGGTATTGTGTGAAGAGGCGTGTATCTAATCCTACGGCGTGTGGAACTGTGTGTAGACGCACGTATCCAATCCCCCGGCATGTGGTACTGTGTGCAGACGCGTGTATCTAATCCTATGGCATGTGGTACTGTGTGTAGACGTGCGTATCTAATCCTCCCCCGTGTGGTACTGTGTGCAGAAGTGCGTATTTAATCCTCTGGTTTGTGGGACTGTGTGCAGACCCGTGTATCTAATCCTCTGGTGTGTGATACTGTGTGCTGATCTGTGTATCTAATCCTCTGATGCGTGTATCTCAGTTTGGATATCAGTGTTGTATTGTGCATGTGGAGTGACCGTGTGTATTGCAGTTGGAATATGAGTGAAAGTCTTGCAGGTTTGTATTGGCTAAGGGGGGGGGGCACTGTGTTTGGAATGCTGTATCTCAGCAACGGTACGTCCGAGCGAGTAGGAGTCTCATCTTAAACCTTCCCGGATATCTGAAGTATCTCTGTACCAAACTTGGTGAAGATCGGTCCAGTCGTTTGGTTCGCATTAGAGCACAGACAGACAGACAGACAGACAGAAATTCATTTTTATAATATAGGGAGACTAGAGGGAGGACCCGGCTTCGCACGGGTATATTACATGTTATGTTTGTGTAGTGGCCCCATAAGAATTGTCCAGTTTTGCACTGATGTGTTTTGTATGTAGTTTGTGTGTATGTCCATAAGCGTCATGTGATTATGTGTATCTCATTTTGGATATCAGTGAAAAACCTGTGATCAGTTGTTATGGATACCTGGAGTAAAGCTGTATCTAACCCTTCCCCGTGCAGTACTGTGTTTAGACGCAAGTATCTAATCCTTGTTGGTGTGGTACTGTGTGCAGATGTGTGTATCCAATCCTCCCCCGTGTGGCATTGTGTGAAGAGGCACTTATCTAATCCTCCGGTAATGAAACTGTGTGCAGACGTGCATATCTAATCTTACGGTATGTGGTACTATGTGCAGACGCGTGTATCTAATCCTCTGGCGTGTAGTACTGTGTGCAGACAGGTGTATCTAATCCCTGGCGTGAGATACTGTGTGCAGATGCGCGTATCTAATTATCTGGCATGTGGTACTGTGTGCTGAGATGCATATATATAATCCTCCAAAGTGTGGTACTGTGTTCAGACGCATGTATCTAATCCTCCCCTGTGTGGTATTGTGTGAAGAGGCGCATATCTAATCCTTCGGCGTGTGGAACTGTGTGTAGACGCGCATATCTAATCCTACAGCATGTGGTACTCTGTGCAGACGTGTGTATCTAATCCTATGGCGTGTACAAATGTGTGCAGATGCGCGTATCTAATCCTCTGGAGTGTGGAACTGTGTGTAGATGCGCATATCTAATCCTACGGCAAGTGGTACTGTATGTAGACGCGCGTATCCAATCCCCCGGCATGTGGTACTGTGTGCAGAAGCGCATATCTAATCCTATGGCATGTGGTACTGTGTGTAGACGTGTGTATCTAATCCTCTGGCGTGTGGTACTGTGTGCAGACAGGTGTATCTAATCCCTGGCGTGAGATACTGTGTGCAGATGCGCAAATCTAATCCTCCCCCGTGTGATACTGTGTGCTGAGACGCATATCTAATTCTCTGGTTTGTGGTACTGTGTGCAGAGGCATGCATCTAATCCTCCAAAGTGTGGTACTGTGTGCACACACACGTATCTAATCCTCCCCTGTGTGGTATTGTGTGAAGAGGCGCATATCTAATCCTTCGGCGTGTGGAACTATGTGTAGACGCGCGTATCTAATCCTGCTGCATGTGGTACTGTGTGCAGACGTGTGTATCTAATCCTATGGCGTGTACAACTGTGTGCAGACGCACGTATCTAATCCTCTGGAGTGTGGAACTGTATGTAGATGCGTGTATCTAATCCTACGGCATGTGGTACTCTGTGAGGACGTGTGTATCTAATCCTATGGCCTGTACAAATTTGTGCAGATGCGCGTATCTAATCCTCTGGAGTATGGAACTGTGTGTAGAGGCGCGTATCTAATCCTACGGCAAGTGGTACTGTGTGCAGACACGCGTATCTAATCCTATGGCATGTGGTACTGTGTGCAGACGCGTGTATCTAATCCTATGACATGTGGTACTGTGTGTAGACACGTGTATCTAATCCTCCCCCATGTGGTACTGTGTGCAGACGTGCGTATCGAATCCTCCCCCGTGTGATACTGTGTGCGGAAACGCGTATCTAATTCTCTGGCTTGCGGTACTGTGTGCAGAGGCATGTATCTAATCCTCCAAAGTGTGGTACTGTGTGCACACACACATATCTAATCCTCCCTTGTGTGGTATTGCGTGAAGAGGCGCGTATCTAATCCTTCGGCGTGTGGAACTATGTGTAGACGCGCGTATCTTATCCTACAGCATGTGGTACTGTGTGCAGACGCTTTAATCTAATCCTCCCCTGTGTGGTATTGTGTGAAGAGGCGCGTATCTAATCAATCCTAAGGCGTGTGGAACTGTGTGTAGATGCACGTATCTAATCCTACGGCATGAGGTACTCTGTGCAGACGTGTGTATCTAATCCTATGGCGTGTACAAATGTGTGCAGATGCGCGTATCTAATCCTCTGGAGTGTGAAACTGTGTGTAGATGCCTGTATCTAATCCTTCGGCATGTGGTACTGTGTGTAGACACGCGTATCTAATCCTACGGCATGTGGTACTGTGTGCAGACGTGTGTATCTAATCCTATGGAGTGTGGAACTGTGTGTAGATGCGCATATCTAATCCTACGGCATGTGGTACTGTGTGTAGACGCGTGTATCTAATCCTATGGCATGTACAACTGTGTGAAGACACGTGTATCTAATCTTCCCCTGTGTGGTATTGTGTGAAGAGGTGCGTATCTAATACTATGGCGTGTGGAACTGTGTGTAGATGCATGTATCCAATCCCCCGGCATGTGGTACTGTGTGTAGACACCTGTATCTAATCCTCCCCCGTGTGGTACTGTGTGCAGACGCGTGTATCTAATCCTCCCCCGTGTGATACTGTGTGCGGAGACGCATATCTAATTCTCTGGCTTGTGGTACTGTGTGCAGAGGCATGTATCTAATCCTCCAAAGTGTGGTACTGTGTGCACACACACGTATCTAATCCTCCCTTGTGTGGTATTGTGTGAAGAGGCACGTATCTAATCCTTCAACGTGTGGAACTATGTGTAGACGCGCGTATCTAATCCTACTGCATGTGGTACTCTGTGCAGACACGTGTATCTAATCCTATGGCGTGTACAACTGTGTGCAGATGCGCGTATCTAATCCTCTGGAGTGTGGAACTATGTGTAGACGCCTGTATCTAATCCTACGGCATGTGGAACCGTGTGCAGATGCGTGTATCTAATCCTTCAGTGTGTGGAATTGTGTGCAGAAGTGCGTATTTAATCCTCTGGTTTGTGGGACTGTGTGCAGACCCGTGTATCTAATCCTCTGGCGTGTGATACTGTGTGCTTATCTGTGTATCTAATCCTCTGATGTGTGTATCTCAGTTTGGATATCAGTGTTGTATTGTGCATGTGGAGTGACCATGTGTATTGCAATTGGAATATGAGTGAAAGTCTTGCAGGTTTGTATTGGCTAAGGGGGGGGCACTGTGTTTGGAATGCTGTATCTCAGCAACGGTACGTCCGAGCGAGTTGGAGTCTCATCTTAAACCTTCCCTGATATCTGAAGTATCTCTGTACCAAATTTGGTGAAGATCGGTCCAGTCGTTTGGTTCGCATTAGAGAACAGACAGACGGACGGACGGACGGACGGACGGACGGACAGACAGACAAGAATTAATTTTTATAAGATAGAGAGAAGAGATATATATATTTTTTTAAAACAACAGAACCTCTTAGCTGCAAGAGCAAGACACTGCAGCAATGTCCACAGGCCCAATGATGGGCAGCTGTATGTCTGAACTCAATGTGAACTACTGCGAAGACTCTGCAGCGTGAAAATCAATGTGAACTACTGCAGAACACTGCAGCCTGGACTAAATGTGAACAACTGAAGAACGCTTCAACCTGAACTCAATGTGAACAGTGTGTACTGTGCGACACTCCATGTGAACAAGGTGCAACTAAAACCCTGCCAGTTTAGCTGACTGGCCAGTTGCACCAGTACAAGTGAAACACACACGGCTGCCAAGGGTTAACACTCACCCCAGGCCAGCAAACACACACACTTACCCCTGCGACAGCTAGGGGCCACCACGGAAGTCTTAGAACATTCTCCTGCACACAGCTTGGAGTCCCCAGGGGGGTTGCATGCTCCGGCACACAGCTTGGAGACATCACACACCCACACTCCGCATACAGCTTGGAGCCCCCACGGGGGTTTGCATGCTCCGGCACACAGCTTGGAGACATCACACATCCATGCTCCCGCACACAGCTGGGAGCCATACATGAAGTCAGACAGTACACATAGGCTATCTCAGAGACCAAGCCTGCTGCAGATCTACAAGCTGGAATGGTGTCTACCGCTCCTAGCCCTGGTGTAGATCTAGCAGTTCATGGTTTACAGGTCCTAACAGCACCCAAATTTAAGCAGAGAAACCCCACACAGAGGCCTAGTCTGACAACCTGCCTGAATACTGGAGCCTATCCCCAACTACAGTCACTCACTCTGTGGACTTTGAGGAAAGTTTATACAAAATGAGAGCACCCAACGGGCGTCGGCTCACACTATTTAAAGAGAAGTCCCCGCCCAAAAGGGGCGGTGGCTATGACCTCACCGCTCATGCTCAGTAGGGGAGAAATGGCACTTAGCTTGTGAGCAGCTCCAATACGTCTGAGCATGCTCAGTAAGGTGAAAGCTAGATGGTTAGACAGACCCACAGGTGGGCTATGCGCTATGATGACAACCTGCGGGACCCAATCCTAACACTTACTAATGTACATTTTGCCAAACTGAAATAAAGCTTTTTGATGTCTCTGTTTCAGCAATGGGGTCCTACTGGGTTTGCTGTCATAGCGTTTCATTTCATTCAAATGTCAACAAATTGTTCATGCTGACACTGATGTACTCTGAGCCTGCAGGACAGCTTGAATATCTTTGGACCTTGATTGGGGCTCCTTATCCACTATCTGGATTATCCTGCATTACAACCTTTCAGCAATTTTTCTCTTCCTTCCATGTCCAGAGAGATAAGCTACAGTGCCATGGGTTGTAAACTTCTTGATTATGTTGTGCACTGTGGACAAAAGAACATCAAGAGCTCTGCAGATGGACTCGCAACCTTGAGATTTTTACATAATTCTGGTTCTCAAGTCCTCAGAGAGTTCTTTTCTCCTTATTCTGTTCTATATGCTTAGTGTGGCACACACAGCCACACAATACAACAATTGGTCAACTTCTCTCCTTTTTATCTGGTTACAGGTGTAATTTTTATATTGCCCACACCTATTACTTGCCACAGGTGAGTTTGAATAAGCATCACAAGCATGAAACAAAGTTATTTACCTACAATTTTGAAAAGGTGCCAACAACTTTGCCAAGTCCATTATTGGAGTTTTGTGTAAAATTATTTTCAATTTACATTTTTTTCCTTAGTTTGTGTTGTTGCAATGCACACAAAGGGAATAAACATGCATATAACAAAACATGTTTAATTGCAACACTTTTCTAAGAGAAATACTTCATTTTCTAGGGAAAATTTCAGAGGTGCCAACACTTACGTCCGTGACTGTATTTCATCTGTGAAAAATTGTAAGAGTAAGTTAATATGGAAGAATTTGGTACTGGTTTTAAGGTAAATTCTGCCTCAAAATCAGCACCAAATTCAGTTTTGAATCTTACTGCCATATTGCATAATGGAAAACAGAGACCAAAGCAGCCACTGACAAAATAAGTGCTCTGCATGAACTTGCCGCAGAACTAGTGGTTTAAAACATTAAGATAAACTCTTAATTCTGAGGTTAATCAGCAACTTTCTACCATGGGCTCCACAGAGATGGAAAGAGAACATATTTGAGAATTTTCAGTAACCGTTCCTTTTCAGTAAACATTCAGCAAACATTTACATTTTTATCTTCATAATATCTTCCTTTAATTCTAACTAAAAATACACATTTAATTCAAAAATGCTAAATATTTTTTTGAAAGAAGCATAAAAACATTATATTGATTATGTGTTGCAACAGCTTTTTTCAGAGAGCAGTATGTATTAGGCAATAACAATGTAATAATTATTAATTTGCTCTTGAAATTCAATTCTTAAGAGGAAAATGGGCAACTGTAAGTATCTGAGTGAAAAGAACCAAATTGTGATGGTCAGATGACTGAGGTAGGGGATTATCAATATGGAAGGTCTTGTGGCGTAATTTCAGTTTCCCCAACTGCCACATAAAGTCCACTTAAATATTCCTCATGAATGTACCTAGGTCTGCCTATAATGAATGCCTTTAAGCCATACCAGAGGCCAGGTCTAATACAATGCCTGTCAGATTAATTACCGATGGCACAGTACATACATAAGTAGTGCAATGTATTATGTACAGTATGTGATAAAAAAAAATCACATGTTTAAGTCCCTTAGGGTGTCTTACAAATAGAGTAAAAAAGTAAATAAAGATGAATTACCGTATTTTTCGGACTATAAGACGCACTTTTTTTCCTCCCAATATGGGAGGAAAATGTGTGTGCGTCTTATAGTCCGAATGCAGCGTGTGCAGCGTCTGTGTCCTGTCTATGAGAATCAAAAGGAGAGCAGCACGGTGCCTGCCTGCTCTGCCCCTCCTTCCCTATCTGTGTCGCGTCATTGCAGGAGCGAGATATGAGAGGCAGGGAAGTAGGGGCGGGCCAGACAGGTGAAGGAAGCGTGGTTTCAAGCTTGCCGAGAAAACCATGCCTCCTTCTCCCGTCTGGCCCGCCCCTCCTTCACTGCCTCTCAGATCTGGCTCCTGCAATGAAGCCACACAGACAGGGAAGGAGGGGCGGGCCAAACGGGAGGAGGAGGTGTGGTTTTCTCGGCAAGCTTGAAACCACACCTCCTTCACCCATCTGGCCCGCCCCTTTTTCTCTTCTTGCATAGCTTCACTGCAGGGTGTCTCTTTCCATCCATGGATGATATATAGATATATATATATATATATATATATATATATATATATATATATATATATATATATAGATATATATATATATATATATATATATATATATATATATATATATATATATAATGTTCAAATCACCCTCATATCCCTAGAATACATATAAAACAAAAACATTACTGTTGAAACACATACACATTTGGTATCCCTGTGTCCGAAAGCCCCCGGTTCTATTTACATTGGTGAAATATTATATTATTAGGTTATTAAATATTTCACCAATTTTTTTTTGCTTAAAATTTTTTTTTTCCCTATTTTCCTCCTCTAAAACCTTAGTGCGCCACTACACTTAGTCTGCCCACTACAATATTTTGTAATCAAAGACCAGAAAAATAGAAGTGCCACATTATTTATCACACGTGAAGAATAAAATCTACAAACAAGATACGTAAATACCTGGGCTTTGCTAGTCTGCCATCAAAGAAATGTTAAAAAAGCTATCAATATGGTACCTTTCCCTCATCCGGGGTAAATTCTCTAGGGTTAAGGGTGATCTCCTGCAGCACTTTGTTGCGGCAGCTAGGGCAGTCATCCCTTGACACTGGCACAGTCCTGCTTCTTCTTCCTTGCAGGAATGGCTCCAGGAATTTCTCCACTTACAGAGGATGGAGACTTTGGTAGCGGCAAATTTAGCTGGAGTTCCAGGAGTCAGCTGAATGTATCAACTCCTTCTCCTGAATTTCCCCTTCCTGCTCCAGGTCCACTCCTACCTTCTTTGCATTGTTTCTCACATCTCTTGCATGTCCCCCTTTGTCGTCCTCCCTCTATATTGGTGTCCCTTTGGTTTTTTTTTTTTGTGTTTTGCTTGTGTCTCCCCTCTGGGGGAAAATTTCCTTAGCCCAGCCTTCTCTGAAGAATTTTGGGTCTCTGCCTACTGCATTCTTCCTTTTGAGGAAGCTCTACCAGGAACCTCATCCTGTCCATGTTCAAGACCCCCTTGATTTTTTGATTGTTATATTTTTGAAAAAAAAAATAAAAAAGGGTGTTTATTTTACAAATCTCGAGATACAACCTGTTTTACAACAAACAAAAAAAAAACACAAATACCTATAGATACAGTTTAGAAAAATTAAGAAAAAGCTATGGCTTTTGGTATTCAACAATAGAAAACTGATCATTAAGGGAGAAAATAAGCCAATCATTAGGAGTTATTTATATAATCGTGATGGCACTTGTTCAAAAGATGAAGCCGCACCATTAGCAGCAGCTGTCAGCTTTGGCATATATATAACACTCCCATGATTTGAGATACTTTACTCATTGGTGGTCAACCGCTTACAAGCCTTTTTCAAAAAGTCCGCAACATCTTGTTTAGAGTTAATGCTTGTTCATCTTTCTCAGCACCGCAACTGTTTACAGACAAGTACTTACAGATCCAACAAGTGTAACAAGTGTAACAAGACAAGTGTAAGCGCTGCTTACAGTGACAATGTTATAATGGCAGTTAGGGGCCTAATCAGGGCCCTCCTGGTCTGCCAGCATTGCCCTCTTACTAGGTCATAATAGGCTGGCTGTCAGCAAGCATTATGCTGACGAGCATAATATAAAGTAATACATAAGTATTGAGGTGAAGTTTATCAGGAAATAAATGATTTAGTGTTCTAGTCACTACTGAAAATAAACGATAAACTATTGAAAAAAAAAAAAAAAAGCACTCCAGTGATTTTTTTTTTATCCATTCCCTCAATATATATAATTAAACCAGTATTACCTTATTTAGCTATTTCTTTCTATCAAATCCTTCTTCTCAATCATGTGACTCTTACTTGGACCCTATAAAATCTGCAGGAGTTTAAAAAACAGTTTGTGACTTCCTGTATGATGGACTGTTCCACCCTAATGGGAGAGAGAAACTTCTCTGACTACGACTACTGATGAGAGTTGCTATCAGACAATATGCTCACTGCTCAGCCTCTATGATTACCGTATATACTTCTAGTCTCTTAGATCATTTAGGAGACTATGGAGAGAAGGGTAATTGCCCTGACTCCCAGCAGATAGATAGAGTACAGTCTTTAGATGCCCATGTGATAGTGTACTGATACATTGTGGGATTGACAGAGCAAAGAGAAGCAGAAATATATAAGTCAAGGAAGTGTCTGATCAGGAGCATATTGGTATAAATGCAATGATAAATATATCGTACGATGATATTTTATAATGAAGTGATGCAGGCTCCTTCTATTAACATTCCCTATAGATAATTGATATTTGTCTTTCATTTGTAGATGTGAACACTAAACATTTAGCTTGTAATTATATGATAAAATGCAAATCGCCTTATCCACCTAATATCTATTTTTAGATGAAGAAGAATATTAGAAAAGTGTAGCTGAGGATATATGAAACAGAACATTCACCTGAAGACATGCTGGTTTAAGACCCAGAACAGCATGAGAAAGTGTCAGTGCCCAATCAGCAACCTTTCAAAGAACAGAGAAGATGAAGAATTCTTCAATACACAGTAAGTAGCATTAAAACAGTAGGAAAGCCTGAAAAAACAACTGTAACTAACAATTTAATGGCTTAGAACACCATGGAAGAGGGGAGAGAGACAGACAAAGATGATGCAAGTCTAACAGCTGGAAAATGAGATATACATTACTTTACAAGCTAAGCAAAGTATGCCTTCAATCTGCCAACCCCTGCTAATATATTATGAAACTGCCAAAAAAGTATAGCATGAAAGTGAAAAACAAGTCATTTCTCTCGCTGATACTTCAATGTAATAACAATAAAATTTTATTTATATAAGCTAAATCCACTTAATGCTTAAGGTCAAACTTAAGTTCATAACTATTGAACAACTTTCTTTTACCAAACTCAAAATGTATGTACATATGCAAAACATTTTGTACCTTGAGGCTGCATTCAGGGGAGCATAGAGATCTGATCACTTCCATGCTGATATTTCCATTGATGAGATTCAAACGAATACTACGGTATTCTAAATACTCGTACTTGTTCAGGTACTCAGCTCCCGTATAAACGCAAGCTGCCAGCTCTTCCGACTAGCAAGGATGAACTTGCTGCAGAACCAGCGTTGATTTGCCGAATGCTATACAGTGTATAGCATTCAGCCAATCAATGCTGGTTCTGCAGGACGAGTAAGGGCCGGTTCACATTAGCGCTTGCCTCCCGTCCGGAAGGAGTCTGCAGGAGGACCCCCCTCCCCGAACGGAATATCAGCGCAAGCACTGTGCAGTTAAAGTGCACGGACCGCATAGACTATAATGGGGTCCGTGCGCTTTAACTGCACAGCGCTCCTCCTAAATACTCTCCTCCTGCTACTCGTGGACTTGGTGACTCTCCTTTAGTCGAATAGTGGTTTCCCCTCAAACGAGCATTTTTTTCTCATAGACTATAATGGAATTCGATATTCGATCGAGTAGTCAAATATTGAGGCTCTACTTGAAATGAATATCGAATCTCAAGTATTTCACTACTCGCTCATCTCTACCCAGATGCTAGTGTTGCAAGAAACAGTGTTAACCAACCAGTGAACCACTATGATGCCTTATACCAGTGATGGCAAACCTTTTGGAGACCAAGTGCCAACACAGCAATTTAACCTTAAATCTCTGAGGATCCACAATTGTGGACAGTTATGGACCCACAAATTACAGTCGTGTAAATGAGGCTTTATAGAGCTTGCTCTGAAAGGTAAAGGTCTCTGCAGTTGGTACTTTTGAACAATTAATGTTCACTATTTACATCGGACAGGATCTGTTTTATAGTGAGGGTGGGTTCCCCATTGCGCCCAGTCTCTGGTTTAGCCAATCCGGCCGATCTTCTGCCCCGTTTTTTTAGTCAGTTTGTCCACAGACAGGCAATAGACGCATAGAGTCAAGTAAATGGGTTTAAAAAGTGACCGCTGGGTTTCCGTCTCCTGTCCAGTTTTGCGGTGCAGAAGACGGAAACCGGACAGATTGGCTAAATCGTATACCAGGCGCAGATGTGAACCCGCCCTGACCCTGCAATGTTATTACAACCTGTACTAATATCACATTTGCTATAAAACATGTATAGTAACATGATATGTATAATGAAGGAGCTCCCACACAGTACAATCTGCCCCGCAGTGGCCCCCAAACAGTATTATATGCTCCATTTTGGGCCCCCAGACAGTATCATATTCTCCACAGTATTATATGCAGGCCTCCCCCACACAGTATTATATGCTCCACAGTAGCCCCCTTCCCCACAATGTATTAAATGCTCCACAGTAGCCTCCCTCCCTACCCAGCATTAAATGATTCACAGTAGACCTCCCTTCCCACACAGTATTAAATGTTCCATAGTAGCCCCCCCATACACACACACAATTATACTTACATGAAGTCCAATGAAGAGCCGCCAGACTTCCTTCTCCTTTTGAGTGCGGGCGCTGTTGACTTACGTCATCACGCCTGTGCTGGGGTAGAGGTCACACTCTGCAGTCAGTGTAGGCCACGGTGACACGGACCGCAGCTTACACTGACAGCTATAAGGGTAAATAATAAGGGTTTACTCACTAACAGGGAATCCAGTACCAGATCCAGGGAGCGATCCAGGTGACGGCACGCGTGCCAGCAGAGAGGGCTCTATGTGCCCTCTCTGTCACGTGTGCCATTATTCGCCATCACGATCTTATACCAGGTTTTTCTACCAATGTAGGATCTGTGTCATTTTGATTTAAGGAAAATGGGGAAGGGAGATAGAGGGCAGACAGAAATATGACAAAACCATCTATCGTGCTATATGGTAATGACTCCTTTTGTGACTAAAACACAGTAAAAATTTCACCCTTATGTCCCCTGAAAATAATAAAATTGTTCATTTTTATTGTGTGTGTGGCTCAAATGTGGTTGCAATATAAAACATTAAAAGCAAACTAAAATATTGCCCCTAATAACCAAATATACCCCTAAATATCTAGGTAGTGCCACCTAACAACCAAGAAGTGCCCTCTTATAGCCAGACGGTGCCCCAGTAGCTGCCTACTGTTGTAATATCCATTTTAGCAAGAATGTGCCCCCATACATTGACATAGTGAGCAAATGCTGACATCTGAAACTGCCCTCAATATAGATATTGTCCCCTAAGGTAAAGTTGCCCTTTAACATCCACTAAGGTAAGGAGTGTTATATACAGTGAGGAAAAAGTATTTATTCAGCCACCAATTGTGCAAGTTCTCCCACTTAAAAAGATGAGGTCAGCTTGTAATTGACATCACAGGTAGAGATGAACAAGTAGTATTCGATCGAGTAGGTATTCCATCGAATACTATGGTATTCAAAATATTCGTACTCGATCGAATACTACTAGCTATTCGCAGTAAAGATTTGATTCAGAGCCAGCGTTGATTGGCCGAATGCTATACAGTGTATAGCATTCAGCAAATCAATGCTGGTTCTGCAGCAGGCTCATCCTTGCTAGTCGGAGAGCTGGCAGCTTGCTGTTACAAGGGAGCTTACTTTTCTCATAGGAATGAATAGACCAGTGTTGATTGGCCCGTGTACAGTATTCGGCCAATCAATGCTGGTTCTGCCAGAGGCTCGTCTGTGAGGAGGCGGAGTCTAAGATCGGACCACAGCAGCCTCCATTGTGGTCCGATTTTAGACTCCTCCTCCTCACAGACGAGCTTCCGGTGGGACCAGCGTTGATTGGCCGAATGCTGTACACTGGCCAATCAACTCTGGTCAATTCATTCCTATGAAAAAGAGAGTCAGCTTCCTTATAACAGCAAGCTGCCTGCTCTCCTGACTAGCAAAACGAGCCTGCGGCAAATCAACGCTGGTTCTGCAGCAGGCTCGTCCTTGCTAGTCAGGAGAGCTGGCAGCTTGCTGTTATGAGGGAGCTGACTTTTTATCAGCGCAACTGCAAGCACTGTGCAGTTAAAGTGCACGGTCCTCATAGACTATAATGGGGTCCATGCGCTTTAACTGCACAGCGCTCCTCCTAAATACTCTCCTCCTGCTATTCGTGGACTTGGTGACTCTCCTTTAGGGTGGTTTCCCCTGAAACAAGCATTTTTTCCCATAGACTATAATGGGATTCGATATTCGATCGAGTAGTCGAATATTGAGGCTCTACTCGAAACAAATATTACATCTCGAATATTTCACTGTTCGCTCATCTCTAATCACAGGTGTACCTCAACTATGAGAGTCAAAATGAGAAAACAAATCCAGAAAATTGCATTGTCTGATTTGGAAAGAATGTATTTGCAAATTAGGGTGGAAAATAAGTATTTGATCAATAACAAAAGTTCATCTCAATACATTCTCAATATTCTCATATATCATTTCTTGGCAATGACAGAGGTCAAACATTTTCTGTAAGTCTTCACAATGTTGGCACACACTGTTGCTGGTATGTTGGCTCATTCCTCTATGCAGATTTCCTCTAGAGCAGTGATGTTTTCGGGTTGTCGCTGGACAGCATGGGCTTTTAACTCCCTCCAAAGGTTTTCTATAGGGTTGAGATCTGCAGACTGGCTTCGATGCACTGGTGGTGTGCTTGGAATCATTGTCATGCTGAAAAACCCACGTTTCATCTTCAGTGCCCTTGCTAATGGAAGGAGGCTTGCACTCAAAATCTCACGATACATGGCCCCATTCATTCTTTCATGTACACGAATCAGTCGTCCTAGTCCCTTTGCAGAGCAACAGCCCCAAAGCATAATGTCGCCACACCCATGCTTCACATGATGAGTTGTGTTTCTACCAAACAGTTCTACTTTGGATTCATCAGACCATATGACATTCCCCTAATACTCTTCTAGATAATCCAAATGCTCTCTAGCAAACTTCAGACAGGCCCGGACATGTACTGGCTTAAGCAGGGGAAAACGTCTATCACTGCCGAATCTGAGTCCTGGCGGCGTAGTGTGTTACTAATGGTAGCCTTTGTTATGTTGGTCCCAGCACACTAGGTCCCACGTGTGGTTCTGGGATTTTTGCTCACCGTTCTTGTGGTCATTTTGATCCCATGGGGTGAGATCTTGCGTGGAGCCCTAGATCGAGTGAGATTATCAGTGGTCTTGTATGTCTTCCATTTTCTAATTATTGCTCCCACAGTTGATTTCTTCACACCAAGCTGCTTACTTATTGCAGATTCAGTTTTTCCAGGCTGGTGCATGGCTACAATTTTGTTTCTGGTGTCTTTCAACGGCTCTTTGGTCTTCACCATAGTTGAGTTTGAAGTGTGACTGTTTGAGGTTGTGGACAGGTGTATTTAAGTGCAAACAGGTGCCATTACTACAAGTAATGAGTGGAGGAAAGAGGAGCCTCTTAAAGGGATTCTACCATTAAAACTCTTTTTTTTTTTCTCGTTCACACACCGGAATACCTTTAAGAAAGACTATTCTTCGCCTACTTTTAGAATTTGTCTCCATCCCGCCGTTCGGTTGAAATCACGGTTTTTGTCAGTATGCAAATGAGTTCTCTTGCAGCACTGGGGGCAGGCCTCAACGCTCAAACAGCACTGGCGGCATCCCCAATGCTGCGAGAGAACTCTCTCCAGCGACACCTCCATCTTCTTCAGCTTCCGCCCCTCCACTCGACTTCTTCCGTCTGGGATAACACTTAGACGCCTGTGCAGTCGGCTCTGTCATCGGGCCGCTGGCAGAGCCGAGTGCACATGCCGGTGACCATTTTTTTGTGGCCACTTACGCAACCATGCGCAGTACACTCCTGTAGTTCTATGTAGTTCTAATTCACCTCACATGATAGTTGGGTTTATTTCAGTTGAAGTCATCTTGATTTTTATTCCAATTTATTATTCTGTTCTGTTGATCGTCCCAGACACGAATATTGATTAAGAACTAAAATCAGGTCTAGATCACGAGCAGGTCACGATGACCTAAATCAAACAAGTTTCAAGAGCACAGGCCTTGCTGGAGAATGAAAGTATATATGTACAGGAATGAATATATATATATATATATATATATATATATATATATATATATATATATATATACTTCCCCATCATTATCCAGATCACTTGCAAGTACTTAGAGTCACCCTCACGGTATAGCCTACATGATTTTGCCACTGGATGATCTTTTCTGCAAATATTTACCTACATGATCAATGCTGCATCTCCTAAATTGGTGTATGGACTTACCAATATATTACAAGTGGCTTGAACGTTTAATCAAATATACAACTTCCATAGCCTGATAGCTGATACATTCCTAAGACCTAAGTCCTTTATTGCTGTCCCACTAGGGGAGCTGAACCAGCAATCAGAGCATCAGTACTATACACTGCAATACACGTGTATACATGATCTCTTTGCGGGGAGAGAGGATGATCGGGGACATTATGATGGTGCAACCCCTTAGATGCCATGGTTTTAGAGCTCTGAACGGGGAGTAATGGAGCGAGTGTTATCTGTCAGTTACATGGACGTAATAATACATCCTATGTCAGCATTCGGCTCACTATGTGAATGGACGGCATCAGGAATGAGTGTTAGCCACTCCAGATACCATCCATTAACATAGTGAACCAAAAGCCAACACAGGACGTACTATTATGTCCATTTGAATTAAGGCCTAAATGGCCAGGACAATAGTACATCCTTTGTCATAAAGGGGTTAAGGATGCAGGCTAATTTGGGTGCTAATGCTTGGTGACTTTTTTTCATATTTTCCAAAAAATTTCCAATTTTTTTGTCAACATGGCTGAGGGCTTATTCTTTACATAACAAGATGTACTTTCATTATGTACTATTTTTAGGTATATTATCATATTTTATTATTATATTTATTAGAATATACACTATGTGATCAAAAGTATCCGGACACCTGGCTGAAAATGAGTTACAAGTTCGTGGCGCCCTCGGTAATGCTGGAATTCAATATGGTGTTGGCCCACCCTTAGCCTTGATGACAGCTTCCACTCTCACAGGCATACGTTCAATCAGGTGCTGGAAGGTTTCTTGGGGAATGGCAGCCCATTCTTCACTGAGTGCTGCACTTAGGAGAGGTATTGATGTAGGTCGGTGAGGCCTGGCATGAAGTTGGCCTTCCAAAACATTCCAAAGGTGTTCTATAGGATTCAAGTCAGGACTCTGTGCAGGCCAGTCCATTATAGAGATGTTATTGCCGTGTAACCACTCCGCCACAGGCCGTGCAGTATGAGCAGGTGCTCGATCGTGTTGAAAGATGCAATCGCCATCCCCGAATTGCTCTTCAACAGTGGGAAGGAAGAAGGTGTTTAAAACATCAATGTAGGCCTGTGCTGTGATAGTGTAACGCAAAACAACAAGGGGTGCAAGCCCCCTCCATGAAAAACACGACCACACCATAACACCACCACCTCCGAATTTTACAGCTGGCACTACACACGCTGGCAGACGACGTTCACCGGGCATCCACCATACCCACACCCTGCCATCGGATCGCCACATTGTGTACCATGATTCGTCACTCCACACAACATTTTTTCACTGTTCAATTGTCCAATGTTTACGCTCCTTACACCAAGCGAGGCGTCGTTTGGCATCGGCCTGTGTGATGTGTGGCACCCAATCATCTGACCACGTTCGAAGTCCATGAGTTCCGTGGAGCGCCCCATTCTGCTCTCTCACGATGTCTAATGTCTACTGAGGTTGTTGATATGGAGTACCTGACAGTAGGTGGCAGCACAATGCACCTAATATGAAAAACGTATGTTTTTGGGGCTGTCTGAATACTTTTGATCACATAGTGTATATATATCAAATACAAATTTAAATATAATATTTATTATAATCTTAGCTGCTGTTAACATTTTTTGGGGTCAATGTGAAAAACCCTCAATTCTATAACAGTTTTTTGCATTTTGTTTTTACAGCATTTACTTTTTAATAAAAATTACATCCATTATTATTGTGGCAGTACTATGTTTATATTGGTTTTACCAATAAAACTTTTTTAAAATTAACAATTTTCCTTGGGTCACTGTATTCTAACAAGTATAACTTTTTTACTGTTTTGTTGACAGAGATATGTAATGGTTCTTTTTTGGTGAGGCAAATTGTACTTTTTATTGGTACCAACTTTTGGTATGAATAAATTTTTGATCACTTTCTATACTTCCCCGGTGCTGCTTGAAAACTCTCCAGCAATGGCCTCTGTCTTCTTCTCCGCCTCCGCCTTCTTCTCGCGAGTTCCTCTTCTCTTCATTCCAAAGTGCTGACTGAGCATATCCGTTATATATTTTCCTGTAGCCAAATGGTAGAAGCTACAGGTTAATGACTGAATTTGCCAACTGTGCATGTCCGTCGGCCACTTTCATGTGGCAGAGAGTAGTACAGGGAAAGGTTTAAGATAACTCAGGTCATTTCATTAGGCATGGTGTAACAAAGTATCGACCACAAATTTAAACACAAAAGAAAATATGTAATAATATAAATAATTGTAAAGTATATGACTAAATACTCTATCTGTTTAGGTATAAATTTGTGCGTTTGTAGAGGCCTGTTATACCATGCCTGAGTAGTCTTGAAAGCTTGCCTTGTAACATCTTTTAATTTGTTTCTCATATTCTCCTATTACATTTTTCAACTGGCTAAACTTTTTTCTTTTCTCTGATTCCATATTACATAATTGTGTGAGTTTCTGTATACACATTATACAATCATCCCTCTCTTTCATTGCAATCTGAATAACAGACAGAACACTGTCATCGGTTGTTTGGAATTCATATTAGCAGTATGATCATGTTAGAAGAGTATCTTTTATAAAATGTTGCTGCAGTCTTACAGTATGCCACTCTACAGAAAGTTTTAGTGAATGATAACAATGACTCACCTGCAAATGTCCCAGATTGAAATATTGGAAGCGTACAGTATTTCAAGATGAAAATTGCTATAGCAGTAGCCACAGCAGACAGAAATAACTATTATGTAACCAGTACTCATGGTAGCTGTGCTGTGCATGAAAATCTCAAATACATATTGTGTATTGGTTACGTGTTTCAGACTTTCAGCACGTTTTTATCTAATATGTAACTTGATATTTTTTTAACTTAAATGTAACAAAAAAAAAATGATAAGCTCATTTGGCCAATGAGATAGTCACATACGATTCTGTGGGCTAAGTGCAGAGCACATGATCTTTTTTCATAGAGAATACATCCCAAATAAGACATTTTGCATTTTTGAGCCGGTACAGACTGAGCGCCCACAACCTGGAGATGGAGACGGGGCGACACAGGCAGACAAGCCACGGGAGAACAGACTGTGCCAGCACTGTGACCAGGGGGCCCTAGAAGACGAGACCCACTTCCTGCTACACTGCACCAAATACTCAGCTGTGAGGGCCATCTACTACCAAAGACTCTCTGCCCACATCCCAGACTTCATATCTGCAGACGAGAAGAGGAAACTCTACATCCTATTGGGAGAAGTAGAGGCCACTGTGGAGATCGCTGCCCAATATGTGTCCAGCTGTCACCAAACAAGAGGAAGATGAGACTCCACGGACTGTTATACCCCACCCCACCTCCCCATATAGCAATCACCAACTAAGAGGAAGATGAGACTCTACGGACTGTTATACCCCAAACCACCTGCCCCACCCCACCTCCTCATATAGCGGTCACCAACTAAGAGGAAGATGAGAATCCACGGACTGTTATACCCCAAACCACCTGCCCCACCCCACCTCCCCATATAGCGGTCACCAACTAAGATAAGATAAGATAAGATAAGATAATCCTTTAATAGTCCCACCTTGGGGAAATTTCAGCGTAAGAGGAAACTAAGAGGAAGATGAGACTCTATGGATTGTTATACTGCCCCACCCCACCTCCCCATATAGCGGTCACCAACTAAGAGGAAGTTGAGACTCCATGGACTGTTATACCCCAAATCATCCACCCCCCACCCCCACCCCCATACTCTCCCCCTCGACTCCAACCCCCCCCCCCCCACTTTACTAGCTTTGGCAATGCCAAATATCCATTCTGACGTGCCAATAAAGCCTATTTGATTTGATTTGATTTGATTCATTGCATCATCTGCAATATTAAACAGTTTGATAATGACATTAACTCACAACTTGTTCCTGTTCACCGTTTGTATCTGACCTCTGGTCTTGTTTTCTGATTACGATCCTGCCTTCTGAATTCCCTCCTACATTCCTTTCTATTATGACCCCTGCTTGCCTCCTAGACTTCTCTTCATTGAACTGACTTTGTACCATGCCAATCTTTCACTGCCAATCGGAATGTCAAATATTCTCTTGCCTGATTCTTTTGTACCCCGCTAACCAGACCGAAGACCAATATATACTCTGCCACAAGCCCTGCCGTTCAGGCTTTTTTCCTGCTACTAAAGGTGCTTTCAGACCATCTGCCAGGTCCAACAAATTTCTGGTGAGTTCTGCTTTATGGGTTTGATGGTACCAATGGTGCACCTAGCTTGCTGCTAACTCTGGCTGAAGGAATCTGCCAAGTCCAAACTCACCACTAGGGGCTCTGGTGAACACGTCCGGAGGCTGGATTTGGCTTTGTTGTGAGGTGCATGGTGCTGGGTGTGCTGATCATAGTTTCTAGTGAAACCTGGTTTTATGGAATTAACCTTATCCGAGTTTTGAACTGCATTTGCTCATAACACAAAATGTGTGAAGGTTTCTTATACAATTGGGACACTAACAAAAGACAAAAAACACACCCGAAGGAAGTAAACTCCAACATCAAATGCAGAGAACAAATGCAAACAACGAGCATCAAATTATTGGTATAAACAGAAATATGAAGTCAGGACAAGCAATTTGCATCCCCGCCAGCCCTGGAAAAACCCCGACTGAACCAGTTCTGAACAGGTGCAGAGGGTAGGCCTACGCAGGAGTTAAAGCGGGGATGTCACTGGGATATCTCAGAGAGTGAAGTTGACCCTCCCAACTTCTTCAGCTGGTATCTATGGACTGATAACATCCCTGGGGCTATCCTAATGTGATGGTCGAGGATCAAGCAGTTTATGTGCCGGATCTAATTCAAGAGGGGCATTAGAAGGGGTCCCCCAAAGGTCCAAGTGCTGAGGTTCAGCTGATCCTGACGTGAATATTGTTTTGTGTATTCCTATTCTCCACATCAGTAAGTCCAGTAAGAAATGTAATTGAAAGATGTGCATAGATGTGACAGACTCCGGCGAAGTAAACCTGTCTGATAAGGTATTAGAAGAATCCTCCAGGTTGTCTACTCTTTCCGTCAGATATTGAACACTAGTGCGCACTGTTGGTAGCTCTGCTTAGAACAACTGCTCCATATCCGTCCGGGTAGGCCCCTCACTAATATGTGTGTTCAGGTTGGATAGCTCATATAAGCTATCGGCAAGCTGAGAGCTAGCTCCCAGTTTAATTCTCTGATTGCCTCGGGGGTCCCTGTTGCATCCACTTCACGGGGACCTAGAAGCCTAAGAGAGGCTGCTGGAGGAAATGGACACACTCTAGCATGTGAAGGGCAATTTGTGAGAGGCTTGATAGCCAGCTGCCTTCATCTTCAATGCTCTCTGGTGAAGGCAGAGAAGGGAGTGAGAGTAGCCTGCAGTAGACATGGATGCCTGCGGCTGGGAGTGACAGAGGAGCTCAGGAGAGGAGTCACAGGTGGAAGGGTTGATCAAAGCTTACAGGAGATGGGGAAGAGAGGTTGCAAGAGGGGGCCGAGCTGAGGTCTCTGGCCGGAGGGGCAATCTCTAATACAGGTACTATATTGGAATCCTTCATTTGGTGCCCAGAGGTGCTAAAACCCAGCAGGAACCGATGGGAAGCTTGGCTCTAAATGAGGACCAGGGTGGTCTTCTCTTCTGTTTGCACATGAGTGTGGGCATTTAGGGACCAGTTGAATTCAGTAATGTGGCCAAGGGAGAGCTCCAGGGACAAGAGCCAGAGAGAACACAAACTGCTATAGTCAGGACATGTCTCTCTCCCATCTATTTTTTATCATCTCTATTTATAATAATTCAAAATTACAGGGCTTGCAGTATCTAATCTTTTAAATTCTTTTACGATTGTGATATCCTGCTTCATAAATAATATTTATTCACACTATCAAGTTTGACAAAATGCAAAATAACAAAGCAGGAAAATGACTTCCCAAAAAAAACCAAAATATAATGTGACATTACAATAAAGGTCAGTGTAGGAAATATAATTAAAACTTCAGATAACATTAAATGTTCTAGCAATGAGATTTCAATAAAAGGCATGCTACATAAATCACTAATTTCTTTCTAGCCCAGGTGGTTGCTCTTTTAAAACATTTCATTAAAATTATTTGTTTTCCATTTGTTTAGTAGTTAAAAGATTTATTAAATGTAGACACATAGATCTGACTGGTGATAGTATTTATATGTACATATAAATACACGATCAGTGAGAAGTAGAGTTCTATGGGATCTTACAAGACACAGAAAAAGTATCAAAGTGGTTTGTATAACATAAATGGGGAGAAGGGGTGGGTGGGTGGAACCATTTTATTTCATTTATCACTTGATAAAGCTCCACCGGTCGAGCAGGTCTTGTTTTCTTTATTGCCAAAGAAGGCTGTTTTGCTGGTTTTGGACTATAAAAATAAATACAGTCATCTTGTTTGCACCCACCAGCAGTGTTACAGTCTCTATCTGTTGTGAACTCAATGTAGAGATCATTCAGGTGCAGTTCCTCTGGTTCCCACTCCCCTGCTCACTTCTATACATTGGCCACCATTTTCTTAGAATACTGTATGCACACGGTGCTTTGAAGGTCTGATTTACTCTTCCTTTCAGATTGATGGGTCAATCAAGAGTTGGGGGAGTAGCCAATTTGCAGAAATGAGGAGGGGACTGAAAATCACAAGTAATACAAAGATAAAACACATTTTAACTATGTCTTTTGCATATATACGGTCATGGCCATAAGTGTTGGCGCCCCTGAATTTTTTCCAGATAATAAAGTATTTCTCCCAGAAAATTATTGTAATTACACATGTTTTGTTACCAAAAACAGAGAAAATAAACTACAAAAATGAGCCAGACAAAATTACTGGCATCCCTAACTTAATATTTGGTTGTGCACGCTTTGGAAAAAAATAACTGAAATCAAGCACTATCTATAACCATCAACAACCTTCTTATACCTCTCAACTGGAATTTTTGGCCACTCTTCTTTTGCACACTGCTCCAGGTCTCTCATATCTGAGGCATGCCTCCTCCCAACAGCAATTTTAAGATCTCTGCACAGGTGTTCAATGGGATTTAGATTGCTGGCTACTTCAGAAGAAATTTAAAGGAAATTTCCGAAACAGAAAGGATCGCGCATATGGGAGATTAAACTCATGATGACCTTCAACACTCTCCAAAGGGGATTAAATGAGGCCCAGGGTTTTATAACATTTTACAACAACTAGACACCACGTCACTGATCAAAGAAGCCATAAACCCAGAGAGATTTTCCTGTGAACTGATACAGTCCTATGAAAAAGTTTGGGCACCCCTATTAATCTTAATCATTTTTAGTTCTAAATATTTTGGTGTTTGCAACAGCCATTTCAGTTTGATATATCTAATAACTGATGGACACAGTAATATTTCAGGATTGAAATGAGGTTTATTGTACTAACAGAAAATGCGCAATATGCATTAAACCAAAATTTGACCGCTGCAAAAATATGGGCACCTCAACAGAAAAGTGACATTAATATTTAGTACATCCTCCTTTTGCAAAGATAACAGCCTCTAGTCGCTTCCTGTAGCTTTTAATCAGTTCCTGGATCCTGGATGAAGGTATTTTGGACCATTTCTTTCTACAAAACAATTCAAGTTCAGTTAAGTTTGATGGTCGCCGAACATGGACAGCCTGCTCTCAAATGATCTGAAAACAAAGATTGTTCAACATAGTTGTTCAGGGGAAGGATACAAAACGTTGTCTCAGAGATTTAACCTGTCAGTTTCCACTGTGAGGAACATAGTAAGGAAATGGAAGACCACAGGGACAGTTCTTGTTAAGCCCAGAAGTGGCAGGCCAAGAAAAATATCAGAAAGGCAGAGAAGAAGAATGGTGAGAACAGTCAAGGACAATCCACAGACCACCTCCAAAGAGCTGCAGCATCATCTTGCTGCAGATGGTGTCACTGTGCATCGGTCAACTATACAGCGCACTTTGCACAAATAGAAGCTGTATGGGAGAGTGATGAGAAAGAAGCCGTTTCTGCACGTACGCCACAAATAGAGTTGCCTGAGGTATGAAAAAGCACATTTGGACAAGGCAGCTTCATTTTGGAAACAAAAATTGAGTTGTTTGGTTATAAAAAAAAGGCGTTATGCATGGCGTCCAAAAAGAAACAGCATTCCAAGAAAAACACATGCTACCCGCTGTAAAATTTGGTGGAGGTTCCATCATGCTTTGGGGCTGTGTGGCCAATGCCGGCATCGGGAATCTTGTTAAAGTTGAGGGTCGCATGGATTCCACTCAGTATCAGCAGATTCTTGAGAATAATGTTCAAGAATCAGTGACGAAGTTGAAGTTACGCCGGGGATGGATATTTCAGCAAGACAATGATCCAAAACACCGCTCCAAATCCTCAGGCATTCATGCAGAGGAACAATTACAATGTTCTGGAATGGCCATCCCAGTCCCCAGACCTGAATATCATTGAACATCTGTGGGATGATTTGAAGCTGGCTGTCCATGCTCGGCGACCATCTAACTTAACTGAACTTGAATTGTTTGTCCAAAATACCTTTATCCAGGATCCAGGAACTGATTAAAAGCTACAGGAAGCGACTAGAGGCTGTTATCTTTGCAAAAGGAGGATCTACTAAATATTAATGTCACTTTTCTGTTGAGGTGCCCATACTTTTGCACCGGTCAAATTTTGGTTTAATGCATATTGCACATTTTCTGTTAGTACAATAAACCTCATTTCAATCCTGAAATATTACTGTGTCCATCAGTTATTAGATATATCAAACTGAAATGGCTGTTGCAAATACCAAAATATTTAGAACTAAAAATGATTAAGATTAATAGGGGTGCCCAAACTTTTTCATAGGACTGTATATATGTTTTTTTAAACTGTGTATTTACATGTTCTGTTTTCCATCTATTTTGCATCTCACTCCATTCCTGTATATATATGCCTACCTTCAGAAATTGTGTTATACTATCCTGATGAAGGGACCTAGTAGTCCCGAAAGCTCGAAATGTGTCATCAAATTTTTTTTTAAGTTAGCCATTAAAAAAGGTATCAACTACTGAGGACTTCTCTCAAAAACAATTTTTCATTTCATATCCACTGGCTAACACGGTACAAGGATAGTTTTTCTTACACATCATAGTCAAAGTAACATCAAGATCTCTGGAGATGGACTTGTAACCTTGAAATTGGTGATATTTTCCCACAATTTTGGTTCTCAAGTACACAGGCAGTCCTCTTCTCCTCTTTCTGTTCTGAGTCAAAAATTGAGTCAATTTCTCTCCTTTTTATCTGGTTTCAGGTGTGATTTTTTTATATTGCCCACACCTGTTACTTGCCACAGGTGAGTTTAATTGAGCATTATATACTTGAAATAAAGTTATTTACCCATAATATTGAAAAGGTGCAAACAATTTTGTTTGGATTTTTGTGTGAAAGTATGTCCAATTTGCCTTTTGCTCTTTTCTTTGCATTGTTCTAGTACACACAAAGGAAATAAACATGTGTATAACAAAACTTGTGAAATTGCAATAATTTTCAGGGAGAAATACTTAATTTTCTGGTAATTTTTCAGGGGTGTTAACATTTACAGCCATCACTGTAGTGATTTTTTTTTTTTAATTGTAAATTGCTTTAGCTAATTTATTGGATGGTACATAAATTAATCACATTTATGATTGTAAGATTATAGATATACTTAAAATAAATTATTGCACATATTACTTATTTTACCAAGTAATTGAGGATTAAAAGAAAATTAAAAGTTTTATTTTTATTTTTTAATTTGGAAGTAGAGTATTCTTAAATGTGTATTTTGAAGCATAAATATAGATATAGATATATTCGAAGTTTATGGTACAATTCTAGAAAGTGTTATAAAAATGAATATTCCTGCATCTGCTCATTAAAGAGCAGCATCACAGTTATATTAACACTTTGTACTAGTGATTAATTGTTTGTGATCAACACTTTTCCAAGTAATTATCAAGTAGGTTAATTTTAGCATTTAAGAAATTCTGTTAGAATTTTTTAAAATTTAGTTTATTTAGCATGCATTGTTGTTTGGCTTGTGTTTTTACATTTTATTTGTTTCCTTATACATGCTTATTATTATATTGGACAAATACAGTAAATGCATGAAGTGCCTAGAATTAAAGTAAAGAAACTAAACAAGTATAAACTGATAAAGTATCTGGAATACTTAATGATTTAGGCTACATTCATAACTAAACATTATACAAAACAAATGCTGGACTGCTTGACCGTGTGCAGGGCATTATGAAGTCTGAAGACTACCAACAAATTTTTCAGCATAATGCAGGGCCCAGTGTGAGAAAGCTGGGTCTCCCTCAGAGGTCATGGGTCTTCCAGCAGGACAATGACCCAAAACACACTTCAAAAAGCACTAGAAAATGGTTTGAGAGAAAGCACTGGAGACTTCTAAAGTGGCCAGCAATGAGTCCAGACCTGAATCCCATAGAACACCTGTGGAGAGATCTCAAAATGGCAGTTTGGAGAAGGCCCCCTTCAAATTTCAGGGACATGGAGCAGTTTGCCAAAGAAGAATGGTCTAAAATTCCAGCAGAGCATTGTAAGAAACTCATTGATGGTTACCGGAAGCGGTTGTTTGCAGGTATTTTGTGTAAAGGTTGTGCTACCAAGTATTAGGCTGAGGGTACCAATACTTTTGTCCGGCCCATTTTTGGAGTTTTGTGTAAAATGATCAATGATTTGACTTTTTTTTTTTTCATTCTCTTTTGTGTTTTTTCATTACAAGCAAAATAAATGAAGATATTAATACCAAAGAGTTTGTGCTTGCAATCATTTTCTGGAAGAAAATGAGTATTATCTGACAGAATTGCAGGGGTGCCAATACTTTTGGCCAACACTGTATATCAGGCATGTCAAACTCAGGGTACCCCGAGGGCCACATGAGTAACGCTAGGGCGTAGGGGACTGATCACTAATACCATGCATCGCAAAAATGTGGCATTTCTATTGCAGGCTACATAGAGTAGCCTCCCCCAGCACCCCAACCCTTCCCCAGCACTCCAAACCCCCATCATCATAAATCTAGTATTTATCCCCTATCCGTAGGATAGGGGTTAAATACTTGAAAAATCACAATTTCTTCTGCTGAAGCTTACCTGCTTCTGCTCTTCAGCCTGTGCAGCGGTCTTGTGAGACCACGTAGGACGCAGGCACACATTGGGTGCGGGCCTGATTACGTGGCCACGTCACCCGGCGTGTGGGGAGGAGGGGGCGGAGTGGAGGGGGCGGAGAGGAGGAAGGAGGAGGTGGAGCGGAGCAGGCAGAGAGCACACAGGGAGACCTGCTCTCTGCGAAGGGTGAGGGGCGGCCGCTGGAGCAGCGCTGTGTCCAGCAGGGCCGCCCCAATCCACTGCTCACTTTCCTTGTACATCTGTGGCCCGCACAAAAGTCTCAAACTTTGTCTCTAAAGTTTAGAGACAAAGTTTGAGACTTTTGTGCGGGCCGCAGATATGCCTGTAAAGGGCTGCATGTGGACCGCGGGCCGCATGTTTGACATGCCTGCTGTATATAAAGGTGGCCTGGAGGATGAATGTCATATACTGGTGAAACCCTGCTGCCATGCAGGGATCTGATAACATTCAGTACCACAATGTCTGACAGCAGGTGTAACGGACAGTGGACCGTATGTGCCACCTTATGGTTTAATTTGGGCCACTCCTAGAGGCAGTGGTGAACCTAACCCCTCTGCTGCCTGAGGAGGACGATCAAAAGATTGAGGACTGGGGGGGCTTCGCGATCTGCTTTTTCTTTTGAACGTCCGCATCAGGCAGTGTGGGGGGAGGGGGGGTTGCTAGCGGTAACATTATAGTGAATACAGTGCAGTAATATTTTATTACTTACAGGAGACGTCTTCCCACATTTCCAGGCTCCCTCATTTCCAGACATCTTCCCTTAGAATACAAAGGATCATCCAGCAACGAGATAAGAAAGTCCAATATAAGTCTTCTTTATTTCTTGTTATCGCAATGTAAATAAAACAGCACGCAATGCACAGGAAAAGCCTGCGTCAGACAGACGCGTTTCAGATAACAATCCTTCCTCAGTGTCTGAGCACTACTGAGGAGTTTGTCTCTATTTGTAGCCACACCAAACCATAAGGTAATTATGTGTAGACTCGCAACACACAATAAAATTAACCCCATAATGTGGATTACAAACAGTGTCAAAATCCTCAAAACTACACACACAATAAAATTTATACAAAATTACATAAAATGACATACATGTTTAAAAACAACATTCAAATATTCTACCTATGAAAAAAGACTTTTCAAATGTATCTTTCCTATAATGGTTATATACTCATCTAGCCAATCTGTGTAACTATATATCTGGAGGATATAAACAAACAACTTTTAATATCATGAACAAACACTTGACAAGAGACGTAAATGTAATATGTTCTATGTTAGTATTACATACAACTGACTCAAAATTGTATACATATGTCAAAAGAGGAAAGCTTTATTTCTTTCTTTCAGAGCCCGGTCACATGATGTAGTTCCTCATTATTCATTGGTCCATTGCACAGGTTCTTGCCCTCATTTAAGATGGAACTCCTTGTTTCAAAACTATATGTGCGCATGCTCCAAATTAGTCACATGTTAACATCCTAAACCTCTTATTGGTTGGAAATAAGTCTGCTGTTCTTTCACTAGAAAATAAGGTAAGAATATATAAGTCATGTGTAAATAGTAAATCTATAGTTCTTTACTAGCGGAAAAATGCAAGTAACAAACACATTATCTATATGCTTACATAGTCATATTACCCTGATTATTGCATTATGATCCCCTATATAACTTTTATGCTTTTTAGCATTATAGATGATATGTATGCAAAAACATCGTTTCTCTGATTTAACCCTTTGGGGAAAAAAATCCCTTAGGACCGCTATGACCACTTCTTCCAGCTGTGACTTGACTCTGTAAAGTTTGCAACACAGACACCTTTGACTCCTCACTTCTCCATGCACTTATATATATAGTCCCACAGCGGACCAATGCAACCATCATTATGCCCCACAACGCAGCCGCGTGGGCGGCCATGCGCAGGCCCGGGGAAGTAGGTAAATGGCCGACAACTTGCTGGGGGAAACTCCAGCAGGTAGCAGCCTATTAAATAAAAAACAAAAGTAATTACTTACCTACCTTGCGATCCCTTGCTGTTGCTGCTCTCGCGCCTCCTCCTCTTAAGCTGTCAAAAGATGTCTGCGTCAGAGCGCAGAATAGGGCCGCTTGGTTTGTTTTCAGAACGGCCCTGTCCTGGACTAGTTTAGGCAGGGATGGGCGGTAATTTTCTTATGGGCCACATGAGAAATTGAAATGGTTCTAGAGGGCTATGCGCGCCATGGCAAATTAGCTCCACCCACTTCTCCGCTGACTCCATTTTTCCATGTGCCCCCACAAAGTATAATGCTCCTACAGTCACCCTAACATTATATGCCATGACATTATAATGTTCCCCTCCAAATGTCCCACAGTATTAAGTTCCTCTCCTCGTTTAAACTAGCAGAAACTAGAGGTGGGGCATTAAATTGGGGCAGCTGGAGGAGGACGTTAAACTGGGGCAGCTGGAGAGGGATATTAAACTGGGACAGCTGGAGGGGGGACATTAAACTGGGGCAGCTGAAGAGGAAATTAAACTGGAGACAACTAGAGGCAGTTATGTCCCCTTCCAGCTACCCCCACAGGTAAATATCCTCCTCCAGTTGACCCCAGTTTAATGTCCCCCTCCAGATGCCCCTCATTTTGATGTCATCTAACTTCAGTTTAACTGCCTCCTACATCTGACCCCCAGTTTCCCCTCTTTCTCACACATGCTGTCTCTTCTCACCTCATTATTTTCCTTCATTCTCCATTCCCGGTAGCAGGCTACATAGAGTAGTCTGCAAAAGAAAAACATTGCAGACAGGCCTTTACAAGGCTCCCAATTGTCATGCCAATGTGATGTCGGCCCCCAGAGCTTGCTCTAGAGGCCGGCAATCACCAGCAAAATGGCAGTACCCATGCGCCATCGGGAAAACGGTGCCTTGGTCAGCTTTGACCAAAGTGACAGAAGGATTAATGCCCGCGATCAGTGCGGTCACTGACCGTGAGCATTAGTGCATGGTGTCCGCTTTATGAAACAGCAGACACCAGGCAGCTATGTCGGCCGCCCAGCTCCCAGTGTAAAAGAGGTGATTTTTTTACACCTACCTTGGACCGACTTCTATTATAGTGAAAAGAGCTCAGAGTATAATAATTTCATGTCCGGTTCTGTGTAAATATATATATTATATATATATTATTGATTTTGTTGTTTTTTTCCGTTATAAAAGCCGCTAAGCAGCTAAGAGACAACAATTTCCCATGCCTACAAAACTTACAACCCCCAACTATAAGGATGCTAACTCTTTCAGGTGTCAACAAAATTGTTCATAAACAGTTCCTATGGTGCAATTATGATGTCAAACGCATTTCACACAGCATCATACTTTACTTCAACAAAACTAATTACATATTTAGCTTCCTTCTATCACTCCCACAATACACAGTTGCTAAAGAAGTAATACTTGAACTGCATTATTTGTTTCGGTGTGAAATTATTTGCTTTTTAACTCATTGTTGGATTTCCTTTTCAACTATTAAACAGCAATATGCATCTTTATCTTAAAATGGCTATATAGAAGATAATTTATGAGGTAATACGGTGTCATGATATTTATTTATTTTTTTAATAAATGAAAACATGTTTCCCATAAGTATACTCTGAGGTCTTCTAGGACTATATCCATCTACTAGGTAAAAGCATAAATGCAACAAAAGCATAGTAATGCTAAAGTGACAATGGATGACACTCTGAGATGACCTATGACTGTATCCTCAAGCTTTGAAACTGCTAAATACCAAGACAGCATTAGTAATACCAAAGCGAAAGCAGCATACATGGCTATGAATAAAGATGCTTTACATGCTTTACATGCTGGCATGAATAATTCTTCCATAAGCCACTACACTTCAAGAAGAATCTCAAAGACTCTACATCAAGTAAAGTGATTGGACCACAGAGGACTGGAACCCCAACAACATAATACAGCATGTGGATGTAAATAGTACCAAAAATAGGAATCTATCTGCTAAACATGCAACATCTTGTGCGTAACATTATGCCTTTTAGATGTAACATACAAGAATTCATTTTTATAATATAGAGAGATATACTTGAGTATAAGCTGACTTTTTCAGCACAGTTTTTATGCAGAAAAAGCCCCCCTCAGCTTATACTCAAGTCAGGCAGCACGCAAGGACCTGCAGAAATTAAGTGAAGGGAGCGTGTCTTCAGTGGTTGCTATCGTAATGATACAGGACACTCCCCCTTCACTTAATTTATGGAGGTCCTTGCATTCCTGTGCCCGGGAGGCAGCAGGTCCCTGCTCCTATGTCTGCATGGAGGAGAGGAAGAGGAGAGTGGAGTGAAAGTAAAGTGAAAGTAAAACACACAGGTACAAACTGGGGTTACAATTCTTATTAATGTCAGGCATTTGGGGTTATTAATTTAGTTTTAGTAACTCCATGTGCCTCACATTAATAGTAGTTAACCCCATCATGTCCCTCACATTAACCCCTGTGTGCCCCATATAAGGGTTACTAATAAGTGAGACATATGGCGGTAATAATATAGTGCCTTAATAATGTTTAATGTAATAATTGTAATCTCCATGTCTCTCACATATCAGTAATCCTTATGTGAGGCACACAGGGGGTTAACGTGAGGGACATGATGGGGTTAACTGCTATTACTATGAGGCACATGGAGTTACTAAACTGTAACACACATGACCAGGCTTTTTATCTGCAATGGTGGATAAAATTATGGACTATTACATTTCCATGGGCCCGTACGCATAGATGCCATTGATTTTGCGGCTGTGTGTCTGGGCCAAATTGAAGAGCTGCAACTTATGGAGCAGGTCCTATATGTTTCCTATACCTGTCCTATATGTAAAAATACAAAAGATAAATGCTACATCCAACTCAATTGTAGATCCGATATGGTTTCATCGGACAAAACCCTGACTGCAAAGGGTCAACAATGTTCAAACATTCACAAAATTCAAACATTCACAAAAAAAGTATGTCCAGCAACCATTGAATAAAATATAACTTTTACTTTATCAAAAAATAAAAAGGAAACATCTTACATGCTCCAGGAACAAGACAGAAGAAAAAATATCAGCTTACGCGTTTCGGGACATGTTGTTGCGTCCCTTAGTCATAGCACACTAAATAAAGTATCTGACTACCCATATATAGTGTGTGTAACCACACCCTAAACAATTAACCCTGTCACTACCTCCAATAATTGTTTGGTTAATTGTTTAGGGTGTGGTTACACACACTATATATGGGTAGTCAGATACTTTATTTAGTGTGCTATGACTAAGGGACGCAACAACATGTCCCGAAACGCGTAAGCTGATATTTTTTCCTCTGTCCTATATGTGTCTGCATTTGCAGCCCTATCAATTCATTTTTAATGTAAAGATCAGTGATAATTTTTTTGGTATCTTTTTTAATTGTTGAAATTTTCCAGTAGCTGCTGTATCCACCCCCCACCCCCCCAGGCTTATACTCAAATCAATAGATTTTCCCAGTTTTTTTGTGGTAAAATTAGGAGCCTCGGCATATATTCGGGTCGGCTTATACTTATAATATATACGGTACTGCTGCTTCTTCTTGTTCCTCTTGTTCGCTGAGGAGTTGACTGAAAAGAGACCATTTCTGTGAAGCTCCGGTGAAATGACTAATTAATTTGTACAATTTATAATCAGCTGTGAGAACTGGTATTTTAATATTGACCTTACGTATAAAAGCTAAGGTAGAAAAAAGTGAAAAAGTTTTTCTAAAGATGCATTTGAGACTGCAGCCATTCAACAGACATTGAAAAGAGAGCTAATAAATTACTATGGGTAACTGCTTCACGTTATTCTGCAATAGCCATTCAAGGTTCTATAGGAAACAGAATAGAAATATAATGTAGTAAAAGGAGTTCTATAATTAGAAAATTGAGCAAAATGAAAAAAATTATCCAGGATAATAAATTTGTTATAATTCACTCCACACATTAAATACTTTTCTCTTTAATAGTTGGCATACTTTAAACAAATAGTTTGACCTACAATGTGGTGTGTAGACATTTGGCACATTTACCGCTCCTCTAAGCCAAACCCCTGGACAAGACTAATGGAAATGTTCTACTTTCCCTTTTTATTTTATTTTAGGTGATTCACTTTTTTTTTTTTGCATTGTTCTACTGGGCTAAGACATGATAAATTTGGCCATAGTGGGGCTTAAAAATCCAAGTGTGTTATAAAGTAGAGAAATGTAGACATCAAAATATTGTATTACTTTGTACACAAACAATATAAAAATAAAATACTTCACAGCTACTGTATGCTTCTAAGCTAAACAGAAGAGAAATCAGTTGAACCCAATATGAATCACAATGCCTCATCTTCTTCTGACCTTGCATAAATCACTTTATCTTGAAGCAACAAAATGCAATTGAAAAATTAAATAACTGAACCAAACTTGCCTTCAAAATTGCCTGAAAAGATTTGGATTGATTGTTATAGTAGCAAAATAAAAATGCATCAATATCCAGAGAAAATCAAAATATTATTTTCTTGAAATGTGTTAACTGCCCCTTGACGTGGATATGTTTTTGTGTTTGCAGCTGTGCTTTGTTTTATTGTTTGAGACATTGTCATTTTACAATAGACACCTTTCAGAACAAAGATTATGTATATTCATAAAACTGAGTATACTTTACTTAATGGAAAGCACAGACAGAACATTTTAGCATCGTTCACTTCCAATATTTAATGTCAGCATAAATAATTTTAAATGTTCCTTCTTCAGTTACGACACCCACATAAAATTACATCTGAAAATGGAATATATATGGTTTTGCTGTAGAGCTCTGAAGCAACCTGATAAATACATTTTTTTTTAACATGTATCTGAAAAATACCTGAAATAACAACTGTTGATAGTGATGTTGATGAATTATCACTATGGTTTATGGTTTAGACATTGTATGCAAATCTGAAAAACTGACTGCAAAAGAATTATTCTTCAGGGAGGGTTCACATCTGCGCCTGTGCGTGCTTTAAGCAATCCAGCTGGGTTTCTGTCTTCTGCCCCAAGAAACTGGACAGGGAACGGAAACCTGGCAGTCAGTTTTCAAATCCATTCAAGTGAATGGGTTTGCAAAGTGATCGTCCCTGTGCGCATTCTGCCTCTCCGCGGCAAAAACGTTTTTTGTTTTTTTTTAACCGGACTAAAAGTCAGACATGCAGGACTTTGTGTCTGGTTAAAAAAAAAAACAGTTTAAATTTTTACAGTTTTATTAACTGTACTGTTCAATCTGCAATTATATATTCTAATAAATGCCGTTACTCTATTAAAGTTCCAAATACGTTGGTGTCGCCCTGATTCCCAGCATCCAGGAGGAATTTCCCTTATCATCACTCCATTTACTACACAATATGCTTGAGTGCATTTATGCTTAATTTTTCACTATCCTGAGTTGAATCACCTTGCCCACTCATACCAAGCAAAGAACATGTGTGCAGAGACTACTTTGCAGCAGCAGGATGAAAATAGAGCAATGTTTTATATTATGTAAGGCCTCTAGGGGTCTCACTACTTGGATGTGTGTAGAAGAGTGGTTTTGTATCTTGTTACTAGTAGAGATGAGCGAACACTAAAATGTTCGAGGTTCGAAATTCGATTCGAACAGCCGCTCAATGTTCGTGTGTTCGAACGGGTTTCGAACCCCATTATAGTTTATGGCGAACAGATACTCGTTAAGGGGGAAACCCAAATCCGTGTCTGGAGGGTCACCAAGTCCACTAAGACACCCCAGGAAATGATGCCAACACCTCTGGAATGACACTGGGACAGCAGGGGAAGCATGTCTGGGGGCATCTAACACACCAAAGACCCTCTATTACCCCAACATCACAGCCTAACAACTACACACTTTACACACTCAATACCACCTCTCTGACAGTAGGAAAACACCTTGAAACATGTGTATTTGGCACTTGCAGTGAGGAGAGCTTGTCACCAGCAGTGAATTTGGCCCTTGTAGTAAGTTGAGGTTGGCACCAACATTTGTTTTGAAAATCAGGGTGGATTGAGCCTCTAACCAGCAGAGTTTGGGCAAATTCATGGTGGAGGGAGCCTCTAAACACCCCAGTTTGGGCAAATTCATGGTGGAGGGAGCCTCTAAAAACCCCAGTTTGGACCAATTCATGGTGGAGGGAGCCTCTAACCAGCCCAGTTTGGGCAAATTCATGGTGGAGGGAGCCTCTAAAAAACCCAGTTTGGACCAATTCATGGTGGAGGGAGCCTCTAACCAGCCCAGTTTGGGCAAATTCATGGTGGAGGGAGCCTCTAAACAGCCCAGTTTGGGCAAATTCATGGTGGAGGGAGCCTCTAAACAGCCCAGTTTGGACCAATTCATGGTGGAGGGAGCCTCTAAACAGCCAAGTTTGGACCAATTCATGGTGGAGGGAGCCTCTAAAAAACCCAGTTTGGACCAATTCATGGTGGAGGGAGCCTCTAACCAGCCCAGTTTGGGCAAATTCATAGTGGAGGGAGCCTCTAAACAGCCCAGTTTGGGCAAATTCATGGTGGAGGGAGCCTCTAACCAGCCCAGTTTGGACCAATTAATGGTGGAGGGAGCCTCTAAACAGCCAAGTTTTGGGAAATTCATGGTGGAGGGAGCCTCTAACCAGCCCAGTTTGGACCAATTCATGGTGGAGGGAGCCTCTAACCAGCCCAGTTTGGGCAAATTCATGGTGGAGGGAGCCTCTAAAAAACCCAGTTTGGACCAATTCATGGTGGAGGGAGCCTCTAACCAGCCCAGTTTGGACCAATTAATGGTGGAGGGAGCCTCTAAACAGCCAAGTTTGGACCAATTCATGGTGGAGGGAGCCTCTAAAAAACCCAGTTTGGACCAATTCATGGTGGAGGGAGCCTCTAACCAGCCCAGTTTGGACCAATTAATGGTGGAAGGAGCCTCTAACCAGCCCAGTTTGGGCAAATTCATGGTGGAGGGAGCCTCTAAACAGTCAAGTTTTGGGAAATTCATGGTGTAGGGAGCCCCTAAAAACCCCAGTTTGGACCAATTCATGGTGGAGGGAGCCTCTAAACAGCCCAGTTTGGGCAAATTCATGGTGGAGGGAGCCTCTAACCAGCCCAGTTTGGACCAATTAATGGTGGAGGGAGCCGCTAAACAGCCCAGTTTGGACCAATTCATGGTGGAGGGAGCCTCTAACCAGCCCAGTTTGGACCAATTAATGGTGGAGGGAGCCTCTAAACAGCCCAGTTTGGACCAATTCATGGTGGAGGGAGCCTCTAACCAGCCCAGTTTGGGCAAATTCATGGTGGAGGGAGCCTCTAAAAACCCCAATTTGGACCAATTCATGGTGGAGGGAGCCTCTAAAAACCCCAGTTTGGACCAATTCATGGTGGAGGGAGCCTCTAACCAGCCCAGTTTGGGCAAATTCATGGTGGAGGGAGCCTCTAAACAGCCCAGTTTGGGCAAATTCATGGTGGAGGGAGCCTCTAACCAGCCCAGTTTGGACCAATTCATGGTGGAGGGAGCCTCTAAAAACCCCAGTTTGGACCAATTCATGGTGGAGGGAGCCTCTAAAAACCCCAGTTTGGACCAATTCATGGTGGAGGGAGCCTCTAAAAAACCCAGTTTGGACCAATTCATGGTGGAGGGAGCCTCTAACCAGCCCAGTTTGGACCAATTAATGGTGGAGGGAGCCTCTAAACAGCCAAGTTTGGACCAATTCATGGTGGAGGGAGCCTCTAAAAACCCCAGTTTGGACCAATTCATGGTGGAGGGAGCCTCTAACCAGCCCAGTTTGGGCAAATTCATGGTGGAGGGAGCCTCTAAACAGCCCAGTTTGGGCAAATTCATGGTGGAGGGAGCCTCTAACCAGCCCAGTTTGGACCAATTCATGGTGGAGGGAGCCTCTAAAAACCCCAGTTTGGACCAATTCATGGTGGAGGGAGCCTCTA
This sequence comes from Leptodactylus fuscus, assembly GCF_031893055.1. Classification (NCBI taxonomy): domain Eukaryota; kingdom Metazoa; phylum Chordata; class Amphibia; order Anura; family Leptodactylidae; genus Leptodactylus; species Leptodactylus fuscus. The sequence goes on from NC_134268.1 coordinate 114,878,468, forward strand.
AAAAACCCAGTTTGGACCAATTCATGGTGGAGGGAGCCTTTAACCAGCCCAGTTTGGACCAATTAATGGTGGAGGGAGCCTCTAAACAGCCAAGTTTGGACCAATTCATGGTGGAGGGAGCCTCTAAAAACCCCAGTTTGGACCAATTCATGGTGGAGGGAGCCTCTAACCAGCCCAGTTTGGGCAAATTCATGGTGGAGGGAGCCTCTAAACAGCCCAGTTTGGGCAAATTCATGGTGGAGGGAGCCTCTAACCAGCCCAGTTTGGACCAATTAATGGTGGAGGGAGCCGCTAAACAGCCCAGTTTGGACCAATTCATGGTGGAGGGAGCCTCTAAAAACCCCAGTTTGGACCAATTCATGGTGGAGGGAGCCTCTAAAAAACCCAGTTTGGACCAATTCATTGTGGAGGGAGCCTCTAACCAGCCCAGTTTGGACCAATTAATGGTGGAGGGAGCCTCTAAACAGCCAAGTTTGGACCAATTCATGGTGGAGGGAGCCTCTAAAAACCCCAGTTTGGACCAATTCATAGTGGAGGGAGCCTGTAACCAGCCCAGTTTGGGCAAATTCATGGTGGAGGGAGCCTCTAAACAGCCCAGTTTGGGCAAATTCATGGTGGAGGGAGCCTCTAACCAGCCCAGTTTGGACCAATTAATGGTGGAGGGAGCCGCTAAACAGCCCAGTTTGGACCAATTCATGGTGGAGGGAGCCTCTAAAAACCCCAGTTTGGACCAATTCATGGTGGAGGGAGCCTCTAAACAGCCCAGTTTGGGCAAATTCATGGTGGAGGGAGCCTCTAACCAGCAGAGCTGGTGGAAATCAGGGTGGAGGGAGCCTCTAACCAGCAGAGTTGGGGGAAATCAGGGTGGAGGGAGCCTAGTATTAGCAGAATTGTGCAACGCTTATGGTGGATGAGTATGAGGATGCGGAGGAATTGGAGAGGTTGAGTACAGACATGGAGTTTCATGTTGGGGTGCTTTACACAGGTGGGCACAAAAATGACGGCTCTACCCAGTGGTGGTTCATTTTTATCAAAGTGAGCCGGTCGGCACTCTCAGCTGACAGACGGGTGCGCTTGTCAGTGATGATGCCACCGGCTGCACTGAACACCCTCTCAGATAGGACGCTGGCGGCAGGACAGGACAGCACTTCCAAGGCATATAGGGCAAGTTCAAGCCACAGGTCCAACTTCGACACCCAATACGTGTAGGGCGCAGAGGGGTCGGAGAGGACAGGGCTGTGGTCGGAAAGGTATTCCCGCAACATGCGCCTATACTTCTCACGCCTGGTGACACTAGGACCCTCCGTGGCGGCACTTTGGCGAGGGGGTGCCATCAAGGTGTCCCAGACCTTAGACAGTGTGCCCCTCGTTTGTGTGGACCGGTGAGAACTTGGTTGCCTACTGGAGGAACTGCCCTCCCTGCCGCCAACGTCACATGCTGGAAACATCTCCATCATATTCTGCACCAATTGCCTGTGGCAAGCATTGATGCGATTGGCCCTCCCCTCTACCGGAATAAAAGACGAGATGTTGTTTTTATACCGGGGGTCAAGGATAGCAAAGATCCAGTACTGGTTGTCCTCCATGATTTTGACAATACGCTTGTCGGTTGTAAAGCACCCCAACATGAACTCAGCCATGTCTGCCACAGTGTTAGTTGGCATGACTCCTCTGGCCCCACCGGAAAGTTCAATCTCCATTTCCTCCTCATCCTCCATGTCTACCCATCCGCGCTGCAACAATGGGACGATTCGAAGTTGCCCGGAAGCCTCCTGTATCACCATCACATCATCGGACAACTCTTCTTCCTCCTCCTCCTCCTCCTCCTCCTCCTCCATTAAACGCAGTGAAGCGGACAGATGTGTGGACCTACTCTCCAGCTGTGACGGATCGGATGCTATCCCTAACTCCTCTGTGTGATCTGAGTTATCCCTGATGTCAATCAGGGATTCTCTCAGAACACACAAGAGCGGGATTGTAAGGCTCACCATCGCATCCTCAGAGCTCACCCTCCTTGTGGACTCCTCAAAGACCCGTAGGATGTCACAAAGGTCTCTCATCCATGGCCACTCATGGATGTGAAACTGAGGCAGCTGACTTTGTGGCACCCTAGGGTTTTGTAGCTGGTATTCCATCAAAGGTCTCTGCTGCTCAACCACTCTATTCAACATCTGAAACGTTGAGTTCCAGCGTGTGGGGACGTCGCACAAAAGCCGGTGTTGTGGCACATGCAGGCGTTGCTGGAGAGATTTTAAGCTAGCAGCGGCTACTGTCGACTTGCGAAAGTGGGCGCACATGCGCCGCACTTTCACCAGTAGCTCTGGAACATTGGGGTAGCTCTTTAGGAAACGTTGCACCACTAGGTTGAATGGAACATGTTGGAGTCCGGCAAGCTCCAGAGCTGCTACCAGGTTCCGGCCGTTATCACAAACGACCATGCCTGGGCCCAGGTGCAGCGGCTCAAACCATATTGCCGTCTCATCGAGGAGGGCATCCCTCACCTCGGAGGCAGTGTGCTGTCTGTCCCCCAAGCTGATCAGCTTCAGCACAGCCTGCTGACGTCTACCAACGCCAGTGCTGCAACGTTTCCAACTCGTAGCTGGGGTCAATCTAACAGCGGAGGAGGAGGCGGTGGCGGAGGAGGAGGCGGTAGAGGAGGAGGAGGAGGGGGGTGTTCTTCTCGTGTCCCTGCCAGGAATGTTAGGCGGGGAGACGAGGTACACCGGGCCAGTTTGGGAAGCAGTCCCAGCCTCAACTACATTCACCCAGTGTGCCGTCAGTGAAATGTAGCGTCCCTGTCCGCATGCACTTGTCCACGCGTCGGTGGTCAAGTGGACCTTTGTGCAAAGCGCGGAACTAAGGGCCCGCCTGATGTTGAGTGACACGTGCTGGTGCAAGGCGGGGACGGCACACCGGGAGAAGTAGTGACGGCTAGGGACGGCATAGCGAGGTGCCACAGTTGCCATCAGGTCCAGGAAGGTGGGAGTTTCAACAAGCCGGAACGCCAACATCTCCTGGGCCAGCAGTTTAGCGATGTTGGCGTTCAAGGCTTGCGCGTGTGGGTGGTTAGCAGTGTATTTCTGCCGCCGCTCCAATGTCTGAGAGATGGTGGGTTGTTGTAAAGAAACGCCTGATGGTGCCTTTGATGGTGCAGGAGAAGGAGATAAGACAGGACCAGGGGAGGATGAGGTAGAAGTCAACAAAGTGGCGGAGGCAGATGAAGTGGTGTCCTGGCTCGTCCTCTGGAGTGCATCGCCAGCACAGTCAGCAGTGGCAGTGGCAGAGGCAGAGGCAGTGGCAGAGGCAGTGGCAGTGGCGTGAACGGCAGGCGGCCTTTGTCCTGCCGTTGCTGCCTGCCACTGATTCCAGTGCTTGGATTCCAAATGACGGCGCATTGAAGTGGTGGACAGGTTGCTCTTCTCAGAGCCCCTAATCAATTTCGAGAGGCAAATTGTGCAGACAACACTATATCTGTCCTCGGCGCATTCCTTGAAAAAACTCCACACCTTCGAGAAACGTGCCCTCGAGGTGGGAGTTTTTCGGGGCTGGGTACGAACTGGAACATCTTGGGAGATTCCGGGTGTGGCCTGGCTTCGCCTAAGCTGCTGACCTCTGCCTCTGCCTCTAGCTACCCTTTTTGGTGCTGCACCTGCCTCAACATCCACACTACTTTCCCCGCTTGACATCCCCCCTGTCCAGGTCGGGTCAGTGTCCTCATCATCCACCACTTCCTCTTCCAACTCCTGTCTCATCTCCTCCTCCCGCACAATGCGCCGGTCAACTGGATGCCCTGACGGCAACTGCGTCACATCATCGTCGATGAGGGTGGGTTGCTGGTCATCCACCACCAAATCGAACGGAGATGGAGGAGACTCTAGTGTTTGAGCATCTGGACACAGATGCTCCTCTGTTAGGTTCGTGGAATCGTGACGTGGAGAGGCAGGTTGAGGGACAATGAAAGGAGCGGAGAACAGCTCTGGGGAGCAGGGACAGTTTGGGTTATTGTTCTGTAAAGCTTCGGAATTTTGGGAGGAAGGAAGACAATACTGTTGGGTAATAGGAGGAGAGGAGGCAGAGTCTGACTGGCTGCTGGACAATGTGCTGTAAGCGTTCTCTGACAGCCATTGCAAGACCTGTTCCGGGTTCTCGGGCCTACTAAGGTTTGTACCCTGCAGTTTAGTTAATGTGGCAAGCAACCCTGGCACTGTGGAGTGGCGCAATGCTTGCTGCCCCACAGGAGTAGGCACGGGACGCCCTGTGGCTTCACTGCTACCTTGCTCCCCAGAACCATTCCCCCGACCTCGCCCACGGCCTCGTCCACGTCCCTTTCCGGGAGCCTTGCGCATTTTGAATTCCTAGTTAGAAATTGGCACTGTATACCAGTAGTAAAAATTGTGGGTGCACGTAACCCCAATATATTCTTTGAATTACCAGTCAGAAACTGGCACTATATGGCAGTAGCAAGAAATGAGGGTATTTGTATTCCCAATATATTCTTTGAATTCCCAGTCAGACAATGGCACTGTATACCAGTAGTAAAAATTGTGGGTGCACGTAACCCCAATATATTCTTTGAATTCCCAGTCAGACACTGGCACTATATGGCAGTAGCAAGAAATGAGGGTATTTGTATTCCCAATATATTCTTTGAATTCCCAGTCAGACAATGGCACTGTATACCAGTAGTAAAAATTGTGGGTGCACGTAACCCCAATATATTCTTTGAATTCCCAGTCAGACACTGGCACTATATGGCAGTAGCAAGAAATGAGGGTATTTGTATTCCCAATATATTCTTTGAATTCCCAGTCAGACAATGGCACTGTATACCAGTAGTAAAAATTGTGGGTGCACGTAACCCCAATATATTCTTTGAATTACCAGTCAGAAACTGGCACTATATGGCAGTAGCAAGAAATGAGGGTATTTGTATTCCCAATATATTCTTTGAATTCCCAGTCAGACAATGGCACTGTATACCAGTAGTAAAAATTGTGGGTGCACGTAACCCCAATATATTCTTTGAATTACCAGTCAGAAACTGGCACTATATGGCAGTAGCAAGAAATGAGGGTATTTGTATTCCCAATATATTCTTTGAATTCCCAGTCAGACAATGGCACTGTATACCAGTAGTAAAAATTGTGGGTGCACGTAACCCCAATATATTCTTTGAATTCCCAGTCAGACACTGGCACTATATGGCAGTAGCAAGAAATGAGGGTATTTGTATTCCCAATATATTCTTTGAATTCCCAGTCAGACAATGGCACTGTATACCAGTAGTAAAAATTGTGGGTGCACGTAACCACAATATATTCTTTGAATTACCAGTCAGAAACTGGCACTATATGGCAGTAGCAAGAAATGAGGGTATTTATAACCCCAATATATTCTTTGAATTCCCAGTCAGACAATGGCACTGTATACCAGTAGTAAAAATTGTGGGTGCACGTAACCCCAATATATTCTTTGAATTACCAGTCAGAAACTGGCACTATATGGCAGTAGCAAGAAATGAGGGTATTTATAACCCCAATATATTCTTTGAATTCCCAGTCAGACAATGGCACTGTATACCAGTAGTAAAAATTGTGGGTGCACGTAACCCCAATATATTCTTTGAATTACCAGTCAGAAACTGGCACTATATGGCAGTAGCAAGAAATGAGGGTATTTGTATTCCCAATATATTCTTTGAATTCCCAGTCAGACAATGGCACTGTATACCAGTAGTAAAAATTGTGGGTGCACGTAACCCCAATATATTCTTTGAATTACCAGTCAGAAACTGGCACTATATGGCAGTAGCAAGAAATGAGGGTATTTGTATTCCCAATATATTTTTTGAATTCCCAGTCAGACAATGGCACTGTATACCAGTAGTAAAAATTGTGGGTGCACGTAACCCCAATATATTCTTTGAATTCCCAGTCAGACACTGGCACTATATGGCAGTAGCAAGAAATGAGGGTATTTGTATTCCCAATATATTCTTTGAATTCCCAGTCAGACAATGGCACTGTATACCAGTAGTAAAAATTGTGGGTGCACGTAACCCCAATATATTCTTTGAATTACCAGTCAGAAACTGGCACTATATGGCAGTAGCAAGAAATGAGGGTATTTATAACCCCAATATATTCTTTGAATTCCCAGTCAGACAATGGCACTGTATACCAGTAGTAAAAATTGTGGGTGCACGTAACCCCAATATATTCTTTGAATTACCAGTCAGAAACTGGCACTATATGGCAGTAGCAAGAAATGAGGGTATTTATAGCCCCAATATATTCTTTGAATTCCCAGTCAGACAATGGCACTGTATACCAGTAGTAAAAATTGTGGGTGCACGTAACCCCAATATATTCTTTGAATTACCAGTCAGAAACTGGCACTATATGGCAGTAGCAAGAAATGAGGGTATTTGTATTCCCAATATATTCTTTGAATTCCCAGTCAGACAATGGCACTGTATACCAGTAGTAAAAATTGTGGGTGCACGTAACCCCAATATATTCTTTGAATTCCCAGTCAGACACTGGCACTATATGGCAGTAGCAAGAAATGAGGGTATTTGTATTCCCAATATATTCTTTGAATTCCCAGTCAGACAATGGCACTGTATACCAGTAGTAAAAATTGTGGGTGCACGTAACCCCAATATATTCTTTGAATTCCCAGTCAGACACTGGCACTATATGGCAGTAGCAAGAAATGAGGGTATTTGTATTCCCAATATATTCTTTGAATTCCCAGTCAGACAATGGCACTGTATACCAGTAGTAAAAATTGTGGGTGCACGTAACCCCAATATATTCTTTGAATTACCAGTCAGAAACTGGCACTATATGGCAGTAGCAAGAAATGAGGGTATTTGTATTCCCAATATATTCTTTGAATTCCCAGTCAGACAATGGCACTGTATACCAGTAGTAAAAATTGTGGGTGCACGTAACCCCAATATATTCTTTGAATTCCCAGTCAGACACTGGCACTATATGGCAGTAGCAAGAAATGAGGGTATTTGTATTCCCAATATATTCTTTGAATTCCCAGTCAGACAATGGCACTGTATACCAGTAGTAAAAATTGTGGGTGCACGTAACCCCAATATATTCTTTGAATTACCAGTCAGACACTGGCACTATATGGCAGTAGCAAGAAATGAGGGTATTTGTATTCCCAATATATTCTTTGAATTCCCAGTCAGACAATGGCACTGTATACCAGTAGTAAAAATTGTGGGTGCACGTAACCCCAATATATTCTTTGAATTACCAGTCAGAAACTGGCACTATATGGCAGTAGCAAGAAATGAGGGTATTTATAACCCCAATATATTCTTTGAATTCCCAGTCAGACAATGGCACTGTATACCAGTAGTAAAAATTGTGGGTGTATATAGCCCCAATTCTATTGCTAGGGGACTTGCAGGGTATTTCTGGGGTGAAGGTGGGGGGGCACACCGTTGGAACGGGTATCGGGGTATATATCGGGTATATGGGAATACACTGATAGTGTATTCCATTCAGGATCCTGGGAAAGCTGGGTTGCGGCGATTGAGCCCGTCAGTGCCACGTTACACTGACAAGCTTCTCCCTGGAATTTAGCTCTTACAAGAGCTGTTGTGGTTGTCTTCTCCTTCCTATCCTAGCCTGTCCCTGCCTACCCAGAATCTAAGCCCTAGCTAGCTGGACGGAAACCTCCGTCCTCGGTGAATTGCAAGCTCAGAATGACGCGAACCTGGGCGGCGCTGTTCTTTTAAATTAGAGGTCACATGTTTTCGGCAGCCAATGGGTTTTGCCTACTTTTCTCAACGTCACCGGTGTCGTAGTTCCTGTCCCACCTACCCTGCGCTGTTATTGGAGCAAAAAAGGCGCCAGGGAAGGTGGGAGGGGAATCGAGTAATGGCGCACTTTACCACGCGGTGTTCGATTCGATTCGAACATGCCGAACAGCCTAATATCCGATCGAACATGAGTTCGATAGAACACTGTTCGCTCATCTCTACCTATAATGATTTACTGTATAAATGTACATATCAATATAAGTAAAATAACCTTATTTCCAATAGTGATCATGAAGAATGTTTAGCTGTATGTGCCTAAAGCAGTGCTTATACAAAGCATGCATGTGTTCTCAGAGCTACACAATTTATCCACCTACAGGCAGGAATAATGAGCTGTCCAATGTACAGGAATAATAACAAATAATCAAATTAGAAAGCATTTCCTATATAGGCTTCAATTTAAACCCACAGTACATTACTAGCTTGATAAATACAGTTGCGATATACACCTAGAAACTGTTGAAAATAGCTAATAATTCAGAGACCACATTTTAGATGTAGCGGTGCAGAAATTGTTACTAGGCATAATTTGCTTCCTATTCCAGTTTTTTTTTAAGATCTAAAGGCAAATATTTAAGCTTCCTTAATTTAATGAATTATCACAATAAAATCAAATTTTAAAAAGTATTTCTATTAGTGAATTTTACTTTGGGCTATGGACAGCCTACTAGCTCACGAAAACTCAGCTTTATACAGTATGACTACAAAGCTCTGTGCACAAAGTCAAATATAGCTCTTTATTTTGGAAACTCATTTCAAACCTCTCAGGATGGAATGTATATAGGGTTGAGCGATCGTGTTCGGACAAAATCGGATTCCGATCGGCGATCGAGAAAATTTCACGATCGCGATCAGAATTCTGAACACGATCTGTTTATGTGGGATCGAGATCTTTTCCCACAATGCCTTCACACTAAGTATATAGTGTATACTCAGTGTGAAGGCTCTGCTGCGGTTCCATAGGAATGAATGGAAGCAGCCGGCACACAGCCTTAACCCCCTGCGTGCCAGCTGCCTCCCTTCATTTTAATGGAAGACTAAAGCTACTTACCTCCAGAGATGGCTGGTCCGCTGCTCTTCGCTTCGCTGCTGGTCTAGCTGCCGTCTTCTTCTACTCGCTGCCGTGACGTCTCCCCTCCCAGTACCCGCTCACACTCTCCTAACTCGCCCACACTCTCCTAACCTGGCAGGGAGGGGGCAGCGAGGCGGAGAAGACGGCAGCTGGACCGGCAGCGAAGCGAAGAGCAGTGGACCAGCCATCTCTGGAAGTAAGTGGACACCAGGGGGGACTAAGTAGCCAGAGGATTAAAAAAAAAAATTCTCTGGTTACTTAGTGATTCACTACACAGCGTGGATTCTAACAATTGTTAGATTCCATGCTGTATAGTGAATAGGATTGCTTTTAAAATCCGATTTCCGATTAATAAAAAAATCCCATTGACGTACATTGGGATCGGAATTGGGATCGAGATTGGGTTCAAATGAAAAATGATCGGAAATCGGATTTTAAAATCGATCCTGAAAAGTCAGGATCGGCTCAACCCTAGATGTATATCCTTTTGGTGGGTTCACATTTCTGTTACTCAATGCATCACAGAATGAGAGCAACAGACATTAATGGAGTTGTCCCATCACAAGGATCCTATCTATAATGCTTGTTAATGTGAATGTAAGACTTTTCCTAAATACACTGCTTCAGCAAAACTGCTTTGTTTGGCCACTATCTTACTTTATTCATTTTTTTTGTGGCCACAGCCCTGACCTAGCTGCTCATGAGTCAAGTGATGTATCTGCCTGCTCTCAGGGGGGAGGGAGGAGGGGCTAAGTGCACGGGAGCGAGCCTGGAGGGGGGGGGGGGTAGTTTACCCTTTGGGGGGAAGGGGCCGCCAATACAGGGTTAGACGCCGGCACAGGTGAAGCCAGCAACGGCAGAAGCTATGCTGCTATTCCGGGGGGGGGGGGGGGGGAGGGGCGGAGGAGTGGAATAAGAGCATCGCTTCTGCCGCTGCTGGCTTCATGCAGGGCAGAAGCATAGCGATGTTGTCGGCTTCACCTGTGCCGGCGTCTAACACTCCCCGGCATCCGCTGTAATAAAGAGGCGGATGCTGGGAACTGATAGACGCCGGCACAGGTGAAGCCGGCAACATCGCTATGCTTCTGCCCTGCATGAAGCCAGCAGCGGCAGAAGCGATGCTGTTATTCCGCCCCACTCCGGGGTCACATATGCAAAGCCAAGCGGCGAGATGCCGCCGGCCCTGCGTGCATGCTCATAGACCAGTCTAGCCTTTACAATGCGAATACAGACCCGACACCCTGTCAGGTCTGTATTCGCATTATGAAGGCTAGACTGGTCTATGAGCGCGCACACAGGGCCGGCGGCATCTCGCCTCTTGGCTTTGCATATGTGACCCCGCCCACCAATGACGCAACATACCCGGAAGACAGAAGATTTCACAGAAACGAAGTGAGTATGTGACGTGGGAATACCCCTTTAAACATCAGACACCGCTAGAGCCCCTTCTGTCTCGTGTCCATCTGCACTTACCCCCATGTAAAAAGCATGACAGAAGGAAGCCTATAGAGCATTATATTCCATTCCAAAAAGAAACAAACCTGATGGAAAAAATTGTTCACATTGCTTACATTATAATCAGTGGGAACATACACATATATATGGGGTCTGACTATGTCCTTTAGCCTACTACCATTTGTTACATATGGAAGAAAGAAGAAATTCCTCAGGAACGGCGGTGCAGATCAGAATAATAAAGGTAAGAGAAGAATAGCCTATTAATGTGTATTTAGTTAAAAAAGGGATTCTAATGATAGAATCTCTTTAAGATTTTCATACCCAAATATCTGAACACATAATGAATACTAAAAACCACAAATGGTTACCATAGGATAACAATGGATGGGATATTTGAAGGTATAAATAATATTGAAATATAGTATTTGTTAACTAGGTTATTGTTGTTGTTTTTTTGTTTAACTACACTTGTCTCTGTCGACATACAATGAAATACTGTATCACATTGAGCAGCATCTCCAGGAAATGTTTTAATCCAGTCTTCCCACAACTCTAACCATATCAGCATTATGAAAAAATGCAAGAGAATGGTAAATCCTGTGACTCATATGTCATATAAATCTGTGTTAATCTCTATGCTTTGCTTAGCAATATCACACAAATGTATTTCCGCATCTTTTGCAACTTTCTGTTTTTCTGTGGCTAAAAATAGATATTTCATTTAAAAAAATGCAATAAAATTTTGAATTATGATTGTTACATGAAACCATTAGCAGTCACATTTTTGTACAATGTCAAAATGACATTCATTTTGTAATATATTGCTTTTTGATATTATAATAGCATATCTGTTTTGTACATACTTCACGATGTACCTTAAACATAGAAAGCTCATAATACGTGTTCTGATTATAGCATGAAGCCCTTATCTATTTTTTAAGTCACCATTGTTTGAAAGCTTTTAGCTCTTTTATTTCAATCAAGTGGTGTATACTCTAGGAGTTTTAGCACGATGTAGAAAATTGTTTCCAATTTGTATAAAAGGAAGCCAAATTATAGGTTTTAGGCTGGTGTGCCAGAATTTTGTGGATAAAGAGCAGTATACTGTAGGAATTATGAATAAACACAGGGAAATAGGGGGCAGCATCTGACACAACCATTTATTCCTTTCCAAGCATAAAAGAGACAAACACCTGGATAAGCAGCCTATAAATACAGAAGAACTCTGTACAAAAATCTATTCAAATATCTATTATAACTGATTCCGAACCCTAATTAATGGGCAATTATAAATGCAGTAACAAGACAGTGTATAAGGGGATGCATCATCAGATAAATACATATATCAACTGGGATTTTGTATGTACCTATCCATATAAAACTACTTAATTGGAGTTTTACTCTAGCCTTATATTACACAAAAAAACAGATATGACCATATACAGTACAGTATACTTCTCCCCTGACTCTGATTTCTGGGAAACAGCACTGACTGTACGTTCATTGCAGGTTTCAAATTATACCCCACCAGATATTGCCATGTATGTACTGTCTGGTATCTAAGAAATTATACTGAATGTACATTTATTGCTGCTTATCACCATATATCTAACCTTCCCATAGTATCAACATTATGGAAAAATGTAAGAGAATGGTAAATCCTATTTGTGATGCCATATAAATGTCATATAGAACTATCCTCAACATAAACAAGAAAGAAGTAGTTCCTAGAAGTAATAATATGGCCCCCTTAGAGTCTCAATGTCATTAAAGGAGTTGTCCCATGAAATAAAGTGATAATGACCTTTATTGCAATCCGCATTCAACCTGACCACTACCAGGACACATGTGGCAGCATACGTGGTGGTCAGGACACCCTTTCCTTTAAATGGGAGCACCCAAGATAGCTGAAGTATGGTACTTGGCTATCTTCAGAACTCCCGTTCACTTCAATGGGAGTGTTGAGATATCCGCTATTTCCAGTTCTCCCACTGTAATGAATGGGAGTGCCGACAGACACCAGTCCCACCCAAATTCAGATTGATTGTGGTCATGTTGAATGTGGAGGGTGATAAAGGTTCTTCTCCTTTTATTTTGTGTGACAACCCCTTTAAGTTTTTCTGGGATTACATGGTGGCTAACTGACTAGTACTATTACTTTGCAGTGCTGAAGTTCTAGATTCAAATCCAACCAAGGTGGTATTTGTATGTTCTACCTCTGGGCACTCTGTGGGGGTTTCCTCCCACACTCTATAGATGCACTGGTGGGAATTTAGATTATAATCCCTACTACGTGATGGCAATATTTGTAAAGTGCTACAGAATAAGTTGCTGCTATCTACCTAAAATAGATGAGGGAACAGGCTCTGAGCACCCATACTTCCATAGAATATCTGTGGTTAGATCTTTAAGATATTTACAAAAAGAATTGACGCTCTGTTGAAGGCAAAGGGTGGGTGCATAAAATATCGATTTAGGGTAGTTTTCTTTTTTTAACATTAACTTTTTGTTAAATGATTACAATAAACTATTAACCCTTCTGTTTTTGAAAGCATTCTTAGGCTAGGTTCCCATCTGCACTGGGCTCTCCATTGTTTGGGTACACTGGGAGAACTGAATGATGGAGAGCAGGACCGCTAAGATGGCTATTACACATGTATACCATATTGATATTGAAATTGGCGGAGAGAAAAGTCCTCCATGCAGAGAGACTCTGGTGCAGATGTCAACTTAAAACATTTTACACTGTATTATATATCTACTATTGAGACATAAATAACTATTTGTAAGAAGGCCATTATCTAATTGATGAGTATAATGAGTTTAATAAATGAGTTTAATAAATGATACATTCCCATTAACTGCTGTTGCTATTTATCCATCTCAATTCCATCATTGTTGAAAAAAAATCTTGCATATATTTTATAATTCTCAAAATTAGAGCAGCAGAGTTATGATATCTACTTATAATAAACAAATAGGTTAGTAAAACTGAATGGAGTGGTAGTCAGACTATGGTCAGACAGCACATGCACTGCTCCATTCACTTCAATGGGAGCTGAGCACTATAATCCGGCAATGCCTGACCACCGCATGGCCACTGCTGCATTCAGAACAGGGGACAAACCTCCTCCAGTCTGCTATGGAGAAGGCATAATTTACCCAGATGTGAAGATCCCTTCAATGAATAGAAACAGATTTGTTTATATCACAATAGGAATAATCTTTGTCTATTTTAATGTTGCTGTTGTGCTATGTTTTAGTAACATACTGTATATACAGTTTATTTTTATTACAATTTATTTGGTCATGGTCAATATTTCTATTGTATACTGATGTTTTTACTCTTTTATTAACAAATACATTAAGTTTATGTAAACAGTCAATATTTACAGTGTTGACGCTCATTTTTCAAGACTTCTGCAGTTTGCCCTGACATGCAGGATATCGGTTTCTTGGACATATTCTGACTGATGGTTACCTATTTGTGCCCCTCAAAGTGGCAGTACAATTCCGCTTTACACTTGGGTGTCCTGCCTGGAAACCCAAGGAAGATGAGGGAGCAAATAAATAACTTCAAGCAGCTCTGACATTTATTGATGAATTACAAGCTTATATAAATGTTATTATCAGTAATAGCATTTACATATATATCGACGTTACTACTGTGTTTTGCATGTTGAGCTGCTATCACATATATCTTTATTTATTATAAGAAATTCAATAGAGACTTCAGGGTATTCGGTAATTGGTAAAACTAGGCATAATGCCAATACCATCTGGTGTTGGCTAATTGGCACATTCATAAGATATCTGGAACTAGAAAGGAAAATACAAAGTTGACAGATAATTCATTATAAACAGTGTAGCAAATTACTGATAACAAATCTCTCATTTGCGTTCTGCATTTATAGAATTAAAGAAATTCATGCAAAATGGAGTTAACATAAAGTTACTTCACAAAATGGAGTAGTTTGAAACAAAAGGCCATTTTACTTTAGCATGCCTATCCAGTGCTTGAAGCTTAGCACAATTTCTGTGTTTTAGTTTGTCTTACCTCTGTTTGAGCACTGACCACAGGTTCTTAATGGTATTGTGATCTCGGGAGTTTCCAGGTCATGAATCCAAATTTACAATGTTTTGTTCAATGAGTCATTTAGCTATCAGGTTTTATTTCTGAAATGGTGCTCCATCATGCTAGAAAATTCATCACCAAATTGCTCCTGGATCATTGATAGGAGTTGCTCTTCTGGTTTTGGAACTCGCAGCATGTTAGTTATACCTATGGAAATGACAGCAGTTTCCCTACAGGTATAATGGAAGCAAAAAGTCTGTAGAAGAAACTTTCAGTGAAAAGTGCTGTGCGAAAAAACGTGATGCATCAGCATCAGCACCGCGATACATGGCACCTTAGCTATAAGCGGGTTTTCAAGGGTACAAAAAAGTTTTATATGTGGGCATAAACTACCATTTGGGCACAAAGCAGAGTGGGGAAGGGAAGAAAGAACATACTTTTTGGGTTTTGGAATAGAATCCACAAATATAATAGACCCCTCAAAGAATTTGCATTTGCAATATTTGATTGTTGCATTAATTAATTTTTTCAGAAAAGTAAAAAGTTAAAATTGCAATTATTTTAGAGATACGCCATTCTAGTGCTCACTATGTTGCACCCAGCTTAAAGGAATTCTACCATTAAAGTCATTTTTTTTTTCTTTGACACGTAGGAATAGACTTAAGGAAGGCTATTCTTCTCCTACCTTTAGATGTCTTCTCTGCGCCGTCATTCGGTATAAATCCCAGTTTTCATCGGTATGCAAATGAGTTCTCTCTCAGCCATAGGGGCGGGCCCCAGTGCTCATACAACACTGGGGGCGTCGTCAATGC
This sequence comes from Leptodactylus fuscus, assembly GCF_031893055.1. NCBI lineage: Eukaryota > Metazoa > Chordata > Amphibia > Anura > Leptodactylidae > Leptodactylus > Leptodactylus fuscus. Next base: position 114,893,737 of record NC_134268.1, read on the forward strand.
TGTGAGAGAACTCTCCCGCGCCGCCTCCATCTTCTTCAGGAATGTCTTCTACACAAGTCTTCTTCCGGAGCTGGCGGTCAAACTTCTAGGCCTCAGGCAGAGCCGACTACGCATGCCCACAAGGCCACAAGAAAATGGCGGCTTACTTCTTGCAGAATACACGACAAGATATCTTTTTTCCGCTACTAGCTAGCGAGAAAAAAAGCGAGTGGCTCCCATTGAAGTCAAAATCCATCTGCAAAAAAACTCCATGTGAACATACCTTAAGACCTCTGAAGTGTTATATGCATTTAGGCTTTCGAATACAAACCTCTGTTGGCAGTACAATGGCCATGTGGACTCACTCTCCCACATTTGGTGATTGTGCTCTGCATTTGCCTGATTTTGAAGCTCAGTGGAAGCATTGAGAATTAAGAAACTGACCTTGACTGCATCTAAACTTGTAGTAACAAAGGTGGTGTTTGGCCTCACAGACAAAAATTTCATATTATCTATAGTAGTATGGATCTAGTAACACACCACATATCAGCAATGAAATTACGGATATCTTTGAAGTGGCCACAGACCACACATCTAAGTGGAATTTAAAAGCACATCACATCTGTATCTCCAATTTGAAGAACTATCGAACTGATCAGCAGATATACATAATAGAGATCTTAAGACTGGCTGGCTTAAAGTTTATGATCAAGCTACAGTACATGACTGCCTTTATCCTGTCACTGAGTGTCCTATTGGAATATTTTCTTTGCTCAGATCATCCTAGGGGCCCTGTCAGTCATCTGCTGACTGGCCCGTACCTTACACTAGGGCTCTTACACTAAAACTCTGTAAGCCAAGAGAACATGTTTACAAAGCAGTAGGCCTCAGGCAGCATAAAGATGATACGATGGGGCCTCGAAAGCAACACTAACAGGTGGAGCCCAGGCAGAGATGATACTTGTAGGGTGTCTCTGCACCTAAGTATAAACTCAGCAACATGTGGCATCACTATAATAATAAATTGGGGAGTTTTCAATTATTTACCCAGTTTATATGCTATAGCTGTGTTAAGATGCTATCTATATGTATGTAACATAGAGAGTATAATGTGCTGGGGGACTGTGGCATAACTATCACGGTAGCAGTGGTAGCAGGTGCCACAGGGCTCAACATCTTAGGGGGCCAAGGCCCCCTCACTAGTTAATGTGTTAAAAAAAATTAAAATAAATAAATAAATACATTTTACTTTTTGAGGCCCGATGCTCCCTAAGGTGTTGACTTCCGGGCAGGAGCATGCATCCTGATAATGGAAGGTGGGGGGGGGGGGGGGGCAGAGACATCGCGCAGGAAGAAGGTAGCTGTGCGTCAGGTTAATTTTATGGAGTAAACAGCGCAACACTGAACCCTTCTGGAGAATAAGACTGGTGAGCTGAAAGTGTATCACGGTCACCAATGCATGCAGAGCAATCTGTACAGAACATAGTACAGTGCTGGCAACTGCCTGCTGCTTTTTATTCTTTATTATTTCCAATAATTAGGATCTTTGCTGTCTGGGGAAGAAGGGGTTACAAGTTCAACATTCAGTGTCTGTTAAGAGTGTTTTAAGTGAGAACTGTGAGAACACTCTTCACTGACACTTAACGTGGCACTTGTAACCCCCTTCTTCCCCAGGCTGTAAACTTATTACAGTACATAATAATGTATGTAAGGGGCCACAATGGGGCATAATATTGTGTGCAGGGGCCGCTATGGGACATAATTGTGCATGCAGGAATACTAAGGGGGTGGCAGGCAGACAGGTTAGGTCTTATTCACACAGTAATCTGCATCAGTAATTGTAAGCCAAAACCAGGAGTGTATCTGCACCTTTTCTGTGTTTTCTACATAGTCCTGGTATTGGCTTATAATCACTGCTACAAATTACTTAAAAAAATACTGATGTGTGAATAAGACCTTAGGCCTTTCACAAATCTGCGTATTGTGGACATTTAATCTCTGTGATAATCATGGACGATATAAAGACCCATTTCTTTTATTCAGTGCATCTAGACCTATGGTTGTGTTCCATGGATTTGAGCCCATGGAAAAAAGAGTACATTTGTGTGAATGTGCAGACTGCTTGCATGCCACCATCAGTGGGGAGAAGGGCTCTGGCTGCCGTTCACTACCATTGTAAGTATATAAGGCTCCGGATAGTGTGTTTTCATGTATACTTACCTCCTAAGGAAGCCTACTTATGTAGGTGAAATGCATTGAGGAAGTTACAGGATCTTTGTGTGTCTTTTGTGGGACTCCTGACCGGTGGTTCCATCATGTCCATAGGTATCATATTTATGCACATGTATTGATTATGTTGCTGGGCTTGTAATGATATCTATATACCATGGACTTCTGCTATTGAGCTTGTGTTTATGCACTTTATGTATCCTTATTGATTTGTTGGGCTATTGACCGTGCAAGATTCAATTTACATGCTGTTCCTATAGGTTACACTGCCAGTGGTTATTTATATATAATGGATTGATAGACCTATACTTAGAATTTTTCTGCTTGCAGTGTATACAGTACTTATATTTTCAGAAACAGCCTCCCTGGTGATTTATTTCCATTTATTAGGGAGCTTTGAGTATTTATTGTCTTATCTTGAACATTATGCTCGCTGTCTCTTAGCAGTTTTTGATTTGTATTAATTTGTTTACATAAGTACCTGCATTTGTGTACTATTTTTGAAGACTTTTGATACCATGTACTTACCTGGCTAGGTGCCCCACAAATTGTTGTCTGAGTGTCTTGGCTCTTACCATCTGCTTTGCTGTTATTTATTATTCATTTTAATTATTCATTAGTAAACTTTGTTAGTATTTTTATTATCCTTATTTTGTCACTATTTACCTTTTTTGGGCTTGTTCTGTTTTCTTGTGTGGCAGGGAAAAAAGAGTAGACATGGGTTCATGCTCTATTTTGGTACATTTCACAAATCACGGAGCTCCATTAAAGTCTATGAGTCTCTGAAAATCACAGACAGCATACAGATTCCATCCATGTGCAGTCTGTTTTTCATGGAACCAAAAACATTGTAAAGCATAGGAAATCAAGAAGAAAAACAAAAAACCAAAAAAAAAAGTGCTTTGTTATCCATGGTTAAGAGTAATTGATCAAACATGAACATCAAGAACAACAGGGTGAAATGTTGTCCATGATTATTATCGAGATCACACGTCCATAAAATATGAAAGTGTCAATAAGTCTGTAGTTTACAGCTTGCTATTAGTATGTAATTACAGATTAACATTATATTCACAGTACATATATATATATATATATATATATATATATATATATATATTTGATGAAGGAACATTTGTCCAAAAACATTTCAACACACTATACCAATATAAAATAATAAATCAGAATTCTAGAGGAGTTGGTATTGTATTGTTATTTTTTCCAAGCAATAATTCATTGTATAAGATTGATATGGCAAGGCTTTGAGGTGTGAAGAAGTGTTCACAAACTTTATCATGACTTCATTGCAGGTGTTTTATTTTTCATCTGGAAAATCAATATTCCTAAATAGCATACTATGGCAATGTACTCAAACTTTTCTGCATGATTTCCCCAGCATCTGCTGGGGAAGTCAATACAGTCCTTTGCAAACGGGATAAATTCATGTTTATTAGTGTAGATATTTCTAAGGCAACTGAATAGTCAAATCTCTCTATTTCTCATATACAATTAAAAACACAACTGTGTATATGATTATTTTTTTTATTGTTATCTGTATTATCAAATGTAAGCAGCATGCCTCATTTCCAGAGCACTGTTCTGTAGTGTTATTATGTATAGATGTAGCATGCTTTGTCTACTTTGAATCTGATAACACACAGCGGAACGATAATGAAAAAAGTCAAGCTAAAGTGTGCTGCAACTGTTGGCTTAACTGGTATATATAATCTGGCAAATGGAAACACAAATTATATACATTAAATCCATTAGTTACCAATCCAAACGGTTATTGTAGATAATGTAGATAATTCAAGATATACCTTTATGTAACATCTCTGCCTGTTCGGGCCTCTGCGCCACCCTCTGCTCACGTGCTGCGGCACAGGAGGCGTGTGCAGTTTGATAATCTGCTTAAAGTTTTTAGTTGCACTGTGTGAACACGGCTCTAGTTCTGTATTTGGATTTGAACCACACCCGTCTTCTACCCTTGTTGCCTCTGTCCATTCAGTGGTTTGATTTTGTCTTGCCTGTGATTGACAGCTTTCCTTCCTATCAGATTCTGGGCGGGTTCTTCCTCCCCTATTTAGTCTTGGCTCACTGTCACACTGGTGCCGGTTATTGCCTCTTGCTTGCTGGTATCGCTTGCTGTTTAATTACTTGTATTCTGATCCTTGACCTCTGGCTTCCCTACTGATTATTCTTTTGGACTCTGATTTGGCACTGCATCGCTCTACTGTTACCGAACCCTGGCTAGCTGACCTCCCTTTGTTGTTGTTCGTCTTGTCTGCGTTTTGTGTTTCACGTATTCAGGGAGGGATTGTCTTTGTGGTTGTCGCCTATTACCTAGAATAGGGTCTGGCAATAGGAAGGGAAAGTTGGGGGCTTCAGCTTAGGGCTCACTGTCCCTTGTGCCCCTCCCTCCAGGGTTCACCAGCAGCTTCTGGGGAATTATCATCTGGCTATTCCCTAACAGAATAACCGGCCTATATACCTACATTCATTGCTTCCCTACAGATAGCATGGATCCTATTCAGTGCCTTGCAGCAAAGTTGGAGGGATTGACAGGCCTGGTAGCTGAGCTAGCTAAACAGGTTCAGTCACTTACGGAGGCTGCTGCATCATCCCCAGCGGTTTTGGCACCTTATAAGGTCAAGATGCTACTCCCAGACCGTTTCTCAGGGGACCGTGCAAAATTTGAAACTTTCAGGGAGTCTTGTCGCCTGTACTTCCGTGTTAATCCACATGTGACTCAGGCCCAAATGGTGGGAGTGGTTATATCTCTGCTACAGGGGGACCCACAAGCTTGGGCCCTTAAACTCCCTGCTGAGGCTGAAGAGTGGGTTGATGTGGAAATTTTTTTTAAGTCCCTGGGCTCTATTTATGCTGAACCACACCACATTGCACTTGTGGAATCTCAACTCCTCACCATGCGGCAGGGCAATCGCTCTGCAGAGGAGTATTGCTCTGAGTTTTGTAAGTACTGTAATAATGTTTTTTGCGGTTTACATTCCCGTTTTCCATTCATTCCTCATTTTTTGACCAGTGAGCATGATTCTCCTTTCCCAGTTCTGCATCGTTATTGGTTTCATTCACAAGATAGCAGACACTTACAATTTTAGGATCTGCCCCCAGATTATTCTATCTCAGAGACATATTGGTAAAATTATAATTGGGATAGAGTCTACCTAACCACATATTAATGTCATAACCCCACTCCTAGAAGGTACTGCTTTAAATCAAAATTCCACTGATAGCATGGGAAAGGAGAATCAAGGGGCCTACAGTGCATACCACTACATAATCTCCAACAAGGACTAGGATCAGTCTCATCTCTCAATGCATTTCTTTCCATATAAATACTTAGGGGTTCAATAGGAGAGGTAAACAGAAATGAAATGCAGCAATTCATATCAAGATTTATAGTCATAGCTGCATTCACTGCTTATCGTAGCCTGATTTGGCAGCACTGATGGTTTCTTATTGACATCATCACCTAGGTGGTACATTTAAGATATTGTATTAACTAGTCTACCATCCTATGACTGTTTTACTTTGGTGTATCATAATGAGCTTTACACATTTTAACCCCTTAAGGACCCGGCCATTTTTTGGTTTCGCATTTTCGTTTTTCCCTCCTCACATTTCAAGAGCCATAACTTTTTCATTTTTCAGTTCACAGAGTCACATGATGGCTTATTGTTTGCGGGACAAATTGTACTTTGTAATGGCATCATTTAATATGCTGTGCAATGTACTGGGAAGCTGGAAAAAAATTCAGAATGAGGCGCAATTGGAGAAAAAATGCATTTGCGCCATTTTCTTATGGGTTTAATTTTTACAGCGTTCACTGTTTGGTACAAATGACATGTTACCTGTGTTCTACGTGTCAGTACGAACGCGGTGATACCAAATTTATATAGTATTTGAAATGTTTTGATACTTTTAAAAAAATGATAAACTTTGCAAAATAGAAAAAAAATTTTGTGTCATCATGTTCTAACACCTGTAACTTTTTCATATTTCCATGTATGGAGCTGGTTGTGGTGTCTTTTTATGCGGGACAAGATGATGTTTCTATTGATACCATTTGGGGAAAGATCTGATGGTTTGATCACTTTTTATTCAATTTTTTATAGGAGGCAAAGTGTTGAAAAAAACGTTTTTTGGCGGTTTTTATTTTTTTTGCCGCTACGCCGTTCGCAGTATGGGATAAATGTTTTAATATTCTAATAGTTCGGGCATTTTGGAGCGCAGGGATACCTAATATGCTTATGTTTAATGTTCTTTAATTACTTTTATAGCTAATCTAGGGAAAGGGGGGTGATTTGAACTTTTATATTTTTTTTATTTTTTTAATACTTTTAAAAACTTTTTTTTTTCTTCTGTTACATTTATGATCAGACCCCTTAGGTACCTTGAAACCTAGGGAGTCTGATCGCTCATACTATTCACTGCAATACTACAGTACTGCAGTGAATAGCAGAATCCCAGCACTTCTATTAGACGATGCCTCTGGCATCGTCTAATAGATCTCGTGCAGAGACAAGCCTGGAAGCCTTCAATAGGCTTCCGGCTGTCATAGCAACCGATCACCGCCCTCTTGTGACGTTCAGGAGGGCGGCGATCGGCGAAACATGGCGGCGCCCATGCCGCCGGCGCCGTTTACACGCTGCGGTCACGTTTGACCGCAGTGTGTAAAGGGTTAACAGCAGTGATCGGCTCGGGCACCGACCGCTGCTGTTATTGGCAGGTCCTGGCTGTATTATACAGCCGGCATCTGCCGTGTATGGAGCGAGCTCAGCGTGTGAGCTCGCTCTATACATCCCCATGCGACCCATGACGTACAGTTACGTCAAGGGTCGCTAAGGGGTTAAAGGGATTCTATCATTGAGAAAATGATCGGATTGGCTGATCCCAACAGTGTTTGCTCATCTCTATTTACAGTCCTATGAAAAAGTTTGGGCACCCCTATTAATCTTAATCATTTTTAGTTCTAAATATTTTGGTGTTTGCAACAGCCATTTCAGTTTGATATATCTAATAACTGATGGACACAGTAATATTTCAGGATTGAAATGAGGTTTATTGTACTAACAGAAAATGCGCAATATGCATTAAACCAAAATTTGACCGGTGCAAAAATATGGGCACCTCAACAAAAAAGTGACATTAATATTTAGTACATCCTCCTTTTGCAAAGATAACAGCCTCTAGTCGCTTCCTGTAGCTTTTAATCAGTTCCTGGATCCTGGATGAAGGTATTTTGGACCATTTCTTTCTACAAAACAATTCAAGTTCAGTTAAGTTTGATGGTCGCTGAACATGGACAGCCCGCTCTCAAATGATCTGAAAACAAAGATTGTTCAACATAGTTGTTCAGGGGAAGGATACAAAACGTTGTCTCAGAGATTTAACCTGTCAGTTTCCACTGTGAGGAACATAGTAAGGAAATGGAAGACCACAGGGACAGTTCTTGTTAAGCCCAGAAGTGGCAGGCCAAGAAAAATATGAGAAAGGCAGAGAAGAAGAATGGTGAGAACAGTCAAGGACAATCCACAGACCACCTCCAAAGAGCTGCAGCATCATCTTGCTACAGATGGTGTCACTGTGCATCGGTCAACTATACAGCGCACTTTGCACAAATAGAAGCTGTATGGGAGAGTGATGAGAAAGAAGCCGTTTCTGCACGTACGCCACAAATAGAGTTGCCTGAGGTATGAAAAAGCACATTTGGACAAGGCAGCTTCATTTTGGAAACAAAAATTGAGTTGTTTGGTTATAAAAAAAGGCGTTATGCATGGCGTCCAAAAAGAAACAGCATTCCAAGAAAAACACATGCTACCCACTGTAAAATTTGGTGGAGGTTCCATCATGCTTTGGGGCTGTGTGGCCAATGCCGGCATCGGGAATCTTGTTAAAGTTGAGGGTCGCATGGATTCCACTCAGTATCAGCAGATTCTTGAGAATAATGTTCAAGAATCAGTGACGAAGTTGAAGTTACGCCGGGGATGGAGATTTCAGCAAGACAATGATCCAAAACACCGCTCCAAATCCTCAGGCATTCATGCAGAGGAACAATTACAATGTTCTGGAATGGCCATCCCAGTCCCCAGACCTGAATATCATTGAACATCTGTGGGATGATTTGAAGCGGGCTGTCCATGCTCGGCGACCATCTAACTTAACTGAACTTGAATTGTTTGTCCAAAATACCTTTATCCAGGATCCAGGAACTGATTAAAAGCTACAGGAAGCGACTAGAGGCTGTTATCTTTGCAAAAGGAGGATGTACTAAATATTAATGTCACTTTTCTGTTGAGGTGCCCATACTTTTGCACCGGTCAAATTTTGGTTTAATGCATATTGCGCATTTTCTGTTAGTACAATAAACCTCATTTCAATCCTGAAATATTACTGTGTCCATCAGTTATTAGATATATCAAACTGAAATGGCTGTTGCAAATACCAAAATATTTAGAACTAAAAATGATTAAGATTAATAGGGGTGCCCAAACTTTTTCATAGGACTGTATATGCTAATTAGCCAGCAACAAGCAGCGGAAGTCTCAGTGAGCACTGTATGCTGTGTGTGAGAGCTGGGAAGGTTGATGAGTCATCAGCAGCAGCCTCCCTGCACTCACACACACATAGCAGAAAGTGCTCACTTCTGGGTGCACGCTGTAGGCTAATTAGCATGTGAATAAAAATGGGCTCATTCAAAAGCTACTGAGGTGAATGAATGAATTGTACATTAAATGTATGATGCATGTCATAGGTCTTTAGGGCCCACTAGGCGCACAGTTAAGGTTTTGCAAGGATACAGATGGCCCCCGATTTTTTTGTACCTAACATTTATCTCTAGTGCACAACCAGATTAATAAGATTCTATCTATCTATCTATCTATCTATCTATCTATCTATCTATCTATCTATCTATCATCTTCCTATTCATCTATGATTCATTTTAACTGTTTTCAGTTTTATATTGCTAGCACTGCAAATATAATGTGTTTTCTCTGTAATATTGATTTGTATGCTCCTCATGTTGTAATACAGCAATCAAATATTCTCTTTTGCAGTTTCATTATATTCTCTTATTTTTTTTCTTAATATCTTTTCTCCAAGTCAAAAAAGAACATCATGTAAGGTAAATCAGAATGAATATTTTGTAATCAAGCTTTCCGCATCTAGTCTATACAATCAAAACCATTGCAACACCTACAATAGACATCATGATGTTGTACTGTAGATTTTTACAATTCATATAGTGCTTTAAAATATGTTTATCCATTTTTTGCAATAAGGATGTTGTACCTACATTGTCTACAAGGTGTCATGTACATGAATACTATAGCTTCTCTGATATCAAATCCCTACTTAAAGGTAAGTTCACACTGGGATTTTTGCTCACGATTTTGAGGCCATACCTGCTTCAAAATCCTGACCAAAAAGACGGCTCCAATTGAAATCAATGTAAGCCAGTTCAGCCGGAAGAAACAGCTCCCGGAAAAAAAGAAGCGATATGCTCATTCTTCAGGCCGTTTCGCCTTGAGATTCAGACTGAAAACACTCCCTCCTCCCGACTAGTCCCATTCATTGGGCCTAATCCGGAGCGGAGTGCACGACTGGATGCCAGTGCAGTGCACCGGCATTAAGTCGCGGCTACCCGTTATTTGGTCCAGAACCTGAGGCGGCCCCTGCTATACACCAGCTATTCACAATGAAGCATAATTAAGACAAATTGACCTCAAGTGCTGTAGTAAAACCATGTACAGCAAGCATGGCTGGTGGAATAGTAGCACAATGTACTGAATGTCCCAAGTCACAGACTGCTGGTTAGAGAGTCACTAAATTAGCTTTTTCACTATTGTACAGATTGAAATTCATCTTTATTTAATTCTGCAAACTAAATAATTGTAAATAGGTTTGGATGTAACATTTAAAGAGGACCTTTCATGTCCTCTGGCACTGGCGGTTTTATATACTGCTGGAAAGCCGATAGTGCACTGAATTCCTCTGGCATTGTCAGCTTTGACGGTATGTGCTCGGTGGCCAGAGATATCGATACAGTCAGAAGAATTCAGCACACTGTCAGCTTTCTAGCAGTATATAATACAGCCAATGTCGGAAAATCTGAAAGATCCTATGTAAGAACTGTGCATTTTGCTGGAAGAGTTAATGTACGAAAAATAACTTTGTTTTTTCATATTTTCTGAGCCTCTTCATCGCATCATCTTCACAAGTGAAGCTTCTCTATTAAATAGAGATTCCAGATCTCTAAGTATTTTTACTGGATCTTCAAACTTTAAATGATTCCAAATGGGATGACTTGAGAATATATGAAGTAAAATATGAAAGGTACTACATTCTTGTTTGGTACTGTTCTCCATCCCAGAGAAGAAAACACATTATTAGAATTAGTGATGCTTAGTCGCATTTATTTATTAACATATATTTTGTAAGGCCTACTTCTCGTAATATTCCACAGGATATAAGTATACCCACCATCCACCATATGGGAAGTAATTCAAAAAAGATAGTATCCAGTTTAACATTCATTGTTTAGGTTCAATTATAACCTTTGTCAATTAAAATCTGAAGGTCATACCCCGAGCCTTGAGGCTGATTTATTGAAAAGTTTCTTGACATGAGGTAGAATGGCAATCTACCTGGCATAGATTTCCATTCTGGCTTTTGGACCTTTGACCATGCTGTGAAAACAAAAGCTGGTTGTGGACACTTTTGAACTGAATCCACTGTGTTAGATTGAGAATTTATTGGAAATTTCTGATCTGCCAAACATTTTCACCAAGATATGACAACCCTTTGAATTAAAATAACCCCCCTAAGTTGTCACAAATACATCTGGAAGTGTGACTGCTGAGTAGCATGTATGTACCACTGGAGGTGCAAAAAAAATGGGTATTTACTGGGAAAACAGAGTGGAAGAAAAAAGTTTCTGGGAAGTTGGGTGTTTCATTTGGTTTGTTATTGAGGTTAATTAGCAGCCAGGTGGAAGGGCTCTACAAGTAAAGTGTCAACCCTTCCCATAATACTCCCTGTCTACCAGGACCCGTGGGAGCCAGAACCACATGAGTTGGTGAGAACCCCTGTGTTTGTGGAGATATTGGTTTGTAATTTTCTGTGAAAGCAGAAGAATAAAGCTGGCTCAAGCCAGTTTTGAACCGAATTCACTATGTCAGAAAGATAATTTATTGGAGATTCCTGATGTGTTAGCCATCTTGAAGAAGAGGTGGTGATTCCATGAGCTAAAATAACCCCCGAGTTGTATATATAAGAGAAAATGAGAGAAAATGGAGGTGGAGAATATGGAGAGAGGGAAGAAAAGAGTACCGCAAAAGAGGAAGGCTCAAGTCTCCAAGATAATGCTGGCTCAGTGTTGCTCTATGTATCAAAGAACCAAATAAGGAAGCAGCACTCCACGATGTTATGAAAAAGTGTGATAGATGACTTGTTCACCCAAGTGTAACCTTTTAATCTAGCTCCTTAAGTTCCAATGTATTGAACAATGTCTGATACAAATGCTTCAACATAAAAATGTAGAAAAGTTGTGAGGTGTGCTAGCAAGCAGAACAGACATGTGGGAACAGAGCTCCTGCTTTGGATTTTCATTCTAATGAACTGACTGGCTTAGATTGAATTATTTCTCCCCTCACCCAAGTTTCCATCTCTGTGGTGTATATCAGGCATTTTTTTGTGGCTCTGGATTGCCCTACTGAGGTTATTTTCCCTCTAGCAGAAAAAGGAATCCATTGAAGTCAATGGGAGGCTTTTTTCCACGTGGATTCAGCGTCAAAATCAGCGCCAAAATCTGTGTAAATGGTGTAAATGGACGCTTTTACTGCCTTCACCTGCTTCTCCTCTCCTGACGTGCACCTCAGCAGCCTTTCTTTTTTAATTCAACAAGTTTTATTGATTTTTCAAAGCAATTTTATGGGGATACAGAAACAAGAAAAGGGTAGGGGTATAGGGAATTTAAGCAACTGTAATCTAGGAGCAAACATCAGCATAATAGCTGCCTGACCAGACAGGTTAAGGCATAACATGTGTAAATCTTCTAATTCTTCAACTGCCATAGTATGAAAGTGTATGCTAGATAGGTGGTAGGAGGGGTGATAAGAATAGGTGAGGAACGTGAGAAGGAAGGGGGGGGGAGGGGATCAGGTGAGACAGAGGGTACAGCCAGTATCCAACCCGCCATTGAGTCCTCAGCAGTGTAGTAATTTGTTATTGCTTTGGAAGGTTCCACTATACGAGGTAGAACAGCCTCTGAGATGCAACAAGTTCAGAGGAAGGGTAGGTCATGACTTCAGCCATGGGGCCCAGGTTTTGCGGTACTTTTTGATTCGCCTCTCGGACCAGGCGACTAGCTCTTCGAAGCGCGCAATCTCTTGAACGTTCAATTCCCATAGTGAGATCGGTGGGGTGATCTGTTGATGCCAGAAGTGAGGGATGAGTAATTTGGCTGCCGCTAGTAATTGAGTGGTTAACTCATCCTTGCGTGGGGAGTAGGTGTCATTTGGCAAGGCTAAAAATAAGATTCAGGAGTGAGGTCTATTGGTTTCGATGTAATCCTCTGGATGCGATCTTTGACGTTGTTCCAGAAGGGGACGATAAGAGGGCATGTCCACCATATGTGGAGATAATTCCCCACTTGTGTGGAACATCGCCAGCAGGTGTTATAATTTGAGAGACCCCTATGGTGAAGCCAGTCAGGGGTCCTGTACCATCTAGACAGGAGTTTGTAATGGCACTCTTTCATTCTTATGCATCGTGAGAATCCTTGGGAAGATTTCAAAATCTTAGAGGCATCATCGTCCGACAGTGTGAGGTTCAGTTCTTTCTCCCAACTATGCAAAAACGCCGGTTAATATGCCGTTAGCGGTGCTATAAACCTCCAAAGCAGGATCGAGGTCTTACGTAGTAGCTTCGTTTCAGACAATAGCGTTTTCTCAAACTGTGACAAGTCCGTTCTCAGGGTGTTGGAGGCAATAAACTTGTCGAGAAAGTAGCATAGATGGTGCACATGTAGGAAAGACAATCCTCGGGTCGAGAGGGAAGCAACGATCTCTGCAATGGGCTGAAAGGATGAGTCCACTGAGATGTCTCTAAGAGGCGTGGTGCTCAATTTCGAACCAGAGCTCTTCATAGGGTGTCATCTAGGACTGTAATGAGGCGGGTATGAGGCCAGCTGGCATCAACGGAGAGGGGTGTGGTGCGCCTCTCAACAGTGGGTTGCGGGAGGTAGGAGATCTAATGATTCTAGGTGGGAACCACAAGAGTTGAAGTTCAGTAAAGGAGGGCCGGAAGGTGGACCAGTTCAATGGGAAGGTTAAATGGGCCCACCAGTGGAGCTGTATCACCTTGTAGTAGAGTTTCACGTCTGGGAGGCCTATTCCTCCTTGACTTCTATGACGAGTCAGTAAGGCCCAGGGAATCCTAGGGGGTTTCTGCTTCCAGATAAACTGGGAAAATATGGATCGTATCGAAGTGAAAAAAGACTGAGGTAAATATATTGGTAGCATCGTCATCGTATAGATAATCTTGGGAAGTAAGAATGTTTGTAGGAGGTTTTTCCTCCCAAACCAGGAAAGCGGTAAGTTCTTATACGAGTCTAGATCTTTCTTCAATTGCCCCAGTAGTGGAAGAAAATTCTTAACGTACAAATCCTCCACACGACGAGTCAGATGTACACCTAAGTATTTCAAGGACGTAGTTGCCCACTGAGGAAGTCTTGAGAGATGCAACTTCGTCATCTGGAAGGGTGATGTTGAGAATCTCTGACATCCCTAAGTTCGCTTTATATCTGGACACTTTGCCGAAGTGGAGAAGAATTTCTGTGATCGCCGGGAGGCCCGTTGCCGGATTAGTCAGGACAAACAGAATATCGTCTGCAAATGCTGTGGAAAAAGTAGTCACCTCACCAATCTTCATTCCTTGTATTCTCTCATCCTGGTGGACTGTCTGTAGGAGCGTTTCCAGAGTGAGAATAAAGAGGGTAGGGGAAAGAGGACAGCCTTGCATGGTTCCGTTGGTGATATAGAAAGTCTGCGAAAGGGTGCCATTGACTTTAAGTTCGGCATGCAGGGAGTCATATAGCGAGAATATAGCGTCCACAAACTCATTAGGGAACCCAAACTTTAAAAGGGCAGCTCTCATAAAGTCCCAGTCCACTCTGTCAAACGCTTTTTCAGCGTCAACTCCAAGGAGTACAAGCGGGGTTCTCTTCCCATAGTGAAACCAGATTGCTCAGGGTTGAGCAGGTGTTACAGTTCTGTGTATATATATAAATATTTTTTCTTTTGAACAACAGAACCTTTTAGCTGTAGAACACTACAGCGAGGTCCACAGGCCCAATGGTGGGCGGCTGTATGTCTGAACTCAATGTGAACTACTGCAAAGACACTGCAGCGTGAAAATCAATGTGAACTACTGCAAAGACACTGCAGCGTGGACTCAATGTGAACTACTGCAAGACACTGCAGCCTGTATTCAATGTGAACTACTGCAAGACACTGCAGCCTGAACTAAATGTGAACTACTGCAAGACACTGCAGCCTGAACTAAATGTGAACAGCGTGTACTGTGCGACACTCCATGTGAACAAAGGTGCAACTAAAACCCTGCCAGTTTAGCTCACTGGCCAGGTGCACCAGTACAAGTGAAACACAAACGGCTGCCAAGGATTAACACTCACCCCAGGCCAGCAAACACACACACTTACCCCTGCGACAGCTAGGGGCCACCATGGAAGTTTTAGAACATTCTCCTGCACACAGCTTGGAGTCCCCAGGGGGGTTTGCATGCCCCGGCACACAGCTTGGAGACATCACACACCCATGCTCCTGCACACAGCTGGGAGCCATACATGAAGACAGACAGTACACATAGGCTATCTCAGAGACCATACCTGCCGCAGATCTACAAGCTGGAATGGCATCTACCGCTCCTAGCCCTGGTGTAGATCTTACGGTTCAGGGTTTACAGGTCCTACCTAACAGCACCCAGGAGAAGCAGAGAAACCCCACACACAGGCCTAGTCTGAAACTTGCCTGAGTACTGGAGCCTATCCCTGAAAACTACTGTCGTTCACTCCGTGGACTTTGAGGAAATTTTAGTGGAAGTGTGAGCACCGGCGGGCGTCGGCTCACACTATTTAAAGGGAAGTCCCCGTCCAATAGGGGCGATGTTGATGACCTCACCACTCATGCTCAGTAGGGGAGAAATGGCACTTAGCCTGTGAGCAGCTCCAATACATCTGAGCATGCTCAATGAGGTGAAAGCTAGATGGTTAGACTGACCCGCAGGTGGCACTGTGCGCTATGATAGCAACCTGCGGGACCCAATCCTAACAGCAGGTTGGGAATAAGATTCTTCATTCTGGTTGCCAGCAGTTTCGCCCAAATCTTTAAGTCCAAATTGAGCAGGGATAACTTGCACATGAAGTCGGGTCCTTGCCCTCCTTCAGAATTAAGGTGATATCTGCTTCTTGTGTTTGCGTGGGCAGTTTTCCCCCACGCAGTAAATCGTTGCATACTTCTAAGAGATGGGGTGCTAAAACCTGTTGGAACTTTTTGTAGTACAATAAGGGATATCCGTCTGGGCCTGGGCTCTTCCCAGGTGGAAAACTGTTGATGGTGGAGAGTAGTTCTTTCAGTGTAAACGGTTGCAGAAGTTCCTGTGCTTGATCCACAGTGATCTTGGGGAGAGAAAGTCGAGTCAAAAACTCCTCAATTAGTTTAGGTTTGTCAAGGTGAAAGTCGGGGGGTCGTCATTGCGAAGATTGTACAGGCCAGTGTAAATTTTCACAAACTCAGTGGCGATGTCTTTAGTATTTTAAGTCATTGAGCCATCTTCCTTTTTAATACCCGCTATACAGGCCTTAGCTTTAGCTTTATGGATTAGGGCAGACATTAATCTACCTCCCTTGTTGCCATGCGCGTACAAGAGTTTCTTATAGCTTAGGTGAAGTTTGGCAGACCTGGAGTTCAGTATGTCCAAGAGTTGTCCCCTCATAGTAGACAATTCAGATAGAGCCAAGTCAGCTTGGGTCTTTTTGTGAATCCTTTCTAAGTAGGCGATTCGCTTCAACAAATCATCGAGCACTTTCTGTTTGACCTTTTTAATTCTAGATGCTGTGGAAATTAAGATGCCTCTGATATCTACTTTATGTGCTTCCCACAGTATTAGAGAGGTAACGTCGGGAGTAGCGTTAATTTGAAAGTATTCCTTCAGTCTGGCAGTCAAAGCCTTGACTTCTTCATCTGAGCCTAAGATGGATTCATTAAGTCTCCAGAAGTACGACCCTCTAGGTATATGACCGAGCTCCGGTACTATAGTGGCAGGTGCGTGGTCTGAGACCGTTATAGATCCAATCTTGGAAGATTTGACCGAAGGAAGCAGCACACTCAATGCGAAGAGGTAGTCAATTCTGTGGTAGGACAATGCAGTCTGGGAATAAAAAGTGTAGTCCTTAACAGAGGGATGCTGGGTTCTCCATACATCGATCAGGTCCAGACTTTAGCCTCAGCAGCCTTTCTGACCCACCATGCACGCTCTATGACAGCTGAGCTCGTCACATAGCAGTGAGAGCCTTGCGTTCTCCAGTCTCCACACTAGGAGAACAGCTACTATCTGCCAAATTTGCTCTATCAGGGATGTTGACCCCTCTGCAAGTTGTCCAGGTCTTCTAGAATAGATGCTGTTTAACTTAATCTTCCACCTTATATCTGGTCCTGGTTTTGAGTTACAAATCACCCTGCAATATTCACAGTGACCCCCAAATGTGAAGCACCATGGAATTAATGGTGCTATATAAATAAACAATACTACTACTACTACTACTATTAATACTACTACTACTACTAATAATAATAATAATAATAATAATAATAATAGGCTCAGCACACCAATATTTACATGCTTGGATATACACCTTTCTGTATCCCAGAGGACTAATACCCTTCCTTACTCATTGTACTTGAATGTGACCTCACCCTGACCGCCAATATGCTTCCATTAGGTTGGTGAATCTGGAAGATGGCTGACCTCTTACGCAATTATCGTTACAACATATGGTATTCTAAAGTTGCTCATACCTACAACAACCAGTGCAGGCTTGCAAGTGACAGTGTCACACACTATGGTTGAGATCAGCTAAAACAAGACCACAGACTTCTACACTACTCCAAAACAGCTTAAAAAGTCCCAGGTGGACAGTGACAAATATGTCAAGTAGGTCTCGTTTCAATCTATGCCTGCATCATAAAGGGCACTCTCAGTACCAAAGTCTGCAGAATCCTCTAACCTAGAGAGCCTCATGGATAAGGCATATACCTCTGATTCTGCCACCGTGGTTGCCATCTCCTCTAGAGGTAGGAGAAATAATCTCCCCATAACAGTAGTGCTTGAGGATGTCCCACAATCTGAAACTATGGCTACGACAAAGAAAATCCTGGAGTCTGTGTACTAGGGAAAGATGCTCTACAGCCATTTTACAAAAGGCTCATCTCACGACGGATATCACTTATGAGGGTCACAGGATCACCTTTTTCAGTTCTATATGGGAAGCAGACAAATCTATAATCAGAGGTGTTTTTATTAGTCTAGTCTCCTCCTTAAAAAAGAAGGAACCAAGGAAATTGGCGGATCAAAGGGTTCTCTCAGACCTGATACTGTGTAGAGAGTGGCTTAAAAACTTCCTAAATCTGAAAGTAGCCAAAGTAAGCCTCCCACAAATGTTATATGCATGGCAATAAAGGTGGCAAGCTCATGGCTTACTTAACAAAAAAATAAACATTTACAAAACTTTATTGCTGAGATCACTTTTAAGTCTGCGATAAGTGTCAAAGATACATCAGATATAGCTTCTTAATTTTGTGCCTTGTATCAGACACATATCAGACACACTAAGGCCTGTGGAGACCCCTTCTGACTTCAGAAATTTTCCAATCACTCACTTTTCCCTCCCTCCAGGCCCAACAACAGTAATAGATCCTTTCTGACACTCCTTCAGGGAAATATCCTAGCCCATATGGCTAACGTGCCTCTTACAATAATCAGTCTTATAATAAACAATTTAGTTCCATTTTAATTCCCCAATTTCAGCAATTATGCAAATCCATAGATGAAATTAATTGTTTCCTATCTTAAGCACTAGCTCATACTTCATTTATGCATAAAGAAAGTAAAGGCCCAAACCAATGTGATAGTTATCTCCCTATTTTCCTGCTTAATGTGGGTATTAGCCCCTTATGGACAAAGGCTAAATGTACCTTAACCCCTTCATGCATTTGCACATACATGTACGTGGGAGAATGTGGTTAGTTACCACATCCCCACGTGCATGTATTTGATGGTGATCAAACATGCTCAGAAATAGAGCTTGAGCGATCACTGTGGGAGCTCCTGTTGCAAAAGTGGGAATGGAGATTACACTGACCCCGTTGTTTAACCCCTAAGATGCCATGGACAATAGCGACCGCAGCATCTTAAGGCTCCGTTTCCATGGAGTAATGCGCCGCTCATTTAGACATGTAAATACATGTCAGAGCGAGGAGCTTCAAAACAGTTCCCATTGACTTCAATGGGTGCCGGCTTACGCGCACTACACATTGAAATCAATGGGTTATAAAGCCTCCCATTGATTTCAATGTTTTGCACGCGTAAGCCGGCACCCATTGATGTCAATGGGATCTGTTTTGAAGCGCCTCGCTCTGACACGTGTTTATGTGTCTAAATGAGCAGCACATTACTCCATGAGAACGGGGCCTAAGAATTTGTCAAAGACGAGTGACATCAGGAGTGGGTTTTATCTGTAACTGACAGCTAACACCCTGCTCCGTAAACCCACATTGGATTTGAGCATGACCGCGGCATTCAAAGGATTCTGCCATGTTGCCACCCTCTCTCCCCTTTCCCTAGAATTCCCCGAGGCAAGATCGGGGGTGCCAATATCTATAATTTTCAGCCTGGGATCTGGCCAGGCTGCTAGTAGCCCCCAAGTACCTGGTTGATCCTGTATGCGATGGAGGAAGTCAGTCAATACACACGTATTGCAGTCTATAGTGCTGAACCAGCGATGCTCTGATCGCTGGTTCTGGTGTCGTTAAGGACAAATACAAATCCTGGTAAAAGGCTCAATTCACCCAAAGGACCAAAAACTAAAACTCTGCTGCTACAAGGCTCAACTCACCTCAAGGGCCAAAAACTCTGCTGGTTAAAGGCTCAATTCACCCAAAGGTCCAAAAAGCTAAAACTCTGCGGGTTAAAGGCTTAATTCACCCAAAGGGCCAAAAACTAAAACTCTGCTGCTACAAGGCTCAATACACCCAAAGGGCCAAAAAATATAACTCTGCTGCTACAAGGAGCAACTAACCTCAAGGGCCAAGAACTCTGCTGCTAAAAGGCTCAATTCACTCAAAGTTCATAAAACTCTGCTGGTTAAAGGCTCAACTCACCCAAAGGTCCAAAAACTAAAACTCTGCTGGTAAAAGGCTCAATTCACCCAAAGGGCCAAAAACACTGCTGGTTAAAGGCTCAATTCACCCAAAGGGTCAAAAACTAAAACTCTGCTGCTACAAGGCTCAACTCAGTTCAAGGGCCAAGAACTCTGCTGCTACAAGGCTCAATTCACCCAAAGGGCCTAATACTCTGCTGATTAAAGGCTCAATTCACCCAAAAGGCTAAAAATCCTGCTGGTAAAAGGCTCAATTCACCCAAAGGGCCAAAAACTAAAACACTGCTGGTGAAAGACTCAATTGACCCAAAGGTCCAAAAACTCTGCTGGTAAAAGGCTCAATCCACCCAAAGGGCCAAAAACTAAAACTCTGCTGCTACAAGGCTCAACTCAGTTCAAGGGCCAAGAACTCTGCTGCTACAAGGCTCAATTCACCCAAAGGGCCTAATACTCTGCTGATTAAAGGCTCAATTCACCCAAAAGGCTAAAAATCCTGCTGGTAAAAGGCTCAATTCACCCAAAGGGACAAAAATTACAACTCTGCTGCTACAAGGCTGAACTCACCTCAAGGGCCAAGAACTCTACTGGTAAAAGGCTCAATTCACCGAAAGTGCCTAAAACTCTGCTGCTACAAGTCTCAACTCACCTCAAGGGCCAATAACTCTGCTGGTTAAAGGCTCAATTCAACCAAAAGGCCTAATACTCCGCTGGTTAAAGACTCAACTCACCCAAAGGGCCAAAAACTAAAACTCTGCTGGTAAAAGGTTTCATTCACCCAAAGGGCCAAAAACTAAAACACTGCCACTAAAGGCTGAATTCACCCAAAGGGCCAAAAATTCTGCTGGTAAAAGGCTCAATACACCCAAAGGGCCTGATACTCTGCTGGTACAAGGCTCAACTCACCCCAAGGGCCTAAAACTCTGCTGGTACAAGGCTCAACTCTCTTCAAGGGCCTAAAACTCTGCTGATGAAAGGCTCAATTCATCCAAAGGGCCAAAAACTAACACTCTGCTTGGTAAAAGGCTCAATTCATTCCAAGGGCTTAAAACTCTGCTGGTAAAAGGCTCAACTCACCCCAAGGGCTTAAAACTCTGCTACTACAAGGCTCAACTCACTTCAAGGGCTTAATACTCTGCTGGTACAAGGCTCAACTGACTTCAAGGGCCTAATACTCTGCTGGTTAAAGGCTCAATTCACCCCAAGGGCCTGAAGCTAAGTTTGGCAGGGCTCACCCCAATGGCCTGAAAAGTAAATTTATGTATGGCTCAGCTGAAGGGCCTCTAACTTAATTTGGAAGGACTCACCTCATGGACCAGAAAAGTAATTTTTGGAGGTCTCACCACATCACACACACACAAACAATGACAGTTAAGGGTGTGGGCTGTTGGATTTCCCATAGCCTATGCCATCTGTGCTTGTCATGGGAAAGGGGTGTATGCTAATGTTTCTTTAGCTTAAAAATTGTCTTTCTGTCCATTCTAATGAAGGGGAAAGAAGGTTTCCTAGTATGTTTCCACTTTTATATAGGTTCTATTGAGTTTGGAATGTGTCTAGTTGATAGGCTGTGATAGTGGGGAAATACTGTGACTTGGGCGTGTTAGATGCCCCCAGGCATGCTTCCCCTGCTGTCTCAGTTGCATTTCAGAGGTGTTGGCATCATTTCCTGGGGAGTCATAGTGCACTTGGTGACCCCAACTAGTCAAATTTGAGTTTCCCCTGAAACAACCATTTTTTCCCATAGACTATAATGGGATTCGATATTCAGTCGAATAGTTGAATATTGAGTATTGAGCGTCTACTCGAAACGAATATTGAATATTTCACTACTCGCTCATCTCTAATGGTGGGGGCTGCAGCTGTGTGTCTCTCATTTTGGATCCTCTGTATTCTGAAGTTAATATGATATAGCCTCTATCCTACCATACTGAGTATGCTTAGGAATGAATAGAGACCACAAAATAGCACTCCTCACTGGAACTCCATAAAGCCTGATGAGCTTGAAGGTATTTAAAACCAAGTGGATACATCCATGCTGAGCTCCTGCACAGCTTCCTCAATCCACTATCTATCAATCTGTGGCTGTAACCACCATCTGACCCATTAGCTGCCCCGAGGTTCTCCCCCAAGCCTCAGTCAGTCACCCGGGGCACTTTTTTCTTCACTCCATGGCCAGATAATGAACTTGGCCTCTTGCGGCCTACCTCACTCCCAGAGCCTCATCAGCCTGCTACAAGTCTCATAACATCAAGGGAGCTCCCTCCTACCCCTTGCTTACCTTCAGCCCTGGGCTTGCTGTGAGGGGTGGTGTCCTGCTCCTCAGCATTGTCCCGACATTCCTTAGTGATCCTGTGGCCTACATCTTTTCTTGAGCCTGGGAGGCCTGACATCCTGGAGTTCAAGTGCTCTTTGAATCTTACAGAGTACCAGCAGCCATGCATCTGAGCTGGGAGAGCCCATTTTATACTTTTGTGTAGGTTCAGCAGCGACCTTCTGTTGTGCATCCTGGCGCTGACTGTTTTTGCCTTACTGCTGCCTGCTGGGGAGGGGAGTTTAGAGCCCCTACACATCCCTACGCTCCTCACCCTCCCTTTGCTGAGTCTATGGACACTTGTGTATGCCTGCAGCTTTTAGGATAACTCCTCCTGGCAGTATATTTCAGAGCCGTGTGTGAGTGCTGAGCCCTTCCACCACCACCAAGGGGGCTCCTCACCCTGCCTGTGCTGAGTCTATGGACACTTGTGTATACCTGCCGCTTTCTGGATAACTGCTCCTGGCAGTGTATTTTAGAGCCATGCGTGAGTGCTGAGCCCTTACATCACCACCAGGGGGGCTCCTCACCTCTACTATGCAACATTTACCCTCAGAGCTCATAGGATTGGCAAAGACTTTCTCTCTGTTGCTCAAAGTGCCTCCTCTCACTTCTCCACTATGATTGAGTAGCCAGGCAACATAATCGCCCACTGCGGATCACAGCTGACTTGGAATAATAATACTTCGCTGATGTTTCTCAAAGGAGCCCTCACACCCCTTCTTCTACAGTGGTTTTCTTATTGTTGCCCTCTGGTATCTTTACCATGCCTAGGAGAAGCCCTCTTCCTCGAGAGTCCCCAGAAAGCTCTCCGAGTTCTTCTCAGCGGATCCATCAGGCTCTCGAGGGAGTTCTGCTCATTCCTCTACTGGTAGTCTGCCTCCACTACAAGATACTGATTTATCTGAGATGGCTAATTCTCAACCTACTGACTCCCAGTGTTCACAAGCGGACAGCGGTAAAAGAGGCCCAAGCCTGTCTCCTAGAGGGTTGCCATCCAGCAAAGGCCCGGTACGTAAAAAGGGCGGTTATGCCACGATTGATACCTTCAGCGAGACCTCTCTCCTAAGCCATGAGGATATCTTGGACTTTCAGGCATCCCGGGACCCGGTTATATGTGACACCCTGAAGGTAATGCTAGTTTTGCTGCAATCTGGTATTCATAGGGGTGTCTCCTCCCTAGTGGGCAAGTTACAGAACAACATTGACACCCTTGGGGAGCAAACTGATCACATTGAACACAAGATGGGAGAGTTTTCCACTGCACACAACAAATTGGTTGATGCACATAACGTTCTAGAGGCGGAGGTTCGCTGGTTAAAGATCAAAGCAGCAGATGCCAAAGATCATTCCAGGCGTAACAACATAAAGATCTCAATGAGTGGACAGCTCACCTTGATGGAGAGTCCCCTGGGCTTTTCTTTCCATGATTTTGCTTCTATATTAGGGCGATTTGTTTGCCATATTTGTATACACTCTTATTGAGTAAGCTAATGTTAAATCCCTCCCCCCCCACACACACACATAGCCTATTCATTGTTTTTTTGACACCAAGATGTTCGGTTTGCATTATTTACACTGTTTGTTCTTACATGCTATTAGGCATAATGCTCAATGTGATTCTATGTTCCCGCTTGATTTCTGAGCTTGCATGGTCTGTACCTGCTACTTTACACTTTTCTTCTTCCTAAATTTTAAATATGGTGCTCCATATTTCTTCTATGAATGTTAGGGGTTTAAACAGTCCATACAAAAGGAGCTTGGTCTGGAGGGAGGCGCGTCACCTCCGCTGCGATGTCCTTATGCTCCAAGAATCCCACTTCCATAGAGAACAGGTGTCCCAAATTTTCTAATCCCTCTTTTCCCCATATATTTCAAGCCTCCTGCACTGCTGAGCGTAAGGGGGTGCTCATAGCAGTTAAAGACTTGGTTTCCTTCACGTTGGAGTCTGTTCTGAGTGACCGTAAGGGCTGGTATCTCGGCATTAACTGCTTAGTTAATAACGTTAAATATACTCTGGTTACAGTGTATCTCCCCAATCACTCTCAGGTATCGATCTGGAAGTCTGTACTTGCCAAGATTCATTCTTTTGCAACTAC
Source organism: Leptodactylus fuscus (assembly GCF_031893055.1). Taxonomy (NCBI): domain Eukaryota; kingdom Metazoa; phylum Chordata; class Amphibia; order Anura; family Leptodactylidae; genus Leptodactylus; species Leptodactylus fuscus. The sequence continues at coordinate 114,917,831 of NC_134268.1, forward strand.
GATGTTAATAATAGGTGGGGACTTCAATTGTTTGGCGTATACCTCTCTAGACACGTCCAACCCATGCAGGCGTTCCCCCACCCTGGCTCCTTCTTTGCTGGATCAGGGGTTGTATGATGTGTGGAGGTGTCAACATGGCAGTGAGAGGAATTACACCTTCTTCTCCCCCTCCTCATCCTCATACTCCAGGATTGATTTTTTCCTGACAGACAAACTTGGCCTTCTGCAGACGGAATCATCCCCCATTGGATTAATTACCTGGCAGGACCATGCCCCAGTGTCCTTGACTCGCCGGGAGAAATTTAATACGGCACTACCTTCCCGGTGGCGTCTCAATGAATATATTTTAGACCACCCCTCTTACAGTGATTGTATTAGGGAAGCCCTGGTTGAATATTTTTCTCTTAATGCCCCTTCCATTACTGACCCACACATCTTCTGGAATGTCCATAAGGCGTACATGCGAGGAGTGCTTATCCAGGCCTGCGCTAGGGCCAAGTAGGAACAATCTAGCAAAGTGAATGCTTTACTCTGCTCCCTAGCCCTGTTCTCTCTGCGGAGATTAGAAAGTGCCAATTGCAGCTACAGAGTTTGTTAGCCTATAAACAAGACTTGGCCTTTAAGAAATTTCAATGTCAGGCTTACGTGCATAACAACAAAGCTAGTGCCTTTTTGGCTAGAAAGATTAAGCAGGCTCGGCATAAGTAACGGATAGCTTATTTGCTGAATTATCGGGGAAACAAAATGATCGACCCATGTCTCATAGCTGAACAATTCCAATCTTACTATATCTTCCTGTATAATCTTAAAAGCAACCCAAGCACACATCAACCCACTAGATTGGAGATTGATGACTTCCTGCACTCTGTGACCCTTCCTCGCTGATCTCCTGAACAGTCCCGATCTCTGGCTGTGCCTATCACTCAACTGGAGGTACAGGAGGCCATATCGTTATTGAAACCATTGAAATCTCCCAGCCCCGATTGCTTCTCGGGGATTTATTATAAGAAATTCTCTGATATCTTGTCGCCTCATCTTGTGGAGGTGTTTAGGAGAGCGGCAGAGGACCAAAAATTCAGGAGGAGATGCTTTCTGCAACTATTGTTACCCTCCCGAAACCAGGCAAATCTCCCACTGCCCCTGCTAACTTTAGAAGGTGTATTTTACACAAGGATAGCCTTTTCTGCCCCTCTCAATCCAGATGACATTGTTTATCACTCTAATATGTTAAAGTTTACCAATACACTGCTTCAAGTGTATGAGTCTCTCAGAAATAGATATTTAGCCTAGATACAGTGTTGAAGTGGGTAAAGGATCTCTAGAACAGTGATGTTATTATATGGAACATTAAACATTGAATTGTGTCTGGTTTTATCTATAACTTTAAAATAAGTTTTATTTCCTGCAGCGTTTTGCCAGCTTCTCACTGTATGAAAAAAAAGCCGAGCAAAAAAGGAAAGTGAAAATTGTGAATGCCTACAGCTTGCCATGTGCGTGCAGGAAAACTTCTGTCTCATTTTACTAGACAACTATAGAAGACAATTATATGGCTGGGAAGATAATGCAAAATTTTGGCTGGATCAAACAATAACTCAATATGTTGCATAGTTATAATTACTTTCTTGATAACTGCCCAAAACAAGTTTAATTATTTGATTCTGAGCACCTTTAAGAGATTTGCATATAATGATTTTGCAGATATTGATTTTGGTTAATGCTTTCCAATCTTACTCTCTGTCTATCTTGGGGGGGATGTAACTAGAGGGGTTCAACTGCACCCCTAAGCCTTTCGTTATAGTGCTGTGGGAAATTTAACACTTAACTGCTGTTCTTATGCATGTATGACTAGCAGCAATATTGCTGAATATGCCAAAGCAAAACAATCATTAATCATGCCCTAACCCAAGCGTTGCAGCAACGGGCCCTATAAATGGGTCCTATAAATGGGCACTTTAAATGGGCCCTATAAATGCCAACTGATTATGTAGTATGTGGATATTTTATATCTTGTTTAGATGATGGTTCTAAGGCCTTACAAATAAGTTGTATGATTATGGTAACATAATGTTAGTTTGGTTGGCTATATTCATATTGGCTATATGCAAACTTAGTAAGATGGTGTGAGCAAGCAGACATTTTGTTTGTTTTGCAGAAGTTTTTACTCAATTTAATTGGAAAACAATACAATAAATTTACAAGATTGTTCTGTATTCCAGTATCCAGTGTGAACCCTGTTGTTGACTACTGCAGGAGGAGAAGTGATCTTGGCATGGAAATTGTGATTTAAACAATAGGTCATTTTCTGCTAAACTTTTTCCTGTAAGTAAATGACAATGACAGACCAATATGAGGTGTTGGTGTTGTTCATGCTATGGAAATAAGAAGAGAATCAGTTGTAACGCTCTAGGGAATGACTGTTTGGAACTTCTTGATCATTGTAATAATTTTTTACATTGCTACGTCTAGTGTGATGGGTGGTGGACAGCTGGTATGTGAGTGGCCGCAGATAAGTAAAAGATAAGTAGTGAAAACTGTATTTGTTGGTAAAAATCAGTCCACTATGCATTGGGACTTAACAATACTTGTAGACCATCACCCTTGTTACACAGCTGTCCAATGCTAGTGATATTACATATCTTTGTTGCAGTGAGGAATCCTCGCTACTAAATGTTTAGTGTAAGGCTGAGGCCCCGCGTTACAGAAACATAGCATTTTTTGTTGCAGATTTTGGTGTGTTTTTTATATAAAGAAAGTGCTTAGATGTTTCCATTCTGTTCATTCCACTCCACACTTTAGCTCAAAAAAACTCAGGACAACCTGCAACAAAAAGTTATGTTTCCATAACATGGGGCTTAAGCCTAAAAGGATAAAACTCAACAAACTACATTGTAAGTTGATTATATCTGTCTGGTAAAGGTGGTATCTGTCATCAGGCAAACTCAATAGTATATCATGGCTTACATTTATAGGAGAAGCCAGGATGCAAATGGGAACAAAGACTTAAATTGCGCTCTTTATGCATTTTTGTATTAGGGGCTTGATAAAGTGTATTGAGACTAAAAATAATGTTTCATATGTATGATAATTGTATTGATGTATATATCCAACCACTTTTTAAGTTACTGTATAAGGATAAGTTCCCACACAGTTTTTTGCAGGCATATTTTAAGGAGGAATCCGCCTCAAGAAACATCCAACATTTGTGCAATCACAAACATTCAATGCCTAAGGCTAAGGTCCCACGTTGCAAAAACTGCAGAGTTGCCTGAGGTTCTGACACTGCTTAAATAGGTAGATATTATAAAAGTGCAGAGTACATTGAAAGTCAAAGATAGGCTAGTTGGTGCACTCCTCACATTCAAAAAATTAAGGGGTACATGTAGTGTGCCTGGAGACAGGCCCAAAAGAATTTGGTTTGCTTAAATAGTTGCAGGCCCAGTGTACTAAACAAGAAAGTATAGGATTGTCTATGGAAGAAAGGTAACAACTCATGCCTGCCCTGAGCTTTTCACCCATTGAAGGCCCAACTGACATAAAGCCTCCGGAAAGTGGAAGGGATGTATGATATAGTATTTTCATAGTGTGTGGACCTGCATTCAGCAATACTACTAACAGGGTTGTATAAGGCTGTATAATTTGTGCCATGTAAGTCTGTGCCAAAAGTGTGTGTCAGCAGTTGGTTAGGATAAGACTGTCTTCGTTGGGTGCATTTGTTCTTAAGGTGGCCAGATGTCTGGTCTATACAACAACAAAAATTAATGTCTAAGCAAAGAGACTGATAAGCAAGGTAGTATATAACATTAGCGTCCTTAGAAGGATAGAAAGAGACAGGGGTACAACCTTAAGATTTGTCAATACAGAAAATTGGGAATTGCGTATTGGGAAAATATGGATGTTAACAAAGTGTTAGCTCTATAACTATTTACCTCTATTTTAGAACAATTTCACAAAAGTAAACAACTTAGCCCTTTGAGATATGAGAAAAGTGATACCTCATTCTGGCAGCGTCTTTCTAAAGGAAGTGTGTTAGGACTGTGCAGCAGGTGCGGCCATGACATGGGTGTCGCAGACTGTTCCACTGCATAGTCCAGGGGTTAAACCTTCCTTGCAGCAGCCGGGCATGGTGGACTGTTTGACTGACTGGGGTGTCAACCAATGGACGCTTGGAGTGGGCAGCTGGGCTCTTTACTTGGGACCACCCCTTGCCTATTTAAGGGGGATGGTCTGGACGCCCGGCGCTCTAAGATCATTTCTCAAAACTTAATTGATGTGTGTGTGTGCATTTGTTCCAGCATCAACAAAAATATATCCTAACAGAGCACACCTGGTTGGTCTCCATTGTGGTCCGATCTTACACTCTGCCTCATCACAGAAGAGCCTCCGGCAGAACCAGCGTTGTTTGGCCAAATGCTGTGCACTGTATAGCATTCGGCCAATCAACGCTGGTCAATGAATTCCTATGAGAAAAAGTCAGCTCCCGCATAACCGAAAGCTGCCAACTCTCCCGAATAGAAAAGAAGAGCCTGCTGCAGAACCAGCGTTGATTTGCCGAATGCTACACACTGTATAGCATTCGGCCAATCAATGCTGGTTCTGAATCGAATCTTTACTGTGAATAGGAGTAGTATTTGAATACCATAGCATTGTATCGAATACCTACTCTATTGAATACTACTCGCCCATCTCTAAAAGCAGGTACTTAAAAAGTTGTTCATTTTAGTTTTTTTTAATGAATAAGATTTCATTTTTAATCAATACAACGGGAGCTATTACATGAATATCCCTATAACCTCAGTGATGCCAAATTATGTGAGGAATTAAAATCTGAGATGCTAATTCAATTTACAATAATTTTAGCTATTCTTTAGATTGACTGTACTACCAAAGAAAGTAAATGAATGATCTCTAAGGACTTTATTTTTTTTATATAAAAAAGTACAGAAATCCATCAATTTATTGCACACCTATATAAAGGTAATGGCATAAGAACTAGAAAAAAGAATCTATATATTGATTAAGAAATTCTAAATGCAGCAATCTCTGCTGAAGTGCTGTAAGAAACCAGAACTAAAACCTTTTCAATTTTCCATGCCTGTCAAGGATCTAAAATGATGAAATTTAAAAGATATTTACTTTTTGACCAAGGATCAAACATATTTTCCTTTAATCAAGGACAAATGCGTTATATTTAAAACAGTGGGAAATGTAATAATAAATTTGCAAAAAATGCAAATGTTTGTGAAAAAATGTCAATGTTTTGCCTTTGTCACAGCACTTTTCAAGCAAGTGGATAGGACATAGCAGAAGGGGTTGGTCCATCCCACAGCCCTACAGATTTACTATGAGCTACAACGGGAACTGTCATAAATTATACATCAGCTCATATCTGGTGTACATTTGCTTTTATGGTGCATGGACTGCAAACAGGTACAACCAAATTTACAAAAAGCCATATGTCTCATGATAAATTTAGTGCAACATACTTCAGTCCATTTCAGATTAGTCTAATAAATAAAATGTCAGCCTCAGTAAATTCACCCATACATGATGATACACCAACAGACAGTTGTCTACTAAACAAATTGCATACAACTGAGTTACAGTACAGCATACAACATATAATTTAATCCCTTAATGCTCACAATCAGTGTGGGCATTGGTTAAGGGAATTAGTGCCTGGTATCAGCTGTATAATACAACAGAGATCTCACAACTATGGTGGCCACTTTAAACACCCAACATCCACCATACTATTACAAGAGATGTTGCAGACACTGATATAGTTAAAAGTACAGTATATAACATTTAAACAGGCACAAGGTAATTGCTTCAAGGTATCGTTCAGCAGGAAAATTGGTATCAAGCTAAGGACAGTACCTTATAGGACTGCTTCTATGTTTTAGAAAGATGCCTCTCATACTCTGCATTGCAACTTCATTTTCATGAAAATCTGCATTTTATTTTTATACAATACCAATAATTGGTCAAAAAGTGCTTAAAGCTAAGGTCCCAAGCAGCAAATCGCTGCAAACAAAAGCTAAAGAAAAAGAGGCATTGTGGGGGGTTTTCGCCACATTTTTTTTTACTTTTATACTGTTTCCATAAGCATACTAGTGTTTTTGAAATTGCATTATATTCACTGAAGATTTTTTTTTCTGCAATTTGTGGATGGGATTAGCCAGAATCCCATCCACTTAGCAGGCAATGTAAAACTCTTTGCCACTCTTTGCTATGTGAGCCCCAGCCTTATGGTCGTTTTTTAACTCTTGTTGGGGCTTTGCAATCCTGCTCTTACAGGTGCAGCCAATTGTCTTCAGACCTGCAGAGTACAGTGTGAGGTGCACTTGCCATGGATGATCCAGATGATGAGTGCAGGAGAAAGACATGTCATTCAAGCAATGGGAGGTGGAGCTGGTGACAGTTACTGGTGGTTATACTAGAATGAGAAGCAAATAATTGGCACGAGAAGACCTGGACTTAAAGATCGTTTCAGCTAATTTGCATAAGAATTGTGCCAATACCCCTATAGAGTACTGTCATTAATTTGATACTCATGAAGGCTAGTTTGGGTGTTAAGGTGTCAATATTTTATTTTTGATTGTTTTTCTGTTTCTGCATTAGAAAATCTATAACTTTTTTAGAATAGTTGTGACCACTATTCATGTTGAGATCACAATTGATCACAGTGTGAGTGTAATTCGCTCTAAGTATCACCGTATTGAAGTCCAAATTAATAAAGACATGTTAACATATGCTAGAGACTCGCACAAATTACACTCAGCTGTGGTGTAAATGGTGGTTCTGCTTTTAATGATGACAATGAAGCAGTATATAACACATTGCATACACAGGAATAGGTTTGGCTAGGATAATTAGCATAACATGATTGGTGGACAAGCTGTAACAATAGCCCTGATACATGTCTATAGGATAAGAAACTGGAGAGAGGTCACACTCCCCTGAGGGCTGACAGGGGATGGGAGTTCCCTTGAACAAAGGTGTCTCAAAATCCAAAATGGAGTCTGTGAGCACATGGCCGGACCACATGTCTGAAATCTAAAATGGAGGTTACACAAGCTGACATCCTCCACAACAGCATTTAAAGGGTTAAATTACAACAATAGGAGTCTTTTATAGAATCAGAAAACACAACACCTTACTATTTTCTGCACTGAACTCTAATTTCATTATAAATGCCATTTATGTCTGAATTTATAGTCTAAAATTGATTTGAAACTTCATATTTTAAAACTTTTAATACTGAAAGAAAAATGTAAATTTATGAAAATTTAGGGTAATGACAATGTCCAGTAAGCACTATAGCTCTACAGTAGAAAAATTTGGAGTTTTCTGTTCACACACAATAGAATTAAAGTGTAATATCTTAAAACCAAGATCATTTTTCAGAGTTGCTATTGCAAACAATATTTTTGCTTCAGGGCTGTCTTATTTGCTTTTAATGTATTTCTTAAGTTTTCTATCTCCTTGTAAAGAATATTAGTTTCTTTCAAGGCTCTTGAGCACTGGTCTCCAAGAAAAAAAGCATTAAGCTAAATCTTCAATATTCCAGTATAAACTGTTGAAATCTAACCTTTGGTTTCTGAGCCTTGTATTTTCAGTAAGCCTTCTAAGTTTTGGTTAATAACGATCAAAGAAAAACATGATCAACAATGTTTCTCTCTTGTTTCTAATATATTTGCCAAACAAAAACTCGGAAAAAGCAAATATGTCCAATTTCAAAAGATTTTTAAAGATTAGATGAAATAGCATTTTGTACAATATAGATGTCTGGTTATTAAGAAAAAAAAGTTCTCTAACCACCAGAATAACCACCAGTTTGCCAATAAATTCAATAACAATGTAACAGCAATGCAAAACCTGAAACTTACCTTTTAATAAATGGATCTCATAAAAACTACTCTTATTGTCAAATAAAGAAAAATAAGCAACTAAAGTGTGTAAAAATCACATTATTGGGATGCCTTGATCAATCAGGCGAGGCATTTATAAACCATTCCCGTATTACCCAGGTTTGCCCGATAATAAGTTTGCAACTTCAGTTTGGCCCCTGACTTTGAACTGATTACTCTGATACTGAACCTACGTTCTTTGATTCCTCTTTGTCTAGCAATTTTGTTCTATCGTTACTAATTGGATTTGACCATGGGTTGTTTTCTGGACCTGTTCTCATTTCATGATCTGGTTTCTCGTTGCCCTCTTCAGCTGCTGACCCATGATTAGATGTTCATTCTGTGATCTCTGTCCCTGCAAGTGTGTAATTTTGATATTTGGTTTCTGCTGCTGTGCATTAATTTGTAGTACACTCACCTGTTTTTGTGTCAGTTCTGGTCTTCAGATTCAGCAAAAGTCCATCTCTTCTTTCAAGGATCTCTGGTGAAGGTGTCTGAGTCCAGTCTTGGCCCGTAGAGGTTTATTATGTTTAGGTAGTATTTTATATTGCCCACAGTTATCAGTCCATTTCCACTGCTCCTCTTCTGAAGACTGTACATTGTGGTCTCACAACTGAATCTTAACACTCAGTCTAGGAGTGATTGGATAGAGTCATTCCCAAAGAAGACTAAAAGGGAAGTAGAAATACAGAAAGGATGAGCAAAATTAGTTTTTACTCTCTCTCTCTCTCTCTCTCTCTCTCTCTCTCTCTATATATATATATAATCTCAAAAGTCATATGTTGATATTAATAGAATAGAAATTATTAATAGATAATACTGGAGAGGGATTATTGTGCAATAACAATAAAGATACCCTGAGGTAAAGTATCCTGTCCTGTGCTGACAAGCGGCAATAACCTCAAAACAACTGTCTGGGGATGGGATATTCTGTCTTGGCTATTATTCCCAGTGCTCCTTCATTTTTTAGCATCTATTTCATATTGTCTGTTACTTGGAAGATTCCATCCAATCAAAACATTCTCTGTATAGACAAAAAAACTTGCAACCTAAACCCCACTATCCCAAATTTCCTGGCTCGTTTGCACTAGCATTAGTGGGGGAAGAGAACATGTCTGCTGCTATACAGAAGAATTTATTTTTCATGCTCTGCAATTGCTATATAAGACAAAAGAAGAACAAGAAAGTAAAGCACTGATATCAGGTGTCATATAGGAAATTATTTATTCTTTTGAAATTGTTTGCATTCTGGGTTTATTGCTCCTTTAATAGAGAGATTGAAAGATAGAAGGCTAGAGTTACTCTGTATCCAGTCTAACACAAATCTCACAAACTGCATTGCAGCATAAGTGACTGTGTATACTTCACTCTGCAGTAGTTGCATCAATCACAATTATGGAAGTCAAATCCAAATGAAATCTGTACTGTATGTGTTCAAGACCAAGAGTAAGTCGTTTTTTTTCAAGCCAAACATATTTTTTTTGTATGTATCTGCTAGTTTAATTTGGCTATTTCGTTCCCTTGCCAAACACAATAAATCCACTGATAGTTTTGCTGCATAAGACTAGATCTGTTCAGTAAAATTTTGCCCTGTTTTCTCTTCCTTTGTGAGCCATTACTAGCAACACCATTGCTCCTACTGATAGTAAATGTATACACTACTACACTAAAACTAATATAATATATACCGTATTTTTCGGACTATAAGACTCACCGGACCATAAGACGCACTAAGGTTTTAGAGGAGGAAAATAGGGAAAAAAAAAATTTTAAGGAAAAAAAATTGGTGAAATATTTAATAACCTAATAATATAATATTTCACCAATGTAAATAGAACCGGGGGCTTTCGGACACAGGGATACCAAATGTGTATGTGTTTCACAGTAATGTTTTTGTTTTATATGTATTGTAGGGCTATGGGGGTGATTTGAACATATCTATCTATCTAATCTATCCTATCTATCTATCTATCTATCTATCTATCTATCTTCTATCTATCTATCTATCTATCTATCTATCCATCTATCTATCTATCTCCTATCTATCTATCTATCTATCTATCTATCTATCCATCTATCTATCTCCTATCTATCTATCTATCTATCTATCTATCTATCTATCTATCTGTCTGTCTGTCTGTCTGTCTGTCTGTCTGTCTGTCTGTCTATCTGTCTATCTATCTATTCTATCTAATCTCATCCATGGATGGAAAGAGACACCCTGCAGTGAAGCTATGTAAGAAGAGAAAAAGGGGCGGGCCAGACGGGTGAAGGAGGTGTGGTTTTCTAAGCAAACTTGAAAACACACCTCTTTCACCTGTCTGGCTCGTCCCTCCTTCACTGCCTCTCAGATGTCGCTTCTGCAATGAAGCCACACAGGCAGGGAAGTAGGGGCGGGCCAGACGGGTGAAGGAGGCGTGGTTTCAAGCTTGCCGAGAAAACCACGCCTCCTCCTCCCATTTGGCCCGCCCCTCCTTCCCTGTCTGTGTGGTTTCATTGCCGGAGCCAGATCTGAGAGGCAGTGAAGGAGGGACGAGCCAGACGGGTGAAAGAGGCGTGGTTTTCTCGGCAAGCTTGAAACCACGCTTCCTTCACCTGTCTGGCCCGCCCCTACTTCCCTGCCTCTCAGATCTCGCTCCTGCAAACACGCGACACAGACAGGGAAGGAGGGGCAGAGCAGGCAGGCACCGTGCTGCTCTTCTTTTCATTCGCACAGACGGGACACAGACGCTGCGCACGCTGCATTCGGACTATAAGACGCACACACATTTTCCTCCCATATTGGGAGGAAAAAAAGTGCGTCTTATAGTCCGAAAAATACGGTATACCTGAATATATATCTCCCTATATTATAAAAATGAATTTCTGTCTGTCTGTCTGTCTGTCTATCTGTCTGTCTGTCTGTCTGTGCTCTAATGCGAACCAAACGACTGGACCGATCTTCACCAAATTTGGTACAGAGATACTTCAGATATCCGGGAAGGTTTAAGACGAGACTCCAACTCGCTCGGACATACCGTTGCTGAGATACAGCATTTCAAACACAGTGCCCCCCCCCCCTTAGCCAATACAAACCTGCAAGACTTTCACTCATATTCCAACTGCAATACACACGGTCACTCCACATGCACAATACTACACTGATATCCAAACTGAGATACACGCATCAGAAGATTAAATACACAGATCAGCACACAGTATCACACACCAGAGGATTAGATACACGGGTCTGCACACAGTCCCACAAACCAGAGAATTAAATACGCACTTCTGCACACAGTTCCACACACTGAAGGATTTGATACACGCGTCTGCACACGGTTCCACATACCGAAGGATTAGATACAGGCGTCTACACACAGTTCCACACTCCAGAGGATTAGATACGCGCGTCTGCACACATTTGTACACGCCATAGGATTAGATACACGCGTCTTCACACAGTTCCACACTCCAGAGGATTAGATACGCGCGTCTGCACACAGTTGTACACGCCATAGGATTAGATACACGCGTCTTCACACAGTACCACATGCAGTAGGATTAGATACGCGCCTCTTCACACAATACCACACAGGGAAAGATTAGATACGTGTGTGTGCACACAGTACCACACTTTGGAGGATGAGATACATGCCTCTGCACACAGTACCACAAGCCAGAGAATTAGGTACGCGTCTCAGCACACAGTACCACATGGGGGAGGATTAGATACGCGTGTCTACACACAGTACCACATGCCATAGGATTATATACGCGCGTCTGCACACAGTACCACATGCTGGGGGATTGGATACATGCGTCTACACACAGTTCCACACACTGTAGGATTAGATACGCACCTCTTCACACAATACCACACAGGGGATAATTAGATACACGTGTCTTCACACAGTTGTACACACCATAGGATTAGATACACGCGTCTGCACACAGTACCACATGCCATAGGATTAGATACGCGCGTCTACACACAGTACCACATGGGGGAGGATTAGATACGCGCGTCTGCACACAGTACCACATGCCGTAGAATTAGATACGCGCGTCTACACACAGTTCCACACTCCAGAGGATTAGATATGCGCGCCTGCACACAGTTGTACACGCCATAGGATTAGATACACACGTCTGCACAGAGTACCACATGCCATAGGATTAGATACACACGTCTACACACAGTTCCACACTCCAGAGGATTAGATACACGCGTCTGCACACAGTTGTACACGCCATAGAATTAGATACACGCGTCTGCACACAGTACCACATGCAGTAGGATTAGATATGCGACTCTTCACACAGTACCACACAGGGGAGGATTAGATACGTGTGTGCACACAGTATCACACTTTGGAGGATTAGATACATGCCTCTGCACACAGTACCACAAGCCAGAGAATTAGATACGCGTCTCAGCACAAGTATCACACGGGGGAGGATTAGATACGTGCCTCTTCACACAATACCACACAGGGGAGGATTAGATACAGGCCTCTGCATACAGTACCACATGCCAGAGAATTATATACGCGTCTCAGCACACAGTTCCACATGGGGGAGGATTAGATACGCGCGTCTGCACACAGTTTCACTTACTGGAGGATTAGATACGCGCCTCTTCACACAATATCACATGGGGAGGATTAGATATGTGCATCTGCACAAAGTACCACACCAATAAGAATTAGACACTTGCATCTAAACACAGTACTACACGGGGAAGGATTAGATACAGCTTTACTCCAGGTATCCATAACAACTGATCACAGGTTTTTCACTGACATCCAAAATGAGATACACATAATCACATGACACTTATGGATATACACACAAACCACATACAAAATACACCAGTACAAAATTGGACAATTCTTATGGGGCCAGTACACAAACATAAAATGTAATATACCCGTGCGAAGCCGGGTCCTTCCTCTAGTATATATATATATATATATATATATATATATATATATATATATATATATATATATAACCTGAATGAAAAAAAAATCTATTAAAAGAGTAATGTAGAAGAAAGAAACACACATGCCAAGAATCCACTAGTAAAAATGATGTGGTGTGGTGAAGTAGAATCAAAGGTTGCAGTGTCTTTGAATATGGAGGTGGCTTCAATGCCAGATGCCTTCAGTAGGGGCCCTGATACAGGTCTCAGTAAAGAGATGAAAAATGACTTACAATAAGCATCTGGTGCCTGATTGCAGACTGTAATGGACGCTTAGTTTCACAGCTCCATTACATTCAACCTAAAGATCACTCCTCACTCATCGTTTGAGTCAAAAATGGTCAGGATTGGCAAAAACAGAGATAGAGAAATACCCAGAAGGCTAAGACAGGGAGATTTGCAAATTTGCAAATTTTACAATATCAGACAAGAAAGTTAAGTTAATTCTTCACCATTCCTACAGCTTCTCCCCCTATGTGAGATTCCAAGAAAATCACTATAAACTGATTTTGAGATGGTACAAGTCACCCAAAAGGTGCCTGCAACTTAGCAAACATAAACATCTGTTGGAGATGTCTTGAAAAATGTCTTAAAAGAGGTATGTTTTTAAATATATGGTGGCAATTAAATATGAGTGAATTAGAACAAACCAGATTTGAATCAAATATTCCAAATTATATGGTTTTTAACAAAACTGAAAAAATGTGGATTCACTTTGGTCAAATTAAAATGGCTGTGATATGAGAAAATGACTGGTGCTACGTGTTTCACCAGGAAATACAGTACAGACATGTGTGCAATGACTCAAACACTGTTTGTGAGCCACTGTGACATTGTAGCAACATCTGACAGCCTCTCAGCCAATAAACAGTGATAGATGGGCCTTAGTGTTGACAACTTATGGAGTATAAAAGCTTGAACATTTGTAATCAGCCATTAGTTGTTATAATGGTGGACATGCACACAGATCTGTGATCCATCTACTGTATCATAGGCTATATTATAGGTCAGAAAAAGCAATAGGAATTCCAGCAACAGTTTCAGGACTAGGAGAACTTAGAGAATCAATCAAACAATTACACAGGAAGATTAGCACTAGAATTTAATACAGATGAGATTCATAAACGGTGACTAGGTGAATCTGTGTGTAGCCCTTTCATTGCCAATAATCTAATTTTATATAGTTATTGAGCAATAGAGAAATTTCATTTATGAACATTCTTTAAACATTCTTTTTCCTACAAGACAATCCTACAATCCTGTTAGTGAAAAATATAGTGAAAAAAGGATTTTTTTTCCCATTAAATACCTACTGATGTTTTAATAGAAAAGAGCTGAGCATGCACAAATCTTAAAAACTAACTCCATTATACACAAATGGTTTCTTATTCTTTACCCAATATACAGTTTAGCGTAAGTTAAACCTAATAAAAACATTATGTAGTAATTTTATGAAGGTTTTTTTTAGGCTCTGGCGACCATATACAATGTGAGAGCATATTTATTAATCTGAAAAAAAAATTAAAAATCTCATTGCTTAAGTGTTTCTCTGTAGTAGAAACATGTACGTATGTATGTATATATGAAACTCAAATTCTGTAGTAGTCTGCTCTATACAAATCCACAGTTCTTGCCAGAGTTAGGTGAAATTTGGCACGCCCCCTCTCCACGCACAGGAGCAGAATACTGTGCACGATACATTTCACTAGCGTCCCCCTGTCATGAGATTGGGCTCCCTGAAGTTAGGCCCTATACATATAATGGGAAAAAATGAGGTACTTATTTGTTATCCTACTACATTCCGTTATCCTACTACATTCTAGCCTCGATCACGGTACGGAGGCTCTGTGGTGACTATGACGACTGAGGAGGCTCTGTGGTGACTATGACGACTGATTTTGGGTTATTAGAGGTGACCATAGCGACCAATCAGCTTGCTGCTTTCACTTTCCCTCATGAGTATTATCTGTAATCTGGTTGCCTTGGGCAACAGGTGGGAATATGTGTAAGTCTTGCACTGACTCACACGTGTTCACTCCCTGCGGGGGGGTGTACTTATTCGTGCCCAGAATGGAATAAAATAAAGATATGGGATTTACCCGGTACGGAGGAGGCCGCCGTACAGTTTTTCCAGAGGAAAGGGTTTCTGCCGTCAGAGAGGAGATGCGGCAACAGTCATCAAATGAACTTGAAATTCAACAGGTCCGGCGCCTGGTGGATTTGCGCGAAGACCAAGTGCCGTACAAGTTATGGGTTGAGGTCGGGTAATTGGTTCGAGGGATCCCGCCTTACTTTCGTCACGATCCTCCGTTTCATGTACTGCTGGTGTAAGGAGCTGATGTCAGTTGCCTGGTGCAAGGAACAACTAGAGATGTCAATCTCGGCAACTGTCGATTGGAACAACTACATGAGGCGGGCATGTGCGGTGGAACTAGCAAGCCGTTCTTTAAACCAGGTAGGCGGCGCAAACAAGGTAGTCGAGGTCGACGAGAGCGTCTTCACAAACAGGAAAAACAACGTTGGCAGAGTACTACCTCAGCAATGGGTGTTTGGTAGACTATGTAGAGAGACAAAAGAGTGTTTCCTGGAATTGGTGCCGGACAGAAGTGCCTCTACCCTGACATCACTCATTAGGAAACACGTGGCCCCCGTACTCCATACTACATTCCGACTGCTGGAAGGGATACAACACCGAGGCCCTCCGGCAAGCCGGCTACCGACATACCACTGTCAACCATTCACAGAATTTTGTTGATCCTGAGACGGGTACGCACACGCAGACCGTCGAAAGGATGTGGGGTTTGGCGAAGTGGAGAAATAAGAGGCACCAGGGCACAGCCAGGCACCACCTAAAATCATACGTGGTGGAATTCATGTGGCGACAGGTTCATGCCGGAAAGGACCTGCTGAACTGTTTACTGGTGACAAACACTACGCACTGGCCGCCGCAGCTAACACCCGTCATGCACGGTTAACGAATAAACATAACGAAGTATTGGAATGTAGTAGGTTAACGAATAGGTTAACAAATAAAATGTAGTAGGATAACTAGATAAAAAGGCATGTAGTAGGATAAAAAGTATTGGCATGTAGTAGGTTAACGAATAAAATGTAGTAGATTAACTAATAAAATGTAGTAGGATAACAAATAAAATGTAGTAGGATAACAAATAAGTACCAAAAATGAAAGCGAAAGTGCTGAGGGGAAAACAACAGTTGTGACTGACAGGGATGGATTATAGCGACAGCGGCAAAGAGTCGCTGGTCGCTGCTAAAGGGGGCCACACCACCACACACAACACACAAACATTTCACAAACACCATATAAACATCACACAGACAACACACATACACCAACCCACAAGCACACCACATAAATGCCACAACACACCACACAAACAACAGAGCACTCTACACACACACACAACACAAACACCATCCCACAAATACCACACCAAAACCCCATGAATACCACATAGATAGAGGGCACACGGCTCATTCAGCAATAGAATTCCCCTTTAATCTAGCGCTGTCTGTATTATCACTTAGGCTGGGTACAGACAGAGTTTTTTGGTACAGATTTTGACATGGAATCCGCATCAAAATCCGGCTCAAAAAAACGCCTCCCATTGAATTCAACGGGTTCCTTTTTCCGCAAGCGGTTTGTTTCTTCTCACAAAAAAAAGAAGCAACGTGCCCTTTCTTGATGTGGATTCTGCAGCTGAATCAGTCACAGATGTCTGCAGAGCAAAACTCCCTCCCCACTAGGCCCATTCATTTGGGCCTAATCCAGAGCAGAATGTCGCAATTGGCTGCCAGTGCACTGTATGCACTACACCAGCATCCAGTCGCAGTTACCCGTTTTTTGGATCGAACTCTGAGGTGGCCTCTGCATCAAAATCCTTTCCAAAAAATCATGTCTGAACCCAATCTAAGGGCTCTGGGAAAGCTAAGGTATTACAAACTTGCAAACTAATTGTTTGGGATGAATGTACCATGGCACACAAGAAAGCGGTCAAGTCCCTTGATCGCACCTTGAAAGAACTACAGGGAACCGACTGTTTAATGGGGGAATTGTAATTTTTGCAGGTGACTTCTGCCTGACGTTACCTGTTCTTAAAGTGTCCTATCATTAAAACTCAATTTTTTGTCCCTAACACGTAGGAATAGCCATAAGAAAGGCTATTCTTCTCCTACCTTTAAATGTCTTCTCTATGCCGCCGTTCCGTAGAAATCCCGTTTTTTGTCAGTATGCAAATGAGTTCTCTCGCAGCACAGGAGGCGGGCCCCAGCAGTCAAACATCAATGGCACCATCCCCAATGCTGTAAGAGAACTCTCCAACGCCGCCTCCAACTTTTTCAGGAAAGGGCTCTCTTCGTGTCTTCTTCCGGTGTTGTATGAGCGCTGGGGCCCGCCTCCAGTGCTGCAAGAGAACTCATTTGCAAACCAACAAAAAAACGAGATTTCTACGGAACGGCAGCGCAGAGAAAACATCTTTCTTAAGGCTATTCCTACATGTTAGGGACAAAAAAATTTAGTTTTAATAATTGGATCCCTTTAAGAGTCTCATGCCCAATGTTATTAAAGCCACTATTCTTATGGGAAACTCTAAGGGAGCATATGTTTTCATTCCATGTATTCCTTTGCTACCAAGCGACATGCCCTTCAATTTTAAGCATCTGCAGTTCCCAATCTGACTTGCATTTGCTATGACTATAAATAAAGCCCAAGGTCACTTAAAGTAGCTGGCATTAATTTAGAGAGCCCGCGATTTTCACATGGACAGTTGTATGTTGCTTGCTCTAGAGTGGGTAACCCTAAAAATCTTTTTATATACAGGTATGTACCTGAAGGTAAAACCTGAAGCAGTGTGTTATACAGTGTTAGGGAACCCTGGGACAGAACACAAGAGACAGTGAGCCCTAAGCTGACGCCCCCAACTGTCCCTTCCTATTGCCAAGCCCTATCCTGCGTAATAGGCGGCAACCACAAAGACGTTCCCTCCCTGTATATGTGAAACACAAAACGGAGACAAGACGGACAACAACAACAAAGAGAGGTCAGCTAGCCACGGGTCAGTAACAGTCGAGCGATGCAGTGCCAAATCGGAGTCCAAAGAATAGTCAGTGAGGAAAGCCAAAGGTCAAGGATAATAGTGTAAGCAAAAATAGGGACAGTAAAGAGCAAGTATGCACACGGCAATAGCAAGCACTGGTGTGAATGAGAGCCAAGGTTAAATAGGGAGGAAGAACCCGCTCATGGAGTTGACAGGAAGGCAGCTGTCAATCTCAGGGCAAGGCCAGATTAGCCATTAGAGGAGCAGAGACAAACAAGAGCAGAAGACGGGTGTGGTGCAAATACAATCTCAGAACTAGAGCTGTGTTCACACAGTGCGACCAAAAACTTTAAGCCATGAACCAAACTGCACACGCCTTCTGCACTGCAGCACACGAGCAGAGGGTGGCGCAGAGACCTGAACAGGCAGAGATGTTACACAGTGTTTACCAAAAAGCACCACAATAAATAGTTGTGTAACTGTAAACCGATTTTACTCTTTTATCTGTGAGCTACTTATAGATTACACTGGAGGGAGGGGGAAGGGCTGCACTATGTTGTTAATTGGGTGGAAAGGTTTTATATATTTGTGTAAGGTGCATAAATTTAAATTTTTATTTAAAAAAATATTATAAAAAATGGTTGTAATAGTTTATACTACATAATATGTATTGAATATATAAAAATGTTGAAATGAAAAAAAAAAGTTGTTCACATCAATGTTACGACAAATTAGTAAAATGACAAAATAATAAAAATTTAAAGTGGAAAAAAAGATTTACTGTAGCTCTGAAAATGTCAATTTTAGTGTGACACTGAAAATTTTACTTTACTTTCTGAAATTGGACATAATTTTGCACAAAACTTCAAAAATGGGCCAGGAAAATTTTTTGGCACCTTTTCAAAATTGTGGGTAAATAACTTTGCTACAAGCATGTGATGCTAATTCAAACTCATCTGTGGAAAGTAACAGGTGTAGGCAATATAAAAATCACATCTAAAACCAGTAAAAAGGAAAGAAGTTGACGCAATCTTTGCATTTGAAATGTGTGTGTGGGCCACACTAAGCATGGAGAACAGTAGAACTGTCTGAGGACTTGAGAACCATAATTGTGGAAAAAGATCAAAAATATCAAGGTTATAAGTAAAGATGAGTGAAATTACGGCGCTATGCCACGGCCCTGGGGGAGGGTGACATTTTTGCTGACCTAAGCCAGTCCAGGACAAGCTGTGGACGCAGCGCTGCTCAAGTGGCCGCCCCTCACGCTTAGCAGAGAGCAGGTCCTCTCACTGCCTGCTAACGATGCTCGCTCGCTCGGCCCCGCCCCCTCCGCTCGGCCCCACCCCCTCCTCGGGGGGGGGGGGGGGGGCGGCTTTCTGATGTCCGCCTCAGGCAGCACAAACCCTAGGTTCATCCCTGCTTGCAGTAGTTTCTAGTGATGTCCCACCAGGGGACCTGAACCAGTGATGCACTAATCGCTGGTTCAGCACTATAGACTGCTAGCGCTATAGACTGTCTACATAGGAATTCAGCCTATGCAAACACATAGGCTGACTTCCTAACTTTTGGGCAGGATTAACGAGGTGCTGGGAGCTATTAGCAGCCCAGGATCAGAGCCAGACCCCGAGCTACAGAAGATGCATATCAGCAACCACCGATCTCGCTGTGGGGGGTTGCCGAGGGGGACATTTAGCATGGTGGAACACATTGGATGCCACGGTCATGTTTGACTGCAGCATCCAAGGGGGTAAAACTCACTATTTGAGCTGTGCTTTGACCAGGAGTTATGGAGCAGGGTGTTAGCTGTCAGTTAAAAGGCAAAGGGGTTAAAGGGCTGTGACATCACAGGGCTGGCTGGCTGGCTGACTAATGATTGGCTGCATGCATGGTATTGTGGGTGATCCAAAGTTCCTTGCCCTATGTCCTAATGTTCAGCAACCATTTTGTGTGATTTGTTACCAGGAAGCTTGAGGAAATCCGGAATCGAATATTTCCTGATATTTGGATCGAATTCCACTTCGGCATCTTCAATTTGCTCATCTCTAGTTACAAGTTCATCTCCAGAGATCTTGATGTTCCTTTGTCCATGGTCCACAACCTAATCAATACATTTACAATTTATGGCACTGTAGCTAATCCACCTGTATTAGTACAGAAGAGATAAGTTCATGAAAGGATGCAACACAGGTTAGATCGAATGGTGGATAAGCAGCCCCGATCAAGTTCCAAAGAAATTCAAGCTGTTCTGCAGACTCAGGGTGCACCTGTAGCAGCTTGAACTATCCGTCGACATTTAAATAAAATGAAATGCTACAGTAGGAGATCCAGGAGGACCCCACTGCTGACAGACATAAAAAAAGCTAGACTGCAGTTTGCAAAAAGTATGTAAGCCAAAATCCTTCTGGGAAAATGTTTTGTGGATAGATAAGACCAAAATAGAGCTTTTTGGTAAACACATCATTCTATTGTTTACTGAAAATGGAATGAGGACTACAAACAGTGGCGGATCCAGGGTTTGCGGGGCCCTGGGCAATTGACTTTGGCGGGGCCCTACTTACTGGGGGTCTCGCACTTCTAACCTGTACTTCCCAACTGTTGAAGACCAGAAACAGGGAACAAAACATGCGGCGCGCGCAGCAAATTAAGCCCCGCCCACTTTTATGTTGACTCCACCCATTCTCATTCAATTTTCATGTGATTCCACACAGTATAATCCTATTACAGTCACCCGTAAATTATATCTCCCCCCCATTTTCATATACACCCTTCATCTACCCCTAGTCTCATGTCCCCCCTATCTCCGTCCCCAGTTTCATTCCATTCTCCCCCTTTATCTGCCCACAGTTTCATTTCCCCCCCCGTCTGTGCCCCAATGTCATGCCATTCTCCCCCCCTTCATCTGCCCCAGTGTCATGCCATCCCCCCTTCATCTGCTTCAGTGTCATGCCATTCCCCCCCTTCATTTGCCCCAGTGTCATGCCGTTCTCCCCCCTTCATCTGCCCCAGTGTCATGCCATTCTCCCCCCTTTATCTGCCCCAGTGTCATGCTGTTCTCTCCCCTTTCATTTGTCCCACTGTCATGCTGTTCTCCCCCCCCCTTCATCTGCCCCAGTGCCATGCCATTCTCCCCCTCCATCTGGCCCAGTGTCATGCTGTTCTCCCCCCTTCATCTGCCCCAGTGTCATGCCGTTCTCCCCCCTTCATCTGCCCCAGTGTCATGCTGTTCTCCCCCCCCTCCATCTGCCCATGTGTCATGCTGTTCTCCCCCCCTCCATCTGCCCCAGTGTCATGCTGTTCTTCCCCCCTTCATCTGCCCCAGTGCCATGCCATTTCCCCCCTCCATCTGCCCCAGTGTCATGCTGTTCTTCCCCCCTTCATCTGCCCCAGTGTCATGCTGTTCTTCCCCCCTTCATCTGCCCCAGTGCCATGCCGTTCTCCCCCCTCCATCTGCCCCAGTGTCATGCCATTCTCCCCCCTCCATCTGCCCCGTGTCATGCCATTCTCCCTCCTCCATCTGGCCCAGTGTCATGCTGTTCTTCCCCCCCTTCATCTGCCCCAGTGCCATGCTGTTCTCTCCCCCTCCATCTGCCCCAGTGCCATGCCGTTCTCCCCCCTCCATCTGCCCCAGTGTCATGCTGTTCTTCCCCCCTTCATCTGCCCCAGTGCCATGCCGTTCTCCCCCCTTCATCTGCCCCAGCGTCATGCCATTCTCCCCCTCCATCTGCCCCAGTGTCATGCCATTCTCCCCCCTCCATCTGCCCCAGTGTCATGCCGTTATCCCCCCTTCATCTGCCCCAGTGCCATGCTGTTCTCTCCCCCTCTATCTGCCCCAGTGCCATGCTGTTCTCTCCCCCTCCATCTGCCCCAGTGCCATGCCGTTCTCCCTCCTCCATCTGCCCCAGTGTCATGCCATTCTCCCCCCTCCATCTGCCCCGTGTCATGCCATTCTCCCTCCTCCATCTGGCCCAGTGTCATGCTGTTCTTCCCCCCCTTCATCTGCCCCAGTGCCATGCTGTTCTCTCCCCCTCCATCTGCCCCAGTGCCATGCCGTTCTCCCCCCTCCATCTGCCCCAGTGTCATGCTGTTCTTCCCCCCTTCATCTGCCCCAGTGCCATGCTGTTCTCTCCCCCTCCATCTGCCCCAGTGCCATGCCGTTCTCCCTCCTCCATCTGCCCCAGTGTCATGCTGTTCTCTCCCCCTCTATCTGCCCCAGTGCCATGCTGTTCTCTCCCCCTCCATCTGCCCCAGTGCCATGCCGTTCTCCCCCCTCCATCTGTCCCACTGTCATGCCGTTCTCACGTTCTCATACACACACACACTCACCTTTCCTCGTTCCCTCGCAGCTCTCTCCCTCATACACATATTGTAGCCACGATGTGATGACGTCATCACATCGCGGCTACAAATGCCGAAGCTCAGCGTTAAAGCAGGAGCTGAGCTGTGACAGCTCCTGTTTAAAACGCCTATGCATTCGGCTCATCGGCGTCCTACCGCCGATGAGCTGAATACATAGGCGTTTAAAGCAGGATCTGTCAGCTGTCAGCTCCTGCTTTAACGCTGAGCTCAGTTGGAATCGGGACATGCCGACCGGGACCATTTTGTTAGGTCCCGGCCGCGCCGCGGGGCCCCGCTAAGCGCGGGGCCCCGGGCGGTTGCCCGGCTCACTCGGCCCTGGATCCGCCCCTGACTACAAAGAAAAGAACACAGTACTTACAGTCAAATGTGTTGAAGGTTAAAAGATGTTTTAAGGTTCTTTTGCTACTAAATTTGAACTGTTCATTCAAGCCATATCGTGCCATCATATCCAGGCAAAAGGATCTATTATGTTTTCCATTGAAAGGTTGCCACTGGCACATGTGCCATGGTTGTTTTACTAGATGCCGGCACTAGCGCAATAAGTGCTGTTAGTGCCTTTTGCACAATGGGAGATGCCAGCATGGGTGAAAAACACATTGCGTTTGTTGTAACAGTGCTGTGATAGCGTTTGTGGTGAAGCTGCCATATGATGACAGTTCGAAAATGGCCATCACACAGCTGTGAATAAACCCCTTCAACAGACTTTGAGAGACCGTTATGGCTGTTTGTCATGGACTTAGGTCCGTGAAATATGGCACTGTCATGTAAGGCCTAAAACTGAGTATGATAAATTATTTATTTGAATCAAAAAAGTACAGAACTAAAACTAAATTCAGAACTATCCTATTAATATTATAAATGTGAAAGTTTGTGAGTTTGGATGTTTGTGTGTTTGGATGTTTGGATGTTTGTATGTTTGTTCCTCAATTACGCAAAACCCGCTCGACCGATTTGGCTGAAATTTTCCACAAACATAGTCACTACACTCGATTGCGCAATAGGCTACTTTTCGTCACAGCGCACATACGTTTGTGCCAGGACCCCCACAAAACCTAAACTCACACCACCATCTCTGCAATCTCACACACTTTGGACCATAGCAAGCCACAAAATTCATATTGCCCTCTGCAGCCTAGCCCCTAACCCCACACAATCTCATATACATATACTTTACCACTTTGCCCCTCCCCTTAACGATACTCCAGGAGGCTCTCTTTAACGCTCCGGAGCAGCCATGTTTGCCGACCCCCACCGCTCTGACAATCCGCGACACCGCCCACCCATGTCAATACCCCTAGGAAGTCTAATAAATGCAAAAAAAAAGTTTAAAAAAAAGTAAAAAAAAATATAAAAACAAATAAAAAGGATTAAAAATTCAAATCACCCCCCTTTCCCTAGAACACATATAAAAGTAGTTAAAAACTGTGAAACACATACATGTTAGGTATCCCCGTGTCCGAAATCGCCCGCTCTACAAAGCTATACAAATATTTTTCCTGTTCGGTAAATGCCGTAGCGGGAAAAATGGTCAAAAATGCCAAACTGCCGTTTTTTCACTCTTTTGATTCTGATAAAAATTTGAATAAAAAGTGATCAAAGCAATAACATTTCCCGAAAATGGTAGAACTAAAAAGTACACCCCACCCCGCAAAAAAAGACGCCCTATACATCCCCGTACACGGACGTATAAAAAAGTTACGGCTGTCGGAATATGACGACTTTTCAAAAAAAAAATGTTTTAACACAGTTTTGGATTTTTTTAAGGGGTCAAAATGTAAATTAAACCATATAAATTTGGTATCCCCAGAATTGAAACGAAACACAGAATACAGGGGACATGTCATTTTGGTTGCACAGTGAACGCCGTAAAACCAAAGCCCCTAAGAAAGTCGCAGAAATGCATTTTTTTGTCAAATCCACCCCATTCAGAATTTTTTCCCTGCTTCCCAGTACATTATATAGAATAATTAATGGTGGCATCATGAAGAAAAATTTGTCCCAAGAAAAATTAAGACCTCATATGACTCTGGGAGCAGAGAAATAAAAAAGTTATGGGGTTTAGAAGGAGGGGAGTCAAAAATGAAAAACCAAAATCAAAAAATGCCATCAACGGGAAGGGGTTAACTTCAAATACCTCTGTCCCAAAGTCACTATTTAACGTTTCTCACAACACCGTATAGCAGCTCAAATACAAAGTAACTTCAACAAAAAAGTCTCACGTATTCTCTGAATTTAGCAAAAACAAGATACAAAGTTACATTTCATATCCCATACCTTATACACAGTACGAAAACCTTACCCACACCTGTATATACCCACTTCTACAATCACCGCAGACGAAGTCGCGGGTACCAGCTAGTTTACCAATAAAAGTGTCATTTTTGTCACTAAGTCCATAAACACTATTTTACCATCCAAATAGTAAAATTATGGAACATGTTACCTCAGGATTAAGAAATGGTAAAAAGTATGAATAGCTTTTGAAAAATCATATGCATATCTATCTACCCTTTAAACCACACATGCAGGGCTATTGGCATTAATATACAATGTTGACTGGGGATACAGTGTTGGCCAAAAGTATTGGCACCCCTGCAATTCTGTCAGATAATACTCATTTTCTTCCAGAAAATGATTACAATTACAAATTCTTTGGTATTATTATCTTCATTTAATTTGTCTTCAATGGAAAACCACAAAAAGAATTGTCAAAAAGCGAAATTGGATATAATTCCACACCAAACATAAAAAAGGGGGTGGGCAAAAGTATTGGCACTGTTTGAAAAAGCATGTGATGCTTCTGTAATTTGTGTAATTAACAGCACCTGTTACTTACCTGAGGCACCTAACAGGTGGTGGCAATAACTAAATCACACTTGCAGCCAGTTGAAATGGATTAAAGTTGACTCAACCTCTGTCCTGTGTCCTTGTGTGTACCACATTGAGCATGGAGAAAAGAAAGAAGACCAAAGAACTGTCTGAGGACTTGAGAAGCAAAATTGGGAGGAAACATGAGCAATCTCAAGGCTACAAGTCCATCTCCAAAGAACTGAATGTTCCTGTGTCTACCGTGCACAGTGTCATCAAGAAGTTTAAAGCCCATGGCACTGTGGTTAACCTCCCTAGATGTGGACGGAAAAGAAAAATTGACAAGAAATTTCAACGCAAGATTGTGCGGATGGTGGATAAAGAACCTCAACTAACATCCAAACAAGTTCAAGCTGCCCTGCAGTCCGAGGGTACAACAGTGTCAACCCGTACTATCCATCGGTGTCTGAATGAAAAGGGACTGTATGGTAGGATACCCAGAAAGACCCCACTTCTTACCCAGAGACATAAAAAGCCAGGCTGGAGTTTGCCAAAACTTACCTGAGAAAGCCAACAACATTTTAGAAGAATGTTCTCTGGTCAGATGAGACAAAAGTAGAGCTTTTTGGGAAAAGGCATCAATATAGAGTTTACAGGAAAAAAAAAGAGGCCTTCAAAGAAAAGAACACTAGGTCCCTACAGTCAAACATAGCGGATGTTCCCTGATGTTTTGGGGTTGCTTTGCTGCCTCTGGCACTGGACTGCTTGACTGTATGCATGGCATTATGAAGTCTGAAGACTACCAGAAAATTTTGCAGCATAATGTAGGGCCCAGTGTGAGAAATCTGGGTCTCCCTCAGAGGTCATGGGTCTTCCAGCAGGACAATGACCCAAAACACACTTAAAAAAGCACTAGAAAATGGTTTGGGAGAAAGCTGGAGACTTCTAAAGTCTAAAGGACTCACTGACAAGAGTGTCAGCCAATGTGCACTTGGCATGGGCAGCTGGGCTGGTTGGTTGGGACCGTACTTTTCCTTTTCAAGGAAGCAGGTGGCTCAGCCCACTGCCCTAGCCTCATTCCAGATCCTCATTGCTGTATTGTTGTGTGCATGGTTCCAGTGCTGTTGCTCTGTATTTGGCCTTAGTTAGAATTTCCTCTTAGTTAGAATCACACCTTAGTTCTCTGGCAGCAAGCTGCCTTGTTTCTGATTTGCACTGGTAGCACACACTCTGTATTGGTCACTGTCTAGCTTAGAGGTTCTAACTAGACTGCTATTTCTGTGTGGCTGCTCTGAGCTGCAGAGGCTGTCTCCATGAGGCTAGCAGAGACACCCAAATGGTGGAGTAGGCTGACAGTGTCGCAAACTGTCAGGCTTTATTCACACCAGGGTAGCCCTGGGGTTCAGAGCCCAGTTGGGCTCCGCAGGTTATTTATTTATTTATTTATTTGCTAACTTGGAGACCATAACAGGGGTTTTTATATACCTCTGAATCAACTTTTACAAGTAGAAAATAGTTGAACTTCATAGACCTTACCTACATACCTGTAGTGTATTTACATATATAGTGTATGTACTAGCCTATAGTGTTTGTATATTTCATCACAGAATTAGAAATGTTAGACTACTAAAATGAAAATATATAACTATATAAATACAATTCTGAATCCAAAATTTTATAGCATTTCATGGGTGAAATAGCGACTTAGCAAACATTTTTAGATTACATTTTTAATATTTATTTCCAACCATTTCATAGACTCTTTGGATGCTTTAATATTTTAACTGGAAAACTTCAAAGCCCCTAATATGAGAGAAGGCCAATACACAGTTTGTCCATCATGCAATAAATACATGTACTTTAGATAAATTTTAATTAGTTTGGCTTTAGGACATAAGCACATTAATAGTCATTTAAGGTCAACAAATCAAATTGTGCAAGACAGATAATAAAGCTGTGAGTGGCATATTTAGCATTCAAGCAAAGTGCTAAACAGTAAATACATTTTTTTTTTCTATGAAGATGCATTAAAGGATATTGATGGTGGTAAACTCCAAATATATTAAAATATGTTCACACATAATTGAAATGAATAATACTTATCACTTAATTATATTTGGTAATGAGGATTCTCAGCTCTAAAACCACTCCATAATTCATGTTACTTCATTTAACACTTTGACATGATCATCTTTTTAAGGGCAATTTATGAAATAAAGTGGTTTTAAGTACCTGTGAATAAATTAACACATAAAAGTATTTAATAAAGTCAGTTAACTGTGATGTGCAAAAATATGCTGCAGATACCAACATAATATTGAAGTATTTTTTTTAAATTGTCTCTGGTACACAGACGTGCATAGTTACATTACACAAGAATCAAAGGATATATATAAAAAAAATAGCTTTTTTTTTACTTTTTAGTGTAGTTCTTTTTGTTTATGAAACAAGATTTTTTAAATTATTTAAATAAATAAAACACTTGTTTTAATATTGTGCTTTTGCAAACATTTTTCAATGGTCTTTTGACATCGTATGTTTATAATTCTAAAATATTTCTAAAATAGTATATACATATTTGGACATGCTAACACTTTTCCCTAGTAGCTTGTGTTAAAATTGAGTAACTAACTAGGAAAATCATGACTGCTGGCATGTTAGATACCTATCTTTAAAACCTATTATTAGGTAGTTGTATATAAGACAATATGTATATGAGGTCTATACCAATGGTGACATATTCACCAGGTAGTCTCCCAATCTGTATATCAGATATGCTCATAAAAATCATTAGATATTAACTAGAGATGAGCGAGTACTGTTCGGATCAGCCGATCCGAACAGCATGCTCCATACAAATGAATGGATGCACCTGGTACTTCCGCTTTGACGGCGGCCGGCCACTTAACCCCCGCGTGCAGGCTACGTCCATTCATTTCTATGCGAGCATGCTGTTCGGATCAGCTGATCCGAACAGTACTCGCTCATCTCTAATATTAACCCTTTCACATAAAATCATGTGAATGTACGTGATCTGGTGTGGTGGGGTGTATGCAAATGGGTAAATCCCATCCTCCTGAACTGTTTTCTGTGGACCGTTGGGTTGGGTTTAGTCTATGATGAATCTCACCTTATAGCTGTGGCTGAATCTAATTGGCTTTTCCTCCATCAAAATTGCCATCCAGTAGGGACAACACGGTGGCTCAGTGGTTAGCTCAACCTTGCAGTGCTGGAGTCCTGAGTTTGAATCCCACCAGGAACAAGATCTGCAAGGAGTTTGTATGTTCTCCACGTGTGTGTGTGGATTTCCTCCCATTCTACAAAGACATACTAATAGGTATTTGCTTATGGTTTTTTGCTTGCCTCTGATATAACCTCCTGGTTCTTACCATTTGCCTGGACTTTTATTCTCCTGTTTCGTTTGTGCTCTGTAAGTTAATTTTGCATTTCATTCTTGTGCAGTTTCTGGTGGTGATAACTCAGACCCTATATTCAGCAAAGTCCTTCTGGCCTTGTGAATGGCTCTCATGAAGATGTTTGGTTGTCTGTTTCTATCTCTCATCACTGTATAAAATTTAAACAGTTCTACTTCTTTCTGTTATCTGCCAGATCCTGATATTTTGGGATATTTGCCCTGGAACTCTAGCATATCATAAAAGCTTAACTAAAAATCCATATGTGTTTACTTACATTTAGTTTTATTTTATTTCTTTAAATTTTCAATAGAGAACAGTTCATAAAAAAACACCACACTTTCAAAAGCTAAGGCTAAGGCCTCATGTAGAGGAAACACAGCAGTTTGGGCTGCTGCTGAAATACGACAGAAAAAAACTGCATGAACCTGTAAAAGCTGTTAAAAAACACAACATGTTAGTTTTAACTGCAGAATTACAAGTGTTTTTGCTCTATATTGAGTAGGGGAAGAAAAAAAGCTGAGATAAAACGCAACTAAAACTCCTTTGGTTACAACATTTGGTTACTGAAAATTTTTAAAATAAAATTTCAAATATGACTGCTTACTAGAGATGAGCGAACACTGTTCGGAACAGCCGTTCCGAACAGCACGCTCCCATAGAAATGAATGGAAGCGGCCGGCACGTGGGGGGTTAAGCGGCCGGCCGCGGGCAAAGTCTGCGTGCCAGGTGCTTCCATTCATTTCTATGGGAGCGTGCTGTTCAGATCGGCTGATCCGAACAGTGTTTGCTCATCTATACTCCTTACTAATTCTATGATCAGATGAAATTATTAATTAGACTTATGAATCTATATTGGCATTACACCCATTGAAATGAGAGTTAATGCCAACTTTTTTGATGGAGGTTTAGATCTGTTTTATTGCATTACTTAATATGTAACAAGGATTACATGAGATACACGAGTTGAAAACTTTATTATATTTTTTGGATCTTCATCAAGAGTTCATTTTAATGTTTAATAAATAATAATGTATTGTTGATATACTTCTGAAAGCAAACATCCTACAAATCTGAGGATATAATAAACTCAATTTAAACCAATCATTTTGACTTTTCATGAAACATTGAATCCTTTGTTTGAAAGCATCTAACAGAACAAATGAAATTATTCTTCATGGCGTGTATTTCAATTTGCCTCTCTTGTCATCTCATGCTTCATAAATAGAGCTGAAATGACAATATCTCATTAGAGCAGCTACAAGAAATCATTCAAAATTGTGTTGTGATTGTTATCTCAATAATTTTGGAGAGGTTACATAATTTAGAACTTATTGTGAGCCGACAAAGCCATGTTTTATTAATGGAGGTTGCCCAGTAGTATAACAAAGGCAACAAAGGTACTAGTAAAATAATTGCTCAATGACACCTCACACAAAGCACACCGCTTCAAATCATTGCCCAGGTTTGTTGCTTTCAATGTCTTACCCTGAAAGTCAAAGGTAAAAAATGCATTTAACACAGAATTATACAGACGCATTTACTTTCTACTGCAATGTAAGATGTGATGCAATGTGCACATGTTCTGGATATGAACTCCTTGTTGTTCAATGAAGGTGTTGCCTGCTTAGTTAGAAGATTGCCTTGAAGTTATGCTGATCAAAGGATGTCCTGCTGCTAAAAACTCAGTGACCATTTCTAATTTGTAGGGGAACCTACACTACAATATTAATTCATCTGCAGTAAAATTAGGTATTTCATATACGTGAATAGCCCGATCACATCAAATTACACAGACATGACAGGCCCTTCAGATGCTTGAAGCTGACCTCTGAACCAAATGATAGTTCACGGTTCTAAATGAATGACTTTTGCTCTGTTAAGTAAGAATTCCCTGGGGGAATTTATTGAGCTGTCTTGAGCTGTCTATATAAAACTGGATGCTTGAATGATCACAATGTGCCTTTCTTTTATTTACAATACGGCTTGCAAGAGTCCAAATGAGTGTTAATTGCGGCAAGTGGTTAGAAAAGTAGTGTATTCTTCTCTAAGCAATGTTGTTCTCCCCTTCTTCTCTACTGAGCTGGTGGGTCAGGAAGTAGGAGGCGAGGACATGGT
Organism: Leptodactylus fuscus; assembly: GCF_031893055.1. Lineage (NCBI taxonomy): Eukaryota > Metazoa > Chordata > Amphibia > Anura > Leptodactylidae > Leptodactylus > Leptodactylus fuscus. Next base: position 114,948,459 of record NC_134268.1, read on the forward strand.
TTAGGCTTTCAATACTGAGTGTGGCCATTTGCTTGTAAGCAATCATCAATTACTAACAGGATGAAATATATGCGAATAGTAGTAGCACTAGTATCAGAGTTATGGTGCCAGAAGTGGTGTACACTCACTACTTCAGCTGTACTTAACTAACTCATAATGACAGTAATACAAACTCGGAGTCTAACCATACACTGCACAGCCACTCACTTTCACGCATTTTACCGTTTACAATCCTCTAAAATTACCCTTTTTTTGGCAGAGAAGGTGTTTGCTTTTGACTATTTAGATACATACGACAGTTACATTGCAGAAAGCAATGCTTTTATAGACAAATTAGCTAGTTTTGATGACTTTTAAGCTTTACAGGTTTGTTCTTATTTGGGAATGGAATAGTGGCAGTGTGCCTCGCTGGAAATTGATGAAGAATTGGCTGTTCAAAAAAAAAAAAATCAAAAGATCAAGATCAAGATCAAAAGCTATCCCCTTAACCCTTTAGTGACCAGCCTGTTTTGGACCTTAATGACCAAGCTATATTTTGGAAATTTGCCCTGTGTGACTTAATCAGTGAATAATTCTGTAACAATATTAGGCATCAAAGCGATTCTGATATTGTTTTTTCATGACATGTTGTACTTTACTGAGAAGGTAAAATTAGACTGATATAACTTGTGTACATTTATTAAAAAACTCACAAATGCTGAAAATTTTGAAAATTTTTCAATGTTTTCCATTTTCAGCTGTGATATCTCACATATGCACAATAATACAGGGCAAAAAAAGTTAGTAGTTATATACTTCCAAATGTTCATTTTGTGTTTCAAGCATATTTGAAATAATTTTAGCATATTTGAGTAACTTAGACAATTTACAAGTTTATCAAGTTTATAAGCAAATTTTGGAAATTTGGAGTATGTGGTTTTTTCCTGTACAAAGCTATGTTTGCAGACAGGAATAGGTGACATAATGACAGAAACTCCCATTAAATTACCCAATTTGTAAAACTAGACCCCTTCAGGTATTCTTTGAGGGGTATAGTGAGCATTTTGATCAAACAAAGAATTATTACAAATGATGAAAAAAATTACATTTTCATTTTCTTCAAATATGTGTCATTTTAAAGCCAGTTTTTTTGCACACAACACATCAAAAAGAAGAAACACACCCCAAAATATATCACCCCACTTCTCCCATGTTAAAAAATGTACACTTTGTGGCCTTGGTCCTATGTACGCACGTACAGTAGGGCCCAAGAGGTAGGGAGGGCCAAATGGATTTCAAAACACAAATTTTGCTTGCAGATATTTTGAATATTGCTCATTTGAACAAGATTTCAGTTACCAAAGCAATTGAAAACCCCCAAAAAATTCTCAGATTTTTTTACACAAAGGAGTCATTTTAGAGGCAGTTTTTATTTGCGCACAAGGCATGAAAATGAAGAAAAACAACCCAAAATAGATGACTTCATTTCTCCCGTGTTCAAAAATGTACACTTTGTGGCCTTAATCCTATGTACGGACGCACGGTAGGGCCCAAAAAGATGGGATCACCAACTGGATTTCAAGACACAAATTTTGAAAACCCCCATAAATGACCCCATTTTATAAACTAGACCCCTTAAGGTATTCATTGAGCGGTATAGTGAGTATTTTGACCCTATAGCCGTTTCACAGATTTTACTAACCTTGGGATGTGTAGGTTAAAAATTACTAAAATGTCCCTTTATCCCCAAAGTTTTCATTTTCACAAGAGGTTAAAAGAGAAAAAGCCCCCCCAGTTTGTTAAACAATTTCTCCTGAACATGGCAATACCCCATATGTGGCTATAATCTGCTGTCTGGGAACATGGTGGGGCTCAGAATGGAAAGAGCGCTATTTGGGTTTTGGAGGACAGATTTTGCTGGAATAGTTTTCAGGTGCCATGTCGCATTTGCTGAGCCCCTAGAGTATCAATACAATGGAAACCCCTCAAATGTGACCCCATTTTAAAAACTACACCCATCAAAGAATGTATCAAGGCGTATTAAAATTTTGAGCCTAAAAATGCTTCCCAAAAATTAATGTACAAAATGAAAATTGAAATTTTGAAAGAAATATGCCATTTTGGTGCCCAATACGTTGCACCCACTTTGTGTTGCCAGAGACCTGCACTCCTTAAACTATTAAGGAGCCATCCCGAGGGGCAAAAAATTATATATATATATATACAGTCCTATGAAAAAGTTTGGGCACCCCTATTAATCTTAATCATTTTTAGTTCTAAATATTTTGGTGTTTATAACAGCCATTTCAGTTTGATATATCTAATAACTGATGGACACAGTAATATTTCAGGATTGAAATGAGGTTTATTGTACTAACAGAAAATGTGCAATATGCATTAAACCAAAATTTGACCGGTGCAAAAGTATGGGCACCTCAACAGAAAAGTGACATTAATATTTAGTAGATCCTCCTTTTGCAAAGATAACAGCTTCTAGTCGCTTCCTGTAGCTTTTAATCAGTTCCTGGATCCTGGATGAAGGTATTTTGGACAAACAATTCAAGTTCAGTTAAGTTAGATGGTCGTCGAGCATGGACAGCCCGCTTCAAATCATCCCACAGATGTTCAATGATATTCAGGTCTGGGGACTGGGATGGCCATTCCAGAACATTGTAATTGTTCCTCTGCATGAATGCCTGAGGATTTGGAGCGGTGTTTTGGATCATTGTCTTGCTGAAATATCCATCCCCGGCGTAGCTTCAACTTCATCACTGATTCTTGAACATTATTCTCAAGAATCTGCTGATACTGAGTGGAAGCCATGCGACTCTCAACTTTAACAAGATTCCCGATGCCGGCATTGGCCACACAGCCCCAAAGCATGATGGAACCTCCACCAAATTTTACAGTGGGTAGCATGTGTTTTTCTTGGAATGCTGTTTCTTTTTGGACGCCATGCATAACGCCTTTTTTTATAACCAAACAACTCAATTTTTGTTTCCAAAATGAAGCTGCCTTGTCCAAATGTGCTTTTTCATACCTCAGGCAACTCTATTTGTGGCGTACGTGCAGAAACGGCTTCTTTCTCATCACTCTCCCATACAGCTTCTCCTTGTGCAAAGTGCGCTGTATTGCTGACTGATGCACAGTGACACCATCTGCAGCAAGATGATGCTGCAGCTCTTTGGAGGTGGTCTGTGGATTGTCCTTGACTGTTCTCACCATTCTTCTTCTCTGCCTTTCTGATATTTTTCTTGGCCTGCCACTTCTGGGCTTAACAAGAACTGTCCCTGTGGTCTTCCATTTCCTTACTATGTTCCTCACAGTGGAAACTGACAGGTTAAATCTCTGAGACAACTTTTTGTATCCTTCCCCTGAACAACTATGTTGAACAATCTTTGTTTTCAGATCATTTGAGAGTTGTTTTGAGTAGCCCATGATGCCACTCTTCAGAGGAGATTCAAATAGGAGATCAACTTGCAATTGGCCACCTTAAATACCTTTTCTTATGATTGGATACATCTGTCTATGAAGTTCAAAGCTCACTGAGGTTACAAAACCAATTTTGTGCTTCAGTAAGTCAGTAAAAAGTAGTTAGGGGAATTCAAATCAATAAAATGATAAGGGTGCCCATACTTTTGCACCGGTCACATTTTGGTTTAATGCATATTGCACATTTTCTGTTAGTACAATAAACCTCATTTCAATCCTGAAATATTACTGTGTCCATCAGTTATTAGATATATCAAACTGAAATGGCTGTTGCAAACACCAAAATATTTAGAACAAAAAATGATTAAGATTAATAGGGGTGCCCAAACTTTTTCATAGGACTGTATATATGGGGCCACACGGTGGCTCAGTGGTTAGCACTGCAGCCTTGCAGCACTGGAGTCCTGGTGTTCAAATCCAGTCAAGGGCATAAAACCATCTGCAAGGAGTTTGTATGTTCTCCCCGTGTTTGCATGGATTTCCATCCCATATTCCAAAAAAGACATAATGATAGGGAAAAAATGTACATTGTGAGCTCTATGTGGGGCTCACAATCTACATTAAAGAAAAAAAAAATTATATATGTGGGTGTAAACTGCTACTTGGGCACACAGCAGGGCTCAGAAGGAAAGGTGCACTGCACTTTTTAGCTTTTGGGGTACAGATTTAGAGAGACCCTCTGTGCGCCATGACGTTTTTGCAGAGCCCTGAAGGTGACAGTAAACTGGAATTGCCCAAGAAGTGATGCCATTTTGTAAGGGCAATTTTAGGGTCTCTGCAAATGTGACATGGTGTGCAAACACCAACAATCTAAATCTGCACTCCAAAAGCACATATTGCTCCTTCACATCTGTGCCCTGCTTTGTACCCAAATGGCGGCGTATGCCCACATGTATGACACTGGTGTACCCCGGATAACGGACAATGCCATATGTGGGTAGAATCGGCTGTTTGGGCACAGCCGGGCACAGAAGGGAAGGAGCGCTATTTTGGTTTTTGGAGCACAGTTTGGTTTTTGGATGTCACTTTTGCAAAGCACCATCACAGAACCGCTTCAGTTCCATGATCATGTTTGATCATGGAACTGAAGGGGATAACCCCCCCCATCAGAGACCCCTCAATGGAGGGGTTATGGAACAGGTCTTAGCTGTCAGATACAGCTACGATCTGCTCCAATTACGTCGGCACTGACGGGGAATCCTTCCCTGACTGCCCAATGTAGTTTTACTATAGGGCAGTCAGGAAGGACCTGTCAGTGCCGACAGTTGGGCTGGTCGTTAAGGGGTTAAGGTAGCAGAAGGCCATACCAACATTGCGTTGTAAATGGAAGAGGCAATGTTGAGGTTTTTTGTTCTATTTTTCTCTTATTTTTCCCACAAAGTAGCAGTGGCAGGTAGCGGTAACAAGTATACAATTTAAAGAACTGTCCACATGCCTGCCACTTGAAAAGTGAAGTGATAAATAATAATAAAAAAAGCTACCAAAAATGTTCCCATGATGAAAATTACTAGAGTTGAAGAAAAAATGGTGAAACATTATAATCATGCCTGGTCATGTCAATTGAAAAAGCTAATATTTACTCTAAAATGGGACAAATTCTTTTAAAACCATTCAGCCAGGGCTACTGAGAGACAAGCTGGACCTTATTGGAGAGGACCATCACCTGTGCAACTGGATCCTAGAATACTACACAAACCGACCTCAGTATGTGAGAGCCCGGGGCTGTGTGTCAGACAATGTGATCTGTAGTACAGGGGCACCACAAGGTACAGTTCTTGCCCCTTTCTTCTTCATACTGTACACTGCTGACATAGGTACAATTCATCTAGCTGTTACTTGGAAAAGTACTCCAATGACTCAGCAATAGTAGGCCTCATCACAGACTGAGATGACAGGGGGTACAGAGACTTAAACTGGGATTTTGTGGAATGGTGCCAGCAGAACCACCTCAGGATTAATGCTGGGAGGATTACCCCAAAATCTGGTGGACATCCAAGGGACAGGCATTAAGATAGTCAAGACCTATAAGTACCTAGGTGTGTTTCTCAATAATAAGCTGGATTGGGCTGATCACCTGGATGCGCTACACAGAAAGGGTCACAGCAGACTCTACCTGCTCAGGAACCTGAGGGCCTTTGGAGTTCAGGAGCTTGCTCAGTTGAAGTTGAGCAGTATTGTGTTTATCGTCTAATGCAGTGGCCCTGTTTTCCAGCTCAGTTAGTCATGTGATTGCAGCTCTGTCTACTATTTGTCAAAAGAGAACTGGACTGTTGCTGCTATTGTGTGCCAGAGCCAGTTCCATTCCACCTGCATAGGAGCATTAGTTAGCAATATTGTCTGGTCTGAGTGAAAGTGGAATTCTCCAGCTGTGGGGCTCAGAGTGTGCTGGTCCATGACGCCAGGCACTATCTCACCTTCCTTGCTCAGCCTAACCTTTGAAAACACTTTGGGTTTGTGGCCACTTCGAAGAAAGTATCTTTCCATAGACTAGAGAGTCACAGCATCAGGGAGGAAGAATGTCAGCAATATTGGTGTTTTGAAAACCGAAAACTAGCCATCACAGTGTTGCTAGGAGGATTGCTTCCTCACACATCAGTGCCATAACCTGAAGTCATGACTTTTTAAGAGAATTTTCCCTTATGGTTCAGAATGAACATTGGCAGAACTGAATCGAATGTATGGTCTGAACTGAATTAATATTGACAAACATATTAAAATAAGCTTTAAATAATAAAAATGGTAAAATTGAGCATCTTTGGATAGTTTCTATCAAAATTGACTAACAGAGATGTATCAGTCTTTAACTTACATATAGTACATGCTCTCATTATGTTAATAAACTCCCAGTAGGTCAGAATAAAACAAAAAACAAACAAAATACTAAATCTACAAGGCTATATCAGTAGTTGTTGTTGTAAATTCTATATAAAAACATATAATTAACTTAGATTTAATTTAGTTATCATACTGCAGCAAGCCATTAGATTCAAGCTAAAGATTGCTACATCTGTGTTTACATTCATTTGTCATGAAGACTAACAGTAGAAAAGGTTATGCCATGAATGTTTAATGCAGTGTATTATCTATTCATAAGTGGTCTTGATAGGAAAATATATTTTTTTAACTTACACTTGCTAACAATTTCTCACCAACTTCATTGCATCTTGAAGCAAAAGTATAATTTTAGGCAAGATTGATTTGGCAGTGGGAGGATAGAAAAATGAAATATATATATAAAAACTTATCAGGACTCTTCAGGACTTAATATTTTGTGGAGAAAATAGGATATGATACACTTTTATAATATACATGAATATAAAATTTTGCCCACATATCTCAGAGAAATGCAGTAGTCTGTTTCTCTGAAGGTTTGCAGTATGCAATATCATCGGATTGTGCCCACAATAAAACACCTCTCTTGGCAGACATGGCCGCTGAGTTACCTGCACTCAAAACCATGGGATTCCCACTCCTGCCCACTGTGCAAATGTCCTTCCTGCTGCCTTGGTCTTTTGTGGAGCAAGTGTGCTCTCTTCAAGGGCAAACACGCACACACAAATCCTTCCTAAGTTACTGCCTTCCTAGTCCTACTCTTACCTATTTTTAATGCTTACACTGTTAACAGCATCATCTCATAATCTTGGCTATTAATGAGTATACAGTATTACTACAGTAAGATCTCGTCATCATATCTGTCACTGGAGAAATAGCTCTTACATTCTTCTGTATTTCCTCTGATTGTTTTGTTGATGTTTTTTAAAGTTAATTTTATTAATAACATGACATCATCACCTACAGCCACAAATGACCTAAAGAGAGATATGTAAATACACACATAGAATAGTAATTATAATAAAGACTGGGTTCCATCATTACTCCAATTTAGTAATCTAATGGATGTATCCTATACAGTGGTATGTAAACCAGTTGCTTATGAAATGCTAGGAGTCACATGATGTGTCTCGTAACAAGCACCATGACCTATTGTGTTGGGGCATGGATGTACAGCATTACACAGGAATTATTCCAGGACTTTGTCATTCTACTGCAAGGACTGCAGTACTGACCAGTCGCAATAGTAATATTCCTATGACAGGCCTGGGAGCTTCATAAGGCTCCCGGCTGTCACAGGAATAGGTTGACTCCTGCAGACTTGCCGTATGTTTCCACCGGCCCCGGGAGATATTTTTACACTTTGGGGGGCCCACCTGGGGCTCGCACATCGTCTCTCTCCTGCCACTGCAGGAATATAGCAGCGGCAGGAGTGAGACGATGCTGTGATCCCGCTCCTCTGCACCCCCATTCACCAACCAAAACAGTCCACATTCGGACTATATTCGGCCATTTTCCTCTGAAATTTGGGCGTAAAAATAGTGTGTAGTCCGAAAAATATGGCAGTTAACTAAACCAGAGAACAGGTAAGTTTAGTTGTATGTGTGTCCATCCAGTTGTTGTTTTGCTGCTGCAGGCATCCTGATATTATATTAAATTGGTTTAAAGAGAAATAGAGAAATTCTTTGCTTACTTTGGTTTTGTTATAACAGGCCAGTTCTGTTGGGTTTCAATAACATAGGTAAGGGCTCATGCACACAGAGTTGTCAGAATCTGCTCCCGAAAACTCAGTGCGCATGATCCCTAAAGTGGATGTTAACTTGTTAACTATTTGAGGAGCCGAGGGAAACAAAGGTATAAGAATTGGGTGTGGTGGAAAATCAGCCATAGAGATAGGAGAATAAAGCAGTGTTCAGAGAGAGCAACAAGAACCCTAAGGCCCCACGGGCCGTAAATGCCGTGCTAAAGCGCTGCAGGAAGAACCGTGGCAGGAACACATTGTGGTTCTTCCTGCAACACTTTAAACAAAAAGTTCATGGAGTTTTTCTCCACGGATTTTCTGTTACCATTATATCTACGGGAATTCTGCCGGTGTTTCCGTAGATATAATTAACATGCTGCGTGTTTGTGCTGCGGATTTTAACGCAAAGTGGGCATGGAATTTGCATGTTGCACTTTGCTGTTACTGTATAATGCCACAGTTTTTCCTGCGGCGTCTCTGCCGTGGGCGAATCACAGTGTTTCCGGCCCATGGGGCCCCATTCTAAAGCTGGGTTCAAACAAGATTTTTGACCCATGTCAAAATCCAGCTAAAAAAACGCCTACCATTGACTTCAATGGAAGCCTTAGGGCCAGTTCACACGGAGTTAACGCGCTCGCATTCTGGCACGTATACACGTGTCAGAATGTGACCGCTCAAAACAGATCACATTCATTTTGATGGGTCGTTATGGGCGTATAACGCGCATAATTTTGCTCGCGTAATTTTGCGGCCGCAAAATTACGTGCGTTACACGCCTGTAACGACCCATTGAAATAAATGTGATCTGTTTTGAGCGCTCACACTCTGACACGTGTATACGTGACTGTCAGAATCTGTGTCAGTCACAGCTAGCTGCGGTAGGTGATTGTGAGGCGGATTCCCACGTCAAAATCCGGTCCAAAAAACCTCCATGTGAACCTAAGCAAGGAATTAAACTGATCACGCCTTCTGCTCCGCAGCGTGCGAGAAGAGGGTGGTGCAGAGACCCAAACAGGCAGAGATTTTACAGTTATGTCAGGATTTGAACCTGTGACCTGCTGTCTCCTTGCTTCCTGAGCTATTCAGCTTGTTCAATAGCTGTCTGTTGGACTTCTGTGTGGAACTTACTCCTGAGGCTAATCAGCTGCTTCTAATGATTAGAACCCGACCTGTATTAACCCTGATTGGGTTGCCTATATATAGGAGACTCTGACACTTCCTGTTGTGTTGGTATTGTGTTCCGTTTATCCGAATACAGCCTGGACACCCAGGAAACCTCTTTGCTGCAGATCTTCTTTAGTTCCTTGGAACTTCACCTGCTGGCTGCAAGCTCACCGTAGCTTTGATACAGCTCCTGAATTACTACAGACTTCTACCTGGTCTTTACTCATCTGCTCTTGGACTACTACCTCAGCCCCCCTCTGTGGGCTAGCCACGTGCTGTCTCCAGCTTCCTCTGCATTACCCGATGACTGGACTTCTGATCCTGTGCCACTAGTACCGTGACAAGTTGTTTTGTTTTGTGTATTATTTGGCTTCTGATGATATAGTGTCTCACTGGGAGCACTACAAAACATTTTCACATTTGTGTTTGCCTATGAGAAACAGTATTTGCATTGTTATCTGTGTGCCTTTATTGGAATATGCCACTTCAGAATTGGTGCTGAGTTGATGGTATGAGGGAGTTGTGGGAATTCTGGGAGGGAGAGGAGACAGATGACCTTTCTCTGTAAGTGAAGATAGGGAGGATAGGGAAGTTCTGTGAGAAGCTCAGAGACTGAGCTAGAACCCAATGTTAGGCTGGAACACATCAGTTTTTACAACTCCAAATTAATCTGCAATCAGGCAATAGGATTTATCCCTGCTTACTTTGTGGAAGAAAAAGTGTGTCTGATCAGGATATAAGAATATGAGTTACTGTATATGAACCTCATAGCTACAATCCTGTCTGTAGTCTCATATTCAACCTTGAGAATCTACACCCTGCCGCTAGGAACTTGTGAACTTTGAGAGTAAGTATAACACACTGGTTGAAGTTGAAGACTACCCCAACATAAGAGATGCTGACTAATAACAGGAGTACCATCAAACAATTCAGCATGGAGCCCTCAGTGAATGCTTTAAACAAATTGTACTTCTAGTAGCTGTAAGCTATCCAAGTTATCCTGTTCTATCCCAGCACTAAACCAGCCTAGATGAAGAACTAGAAGATTTGGTTGATGTTCCTACTATATTGACCGCTGTGACTATTACTACTCCCAACCTCCTAGCTTCCCTCAATCGGTTGCCAGTAGAACCATGATGATGTGAAAATGCAATTAAAGTCACAACAAATTCTAATAATGATCAGCATAGTTATTATTATTATTTGTGACCTTACATTTATATTTTGTATTAAAAAATATATATAACTGGAATTGCACAATTATTTATTGTATGCAATCCTAAGGCCTGGAGAAGATGTGCATTTATTTATGTATTTGAGTAGTTTATATATCAGTAGTTGCCTGAGGATTCAGAGATCATACAGTAATGAAACATATAGATCATTTGTGATAGGAAGAGAAATCACTGAGTTCAACTGCTCAAATTACCTTCCTTTAGAAGCTATTGTTGGCAAGCAATGGACATTCTAACCTTTTCCTTATTATAACTGAAAAGAAAATGAATACACCCCGCTGAGTATGTACAAGAAAAGCTAATTTTATCCTTTGAAATGTGGTTTTATATTGAACTCTTAACTACTACTTCTAATATATTAATTGGAATAAAGGTATTCAATGAAGCTATAAAATATATAGTAAATGTTATCATTTAGAATATTATAACCTTCATGAATGTCTTATTTGCCGCAAGCATTTTTAATATAATAATTTTACAGATATGTCAAGACTAGAAACATCATATACCGTAAGAAAGCAAATTTAATTTGTACACAACTTCCTATGTAAACGTGAAATCTTATTAATCGTCTTTCTATGCCATCTGTTATTGATTACTTTTTTCTATAGAGAAAAATACAGATTAAAAAGTGTTTGTTAATATTGTTGCTTGTATTAGACTTAAAGCCCATAAGTAAAGTTTTATTTTTCTACAGGTAATCTCTCCATCTGTCTTTTCTACAAAAACACTTAACCTACAGTATTACTCACTGGGAGATAACATTGTTTATGAGGATGTATAAAAGCAGGTAGAGAGAACAGGGGGCATGATTTCCCTTGAAACCCATTCACTTCCTACTGAAAAGTATATAAATCATTTAAGTATTTTCAAACAGTATTTTGATTGCCCGGTAAATTCACAAAGTCTTTCTTTTTCTTTATTATAAGAATATTCTGCATGTATGCTAACAATCAAAAATACGAGGTTGTTGAATAAAATTTCAACCTGAATATGAAAACAACATTTTCTGAGAAAATAAACTTTCTACTTTTGTATGTAATCCCCCTTGACTTCACCTCTAGTCATTGGATGCCTTCAAAATAGGAGGCTGCTGGCTGTACTACATGCAGAAAATTGTCGCCAATGCAAAAATTGTCGCCAATGCAAAAATTTCTTCAGGTTGCAAAAGAGAAAGTAAGCACTGGGTACCAGGAGTGGACTGTTGGGTTGATGGTTAAGTTCCATGAAGCCACATTCACTGATAGAAGCTTGTGATTTATGAGACTTGTGAGCTGGCGCAACGTCATGACGCAACAACATACCTACTGTCAACTTCCCATGGCGTTTCTCTTTGATTGATCGATGCTGAAGCATCGGTGTGTCCAGTAAATGTTGTCTTATATGGCATGAATTCTAGTACTAAAACATCTTCTTTATTAATTTTTTTACTTATTAACATTTTTTATTCAATTATATTTTCTATGATTTTTTTTTTTTATTTGCTATATGCGGAAAACCTGTCATATGCAGCTATTTCGATTTAGGAATAACAGCTGGATCGAATGCCATAAAGCAGACACTGTGCATTAGCTTCTTGAGATGGGAGCTAATTCTATTTATTAATACAGCAGTGAGCATGCACTTCATTCACCTCCTGTGCAAAGAGCGAAGAAGTGGGAGGAAGCTGTCACTACTTCCTGGCATCACACTATGATACACCGTTCTGTATAGTGCCAGTATGCAGAGAACTATTGCTGTGCCAGGGTTGTCTCTAAGCGTGTCAGGAATGCAAATCTTCATGTTAGAAATTCACAAAACTACTTGAGTGTGAAATGTATATGGTAAAATCTGTTGGTTGATTTAATGGGGGCTGTATTCAAGGATGCAGGGGGTTAACTGCAGGTTAATGGACCTCAAACTTGTAAAATTCTTAATCCAAGAAAAGGAAGTAGAACAGCTCACTGGCTCTGTTTTTGCTTCTTAATTCTGATTTTATTGTAATCTCATCAAACAGTGTGTGGGTATAGATGTAGGCAGAAGCACTGAAGAGAACAGGGAGTAGCACCTGAGTCCATGGAAGGTGAGTAACATTGTTTTTTTTATGTTTAATCACATCTCGTGGGCCTTCGATCATTATACTCTGGGGTCTGAAGACACCCCACAGTATGGCAGTTTCATTTTAGATGTGTTTGGTTCAAACAAATCCACTGGGTTTCCGTGCCAGGGAAATAAATTTGTAGACCAAAAATATCTGGTCTACAAATATATAAAAATAGTTTTCCCTTATGGCTAATGACGTTGTGCAAATAAAAAAATCAAGAGCCAAACAGGTGTTTTTTCATAAAATTCTTACTAAAAAGCAAATCACATTCCCCAAAATGAAATAACTAAAAAGTATCTGGCCTCACAGTACATGCCTATGCATGGAAATATATATATATATATATATATATATATATATATATATATATATATATATCTATATATATATATATACAGTCCTATGAAAAAGTTTGGGCACCCCTATTAATCTTAATCATTTTTAGTTCTAAATATTTTGGTATTTGCAACAGCCATTTCAGTTTGATATATCTAATAACTGATGGACACAGTAATATTTCAGGATTGAAATGAGGTTTATTGTACTAACAGAAAATGCGCAATATGCATTAAACCAAAATTTGACCGGTGCAAAAGTATGGGCACCTCAACAGAAAAGTGACATTAATATTTAGTACATCCTCCTTTTGCAAAGATAACAGCCTCTAGTCGCTTCCTGTAGCTTTTAATCAGTTCCTGGATCCTGGATAAAGGTATTTTGGACAAACAATTCAAGTTCAGTTAAGTTAGATGGTCGCCGAGCATGGACAGCCCGCTTCAAATCATCCCACAGATGTTCAATGATATTCAGGTCTGGGGACTGGGATGGCCATTCCAGAACATTGTAATTGTTCCTCTGCATGAATGCCTGAGGATTTGGAGCGGTGTTTTGGATCATTGTCTTGCTGAAATATCCATCCCCGGCGTAACTTCAACTTCGTCACTGATTCTTGAACATTATTCTCAAGAATCTGCTGATACTGAGTGGAATCCATGCGACCCTCAACTTTAACAAGATTCCCGATGCCGGCATTGGCCACACAGCCCGAAAGCATGATGGAACCTAAACCAAATTTTACAGTGGGTAGCATGTGTTTTTCTTGGAATGCTGTTTCTTTTTGGACGTCATGCATAACGCCTTTTTTATAACCAAACAACTCAATTTTTGTTTCCAAAATGAAGCTGCCTTGTCCAAATGTGCTTTTTCATACCTCAGGCAACTCTATTTGTGGCGTACGTGCAGAAACGGCTTCTTTCTCATCACTCTCCCATACAGCTTCTATTTGTGCAAAGTGCGCTGTATAGTTGACCGATGCACAGTGACACCATCTGCAGCAAGATGATGCTGCAGCTCTTTGGAGGTGGTCTGTGGATTGTCCTTGACTCTTCTCACCATTCTTCTTCTCTGCCTTTCTGATATTTTTCTTGGCCTGCCACTTCTGGGATTAACAAGAACTGTCCCTGTGGTCTTCCATTTCCTTACTATGTTCCTCACAGTGGAAACTGACAGGTTAAATCTCTGAGACAACGTTTTGTATCCTTCCCCTGAACAACTATGTTGAACAATCTTTGTTTTCAGATCATTTGAGAGCGGGTTGTCCATGTTCGGCGACCATCAAACTTAACTGAACTTGAATTGTTTTGTAGAAAGAAATGGTCCAAAATACCTTCATCCAGGATCCAGGAACTGATTAAAAGCTACAGGAAGCGACTAGAGGCTGTTATCTTTGCAAAAGGAGGATGTACTAAATATTAATGTCACTTTTCTGTTGAGGTGCCCATATTTTTGCACCGGTCAAATTTTGGTTTAATGCATATTGCGCATTTTCTGTTAGTACAATAAACCTCATTTCAATCCTGAAATATTACTGTGTCCATCAGTTATTAGATATATCAAACTGAAATGGCTGTTGCAAACACCAAAATATTTAGAACTAAAAATGATTAAGATTAATAGGGGTGCCCAAACTTTTTCATAGGACTGTATATATATATATATATATATATATATATATATATATATATATAATAAAAGTTATGGGTGTCAGAATGTGGTGGCTCCACAGCATTTTTTTTTTTTTTTTTTACAAAATTTGAGAATTTTTTAGATGGGCTAAAACATAATAAAACCTACATGAATTTGGTACAATATAAATAGGGAATGGGAAAGGAAACAATGTACTCAGCCACCAGCAGTAGGATTTCTTTAATGTAGCTCTTCCACCTTCTTTTTTTCCCCTTCTTTTCTTGGCTCCTGCACATAAATGGGCTCCCTCGGCTCAGAGCATAAACAATACCATCCACGATAAAAGAAGAACTTCCAGCAAGGCCAATTTGGTAAAATAAAAACTCCTCTTCGTTGGTTCATCTTTTTAAAAGCTTGTACACGCATGACTCGATCAAAAGAAACTAATCATGTGATTTTTTTTTCTACATCTAATTCTTTATTACTTTTTTAAAAAGTCAAGAACATTGATGGAGTGCCCCACATTTTTCTTGATATTATGTAAATTACCACTCTGTCAACATGATGTGATGTGGCATATGGTCCCATTCATAGATAACCTTTAGGATAATCCAGATTTTTGGATCTCAAGTGCTGTTCTCATGGGCATTAAAATCCTTTCAATTTAAGAAGATATTTTAGCTTTTTCACCTGGAAGGCCAGGCACACTAATAGTGAGCCCCAAATTTTTCTTGAAGTAATGTAAATTGTCATTCTGCGAACACTATGTTGATGCGGCTTTCTCCAGTTTCCTCCACAGTAGACCAAACCATCTCTTCATCAACTTCACTAGAGCAAGCAATTGCTGACTCTTTCCTCCCTCATTTTATGGTTGTTAGGTGAAGCACACATTGAGTGGCATTGTGGCAAGAAAATTGCCAAACTGCATCATGTGAGTACTGAGACAATTGGAATAATACACATTGAAGTCAGTCCATCCATTCAAAAGCCAAGAGGTGGACATCCAGGCAAAATATCGGAGTCAACAAACTGACTCATCACAAGACCTATCAGTTCTGGTGCAACAAACACAGCAGGAGCGATGGCTTATATAATTTGTAATAATGAGATTGCAGGTGTTCATGCAAGCACCGTGTGATGCACATTACAAAGGTCTGGAATGGTGGCCAAAAAAAGTTGAAGAAGCCTCAACTTCAAAATCGTCATAAGAAGTGTTGGCTCGAATTTACAATAAAGTACAAAAAGTGGACAGTAGAAGACTAGAAATGGGTGATTTAGAGAAATAAGATGAAAGTTAATAGACTGGGCTCTGATGGGTGCAAATGAGTCTAGAAGAAACAAGAGAAAAGAAGACTAATGAATAGAGACATTGAAAAACTGTCATGTTTGGTTGAGGAAGCCTGATGATATGGGGTTGTCTCATAGCCAAAGATGTTGAATACTTGACCAGGATTGATGGTGGTCTCAATTCTGAGCTGTATGTGAGTATCCAACAAGATGAGTTACTTTGTACACTCATGCATCAATGGGTATGTAAAGGAGAATATAATGTTTCAATAGACAGTGACCCAAAGCATACGTCAAGATTTGCAAATAAAAGGTTCAATGACAATGAAGTAGAGATGTTGAATTGGCCCTCACAGTCCCCAGACCTCAACCCAATTGAACAGGTGTGGGTAGAGTTGAAGAAAAAACAATATTCATAACCTAGTGACTCGACCAGTATTCACCAACATTGGTTTTAGATTTCAGTCAACACTTGCTTTAATCCGATCGAGAGCATGCACCAGTGTTGAAAGTCAAAAGTGGATTTAAAAAATAATAAAAATTACAATTTAGATTTTTAGAAGCAAAACAGTACCAATGCAGTTACACAACAAGAATCTGCATGACTAATCCTATGATAAATAGCTTTCTCTTTTAGGGGAAAATAGGTAATTTCCTTAAGGGGTTAAATAAAAAAAAATATGCCATTTCTATTTAAAAATAAGATGTACAAATTACAGTGCAAAGATATTTTGATACATAACTGTCTATAAAATATAAGTACATAAGATACATTTAGCAAACACAGCAAAGAAAAATATCCCCATACATCTGGCTAGGAAATATCGTCCAAGTCAGTGTGATTTACCGAAGAGTAAATCCGTTTTTACATCAGTTAAAAGCATCTGCTAAGCAGTCAATAAAATACTGATATACTGTCAAGCACAGCTATATTAGACAGAATATTAGTCATGCCAAATTTGATAAAATTATAAATACAAATATGTTGTTGAGAGTCAGAAAATAATTCTTCTTTTATTCAGTTAAGTTAGTTTTACCAAACCATTCTGTGTTAGAGTAAGATAAGGGGAAAATTTTCAGACTTCTGTTTATAAATACTTTATTAAACAAGATCCCTGCATTAGAGACAGTAGATTTGAAAGAAAAATAATGGCTGTATTTCAGGAAATTTTAATTGTCAATTGCCAAAAAACTGTCTAATTGGATATGACTTTTATTTTTGTTATAGTTCTTTGACCACTGTGGCAGTGTGAATGAGAGCCTAACAGCCTAACATTTCTTTTTTACTGAACACTAAAATCAGTGCATTTAATTGGTTGAGTCATACTTACTGTATTATACTCTTGTGTTTAAATGATACTTTGTTTTAGTGTATTTCAAGTTTTTGTGAATTTCTAGATGAATTATCACTATTCCATTACAGTGTTGTCTTGCAGACCTATCAATTTTAGTAGGCAGAGAGAGTAAGGCGCCATGTTGCAGGAAAACTGCTTTTTTTTGTTGCAGATTTTATTGAGCCTAAGCCAGAACTATAAGAACTTAGAAAAAAAATAATACATAAATAAATAAATAAATAAATAAATAAATAAAGTAAAAATGCAGCAAAATCTGCAGCAAAAAACCAGATTTTCTGATTTGTGGGGCCTTAGTCAGAATAGTCATCAATGTTTCAAGTCTTTCAAGATAATGTTCACCAATATGTGATAATTAATTCCTTACAGAAATTGGCCTTTAACTTTTTCTAGACATGTATGAGCAACACATTTAACTGAACTGAAATTTGATTGGAATACATTATTGTCCTCCTTTTCACTACTGTGTGTCTTACAAATATGTCCTTTATCACCATTGCTTTTGGCTGGGCATATTTTCAAAGCACTATTGCTTTATATCACAAAATAGTATGCCATATGGCTACTCAGTCCTTGTGTTTAATTTGCAGCCCTTGAACGGTTTTGTTAGAATATTTCAATATAGTATTGAATTGGTGTAATAAGAAATTGGAGATGGGGGTTAAAAGTTAAAGGGGTATAGCGATTTCCATCCACACATTCTGGAAAAATATGCATAGTGGATGCACTATGACTTCCAAAATCACCGGCAGTTTCCTTATAGGAAACGTACAGCCCTCCGACGCCTGGATGAGTTCACTCACACATCGGAGGGCTGTACGGACCTTACTGAGCATGCGCAGTACACTCTGTTCGGCGAAGACGTGAAGAGCATACTGCGCATGCGCGCAATTGCAGCCTTGGAAATATGGCCGCCAGCCGGTATGCGAACTCGGCTCTAACAGGGTCTCGCTGTCGGAGCCAACTGCGCAGGCCTCAGACATGATGAAGAAAGAAGACAACAGACAAGGGGAGGAGGCAGATGAAGAAGAAGGATGCCCTCATTGATGCCGAGACCTCATAAGCATACCGGTAAGCATCAGACATGACGAAGAAAGAAGACGACAGACAAGGGAAGGAGGCAGATGAAGAAGAAGGACACCCTCATTGCTGCCAAGACCTCATTAGCATACCGGTAAGTACTGGTATTTCTAAGGAACAGCACGACGGAGACCACATCTAAAGGTAGGAGAAAAATAGCCTTTCTTCAGACTATTCCGACGTGGTAATTAGAAAAAAGTTGCTTTAATGGTAGAATCCCTTTAAAGTAGAAAATTCATCTCCCAGTTTGTTATTCAATTTCTCCTGAACTTGTAAATACATGTGGATATAAACTTCTGTTTGGGGGCATAGCAGCAAGCCCAAATGGAAGGAACATCTTTTGGAAAGCAGATTTTGCTGGAATACTTTTCTGGTGTCATGTCTTATTTCCAGAGCCTCTAAAGTAAAGTACAGAAGAAACTTTCCAAAAGTGACTCCATTTTGGAAACTATACCCCTTAAGAAATTTATCAAAGGGTATTAGTGAGCATTTTGACACCACATGTGTTTCACAGAGTTTATTAACACTGAAACATGAAAATGAAAAAATATTAAAATGTCAATTTATCCCTATTTTTTTTTATTTTTACAAGGGGTTAAAGGAGAAGAAGCACCCCACACTTTGTTACACAATTTGTTCTGAAAACAGCAATACCACATATGTGATTGTAAAATGTTGTTTGGGTACATCACAGTGCTCAAAATGGAAAGTGTGCTATTTGCAGAGACCCTGAGATAAAATAAATAACACGCTCCCCAAACATGACCCCATTTTATAAGCTACGCCCCTCAAAAATGTATCAAAGTTATTATTATGATTATTATTATTATTATTATTATTATTATTATTATTATTATTATTATTATTATTATTATTTTGAGCCCAAGTGTGTTTCACAAAAAAAAATTTAAAAATAAATTTTTAAAGAAATTTGCCATTTCAACAATATGTTGTAACACTTTGTGTCAAAAGAAACATGTGTTCCTAAAACTGATTTATCCTGGGTTCAAAAATGGATGTGTATGTGGGTATAAACTGCTATTAGATGCAGATTTTTAGCTTTCAGAGTATAAATTTAGAGAGAGTGGTTCCTGGACGCCATATTGTTTTTGCAGAGACCTGGAGACACACTCCAAAAACTGTTAAGCAGGGTATCCCATGCAAAACAGCTTTTGGAGTGTGCATCTCTGATACAAGCTGGGCACAAAATATTAGTCACTGAAATTATGTTTTTCTGGAAAAATTGCCATTTTCACTTTTCACCACAAGCCGCACATTCACTTCTGGAAAGTAAATTAATGAAACACTTGGGAATGTTCCATGCTCCCCTGCATAAATTACTTCAAGGGTATAGTTTCCAAAATGGGTTCATGTGTCAGGGGATTCTACTTTACTGTCATTTCAGGGGCTCTGCAAAAGTGGCATGGTGTCCAAAAACTGTCTAAAACTGTGCTCCAAAAATCAAATAGCACTGCTTGCCTTCTGTGCCTGGCCGTGTTCCCAAACAGCAGTTTATACCCACATATGACATTGTCAAGTACGTTATTCTGGGTAAAACAGTGTCATACATATGGACATAAACTGGAAACAAAGCAGTGCACAGATGTGAAGGAGCACTGTGTGTAGTGCAGATTTGTACATCATGTCAGATTTGCAGTGTCCCTGAGGTATCACTAAAGTGAAATTCCCTAGGGAGTAACCCTATTTTGAAAACTGAACCTCAAAAAATTTATCAATGTAGTGAGCATAGTGAGCATTATTTTTTCCAAACGTGAATGCTTTGCTTTGTAGAGTATGTAGGGTACACCAATTTCCCTACTATTTTCACAGTTGCTCCTTTCACAGGGGCGGGGAGAAGAGGGGTCACTCCGTAATTTCTTTTCACTCATAAGCTGTAAATCTGTAGTGTATGAACACACAGCTTTTTTTTTTTTTGTATTGTACAAGCTATATTTTTATTTATTATTATTATTATTATTATTATTATTATTAGTAGTAGTAGTAGTAGTAGCAGCAGCAGTAGTATCGTGATGGTTTTATGGCTTGTTTTGTTTGGGGGTTTTTGCGGGATGATATGCATTTTCTAATTTTGGGATGTCTATTACTTATTGACAAAATTAAGTGGGTGGATTGAAAAAAAGCTGTCATTATGATATACATACTTATGTATATAACATTCCTCTGAGCTTTCTCTAACCAGCTGACCAATGTATTTGTTTTTATCCAGTGATCCAGCCCATGGTACATACCAACTGACATCAGAGATGGGTGTTTCTGTGATCGAGAACCCTGATTGGCGGGGGTGTTGCTATGGGTGTGGTCTTTGGTGCACACAGACCTATAAAAACAGCTGCGGAGCCAGTGTATAGCATCTGCCTCTTTGAAAGTACCGGAACTCATCTTTGGGTTTTCTGAGAACTGCGTTTTTTACCGCAATCTTTTTTTATTTTGACCCAGACATATCTCTCCTGATTATCCTAATATATAGGGTTAGGTGAAATGTGTTGAGACTATACCTAGATTATAAGAGATTGGTCCATGGATGCCACTTTCCTTGTCAAGTGTCCGGAGCATTAGGAGCCAGGCTCTAGGCTTGTATATAATGCACAGTGGTGACCTAGGTGAATGTAGTGGAGCTATCTGCTGAAACCCACTGCATTGTTAAATGGGAACCCCCTGTTTAAATGGCTGGAGCTTTGTATAAGCAGGTTCAGAGTGCTATTTGACCTCACTATAATAGGGACCTTCCTGTAGTTTTGAGACATCCATGGTGAATATTGATTTAGGTATTTTTAGCAGTATATATTACTACAGTTGCTTTATTAATGGAGCTCGACCTGTAGTTAAGAAGCTCTATACTCTCAGGAACAGTATTAAATATATCAGAACAGTGAGGAATATTTATGCTTGGAGTAGATCCCCTTTATCCAGGAGGACTGTTGCCTTACTGTTGGAGCTTTTTGTATTAGTGTGTGGACTCTGTTCTGGACTGTGAGAATATTTTAAGGATATAATAAAAAAAAATAGTTTTTATTTTCCGTCTTGGGACCAATGACTGTGAATAAATTTAGAATTAGTGGTTTATAAATTAATGGCAAATGCCACAAAATTTATAGCATATAAAGGCAATGGCAAAATTGCTGATTTTTTTTTCTATTTATTCCCAAAAAGAGTATAACTACCCCAAAATAATGCCATTAGACACTACCACATCTCCTGCAAAAAAAAAAAAAAAAAAAGAAAAAAACATTCCGTCATACAGTTATATTAACAAAAAAATAAAGAAAACTATAGAGCTTGGTATGTGATGACATAAAAACTTTTATTATATTTTGCAAAAATCTTTGGCAAAATCTGTGTTCCACATTGTACTAGCAGATAGATAGACAGACAGACAGACAGATAGATAGATAGATAGATAGATAGATAGATAGATAGATAGATAGATAGATAGATACATACATACATACATACATACATGCATATATACATACATACATACATAGATGAAAAAAGGTTAGTACCCTGATTAAAAATACTTTTATTAGCCCAAAATGCATTGAATTTTCGAAAAGCTTGTGTTGACATTCACTTTAATGGTTCAGAACTAAAACTGTGGAACTAAATAAACAACTGCTAATTTAGCTTACATGCCACATAAAATAATGTGAAATATATATTTTCCTTAAGTGAATGGGAAGATACTAAGAAACAGAATTGATAGAATATGTAAACAGTGCTTTAGAATAGTTAATGCCAGATTGTCCTTCACATTGTGAAAACAACTAGAATTGTTATAATGATAATGAAGAAAAGCTAGTGTCAGGTATTTTGCATTAAGTGTTCTGATTTGCATTTAGAAAACTTGGCAGGCAACATATATCCACCCCCAGAAGTACATTGTTGCCACTGCTTTATACGCTTAAATTGTATTTGCTGTTAATACTGGTCATAATGGTAGTGATTATGATAATTACTTATTGAACAGGTTTCAAGATTGTGCTGAACTAAAAAAAAAATATTCTGCTATTGCTAAAATTATATTCTGGGATTGTAACATTAGACAATTTTATTTGTAGCCAACTAAATTTGGTTCTGATAGATCTACACAATAGAAAATCTTCATGAATATCTTAAATAGAGATGAGCGAACACTAAAATGTTCGAGGTTCGAAATTCGATTCGAACAGCCGCTCAATGTTCGTGTGTTCGAACGGGTTTCGAACCCCATTATAGTCTATGGGGAACAGATACTCGTTAAGGGGGAAACCCAAATCCGTGTCTGGAGGGTCACCAAGTCCACTATGACACCCCAGGAAATGATGCCAACACCTCTGGAATGACACTGGGACAGCAGGGGAAGCATGTCTGGGGGCATCTAACACACCAAAGACCCTCTATTACCCCAACATCACAGCCTAACAACTACACACTTTACACACTCAATACCACCTCTCTGACAGTAGGAAAACACCTTGAAACATGTGTATTTGGCACTTGCAGTGAGGAGAGCTTGTCACCAGCAGTGAATTTGGCCCTTGTAGTAAGTTGAGGTTGGCACCAACATTTGTTTTGAAAATCAGGGTGGATTGAGCCTCTAACCAGCAGAGTTTGGGCAAATTCATGGTGGAGGGAGCCTCTAAAAACCCCAGTTTGGACCAATTCATGGTGGAGGGAGACTCTAAAAACCCCAGTTTGGACCAATTCATGGTGGAGGGAGACTCTAAAAACCCCAGTTTGGACCAATTCATGGTGGAGGGAGCCTCTAAAAACCCCAGTTTGGACCAATTCATGGTGGAGGGAGCCTCTAACCAGCCCAGTTTGGACCAATTAATGGTGGAGGGAGCCTCTAAACAGCCAAGTTTTGGGAAATTCATGGTGGAGGGAGCCTCTAACCAGCCCAGTTTGGACCAATTCATGGTGGAGGGAGCCTCTAAACAGCCCAGTTTGGGCAAATTCATGGTGGAGGGAGCCTCTAACCAGCCCAGTTTGGACCAATTAATGGTGGAGGGAGCCTCTAACCAGCCCAGTTTGGACCAATTAATGGTGGAGGGAGCCTCTAACCACCCCAGTTTGGGCAAATTCATGGTGGAGGGAGCCTCTAACCAGCCCAGTTTGGACCAATTAATGGTGGAGGGAGCCTCTAAACAGCCCAGTTTGGGCAAATTCATGGTGGAGGGAGCCTCTAAACAGCCAAGTTTGGACCAATTAATGGTGGAGGGAGCCTCTAAACAGCCCAGTTTGGGCAAATTCATGGTGGAGGGAGCCTCTAAAAAACCCAGTTTGGACCAATTCATGGTGGAGGGAGCCTCTAATTAGCCCAGTTTGGACCAATTAATTGTGGAGGGAGCCTCTAACCAGCCCAGTTTGGACCAATTAATGGTGGAGGGAGCCTCTAAAAAACCCAGTTTGGACCAATTCATGGTGGAGGGAGCCTCTAATTAGCCCAGTTTGGACCAATTAATTGTGGAGGGAGCCTCTAACCAGCCCAGTTTGGACCAATTAATGGTGGAGGGAGCCTCTAACCACCCCAGTTTGGACCAATTCATGGTGGAGGGAGCCTCTAACCACCCCAGTTTGGACCAATTCATGGTGGAGGGAGCCTCTAAACAGCCCAGTTTGGGCAAATTCATGGTGGAGGGAGCCTCTAACCAGCCCAGTTTGGACCAATTAATGGTGGAGGGAGCCTCTAAACAGCCCAGTTTGGGCAAATTCATGGTGGAGGGAGCCTCTAACCAGCCCAGTTTGGACCAATTAATGGTGGAGGGAGCCTCTAAACAGCCAAGTTTTGGGAAATTCATGGTGGAGGGAGCCTCTAACCAGCCCAGTTTGGACCAATTAATGGTGGAGGGAGCCTCTAACCACCCCAGTTTGGGCAAATTCATGGTGGAGGGAGCCTCTAACCAGCCCAGTTTGGACCAATTAATGGTGGAGGGAGCCTCTAAACAGCCCAGTTTGGGCAAATTCATGGTGGAGGGAGCCTCTAAACAGCCAAGTTTTGGGAAATTCATGGTGGAGGGAGCCTCTAACCAGCCCAGTTTGGACCAATTCATGGTGGAGGGAGCCTCTAAACAGCCCAGTTTGGGCAAATTCATGGTGGAGGGAGCCTCTAAAAAACCCAGTTTGGACCAATTCATGGTGGAGGGAGCCTCTAATTAGCCCAGTTTGGACCAATTAATTGTGGAGGGAGCCTCTAACCAGCCCAGTTTGGACCAATTAATGGTGGAGGGAGCCTCTAACCACCCCAGTTTGGGCAAATTCATGGTGGAGGGAGCCTCTAACCAGCCCAGTTTGGACCAATTAATGGTGGAGGGAGCCTCTAACCAGCCCAGTTTGGACCAATTAATGGTGGAGGGAGCCTCTAACCACCCCAGTTTGGACCAATTCATGGTGGAGGGAGCCTCTAACCAGCCCAGTTTGGACCAATTCATGGTGGAGGGAGCCTCTAAACAGCCCAGTTTGGGCAAATTCATGGTGGAGGGAGCCTCTAAAAAACCCAGTTTGGACCAATTCATGGTGGAGGGAGCCTCTAATTAGCCCAGTTTGGACCAATTAATTGTGGAGGGAGCCTCTAACCAGCCCAGTTTGGACCAATTAATGGTGGAGGGAGCCTCTAAAAAACCCAGTTTGGACCAATTCATGGTGGAGGGAGCCTCTAAACAGCCCAGTTTGGGCAAATTCATGGTGGAGGGAGCCTCTAACCAGCCCAGTTTGGACCAATTAATGGTGGAGGGAGCCTCTAAACAGCCAAGTTTTGGGAAATTCATGGTGGAGGGAGCCTCTAACCAGCCCAGTTTGGACCAATTAATGGTGGAGGGAGCCTCTAACCAGCCCAGTTTGGACCAATTAATGGTGGAGGGAGCCTCTAACCAGCCCAGTTTGGACCAATTAATGGTGGAGGGAGCCTCTAAACAGCCAAGTTTTGGGAAATTCATGGTGGAGGGAGCCTCTAACCAGCCCAGTTTGGACCAATTCATGGTGGAGGGAGCCTCTAAACAGCCCAGTTTGGGCAAATTCATGGTGGAGGGAGCCTCTAAAAAACCCAGTTTGGACCAATTCATGGTGGAGGGAGCCTCTAATTAGCCCAGTTTGGACCAATTAATTGTGGAGGGAGCCTCTAACCAGCCCAGTTTGGACCAATTAATGGTGGAGGGAGCCTCTAACCACCCCAGTTTGGGCAAATTCATGGTGGAGGGAGCCTCTAACCAGCCCAGTTTGGACCAATTAATGGTGGAGGGAGCCTCTAACCACCCCAGTTTGGACCAATTCATGGTGGAGGGAGCCTCTAACCACCCCAGTTTGGACCAATTCATGGTGGAGGGAGCCTCTAAACAGCCCAGTTTGGGCAAATTCATGGTGGAGGGAGCCTCTAACCAGCCCAGTTTGGACCAATTAATGGTGGAGGGAGCCTCTAAACAGCCCAGTTTGGGCAAATTCATGGTGGAGGGAGCCTCTAACCAGCCCAGTTTGGACCAATTAATGGTGGAGGGAGCCTCTAAACAGCCAAGTTTTGGGAAATTCATGGTGGAGGGAGCCTCTAACCAGCCCAGTTTGGACCAATTAATGGTGGAGGGAGCCTCTAACCACCCCAGTTTGGGCAAATTCATGGTGGAGGGAGCCTCTAACCAGCCCAGTTTGGACCAATTAATGGTGGAGGGAGCCTCTAAACAGCCCAGTTTGGGCAAATTCATGGTGGAGGGAGCCTCTAAACAGCCAAGTTTTGGGAAATTCATGGTGGAGGGAGCCTCTAACCAGCCCAGTTTGGACCAATTCATGGTGGAGGGAGCCTCTAAACAGCCCAGTTTGGGCAAATTCATGGTGGAGGGAGCCTCTAAAAAACCCAGTTTGGACCAATTCATGGTGGAGGGAGCCTCTAAACAGCCCAGTTTGGGCAAATTCATGGTGGAGGGAGCCTCTAACCAGCAGAGTTGGGGGAAATCAGGGTGGAGGGAGCCTAGTATTAGCAGAATTGTGCAACGCTTATGGTGGATGAGTATGAGGATGCGGAGGAATTGGAGAGGTTGAGTACAGACATGGAGTTTCATGTTGGGGTGCTTTACACAGGTGGGCACAAAAATGACGGCTCTACCCAGTGGTGGTTCATTTTTATCAAAGTGAGCCGGTCGGCACTCTCAGCTGACAGACGGGTGCGCTTGTCAGTGATGATGCCACCGGCTGCACTGAACACCCTCTCAGATAGGACGCTGGCGGCAGGACAGGACAGCACCTCCAAGGCATATAGGGCAAGTTCAAGCCACAGGTCCAACTTCGACACCCAATACGTGTAGGGCGCAGAGGGGTCGGAGAGGACAGGGCTGTGGTCGGAAAGGTATTCCCGCAACATGCGCCTATACTTCTCACGCCTGGTGACACTAGGACCCTCCGTGGCGGCACTTTGGCGAGGGGGTGCCATCAAGGTGTCCCAGACCTTAGACAGTGTGCCCCTCGTTTGTGTGGACCGGTGAGAACTTGGTTGCCTACTGGAGGAACTGCCCTCCCTGCCGCCAACGTCACATGCTGGAAACATCTCCATCATATTCTGCACCAATTGCCTGTGGCAAGCATTGATGCGATTGGCCCTCCCCTCTACCGGAATAAAAGACGAGATGTTGTTTTTATACCGGGGGTCAAGGATAGCAAAGATCCAGTACTGGTTGTCCTCCATGATTTTGACAATACGCTTGTCGGTTGTAAAGCACCCCAACATGAACTCAGCCATGTCTGCCACAGTGTTAGTTGGCATGACTCCTCTGGCCCCACCGGAAAGTTCAATCTCCATTTCCTCCTCATCCTCCATGTCTACCCATCCGCGCTGCAACAATGGGACGATTCGAAGTTGCCCGGAAGCCTCCTGTATCACCATCACATCATCGGACAACTCTTCTTCCTCCTCCTCCTCCTCCTCCTCCTCCTCCATTAAACGCAGTGAAGCGGACAGATGTGTGGACCTACTCTCCAGCTGTGACGGATCGGATGCTATCCCTAACTCCTCTGTGTGATCTGAGTTATCCCTGATGTCAATCAGGGATTCTCTCAGAACACACAAGAGCGGGATTGTAAGGCTCACCATCGCATCCTCAGAGCTCACCCTCCTTGTGGACTCCTCAAAGACCCGTAGGATGTCACAAAGGTCTCTCATCCATGGCCACTCATGGATGTGAAACTGAGGCAGCTGACTTTGTGGCACCCTAGGGTTTTGTAGCTGGTATTCCATCAAAGGTCTCTGCTGCTCAACCACTCTATTCAACATCTGAAACGTTGAGTTCCAGCGTGTGGGGACGTCGCACAAAAGCCGGTGTTGTGGCACATGCAGGCGTTGCTGGAGAGATTTTAAGCTAGCAGCGGCTACTGTCGACTTGCGAAAGTGGGCGCACATGCGCCGCACTTTCACCAGTAGCTCTGGAACATTGGGGTAGCTCTTTAGGAAACGTTGCACCACTAGGTTGAAGACGTGGGCCAGGCATGGAACATGTTGGAGTCCGGCAAGCTCCAGAGCTGCTACCAGGTTCCGGCCGTTATCACAAACGACCATGCCTGGGCCCAGGTGCAGCGGCTCAAACCATATTGCCGTCTCATCGAGGAGGGCATCCCTCACCTCGGAGGCAGTGTGCTGTCTGTCCCCCAAGCTGATCAGCTTCAGCACAGCCTGCTGACGTCTACCAACGCCAGTGCTGCAACGTTTCCAACTCGTAGCTGGGGTCAATCTAACAGCGGAGGAGGAGGCGGTGGCGGAGGAGGAGGCGGTGGCGGAGGAGGAGGCGGTAGAGGAGGAGGAGGAGGAGGGGGGTGTTCTTCTCGTGTCCCTGCCAGGAATGTTAGGCGGGGAGACGAGGTACACCGGGCCAGTTTGGGAAGCAGTCCCAGCCTCAACTACATTCACCCAGTGTGCCGTCAGTGAAATGTAGCGTCCCTGTCCGCATGCACTTGTCCACGCGTCGGTGGTCAAGTGGACCTTTGTGCAAAGCGCGGAACTAAGGGCCCGCCTGATGTTGAGTGACACGTGCTGGTGCAAGGCGGGGACGGCACACCGGGAGAAGTAGTGACGGCTAGGGACGGCATAGCGAGGTGCCGCAGTTGCCATCAGGTCCAGGAAGGCGGGAGTTTCAACAAGCCGGAACGCCAACATCTCCTGGGCCAGCAGTTTAGCGATGTTGGCGTTCAAGGCTTGCGCGTGTGGGTGGTTAGCAGTGTATTTCTGCCGCCGCTCCAATGTCTGAGAGATGGTGGGTTGTTGTAAAGAAACGCCTGATGGTGCCTTTGATGGTGCAGGAGAAGGAGATAAGACAGGACCAGGGGAGGATGAGGTAGAAGTCAACAAAGTGGCGGAGGCAGATGAAGTGGTGTCCTGGCTCGTCCTCTGGAGTGCATCGCCAGCACAGTCAGCAGTGGCAGTGGCAGAGGCAGAGGCAGAGGCAGTGGCAGTGGCGTGAACGGCAGTCGGCCTTTGTCCTGCCGTTGCTGCCTGCCACTGATTCCAGTGCTTGGATTCCAAATGACGGCGCATTGAAGTGGTGGACAGGTTGCTCTTCTCAGAGCCCCTAATCAATTTCGAGAGGCAAATTGTGCAGACAACACTATATCTGTCCTCGGCGCATTCCTTGAAAAAACTCCACACCTTCGAGAAACGTGCCCTCGAGGTGGGAGTTTTTCGGGGCTGGGTACGAACTGGAACATCTTGGGAGATTCCGGGTGTGGCCTGGCTTCGCCTAAGCTGCTGACCTCTGCCTCTGCCTCTAGCTACCCTTTTTGGTGCTGCACCTGCCTCAACATCCACACTACTTTCCCCGCTTGACATCCCCCCTGTCCAGGTCAGGTCAGTGTCCTCATCATCCACCACTTCCTCTTCCAACTCCTGTCTCATCTCCTCCTCCCGCACAATGCGCCGGTCAACTGGATGCCCTGACGGCAACTGCGTCACATCATCGTCGATGAGGGTGGGTTGCTGGTCATCCACCACCAAATCGAACGGAGATGGAGGAGACTCTAGTGTTTGAGCATCTGGATACAGATGCTCCTCTGTTAGGTTCGTGGAATCGTGACGTGGAGAGGCAGGTTGAGGGACAATGAAAGGAGCGGAGAACAGCTCTGGGGAGCAGGGACAGTTTGGGTTATTGTTCTGTAAAGCTTCGGAATTTTGGGAGGAAGGAAGACAAGACTGTTGGGTAATAGGAGGAGAGGAGGCAGAGTCTGACTGGCTGCTGGACAATGTGCTGTAAGCGTTCTCTGACAGCCATTGCAAGACCTGTTCCTGGTTCTCGGGCCTACTAAGGTTTGTACCCTGCAGTTTAGTTAATGTGGCAAGCAACCCTGGCACTGTGGAGTGGCGCAATGCTTGCTGCCCCACAGGAGTAGGCACGGGACGCCCTGTGGCTTCACTGCTACCTTGCTCCCCAGAACCATTCCCCCGACCTCGCCCACGGCCTCGTCCACGTCCCTTTCCGGGAGCCTTGCGCATTTTGAATTCCTAGTTAGAAATTGGCACTGTATACCAGTAGTAAAAATTGTGGGTGCACGTAACCCCAATATATTCTTTGAATTCCCAGTCAGACACTGGCACTATATGGCAGTAGCAAGAAATGAGGGTATTTGTATTCCCAATATACTCTTTGAATTCCCAGTCAGACAATGGCACTGTATACCAGTAGTAAAAATTGTGGGTGCACGTAACCCCAATATATTCTTTGAATTCCCAGTCAGAAACTGGCACTATATGGCAGTAGCAAGAAATGAGGGTATTTGTATTCCCAATATACTCTTTGAATTCCCAGTCAGACAATGGCACTGTATACCAGTAGTAAAAATTGTGGGTGCACGTAACCCCAATATATTCTTTGAATTCCCAGTCAGACACTGGCACTATATGGCAGTAGCAAGAAATGAGGGTATTTGTATTCCCAATATACTCTTTGAATTCCCAGTCAGACAATGGCACTGTATACCAGTAGTAAAAATTGTGGGTGCACGTAACCCCAATATATTCTTTGAATTACCAGTCAGAAACTGGCACTATATGGCAGTAGCAAGAAATGAGGGTATTTATAACCCCAATATATTCTTTGAATTCCCAGTCAGACAATGGCACTGTATACCAGTAGTAAAAATTGTGGGTGCACGTAACCCCAATATATTCTTTGAATTCCCAGTCAGAAACTGGCACTATATGGCAGTAGCAAGAAATGAGGGTATTTATAACCCCAATATATTCTTTGAATTCCCAGTCAGACAATGGCACTGTATACCAGTAGTAAAAATTGTGGGTGCACGTAACCCCAATATATTCTTTGAATTCCCAGTCAGAAACTGGCACTATATGGCAGTAGCAAGAAATGAGGGTATTTGTATTCCCAATATACTCTTTGAATTCCCAGTCAGACAATGGCACTGTATACCAGTAGTAAAAATTGTGGGTGCACGTAACCCCAATATATTCTTTGAATTCCCAGTCAGAAACTGGCACTATATGGCAGTAGCAAGAAATGAGGGTATTTGTATTCCCAATATACTCTTTGAATTCCCAGTCAGACAATGGCACTGTATACCAGTAGTAAAAATTGTGGGTGCACGTAACCCCAATATATTCTTTGAATTCCCAGTCAGAAACTGGCACTATATGGCAGTAGCAAGAAATGAGGGTATTTATAACCCCAATATATTCTTTGAATTCCCAGTCAGACAATGGCACTGTATACCAGTAGTAAAAATTGTGGGTGCACGTAACCCCAATATATTCTTTGAATTCCCAGTCAGAAACTGGCACTATATGGCAGTAGCAAGAAATGAGGGTATTTGTATTCCCAATATACTCTTTGAATTCCCAGTCAGACAATGGCACTGTATACCAGTAGTAAAAATTGTGGGTGCACGTAACCCCAATATATTCTTTGAATTCCCAGTCAGAAACTGGCACTATATGGCAGTAGCAAGAAATGAGGGTATTTGTATTCCCAATATACTCTTTGAATTCCCAGTCAGACAATGGCACTGTATACCAGTAGTAAAAATTGTGGGTGCACGTAACCCCAATATATTCTTTGAATTCCCAGTCAGACACTGGCACTATATGGCAGTAGCAAGAAATGAGGGTATTTGTATTCCCAATATACTCTTTGAATTCCCAGTCAGACAATGGCACTGTATACCAGTAGTAAAAATTGTGGGTGCACGTAACCCCAATATATTCTTTGAATTACCAGTCAGAAACTGGCACTATATGGCAGTAGCAAGAAATGAGGGTATTTATAACCCCAATATATTCTTTGAATTCCCAGTCAGACAATGGCACTGTATACCAGTAGTAAAAATTGTGGGTGCACGTAACCCCAATATATTCTTTGAATTCCCAGTCAGAAACTGGCACTATATGGCAGTAGCAAGAAATGAGGGTATTTATAACCCCAATATATTCTTTGAATTCCCAGTCAGACAATGGCACTGTATACCAGTAGTAAAAATTGTGGGTGCACGTAACCCCAATATATTCTTTGAATTCCCAGTCAGAAACTGGCACTATATGGCAGTAGCAAGAAATGAGGGTATTTGTATTCCCAATATACTCTTTGAATTCCCAGTCAGACAATGGCACTGTATACCAGTAGTAAAAATTGTGGGTGCACGTAACCCCAATATATTCTTTGAATTCCCAGTCAGAAACTGGCACTATATGGCAGTAGCAAGAAATGAGGGTATTTGTATTCCCAATATACTCTTTGAATTCCCAGTCAGACAATGGCACTGTATACCAGTAGTAAAAATTGTGGGTGCACGTAACCCCAATATATTCTTTGAATTCCCAGTCAGAAACTGGCACTATATGGCAGTAGCAAGAAATGAGGGTATTTATAACCCCAATATATTCTTTGAATTCCCAGTCAGACAATGGCACTGTATACCAGTAGTAAAAATTGTGGGTGCACGTAACCCCAATATATTCTTTGAATTCCCAGTCAGAAACTGGCACTATATGGCAGTAGCAAGAAATGAGGGTATTTGTATTCCCAATATACTCTTTGAATTCCCAGTCAGACAATGGCACTGTATACCAGTAGTAAAAATTGTGGGTGCACGTAACCCCAATATATTCTTTGAATTCCCAGTCAGACACTGGCACTATATGGCAGTAGCAAGAAATGAGGGTATTTGTATTCCCAATATATTCTTTGAATTCCCAGTCAGACAATGGCACTGTATACCAGTAGTAAAAATTGTGGGTGCACGTAACCCCAATATATTCTTTGAATTACCAGTCAGAAACTGGCACTATATGGCAGTAGCAAGAAATGAGGGTATTTGTATTCCCAATATATTCTTTGAATTCCCAGTCAGACAATGGCACTGTATACCAGTAGTAAAAATTGTGGGTGTATATAGCCCCAATTCTATTGCTAGGGGACTTGCAGGGTATTTCTGGGGTGAAGGTGGGGGGGCACACCGTTGGAACGGGTATCGGGGTATATATCGGGTATACGGGAATACACTGACAGTGTATTCCATTCAGGATCCTGGGAAAGCTGGGTTGCGGCGATTGAGCCCGTCAGTGCCACGTTACACTGACAAGCTTCTCCCTGGAATTTAGCTCTTACAAGAGCTGTTGGTTGTCTTCTCCTTCCTATCCTAGCCTGTCCCTGCCTACCCAGAATCTAAGCCCTAGCTAGCTGGACGGAAACCTCCGTCCTCGGTGAATTGCAAGCTCAGAATGACGCGAAGCTGGGCGTCGCTGTTCTTTTAAATTAGAGGTCACATGTTTTCGGCAGCCAATGGGTTTTGCCTACTTTTTTCAACGTCACCGGTGTCGTAGTTCCTGTCCCACCTACCCAGCGCTGTTATTGGAGCAAAAAAGGCGCCAGGGAAGGTGGGAGGGGAATCGAGTAATGGCGCACTTTACCACGCGGTGTTCGATTCGATTCGAACATGCCGAACAGCCTAATATCCGATCGAACATGAGTTCGATAGAACACTGTTCGCTCATCTCTAATCTTAAACACATTTCAACAGGCATGGGAAGAAATCAAAGCCAACATAATACTATATGTTGTATTAAATTGAATTTTATTGTTCCAATGAAGCCACAAGATTTTTAAAAAATCCAACTATTTTTGATTAAGGTCTGTATTAATAGTAAATACAACATGACTGTATGTGACAAGGCTCGTGTTTACTCAGTTACTGTTTTGGTTCTTTTTTTCAGAAACAATGGCAATGCCGTCCAAAGGAAAAAGTTGGTATTGTAACAGTAGTCCATTTACTTGAAACCCAGTCGACTGTGTGAATTTTAACAATATTGAACTATAAAATTGAAGTCACCTTTATTGGAAATTTTTTTTTTTTAAAATTTTTATCTTCCAATAGAATCTGTGAATCAGCTCTGAGGTCAAAATGCTCACCATACCCCTTGATAAATTCTATGAGGGATGCCTCTGATATACCTCGGAGTTTGACTCTTCAGCACTTTTCGCCAAAGTCCAGTAACCTTTTTCCACTGAATTATCAAAGGTGGAGACTGACTTCACTAAGCAGATTCAAGACCTGCACAATAGGGTCACTGAAATAAAAGATAGTGATTGAGGGATATACCCCCAAAAAAATACCAAAAGCGCGCTCCCTTCAGTAAAGATGAGTTCTGGTATGCTGATGAATCAGAATAAAAAGGAATTTATTTATGATGACGCGTTTCGGGGTTCTCTGGTACCTCACACGTACCACCTCTTCATCAGATCTCTCAGAGTTCCAGAATGTTTGCACCAATGTTTCTGGAACTCTGAGAGATCTGATGAAGGGGTGGTACGTGTGAGGTACCAGAGAACCCCGAAACGCGTCATCATAAATAAATTCCTTTTTATTCTGATTCATCAGCATACCAAAACTCATCTTTACTGAAGGGAGCGCGCTTTTGGTATTTTTTGGGGGTATATCCCTCAATCACTGTCCTGTGATTTCTTTCGACCTTAGAGTCGTAAGCCATAGACGCAGCCCCACGTTTTTCAGCATACATAGCTTGTTTACGTACCAAAAAGGTGTGATACAAGTTGACTTATTTCTGGAGTCCACAAGGACTTATAAGTATTCTAATATGTACCTAATTTTTTATTAGCGCGGCCACGCTTGGTAATTTTATATATTTCGGTTGAAATAAAAGATAGAAAGGATGAGGTTGCTGATGCCCTAGAAGAGGAAAAACACACCTTGACAACTATGCACAAAAACTTGAGGCCACTGACCTGAAAATATATAAAGAAAAAAATAGATCCAGGTGTTAGGGAATAGCAGACAATAATTCCCCAGAAGCTGCTGGTGAACCCTGGAGGGAGGGGCACAAGGGACAGTGAGCCCGAAGCTGAAGCCCCCCGCTTTCCCTTCCTATTGCCAGACCCTATCCTAGGTAATAGGCGACAACCACGAAGACAATCCCTCCCTGAATACTTGAAACACAAAACGCAGACAAGACGAACAACAACAAAGGGAGGTCAGCTAGCCAGGGTTCGGTAACAAGAGAGCGATGCAGTGCCAAATCGGAGTCAAGAGAATAGTCAGTAGGAAAGCCAGAGGTCAAGGATTAGCATACAAGTAAATAACAGCAAGAGATACCAGAAAGCAAGGGCAATAACTGGCACCAGTGTGACTGTGAGCCAAGACTAAATAGGGGAGGAAGAACCCGCCCTGAACCTGATAGGAAGGAAAGCTGTCAATCACAGGCAAGACAAAATCAAACACTTAATGAACAGAGGCAACCTTGGCAGCAGACGGGTGTGGTGCAAATCCAATTAAGGACTAGAGCCGTGTTCACACAGTGCAACTAAAAACTTTAAGCAGATTATCAAACTGCACACGCCTCCTGCGCCGCAGCATGCGAGCAGAGGGTGGCGCAGAGGCCCGAACAGGCAGAGATGTTACACCAGGAGAGCAAATATCTGGGTTATAGGAGTCCCAGCATCCGTGACCACCTTACAAGATTCTATCACAATACTGTTTTCTGCCTTGCTCCCGCTGGACGACACTATACTGCTCTGTAAGTGCTAAGAGAGATGGCCATGTGAGAGACTATCAATTATCACATCACTTAATAAATCAGCCACAAAGCCCTAATATAAACTACTTCCTACCAAAATTAGATGCCTGGTATCCCTATTCTCCACATGGGTAGGAAAAGAAGTGTCAAGGAAGGAGCTGGTGAGCCAGTTCAGCCAATCAAGATCTGTATAAAGATGGTGCCGAGACCTTCTCAGCTGAAAGTACAGCATCTCCTTCAAGAATGAGGTACAAGCTGCTCAAAATCCAAGTTTCAACCTTTGGCTCCCCAATACGCTGGATTGCCTTATCCATCCCACAGGTTTTTGTGGTGTCAGCCAGCTGGAATCCAACTCCTTGACCCGATGCAGATAAAATGGCACCTTCACCTCTGCTAGTCGAAGACCAAGCTGATCCAGCTTCAATTTAATAATACCTCACATTTGCCTCAATCTTCTTTCAGCCTCTCCACTTACCAGTCCAGTGAAGCAAAGGAAGAAACTCCAGGATTAATACGACTATGGAGTTGAGAGACTCCACTAACACCCATACACCATAGATTCCAGATGCATTTGCAACGTTTCAAACCCCTGACAATTTCAGAGTCTAAGCTGAAGGCACAACATAAGGCTTTGCAAACTTCTCTCCATGAAGAATTTTCAAAATTTGTCACCACATTTCAGAAAGTTTTGGGTGAAGCCATAAAAAGCCATAGTATAACGAAAATGGCTTTCTTTGCTTCATAATGAGCTTGATGACTTGCATAACTCCTTAAAGGAATAGGTCTCTCCTATGAAAATAAGATGATACACTCTGAAGACAGAGACTGTTGGGAAAAACATAAATTTCAGGGCACTTCTGAATCGTTTCTAAGCTCACAACTCCTCCCGTGACAGATTATGAACTATCTATTGACTGCACATAAAGGGTGTCCAAACCAAAAGCTCTTCCTGATATGGCTCCTAGAATCGCATTAGCTCACTATATGTTTTTTCCATGTCAAGGAGCAACTTTTGCAGCAAGTGAGAATATAGCCGCATTTACACGAACCTTATAGTACTCAAATTATTTATTGATTTATTGGCAGCCACTACTACAACTGTGTCTGCATAATAATTTCCTAGGAAAATTCTGATTCATCATCTAGGCACCTTGATAAGGGAAGAATAATATAGAAGAAAGATGTGCTCTATCACTTCTGAGCCCCATTGTAATTCCCAAAGAAAAATATTAGGGTTGCACTGAATTAGCTGATATCTGGGAAAATTTCAATTTTCATTTTCCACCATCTACTGCACATTTCTTTTTGGAAACCATATTTTTCATTAACATGACTAATATATCCCCTACATAAGGACAACTTGGACATCCACTTACCCTACACTATGCAACACAAAGTGTTCAAAGTCTTCAAAGTGTAACTATGTGTGAAACACAGCTTTAGTTATTTATAGGAAATTGTCTGTCAGGAACCATTTATCCTCCTTTGTGAAATCTTTATACTTCCATCTGAGGAATATTGCAAAAAGGAAACACCTTATTCCAGCAAAAGATTTCTCCACAGTGTCACATGCCTTCATAACATCACATCTGCACTACTACACTACAGTAATGGAGACTTTTCACATGAGCACTACTGTAATGTAGACCAAATAAAGAAATGCATTGCCTTCAGCTAGTCCACGATGCTGCAGTGATGCTAATAACCAAGCGGCCTTCTATAACACCAATCCTCCTCTCACTGTACTGGCTGCCCGTGAAATGGATAATAACTTTTACAGTTTCCTTGATGACCTTTAAAGCATTAAACAACTTATATCCTGACTACCTGTTTGGTCACTAGCTTTTCAGACAATTTAGTTTAACTTCATAGAGCATGTGATTCAGAACCAGAATGTAAAGCGCTTTAATTAAAATTGGACTCCTTTCTGCCTAAAACTTACTAAAGTTACTTCCACTAGGTGTCTTCCATCTAGCTAATTTGTATTTCACTCCTTTGTTACCAGGGAAATGTGGCTATAGATACAAGATAGCAGCAAGATGTCCTTGAGGGAAACTAGGGAAGTTCTGTTCTGGCTTTACACAGTGAATGCAGATGGGAGAGGCTGATTCTCCTTACAGCCTGCACACACATCTGCAAACTGTTGTTCTCTGCAACGGACTGAAGATTCTGCAAACTTACAGTTTACAATGTAAGAAAGGTCTTCTGTGTACTTCTAAATACTTCTGGCTGATTGTGTGATTAAAGATTGGGAATTTATAGCAGCTTTACTGACTGTACTCATAGATTGTTTATTTTGCCTTGTGTTTTAGTTTATTGGCTTCACGTATTCGCCAGATATTTGCCTTGTATTTGCAGTATAGTATTTTTGGAACTCCTATATTATGGTCAGCTATTTGTATACTAAAGTATAGCTACTCCTGGCAAAACAGTATCATTAATAGATAGCAGAGAGGGCAGACTGCACCATATGGTACACACCCACAACCTGAGAAAAAATGTTCCATTTTTCAGCCATAGTGAAGGCTTATACAGTCATAGTATAGACTGTCCAGA
The DNA here is from genome assembly GCF_031893055.1 of Leptodactylus fuscus. NCBI lineage: Eukaryota > Metazoa > Chordata > Amphibia > Anura > Leptodactylidae > Leptodactylus > Leptodactylus fuscus. The sequence continues at coordinate 114,986,227 of NC_134268.1, forward strand.
TATTTTAACTTTCCATAGCAACTCAGATACCCTTTAACCCCTTAATGACATGTTCATAAAACACCTTACAGATACAGCCCCATTTATCAAAGCTGACACTTCACTGTATGCGGTAATAACTTTGAGATGCTTTTTTTCAGATGCAATTTTGAGATGTTTTTTCATGACACATTGTAATCCATGTTAGTGGTAAATATTCATCCACAAAGTGGCTTTTCCACAAAGTGGGGTCTTAGCCTAAATCTGTGCATACACTCTAAAGCAAACACTGCTATGCTTTTAGCGAGAAGCTCTGTACATACACAGAGTCAGATGGAATATGTTACATGTTTTTTGCTTTTCTTTTCTGATGGATATGTATAGAATTTGAATTTAAGGAAAAAATAATCAGTGTGCCTGTATATGAAATCTGAAGTGGAATAGTATGAGCCCCATGTAGCTGTAATGTGAACATGTGTATGAGTCCTTTGAGAGTTTATAGCAGTGTCCAATAATGGATATTAAACTACAGGCTATCATAAAACAGCGAGTGTCTGCTGATGGATGTGAACAACAATAGGGAGTTTGAACATTAGCACAATCCTGAATATTATGTTGTTGATGGGGCAAAAGTGACATTATATTATCATAATGGACAATGGATAAAGAAACAAATCTGGCACTATCCATAAGTATCTTTTTTTAAATCTGTCTATTGCACAAAAACAAAGTACTTTAGAAACCAATATATAAATATCACACTTAAAGCTTAAGAGAAGAACAAATCAAAATAGCAAAAAGACAGTTTGCTTTAGCGTCAGGGTCAGTGCACACCTGCTATATAATGCTCTATGAAAGTGGAGCAATAATAAGGGTTATAAACCAAGCTAATAGGTTTAAACTGCAGACCAATCAGCCTTGCAGGGCAATCATTTCCAGCAGTTGTAATGGAATTACAAGCATGGAAATAAAGTGACAAGTCACTGTTCATTCTTCTTTGTGTGTTAACATTTCATATTTGCTTTCTCTGACAACTGGATTTAAAGACTGCCTGGTTTTGATTCTTAATTGTAGGTGATATGATATATGATTGATGAAGCAGGCAAACCCAGACATAAATCTACCTTCTGCTTGCTGAATTCATTCATCACTGATGATGTACTTGTCCATAAATATAAATACTAAATTAGGAAGCCACAGTAGCTGTGTTTGTGGTTTTTTTAAGACAGGTGTCTGATATGGGCCTAGTGCAAGAATATTCTTTTTAAATCCCACAAATAAATAAAATGAAATTAAAATGAGAGGTTCCAAATGACAGAATAAATTCTGCATTATGTAACATTTACTTGTTTTATTTTTGGTAGAGATGAGCTAATCTTGTATTCAATTGAGTCTTCAAAAACGCATTCCAGCGATTCCTCAGATAGGTAAGTGTTAAGCTCTTTACTGAAAATGATTTGACACTTTGCCCAGGGCACAGTTTCCCCTATAAAAACAATGACATTGGTCCAGAAAATTCATGATGGAGAGTAATTATGTGACTTTATTAGTGAAATAAATGAATAATTTGGCACCAGAGGCACAATTTTTCATGGGGAAAAAGGTTTTACATTCCAGTAAGCCTGACTTGTCTAATTGTGTTGTTGGTATAATATGCTTCACCCTGGTGGTAGACTCCCTTTAACTGATCTTCAATTTTCCAAAGTATTCAAATTTGTGTTGAAACCATTCCAACAAAATATCATGACATGATAACAAAAATCTTAAAAAGATTGCAATTTACTCTACTCCAATGCATGTTTACATAAAGGCACAAATAGGATAATTAGCATATAATTTTGTGAAACTTGACACAAGGCTACTTTGTGACAAACATTCGCTAGGGCCACTAAATTGCAGAGCAGTGTGTGGAATATATTGTATGTGAATTGCTATTGAACTTTTGAAGCTTCCCTTTACCAGTTCTGTTTGCTTGTTGCTTGGATTACTTTTGAATTCTGGTCAGTCCACAGTCAAGTAAGATTCACTGTGGATTCCAGATAGACTTCTTCCAGCCAGTCAGTTCAGCTCTTCTGTATATCTGTTCAACCCCTTCTCAGCTAATCCATATTGAAAACTCCTCATTGCTACATCCATGTTCCATTCTGCTATTTCTTGGACTCCTTCCGTGCTATCAGAGGTCCTTCCTCCCAACCACAGTCAGGCTGTATAATCAACATCAGGCTAAGCGGAGAGCACTCCACACAGAGAACTAAATGATCCTGAGGTTTTTTTTCTTTTTAGTTTTTTTATGATTCCTAGTATATTTTCTACCTACTATTCTGAGATTTATGTGTTGTTGTTTTTTTTTCTTGTAATATTACTGTATTATCCATGCTGCTGTAACACACTGAATTTCCCCATGGTGGGACTATTAAAGGATCATCTTATTTTATGTTATCTCTAAAAATGTTTGTATTTCCAAACAACTTCTTTAAATTGTCCTTTCACACTGATAGATAAAAATACTCTAAAGCTGCAGTTACACTAGCATTCAGGGATTCCTTCCCCCATTCCATTTAAAATATGCAGAGAAAAAAGTCCCAGAGACACCCAGGTAGACCCCATTACCCCATTATAGTCGGCACATCCAAAGAATGGAAACCCAAATGCTAGTGTGAACCTAGCATATGGAAGTTACAATAAATTTAACCTAACTCACAGCAAGAATCTGTAGCAAAAATAGTTTTGTTTTTTTTTACATGCATCTCATAATCACAAATTCATTATGCACAAAGGTAGCATTTAAAAAGCAGATAAAGCTTTGCATTGACAAAATATATAACCTCTCAAAATCACTGCCAATCATAAAAAATAAACTTTACATGGAATATTTATTTCTTTTATTTAGTTAAAATAATTACTGTATAGTGCATACAGAAATATTACCAGGCCAAAAGCTGAGGGCCCAGAATATCCCCTATGCATGGCTCTTTCCCTTTGGAATATCTATTTTAAAGGATGGCAGACGCCTCACCGTTCATCAACCAGCAGATCTGGAACCTCTCTGGGAGTTCCTTGGGATTCCACCGATACAACTTCCCTCGTGGATGCCTATCCAAGACGACCCGCTACAGATACCTTCCTTCCCGCTCCACGACACGGAGATTCCGCGAACCCCCCGGCGCTTGAAATCCCCTGCTAACCGCAAGCCGCCTGAGAAATCAAAAACTGGCACCCAGAAAGCCAGATAGGTGACATGTGAGTTACTAACTCTTTTTTTTGACCTCCTGGTATTACGAACTTGTCCCTCCGGATCCCTTCCACCGTCCCACTGTCCTTCTACCAACTACCTACCCCCCTTCCCCGCCTAACCCTATTTTGTGTTATTTTGTGTTATTAGTGTTATAACTGCACGATTTTGATGCATAACTTTCTTCGGACTGTTTCATTCACCGACCAAAAGATCTGTGTTACTGGACTTTGCCTATCATATTTTTTATTGTGCGGTCCCAAAATGGAGGACGTTGTTTACTTCTTGTTTACTTTTTAAGCAGGCTTTTTCCCGCCTTCGTCTTCGTCTTCATCTACCTTTACCTTTCTTCCCCTCAGCCCAATACTCTCCTATTCTCCTATTCGCTCCCCTCCATCCAATTACTTCTTCCCTCTGTCGCCCCCTCTCTTCCTTTCCCCACCCCCTCCCTTAAGCTCCTCCTACTCATCTCATCCTTCCCCCTTTGGCTCCATCTCTTTTCTCGCTCCTCTACTTTCTGCTCCCTGCTCTCTTCCCCTCCTACTTTTCGGTTCTACCTCCCCTGTCCTTTCTTTATCACCTTCTCTCGTATGGCAGCACCCGCTCATGAGCTCCCTCGCTATCAACCGCCATATTATTGTTTTGCCTCATGTATCGTATGTACTCAAACTGCATGTTTAACTGTTTTCAATATCATATGCATCTTTACTATGTCCCACATCGCATCCCCCCCCCGGTCCATAACCCCTCCACCGTCCCCCCCCCTCCCTCGCTCCCTCTCCCTTCCTCACCCCCCCTCCCTATCCCCCCACTGCAGATGCGATACAGACCTCGTATCCCCCTGATGCTTTTGATTATTAGAGCGCTTTTGTTCTCGATGTACTAAATATTAGATGCCATTTGCCTCATAACATATATGACTGTTTGCTTGATGACAATCGTTCCTCTCTACTCTCCCTCGCCGCTCCTGCTCACAACCTCTCTCCCTCTCCTCCCTCACCATCCCGACCCCTCCTCCCCCTCCCTACCTCCCCCTCCACCTCCTTCTTCCTTCCCATCCTCCCTCCTATTCCTCCCTCAGGGTCTCAGCAATACCCTCATTTGCACTACTTAGTGACAGTCCGTTTATCACTTTATCACTTCATTCAGTATATTTGGGTTACTACCCCTTCCTCTAGTTTTGTTGTTTCTACTTATGTTACGATGGATATTACATTGCTCCCTAGGTCTATAATGCCAGCCTATGACTCTGGTTATTATTTTGAATCACCCCTTCCCCCCCCCCTCCCTCCCGGGATGCTTCTTTCCTATATTGCAGACCAAAGACCAAATCGCTTGATTTATGGTATTCACAGGACACATATTAGATCAGGCACTTCTTTAATCCCTCCTGCCCACCCCGAATACTGTTCACTTCCATGTAACAGACTTTTGTACTATTGAATGTATTACAGGCCCACAGTCAACCTACAACTCCTTTCCTGATCCACCCTCCCTGAGTCCGTGTCATCCCCCCCTGCCCTCTCTTCCCTCACCTTACTTAACCCCCCTCCCCACCGTTCTCCTCTGTCAGCTCGTGTTCCCCCCCTCCCTTCTCCTTACCTCCCCTCCCTGACCCCCCGTCCTTCCTTCCTCTCAGCTTCCACTTCTACCCCCACACTCCCCTCCGTTGCCTCTTCGTCACCTCTCCATTCCCCTCCTCCCCCTCCTCGCCCCCCTTTCCTTCCCATCTTTTTTATTCTCTGAACCCCCCACTCTCCCCCCCCCCCTTGCATCAAGTATGTCGGCTCCGGACTACGCGACTCTTACTTACACCTCTTATAACGCCAAAGGTTTAAACTCTCCGCAGAAAAGACACCATGTTCTCCTCCTACTTCGAAAGCTTAAATCTTCTGTTGTCTTTTTACAAGAGACTCACTTTAAAGCAGATAATATGCCTAAATTCCCGTCTAAAGACTATAACCAATGCTTCCATTCACCTCACCCGCTAAGTAAAACATGTGGTGTCTCCATACTCATTCATAAAAACACCCCCTTCCAACTTCGCCAATTGTACTCAGACCCGGATGGCAGAGCTCTTTTCATAAAAGGCACGATAGCCTCCACTGTCTTTACCTTTGCATCGGTTTATGCGCCTAACAAGCGCCAAGTACCATGGCTCTTAAACACCCTTTCTACCCTCGCTTCCTTTAAGGAGGGCTTCTTGGTCCTAGGGGGAGATTTCAACCTCTCGCTTAACCCCCTCCTGGACTCCACATCCAAATCTACTCCTATCTCTCAACGACTCCTAGGTAGCTTGGCCCGAGCTCTCAATGATCTTCACCTATTGGATGCCTGGCGTGCCTCTCATCTGTCTGATAGAGATTACACATTCTTCTCCCACCCACAAAACTCGTATCACCGCTTAGATTATATCTTCATCCCCTCAGATTTACTTCCTACCCTTCTCAACACGTCTATCGGCACGATCTCGGTTTCGGATCACGCCCCTGTCTCCGCTACGCTGGAACTCAGAGCCCTCCCCAAACCTCAATGGACTTGGACATTAAACGAGTCTCTACTGGAAGACACTGGCCTCGTCACAGACCTTGAAGCTTCTTTGTCCTAATATTTTGACTTAAATGCACAACCTGACATTTCCCCTGCTATAGTATGGGAAGCACATAAGGCTTTCATCCATGGCCACCTTATCAGACACGCTTTGATACGCAAGAAGGAAAGACAGAAAAAGTTAGATGGACTTCTCATCCGCATTGCTCAGCTAGAAAGGTCTCACAAACGATCCCTAGCCATATAGACCTTACCCTCCCTTACTGCCCTACGTGAGGAACTTAAAGACCTCCTCAATGCCAGACAGGCCAAACACCATCTACACTTTTGATCCCTTTTATATGCGCATGGGGACAGAGGAAACAAACTTATGTCAGCCCTCATCAAGAAAGCGAAATCGAAATCTTTCATCTCCTCTGTTAAATCGCGCACTGGAGCTTTAGTTACCTCCACTCAGGATATTGCCACAGTGTTTGTGCAGTTTTATACCGATCTGTATAACTTAAAAAACTCCCCCTCTGACTGCCCTGAAACGGATAGAGCACGCCTCACCACTGAATTTCTGAACTCACTTAACCTCCCTACCCTGTCCCCCACTGACACTACAGCCTTACTAGCCCCTATTACGGCCAGTGAACTAAACTCAGTCGTACATAGCTTTCCCCTAGGCAAAAGCCCTGGCCCAGACGGCTTCCCCCTTCAGTATTACAAAAAATTCCTTAATATTCTCTCACCGCACCTTGTCAGATTGTGTAACGCACTCCTTCTTGGAGGGTCCCTCCCAAGCCAATCCCAGGAAGCTTATATAACTCTTATCCCAAAAGAAGGCAAAGATCCAACCCAATGTGGAAGCTATCGCCCGATATCTTTACTTAACGTAGACCTTAAAGTCTGGGCCAAGCTACTAGCCCTTCGCCTTAGGCCCCTTCTCCAACACTTGATCCATGACGAGCAGGCCGGATTTGTTCGTGGCAGGGAAGGCAGAGATAATACAGCGATTCTTCTTTTTTTCAATTCTCATTTTATTATGATTTTTTTACAACATTTTACAAAGAAGAAATGTTCACCACATACATACTCTAATACAATAACAAAAAGGATTGTACACTGTGGTCATAGCACAATACCTAAAAAGGTAAAGTCTGTAAATAATTTGTGAGGAAATAAAAGACAATAAACATAAAGAAACCAGTAACATAACACCAACCAACGATGGAAAACGTGGGGAAGTATGAAGATGTTTGTGAGCCAATCTTATATCAACTGATCTCAAAAATTGGGTGTAGAGTCAGTAGATGGAGGAGGTAAAAGGGGGGGAGTGGGGGGGGGTATTAGGAGGGGGGGGGTCATAGGGCAACCATTGACATGAATCAGGTAGAAGAAGACCACCAAGGGGACCAGGTCCACAAGTATTTATCGTGAGTTCTCTCCTTCCAACTGATTAGCTCCTCGAACCTAGCTATTTGATATACTTTTTCCTTCCAGGCTTTTACAGTAGGGGGAGAATCTTGTAACCAATGTAGTGGTATAAGGGATTTAGCAGCTGCCAGTAAGTGTGTGGTCAAATTTTTCTTAGAGGGAATGTACTCAAGAGAGGGTTTGGCTAAGAGGACTTCTGCCGGACCGAAGGCGTGTTTGCTGTTCGTGATAACAGAGATTTGTTCCAAGATGTCACACCAATACTTTTGTATAATTTCACATCCCCACCATATGTGCAGCATCGACCCTGGGGCCTTCTTACATCTCCAACACACATCTGACTCTGAGAGCTGTCTGTGAAACAACCACTGGGGTGTTCTGTACCACCTCGATACAACCTTAAAGTGTGACTCTTGCAACCTCACGCACCTAGAGAAACCGTGGGAATGCGTCAAGATAAATTCAGATTCCTGATCTGTGAATGCAGTTCCAAGTTCCAGTTCCCAGGAGCTCAAGTAAGTGGGCTTGGAAGGGCATTCCTGCTGCAATAAAAACATCTTGCACATCGATATCTTTCTACTGGAGTCTAATTTACTTGTCAGGTTTTTCTCAAAATTAGTGGGTGATCTCGAAAGATTTACCTGCTTCCGAGCGGTATTTACAACATGAACAAAATGAGCATAATCCAAGAAGGTGAGATGTGGTACAGATAGCTTGGCTTGTAATTCCTCCTGAGAGAGCGGAGAGCCATTTTGTATTAGATCTGATACTTTCCAGTTGCGGAGCCTCATCCACCACTGAGGAATACAGCGATTCTTCTACCATTGATACAACGGGCAACCACCCTCAAAGAACCCTTGATACTGCTAGGAGTGGACGTGGAAAAAGCGTTCGATAGGGTTGATTGGGACTTCATGCCCTCAACGCTACTCAAGTTTGGCTTCCCGCCCCCCTTTATAGCTGCCATATTCACGCTCTACGCCCACCCCCACACAAGGATACGAATCAATGGCACCCTATCTAGCCCATTCACTATCTCTAACGGTACCCGCCAGGGATGCCCCCTCTCTCCCTCCCTTTTCATTTTGGTTTTGGAAACGCTCCTGCAAGCCGTTCGCCAGTCTGATCTTGTGCAAGTCGTCTCCATTAGAGGTCGCACCTTTAAGGCAACAGCATTTGCGGATGACGTACTTTTCATTATATCCAACCCCCTTACTGGCCTTCAAGCCATTACGAACATCCTCACTGCATATGGTACTATCTCCAAATACAAAGCCAATTTATCAAAATCTGAGATCTTGCTTGTCTACTTACCGCCATCTCTCAAGGCCACCTTGCAGACTTCAACCCCCTATCAATGGACTGACACATCCCTTAAGTACCTTGGAATTTACCTGGCCCCAAACCTGGCAGACCTTTACAACTTAAACTTTGCGCCGTTGCTCCGAGATCTCCGAAAGGACCTCGACACATACTCCTCTCTCCCACTCTCATGGTTTGGCCGCAAAAACCTCATTCAGACTTACCTAGTCCCTAAAATCCTATATAAATTGAACATGCTTCCCATCTTCCTCCCTAAAAATTTTTTTGTTAAGCTTCGACAGCTCTTCTCACGATTTATTTGGAGAAATAAACCCCCGAGGCTCTCATGGGCTTTACTGGTTAAACCAAAAGCTGAAGGTGGTATAGGCCTATCAGACATATCACGCTACTATGCTGCCGCTCAACTGCGATGGTGGTCGACCCTTACCTCTCTTATCCGACCCACAACATATGAAAGAGATGCTCGTACGCTGTCAATGCTTTGGCTCCCGCCCCCACGCATATCAGCCTCATTCACTTCTTCGCTTCTACTCCGTGGTGCTCTAGAAATCTGGAGATCCTTGGCGCCCTCCCTTGTGCCGTCCCCATCTCCGCTACTTCCAGTTGGACTCTTACCTTGCCTTCAGCTGTTTCCCTCGTCGATAGACGATGACCCCTGGCGATCTTTGATGAATGTCACACTATTGGATATTGTCTCTCCAGACGGCCTACTGTCTTGGGAGAAATGCGTTCCACTGCTCCCATCTAGAAAGCTCTCCTTTCTACACCTTCGAACTCTTAAGTTCCACATAGACAAGTTTAATGCCTCATCCCCTTTACGTACCTCCCTCACTCTCTTTGAAAAGACACTGGTTTCCAAGACCGGACTCCTGAGAAAGACCTCTACCCTCCTGCACAAACACATTCACCCTTCCAAATTTTCCAAGCCGGCATTCATCTCGAGCTGGGAAATGGATCTTCACCTGACTCTTACTGAGGAGGAGATTAAATCTGTACTACGCCAATCCCATGGCCCCTCACCATGCATTAGAATTCAAGAATCTCACTATAAACTCCTCACCCGCTGGTACCGCACCCCCGACTGGCTCTACAACAAACACCTTTCCGACACCGACAAATGCTGGCATTGCGACTCCGCTCAGGGCACATACCTCCACGTGTGGTGGACTTGCCCGGTAATTAGAGACTTCTGGGAGACGATACAACTACATATCAGACGCATTACAGGATCCAAACTGACCATCTCTCCTGAAATTATTTTTCTCTCACTCCCATCCCCCTCTTTTCAGCCACAAACCCACATTCTAGCCTCACACCTTCTCACAGCGGCAAAGACGCTTATACCTAGATATTGGCTTCAACCTTCCTCTCCACCAATTTCACTCTGGTGGGAAAAAATACATGAAATCGCCCGCTTTGAGGAGTTATTAAGCAAATCCCGAAGGAGGCACGACTCTTTCCAAAAAATCTGGAGACCCTTCCTGCAGTATTCGAGGTGCTAATGCTTCTACCTACCCCCCCTACTGTCCTTCGCTTCCTTGTCTTGTGACACTTCTCAATTCCTCCCTCTGTCACCCTTCCTCCACTAGCTGCTTCTTACTTGATATTACTTGATATTCCTATGTCGAATCTTCCCCCCCCATGTCTTCACCTACACTACCCTCAGCCGCACTACCCTCCCCTCCTTTATTGCCTTTCTCACGCCTCTTGTCTTGCCCCCCTCCTTTGTGTCTCCCCTCTCCACAACCCCCCCCTCCTCCCCCCATGCCCCCACTCCTCTATCCCAACCCCGCCACTGGACTTAGGGAGGGGATGAGAGAGGGAGATAGGGACAATTAACGTGCTCCTCTGTCTCACGTCCCGCATCTTGCAATCATTGGAGATTGCGAGACTCTACCTCCCCTTACTAGTTCATCTTTTCCATACCCCTTACATACTCTGATTCTGATCTGTTATCCAATTAGCCCATCAGATGAATCCATTTCCAACCTGATTAGTGTTCATCTTTGCAATTGTATGCCGTTTATACATTCCTTTTGCCTGTTCATTGCTAATATTGTTATGTGAGACTTATGCTATAATCCTCTGTAAAATGTAAAAACTGTTCAATAAAGTTTACTTGAATTTAAAAAAAAAAGAAATATTACCAGGCCCTTATTTGTAAGATATTTGCAGTTATTCGGATCTTTAAGCATCCCAATTTAATTTACACTAGAGATGAGCGAACACCGTTCGATCGAACAGATATTCGATCGAATATCAGGCCGTTCGAGGTATTCGATTACAATCGAATACCACGAGGCAAACACAGTAAAAATTTGTATCCCTCTCACATTCCTTGGTGCATTTTTTGCTCCAATAACTGCGCAGGGGAGGTGGGACAGGAACTATGACAGGGGAGGCATAAAAAAAAAAATCGGAAAAAGGAATTGGCAGCCAAAATCAGGTGACTTCCACTTTAGACAAATGGTGAATTTAATATTTGATTAATTTGAGACTGTGAACTATGTGACTGTGAGACAGGGACAGATCTACAGGCAGAGTTAGCTAGGGAGGTACCATGCTGCACACTCAGCTCTGCTGCATCTGATGTAGCAGTGCTGAGTGTGCGTTGAACCATGCTGCACACTCAGCTCTGCTGCATCTGATGTAGCAGTGCTGAGTGTGCGTTGAACCATGCTGCACACTCAGCTCTGCTGCATCTCTGTGTGTGCTAAGCTCTGCCGCTTCTCCGTGTAGCAGTGCTGTGTCAGCACTGTTACATCTGAGATCGTACCACAATGGAAACTGCTGTGGACGGATCTTAGACTCCGCCTCCTCTGGCAGAACCAGTGTTGATTGGCCGAATGCTGTACACTGGCCAATCAACGTTGGTCAATGCATTCCTATGCCAAGATGTAGCAGAGCTGGCCGCGCACTCAGCTCAACTACTCCGAAGATGCTACATCGGAGATGAAGCAGTGCTGGCCGCACACTCAGCTCGGCTACTCCGAAGATGCAGATGAGCTGAGCGCATGGCCAGCACTACTACATCTCCGCAGTGCTGAATGTGCGTTGAACCATGCTGCACACTCAGCTCTGCTGCATTTGATGTAGCAGTGCTGAGTGTGCGTTGGACCATGCTGCACATTCAGCTCTGCTGCATCTGATGTAGCAGTGCTGAGTGTGCGTTGAACCATGCTGCACACTCAGCTCTGCTGCATCTGATGTAGCAGTGGTGATTGTGTGTTGAACCAGGCTGCATACTCAGCTCTGCTGCATCTCTGTGTGTGCTGAGCTCTGCCGCTTCTCCGTGTAGCAGTGCTGTGTCAGCACTTCTACATCTGAGATCGGACCACAATGAAACTGCTGTGGACAGATCTTAGACTGCCTCCTCCGGCAGAACCAGCGTTGATTGGCCGATTGCTGTACACTGGCCAATTAACGCTGGTCAATGCATTCCTATGGGAAAAAGTCAGTTCGCGCATATCGCAAGCTGACAGGGATCCCGACGTAATACAGTGACTTGGGCATGTTAGATGTTCCCAGACATGCTTTCCCTGCTGTCCCATTTGCATTCCAGGGTGTTGGCATCATTTCCTGGGGTGTCATAGTGGACTTGGTGACTCTCCTGAGTCGAATGGTGGGATCCCCTGAAACAAAGCATTTTTCCCCATAGACTATAATGGGGTTCGATATTCAAATGAATAGTCGAATATTGAGCGGCTATTCCAAACGAATATCGAATATTTTACTGTTCTGTCATCTCTAATTTACACCACAAGAAGAATAAATTCAATGTTGTGTAGAAAATAGCAGGATATGTATTCATTCTGGATGGCTGTTGCTCAATCTACTTTTATATACAGTGTTTTAGGAATAATAAAATTCCATTAAGAAAATGTAATAAATTCAGAGATATACAAGTCAATCTAATCAATGTGAACATCGTTGTGACATCGAGTGTGACCAAGCCTAAAACCCATGCATGTTAGTAATTAAAGGGGCTCTATCAGCAAAATCATGCTGATAGAGCACCACATATGTGTGAATAGCCTTAAAAAGGCTATTCAGGCACCGTAAAAGGCGCATGCGCAGTAGCCGTAGTAGAAGCCGCATGCTACTGCGTATGCGCCCAGGCCATTTTTTTTATCAATGTCAGTTTGTGAGCAGAAGAGGAGGACAGGACCCGAGGACATAGGAGGAAGAGGAGGCATGGATGAAGAAGACGGCGCACCCTGAATGTCCGCGCATCGTGCACGATGCGTAAGTAGATCACTTTCTTTTTTAGGGTATTATTTTAAAACTGGGGGGTAGGTTAATATAACTTTTACGGTACCTGAATAGCCTTTTTAAAGGCTATTCACACATATGTGGGGCTCTATCAGCATGATTTTGCTGATAGAGCCCCTTTCAGGGGTGAGCCTGCTCCTTTCGCCGCCCGAGGCTAACTGCAGAAAGCCGCCCCCCCCCCCCCCGCCAGGAGGAGGGGGCGGATTGGGGGCGTGGCCGGGTGGATCGGGATGTGGCCGGGCGGATCAGGGCGTGGCCGCGTGAAGGGGGCGTGTCTTATCCCCGTTCGCCGGCAGAGATTAGGCCCGGAGACTGCCTGCTCTCTGCCTGAGCGTGAGGGGAGGCTGCTGGAGCAGCGCTGCTCCAGTGGCCTCCCCAAACCACCGCTCGGTGATAAGCCAGTCCAGGACAGCTTGTCCTGGACTGGCTTAGGTAACCAAAAATTCCGCCCTCCCTGAGGCCCTGTCATAGTGCTGCCTGAAGCGCCCGCTTCAGATCGCCTCATGGGAGGTGCGGCACTGGCCCCTTTAAAATAGATTTTGAATATAAAGAGGAATATCATAAGTATAATATTTTGTGCATTATGTTTATTCTTAACTAGAGATGAGCGAACACTAAAATGTTCGAGGTTCGAAATTCGATTCGAACAGCCGCTCACTGTTCGCGTGTTCAAACGGGTTTCGAACCCCATTATAGTCTATGGGGAACATATACTCGTTAAGGGGGAAACCCAAATTCGTGTCTGGAGGGTCACCAAGTCCACTATGACACCCCAGGAAATGATACCAACACCCTGGAATGACACTGGGACAGCAGGGGAAGCATGTCTGGGGGCATAAAAGTCACTTTATTTCATGGAAATCCCTGTCAGCTTGCGATTTTCGCAAGCTAACTTTTCCCCATAGAAATGCATTGGCCAGCGCTGATTGGCCAGAGTACGGAATTCGACCAATCAGCGCTGGCTCTGTTGGAGGAGGCGGAGTCTAAGATCACTCCACACCAGTCTCCATTCAGGTCCGACCTTAGACTCCGCCTCCTCCGGCAGAGCCAGCGCTGATTGGCCGAAGGCTGGCCAATGCATTCCTATGCGAATGCAGAGACTTAGCAGTGCTGAGCCAGTTCTGCTCAACTACACATCTGATGCACACTCGGCTCTGCTACATCTGATGCTACATCAGATGCTACATCAGATGTAGCAGAGCCAAGTGTGCCTTCGGCCAATCAGCGCTGGCTCTGCCGGAGGAGGCGGAGTCTAAGGTCGGACCTGAATGGAGACTGGTGTGGAGCGATCTTAGACTCCGCCTCCTCCAGCAGAGCCAGCGCTGATTGGTCGAGTTCCGTACTCTGGCCAATCAGCGCTGTCCAATGCATTCCTATTGGAAAAAGTTTATCTCACAAAAATCACAATTACACACCCGATAGAGCCCCAAAAAGTTATTTTTAATAACATTCCTACCTAAATAAAGGTTATCCCTAGCTATCCCTGCCTGTACAGCTATCCCTGTCTCTTAGTCACAAAGTTCACATTCTCATATGACCCGGATTTGAAATCCACTATTTGTCTAAAATGGAGGTCACCTGATTTCGGCAGCCAATGACTTTTTCCGATTTTTTTCGATGCCTCCGGTGTCGTAGTTCCTGTCCCACCTCCCCTGCGCTGTTATTGGTGCAAAAAAAACGCCAGGGAAGGTGGGAGGGGAATCAAATTTTTTTGGAGTTTGCCACGTGATGTTCGATTCGAATCGAACACATCGAACAGCCTGATATCCGATCGAACATGTGTTCGATAGAACACTGTTCGCTCATCTCTATTCTTAACCCCTTCCCACTGGTGACATTTTTTGATTTTCATTTTTGACTCCCCACCTTCCAAAACCCATAACATTTTTAATTTTTCCATTCATGGAGCCATATGAGGTCTTTATGTCTGTAGGACAAATGGGTTGGGATTAGAAAAAAGTGCATTTGTGCTACTTGTGTAACTTTCCAATGGGTTTTGTTTTTTACGGCGTTCACTCTGCAGCCAAAATGACATGACACCTGTATTCTACTGTATGTTTCAGTACGATTCTGGGGATACTAAATTTTATGTAGTTTTATTTACATTTTAACCTCTTAACAAAAATCTAAAAGTTTTCAATAATTTTTATTTTTATTTTTAAAGTTATCATATTTTGACACTTGTTACGTAGTTATATTTCCGTGTGCGGGGATGCATCAGGCATCTTTTTTTGCGGGACCAGGTATACTTTTTAGTTATACCATTTTGGGGACTGTCTATTGATTTGATAAATTTTTCTTCAAATGTTTATCAGATTTGAAGCAGCGAAAAAACAGCGGTCCAAAACTTGACTTTTTTTCTCACTACATTGTTCACCGTATGGTAGAAATATTGTTATAATTTTGTAGACTGGGCATTTTCAGACATAGGGATAACTAATGTGTATGTGTCTTACAGTAATTTTTCATTTTTATATGTATTCTGGGGAAAGGTTTTTTTTTTTTTTTTTTTTTTTTTACTGAACCTAAGGTAATATGATCACTGATGCTATTCTATTACAGGCATAGAATAGCATACAAGGGGTTAAAGGGAGTCTGCCAGAACAAAATTGAAATATAATCACATTACCTTATAGGGCTGTTAGAAAAGTTTACAATGATGTATTTCTTATTCAGGACCGCTGCTGCATTTTCATAAAAATTGTCCTTTTATCACTATGCAAATGAGCAGAAAAGGGCTTTAGGGGTATTTTTTTTCCAACAATGAGATTCTGCTACTGGTAACTGCTGCTCAGCTTCGCCCCCGCTAGTTGACTGTGCATGTCTGATAATATGGGAAGAATATGCAAATCTGCCTTCCATGATGTAATTAGGAAGACAGTTTGCTGCCTCAGTATTGCAAACCAATAGAGGGTGCTCACTAGAATGTGCAAGTCTGTCTTATGACAGGATTCCAGTGAAATAACCCAATAATGGCTGCTCCCTTTAGCATCATGCCCGACCTTCCAAGAGGCCTTTGTTTTGCAATGACGCTGGGATTATTACCAGGTATAGTCTCTCAATCGAGGACAGCTGTTTCGATCTGGTTGGATCTCATCAGCCCGATGTAGAGAGGACTATAACCTGGTAGAGGTGAGAGGCTTAGACAGGGTTCGGGGGATATTGTCACTCCTTAGGGAGAGACCACCATATAGGTGTGTGGAGACTTGTTAAGCCTTTAGCACTCCACTTTGCAAGGAACTATGGGAAGAATATGCAAATCTGCCTTCCATGATGTAATTAGGAAGACAGTTTGCTGCCTCAGTATTGCAAACCAATAGAGGGCGCTCACTGGAATGTGCAAGCCTGTCTTATGACAGGATTCCAGTGAAATAATTCCTTGCAAAATTCCTTGCAAAGTGGAGTGCTAAAGGCTTAACAAGTCTCCACACACCTATATTGTGGTCTCTCCCTAAGGAGTGACAATATCCCCTTAACCATGTCTGATAATGTCACACTGCACCCAGAAGCTAAAAAAGCTGGCTTCAGATAGGGACAGCTTCCTTCATTTCTGAGTGCAGTGTAACATTATCAGACATGCACAGTATGGATAAAACTATGTGCTGATCCAGGGAAAAGAGATATCAGTCAACTAGCAGGGGTGGAGCTGAGCAGTTATCAGCAGTAGATAGTGAAGCCCATTGATGGAAAATAGTAACCTCATTTTCTATTTGCAGATTTTGCATCTTACCATAGATTTCTCATTTGTTAATGTGCAAAAAAATTCACATACAGGGGATAGTGCATACCTGCTGCCACCTGAAAGTGGAAATGTGTCTTCCAGTGACACCACCACCTTGAGCTTGCCACATGTTGCTCCTGGATGCTAATTGAGGGCTGCACACTATTGCTTCTTTAGGGAAAGTATAAGTGTGTACCAGAAAATAGCAGTAAACGCACGCATCCAGACGCATCTCGTGGCAGCACTTCTGTGTTATGGTTTGTGGTATATGACTTTAGTATAGTCAGTCTTACAATTATTGCATGGCACTCCAAGTACCTCATCTTTGATTTTATTTTATTTAAATACAAAAAGGGTTGCCTATTATTTAGGCCTGGATGATGATGATGATGACGACGACGACGACGACGACGACGACGACGACGACGACGACGACGACGACGACGACGACGACGCTGATGATGGTGATGATTACATAGTGACATAGTAGATGATGTTGGATGAAGACATCAGTCCATCAAGTCCAACCTATAACCCTACAATCCCTACAGTCTTGATCCAGGGGAAGGAAAAAAAAAAACCATAAGGCTCATGCCAATTGCCCTATTTCAGGGGAAAAAAAATTCCTTCCCAGCTCCAATTTGCCAGTCAGTATAAAAACCCTGGATCAACGTGTCCATTAAATCTAGAGTTCATAACCTAAATCCACCATCACCACTTCCTATCAACTATCCGTTGTTTCAGATGCCACACATCCTGGATCTTCATCGAGTACACTATAGTATTCAAATGGCCCCAGAGATAGAAGTCCAAGGGAGGGAGATCCGTAGAACTTGGGTGTATCCATATCTGGGTGTATCCATACTTATGGCCCACCCTGTACTTTATTATTAGAGATGAGCGAACACTAAAATGTTCGAGGTTCGAAATTCGATTCGAACAGCCGCTCACTGTTCGAGTGTTCGAATGGGTTTCGAACCCCATTATAGTCTATGGGGAACATAAACTCGTTAAGGGGGAAACCCAAATTCGTGTCTGGAGGGTCACCAAGTCCACTATGACACCCCAGGAAATGATACCAACACCCTGGAATGACACTGGGACAGCAGGGGAAGCATGTCTGGGGGCATAAAAGTCACTTTATTTCATGGAAATCCCTGTCAGTTTGCGATTTTCGCAAGCTAACTTTTCCCCATAGAAATGCATTGGCCAGTGCTGATTGGCCAGAGTACGGAACTCGACCAATCAGCGCTGGCTCTGCTGGAGGAGGCGGAGTCTAAGATAGCTCCACACCAGTCTCCATTCAGGTCCGACCTTAGACTCCGCCTCCTCCGGCAGAGCCAGCGCTGATTGGCCGAAGGCTGGCCAATGCATTCCTATGCGAATGCAGACTTAGCAGTGCTGAGTCAGTTTTGCTCAACTACACATCTGATGCACACTCGGCACTGCTACATCAGATGTAGCAATCTGATGTAGCAGAGCCGAGGGTGCACTAGAACCCCTGTGCAAACTCAGTTCACGCTAATAGAATGCATTGGCCAGCGCTGATTGGCCAATGCATTCTATTAGCCCGATGAAGTAGAGCTGAATGTGTGTGCTAAGCACACACATTCAGCACTGCTTCATCAAGCCAATACAATGCATTAGCCAGTGCTGATTGGCCAGAGTACGGAATTCGGCCAATCAGCGCTGGCCAATGCATTCTATTAGCCCGATGAAGTAGAGCTGAATGTGTGTGCTAAGCACACACATTCAGCACTGCTTCATCAAGCCAATACAATGCATTAGCCAGTGCTGATTGGCCAGAGTACGGAATTCGGCCAATCAGCGCTGGCTCTGCTGGAGGAGGCGGAGTCTAAGATCGCTCCACACCAGTCTCCATTCAGGTCCGACCTTAGACTCCGCCTCCTCCGGCAGAGCCAGCGCTGATTGGCCGAAGGCTGGCCAATGCATTCCTATGCGAATGCAGACTTAGCAGTGCTGAGTCAGTTTTGCTCAACTACACATCTGATGCACACTCGGCACTGCTACATCAGATGTAGCAATCTGATGTAGCAGAGCCGAGGGTGCACTAGAACCCCTGTGCAAACTCAGTTCACGCTAATAGAATGCATTGGCCAGCGCTGATTGGCCAATGCATTCTATTAGCCCGATGAAGTAGAGCTGAATGTGTGTGCTAAGCACACACATTCAGCACTGCTTCATCAAGCCAATACAATGCATTAGCCAGTGCTGATTGGCCAGAGTACGGAATTCGGCCAATCAGCGCTGGCCAATGCATTCTATTAGCCCGATGAAGTAGAGCTGAATGTGTGTGCTAAGCACACACATTCAGCACTGCTTCATCAAGCCAATACAATGCATTAGCCAGTGCTGATTGGCCAGAGTACGGAATTCGGCCAATCAGCGCTGGCTCTGCTGGAGGAGGCGGAGTCTAAGGTCGGACCTGAATGGAGACTGGTGTGGAGCGATCTTAGACTCCGCCTCCTCCAGCAGAGCCAGCGCTGATTGGCCGAATTCCGTACTCTGGCCAATCAGCACTGGCTAATGCATTGTATTGGCGTGATGAAGCAGTGCTGAATGTGTGTGCTTAGCACACACATTCAGCTCTACTTCATCGGGCTAATAGAATGCATTGGCCAGCGCTGATTGGCCGAATTCCGTACTCTGGCCAATCAGTGCTGGCCAATGCATTCTATTAGCTTGATGAAGCAGAGTGTGCACAAGGGTTCAAGCGCACCCTCGGCTCTGATGTAGCAGAGCCGAGGCTGCACAAGGGTTCAAGCGCACCCTCGGCTCTGATGTAGGAGAGCCGAGGGTGCACTTGAACCCTTGTGCAGCCTCGGCTCTGCTACATCAGAGCCGAGGGTGCGCTTGAACCCTTGTGCACACTCTGCTTCATCAAGCTAATAGAATGCATTGGCCAGCGCTGATTGGCCAATGTATTCTATTAGCCTGATGAAGTAGAGCTGAATGTGTGTGCTAAGCACACACATTCAGCTCTACTTCATCGGGCTAATAGAATGCATTGGCCAGCGCTGATTGGCCAGAGTACGGAACTCGACCAATCAGCGCTGGCTCTGCTGGAGGAGGCGGAGTCTAAGATCGCTCCACACCAGTCTCCATTCAGGTCCGACCTTAGACTCCGCCTCCTCCAGCAGAGCCAGCGCTGATTGGCCGAATTCCGTACTCTGGCCAATCAGCACTGGCTAATGCATTGTATTGGCGTGATGAAGCAGTGCTGAATGTGTGTGCTTAGCACACACATTCAGCTCTACTTCATCGGGCTAATAGAATGCATTGGCCAATCAGCGCTGGCCAATGCATTCTATTAGCGTGAACTGAGTTTGCACAGGGGTTCTAGTGCACCCTCGGCTCTGCTACATCAGATTGCTACATCTGATGTAGCAGTGCCGAGTGTGCATCAGATGTGTAGTTGAGCAAAACTGACTCAGCACTGCTAAGTCTCTGCATTCGCATAGGAATGCATTGGCCAGCCTTCGGCCAATCAGCGCTGGCTCTGCCGGAGGAGGCGGAGTCTAAGGTCGGACCTGAATGGAGACTGGTGTGGAGCGATCTTAGACTCCGCCTCCTCCAGCAGAGCCAGCGCTGATTGGTCGAGTTCCGTACTCTGGCCAATCAGCGCTGGCCAATGCATTCTATTAGCCCGATGAAGTAGAGCTGAATGTGTGTGCTTAGCACACACATTCAGCTCTACTTCATCAGGCTAATAGAATACATTGGCCAATCAGCGCTGGCCAATGCATTCTATTAGCTTGATGAAGCAGAGTGTGCACAAGGGTTCAAGCGCACCCTCGGCTCTGATGTAGCAGAGCTGAGGGTGCACAAGGGTTCAAGTGCACCCTCGGCTCTCCTACATCAGAGCCGAGGGTGCGCTTGAACCCTTGTGCAGCCTCGGCTCTGCTACATCAGAGCCGAGGGTGCGCTTGAACCCTTGTGCACACTCTGCTTCATCAAGCTAATAGAATGCATTGGCCAGCACTGATTGGCCAGAGTACGGAATTCGGCCAATCAGCGCTGGCCAATGCATCCCTATGGGAAAAAGTTTATCTCACAAAAATCACAATTACACACCCGATAGAGCCCCAAAAAGTTATTTTTAATAACATTCCCCCCTAAATAAAGGTTATCCCTAGCTATCCCTGCCTGTACAGCTATCCCTGTCTCATAGTCACAAAGTTCACATTCTCATATGACCCGGATTTGAAATCCACTATTCGTCTAAAATGGAGGTCACCTGATTTCGGCAGCCAATGACTTTTTCCAATTTTTTTCAATGCCCCCAGTGTCGTAGTTCCTGTCCCACCTCCCCTGCGCTGTTATTGGTGCAAAAAAGGCGCCAGGGAAGGTGGGAGGGGAATCGAATTTTGGCGCACTTTACCACGTGGTGTTCGATTCGATTCGAACATGGCGAACACCCTGATATCCGATCGAACATGTGTTCGATAGAACACTGTTCGCTCATCTCTATTTATTATCATATTTTGACTACTTTCTGTGAAATCAGAAAATCAAAAGTAGTCTGAAAGTTAAATTCCAAGTTAATAGTTCTATTTCTAAAAGCAATCTGTTTGCTGCATTCTTTCCATACCTGCATATAACTTTATATCTATGTCTTTTTTTAAATTATTTTTATGACTTGTAATTTGGTTTAATGATTTTTCTAATTATAAAAATTATAAACTCTCCAAATTGGTTAAAGATTCCAATTTATCTTGAAAGCAATTAAATATAATATCACAATATGCTAAGAAAATCCTTGAAAGACTCCAATTAATTTTCCCTCATTGAGCGGTCACACATAGACACAAATAGGATAGTTAGCATATCACATTGTGATAACTTGTCATGAGACCATGTTTTGTTTAGAAAAGCTTCTTAACTTGTGATACACCTATTGTATCTGAACATTAGTGTTGAGCGAATAGTATTCTATCGAATACCTCCCCCGCATAGGCCCCTGCGTAGGAATGCATGTAATCCGCCAAACACTAAGGGGTTAAACGCATTGAATATTCGATGCGTTTAACCCCTTGGTGCTTGGCTGATTACATGCATTCCTATGCGGACGAGGTATTCGATTGAATACTATTCGCTCAACACTACTGAACATGTCTTCCAAGAGTACTGATAAGGGAAAAGACACTTGTGCGTCTCAACTCTTTTATACATCCCCCTCCCCACACTTACCTCTCCCATCTTCATAGATTTCTCTGTAAATCAATTTTGCCTGTGAGCTGCTTCCCTGAAGACAAATTTGATCAGTGAACTGAGCAGATTAGGATTGAGGAAGAAGAGGAAAAGAGCCTGGTAAGTGAAGAAAGAATATCATTTTTCTTTAATAAAATGTATTACAAAGTTTCTTAAATTCACTTGTACTATTGATTTCTGAAAATAATGAAATAGTTATTCGGTATTAATGTCGCTCAAAGTGTCTGAAATTGTCAATTTTCAAACATTTTAACATTATTATTCTTAGTAGAAGAAAACCCTATGTGTGTTATTTTTAACTATAAAACACTATCAATAGACACGTTACTAGAGGCTGTTTTAACACTGTTTAATGCATTGCATTCATAGGCAGCTGAAAGTCTAAGTAACGCCAAGTGGTGTGTGAATAAAATAAAGGCAACAATAACATGAAGAAAAACTTTGTATTTTCGGTAACAGATGGCTGATCTCCATGCAATTGATTACTTGCTTTAACCTAAGTAGCAATGTTTTCAGTACCTGATTCAGACTTAGCAAAATGCTTGCTGTGAAATCTCAGCATATACAGCTGTCCTGAAATGATCTTGAAGCACAGATATATAGAGCTGTCAGAATTTCAGTAATTGAATGAATAGCATTTATGTCGTCTTTCAAAGCTACAGACACATTTTTATTCTAGAGTTATGATTTATGTTGTTCTTTTTTAGCTATGTAATGTATTGTTTACAGATACATAACCCTATGAAGGTGCGATTGGCCAGCGCAAACTATTACATTGGTAATGCCCTATTTACACCACATTTTTTCAATAAAAAAGCTACTGCGTCCTTAAAATAGATTGCAATAGGTTGCAATGCTCATCCAACTGAATCAAATCTTGAGCAATTTGTTTTTATTGTACAAAATAAAATAAAAAAAACACAATGAGGGGATATGGGGGACATTTTAGTTCCCAGTTCTCCTGATCTCCAGCGACACTGACACGTATTCTCTATCCTGTGATATAGATAAGTGTCTTTAATAGAACAATCCATTAAGGCTATGCCTACAAGGCTGCTAAGCATGTTTTGAGGTCAAAGATCTCATCATAGCAGCACCTTAGTGGAAGTAATCACAGTTAATGTAACATGATTAGAGATGAGCGAACAGTGTTCTATCGAACACATGTTCGATCGGATATCAGGGTGTTCGCCATGTTCGAATCGAATCGAACACCACGTGGTAAAGTGCGCCAAAATTCGATTCCCCTCCCACCTTCCCTGGCGCCTTTTTTGCACCAATAACAGCGCAGGGGAGGTGGGACAGGAACTACGACACCGGGGGCATTGAAAAAAATTGGAAAAAGTCATTGGCTGCCGAAATCAGGTGACCTCCATTTTAGACGAATAGTGGATTTCAAATCCGGGTCATATGAGAATGTGAACTTTGTGACTATGAGACAGGGATAGCTGTACAGGCAGGGATAGCTAGGGATAACCTTTATTTAGGGGGGAATGTTATTAAAAATAACTTTTTGGGGCTCTATCGGGTGTGTAATTGTGATTTTTGTGAAATAAACTTTTTCCCATAGGGATGCATTGGCCAGCGCTGATTGGCCGAATTCCGTACTCTGGCCAATCAGTGCTGGCCAATGCATTCTATTAGCTTGATGAAGCAGAGTGTGCACAAGGGTTCAAGCGCACCCTCGGCTCTGATGTAGCAGAGCCGAGGCTGCACAAGGGTTCAAGCGCACCCTCGGCTCTGATGTAGGAGAGCCGAGGGTGCACTTGAACCCTTGTGAACCCTCAGCTCTGCTACATCAGAGCCGAGGGTGCGCTTGAACCCTTGTGCACACTCTGCTTCATCAAGCTAATAGAATGCATTGGCCAGCGCTGATTGGCCAATGTATTCTATTAGCCTGATGAAGTAGAGCTGAATGTGTGTGCTAAGCACACACATTCAGCTCTACTTCATCGGGCTAATAGAATGCATTGGCCAGCGCTGATTGGCCAGAGTACGGAACTCGACCAATCAGCGCTGGCTCTGCTGGAGGAGGCGGAGTCTAAGATAGCTCCACACCAGTCTCCATTCAGGTCCGACCTTAGACTCCGCCTCCTCCGGCAGAGCCAGCGCTGATTGGCCGAAGGCTGGCCAATGCATTCCTATGCGAATGCAGACTTAGCAGTGCTGAGTCAGTTTTGCTCAACTACACATCTGATGCACACTCGGCACTGCTACATCAGATGTAGCAATCTGATGTAGCAGAGCCGAGGGTGCACTAGAACCCCTGTGCAAACTCAGTTCACGCTAATAGAATGCATTGGCCAGCGCTGATTGGCCAATGCATTCTATTAGCCCGATGAAGTAGAGCTGAATGTGTGTGCTAAGCACACACATTCAGCACTGCTTCATCACGCCAATACAATGCATTAGCCAGTGCTGATTGGCCAGAGTACGGAATTCGGCCAATCAGCGCTGGCTCTGCTGGAGGAGGCGGAGTCTAAGATCGCTCCACACCAGTCTCCATTCAGGTCCGACCTTAGACTCCGCCTCCTCCGGCAGAGCCAGCGCTGATTGGCCGAAGGCTGGCCAATGCATTCCTATGCGAATGCAGACTTAGCAGTGCTGAGTCAGTTTTGCTCAACTACACATCTGATGCACACTCGGCACTGCTACATCAGATGTAGCAATCTGATGTAGCAGAGCCGAGGGTGCACTAGAACCCCTGTGCAAACTCAGTTCACGCTAATAGAATGCATTGGCCAGCGCTGATTGGCCAATGCATTCTATTAGCCCGATGAAGTAGAGCTGAATGTGTGTGCTAAGCACACACATTCAGCACTGCTTCATCACGCCAATACAATGCATTAGCCAGTGCTGATTGGCCAGAGTACGGAATTCGGCCAATCAGCGCTGGCTCTGCTGGAGGAGGCGGAGTCTAAGGTCGGACCTGAATGGAGACTGGTGTGGAGCGATCTTAGACTCCGCCTCCTCCAGCAGAGCCAGCGCTGATTGGCCGAATTCCGTACTCTGGCCAATCAGCGCTGGCCAATGCATTCTATTAGCTTGATGAAGCAGAGTGTGCACAAGGGTTCAAGCACACCCTCGGCTCTGATGTAGCAGAGCTGAGGCTGCACAAGGGTTCAAGCGCACCCTCGGCTCTGATGTAGGAGAGCCGAGGGTGCACTTGAACCCTTGTGCACCCTCAGCTCTGCTACATCAGAGCCGAGGGTGCGCTTGAACCCTTGTGCACACTCTGCTTCATCAAGCTAATAGAATGCATTGGCCAGCGCTGATTGGCCAATGTATTCTATTAGCCTGATGAAGTAGAGCTGAATGTGTGTGCTAAGCACACACATTCAGCTCTACTTCATCGGGCTAATAGAATGCATTGGCCAGCGCTGATTGGCCAGAGTACGGAACTCGACCAATCAGCGCTGGCTCTGCTGGAGGAGGCGGAGTCTAAGATCGCTCCACACCAGTCTCCATTCAGGTCCGACCTTAGACTCCGCCTCCTCCAGCAGAGCCAGCGCTGATTGGCCGAATTCCGTACTCTGGCCAATCAGCACTGGCTAATGCATTGTATTGGCGTGATGAAGCAGTGCTGAATGTGTGTGCTTAGCACACACATTCAGCTCTACTTCATCGGGCTAATAGAATGCATTGGCCAATCAGCGCTGGCCAATGCATTCTATTAGCGTGAACTGAGTTTGCACAGGGGTTCTAGTGCACCCTCGGCTCTGCTACATCAGATTGCTACATCTGATGTAGCAGTGCCGAGTGTGCATCAGATGTGTAGTTGAGCAAAACTGACTCAGCACTGCTAAGTCTGCATTCGCATAGGAATGCATTGGCCAGCCTTCGGCCAATCAGCGCTGGCTCTGCCGGAGGAGGCGGAGTCTAAGGTCGGACCTGAATGGAGACTGGTGTGGAGCGATCTTAGACTCCGCCTCCTCCAGCAGAGCCAGCGCTGATTGGCCGAGTTCCGTACTCTGGCCAATCAGCACTGGCCAATGCATTTCTATGGGGAAAAGTTAGCTTGCGAAAATCGCAAACTGACAGGGATTTCCATGAAATAAAGTGACTTTTATGCCCCCAGACATGCTTCCCCTGCTGTCCCAGTGTCATTCCAGGGTGTTGGTATCATTTCCTGGGGTGTCATAGTGGACTTGGTGACCCTCCAGACACGAATTTGGGTTTCCCCCTTAACGAGTTTATGTTCCCCATAGACTATAATGGGGTTCGAAACCCATTCGAACACTCGAACAGTGAGCGGCTGTTCGAATCGAATTTCGAACCTCGAACATTTTAGTGTTCGCTCATCTCTAAACATGATGGGAGTATGGTGATGTAACATTGCAACATGATGGGAGCAAAAGTTGGCACGTGTTCCTAGCCTGACTTTCAATGTCAGATATTTATGGTCTGATCACAGGCATACAGTTGTAAAACAAGCGCTCTGATACTGTATTTTTAGCCTGTGATACTTTCTGAGATATCTCCTGTTAAAGCATTATAATAAATAATAATGATTAAGAGTCCCATAATAAAATAAAAAGAAATAATAATGAAAATTGTTCATGGAAATTTGTTAATGTGAAAAACTCAGATACAGCAGTGGAGAAGGACAATATTAATCCATAAAACATCATAAGATCTGCTAATGCTGTGGACATTCCTTTATTTGGATTTATACAGATGTAGCAAATTGTAACACTTTACATGTTATTTACGCTGATGCAGAAAGTGTTAACCTCATCTTTTATATGGCCACGTATACATTTATACTAGGTTTAGTATGTTATATGGTTATTAAAGTAATATAATTAAAATGTTGCTTCACAATAATACAAAAAAGAACAACAGGAAAAAACCTACTACTGTATATTATATCATTAGTGACATTCTTATGAGGTTATAATAAAATCATTATGTTTTACATTTTTCTGGTCTGATCTTGCATTCATCTAACCAATACATTTAAGGCTTCGAACACTTAATCACAGGTCTTCAACCCTTCAAGCATCCAGCAGGAATGTTATAATTGACTGTAGATGTTGGGCAGCATGGAAAAAGACATTCTGTTGGTAGCCAAGTGCAAGCTGTCATTCCTTTTAGCCTTTGAGCTGCTGACTCTTTGCAGTGCACTTCATAATGGTAAATGATTTAGAAATACTTGTACACAGTGAGTTGGGAACTAGCAGTCTGTGCCAAGCAGATGTTGCTGTAGCTAATAAAATACCGAGATGCATAAAAAGGTTATTAAATCTACAAGAAGTGATAGCGTAGTTTTAGCACTGCGCATACTGTACTTAGATGTTTATTATAGGAAAAAAACAAAACATATATCTTAGCATTTTTCATTTCGATTAGATATTGGGAAGTTTCATTGAAAGGTGGCATTGTCAGCACTTTACAGTACATCACCAGGAATAGAGCTGAATGAACCGGGTTCAACCCAAATATTCCAAATTTCTTGGTTTTTAACCCTTTCCCGACATCCGCCGTACTAGTACGGTGCATGTCGGGTGTTTAACTATGCCGCCAGGTGTCTACTGTGTTACACAGTAGACAGCCAGCACTAATGCCTCCGATCGGAGGCATTAACCCTCCGGCGCCTCGGTCAAAGGCGCTGGAGGCGCCATTTTCCCAGCGGCGCATGGGCGCCGCCATTTTGCCGGTGATCGCCAGCTCCTGGAGCAAGCTCCAGGGCTGACATCACATTTCCATGACAGCCGGGAGGCTTGTAAAGGCTCTTAGCCGGTCTACAGTCTCCTTCTTTTGCACTCTGGTCTATGCAGCCTGCAAAAGAAATGATGATTTTTTTTTGCAATGCATTAGCATTGCAATGCATTGCATTAGTGATCAGACCCCCTGGGGTTCAAGACCACTAGGGGGTCTAATAAATGCAAAGAAAAAAAAAAGTAAAAACAATATAATTTTTTTTTAAAAAAAGGATTAAAAATTCAAATCATCCCCCTTTTCCTAGAACACATATAAAAGTAGTTAAATACTGTGAAACACATACATGTTAGGTATCCCTGTGTCCGAAATCACCCGCTCTACAAATCTATAAAAATATTTTTCCTGTATGGTAAACGCCGTAGCGGGAAAAATAGTCAAAAGTACCAAACCGCTGTTTTTTCACTGTTTTGATTCTGATAAAAATTTGAATAAAAAGTGATCAAAGCAATAACATTTCCCGAAAATGGTAGAACTAAAAAGTACACCCAGCCCCGCAAAAAAGACACCCTATGCATCACCATACATGGACGTATAAAAAAGTTACGGCTGTCTTTTACAAAAAAAAATAAATAAATAAATAACACAGTTTTGGATTTTTTTAAGGGGTTAAAATGTAAATAAAACCATATAAATTTGGTATCCCCGGAATCGTACCAAAACACAGAATACAGGGGACATGTGATTTTAGCTGCACAGTGAATGTCGTAAAACCGTAGCCCGTAAGAATGTCACAGAAATGCATTTTTTCTTCAAATCCACCCCATTCTGAATTTTTTTTCCAGCTTCCCAATACATTATACAGAATAATTAATGGTGGCATCATGAAGAAAAATTTGTCCCACAAAATTAAGACCTCATATGACTCTGGGAGCAGAGAAATAAAAAAGTTATGGGGTTTAGAAGGAGGGGAGTCAAAAACGAAAATCAAAAAATGCCATTCCATTAGTTAGTGAAGTACAACAAATGATGATTTGTCTGGGACTGACTAAAATGGTTTCCGCCACCTGAATTAAGAAAGAAATATGGAAGAGACGTGTGTGAGTCACTATGTGGCATTCTAGCACCACACGACAGTGCCGACCGTGGGTGTTAACTCCTTTGATGCAGTGGTTCACAGCATAGCTGCAGCATTTAAGTGGTTTATCAGTATTTTTGTGGCCCTGATCAAGTCTTATCAGGTTTGCCAGTGAACAAACCTGATTTATTCTGCCTATTCAATAGGTTGGTAAGTAAAAGCAGTTTAAAAAAAATCAAAAGTATTAAAAAAAAAAAAAAAAAAAAAACATAATTAAGGGGCTGAATATACCTGGAAAAAATGCTCCCAGATTTTATATAGTTCCCACAAATGACAAATCCACATATTATGCATACAAGAGATGCACACAAGAGCCTCTGAAACTGCAAAAGCTTCCCAGGTTGGCATAGTAAGATTAAAGGTGTAGCAGCTGGATAGAGATTTCTGACAAGTCGCAAAGAAATTTGGGATTGGCATATTTATATAAGTCAGAAATATGATGTGGTTTCAAACATGAAAAGACCTATGGTCGAACAAGTATATGTTAAGAAAGAAGAAACATTTGAGAAACACATTGGAGATGGAGCAGAGTGACCAACCAATACACTATCTACATTACTTTTAGCCTAGCTAAGGGAATTTCATATTACATATAGGAAATCACTCTGTAACAAACTTATGAAGGGTAGGGGGATATTCATCTTACCACTATATATTGCCTAAAAGCAATGTGGGAAAGTGACCATGCATAAGAAGGTACAATATCTTTAATTCTCATATGGAATAATGCCATAGTATGGTTAGGATTCATTGTAACCATACAAATTATGGAGAAGACTCCAGTACATTTCTCTCCGCATGTTTCCTGCAGAAACCACACGGACCTCATTGAAGTCTATGAGGTCTGTGTGGCTTCTTAGATAACCACTTTTTAAAGCACATACTGTAGGTTTCCATTTGGGGGTTCCCCAAGCAGACTCCCTGAACGGATACCTGAATGCAGACGTGAACTGGGCCAGAGTGGATAAATGTCTAGTATAGTCTCAGATTGATATTTGAGGGTGATATTATGAGCAAAAGTTAATGGT
This sequence comes from Leptodactylus fuscus, assembly GCF_031893055.1. NCBI lineage: Eukaryota > Metazoa > Chordata > Amphibia > Anura > Leptodactylidae > Leptodactylus > Leptodactylus fuscus. The sequence continues at coordinate 115,015,782 of NC_134268.1, forward strand.
GTTTCCCTGCACACTGGCTCAAATGAGATCAACTAACACTTGCCAATTTTCCATGTTTGAATTGCGCTAATATGTAAGGGGTGATTCTTTAGTAGACTCTGAATCTTCACCAATTTGTCTTTTTTTTTTTTTTTTTTTTTTTTTTACGAAATGGACACATGGCAGTGAATTTACATTTTAGGGAAATTGATAATTGTCAGTGGAGACTGACAATTGGAAATAAAATGGAGGGATTTTTCTTTCAAAGCCTTTGGATGAGAAGCAGCGGTTCTTTGGTATATTACAGGATTTAGGCTGAAGCCCAACATTGCACATTTTTGCAGCGTTTTACAATACATGCAAAGTGAATGGGATTTTGGCTATTGTCATCCACACATTGCAGAATAAAATAGTTTTCAAAATCAATTGCATTTTTATAAAAATCGCTGCATGTGAATTATACCTGTGGATATGCTGGTGTTTTCCCTATAGCTATAAGAAGGGCAGAAAGATGATAGGGGAAAACTCTGCAAAAACACAATGAAAAATGGTGTAAAAAAATATTTTTTGTTGAATTTTCTTACTGTGTTTCAGTGTGGGCCTTATGACCTCTCTTTATACTATGTATGTGATTGTTTGTTCATATTATGCATAAGGTATATCTGACTTTTGCATTCTATTCCTTATTAAATTCATACAACTCGGACATATGAGTATATACCTTTTTTGGGGAGTTAATAATTGTTTTATCACTGTTGCCCCAGTATTGTGGAAATAGGGCCTTGAAATATCTATTTATGCCTCTCTTATAAATAATGATAGTTAGTGATGTATTAGGAATATCATTGTAGTGCTTCTATATATTATAATTAGGATATACTATATATTAGTACATATAGTTGATGAGTTGCATGTAGTCCTTTAATGACGTTTTATGGGGTGGCTTTGTACTAAAATACAGTGACAACATGTATCATCCATTACACTGATTGGACCCTTATTTGCTTATCTATTTAGTGAGGCTTCCCTTCTTCTCCACATACCCAGATAGCTAGAATTTAATGATATAATCTGAGCCTGCTATGTATTTCAACAGCTTGGTGACAACTAGAGTTCTGGTTCCTATGGTAATGAGATACTCAAGGTAATTAAACAGCTTTATAGTTAAATTTCTTGTTAATGTGAGCCTGGCAGGGAATGTGATGTGCCTCCTTACACTGTGGTTACCTTGCTTTGGACCCTGTGCTACAGACCTGTAGAGTCCCTAAACACTGGAGAATGAGTAAAAGATAATATTAATGAAATAATAAAAAAGGATAATAAAGTGTAATACTTGCACAGTAGATTTTTATTTATCATTATAAGAGTATAGATATTTATATATATTTTTTAGTTTTAGGTGTATATTTAATTGTATTTTATTTAGTTTTTTGTATGAATATCTAAAATCACAGTATTTCTCCAAAAATAAGACCTACCCCAAAAATAAGTCCTAGCATTATTTTTCAGGGTTTTTTGAGTATGCTTGAAATATAAGTCCTACTCCAAAAATAAGCCCTAGTTACAGTTCATTAAAAAAAAAAAAAAAAATTGGCCAGGCAGCTAAGCGTGTTAAAAAGTTAATAGAATACAGCAGAACCTATACAGTAGACCAGGGGTGTTCAAACTTTTCAAACAGGAGACCAGTTCACTGTCCCTCAGACCACTGGAGGGCTGAAATATAGTTTAAAAAAATGTAAGATTATATGCTCCACAGTAGCTCCCCCCACAGTATTATACGCTCCACAGCAGGCCCACCCATAGTATTATATGCTCCACAGTACACCCCCCACACACAATATTATATGCTCCTCAGTATGCCCCCTCCCACACAGTATTATATGCTCCTGAGTATGCCCCCCGCACAGTATTATATGCTCCTCAGCACACCCAACACTCAGTATTATATGCTCCTCAGTACTCCCCACGAACACATACAGTAGTAGATTCACATTCTGCAGTCAGTGCAGGTGGTGGTCGCATGGACGCACGGACTGCAGCCTACACTGACAGCTTTTAGTTGTAGTTGCACATACAACTGAAGGCAGCGATTGCTTTCTAATGGGGAATCCTGTACTGGATTCCCTGTTAGTGAGTGATCTGGGTGACAGCACACCCCTGCCGATGGGCTGGAAAAATGTCCTTGGCGGGCTGCATGTGGCCCATGGGCCGTAGTTTGGGGACCCCTGCTCTAGCCCATCTTTTGCAGCAAAAACCTGTCTTAGTTTTGGAGAAACACAGTAGTTATGCTATTGCAATTGGAGATTGGTTGACTGTTCTTTAAATGTGTGGTGGGTGGATGTATCCAGTTAAGCCACACATTGCTATTCAACAAAACAGCCAATTTCCTATCGCTATACATAATTCTTGTACTAAAAATTCATAAAATCTAACTTTTATTGTGATCTGATAAAAATAAGAAATACATATATTAAAACATTCATAACATCAGTGCTAAGTATCATTTCCTATTCCTATAGTAAGAAGCAAAAAAGTTGCAAACATTTAATTCATTGTGCACAGTACGTAAGACATGTTGAACTACAGTTAATACACTCTTTAACAGTATATTTTTTATCATTAAGCAGATTACAAAAAGATTTCTTTCTGGACATGAACTAAGCATGAAGCACAGTGACCATATGGATACAAACCAACATTTAGGGAGATCAACCACAATGTCTTCTTCTTTACTGTCTCTATTGCAAACTTACTTTTTATTTATTTTTTTCAACCAGAATTATATATAGTGATAGAAAATTGGCTTTATTTAGCTGAGTGGCAATTTGTGGTTGTATAGCTTCATACTATATAGGGTTATTTGCTAAAATAGTAATGAATAAAGGGGAAACATCCCCATATACAGTAGATGAAAAATAGAAAATGGGGCCTATGTATTAATATTATACAAAACTCACACCAGGAAGATCACACTGTTTTACAAGGATGGCGAAAATGATTTACTGAGAATTCTTTACACGTGTTCCATTACCTTTTTGAATATGAAAAAAGTGCCAATATTAAGATCAAGCACCAATTAGAAAAGGAGATAGGGAATATTCAAGCCTTTAATGCTACATTTGAATATAAAGCATCAGAACAGAGATTACAAAAGAATGTAGAAAAGCTACAATCAGAAATCAAAGATCACAAACCCTGCAAATACATGAAAGATAAAAAAAAAAAAACATGAATCTGGGCATATCTATACAAAAATACAACAAAAAAGTTAGGGGAAAATCTGATGTATACAGGCATTTTCGAGTCTGAGGTTTAACACCTTCTGACATTCACCATGCTATTATGGCAGATGTGGGGTCTTCGAAGATGGCAACTGCTTTTTGGGTGCACCTTATTTTATCTCTCCACAATTGTCAAAATGACCAATACAAATACAAAGGGAGAGGGAAAAATGATACAATATATCAACAACTCCCCATTTTTAGCAATGCAGGGTATTCACCTTTCTAACAAAGAGGGCTAGATGCAGATAGCATTGAAATTCAAATCTTTAATATGTCTTCAGTATCACATCTCAAACCTTATTATTTGTCATTCACCCCAAATCCTTTATTTAACCAATTTACCTGGGTGAATTTATTTGCCTGTAAATTATTGTTACACAAGTATCACCAGAGAACCAGGTTTTCTGCTGAAAAAGGAGAGTCTGGCTATTAAGCCCTTCCCACCGATGGCATTTTTTGAAATTTTTTGATTTTCGATGTACGTTTTTGACTCCCCCCTTCCAAACCCCCCTTTTCTTCATGATGCTACCATTATTTATTCAGTATAATGTACTGGGAAGCTGGAAAGAAAATTAAAAATGGGGGGATTTGAAGTAAAAGTGCATTTGTGTAATTTTCTTACAGGATTCGTTTTTACGGCTTTCACTATGCAGCCAAAATGACATGTCACCTGTATTCTATGTTTCAGTATGATTCTGGAGATACCAAATTTATATGGTTTTATTTACATTTTAACCCCTTAACAAAACTCCAAAACTGCCATTTTTTTTGTCTAATAGTCGCCATATTCTGACACCTGTAACTTTTTTATACTTCTGTGTACGAGGATGTTTAGGGTCTTTTTTTTGCAGGGATAGGTGTTCTTTTTAGTTCTACCATTTTGGGGAATTGCCATTGCTTTAATCAAAAATACAAAAGATGAATGCTACATCAGACTGTTCAACAATGTTCAAACATTCTCAAAAAAAAAGTATGTCCAGCAACCATTGAATAAAATATAACTTTTACTTTATCAAAAAATAAAAAGGAAACATGTTACATGCTCCAGGAACAAGACAGAAGAAAAAATATCATCTTACGCGTTTCGGGACATGTTGTTGCGTCCCTTAGTCATAGCACACTAAATAAAGTATCTGACTACCCATATATAGTGTGTGTAACCACACCCTAAACAATTAACCCCGTCACTACCACCAAGAAAAGGAAGCTGATATGTGAAAAACCACTACATGTGAATACAGCCCTAAACATATATACCCACGATCATAGTTCTCAAATACAAATATATGCATGACCAAATTACATAATACAGGAACACAGATACATATATGGGAAGCCTCAAAGCTGTATGTAGTGAATAAATGAATTCACCAAAAAAATGCAATATAAAAAATATTGATGAAATAATACCAACAGTTACAATGAACATATATCATGTTTAAAGTTGCGCTACTACACTCCATTCTTACCTAAGAGATGTAACATTTGGTTTCATGAAAGAGCAGAGGAATATCCATATTAAACATATGTAGTCACCTGACATTGAATCATGTGATACTAAGTCATAGCACACTAAATAAAGTATCAGACTACCCACATATAGTGTTTGTAACCACACCCTAAACAATTAACCCCGTCACTACCTCCAAAAAAAAAAGGAAGCTGATATGTAAAAAACCACTACGCGTAAGCAGATATTTTTTCTTCTGTCTTGTTCCTGGAGCATGTAAGATGTTTCCTTTTTATTTTTTGATAAAGTAAAAGTTATATTTTATTCAATGGTTGCTGGACATACTTTTTTTTTTTTTTTTGAGAATGTTTGAACATTGCTTTAATCATTTTGTATTCAAAATTTTATCAAAAAATGGTGGTTTGGCACTTTCGACTTTTTGTCCCGCTACGGCGTTTACTGTACAGGAAAAATATTTTTAGCGATTTGTAGAGCGGGCGTTTTCAGACACAGGGATTCCCAACATGTATGTGTTTCACAGTATATAACTACTTTTATATGTGTTCTAGGGAAAGGGGGGTGATTTGAATTTTTTCAATCATTTTTATTTTATTTTTTTTACTTTGTTTTTATTTTTTTATTGCATTTATCAGTCCCCTTGGAGTCTTGAACACCAGGGGGTATGATCCCTAATGCAATGCATTACAATGCTAATGCATCGCAATTAGAGATGTGCGATCAGCGTTCTATCGAGTACATGTTCAATCGGACATCATGCTGTTCGCAATGTTCGATTCCATACGAACACCGTGTTGAAAATGCACTTAAAGTTTGATTCCCTTCCCACCTTCCCTGGCGCTTTTTCTGCACCAATAACAGTGCAGGGGAGGTGGGACAGGAACTATGACAACAGAGGCATCGAAAAAACTAGGAAAAAGCCATTGGCTGCCGAGGACATGTAACCTCTGATTCAAATGAACAGGCGGCATCAGCTCCGATTAATTCTGTGCTTGCACATAGAGAGAGACATCTGCTGAGGGCTAGTTAGGTTTTAGATTCTGCTAGGCAGGAATAGCAAAGAAGAAGAACCACAACAGTTCTTTTAAGAGCTACACTAAATGGAGAAGCTCAAACAAGCTTGGCACAGTGTCTACCCACAAACGCTAAAGTGGGATTCACAGCAATTAAGCCAGGCTGTATCTGCGCAATCCAGCTTTCCGCGGTGGGGATTATACTAAGTGGGATACACTGAAAATGTATGCCCATATACCATATATACGCTTAACCCTGCTGTTCTGTTCGCATTTGCTATACACTTGTACTGTTCCCGGGTCAATATGACCCGACCTATTAATTCTTGATTTTTAGCTACTCTAATTGATTTATTTGAATACTTTTTTCATTGAAATACTGTATGTGAACATGTTTGATCATAAACAAAAGAAAAATTTAAATTCAAACTTAATTATTATTATTTTTCATAAAAAGGTTACACAGGCTTTTTGCAATTATCTTCGATTGTTGACATTCTGCACACAAATAATAAAGAAGCTTTACATTACTATTACTAAAACATGAAATTTAACTTTTTGAAAACAAATTTTATAAATCAACAAATGAAAAATCATAAAAACTTCAACCATTTTAGAAAGAAAATGAAAAAACTGAACATGTTCATGCGTTTTTACACTGAGCACAATAATAAGACCCATGTCCTTTACACAGATATTATGAACATCCAGCACATGTCAGATTAGTCTTATTGTCACATGAAGGATGGACAGAAGCTCCATCTCTTCCTTTTGTTGCTGGTAGCTGTGCTGGTGGAGGCCGTGGATGTGGAGTCTCTTTCTTGAGCATGCTGGACACTTTTTACAATGGCTGCTGCTCCCTCACTTCTGGGGGTCACTTTTCTGCTCTCAATATATGGCCTCACCAGGGATTTTCCCAATTTCTCAAGAAATAATCTTCTTTTATGCAGCTTATTGCAGTTCCAATCGGGGTCGATTTCTCTCCATAAGACAAATGCATTGTATGCAGAAACGTCCAGTATGTTATAAAATAAAATCATTGGCCACCGATTGGTTTTGCGTTTGCATGTATATGTTGATATTACTTGGTCTAAAGTATCAACTGCTCCCTTTGTGGCATTATAATCCAAAATAATGTCAGTCTTTCTGTCTTCTCTATCACTTACGGCATTGTCATGGTGCATTGTGCTCATGAGAATTACCTGTTTGGGTTTTTTCGGAACATAAGAAACAACATTTGTATTTCCAGAAAAATAAAAAGTTGAACTGTACACCTCTCTCTTGATAAGGATACCTTGCGGTAGTTCAGGTTTGTTTTTTCTCATAGTACCCAGCATGGTAAGTTGTTTTTTCTTCAACATCTGGCCTAGTTGATAGGATGTAAAAAAGTTGTCACATGTGACATTTTGTCCTTTTAGTTCATGAGTCAAATCTAGAACAACACGCATACCCTGATTTTTTTCAGGTCTTTCATCAGGGGCTTTTCCTGTATGCACTTGAACATTTAGAGCATATGAACTTTTGCTTTCGCAAAGTGTCCAGATCTTGATGCCATATTTTGCTGGCTTACTTGGTATATATTGTCTGAATGGGCACCTACCTCGGAATGCCACCAGTTGCTCATCAACAGTTACATTTTCACCACTGTTATACAATTTTGATAATTAATTTTAGATAATTACTTGCTTACTGATAAGAAAAGTGAAACCACCACCATTTGGAGATGAAGAACACATAAAAAAAACATAACTTTTGCAGTCAGAAGTAATCAGAGACCTGTAGAACAGTATAAAATGCTATCGGGTCATATTGACCCGAACAGTACAAGTGTAACAATCAGCGTGTAGCAAAAAGTAAACAAAAAAACAAAACAAAAACAAAAAAAAACATGTAGAGCTCCACAAATGAGGAAAAGTCAAGGAACCACTAGTTTCAAATCCTCATTAAAAAAATCTGCAGGGTCTCAAAAATCATTTCGGGTCATATTGACCCGAACAGAACAGCAGGGTTAATTCAGGGTTCAACAGTGTGTTTCCTCCCCCCCCCCCCGAAACTAAGGGGTATACACTGAAATTTTCAGCCCATATACACTATATACGCTTCATCCAGGTTGTCACAGTGTGTACCCCCCAAAAAGCAGTGGGATATTCATTCTAATTCTCAGGTTATATATGCTTCATCCAGGTTGTCACGGTGTGTACCCCCAAAAAGCAGTGGGATATTCATTGTAATTCTCAGGCTATATACGCTTCATCCAGGTTGTCACGGTGTGTACCCCCAAAAAGCAGTGGGAAATACATTCTAATTCTCAGGCTATATACGCTTCATCCACGTTGTCACGGTGTGTACCCCACAAAAAGCAGTGGGAAATACATTCTAATTCTCAGGCTATATACGCTTCATCCAGGTTGTCACGGTGTGTACCCCCCAAAAAGCAGTGGGATATACATTCTAATTCTCAGGCTATATAGGCTTCATCCAGGTTGTCATGGTGTGTACCCACAAAAAAGCAGTGGGATATACATTCTAATTCTCAGGCTATAGACGCTTCATCCAGGTTGTCACGGTGTGTACCCCCCAAAAAGCAGTGGGATATACATTCTAATTCTCAGGCTATATATGCTTCATCCAGGTTGTCACGGTGTGTACCCACAAAAAAGCAGTGGGATATGCATTCTAATTCTCAGGCTATAGACACTTCATGCAGGTTGTCACGGTGTATACCCACAAAAAAAGCAGTGGGATATACATTCTAATTCTCAGGCTATATACGCTTCATCCAGGTTGTCACAGTGTGTACCAAGAAAAAATCAGTGGGCTATACATTCTAATTCTCAGGCTATAGACACTTCATCCAGGTTGTCACAGTGTGTACCCACCAAACCATCAAAACCATCTAAAAATGCACAAGGCTACTGGTAAGGGACGTGGACGAGGTCGTGTGCGAGGCCGGGGGTGTGGGAATGCTGCTGGGGAGCAAGGTCGCGGTGAAGCCACAGCGCATTCCGTGCCTACTCCTCAGGGGACGCAAGCATTGCGCTTCTCCACAGTCCCCGGCTTTCTGGCCACATTAAGTAGGGTGCAGGGCACAAACCTAACTAGGCCCAAGCACCAGGAACGTGTGTTACAATGGCTGGCAGATACTGATTCCACCACATTATCCACCAGCCAGTCAGCCTCTACCTCAACTCCTCCTCCTACACAACATTCTGGTCAGCTTTCCTCCCAAAATGCCCAATCTTCCCATCAGAGTAATCCCAACTTTCCCTGCTCCCAGGAGCTGTTCTCTGGTCCTTTAACTGTCTCACTTCCTGTCCCTCCATTCCCCGATTCCACGGAGCTACCAGACGACTTTCTGTGTCCAGATGCCCAAGCACTGGAGTCTCCTCCATCTCCTGTTGATTTTGTGGTGGTTGACCAGCAACCCACCCTCAGTGACGATGACGAGACACAGTTGCCATCAGGGCAGCCTGTTGCTATGTGCAGTGTGCAGGAGGAGGCGAGAGAGGAGTTGGCAGAGACACTGACCTGACCTGGACAGGGAGGATGTCAAGCAGGGAAAGCAGTGTAGATGTGGAGGGAGGTGCAGCACCAAAGAGGGTAGCTAGAGGCAGAGGCATGTCCAGAGGCAGAGGTCAGCTGCTTCGCCAAAGCCAGGCCACACCCAGAATGGCCCAAAATGTTCCCTATCATAGCCAGCCCAGAAAAACTCCGCCATCAAAGTTTAAGAGGGATGCAGTCGGAGACTGTTGATGTGTGAGCGTAGGGTCCCAACCCTTGATGTTGTCAGGATACGGAGTCGCCGCGGTCTCCTTGCTGCGCGGCGTCTCCCTGGGAGACGTGTTAGGAGTTCTATTGGGTGTGCTTAGGTCATTAAGGGTTAATCTTTTCCTTGCCTTCAGTCTCCATGTCGTTAGCCATCAGATGTGTTCTCTGCTGCTATTTAAACCCCACCCAGGCATGGATCCTTGCCAGCCATTCACTTTGTGGTTCCTGGTTCCTCTGCTCAGTCTGATTCCCTGTCTGTTTGTATTCGGTCTGTTTTCTTGGTTTATTTACCCGGCTTGTATTTTTGACTATCCCTTGTCTTTTGATTTGGTACCTTTATTATATCTCCTGGCTCGACCTCTTGCTCGTCTGACCTCGCCTTCTCTTCTGTGTCTTGCTGGGACTTGTGGTCCTCCCTGGTTCCATGCTGTTTAGTCTTTTGTTTGGCATTGCATTTACACTGTGCTTTCTGTTTAGGTGTGACCCCGTGACTCCAGTCCCTAGGACTTTCAGGGCCTCCTCTCCCCTTATCCTAGCCGCCGGATAGAAGGTTAGGAGCCGTGGTAGGCGCACTTCAATTAGGAAGTGCATTGGTCTGCCTCATCTCAGATATTACAGCATAGTTATAGCTGCAAGGCCTGCGACCCCTTTTGTCATTAGTTGCACAGTGTTGCTTTCCCATCTGTGTCACTTTGCACTGCCTGACCCTAACTCCAATCCTTACACATGTACTTCGAAAGAACAAACGTCACACTCGGATTGTGCTGAGAATTGTTGCTTATTTATTCACACGTGTAGAGTTTTTTCGGTATTAAAGTATACCTTCTTCAGACTCTACATTTGATAGACAATACTGTATATACAAAAAGACAAGAAAACAAAAAATGAATATTCTGTACAGTGCACTCTATATACAAAAATAATACAAATCAGCCATGCTAGGAAAGGGGCGAATCTGTGAGAACTTCCAGATATGGAGCTATTATTCATTAAACAATACTACAAATAGCAGTAAATCAGCAAAAGTATGGCACAAGGGTCAATAAACATAGAGGTAATAAAAGTAATGTCATTATGGGGGAGTCAAATGACAACCTAGCATATAAAAGGAGACAAGATGGTATACCTTGACATAAGGTATACCTAGTGATGAGGTAATTATCAGCATGAACTGTGAATGATAAACAATCAGCTGTCAGTCAACATATAATGTTAGTGTCATCATAGCAGGTAAGTATGAACACAGGTAAGTAGTCAAATTGCAACAGTGCAAGAGCAGATGGTGGGCTACTGATATGCAAAGTATGGTATATAGCATAGCCATAGTAAAGAGTGTACCTAAAGAGAGCTACATATATAAATATCCATACATTGACAGCACAGTACAGGGGCTCACCTCCGTGTTGTTTCTATACAGGGTCCGCTGGGTAGAAGATTTGGAAGCAATATAATCTGGTGATCGCAGCTCATATGGAAATGGCAAACCAGCCGAGGGAAAAAAGAGCGCGTCTGCCTTAGTTGATGACCATGTGGAAAAAGGGCCATCCAGCCAATCAAATTGGGGCTGTGATGCATGTGCAGATAGCACCATTGTCCGTGTAGAGGCTCAGGTATGTTGAATGCATTGACAGAGGAAAGACCGCCCAATGCGCGTGTCCTAGGGAGTAGGTGTGAAGAGAACCAAAGCACTGTAAGTGACTTGGATGAAGTGGAGCACCGATGATCACAGCAATGACAGAGGAAAGACCACCCAATAGGTGTGTCCTAGGGAGTAGGCGTGAAGAGAACCAAAGCACTGCAAGTGACTTGGATGAAGCAGAGCACCGATGATCACAGCTGTGGTGTGAGATGAAAAGGTGGAAGGTGGCCGGCGATAGCAAGAAAAATTCAGCAACATAAGTGATCTGCATCTGTTTCGTCATACATGCGGGGAGATCCCCATGTATGGCAGTCTGGATCTTTGAGGTTGTGAGGACGTTTGTAGCAGGGTAGAAAGTTCTGTTGAAATTCCTGAATGTTGGGATATGCCCGACTGAGGAGTGGCCATTGTCTCCTGATGATATTATGTATTCTGTATGTGAAAGGGTGGAAAGTGTGGACGAATGGAATCCTAATGTTATCAGTTCTGGGTGATCTAATGTCAGTGGTGGATTTTACTTCCTGTAATGTTCTATTTAACAAAGCATCAGGATATCCCTGTGTAAGGAATTTTTGTTTCATTTCTGAAAAGTGAGTCTCCCTGATGTGTGGATCATCAACTATCCATTTCACCCTGACAAATTGTGATTTGGGGAGACTTTTTTGCGGCTGGTGGATGACAACTTGAGAAGTGGAGAAGACTATTGTGGTCGGTGTTTTTAGTATAGAGATCTGTCAGTATTTTACCATCATGTGTTTTGGTCACTTGTGTGTCCAGAAAATTGATGGAGTTGGAAATTTAATGTAAATTGGAGTTCGGGCCAGATGTTATTCAGATAAGCTGTGAATTCATGTAAAGTGGAACCTGGCCCAGACCAAATACAGAACACATCATTGATGCATCTTTTCCCCAATGAAGAGAATTCTTTGAAGTAATCATGGGTGTAAATGAAGTTTTCTTCAAAGAATGCCATATAGGCGTTGGCATAGGGTGGGGCAAAATTTGACCCCATTGCGGTACCCCGGCTCTGTACAGAAAACCTGTCCTGAAACATGAAATAGTTCTCCTCAAGTATTATGCTTAATAAATCAAGTACCAGCACAATTATATGAGTGTCTACACTGACTGTCTCTAGTAGGGTTTTGGTAGCCATGATCCCTTTTGGATGTTCAATAGACGTATATAAACTCACCACATCCCAGGTGACCAACAGGCAGTCAGATGGTAAGTCGTTTATTCCATGTATGAGGTCAAGGAAAGCTGAAGTGTTGAGAATGAAAGATTTCATCTTTTTGACATGAGGTGTAAGAATTTTTTCGGTGAGAATGGCAAATGGTGAAAAGATAGAGTCAGTAGATTTTACTATGGGTGGGTTTTGGAGCCTCTTATGTATTTTGGGTAGCACATAAATGACAGGGGTGATGGGGTTGGTTTTGTTAAGAAAGTTTTACGTATATGTGTCAATGTTCTTTTTGAGTAAATGTTTATCTAATGTAGCCTTAATCCTGCTCTTAATTTGGAAAATAAGCACGTTCCTCTATGGTGTGGAGATTTTTCAAAGAATGTGCGGAGGACAAATATAGTGCGGTGTGCACAATTTGCCACTCGAAACTGAGTAGGGACTCTGAAAAGAGCAACGTTTCGACCACTTCCTTGCGCCGTCATTTGGAATCCAAGCACTGGGCTCAGTGGGAGAGAGCAAACACAGTACAATCATCGTTCGGCATTGCCGCCACTTCCTCTACCACTGTTGCCAGTGCTGGTGCTGCAGTCCAGAGCACCAGCCAGGACACCGCCACTTTGGGGACTTCTCCTTCATCCTCTATTGTTCCTGTCTCAGCTCCTTCTCCTGCACCATCATGTGCCTCCTACAAGCAACCCACCATCTTTCAGACATTTCAGCGCAGGCAAAAATACAGCACTAACCACCCACACGGGCAAGCCTTAAACGCGCACATCTCCAAACTTCTGGCCCAGGAGATGTTGGCATTCCGGCTTGTGGAAACTCCGGCCTTCCGGGACCTGATGGCAAGTGTGGCACTTCGCTATGCCGTCCCTAGACATCACTACTTCTCCCAATGTGCCATCCCCGCCTTGCACCAGCACGTCTCAACATCAGGCGAGCCCTAAGTTCCGCGCTTTGCACAAAGGTCCACTTGACCACCAACCCGTGGACAAGTGCATGCGGACAGGGACGCTACATTTCACTGATGGCACACTGGGTAAGTGTAGTTGAGGCTGGGACTGGGTCACAAACTGGGCCGGTGTACCTCGTCTCCCCACATATCATTCCTGGCAGGGGCTCTGAAACAACACCCTCCTCCTCCTCCTCTGCCGCCGTTAAATTGACTCCAGCTATGAGCTGGAAATGTTACAGCACTGGCGTGGGTAGATGTCAGCAGGCCGTGCTGAAGCTCATCAGCTTGGGGGACAGACAGCACACTGCCTCCGAGGTGACAGCAATATGGTTTGAGCCGTTGCACCTGGGCCCAGGCATGGTCGTGTCTGATAACGGCCACAACCTGGTAGCGGCTCTGGAACTTGCCAACCTCAAACATGTTCCATGCCTGGCCCACATCTTTAACCTAGTGGTGCAACAGGGGCAGATGGAGTGAGAAGAATGACATGAAACTGGAGCAGAGATGGAGGGGGGACAAGAAACTGGGGCAGAGATGGAGGGGGCATGAAACTGGGGCAGAGATGGAGGGGGACATGAAACTGTGGCAGAGATGGAGGGGGGACATGAAACTGGGGCAGAGGTGGAGGAGGGATGTGAAACTGGGGCAGAGATGGAGGGGGGGACATGAAACTGGGGCAGAGATGGGGGAGACATGAAACTGAGGCAGAGATGGAGGGGGAATGAAACTGGGGCAGAGATGGAGGGGGACATGAAACTGGGGCAGAGATGGGGGACATTAAACTGGGGTAGAGATGAGGGGGGTGTTATGGTCAGCAGGGTTTATTAAAAAAAATAAATAAATAAAACCCTACGGAGCCCTCTGGGCCATTACTGCAACCCACCTGGTGTGAATACAGACTAACAGTTCCTGTCACTGCCAGCTAAATTAAATGACCAGGTGCGCTCTGTTAACATTCACAGAGGCCTGTGCAGTCAGAGCAGCCGCACAAATAAACAAGCTGGCTAGCCTGAACTCCAGGACTAGCCAGAGACCAAGTAACCCTGTGTGTGGTAGTTCCACCCAACCACCCAGGCAACTATTGCCAAGCCCACTCCCAGTCACCCTGTCTGGGAAGTTTTGCTAGCTGACCCTACTGAGTTACACCACACATACAAGGCAGCATGCTGCCTGACTAACAGTGGAAATGCTAGCTCAGGGGTCATTTGCTAACTAGGGCAATTTCTAATATTTCAGGCAGGAACCCAAGCACACACAACACACATCATTTCAGGGTTTGGAATTTGATCATAGAGCGCCGGGCGTCCAGACCAGCCCCCTTATATAGGCAAGGGGCGGTCACCAGCAAATAGCCCAGCTGCCCAATCCGAGTGTCCATTGGTCGACACACACGTCCATCAAAGACTCGACCACACCCGGCTGTTGCAAGGCAGGTTAACCCCTGCAACCCTGGACTGTGCATAGGAACAGGCGGCGACGCCCATGTCATGGCCGCAGTCTCTGCACAATCCTAACAGGGGGTCATGATACTGGGGCAGAGATGGAGGGGGAACATGAAACTGGGGGCAGAGATGGAGGAGGGATATGAAACTGGGGGCAGATATGGAGGGGGGACATGAAACTGGGGCAAAGATGGAGGAAGACATGAAACTGTGGGAAAAGAGGAAAATGGGGCATGAGATTGTGGGTAGAGATTCGGGACATGGAACTGGGGACAGAGAGGGAGGGGGACATGAAACTGGGGTAGATGGAGGGGGGACATGAAACTGGGTGATGGAGATGGCGGGGGCATATAATTTATGGGTGACTGTAGGAGGATTATACTGTGTGGGGGCACATGAAAAATGAATGGGAGAATGGGCAGAGTCAACATAAAAGTGGGAGGAGCTAAATTTGTCACGTCGCGCATAGTGCGCCACACATTTTGTCCCTCTTATTGTACTTCAAAAGTTGGGAGGTATGTTTAAGTGGAAAAAAAATCTACTGTAGCACTCTGAAAATGTCAATTACAGTGTGACACTGAAAATTTACCTAATAATTTAACCTATTTTCCACAAGCGAAGCCGAGCCGCGGGTATTCTACTAGTAAATAGATATACTGTATGACCATAAAAACTCAGGTAACTACACACATGCACAGCTCTCTTCTTTATTGGGTGGAGTTAGTAAGTAGGTGTTGTCCAGATAAGATAACTCCTTTCATTTTTACTATCCTACACTTTTTTGTCTCTTTTGGCAGTAGACTAAATACGACTTTATATTAGGGAATTTTTGCTGCTACAATATACTACTAAATGACTAAATGACTTCAAGATGGAGTCTCTTCACGTTTAGAAAACACAAAATCAATTGGATGCCTAAAATCAATTGCAGGCCTTAAGAATACTACTGAGTATTTATATTGTTGCACTGGTATATTTGATACATAACCTCAAGGGCATGATGTTTGTCTGTTTAGCAATCACATGTATTTATAAGCTTACTGACCGAGGACTTAGTGAGTCAGTGGCACATTTGTTTCCGACATTAACAGTTCCTGCATTTGTTCAGACAGTTTTATATTGCAGAAAGAATAAAACCTGCTGTAGTTGCAAAGTTCAGGCCTGTGTGTCTGCACATTGTTTCTCATAAATTGCAATTTTCTGCTGAGCTTAATTCTCTGGGAATGTTGTCTTTATAATGTATCCTTTTATTAAAGCTTTACATTACCACAACAAACTTTGTTATCCATGCTGCAGTAGCTAGTTATATTGTGGTTTATAATGTGGTTTGCTGGTGCCAAAACTTTGTTATGTAGACCATTGGTATTTTATTTGCACTTGGCTGCCTTGCTTGCTGTGCAAGGCGAGAAACATATCAATATATGGATGAAACAGAACATTTCCTTTTCTTGTTGTTACAAAAAATAGATACAGTGTGAAATGAAAAGGACAATGTCGCCATTGTTTACTAATGTACTGCGGCGGACAATGGCACATAAATACTGAAAGTATGTTGTTCTGTAAATTAGTTTATATTTAAGAAAATAACCCCATAAGAAACACATGTGAACCTGAATGATATAGATAGCATTTCATTAGTAATATATAAATTTATAAAATGTGCAATAAGAAAGCAAATATGAGCTATTTAGTGCTTCAGATTTAACTGTTTTACAAGGATGGCGAAAATGATTTACTGAGAATTCTTTACACGTGTTCCATTACCTTTTTGAATATGAAAAAAGTGCCAATATTAAGATCAAGCACCAATTAGAAAAGGAGATAGGGAATATTCAAGCCTTTAATGCTACATTTGAATATAAATAGAGATGAGCGAACAGTGTTCTATCGAACTCATGTTCGATCGGATATTAGGCTGTTCGGCATGTTCGAATCGAATCGAACACCGCGTGGTAAAGTGCGCCATTACTCGATTCCCCTCCCACCTTCCCTGGCGCCTTTTTTGCTCCAATAACAGCGCTGGGTAGGTGGGACAGGAACTACGACACCGGTGACGTTGAAAAAAGTAGGCAAAACCCATTGGCTGCCGAAAACATGTGACCTCTAATTTAAAAGAACAGCGACGCCCAGCTTCGCGTCATTCTGAGCTTGCAATTCACCGAGGACGGAGGTTTCCGTCCAGCTAGCTAGGGCTTAGATTCTGGGTAGGCAGGGACAGGCTAGGATAGGAAGGAGAAGACAACCAACAGCTCTTGTAAGAGCTAAATTCCAGGGAGAAGCTTGTCAGTGTAACGTGGCACTGACGGGCTCAATCGCCGCAACCCAGCTTTCCCAGGATCCTGAATGGAATACACTGTCAGTGTATTCCCGTATACCCGATATATACCCCGATACCCGTTCCAACGGTGTGCCCCCCCACCTTCACCCCAGAAATACCCTGCAAGTCCCCTAGCAATAGAATTGGGGCTATATACACCCACAATTTTTACTACTGGTATACAGTGCCATTGTCTGACTGGGAATTCAAAGAATATATTGGGAATACAAATACCCTCATTTCTTGCTACTGCCATATAGTGCCAGTTTCTGACTGGTAATTCAAAGAATATATTGGGGTTACGTGCACCCACAATTTTTACTACTGGTATACAGTGCCATTGTCTGACTGGGAATTCAAAGAATATATTGGGAATACAAATACCCTCATTTCTTGCTACTGCCATATAGTGCCAGTGTCTGACTGGGAATTCAAAGAATATATTGGGGTTACGTGCACCCACAATTTTTACTACTGGTATACAGTGCCATTGTCTGACTGGGAATTCAAAGAGTATATTGGGAATACAAATACCCTCATTTCTTGCTACTGCCATATAGTGCCAGTTTCTGACTGGGAATTCAAAGAATATATTGGGGTTACGTGCACCCACAATTTTTACTACTGGTATACAGTGCCATTGTCTGACTGGGAATTCAAAGAATATATTGGGGTTATAAATACCCTCATTTCTTGCTACTGCCATATAGTGCCAGTTTCTGACTGGGAATTCAAAGAATATATTGGGGTTACGTGCACCCACAATTTTTACTACTGGTATACAGTGCCATTGTCTGACTGGGAATTCAAAGAGTATATTGGGAATACAAATACCCTCATTTCTTGCTACTGCCATATAGTGCCAGTTTCTGACTGGGAATTCAAAGAATATATTGGGGTTACGTGCACCCACAATTTTTACTACTGGTATACAGTGCCATTGTCTGACTGGGAATTCAAAGAATATATTGGGGTTATAAATACCCTCATTTCTTGCTACTGCCATATAGTGCCAGTTTCTGACTGGGAATTCAAAGAATATATTGGGGTTACGTGCACCCACAATTTTTACTACTGGTATACAGTGCCATTGTCTGACTGGGAATTCAAAGAATATATTGGGGTTATAAATACCCTCATTTCTTGCTACTGCCATATAGTGCCAGTTTCTGACTGGTAATTCAAAGAATATATTGGGGTTACGTGCACCCACAATTTTTACTACTGGTATACAGTGCCATTGTCTGACTGGGAATTCAAAGAGTATATTGGGAATACAAATACCCTCATTTCTTGCTACTGCCATATAGTGCCAGTGTCTGACTGGGAATTCAAAGAATATATTGGGGTTACGTGCACCCACAATTTTTACTACTGGTATACAGTGCCATTGTCTGACTGGGAATTCAAAGAGTATATTGGGAATACAAATACCCTCATTTCTTGCTACTGCCATATAGTGCCAGTTTCTGACTGGGAATTCAAAGAATATATTGGGGTTACGTGCACCCACAATTTTTACTACTGGTATACAGTGCCATTGTCTGACTGGGAATTCAAAGAGTATATTGGGAATACAAATACCCTCATTTCTTGCTACTGCCATATAGTGCCAGTTTCTGACTGGGAATTCAAAGAATATATTGGGGTTACGTGCACCCACAATTTTTACTACTGGTATACAGTGCCATTGTCTGACTGGGAATTCAAAGAATATATTGGGGTTATAAATACCCTCATTTCTTGCTACTGCCATATAGTGCCAGTTTCTGACTGGGAATTCAAAGAATATATTGGGGTTACGTGCACCCACAATTTTTACTACTGGTATACAGTGCCATTGTCTGACTGGGAATTCAAAGAATATATTGGGGTTATAAATACCCTCATTTCTTGCTACTGCCATATAGTGCCAGTTTCTGACTGGTAATTCAAAGAATATATTGGGGTTACGTGCACCCACAATTTTTACTACTGGTATACAGTGCCATTGTCTGACTGGGAATTCAAAGAGTATATTGGGAATACAAATACCCTCATTTCTTGCTACTGCCATATAGTGCCAGTGTCTGACTGGGAATTCAAAGAATATATTGGGG
Source organism: Leptodactylus fuscus (assembly GCF_031893055.1). Classification (NCBI taxonomy): domain Eukaryota; kingdom Metazoa; phylum Chordata; class Amphibia; order Anura; family Leptodactylidae; genus Leptodactylus; species Leptodactylus fuscus. The sequence goes on from NC_134268.1 coordinate 115,034,929, forward strand.
TTACGTGCACCCACAATTTTTACTACTGGTATACAGTGCCATTGTCTGACTGGGAATTCAAAGAGTATATTGGGAATACAAATACCCTCATTTCTTGCTACTGCCATATAGTGCCAGTTTCTGACTGGGAATTCAAAGAATATATTGGGGTTACGTGCACCCACAATTTTTACTACTGGTATACAGTGCCATTGTCTGACTGGGAATTCAAAGAGTATATTGGGAATACAAATACCCTCATTTCTTGCTACTGCCATATAGTGCCAGTGTCTGACTGGGAATTCAAAGAATATATTGGGGTTACGTGCACCCACAATTTTTACTACTGGTATACAGTGCCAATTTCTAACTAGGAATTCAAAATGCGCAAGGCTCCCGGAAAGGGACGTGGACGAGGCCGTGGGCGAGGTCGGGGGAATGGTTCTGGGGAGCAAGGTAGCAGTGAAGCCACAGGGCGTCCCGTGCCTACTCCTGTGGGGCAGCAAGCATTGCGCCACTCCACAGTGCCAGGGTTGCTTGCCACATTAACTAAACTGCAGGGTACAAACCTTAGTAGGCCCGAGAACCAGGAACAGGTCTTGCAATGGCTGTCAGAGAACGCTTACAGCACATTGTCCAGCAGCCAGTCAGACTCTGCCTCCTCTCCTCCTATTACCCAACAGTCTTGTCTTCCTTCCTCCCAAAATTCCGAAGCTTTACAGAACAATAACCCAAACTGTCCCTGCTCCCCAGAGCTGTTCTCCGCTCCTTTCATTGTCCCTCAACCTGCCTCTCCACGTCACGATTCCACGAACCTAACAGAGGAGCATCTGTATCCAGATGCTCAAACACTAGAGTCTCCTCCATCTCCGTTCGATTTGGTGGTGGATGACCAGCAACCCACCCTCATCGACGATGATGTGACGCAGTTGCCGTCAGGGCATCCAGTTGACCGGCGCATTGTGCGGGAGGAGGAGATGAGACAGGAGTTGGAAGAGGAAGTGGTGGATGATGAGGACACTGACCCGACCTGGACAGGGGGGATGTCAAGCGGGGAAAGTAGTGTGGATGTTGAGGCAGGTGCAGCACCAAAAAGGGTAGCTAGAGGCAGAGGCAGAGGTCAGCAGCTTAGGCGAAGCCAGGCCACACCCGGAATCTCCCAAGATGTTCCAGTTCGTACCCAGCCCCGAAAAACTCCCACCTCGAGGGCACGTTTCTCGAAGGTGTGGAGTTTTTTCAAGGAATGCGCCGAGGACAGATATAGTGTTGTCTGCACAATTTGCCTCTCGAAATTGATTAGGGGCTCTGAGAAGAGCAACCTGTCCACCACTTCAATGCGCCGTCATTTGGAATCCAAGCACTGGAATCAGTGGCAGGCAGCAACGGCAGGACAAAGGCCGACTGCCGTTCACGCCACTGCCACTGCCTCTGCCTCTGCCTCTGCCACTGCTGACTGTGCTGGCGATGCACTCCAGAGGACGAGCCAGGACACCACTTCATCTGCCTCCGCCACTTTGTTGACTTCTACCTCATCCTCCCCTGGTCCTGTCTTATCTCCTTCTCCTGCACCATCAAAGGCACCATCAGGCGTTTCTTTACAACAACCCACCATCTCTCAGACATTGGAGCGGCGGCAGAAATACACTGCTAACCACCCACACGCGCAAGCCTTGAACGCCAACATCGCTAAACTGCTGGCCCAGGAGATGTTGGCGTTCCGGCTTGTTGAAACTCCCGCCTTCCTGGACCTGATGGCAACTGCGGCACCTCGCTATGCCGTCCCTAGCCGTCACTACTTCTCCCGGTGTGCCGTCCCCGCCTTGCACCAGCACGTGTCACTCAACATCAGGCGGGCCCTTAGTTCCGCGCTTTGCACAAAGGTCCACTTGACCACCGACGCGTGGACAAGTGCATGCGGACAGGGACGCTACATTTCACTGACGGCACACTGGGTGAATGTAGTTGAGGCTGGGACTGCTTCCCAAACTGGCCCGGTGTACCTCGTCTCCCCGCCTAACATTCCTGGCAGGGACACGAGAAGAACACCCCCCTCCTCCTCCTCCTCCTCTACCGCCTCCTCCTCCGCCACCGCCTCCTCCTCCGCCACCGCCTCCTCCTCCGCTGTTAGATTGACCCCAGCTACGAGTTGGAAACGTTGCAGCACTGGCGTTGGTAGACGTCAGCAGGCTGTGCTGAAGCTGATCAGCTTGGGGGACAGACAGCACACTGCCTCCGAGGTGAGGGATGCCCTCCTCGATGAGACGGCAATATGGTTTGAGCCGCTGCACCTGGGCCCAGGCATGGTCGTTTGTGATAACGGCCGGAACCTGGTAGCAGCTCTGGAGCTTGCCGGACTCCAACATGTTCCATGCCTGGCCCACGTCTTCAACCTAGTGGTGCAACGTTTCCTAAAGAGCTACCCCAATGTTCCAGAGCTACTGGTGAAAGTGCGGCGCATGTGCGCCCACTTTCGCAAGTCGACAGTAGCCGCTGCTAGCTTAAAATCTCTCCAGCAACGCCTGCATGTGCCACAACACCGGCTTTTGTGCGACGTCCCCACACGCTGGAACTCAACGTTTCAGATGTTGAATAGAGTGGTTGAGCAGCAGAGACCTTTGATGGAATACCAGCTACAAAACCCTAGGGTGCCACAAAGTCAGCTGCCTCAGTTTCACATCCATGAGTGGCCATGGATGAGAGACCTTTGTGACATCCTACGGGTCTTTGAGGAGTCCACAAGGAGGGTGAGCTCTGAGGATGCGATGGTGAGCCTTACAATCCCGCTCTTGTGTGTTCTGAGAGAATCCCTGATTGACATCAGGGATAACTCAGATCACACAGAGGAGTTAGGGATAGCATCCGATCCGTCACAGCTGGAGAGTAGGTCCACACATCTGTCCGCTTCACTGCGTTTAATGGAGGAGGAGGAGGAGGAGGAGGAGGAAGAAGAGTTGTCCGATGATGTGATGGTGATACAGGAGGCTTCCGGGCAACTTCGAATCGTCCCATTGTTGCAGCGCGGATGGGTAGACATGGAGGATGAGGAGGAAATGGAGATTGAACTTTCCGGTGGGGCCAGAGGAGTCATGCCAACTAACACTGTGGCAGACATGGCTGAGTTCATGTTGGGGTGCTTTACAACCGACAAGCGTATTGTCAAAATCATGGAGGACAACCAGTACTGGATCTTTGCTATCCTTGACCCCCGGTATAAAAACAACATCTCGTCTTTTATTCCGGTAGAGGGGAGGGCCAATCGCATCAATGCTTGCCACAGGCAATTGGTGCAGAATATGATGGAGATGTTTCCAGCATGTGACGTTGGCGGCAGGGAGGGCAGTTCCTCCAGTAGGCAACCAAGTTCTCACCGGTCCACACAAACGAGGGGCACACTGTCTAAGGTCTGGGACACCTTGATGGCACCCCCTCGCCAAAGTGCCGCCACGGAGGGTCCTAGTGTCACCAGGCGTGAGAAGTATAGGCGCATGTTGCGGGAATACCTTTCCGACCACAGCCCTGTCCTCTCCGACCCCTCTGCGCCCTACACGTATTGGGTGTCGAAGTTGGACCTGTGGCTTGAACTTGCCCTATATGCCTTGGAGGTGCTGTCCTGTCCTGCCGCCAGCGTCCTATCTGAGAGGGTGTTCAGTGCAGCCGGTGGCATCATCACTGACAAGCGCACCCGTCTGTCAGCTGAGAGTGCCGACCGGCTCACTTTGATAAAAATGAACCACCACTGGGTAGAGCCGTCATTTTTGTGCCCACCTGTGTAAAGCACCCCAACATGAAACTCCATGTCTGTACTCAACCTCTCCAATTCCTCCGCATCCTCATACTCATCCACCATAAGCGTTGCACAATTCTGCTAATACTAGGCTCCCTCCACCCTGATTTCCCCCAACTCTGCTGGTTAGAGGCTCCCTCCACCATGAATTTGCCCAAACTGGGCTGTTTAGAGGCTCCCTCCACCATGAATTGGTCCAAACTGGGTTTTTTAGAGGCTCCCTCCACCATGAATTTGCCCAAACTGGGCTGTTTAGAGGCTCCCTCCACCATGAATTGGTCCAAACTGGGCTGGTTAGAGGCTCCCTCCACCATGAATTTCCCAAAACTTGGCTGTTTAGAGGCTCCCTCCACCATGAATTTGCCCAAACTGGGCTGTTTAGAGGCTCCCTCCACCATTAATTGGTCCAAACTGGGCTGGTTAGAGGCTCCCTCCACCATGAATTTGCCCAAACTGGGCTGTTTAGAGGCTCCCTCCACCATTAATTGGTCCAAACTGGGCTGGTTAGAGGCTCCCTCCACCATGAATTTGCCCAAACTGGGGTGGTTAGAGGCTCCCTCCACCATTAATTGGTCCAAACTGGGCTGGTTAGAGGCTCCCTCCACCATGAATTTGCCCAAACTGGGCTGTTTAGAGGCTCCCTCCACCATTAATTGGTCCAAACTGGGCTGGTTAGAGGCTCCCTCCACCATGAATTTGCCCAAACTGGGCTGTTTAGAGGCTCCCTCCACCATTAATTGGTCCAAACTGGGCTGGTTAGAGGCTCCCTCCACCATGAATTTGCCCAAACTGGGCTGTTTAGAGGCTCCCTCCACCATGAATTGGTCCAAACTGGGGTGGTTAGAGGCTCCCTCCACCATGAATTGGTCCAAACTGGGGTGGTTAGAGGCTCCCTCCACCATTAATTGGTCCAAACTGGGCTGGTTAGAGGCTCCCTCCACAATTAATTGGTCCAAACTGGGCTAATTAGAGGCTCCCTCCACCATGAATTGGTCCAAACTGGGTTTTTTAGAGGCTCCCTCCACCATGAATTTGCCCAAACTGGGCTGTTTAGAGGCTCCCTCCACCATGAATTGGTCCAAACTGGGCTGGTTAGAGGCTCCCTCCACCATGAATTGGTCCAAACTGGGGTGGTTAGAGGCTCCCTCCACCATTAATTGGTCCAAACTGGGCTGGTTAGAGGCTCCCTCCACCATTAATTGGTCCAAATTGGGCTGGTTAGAGGCTCCCTCCACCATGAATTTGCCCAAACTGGGGTGGTTAGAGGCTCCCTCCACCATTAATTGGTCCAAACTGGGCTGGTTAGAGGCTCCCTCCACAATTAATTGGTCCAAACTGGGCTAATTAGAGGCTCCCTCCACCATGAATTGGTCCAAACTGGGTTTTTTAGAGGCTCCCTCCACCATGAATTTGCCCAAACTGGGCTGTTTAGAGGCTCCCTCCACCATGAATTGGTCCAAACTGGGCTGGTTAGAGGCTCCCTCCACCATGAATTTCCCAAAACTTGGCTGTTTAGAGGCTCCCTCCACCATTAATTGGTCCAAACTGGGCTGGTTAGAGGCTCCCTCCACCATTAATTGGTCCAAACTGGGCTGGTTAGAGGCTCCCTCCACCATTAATTGGTCCAAACTGGGCTGGTTAGAGGCTCCCTCCACCATGAATTTCCCAAAACTTGGCTGTTTAGAGGCTCCCTCCACCATTAATTGGTCCAAACTGGGCTGGTTAGAGGCTCCCTCCACCATGAATTTGCCCAAACTGGGCTGTTTAGAGGCTCCCTCCACCATGAATTGGTCCAAACTGGGTTTTTTAGAGGCTCCCTCCACCATTAATTGGTCCAAACTGGGCTGGTTAGAGGCTCCCTCCACAATTAATTGGTCCAAACTGGGCTAATTAGAGGCTCCCTCCACCATGAATTGGTCCAAACTGGGTTTTTTAGAGGCTCCCTCCACCATGAATTTGCCCAAACTGGGCTGTTTAGAGGCTCCCTCCACCATGAATTGGTCCAAACTGGGCTGGTTAGAGGCTCCCTCCACCATGAATTGGTCCAAACTGGGGTGGTTAGAGGCTCCCTCCACCATTAATTGGTCCAAACTGGGCTGGTTAGAGGCTCCCTCCACCATTAATTGGTCCAAACTGGGCTGGTTAGAGGCTCCCTCCACCATGAATTTGCCCAAACTGGGGTGGTTAGAGGCTCCCTCCACCATTAATTGGTCCAAACTGGGCTGGTTAGAGGCTCCCTCCACAATTAATTGGTCCAAACTGGGCTAATTAGAGGCTCCCTCCACCATGAATTGGTCCAAACTGGGTTTTTAGAGGCTCCCTCCACCATGAATTTGCCCAAACTGGGCTGTTTAGAGGCTCCCTCCACCATGAATTGGTCCAAACTGGGCTGGTTAGAGGCTCCCTCCACCATGAATTTCCCAAAACTTGGCTGTTTAGAGGCTCCCTCCACCATGAATTTGCCCAAACTGGGCTGTTTAGAGGCTCCCTCCACCATTAATTGGTCCAAACTGGGCTGGTTAGAGGCTCCCTCCACCATGAATTTGCCCAAACTGGGGTGGTTAGAGGCTCCCTCCACCATTAATTGGTCCAAACTGGGCTGGTTAGAGGCTCCCTCCACCATGAATTTCCCAAAACTTGGCTGTTTAGAGGCTCCCTCCACCATTAATTGGTCCAAACTGGGCTGGTTAGAGGCTCCCTCCACCATGAATTTGCCCAAACTGGGCTGTTTAGAGGCTCCCTCCACCATTAATTGGTCCAAACTGGGCTGGTTAGAGGCTCCCTCCACCATGAATTTGCCCAAACTGGGCTGTTTAGAGGCTCCCTCCACCATGAATTGGTCCAAACTGGGGTGGTTAGAGGCTCCCTCCACCATGAATTGGTCCAAACTGGGGTGGTTAGAGGCTCCCTCCACCATTAATTGGTCCAAACTGGGCTGGTTAGAGGCTCCCTCCACAATTAATTGGTCCAAACTGGGCTAATTAGAGGCTCCCTCCACCATGAATTGGTCCAAACTGGGTTTTTTAGAGGCTCCCTCCACCATTAATTGGTCCAAACTGGGCTGGTTAGAGGCTCCCTCCACAATTAATTGGTCCAAACTGGGCTAATTAGAGGCTCCCTCCACCATGAATTGGTCCAAACTGGGTTTTTTAGAGGCTCCCTCCACCATGAATTTGCCCAAACTGGGCTGTTTAGAGGCTCCCTCCACCATTAATTGGTCCAAACTTGGCTGTTTAGAGGCTCCCTCCACCATGAATTTGCCCAAACTGGGCTGTTTAGAGGCTCCCTCCACCATTAATTGGTCCAAACTGGGCTGGTTAGAGGCTCCCTCCACCATGAATTTGCCCAAACTGGGGTGGTTAGAGGCTCCCTCCACCATTAATTGGTCCAAACTGGGCTGGTTAGAGGCTCCCTCCACCATTAATTGGTCCAAACTGGGCTGGTTAGAGGCTCCCTCCACCATGAATTTGCCCAAACTGGGCTGTTTAGAGGCTCCCTCCACCATGAATTGGTCCAAACTGGGCTGGTTAGAGGCTCCCTCCACCATGAATTTCCCAAAACTTGGCTGTTTAGAGGCTCCCTCCACCATTAATTGGTCCAAACTGGGCTGGTTAGAGGCTCCCTCCACCATGAATTGGTCCAAACTGGGGTTTTTAGAGGCTCCCTCCACCATGAATTGGTCCAAACTGGGGTTTTTAGAGTCTCCCTCCACCATGAATTGGTCCAAACTGGGGTTTTTAGAGTCTCCCTCCACCATGAATTGGTCCAAACTGGGGTTTTTAGAGGCTCCCTCCACCATGAATTTGCCCAAACTCTGCTGGTTAGAGGCTCAATCCACCCTGATTTTCAAAACAAATGTTGGTGCCAACCTCAACTTACTACAAGGGCCAAATTCACTGCTGGTGACAAGCTCTCCTCACTGCAAGTGCCAAATACACATGTTTCAAGGTGTTTTCCTAACTGTCAGAGAGGTGGTATTGAGTGTGTAAAGTGTGTAGTTGTTAGGCTGTGATGTTGGGGTAATAGAGGGTCTTTGGTGTGTTAGATGCCCCCAGACATGCTTCCCCTGCTGTCCCAGTGTCATTCCAGAGGTGTTGGCATCATTTCCTGGGGTGTCATAGTGGACTTGGTGACCCTCCAGACACGGATTTGGGTTTCCCCCTTAACGAGTATCTGTTCCCCATAGACTATAATGGGGTTCGAAACCCGTTCGAACACACGAACATTGAGCGGCTGTTCGAATCGAATTTCGAACCTCGAACATTTTAGTGTTCGCTCATCTCTAACAATTAACACTTGTAATGGATGGCCTCATGAATGCATAGAGGACTAACCATATCCTGAAAATGTTGGGACGTAGGTATAAACTATGGTACAGCACCAGAATGCTCTGCAGCACCAAGTAAAACATCCTACCATTCAGACCTTATGGATGAACACTTAATAAGCCATGAATACATTATGCCTTTGTTCTAAATGGATAAGATTGCACCCACACACTCAAATGGGATTTGTTTTACCTGTTTTATCTAGGCAATTTATACCTATATTTCTAGGTAATTTATATCTATATTTCTCAATAGGGTAAAATTTTTGTTCGTGCGTAAAACTTCAAGAAAACCACTACAAATTATTCACAAGGTGGTACCGCACCCCACACTGGCTTTTCAACCACAAACTTTCTGACAACAGCACATGCTGGAGATGTAACACCCATGAGGGCACTCTATCTCATATCTGGTGGTCATGCCCCAAGATTAAATCGTTTTGGGCTGACGTTCAAGAACTTCTGAGAAAACTCACCTCGCCTTCTTTTGAGCTAACCCCCACCATGGTACTTCTGTCACTTCCCTCGCCAACATATAAACCTTCTAAATCGAACCTATTATCCATCTTATTACTCGCGGCAAACTCATTAATCCCCACAAAATGGCTCACCCACCTACAAAATCTGAATGGATTATGAAAGTGTATTAGATTTCCCGTTTTGAAGAAATCTCAAGCTGGTCCAATAGGACCCATTGGAAATTCGAGAAAATCTGGTCTCCCTGGAGGAACCTTCAGCTATGAGCCCCGATGGTCAGCAATCCCTACTACCGCACCTTTCCCCCTTCCCCCCACCCCTCCCTGCTTCCCTCCCCATACACTCTCACCCCCTTCTAAGTCTTTCTTTCTTTCTCTCTTTCTCTCTTTCCACCTTTTCCTTTCTTTATCTGCTCTCTCGCGCACCCATACTATCCTCTTGCTTGCTTATGCCTCTCAAACTGCTGTCTCTCTTTCCCTTTCCTCCCTCTCCCCCCCTCTTGATTTCCTACAATACCACTTTCGCTCTCCACATCTAGAAGTATGACCGTACCTATTAACCTACAAATGTTTCTCACCTACTTATAGCTTCCACTATTTTTTATTGAATGTTTTTTGGACCAGCATCCCCCTTTTTCCTCCTCTTCTGCTTACCGATTTTACTTGAGCATAGTTCAGAGACATTTGTCTCTCCCTCCATGGAAATTGGGAGATGACTACTTGACTACTGTTCATTTCTAGTTTTTCACCTATTTGCATTAGAACCTTTGTTAACATTTTCAATTTTCAATAAAAATATTATAAATAAAAAAAAAAAAAAATTTGTTCTACATTCTCACGTTCACTGAACTGTATGCACGGAGTATAGCATATCTGGGCTGCGTACCACAATGTACATTCTAAGCCTTAATAATGTTTACAGAGGTATCTAGATGTGAGATGTTATATTCTAATGCTAGGTTCACACTAGTCTGCACAAGACTCCGTCCACCATTACCCTTAAAATAGGTGGAGAGAAAAGTCCTGCAAAGAGGACTTTTCTCTCCATTATTTTGGGTGAAAAACAGGTGGATCCAATTAAAGTCTATGGGGTCCATGGGTTTCCGCATGTAACCACTTTTTAACCCAATAGGGTTTCCATCTTCCAGGTCCCCAAGCGAACCCAAAGGCCATATATATATATATATATATATATATATATATATATATATATATATATATATATATATATATATATTGTATTTACATGCATTTCCAATGCATAATATTATAATGCATTATTTATTTCAAACTGTCACTTATTGATACAAGCTGCACGTATAGATATAGGTTGCAGCAATAAGATGGCATTGCATGCAAACTGATGGTAATAGTCAATGGTTGGATACCACGAGTCATATGTGTCCTTATTTACCTTACGATTTGCTTAACAAACAATAAGCCATAGTATGACTCTGTGAACTGAAAAATTTAAAAAAAGGCTCTTAAAAGGGGGGAAGGGAACATTGTAAATGCAAAAACAAAAATGAAGGGTTAAAGAATTAATTTTCCTAAATTTTCAGTGAAGCCTACCTACTTACCTATGTAACTTACCAGTTTCCATGGGACTAAGCTGTTAGTCAATACTAGAGATGAGCGAACACTAAAATGTTCGAGGTTCGAAATTCGATTCGAACAGCCGCTCAATGTTTGTGTGTTCGAACGGGTTTCGAACCCCATTATAGTCTATGGGGAACAGATACTCGTTAAGGGGGAAACCCAAATCCGTGTCTGGAGGGTCACCAAGTCCACTATGACACCCCAGGAAATGATGCCAACACCTCTGGAATGACACTGGGACAGCAGGGGAAGCATGTCTGGGGGCATCTAACACACCAAAGACCCTCTATTACCCCAACATCACAGCCTAACAACTACACACTTTACACACTCAATACCACCTCTCTGACAGTAGGAAAACACCTTGAAACATGTGTATTTGGCACTTGCAGTGAGGAGAGCTTGTCACCAGCAGTGAATTTGGCCCTTGTAGTAAGTTGAGGTTGGCACCAACATTTGTTTTGAAAATCAGGGTGGATTGAGCCTCTAACCAGCAGAGTTTGGGCAAATTCATGGTGGAGGGAGCCTCTAAACACCCCAGTTTGGGCAAATTCATGGTGGAGGGAGCCTCTAAAAACCCCAGTTTGGACCAATTCATGGTGGAGGGAGCCTCTAACCAGCCCAGTGTGGGCAAATTCATGGTGGAGGGAGCCTCTAAAAAACCCAGTTTGGACCAATTCATGGTGGAGGGAGCCTCTAACCAGCCCAGTTTGGGCAAATTCATGGTGGAGGGAGCCTCTAAAAACCCCAGTTTGGACCAATTCATGGTGGAGAGAGCCTCTAACCAGCCCAGTTTGGGCAAATTCATGGTGGAGGGAGCCTCTAAAAAACCCAGTTTGGACCAATTCATGGTGGAGGGAGCCTCTAACCAGCCCAGTTTGGGCAAATTCATGGTGGAGGGAGCCTCTAAAAAACCCAGTTTGGACCAATTCATGGTGGAGGGAGCCTCTAACCAGCCCAGTTTGGGCAAATTCATGGTGGAGGGAGCCTCTAAACAGCCCAGTTTGGGCAAATTCATGGTGGAGGGAGCCTCTAACCAGCCCAGTTTGGACCAATTAATGGTGGAGGGAGCCTCTAACCAGCCCAGTTTGGGCAAATTCATGGTGGAGGGAGCCTCTAAACAGCCCAGTTTGGACCAATTCATGGTGGAGGGAGCCTCTAAAAAACCCAGTTTGGACCAATTCATGGTGGAGGGAGCCTCTAAACAGCCCAGTTTGGGCAAATTCATGGTGGAGGGAGCCTCTAACCAGCCCAGTTTGGACCAATTCATGGTGGAGGGAGCCTCTAACCAGCCCAGTTTGGGCAAATTCATGGTGGAGGGAGCCTCTAAACAGCCCAGTTTGGACCAATTCATGGTGGAGGGAGCCTCTAAAAAACCCAGTTTGGACCAATTCATGGTGGAGGGAGCCTCTAAACAGCCCAGTTTGGGCAAATTCATGGTGGAGGGAGCCTCTAACCAGCCCAGTTTGGACCAATTAATGGTGGAGGGAGCCTCTAAACAGCCAAGTTTTGGGAAATTCATGGTGGAGGGAGCCTCTAACCAGCCCAGTTTGGACCAATTCATGGTGGAGGGAGCCTCTAAACAGCCCAGTTTGGGCAAATTCATGGTGGAGGGAGCCCAGTTTGGACCAATTCATGGTGGAGGGAGCCTCTAACCAGCCCAGTTTGGACCAATTAATGGTGGAGGGAGCCTCTAAACAGCCAAGTTTGGACCAATTCATGGTGGAGGGAGCCTCTAAAAACACCAGTTTGGACCAATTCATGGTGGAGGGAGCCTCTAACCAGCCCAGTTTGGGCAAATTCATGGTGGAGGGAGCCTCTAACCAGCCCAGTTTGGACCAAATAATGGTGGAGGGAGCCTCTAACCAGCCCAGTTTGGGCAAATTCATGGTGGAGGGAGCCTCTAAACAGCCCAGTTTGGACCAATTCATGGTGGAGGGAGCCTCTAAAAAACCCAGTTTGGACCAATTCATGGTGGAGGGAGCCTCTAAACAGCCCAGTTTGGGCAAATTCATGGTGGAGGGAGCCTCTAACCAGCCCAGTTTGGACCAATTCATGGTGGAGGGAGCCTCTAACCAGCCCAGTTTGGGCAAATTCATGGTGGACGGGAGCCTCTAAACAGCCCAGTTTTGGACCAATTCATGGTGGAGGGAGCCTCTAAAAACCCCAGTTTGGACCAATTCATGGTGGAGGGAGCCTCTAAACAGCCCCAGTTTGGGCAAATTCATGGTGGAGGGAGCCTCTAACCAGCCCAGTTTGGACCAATTAATGGTGGAGGGAGCCTCTAAACAGCCAAGTTTTGGGAAATTCATGGTGGAGGGAGCCTCTAACCAGCCCAGTTTGGACCAATTCATGGTGGAGGGAGCCTCTAAACAGCCCAGTTTGGGCAAATTCATGGTGGAGGGAGCCTCTAAAAAACCCAGTTTGGACCAATTCATGGTGGAGGGAGCCTCTAACCAGCCCAGTTTGGACCAATTAATGGTGGAGGGAGCCTCTAAACAGCCAAGTTTGGACCAATTCATGGTGGAGGGAGCCTCTAAAAACACCAGTTTGGACAAATTCATGGTGGAGGGAGCCTCTAAAAACCCCAGTTTGAACCAATTCATGGTGGAGGGAGCCTCTAACCAGCCCAGTTTGGGCAAATTCATGGTGGAGGGAGCCTCTAAACAGCCCAGTTTGGGCACATTCATGGTGGAGGGAGCCTCTAACCAGCCCAGTTTGGACCAATTAATGGTGGAGGGAGCCGCTAAACAGCCCAGTTTGGACCAATTCATGGTGGAGGGAGCCTCTAAAAACCCCAGTTTGGACCAATTCATGGTGGAGGGAGCCTCTAAAAAACCCAGTTTGGACCAATTCATGGTGGAGGGAGCCTCTAACCAGCCCAGTTTGGACCAATTAATGGTGGAGGGAGCCTCTAAACAGCCAAGTTTGGACCAATTAATGGTGGAGGGAGCCGCTAAACAGCACAGTTTGGACCAATTCATGTGGAGGGAGCCTCTAAAAACCCCAGTTTGGACCAATTCATGGTGGAGGGAGCCTCTAAACAGCCCAGTTTGGGCAAATTCATGGTGGAGGGAGCCTCTAAACAGCCCAGTTTGGGCAAATTCATGGTGGAGGGAGCCTCTAAAAAACCCAGTTTGGACCAATTCATGGTGGAGGGAGCCTCTAACCAGCCCAGTTTGGACCAATTAATGGTGGAGGGAGCCACTAAACAGCCAAGTTTGGACCAATTCATGGTGGAGGGAGCCTCTAAAAAACCCCAGTTTGGACCAATTCATGGTGGAGGGAGCCTCTAACCAGCCCAGTTTGGGCAAATTCATGGTGGAGGGAGCCTCTAACCAGCCCAGTTTGGACCAATTAATGGTGGAGGGAGCCTCTAAACAGCCAAGTTTGGACCAATTCATGGTGGAGGGAGCCTCTAAAAACCCCAGTTTGGACAATTCATGGTGGAGGGAGCCTCTAACCAGCCCAGTTTGGACCAATTAATGGTGGAGGGAGCCTCTAAACAGCCAAGTTTGGACCAATTAATGGTGGAGGGAGCCGCTAAACAGCCCAGTTTGGACCAATTCATGGTGGAGGAGCCTCTAAAAACCCCAGTTTGGACCAATTCATGGTGGAGGGAGCCTCTAAACAGCCCAGTTTGGGCAAATTCATGGTGGAGGGAGCCTCTAAACAGCCCAGTTTGGGCAAATTCATGGTGGAGGGAGCCTCTAAAAAACCCAGTTTGGACCAATTCATGGTGGAGGGAGCCTCTAACCAGCCCAGTTTGGGCAAATTCATGGTGGAGAGGGAGCCTCTAACCAGCCCAGTTTGGACCAATTAATGGTGGAGGGAGCCTCTAACCAGCCCAGTTTGGGCAAATTCATGGTGGAGGGAGCCTCTAAACAGCCCAGTTTGGACCAATTCATGGTGGAGGGAGCCTCTAAAAAACCCAGTTTGGACCAATTCATGGTGGAGGGAGCCTCTAAACAGCCCAGTTTGGGCAAATTCATAGTGGAGGGAGCCTCTAACCAGCCCAGTTTGGACCAATTCATGGTGGAGGGAGCCTCTAACCAGCCCAGTTTGGGCAAATTCATGGTGGAGGGAGCCTCTAAACAGCCCAGTTTGGACCAATTCATGGTGGAGGGAGCCTCTAACCAGCCCATTTTGGACCAATTAATGGTGGAGGGAGCCTCTAAACAGCCAAGTTTGGACCAATTCATGGTGGAGGGAGCCTCTAAAAACCCCAGTTTGGACCAATTCATGGTGGAGGGAGCCTCTAACCAGCCCAGTTTGGGCAAATTCATGGTGGAGGGAGCCTCTAACCAGCCCAGTTTGGACCAATTAATGGTGGAGGGAGCCTCTAAACAGCCAAGTTTGGACCAATTCATGGTGGAGGGAGCCTCTAAAAAACCCCAGTTTGGACCAATTCATGGTGGAGGGAGCCTCTAACCAGCCCAGTTTGGGCAAATTCATGGTGGAGGGAGCCTCTAAACAGCCCAGTTTGGGCACATTCATGGTGGAGGGAGCCTCTAACCAGCCCAGTTTGGACCAATTAATGGTGGAGGGAGCCGCTAAACAGCCCAGTTTGGACCAATTCATGGTGGAGGGAGCCTCTAAAAACCCCAGTTTGGACCAATTCATGGTGGAGGGAGCCTCTAAAAAACCCAGTTTGGACCAATTCATGGTGGAGGGAGCCTCTAACCAGCCCAGTTTGGACCAATTAATGGTGGAGGGAGCCTCTAAACAGCCAAGTTTGGACCAATTCATGGTGGAGGGAGCCTCTAAACAGCCCAGTTTGGGCAAATTCATGGTGGAGGGAGCCTCTAAACAGCCCAGTTTGGGCAAATTCATGGTGGAGGGAGCCTCTAAAAAACCCAGTTTGGACCAATTCATGGTGGAGGGAGCCTCTAACCAGCCCAGTTTGGACCAATAAATGGTGGAGGGAGCCTCTAAACAGCCAAGTTTGGACGAATTCATGGTGGAGGGAGCCTCTAAAAACCCCAGTTTGGACCAATTCATGGTGGAGGGAGCCTCTAAACAGCCCAGTTTGGGCAAATTCATGGTGGAGGGAGCCTCTAAAAAACCCAGTTTGGACCAATTCATGGTGGAGGGAGCCTCTAACCAGCCCAGTTTGGACCAATAAATGGTGGAGGGAGCCTCTAAACAGCCAAGTTTGGACGAATTCATGGTGGAGGGAGCCTCTAAAAACCCCAGTTTGGACCAATTCATGGTGGAGGGAGCCTCTAACCAGCCCAGTTTGGGCAAATTCATGGTGGAGGGAGCCTCTAACCAGCCCAGTTTGGACCAATTAATGGTGGAGGGAGCCTCTAAACAGCCAAGTTTGGACCAATTCATGGTGGAGGGAGCCTCTAAAAACCCCAGTTTGAACCAATTCATGGTGGAGGGAGCCTCTAACCAGCCCAGTTTGGGCAAATTCATGGTGGAGGGAGCCTCTAAACAGCCCAGTTTGGGCACATTCATGGTGGAGGGAGCCTCTAACCAGCCCAGTTTGGACCAATTAATGGTGGAGGGAGCCGCTAAACAGCCCAGTTTGGACCAATTCATGGTGGAGGGAGCCTCTAAAAACCCCAGTTTGGACCAATTCATGGTGGAGGGAGCCTCTAAAAAACCCAGTTTGGACCAATTCATGGTGGAGGGAGCCTCTAACCAGCCCAGTTTGGACCAATTAATGGTGGAGGGAGCCTCTAAACAGCCAAGTTTGGACCAATTCATGGTGGAGGGAGCCTCTAAAAACCCCAGTTTGGACCAATTCATGGTGGAGGGAGCCTCTAACCAGCCCAGTTTGGGCAAATTCATGGTGGAGGGAGCCTCTAAACAGCCCAGTTTGGGCACATTCATGGTGGAGGGAGCCTCTAACCAGCCCAGTTTGGACCAATTAATGGTGGAGGGAGCCGCTAAACAGCCCAGTTTGGACCAATTCATGGTGGAGGGAGCCTCTAAAAACCCCAGTTTGGACCAATTCATGGTGGAGGGAGCCTCTAAAAAACCCAGTTTGGACCAATTCATGGTGGAGGGAGCCTCTAACCAGCCCAGTTTGGACCAATTAATGGTGGAGGGAGCCTCTAAACAGCCAAGTTTGGACCAATTCATGGTGGAGGGAGCCTCTAAAAACCCCAGTTTGGACCAATTCATGGTGGAGGGAGCCTCTAACCAGCCCAGTTTGGACCAATTAATGGTGGAGGGAGCCTCTAAACAGCCAAGTTTGGACCAATTAATGGTGGAGGGAGCCGCTAAACAGCCCAGTTTGGACCAATTCATGGTGGAGGGAGCCTCTAAAAACCCCAGTTTGGACCAATTCATGGTGGAGGGAGCCTCTAAACAGCCCAGTTTGGGCAAATTCATGGTGGAGGGAGCCTCTAACCAGCAGAGTTGGTGGAAATCAGGGTGGAGGGAGCCTCTAACCAGCAGAGTTGGGGGAAATCAGGGTGGAGGGAGCCTAGTATTAGCAGAATTGTGCAACGCTTATGGTGGATGAGTATGAGGATGCGGAGGAATTGGAGAGGTTGAGTACAGACATGGAGTTTCATGTTGGGGTGCTTTACACAGGTGGGCACAAAAATGACGGCTCTACCCAGTGGTGGTTCATTTTTATCAAAGTGAGCCGGTCGGCACTCTCAGCTGACAGACGGGTGCGCTTGTCAGTGATGATGCCACCGGCTGCACTGAACACCCTCTCAGATAGGACGCTGGCGGCAGGACAGGACAGCACCTCCAAGGCATATAGGGCAAGTTCAAGCCACAGGTCCAACTTCGACACCCAATACGTGTAGGGCGCAGAGGGGTCGGAGAGGACAGGGCTGTGGTCGGAAAGGTATTCCCGCAACATGCGCCTATACTTCTCACGCCTGGTGACACTAGGACCCTCCGTGGCGGCACTTTGGCGAGGGGGTGCCATCAAGGTGTCCCAGACCTTAGACAGTGTGCCCCTCGTTTGTGTGGACCGGTGAGAACTTGGTTGCCTACTGGAGGAACTGCCCTCCCTGCCGCCAACGTCACATGCTGGAAACATCTCCATCATATTCTGCACCAATTGCCTGTGGCAAGCATTGATGCGATTGGCCCTCCCCTCTACCGGAATAAAAGACGAGATGTTGTTTTTATACCGGGGGTCAAGGATAGCAAAGATCCAGTACTGGTTGTCCTCCATGATTTTGACAATACGCTTGTCGGTTGTAAAGCACCCCAACATGAACTCAGCCATGTCTGCCACAGTGTTAGTTGGCATGACTCCTCTGGCCCCACCGGAAAGTTCAATCTCCATTTCCTCCTCATCCTCCATGTCTACCCATCCGCGCTGCAACAATGGGACGATTCGAAGTTGCCCGGAAGCCTCCTGTATCACCATCACATCATCGGACAACTTTTCTTCCTCCTCCTCCTCCTCCATTAAACGCAGTGAAGCGGACAGATGTGTGGACCTACTCTCCAGCTGTGACGGATCGGATGCTATCCCTAACTCCTCTGTGTGATCTGAGTTATCCCTGATGTCAATCAGGGATTCTCTCAGAACACACAAGAGCGGGATTGTAAGGCTCACCATCGCATCCTCAGAGCTCACCCTCCTTGTGGACTCCTCAAAGACCCGTAGGATGTCACAAAGGTCTCTCATCCATGGCCACTCATGGATGTGAAACTGAGGCAGCTGACTTTGTGGCACCCTAGGGTTTTGTAGCTGGTATTCCATCAAAGGTCTCTGCTGCTCAACCACTCTATTCAACATCTGAAACGTTGAGTTCCAGCGTGTGGGGACGTCGCACAAAAGCCGGTGTTGTGGCACATGCAGGCGTTGCTGGAGAGATTTTAAGCTAGCAGCGGCTACTGTCGACTTGCGAAAGTGGGCGCACATGCGCCGCACTTTCACCAGTAGCTCTGGAACATTGGGGTAGCTCTTTAGGAAACGTTGCACCACTAGGTTGAAGACGTGGGCCAGGCATGGAACATGTTGGAGTCCGGCAAGCTCCAGAGCTGCTACCAGGTTCCGGCCGTTATCACAAACGACCATGCCTGGGCCCAGGTGCAGCGGCTCAAACCATATTGCCGTCTCATCGAGGAGGGCATCCCTCACCTCGGAGGCAGTGTGCTGTCTGTCCCCCAAGCTGATCAGCTTCAGCACAGCCTGCTGACGTCTACCAACGCCAGTGCTGCAACGTTTCCAACTCGTAGCTGGGGTCAATCTAACAGCGGAGGAGGAGGCGGTGGCGGAGGAGGAGGCGGTGGCGGAGGAGGAGGCGGTAGAGGAGGAGGAGGAGGGGGGTGTTCTTCTCGTGTCCCTGCCAGGAATGTTAGGCGGGGAGACGAGGTACACCGGGCCAGTTTGGGAAGCAGTCCCAGCCTCAACTACATTCACCCAGTGTGCCGTCAGTGAAATGTAGCGTCCCTGTCCGCATGCACTTGTCCACGCGTCGGTGGTCAAGTGGACCTTTGTGCAAAGCGCGGAACTAAGGGCCCGCCTGATGTTGAGTGACACGTGCTGGTGCAAGGCGGGGACGGCACACCGGGAGAAGTAGTGACGGCTAGGGACGGCATAGCGAGGTGCCGCAGTTGCCATCAGGTCCAGGAAGGCGGGAGTTTCAACAAGCCGGAACGCCAACATCTCCTGGGCCAGCAGTTTAGCGATGTTGGCGTTCAAGGCTTGCGCGTGTGGGTGGTTAGCAGTGTATTTCTGCCGCCGCTCCAATGTCTGAGAGATGGTGGGTTGTTGTAAAGAAACGCCTGATGGTGCCTTTGATGGTGCAGGAGAAGGAGATAAGACAGGACCAGGGGAGGATGAGGTAGAAGTCAACAAAGTGGCGGAGGCAGATGAAGTGGTGTCCTGGCTCGTCCTCTGGAGTGCATCGCCAGCACAGTCAGCAGTGGCAGTGGCAGAGGCAGAGGCAGTGGCAGAGGCAGTGGCAGTGGCGTGAACGGCAGGCGGCCTTTGTCCTGCCGTTGCTGCCTGCCACTGATTCCAGTGCTTGGATTCCAAATGATGGCGCATTGAAGTGGTGGACAGGTTGCTCTTCTCAGAGCCCCTAATCAATTTCGAGAGGCAAATTGTGCAGACAACACTATATCTGTCCTCGGCGCATTCCTTGAAAAAACTCCACACCTTCGAGAAACGTGCCCTCGAGGTGGGAGTTTTTCGGGGCTGGGTACGAACTGGAACACCTTGGGAGATTCCGGGTGTGGCCTGGCTTCGCCTAAGCTGCTGACCTCTGCCTCTGCCTCTAGCTACCCTTTTTGGTGCTGCACCTGCCTCAACATCCACACTACTTTCCCCGCTTGACATCCCCCCTGTCCAGGTCGGGTCAGTGTCCTCATCATCCACCACTTCCTCTTCCAACTCCTGTCTCATCTCCTCCTCCCGCACAATGCGCCGGTCAACTGGATGCCCTGACGGCAACTGCGTCACATCATCGTCGATGAGGGTGGGTTGCTGGTCATCCACCACCAAATCGAACGGAGATGGAGGAGACTCTAGTGTTTGAGCATCTGGACACAGATGCTCCTCTGTTAGGTTCGTGGAATCGTGACGTGGAGAGGCAGGTTGAGGGACAATGAAAGGAGCGGAGAACAGCTCTGGGGAGCAGGGACAGTTTGGGTTATTGTTCTGTAAAGCTTCGGAATTTTGGGAGGAAGGAAGACAAGACTGTTGGGTAATAGGAGGAGAGGAGGCAGAGTCTGACTGGCTGCTGGACAATGTGCTGTAAGCGTTCTCTGACAGCCATTGCAAGACCTGTTCCTGGTTCTCGGGCCTACTAAGGTTTGTACCCTGCAGTTTAGTTAATGTGGCAAGCAACCCTGGCACTGTGGAGTGGCGCAATGCTTGCTGCCCCACAGGAGTAGGCACGGGACGCCCTGTGGCTTCACTGCTACCTTGCTCCCCAGAACCATTCCCCCGACCTCGCCCACGGCCTCGTCCACGTCCCTTTCCGGGAGCCTTGCGCATTTTGAATTCCTAGTTAGAAATTGGCACTGTATACCAGTAGTAAAAATTGTGGGTGCACGTAACCCCAATATATTCTTTGAATTCCCAGTCAGACACTGGCACTATATGGCAGTAGCAAGAAATGAGGGTATTTGTATTCCCAATATATTCTTTGAATTCCCAGTCAGACAATGGCACTGTATACCAGTAGTAAAAATTGTGGGTGCACGTAACCACAATATATTCTTTGAATTACCAGTCAGAAACTGGCACTATATGGCAGTAGCAAGAAATGAGGGTATTTGTATTCCCAATATATTCTTTGAATTCCCAGTCAGACAATGGCACTGTATACCAGTAGTAAAAATTGTGGGTGCACGTAACCACAATATATTCTTTGAATTACCAGTCAGAAACTGGCACTATATGGCAGTAGCAAGAAATGAGGGTATTTGTATTCCCAATATATTCTTTGAATTCCCAGTCAGACAATGGCACTGTATACCAGTAGTAAAAATTGTGGGTGCACGTAACCCCAATATATTCTTTGAATTCCCAGTCAGACACTGGCACTATATGGCAGTAGCAAGAAATGAGGGTATTTGTATTCCCAATATATTCTTTGAATTCCCAGTCAGACAATGGCACTGTATACCAGTAGTAAAAATTGTGGGTGCACGTAACCCCAATATATTCTTTGAATTCCCAGTCAGACACTGGCACTATATGGCAGTAGCAAGAAATGAGGGTATTTGTATTCCCAATATATTCTTTGAATTCCCAGTCAGACAATGGCACTGTATACCAGTAGTAAAAATTGTGGGTGCACGTAACCCCAATATATTCTTTGAATTACCAGTCAGAAACTGGCACTATATGGCAGTAGCAAGAAATGAGGGTATTTGTATTCC
This sequence comes from Leptodactylus fuscus, assembly GCF_031893055.1. Lineage (NCBI taxonomy): Eukaryota > Metazoa > Chordata > Amphibia > Anura > Leptodactylidae > Leptodactylus > Leptodactylus fuscus. The sequence goes on from NC_134268.1 coordinate 115,055,915, forward strand.
CAATATATTCTTTGAATTCCCAGTCAGACAATGGCACTGTATACCAGTAGTAAAAATTGTGGGTGCACGTAACCACAATATATTCTTTGAATTACCAGTCAGAAACTGGCACTATATGGCAGTAGCAAGAAATGAGGGTATTTGTATTCCCAATATATTCTTTGATTTCCCAGTCAGACAATGGCACTGTATACCAGTAGTAAAAATTGTGGGTGCACATAACCACAATATATTCTTTGAATTACCAGTCAGAAACTGGCACTATATGGCAGTAGCAAGAAATGAGGGTATTTGTATTCCCAATATATTCTTTGAATTCCCAGTCAGACAATGGCACTGTATACCAGTAGTAAAAATTGTGGGTGCACGTAACCACAATATATTCTTTGAATTACCAGTCAGAAACTGGCACTATATGGCAGTAGCAAGAAATGAGGGTATTTGTATTCCCAATATATTCTTTGAATTCCCAGTCAGACAATGGCACTGTATACCAGTAGTAAAAATTGTGGGTGCACGTAACCACAATATATTCTTTGAATTACCAGTCAGAAACTGGCACTATATGGCAGTAGCAAGAAATGAGGGTATTTGTATTCCCAATATATTCTTTGAATTCCCAGTCAGACAATGGCACTGTATACCAGTAGTAAAAATTGTGGGTGTATATAGCCCCAATTCTATTGCTAGGGGACTTGCAGGGTATTTCTGGGGTGAAGGTGGGGGGGCACACCGTTGGAACGGGTATCGGGGTATATATCGGGTATACGGGAATACACTGACAGTGTATTCCATTCAGGATCCTGGGAAAGCTGGGTTGCGGCGATTGAGCCCGTCAGTGCCACGTTACACTGACAAGCTTCTCCCTGGAATTTAGCTCTTATAAGAGCTGTTGGTTGTCTTCTCCTTCCTATCGTAGCCTGTCCCTGCCTACCCAGAATCTAAGCCCTAGCTAGCTGGACGGAAACCTCCGTCCTCGGTGAATTGCAAGCTCAGAATGACGCGAACCTGGGCGGCGCTGTTCTTTTAAATTAGAGGTCACATGTTTTCGGCAGCCAATGGGTTTTGCCTACTTTTCTCAACGTCACCGGTGTCGTAGTTCCTGTCCCACCTACCCTGCGCTGTTATTGGAGCAAAAAAGGCGCCAGGGAAGGTGGGAGGGGAATCGAGTAATGGCGCACTTTACCACGCGGTGTTCGATTCGATTCGAACATGCCGAACAGCCTAATATCCGATCGAACATGAGTTCGATAGAACACTGTTCGCTCATCTCTAGTCAATACCTCTGAGCCCAGCACAACCACTGATGACTTTATCCTCACTTTGAATTTTTGCATATATTGATGAATATTAATGGAAGTTACATATAATTTCCTTTTACATTGTAAGTATACTCTGCAAAATGACCATAAGTCAAGCAATGCACTAAAAGTGGCCAACTGAGCAAATCAGTGAAAACACTGAGAAGCTAGTCGCTGCATTGAGTGGTGGGTACAGTCCCAGCACCCCTTGGCCTTCAGTTTATTAGAGGTGATACAAGGCGATACAAGATGCTGAGTAACCTGCCTGAATGTATCACAGCAAGGAGCAGAAAAAGCACAAGAATGGAGAAGAAACAGACTACCCAAATCTGTATAGTAGAAGTGAGCAACCTTTTAGCAGTGGGGGCAAAATTCAAAGGGGCAAAGTGCACATAGCATAAAAAGGTGTATCTAAACTAACATGTGCCCAATATTTAACAAGTATTCCTATAGCAAAAAAAAACTTTATTACTACTACCCCATTGAGATATCAATAACTATGTTATCATTATCAGATTACTATTTCTGTTCTATACCTCTAGATAAAAGTCAGTCTCTGATCAGAAACAGTAAAGAAAATGTCAAAGATAATTATTTCCCTGGAGCAAAAGGCAAAGTATGTGACCTATATCTGTAACAGACAAAAACAGTTTACATCACATGTTTACGTATGAGCCCAAAGAATCACACTGCCCTCTTATGTTCTGGTATGGATCAATAATTTCATCATACGTATGACCAACGAGCTACCTGTTCTTCTCAATTGTAGATCAGTTATAGCGACTTGAATATTTGACTTTTTTTCATGTTAATCCACTATGGAGAACAAAATATTAAATACTTAACTGTTATATAGTCGCCATAATCAGTAAAATATGACATAACTATTTTATCTACTGTCCTTTAAAACTTGGAACTGTCTTGACTATTTTTTCACACCTCCCCTCGACCTCTACTTATTATATCCTGTGATCTGAGCAGACTCCAATGTGTAATGACTTGTGAATGGCAAACCCCCACATTTTTGGAAAATTTGAATTCTTCTTGTACTATGGACTAAGGTGGGGAAAATTAGAAGACTTTTTTTTTTTTTTTATAAATAACTATTCCTAAATTCTTCCTGGAAATAATTTAGCTGAAAATTATCTATTTCTTTTAAGAAGACTTATTCCACGTGAGCATAAATAACATTTACAAGCATCTTAATTAATGGCTTCCTCCTGTGTCACACTGACCTTGGAATTTATCCTCTTATATTAATCATATTTACCTCCCCAAAAAGGTCTGCAATTTTCCACCAATTATATTTTCATATTAGATACCTGATCTGTTAATACATGTATTATATAATATATTATATATATATATATATATATATATATATATATATATATATATATATATATATATATAATAATCCTCTGCATTTGTTCTGAATATATTGATTTCCTGCGTCTTACACAACTGCTATACACCTGTATACCATTATAACAGCTGAATCCAAACCATATACTAGTGCTGTTATTTTGTAGCGCTGAGATCACAAATGAAAGAATAAACGGTTTCTTAAAAATGTCTGTAATGGCATACAAAAATATTATTGACCACATATGGCAAAGACCCAGTTGTGTCATATTACTTCCATTGTTGCATATTACTTAAAACTAGAGATGAGCGAACACTGTTCGGATCAGCCGATCCGAACAGCACGCTCCCATAGAAATGAATGGAAGCACCGGTGACGCTGACTTTGCCGGCGGCCGGTCGGCGTCACAGGTGCTTCCATTCATTTCTATGGGAGCGTGCTGTTCGGATCGGCTGATCCGAACAGTGTTCGCTCATTTCTACTTAAAACCAGTAAGTTAAGGTAATAGCACAGACTGTCAAAAAGATTCCCTATAGTAAGTGAACCAGAGAGACAAAAAAAATATATTCTTGGTGAAGACAAAAAGTATAATAGTTAATTTGTTGTTGTATAATAGTTCTTTGTTGTTTATTTGTTGATTTTTACATTATTGCATATAATTGTGGTATGTTGTTAGTTAAGGGATGTATTGCAGTTAAAGGGGCTCTATCATTGGGAAAAGTCATTTTTAACAAAGCACATCCTTGCATAGCCTTTAGAAAGGCTATTCCACACCTACCTTTTGTATGTAAATCGCATCAGTGGTTTTTGAATGAGCCTGCTTTTATCCATATGCTGATTAGCCTCTTGGTGCACGCTGGAAGTCTCATCGTGCACCCTCTGCGCTATTCTTTCCTATGTATGTGTACAGCACAGGCTGCTGCTGCTGCTGCTGCTGACTTCCTGCTTGCACAAACAGATAGGAGAGAATAGCAGTGAGCAGTGCTGCTGGAAACCACCTGTGCTGGCTGGAAGCTAATTAACATATGTATAAAAATGGGCTAATTCAAAAGCCACTGAGACAATTTTCATACAAAAGGTACGTGTGGAATAGCCTTTCTAAAGGATATGCAAGAAAGTGCTTAGCTAAAAATGACTCTTCCCAATGATAGAGCCCCTTTAAGTACAATTGTGATACAAAAGTGCAAATGGCTGTTTTCATTTAAAGGTGTTGTCTTGGGTTATTTATTTATTTATTTAAGGCCTATTCACAGGATTGTCCATAAATATATGACTGACAGTGCGAGACATCCGACCCCCAACCGATCAGCTGTATGGAGTCACTTCCAGAGCCTGTCCTGCAAACAATACAAGTCCGGAAGAAGAAAGCTCCTTCTTGTATATAACAGCCTGGACCCTACACTGCAGCTCAGCTCCCACTGTTTTCAATGGGACCTGAGCTGCAATGAAGGCACCTGGCTATTAAATGCAAGACAGAGATTTCTTCTTCTGGGCCGTATTGTTTACTGGATGGGCACTCGAAGTGGCTCCATAAAGATGAGTGACCCCCTATTAATCATATACAGTCCTATGAAAAAGTTTGGGCACCCCTATTAATCTTAATCATTTTTAGTTCTAAATATTTTGGTATTTGCAACAGCCATTTCAGTTTGATATATCTAATAACTGATGGACACAGTAATATTTCAGGATTGAAATGAGGTTTATTGTACTAACAGAAAATGCGCAATATGCATTAAACCAAAATTTGACCGGTGCAAAAGTATGGGCACCTCAACAGAAAAGTGACATTAATATTTAGTACATCCTCCTTTTGCAAAGATAACAGCCTCTAGTCGCTTCCTGTAGCTTTTAATCAGTTCCTGGATCCTGGATAAAGGTATTTTGGACAAACAATTCAAGTTCAGTTAAGTTAGATGGTCGCCGAGCATGGACAGCCCGCTTCAAATCATCCCACAGATGTTCAATGATATTCAGGTCTGGGGACTGGGATGGCCATTCCAGAACATTGTAATTGTTCCTCTGCATGAATGCCTGAGGATTTGGAGCGGTGTTTTGGATCATTGTCTTGCTGAAATATCCATCCCCGGCGTAACTTCAACTTCGTCACTGATTCTTGAACATTATTCTCAAGAATCTGCTGATACTGAGTGGAATCCATGCGACCCTCAACTTTAACAAGATTCCCGATGCCGGCATTGGCCACACAGCCCCAAAGCATGATGGAACCTCCACCAAATTGTACAGTGGGTAGCATGTGTTTTTCTTGGAATGCTGTTTCTTTTTGGACGCCATGCATAACGCCTTTTTTTATAACCAAACAACTCAATTTTTGTTTCCAAAATGAAGCTGCCTTGTCCAAATGTGCTTTTTCATACCTCAGGCAACTCTATTTGTGGCGTACGTGCAGAAACGGCTTCTTTCTCATCACTCTCCCATACAGCTTCTATTTGTGCAAAGTGCGCTGTATAGTTGACCGATGCACAGTGACACCATCTGCAGCAAGATGATGCTGCAGCTCTTTGGAGGTGGTCTGTGGATTGTCCTTGACTGTTCTCACCATTCTTCTTCTCTGCCTTTCTGATATTTTTCTTGGCCTGCCACTTCTGGGCTTAACAAGAACTGTCCCTGTGGTCTTCCATTTCCTTACTATGTTCCTCACAGTGGAAACTGACAGGTTAAATCTCTGAGACAGCTTTTTGTATCCTTCCGCTGAACAACTATGTTGAACAATCTTTGTTTTCAGATCATTTGAGAGTTGTTTTGAGTAGCCCATGATGCCACTCTTCAGAGGAGATTCAAATAGGAGAACAACTTGCAATTGGCCACCTTAAATACCTTTTCTCATGATTGGATACACCTGGCTATGAAGTTCAAAGCTCACTGAGGTTACAAAACCAATTTTGTGCTTCAGTAAGTCAGTAAAAAGTAGTTAGGAGTATTCAAATCAATAAAATGATAAGGGTGCCCATACTTTTGCACCGGTCAAATTTTGGTTTAATGCATATTGCGCATTTTCTGTTAGTACAATAAACCTCATTTCAATCCTGAAATATTACTGTGTCCATCAGTTATTAGATATATCAAACTGAAATGGCTGTTGCAAACACCAAAATATTTAGAACTAAAAATGATTAAGATTAATAGGGGTGCCCAAACTTTTTCATATGACTGTATTTGTAGCCTATCCTGAGAATTGGCCATATAAAAAATAAACCCGGACCACTTTAACCGGTTAAGGACCGGGCCCAAAAGTATGTTAAAGACCAGGCCTTTTTTTTCAAAACTGACATGTGTCACTTTAAATGGCAATAACTTTGAGACGCTTTAACATAGACAAGTGATTCTGAGATTGTTTTTTCGTAACACCTTGTACTTCATGTCAGTAGTAAATTTTGGTCGGTATGTTATGTCTTTGATTATTAAAAAATATGAAATTTGGCGAAAATTTGGAAAAAAATGCAGTTTTCAAACTTTGAAATTGCATGTCTTTCAAATAGAAAGTCATACCACCCAAATTTTTTCATAAATATAATTAACCATGTGTTTCATTTATGTAGCAATCAAATTTTAATCACTCTTTAATTTTTTTCAGATATTATAAGGCTTACAAATCAAGCAGTAATTTTCAAAATTTTCAAGAATATTTCCAAAACACATTTTTCAAGGGACCAGTTCAGTTCAGAAGGGAAATTGAAAGGCCTCTGTAATAAAAACCCCCATAAGTCACCCCATTCTAAAAACTGCACTCTTGAAAGAATCCAAAACAGCAGGTAGAAAGTTTTTTAACCCTTTCAGCATTTCACAGCAATTAAAACAAAATGGAGGTCAAATTTACATTTTTCAATTCCTATCACTAATATATTCATTTAGCCCTAGAATTTACACATTTACTAAGAGTTAAAAGAGGAAATGCACCCCACATTTTGTTGCACAATTTCTTCCGAACACGACAATACCCCATAAGTGCTGTTACCCTAATGTACGGGCACACAATCGCTCTCAGAACGGATGGAGCGCTAATTGGATTTTGTAGGCCAGATTTTGATAAAATAGTTTGCAGACACCATGTCCCATTTGCAGAGCTCCCAAGGTGCCAAAATAGTGGAAACCCCCCAAATGTGACCCCATTTTGGAAACTAGAACCCTCAAGGAATTTATCAAGGGGTATAGTGAGCCCTTTGACCCTACAGGTGTCTCACAGATTTTTTTACCATTTAGACGTGAAAATGAAAAATTACTTTTTTCATAATAAAATGTTACTGTAGCCCCAAATTTTTCATCTTTACAAGGGGTTAAAGGAAAAACTACACCCCATATTTTGTTGCACAATTTCTCCCGAACACAACAATACCCCATATGTGCTGGTACCCTAATGTACGGGCACACGGTCGCTCTCAGAACGGATGGAGCGCTAATTGGATTTTGTAGGCCAGATTTTGATAAAATAGTTTGCAGGCACCATGTCCCATTTGCAGAGCTCCCAAGGTGCCAAAATAGTGGAAACCCCCCAAATGTGACCCCATTTTGGAAACTAGACCCCTCAAGGAATTTATCAAGGGGTATAGTGAGCCCTTTGACCCTACAGGTGTCTCACAGATTTATTTACCATTTAGACGTGAAAATGAAAAATTACTTTTTTCGTAATAAAATGTTACTGTAGCCCCAAATTTTTCATCTTTACAAGGGGTTAAAGGAGAAAATGCACCCCATATTTTGTTGCACAATTTCTCCCGAACACAACAATACCCCATATGTGCTGGTACCCTAATGTACGGGCACACGGTCGCTCTCAGAGCGGATGGAGCGCTAATTGGATTTTGTAGGCCAGATTTTGCTAGAATACTTTTCAGGCACCATGTCCCATTTGCAGAGCTCCCAAGGTGCCAAAATAGTGGAAACCCCCCAAATGTGACCCCATTTTGGAAACTAGACCCCTCAAGGAATATATCAAGGGGTATAGTGAGCCCTTTGACCCTACAGGTGTCTCACAGATTTTTTTACCATTTAGACGTGAAAATGAAAAATTACTTTTTTCGTAATAAAATGTTACTGTAGCCCCAAATTTTTCATCTTTACAAGGGGTTAAAGGAGAAACTGCACCCCATATTTTGTTGCACAATTTCTCCCGAACACAACAATACCCCATATGTGCTGGTACCCTAATGTACGGGCACACGGTCGCTCTCAGAACGGATGGAGCGCTAATTGGATTTTGTAGGCCAGATTTTGATAAAATAGTTTGCAGGCACCATGTCCCATTTGCAGAGCTCCCAAGGTGCCAAAATAGTGGAAACCCCCCAAATGTGACCCCATTTTGGAAACTAGACCCCTCAAGGAATTTATCAAGGGGTATAGTGAGCCCTTTGACCCTACAGGTGTCTCACAGATTTTTTTACCATTTAGACGTGAAAATGAAAAATTACTTTTTTCATAATAAATTGTTACTGTAGCCCCAAATTTTTCATCTTTACAAGGGGTTAAAGGAGAAACTACACCCCATATTTTGTCACACAATTTCTTCCGAACACGACAATACCACATATGTGCTGTTACCGTAAAGTACGGGCACATGGTCGCTCTCAGAACGGATGGAGCGCTAATTGGATTTTGTAGGCCAGATTTTGCTAGAATACTTTTCAGGCACCATGTCCCATTTGCAGAGCTCCCAAGGTGCCAAAACAGTGGAAACCCCCAAAATATGACCCCATTTTGGAAACTAGACCCTTCAAGGAATTTATCAAGGGGTATAGTGAGCACTTTGACCCTACAGGAGTTTCACAGAATTGGCCCAGCAAATTGGAAAATGACATTTTTTGCTATAAAATGTTGCTTTAACCCAAAATTTTGCATTTCCACAAGGGGTTAAAGGAGAAAATGCACCCCACAATTTGTTACGCATTTTCCCCCAACTACAGAAATGCCCCATATGTGGCTGTAAAGTGATGTATGGGCATGCTGTGAGGTCCAGAATGTAAAGATCGCTATTGGGATTTTGGAGGGCAAATTTAGCTGGAATATCTTTCAGGCACCATGTTGCATTTGGAGAGCCCCTGAAGTGCCAGAACAGTAGAAACACCCCAAAAATGACCCCATTTTGGAAACTAGACTCCTCAAGGAATTTATCAAGGGGTATAGTGAGCACTTTGACCCTACAGGAGTTTCACAGAATTGGCCCAGCAAATTGGAAAATGACATTTTTTGCTATAAAATGTTGCTTTAACCCAAAATTTTGCATTTCCACAAGGGGTTAAAGGAGAAATTGCACCCACATTTTGTTACACAATTTCTCCCGAACGTGACACTACCCCATATGTGCTGGTAATCTAATGTACGAATGGATGGAGCGCTAATTGGATTTTGTAGGCCAGATTTTGCTAGAATAGTTTGCAGGCATCATGTCCCTTTTGCAGAGCCCCCAAAGTGCCAAAACAGTGGAAACCCCCAAAATATCACCCCATTTTGGAAACTAGACCCTTCAAGGAATTTATCAAGGGGTATATTGAGCACTTTGACCCTACAGTTGTTTCACAGAATTGGCCCAGCAAATGGGAAAATGACATTTTTTGCTATAAAATGTTGCTTTACCCCAAATTTTGCATTTCCACAAGGGGTTAAAGGAGAAATTGCACCCCACATTTTGTTACCCAATTTCTCCCGAACGTGACAATACCCCATATGTGCTGGTACCCGAATGTACGGGCACACGGTCGCTCTCAGAACGGATGGAGCGCTAATTGGATTTTGTAGGCCAGATTTTGCTAGAATAGTTTGCAGGCATTCAATAAGTGCTTTAGCATCTTCTTAGAGTATCCAGATTTTTTGTGAAATGTTGAAAAAGATGCAAAAAAATGTAATTAGTATTTTTGTTCCCCAATGTATTCATCTAGGGGTATAATTTAGGGAATTTAGAGTTTATAACAATAGGAATTTGCAGGTTTATGCAAAAGATGGGGCTTGGTGGCAATCACAAAATTAGAAGTGGAATTTTCTGGGGAAGAGATCTAATAATGAAGAACAGTGTGGTATCTCTCAAAGCAAGGGACAATACACAGGCCTGGTTTTGAGGGGCATGAGGGACAATGGTAACGGGTATGTCTGCGTCGCCCATTTTTGGTGCAGACACGGCATTTTTTTTGCGCGTTAGCTCGTGTTGTTGTGGAGGGAATTAGACTGATAAAATGCCTTTCAGTTAGTCGTTTGACATCTTCAGACTGGGGGGTCTCTATGGGGTCCTGAGGGTCAAAAAGGAGGTTGTGAATTATTTTTTCCTGGAAATCCAGATATTTGTCGGTGCCTCCCTTCTTTTTATAAAGTAAAAAGGCATTTTGGATTCCAATTTGAAAGAGGTAAATGGCCACTTTTTTATACCAGGTTTTGGTTTTTCTTTTTACTAAATAGGGCTGTAAGATTTGATCACTTAAATCCACCCCCCATGTGTTTGTTATACTCGGACACACTTATTGGCTTATGTTTGTCTGCTGTTGCCCCTCTTTCCCTCACTGCCACTGTTCCTGTGGGGTGTATTGTGCTCAACAAATAGACATCTCTCCTATCTCTGTATTTCACCGCCAACAGCTCCTCACAAGAATAAGAACAGGACTCCCCCTTTTGTATGCCCTTCCCCACTAGCTGCTGCGGAAAACCAATTCGGTTTTTTGCGCATGGTTCCACATGCTCCTGTGCTTGCACAATGCAAGTGTCTAAATAGGGCCACACCTGAATAGAAGTTGTCACAATACAAGTGGTACCCTTTGTGTAGCAGGGGCTGCATTATCTCCACCACTATTTTACTACTGATGGGAAAATTTGGGGGGCATCCTGGGGAATTAATTTTTTTATCTCGTCCCTCATATATTCTGAAGGCGGCGGTGTAGCCAGAACTGCTTTCGCAAAGCTTATATAGCTTTATGCCATATCTTGCCCGTTTGGAAGGGAGATATTGGCGAAAGCTCAGTCTACCGTGAAAACTAAGGAGGGATTCGTCCACACTGACGTTTTGCTCTGGGGTGTAATGTTGTAAAAAGGAGTGGTTCAAATAATTTATGAGGGGTCTCAGTTTGAATAACCGATCACGGTTTGGATCATCACTTGGGGGGGCCTGTGAATTATCACTGAAGTGAAGGAACCTCATTATTTGCTCATAGCGAAGCCTGGACATGACTGCCGAATATATTGGGGTTGACTGTGCGGGACTTTTTGACCAATATGATCTGATTGAGGGCTTTTTTACAATACCCATATTTAGGGTGAGGCCCCAAAATTTTTTCATTTCCACCAGATCTGTGGGTGTCCAATCTTTGGCATGGGCAGAGGAAGGTTTTTGGGTTATGTACTGGGTGGCATATAAATTCGTTTGAAGGACAATTTCATTGAGGAGGTCATCGCTTATAAATAAACTAAAATAATTCATGTGGGTAAATTGGGAATCATCCACTGTTATGCCAGGAGATGCAGTAAATGGGTGGACTCTAGGGGCAAAAGATGGAGCAGGTGCCCACTGGAGGGAACGCACATCAATTAGTGGGAAAGTGTCACTGTCTGCTGCCGCACTGCTAGTTCCGGCACCTTCACCATCTGAAGAGTCAATGTCATCAGGGAGAACGTCCCCTGAAGACAAATCTGAAATGACACTTGTATTGTCATTTTCATTGTCTGCAAATGTTTCAGTGTCAGACGCATCTGATGCATCTGACCAAAGAATGGCGTATGCCTCCTCACTAGTATAAAACCTCCTCGCCATAATGTCACTGATTGCGAGCCCTCTTTGGTAGAGTGGCTGTAAAGCGCCGCAGAATATGTTAGCGCTATACAAGTCACAGAGATATATATATATATATATATATATATATATATATATATATATATATATATATATATATACCTATATGGTGGGTATATATATATATATATGTATATATATATATCTAAAATTTATACGGTAGATATATATATAGTGCTAGAGAGCTGATTATTGTGAGCCCTCTTTGGTAGAGTGGCTGTAAAGCGCCGCAGAATATGTTAGCGCTATACAAGTCACAGATATATATATATATACCTATATGGCGGGTATATATATATGTATATATATATATATCTAAAATTTATACGGTAGATATATATATAGTGCTAGAGAGCTGATTATTGTGAGCCCTCTTTGGTAGAGTGGCTGTAAAGCGCCGCAGAATATGTTAGCGCTATACAAGTCACAGATATATATATATACCTATATGGCGGGTATATATATATATATGTATATATATATATATCTAAAATTTATACGGTAGATATATATATATATGGTGCTAGAGAGCAATTTATTGTGAGCCCTATAGGGTACGGTGACTGACACTTTCTGTAAAGCGCCACAGAATATGTTAGCGCTATACAAGTGACAGAAATATATATATATACCTATATGGTGGGTATATATATATATATCTCCCTATCTAGCTCTGATATACACAGATATATATATATATATATTTATTTTTTTATATATATATATATATGATCTATATATAGATTTGGGGATAGGGGATTAGGAATTAGGGGATCGATGGGTTTGGGGGCAGGATCGGGCAGTGGAAACTGTATATGGGTGTTTTTTAGCAAGCAATGTCTCAAGTCTCTCTCCTTCTTCTCTTCTCCTCACAAAGTAACAATGTGTAAGGAGAAGAGGAGAGGGAGGAGACTTGAGACGCTGCCTGTACTGTAAATAAAAGAGATCGCTGTGACTTGCTGTCACAGCGATCACATGACCGGGGACCAATCAGATCGGTCCCCGGCATCTTCACCAAGTCCCGGGCTAGAGGTAGGGGCGGGACTGTTACCAGGGGGGGGCGCGATCTGCTCCGAAATGGCACCTAAAGACCGGACGTATTTCGACAATAGTCCGGTCTTTAGGTACCAGCACATGAGGCCGTAAATTTACGTACGGCGGTCCTCATGTGGTTAACTAATAGTACATTGGTCTGATCTGTCATAGCAACAAAGCAATGGACTTAAGCCCTTACAGAATGACTGATACAGATGGAGCATCTGTCTACATTCACTATGATACTGAAACAAGACGGAAGTTTTCTTTTTTTCTTGTATATTTACTTTTCTAATGAAAAGTTCTATCTGCAGGATTTTTGTCTGCCTGAAAAGTAAATAAACAAGACAAAAGAAAGCTTCGATCTTCTTTTTAACATTGCAGTGAATAGAGACAGATGGTGCTCTATCTGCATCAGTCATTCTGTTGTGTTTCAGTCTGTTGTGTCGATCCTAAGAGAGATCAGAGCAACAGACCTATTGTGAACCAAATGCAGCATAGAACAGATAGTTAGTCTTGAAAAAAACCAGACCCCCCTGCATACTGAGGTAAAACAGCACTGAGCATACAACACCCTCCAAACCGAAGCAGATCCAGGCTCCAAAGGTCTTCGCCAGAACTCCTGATGGTGGAGATGGACTAGGTAAATTCTGGGACCAAGAACCACAAGTCGCGGTAGGACCCACAACCCCGAAAACCACTCACCTCAGCAGGTGTGGAAGCAGCTGAAACTGGTCAGCAGAAGCAAATGCAATATGAGCGGTTCACTGCAAGCTGGTGGGAGCAACGTAGAATTGTCATACTAGCTGGGTCGGCACCAGGAGGTCACACAGTATCCAGGGATGAGACAAGACGTAGTCCGACAAGCCTGTCACACAGAGTAGGTCACGTGGTACAGAAGGATGGAGCAAAAGGATAGTCAGGCAATTCGGGTCAAACAATGGAGGTCATGCAGTACACATTCACAGGTCAAGGAGAGGTGGTCTAGAAGGCAACAGGGTCACAACAGAAGGCAAACAGAGGTACAAAATTGGCAGGCAGGAGTCAAGATCAGAAGGCAAACAGAAAACAGAACACCAGGACAAACACAGAGTGGAGCTGATGTCAGGAGAACTGAATAACCAGCGGCAAGCAAGAGAATGAGTCAAACTTAAATAGACTCTAGCCCACCACCTGACCCCCTGACCTGGAAATCCATGCTCCTGGACAAGCATAAGAACAGCAACCACTGCAAGCACAGAAGTTTTCGGTTCTCCGCTTGAGCAACGCAGAAGCGCCACAGTGGGCAGCGTAAAAGGAAAGGGCCGGCAACCTCCATGCATTGCCACAGAGGTTCAGGTCCTACGCCTAACAAAACCTCAATGAGGACAGATTAAACTTACCCTTATTGCATGCTTTACATTTTTTGACAATTAGAATTTCCGTTTGGGCAAATTTATTAGATCTTGATCAAACATTTCTTGATTTGATATTTTTATGTTTAAATATTTATAACTTTTCTTGCTGTTTTATTTTGCAGTTTCACCATTTTTAAAAAATAATCTTTTAGCAAACATTATTTTATGATTTATCATAGACATTTTAGTACAGACAGTACTGATTTAGCACAGAAGGTTCTTTGTCCAACGTTTAACTTAAAACAATGCAAGGAGCCTTAGGATATGGAAAGATGCTGGGTAATGATTTTATGTGCATTGTTCTTGACTATTCCATGACTCCAGTTCTGCAAAAACATGACTATTCCTTTAGGCTGCGTATTATTCCATTTTGTCTGAACATACTGTAGTCAGACAGTTATATGAAAGCTCATTTACAGTCTTTTAACCACGGATAATCAGAGTCCTGCATAATTAAATGCAAAGTCATGCTACCGAGCAGCCGACTAGAACATTTCATTAAGATTTATGATTATAACAAAACCATTTGCAGATTTAGAAAGGTTACAAAAATTTCCCTCAGCTTTAGATAAATGTTATGGAAACATTGTCATTCAGGATGGAAGCAAACACTCCCCAATTAGTGAACAATGGCATTTATCTAAATTGCATTGAAGAACAATACCATCCAATGAGCCTTCCACCTAATATAAAGGTTATAGAAAGGTTTTTTGTAGTGTCTGAAAGTTAGATTTTAACTTAAAACATTTTCACACAAAATATTAGCTTTGGTTCTATATTCATAAAATAAAATGATCAAATATCGCATATCTGAGAGTGGTAAAAGTTTGAGAAACCTTCAGTTAGGTATTTTTAATCAGTAGAATGACAGTCAGGTGCGAGCGGGAAACCTGTTTTATTTAAAGAACAGAAAGCCATCAGTCTCATTTTGATGATAACTAACAGTGAAGGTGGCCGTTCACTAAGCTCCTCACTGAGCAACACTAAAATTCCTAAGGCTCTGCATACCTGACCCTCATCTTGACTCTTCTGCTGCCAGCCAGACCTCTTCTTCTGTGTCCCTCCTACAACACCTCCTAGCATCAGCAATCTGAGACAAGCACCCCCACCTTAACTACCTGCGTTGTTGAAGAGACCAGTGGGCTCTGCAATTTATCTGGATATCTGAATCTCCATCATTATTCCAGCAGTATAGTACCTTTCTGCATTGTTTGTTAATGGACTCTGAACGATTTGGCTGGTCAATGGGGAACATCTTGGACTTTTCACTTTCATACTACATAGCCCAGTGATTGCTGATCTGAGCTCTCTATACTTTACAGCGCCTGTGCTGTTCCACTATCTTCTCTGGTATCATTTCTGCTTCTGGGAGAGCATCCACTGTGCCTCTGATGTCTGGCTAACAACTCAATTCTCCATCATGGCTGCCTCACCAGCACCAATGGCTTGAGTAAATGCAATGGGTCATCCTCTTACCTGCTACCTCGCTATCATGTCTACCAGGTGTTCACAAATCAAAAATGTGTGTAAAATTAAACATGACTTAGCTGCCTGGCATACCTTACCCAAACATTTTAGAACCCCTGGTCCCTCTGGCTCGTCTGACAGTAACTCGCAAAATGGGAGCTTTACCTCATTAGTGGCCTCTGATAATGAACCCCTGGCTGATGCCAGGACCACTGACATGGGCCCTGCTACTATTTTTGCTAAAATTCAACAACTCTTCTGCACTGAACTTTCTACGGCTGTTGTTTTGCAACTTTACTAAACAAATTAAAGCTCTGGACTCAAGGGTGACTGAATCGGAGGATAGGATGGATGAGGTCACTGATGCTCTGGTGGATGAGAAAATAATTACAAGTATGTATCGTCATAAACTAGTAGGAGGGTTATTGGTCCCTCTTCTCTATAAATATTATGTTGCTACAAAACCATCCCAACTTAGTGCTATCTGAGCTGGGACTGACTGTTGATAATAGGTAGCATTGGAATCATCATTAGTAGCTCCATCCACTTTGCAGACCTTACTCATGACTTAAAGTCAGCAGTCTGTGTTCCTTCAGCTGCTGCCAAGGTAAGTAAATACATGTTGCAATTGTGCTGGAAAGTTCACTTCCAGTATGGATTGCAGAGTCCGATATCCCTGTTGGTTCTGATATACTATAACCCCCTATTCCTTCCTGGCCTATTCCGTGAGGTGTTTGGTGGAGAGATGCTCAGTTTTCTTGTCTAAACGATTTCCTCTGTAACCAGTGGCTCTTCAGCAAATAATATTTCATTATTACATACTCCCGGACTCTCTCACAGGCATTTCAGACCACACAGGTTTTCCATTTTCTACATTCTCTCATCCCACTCAACTCAGAGATTTCTCCTACTAGTTTCAAGAGGCTATGTTTGTTCAGAACTACAGATAAGAGATCCCTTTCATTTATATATACTGTAGTATACACTCACCGGCCACTTTATTAGGTACACCTGTCCAACTGCTCGTTAACACAATTTCTAATCAGCCAATCACATGGCGGCAACTCAGTGCATTTAGGCATGTAGACATGGTCAAGACAATCTCCTGCAGTTCAAACCAAGCATCAGTATGGGGAAGAAAGGTGATTTGAGTGCCTTTGAACGTGGCATGGTTGTTGGTGCCAGAAGGGCTGGTCTGAGTATTTCAGAAACTGCTGATCTACTGGGATTTTCACGCACAACCATCTCTAAGGTTTACAGAGAATGGTCCGAAAAAGAAAAAACATCCAGTGAGCGGCAGTTCTGTGGGCGGAAATGCGTTGTTGATGCCAGAGGTCAGAGGAGAATGGCCAGACTGGTTCGAGCTGATAGAAAGGCAACAGTGACTCAAATAGCCACCCGTTACAACCAAGGTAGCCATAAGAGCATCTCTGAACGCACAGTACGTCGAACTTTGAGGCAGATGGGCTACAGCAGCAGAAGACCACACCAGGTGCCACTCCTTTCAGCTAAGAACAGGAAACTGAGGCTACAATTTGCACAAGCTCATCGAAATTGGACAATTGAAGATTGGAAAAACGTTGCCTGGTCTGATGAGTCTCGATTTCTGCTGCGACATTCGGATGGTAGGGTCAGAATTTGGCGTCAACAACATGAAAGCATGGATCCATCCTGCCTTGTATCAACGGTTCAGGCTGGTGGTGGTGGTGTCATGCTGTGGGGAATATTTTCTTGGCACTCTTTGGGCCCCTTGGTACCAATTGAGCATCGTTGCAACGCCAGAGCCTACCTGAGTATTGTTGCTGACCATGTCCATCCCTTTATGACCACAATGTACCCAACATCTGATGGCTACTTTCAGCAGGATAATGCGCCATGTCATAAAGCTGGAATCATCTCAGACTGGTTTCTTGAACATGACAATGAGTTCACTGTACTCCAATGGCCTCCACAGTCACCAGATCTCAATCCAATAGAGCATCTTTGGGATGTGGTGGAACGGGAGATTCACATCATGGATGTGCAGCCGACAAATCTGCGGCAACTGTGTGATGCCATCATGTCAATATGGACCAAAATCTCTGAGGAATGCTTCTAGCACCTTGTTGAATCTATGCCATGAAGAATTGAGGCAGTTCTGAAGGCAAAAGGGGGTCCAACCCGTTACTAGCATGGTGTACCTAATAAAGTGGCCGGTGAGTGTATAAACTAGCCTTCTGATACCAAACTTGACTTTATGGTGGCCTGAGAGAAAGTCCTTGACTCTGACATCAGCGTAATGGATTGACCACCCATGAGCAGAGGCAGAGGCAGTTGGCAGGACACCCTTTATCTTCTTTAGCAGGACACCTGGAATCTTCTTTAACCCCTTCCTGACATGCGCCGTAAAAGTACGGCGCATGTCGGGTCTGTAACTATGGCGACCGCCCGGGAGCCGGACGGCCGCCATAGCCGCCGGGTGTCTATTGCTCTAATGCATTAACCCCTCCGGCGCCACGGTCAAAGGTGCCGGAGGCGCCATTTTCCCGGCGCCTCCATTTTGCCCGGGATCGCCGGCTCCTGGAGCATGCGCCACGGCTGACGTCATGTTGCCAGGCTTGTCTGCAAATTGTCTCTTTTGTAGGCTGGTCTATGCAGCCTGAAAAAGAGAGGATGATTTTTTGCAATGCATTGCAATGCATTAGCATTGTAATGCATTGCATTAGTGATCAGACCCCCTGGGGTTCAACACCCCTAGGGGGTCTAATAAATGCAAAAAAAAAAAAAGTTAAAAAAAATATAAAAAAATATAAAAAGTATTAAAAGTTCAAATCACCCCCCTTTCCCTAGAACACATATAAAAGTAGTTAAAAACTGTGAAACATATACATGTTAGGTATCCCCGCGTCCAAAATCGCCCGCTCTACAAATCTATAAAAATATTTTTCCTGTTCGGTAAACGCCGTAGTGGAAAAATAGTCAAAAGTGCCAAACCGCCATTTTTTCACTGTTTTGATTCTGATAAAAATTTGAATAAAAAGTGATCAAAGCAATAACATTTCCCGAAAATGGTAGAGCTAAAAAGTACACCTGGCCCCGCAAAAAAAGACAGCCTATGCATCCCCGTACACTTACGTATAAAAAAGTTACGGCCGTTGGAATATGGCGACTTTTAGAAAAAAAAATTTTTAACACAGTTTTGGATTTTTTTTAAGGGGTCAAAATGTAAATAAAACCATATAAATTTGGTATCCCTGGAACCGTACTGAAACACAGAATATAGGGGACATGTCATTTTGGCTGCACAGTGAATGCCGTAAAACCAAAGCCCATAAGAAAGTCGCAGAAATGCATTTTTTCTTCAAAACCACCCCATTCTGATTTTTTTTCCTGCTTCCCAGTACATTATATAAAATAATTAATGGTGGCATCATGAAGAAAAATTTGTCCCGCAAAAATTAAGACCTCATATTGCTCTGGGAGCGGAGAAATAAAGTTATGGGGTTTAGAAGGAGGAGAGTCAAAAACGAAAAACGAAAATCAAAAAATGCCATCGGCGGGAAGGGGTTAAAGGTTCTTCATAGGATCTGTCTTGTCCCACATCACATGCATAGTTTTTTTCTACAGTTTCATCCCTCTATTTTAGGGGTTGTAATGCCTTACGCGCTACCCTTTATATATGCCTCTAGATCCCTTATAAAGAAAACACTCTTTCAAACCCTGAAACCCATTGCTTTTGAGCTTTCAGATATTAAATCTGACCTGCATCCCTGGACAGAAAAATGGACTTGATTGAAACCATGCAGAATGAGATTCCTTACAGCTGCAATGCGACTCAATGATGCTCTTCTGTGAGCCGAGGACCAAGACAATAGGAGCCAAGAACATTAGAATCTGTGGGGTGTCTGAAATGGCTCTTTTCAAGCTTACTAGCCCAATCGAAAGTACATACAGAGCTCTCAATTCTAAACCTAGGCCAAGGGAACCAACAAGGGATATTATATATGGCCTGTTATGTTACATTGACACTGCAGCACTACTAAAAGCAGCAAGAGAGGATGGTACACTGAAGTGTGGGGACTCAGATATCACCTTGCTTCTGGTACATTATAAATTGATATTATCGTAAATTATTTCCGAGGCTCCAACACTTTGGCCTGACCATTACTAGTGATAATAAACATATCAAGGTTAAATCTCTTGGAATGTATCCTACCACTGCCTACACCTTATAACTGGATCCACGTCTGGATTCAAACCATGTCTAAACTTACTGAAGGTATCTTAATTCAAAGTGTGTATTAATCTCTCCTAGACTTCACTAGCAAAACATGTCCAGAAGTCCCTCTAGGACCTACAGAGAACTCTCCAGAATTAAGAGATCCAATGGGAAGGATTTCATTTGCTACTTCACTATCCACTCCACTGTGGATAACTTATAAAAAAAAAAAACACTTAAAAAAAAGTTTTAAAAATATAGAATTAAAAAAAAAACATTTAAATCACCCCCCTTTCCCTAGATCACATATAAATGTAAACAAATAAAAATAAACATAAATGCATTAGGTATTCCTAAGTCCGAAAATACACAAACTATTAAAATAAAAAATAAAAAACATTTGTCCCATACAGTAAATGCAAAACAGGAAAGAAAACCAAAATGGCTGATTTGGCTTATTTTTGTCAATTTGCCTCCCTAAAAATTTTTTTATAAATTGTCATCAAAATATCATACTTTCCCCAACATGGTATCAATAAAAACTAATTATTCTCCAGCAAAAAAATACACCTTACACAGTGCTCTTTACACTGAAATATAGAAAAGTTACAGGTGTCAGACTATGGTGATTTTTGAATTTTCAAAATTTAGAACTTTTGTAAAGTTATTAAAATATGAAAAAAAACCAAGATATAATTTTGGTATCAACGTGATACCAACCAGGACAATAAAGTAACATAGTATGTTTACCACAGAGTGGAAGCTATAAAAATAAAACCTGTAAGAAAATGGTGGTACTGCATTTTTTTCTTAATTCCACCTCATTATGATTTTTTTTCCACTTCTCAGTACATTTTACAAAATAATAAATGGTACTACTTTGAAGTACAACTTGTCACGTCAAAATCAAGCTTGCACATGACTATGAAAACAAAAAAAGTTGTGGCTTTTGGGATGCAGGGAATAAAAACTGAAAACACAAAACTGAAAAATGTCTGCATCACGTAAGGGTTAATGATCAATGTCACTTTATCATAGCTCTGGGATACATTGAGTCAGGATCGAACTGGCCCACACCGGGGAATCGGTGAATCCCCCGATGGGCCCCGAGCCCCGACTGTTAAGTCCTCATTTTTACCAAAGCAGATGCACTGGTCAGGGTCCCAATCGGCCACATGTGCAATGTATTTGCATTTGCCTCAACACACAGGAGGCCCCCATTAGCTGAAGCTGTACATGGTGTCCTCCCGATATATAGGGAAAGTGTATATCAGAGGACACTATGTGCAGCTTCAGCATTAGCTAATGGCCGCTTATAATCCATTCACTTATCTGCAGCAGCTATCACTGCTTTCCTATGAAGTCTCATCCCTGCTGCCCGGACTTCCTCCCTTCCCCTCCCCCTCCCCCTCCACCTCACAGTGAGTCGTCTCTCACATCAGAACGTGTGGGGAAGACAGGGAGCCGTCTGCTGCGATGTTTCACTCTTCTGGAAAATGTGAGTATATTCTTTTTGTAAAATCTGTCTATTTAATATGTATATATGTGTACATTAGTTTAAAGTATGTGCCTTGTATATTGTGTGAGTACTATTTGTTTATATGCAGGTATGAATATACAGTATGCTATAATAATGTGTATGTGTATGTATATATGTCTGTATATATAATATTCATACATTCATATAAGTGTGTG
Source organism: Leptodactylus fuscus (assembly GCF_031893055.1). Classification (NCBI taxonomy): domain Eukaryota; kingdom Metazoa; phylum Chordata; class Amphibia; order Anura; family Leptodactylidae; genus Leptodactylus; species Leptodactylus fuscus. The sequence continues at coordinate 115,077,156 of NC_134268.1, forward strand.
TATATATATATATATATATATATATATATATATATATATATATATATATATATATATATGACCTATAGGGTATATAAAGGTATATAAATGTATATGTGAGAATATATGCTACAATAATGTATATGTATGAATATATATGGTATATGTATAAGTGCTGGTTCACATTTGTGTCTGGTATTCCATTCGGGGAGTCCGCATGGGGACCCGACCCAAATGGACTACCGATCGCATTAGCCAGCGGTGCGCGGTGAAGGCACACGGAGCCTATAGACTATAATGGGGTCTGTGTGCTTTCCACGTGGTGTCTGCGTGAGTCATGCAGGGAGGAAAGTAGATCATGAAGTACTTTTCTGTCCGGATGTTCCATGCGGACACTGCGCGGAAAGCACATAAACCCCATTATAGTGTATGTGGCCCTTTCACTGCTCACCACTTGCTAATGCGTTTGGTAGTCTGTTCAGGGGGTCCCCATGCAGACTCCCCAAATGGATTACTGAATGCAGATGTGAACTAGGTCTGAGTGTGTAGGTATATGGAGTGTGCAATCCCATCCACACATTGCAGAAAAATGCACGCAGTGGACACACTGCAATTTCCAAAACTGTTGCAGTTTTGGAAATTGCTGCCTGTCACTTATACCTACAGGAACACTGGCGGTTTCCCTATAGGTATAATGGAAGCAGAATGTCCTCAGAGGAAACCTCTGTGGAGTTTCTGCAATAAGCGCTGTTGGGAAAACTGATGTGTTGCCGCCGGGGAATCGCTGACCTGCAGGGTCCTGGCAGTGGGCCCTAGAAACAATTCCACTGGTGGGCCCTAGACACCCCAGTCCGACCCTGTATTGAGTAACCCTGGACCTACTTGTTCTTTCCTTGGTTCATCTTCTTTGAAGCAAGGCAGAATCTGCTATTGTTAAAGGGGTATTCCCATCTCAAGGATCCTATCTATACTGCTAGCTTATGTGAATTGAAGAGATTTCCTAAATACATTGCTTTAGCAATGCTGCTTACTTTTCCAGCTATGTGAAATTGACAGTAAAACACCAAGTTTTTTCTGCGGCATTTCTGCTGTGGGCAAACCGCAGCATTTATGCCACATGGGTCCTTGGCCTTAATCGTGCTATATATTATCCCTAAAGTTCCACAGATGTTTTTTTTTTTTTGTAATGCAGGGTCATTTTATATGCAGTTTGTACTTTACTTCTCTGTATGTATTTTGTATCCTTACTACATAACAAAATTTAATAAAAAGTTAAATAAAAAAAAAAAAAAGATAAAAGAATATATTACAGTGAATATCATTATTAAAATAAGAACTGTTTTTATATGTTATTGTCATACTGGTTTGTCTTCACAGTAACCTGAAACAATATAGTTTTACACTGTTATCTCATTTCATAAAGTTATGATGCACAGAAGACAGAGCTAAAAATGAAATCCGATTTCTATATCTGAAACTAATATGAAAAACAAACTGAAAACATTTACACAAGTAAATAAAAGGAAAAGAGATTTTTTTGTGATTAAATCTTTAATGTTGCCATGCATTGTATTATTATTATTATTATTATTATTATTATTATTATTATTATTATTATTATTATTTTTGTTGTTATGTTTATTCAGTTATTTTTATAATAGTAGCATGCACTATACACATTAGAGCATCTTCAGTAATGCATTTACAAAAATGTACTCATACCATGCCACACAAATTAAGTCAACAAACACAAATAAACTATAAACTTTTATGTTAGGAAATGACTTGCTTAGTTGAATTTACAACTACAATCTGAAAACAATGTGTCACAAACAAGTGACAAAATATTGCATAAAATATTCATGTACATTATTTACCATCTACAGTATTTTTACCTACAGCATGTTAAGTCATGGTCTATATATGTATGTTTGCAATTTATCATATAAGTTTAAATCTTATTTTTAAGCATTCTACAGTATTGGGAATATGGCTTTAAGTACATCAATAAAATCAGTTAAGGCATACTGAGAACGCCATTAGCTGCACCATAAACCCATGTTAAACTTTTATTTTTTATTGCTTAAACATAAATTACCACCTCAGCATTTGCTCAATATTTTTCCATTGATCTTCCAATGTTGTGAAATAGTCTTAAAAAATCAATACGGCCTCTTCAAACCCTTTATGTATACTACTTCAGTAATAATAATTTATATTACAGAAGAGTGGTTTATGGAAGTTCCACTAGCCTAAGCATTTCATTTTCATGGTTTCTTGTTTTTAGAGACTAAACTTTTTGTTATAGAGAACATTTCTGGCATTGTCAGTACAGAGTTTAGTGAAATTATTATTGTAGATATCACTTCATACAGCTTTGGTTGATTTTAAAAAGTAGACGTGAGCAAACCTCCTAAAATTCCCTTTGGTCAGGTTGTCTTGGGATTTTTGGGAACGTTTATTTTTAAATTACAAGAGATGTTTGGCTGAGTGAGGGTTCTTGTTTGTGGCAAGATCAGTGGCAGTACTGTATTGAACATTGCGTGGTGGGCCAGGCCACAGGAGATGATGTCTGGCTGTACAGGGGTAATAGGCAGAAACAGCAGTCTAATATGTGGAACTTGATACAGGGGAATAGGCCCAGTAGATCTTTAAGGCCGGTGCCCCACGGGTTGACAACGCCACAATTTGGCTATGGCGAAAACACCATGGGAAAAATTGCGGCGTTGTACAATACTTGCAAACTGGATGGGATTCATGCGAATTCCATGCCCACGTTGTGGAAAAAATTGCAGTGCGGAAACAATCATTGCGATTTTGAAAATCGCAGCATGTCAATTATGTCTACAGAAATGCTGGCAGCTTTCCCATAGATATAATTGAAACAGAAAGTCTGCGGAGGAAAACTCTGTGAACTTTCTATTTAAAGTGCTGCGGGAAGAACAGCAATTTGTTCACGCAGCACTTTTCCTGCAGCGCTTTAGTGTGGCAGTTCCGGCCCGTGGGGCCTTAGCCTAAATGGTATGAGCTACTCAGGAGTGTGATCCATATCTAATTCCTTTTTACAAAACTAATTACCCTTAATGCTGGATAACACAAAATACCCATGGGTCTGTTTCTGCCACTGTTCTAATCTGTTGGAGCTGCCAAGCAAAAAAAATAAAATGTGGTTCATAATGTTCCAGATACTATACAGGGTGCTGAAGTGGCAGAGGCTTCCTGTGCAGAAATAAACTGGTACAGGCATTCATTTTATTAGAAGTTGTGTCAACATATCCTGATAAAACATCAATATTGCCTCCCTTTGGGAGGTTGAGAAACATTCCCCCTATTTTGGCTTAATAGTGAGGGTCTAGAAGCTTAATGATCCAGTAGTAGAGATGAGCGAACAGTAAAATGTTCGAGGTTCGATATTCGTTTTGAGTAGCCCCTCAATATTCGACAACTTGAATCGAATATCGAACCCTATTATAGTCTATGGGGGGGGGGGGGATGCTCATTTCAGGGGTAGGCAACGTTCGATCAAATTATACTTACCAAGTCCACGAGTGAGGGTCGGGCTGGTTCCTCCGAGAAGTCTTCTTTGTGCAGCGTCCCTGTGGTGTCTTCCGGCTCTTCATTCACTCTGCCAGGCATCGGGCCTGGGCAGAGCCGACTGCGCATGCCCGCACTACAAGCGGACATGTGCAGTCGGCTCTGCCCAGGCCCGATGCCTGGCAGAGTGAATGAAGAGCCGGAAGACGCCGCAGGGAAGCTGCACGGAGAAGACTTCTAAAGGTAGGAGAAGAACCAGCGTTGATTCGCCGACTGTATAGCATTCGGCCAATCAATGCTGGTTCTGCATCGAACTTTTACATTCGAACAGCGAGTGGTACCCAATCGAGTACGAGTATTTTGAATACCGTAGTATTCGATCGAATACCTACTCGATCGAGTACTACTCGCTCATCTCTAGTAGTTAACTCCTTGCTTCATGTTAACAATATGCTACGTAAACTTTTTATCATTTGCTAATAACAAATTCAACTAATTTCTGTGTCTTTTTTCAGTGACACATAGGACTTTTTTTATGTTGTTTTTATTTTTGCATGTGTTTTAACTATTTTATATCCGGGAAAATATAAACAAAATAGAAGGGAAATAGTGTCTGTTTTTCACTTTTCATTTTTTATTTTTTTTTTACTTAATAACACAAAGTGCTACTAAAAGACTTTTTAAAATAGTTTTTCCTCTCTGTTACAGTAATTTTTATTTTGTATGGTGTAATTGGAGGTGAGGCTATAACCTTTAATCATAGTGTTTTATTGGTGTATTATTTTATTTATTTTTTTAATTATTTTATTTACATTTTTTTAACTTTTCTATTTTTTTTTGTACAAGATTGTGTTCCAGTAAGGTCATAATAGACCTTTGGTGGCATCTGATCAGTTTTTTTTTCTTTGTAAAGGAGGCTGATTTCCCTTGAAACTGGCGCTGGTACATTTAGCCCCAGGTTAGGGAGGAATACAGCCTCCTGCACATTCCTATAGGACTAATAGAGCTGATCTGGGTCCTGTAGGACCCAGCAGATGTTGATCACATGACTTCTGGGTCAGAGGGAAGCTGCAACATGAGTGCTGTATATACAGCGATCAGGAAGGTTTGCTACCTCTCTCTGGGAGCTCCGGCTGACGTTACAGCCAGCTCGCCATTTCAGTTGCTGCACGATTTTGTACTTAGTTCTGCTTGGACATACCAGTATGCCCTTGCAGAACTAGAAAACCACCTTCCGGATATATATAGTCTATGGGTGTCTAGAAGTGTTTAATCATTAACGGAGTGCATCTAGTTTATGCTATACATTAAATTGCACATTAGAAAAAAGTCCTGTATGGCCTGCAACTTTTTCTACTGTCCAACAATATGCTATGTAACATTACAGAGACAGAATAAAAGAAGAAAGTCATGGACCACACATCCCAATATTATACATTGATCTTAGCAAAATCTACTATTGATCAAGGTGGATAAACCCAATAAGCACTTCACATTGATCTTTGGGTCCATACTCCACTTCTACCACAACACTACAACCACCACCACAAAACACCATTCACAGCAGTAACCCAGCAACTCCCCTGCTGCCAGGCAAAAACACCAGGCTTTAGTTTACCCCACTATGCATTCACTGCACCACAGCATTGACAAACACCATGCAGCCCTGTACCATATATCCTTAGTCAAAAGACTGAGAACTAGTATCAATGTATAATTTTTTGATGTGCGGTTAATGTTTTTTCTCTCTGAATTTTGTAGTAATGCATACAGCCAGCCATGCTTGCTAGTGTGGGCAGGTGCCCAGGGGCCTGCAATGGTGATGGCCTGCAGTGTTGGCTGTAAAATATCCCTGGCTGTAAAATATCAACATCCACAAGAAAGTCATCCTCCTTCTCCATAAGTCTAAGAGACTCAGGTCCTCCATCTAGTTTTTAATTCTTCTCCTGTTCCTCTTGCATGTAAGATTGTGTGAGTCCCACGGTGGTGATGGTAACCAAGATAGTTGCATGAGTGTTTTTACTGTATTATATATCGTGAGAAGGTGACAGGCAGATTGTTGGAGTCACGGTATATCTCTCCCAGATTTCTGACATACATGTTTTACAACACAAAATAGCAGCTAATTTTGAAGTGGAACGTAAATTATACATGGTTTTCACAATTTTAATCAAATAAAAAACTGAAAGCTGCAAAAAACTGAAAATCTTCAACAAAAAAAGCTGTGTTTGCGCAACGTGGTGTCTCAGCCTAAGGTTAAAGCCCCACACAGCATCCTGCAGCAAAAAATCGCTGTGGGAAAAAATGGGGCAACAATTGCATTTTTTTCCTGCAGTACTTTTCACAGAAAATCCGCAGAGGATTCCTCTATGGACTTTCTGTATCAATTATACTTATAGGGAATCTTCCGGCATTTCCGTAGGTATAATTAACATGCTACGATTTCCATAACCGCAATGGTTTTGGCAGTCACAGAGTACTCACTACATGTATTTTTCTGCAAAGTGGGAATAGGACCCAAGTCTTAAAAAAAAAAAAAGTTAGTGTGCTTTATACTTTGGTAATAAGAGGTTTATATTATTAAGAAGCTATCTACATAACCTTGGATTGCTCTTTTACAGATCCTTGCTTTAGATCTCAGTATTTGTGCTTCATATTTGTTTAAGGTTGTTATGTTTGGAAGCATTTTATTCTGGTGACTGCCAGCTGAGCACTTTAGTCATGATTCTTACCTGTAAACTGAAGCCCCACATAAACGCAGAATTTGGCTGCGGAGAAAACGATACATACTACAGTACCTGCAAAGATAATGGGATTCTGGCTAATCCCTTTGACATATTGCAGAAAAAATCCTCAGCTGCATTTTCAAAAACGCCAGCGTTTTGCAAAATCGCAGCATGTCATTTATTCTGTGGTAATGTATAACAAAGGCGGAAGATCCACAAAGACAAACTCCACAAAAACACAATAAAAAAAAATGATGCTGGAAAAACATTTGCAATGTGGGTCCTTAACCTTATATTGTCTCTTCACTATGTAAATGTAGAGGAAAATTTTGACCTTGTTACCCCACCTTGAACTAGTAACTTTAGTTATAATAGTTGTATGTTGACTACTGGTGAATGCATCAACTACAAAGACAATAAAAATGAGATAACATAATAACATGAAATAACATAACATAGATAACATCTACGATTATCCATAAAAGAATATTACATTCATTTTGCGTGGTACATCAATTCTTCATGTTTCCAGTCAAACTTACTCTAAACAAAAACTTTTCAATAAAGTTTGTGATATTTTCTTTATATATTTTGGAGGTAGATGCACTGCTGAAAATATATATTATGTATATAATAGCTATTTTACCAATTGAATTATAGCATGTGGAAGTAAAGAAAGTACTTTGATGTGCTGTCATACAGAAAAGGTCATTGTAAATGCATCCAACCGTGCTAATTTTAAAAAGACCAAAGTCATATAGAAAATCCCCTTTTTGTGAACCCCTGCAGATACAACAAATACATGTGACACTTGCTTTAAATCTGCCTTTAAATTGAATTTCAAAAGAACATGTTTGACCACCAGTCATATGTATGATTATAATGGACATTTTCATCCTTGCGATTTTGCTTGATAGTGAGAAAATGTACAGTTTTCCACACAGCATGATCTATTCAAGTGGTTCAGTTCAATAAAGGAAGCCGTCACGGAAGTGATAGGGGGATATTTAGTCTAAACGTTCATTTAATGTACTGTATATACAGAGAGAAGGCATTTTGGATACCTTACCTTACAAGACACCATTTTCAATGTAGAAAATCATATGCTCTATGAGTGTCTCTGAACCTTTTCAATGGAAGTACCCCCTACTGAGGAAATGTCCCAACTGAGTACCCCAAAGTAGCGATTATAAATGTTAATAAATTAACAACTTCCGCTCTGCTCATAGACTATTTACACTCTCTTGCTCAGTAAGGATGTATCAGTACGTCCTTGCAGTTTTAAGCAGCTGCACAAAATAGTGAAACTGCAGAAATGGGGAGCCTACAGCCAGAGCTCCCCTAGAGAAGGCAGGGAAGGTTTATTACCATCCCTGATGTCCTGATCGATGTGTACACAGCACTCAATGAGCATTGCAATATACATAGCATGGTTGCCGCCATGATGCAGCTCCCCTCTGACCCTCTGGTCATGTGATCTGCCTGGGATCAGAGGCTGTTACAGCTGCTGGGTCCTACAGCACCCAAATCAGCTCTGTAGTTATGGGTCAGAGGCCGTATTCTTCCTGCAACTGGTGCTATCAGCCCCACTTGCAGGGGAAATCAGCCTCCCCACCTGTGATGGCTCTTTGATCTATACCCCTCTTTGGGGATGTTTGTCCATGTATATTGCTGATGATTCATGCTCCGCAGAGTCTGTTATGCCACATTGTGTGATAGAGATGCTCCTCTTGTGTCCTGTTAAGTCATATGTCTGTTAGCGCATACATTGTTTAGCTATGCTTATCACCCCACTTCTGCTCATGTTTCCTGCTGTGTACTGTTTCTGTGTCCTTTGATCTGCGTTTTGGAAGTACATGGATCACTTCAGGTCCTGTTGTCTACTACCACCACCCCTCCCGCCGGTCCCAAATATTAGTGGTCTGGTTGCCTGGGAACAAAGGATGCCAGAGGAAGAGGAGTGGGGTGGTGGCTACACTACAGCCTAGATAATTCTGCATCCAAAGGACTTCTTGGTCACTCTGCAAAGAGGCAACTCGTGGATTGCTGGGGTATGCCTTCTGTACAAGAAGATCTTCTACACCTTCTAAAGAACCATGAAAGCTCTTTTTCCTGGGAGAGATGTGAGGATACATGTCATGTTGCTGAGTTAAGGAAGTGCCCTGGGGCTAACAGCTGGAAGTCTCAGCAAACCAGACTACAGATTTGTTTGGTATTCTTTTTTCTCTTTTTAAGACCATTTTATTTTTATGTACTATATTCCTTCTTTTTATCTGTATTTGTTTGACCATCCTTAGATGTGTATTCTGTATACATTAGTGGCTAGTACCGACCCACTCGAGTTAATAAATACCTAAAATATTATAAAGTTTGTTTCATGTTATCTCACAAACCCATGTACTCACGGTTAGTGAGGGGTAGGCCAAGTGGCTTGGCAAAGCGATATCCTTCACACCAACAAAAAAAAAGTTGTCAGATGTCACCAAAAGTCTATTATGACCTTATGGAGACACTATGTAAAAAGAAAAAAAAGAAACAGAAAGAAACAGTAAAAAATAAATAAAATAATATGTCAATAACACGACCCTATTACAGGTTCTAGCCCTATCCTCAACTTCACAATACCAAATAAAAGTTACCGTAAAGGAGAGGAAAATCTTTTTTGTATAAAGTTTTTTAGCAGCACTTTGTGCTATTAAATAAAAAAAAATAATGTGAAAAACACGATGTCCCTCTTCTTTTGTTTATATTTTCACAGATGTAAAAAAAATATAAAAAAAACATGCAAAAATAAAAACATAAAAATAAATCCCTATGGGGGCAACACGATGGCTCAGTGGTTAGCACTGCAGCCTTGCAGCGCTGAAGTCCTGAGTTCGATTACCACCAGGAAGAACATCTGCAAGGAGTTTGTATGTTCTCCCCGTGTTTGTGTGGATTTCCTCCCATTCTACAAAAGACAGTAATCGAACTGAGGAGAAATCCAATGGAAATCGCCAAGGACTGCACTCTCAGAGATAGATTGTATAAATCAATATTTTATTTGGGTTTAAACATGGCGTACATTTCGGGGAGAGCCCCTTTGTCAAGTGTTCAAAAAGACAAGTGCTTGGATTAAGTATTGGATTTATACAATCTATCTCTGAGAGCGCAGTTCTTGGTGATTTCCATTGGATTTCTCCTCAGTCCGATTACTGATCCTATACACCCCTGGGTGCCTGGACCTGCCTGCTCCCTGGTACCAGAGAGGAACCCTCTGCAAATCGGTTCCAGTGTGTTTAAAGTAGTTTTGAATTCCTCACAATTTGACAAGGTGAGAGTTCTAAATGTATCACTTTGAATTCCACTTCACTTAGAATTACTACACTATGCAGCTCGGTGCTGTCTTTCTGTTTTCTTTTTGAATTCTACAAAAGATAGGAACAAGAAGATATACATTGTGATCCCTATATGAGTTCACAATCTACATAAAAAAAAAAAAAAATCCTATGTGTCACCGAAAAAAGACACACAAATTAGTTGAATAAAGCAAATGTTAATGCTATAGCCCTCAAAACCGGACGCATAAAAACCCCAAAATGTGTCTGGTCCTGAACCAGAAATTGGCCTTGTACTTAAGAGGTTAAGGTTTGATTTACAGCTTTTGTTAGCAATTATGTAATGTTTTCCTCAGCGCTGCCACATGTAGTATAATGACTCCCTCTTCTCCGGCAGTCAGAATAATAGCACCATCAGTGCCCCCACAAGTAATATAATGGCCCCCACATGCAAAATAACAACCATCACAGTTCCATAGCAACCCCCATAAAGTTTAATGTCCCATAGTGGCCCTTCCATACAGTATAATGTCCCATTGTGGCCCCTCCATACAGTGTAATATTCCATAGTAGCCCTTCCATACGTTATAATGTCCAATGTGGCACCCATACATTGTAATGTCCCATAGTGGCCCCTCTGTACAATATAATGTCCCATAGTGTCCCCCATACAATGTAATTTCCCATAGTGGCCCTCACATAATTCTAATGTCTAATAGTGGTCCCTCCATGCAGTATAAAGTCCCATAGTGGCCACTACACAATATAACGTCCCCAAGTAGCCCCAAAATTCATAAAACTTCACATACATAGCATTTTTCTGAGGTTCAGCTGAGGCCAAAATTTTCTGCAATCATGAACTACAATTATATTCCAAGGTTATAATTAGCAATGGCCTGGAGGGAGGGGAGTTAAATAAACATAACAAAGAATGTTACTCACCTCTCTGGCAGGACTGCTGCCCATGCTCCTCCAGCCTACAGAGATAATGTCAGGTGGTCACGTGGGTCACATGGCCAATGATGCATAGCGTCATAGTGTTATTACGCCATGGGACCTACGATGTCATCCATGACGTTATCTCTAGAGGCCGAAGGATAACTGTGAGCAGCGCTGGAGCGCAGGAGAATTGAGTAACACAGTTCTTATGTTTGATTACCTCCCCTGGGCCTCTACTCATTATAGTCTGAAAGTATGTGACCCTTAGAGTATAATAGTAGTTCATGTATGACAAACCACAAAAAGTAGGAGGGAAGACTTTTATTTCCAGAAATTTGGGGGGGAAACCCCGGAGGACCCCATTATAATCTATGGGGTCTTCGGGTTTCCACTTGGGTGCCCAAAAAACAGAAACCCCAACGCTAGTGTGAATTTAACATAAGAAGAGTTTCAGTTTTGATTCTTGTGGTAAATTTGCTGATTGCCTACTCTATATGAACTATAGAAAGTATTTTTAAAATAGTTTCAGCTTTATATATATATATAGAAAAGGATAGTAGGATCCGCTCGACCAGGTAAGTTAAAAAATAACTTTTAATCCGACATGGTTAAAAAACACACAAAAGTAAATAGATGTGAAATGACAAAAAAGAAGAAAAATGGTGATTAAAACCACATTCTGATAGCTCTAGCTGACGCGTTTCAAGACGCAGGGTCTCTTACTCATAGCTTTGCTTGAGAAGCAAAGCTATGAGTAAGAGACCCTGCGTCTTGAAACGCGTCAGCTAGAGCTATCAGAATGTGGTTTTAATCACCATTTTTCTTCTTTTTTGTCATTTCACATCTATTTACTTTTGTGTGTTTTTTAACCATGTCGGATTAAAAGTTATTTTTTAACTTACCTGGTCGAGCGGATCCTACTATCCTTTTCTATATGCTTCAACCACAAAGTGCTTTAGTCAGAGGCCAGGATCGTGCACCAAGGAATTATAAGGACTTATCAAGCTAACTGGAGGTGGTGAGCTATATGCTTATATTTCTTATCTATTTTTATATATATATATATATATATATATATATATATATATATATATATATATATAGCTACGTGGTTCTCTAAGGTTTTGAAGATCCTTTTAATAATACAGGCATTCTGGGTGTGTCCTGGACTAGGACTAAAATGGCAGCAAACTAGTTTGGCTCTGCTGCCACCACACTTGAACAGGACCTTTCATGTCCTCAGGCACTTGGGGTATTATCTAGACTGTCAGGTACCATCTAGCGGTCAGGAATGCCCTTCTCACACCGAAGAGCTATTAGTAAATGCATTGATAGCTCTTGACCTGGGGCATACAACGGGAAAGCCAATAGTGCACTGAATTCAGCGCACTATTGGCTTTCTAGCAGTATATAATACCGCATGTGCCCAAGGACATGAATGGTCCTCTTTAACCCCTTCCCGACATTCGCCGTAATAGTACGGCGCTGCAGGGAAGGGCTTCCCGCAAACCGCCGTACTATTACTGCGGATGCATGGTGCGCACACAGAAACTGTGTGCGCACCATGCACAGCGGGTGTCAGCCGTAATACACGGCTGACAATGCCCCGTAACACCCGTGGTCGGAACCGGGTTAGATCGCGGGTGTTAACCCCTGAGATGCCGGTGATCAACATGACCACCGGCACCTCCGGGGTTACAGTGTCAAATGGTGGCGATCGGCACCCCCCGAGCCGGTTTCGGGGGGTGCCGGTGTTCGTAGGGGGCAGCCCGGGGTCTGATCAGTGACCCCGGGTCTGCCCCTTCACTTACCCCGTCCTCGCGCCTGGCCGATCCTGCCGTAAATGAAGCTGTCAGCCTGTGCGTCTACACAGGCTGACAGCTTCCTATACTCTGCAATACACGTGTAACACGTGTATTGTAGCGTATCTCTATTGAAGCAGTGATCAGCCGATCACTGCTTCAATTCCCCATGGGGACAGAAAAAAAAAGTTACAAAAAAGTAAAAATAAAAAAGTTTAAATAAGTTTAAAATAAAATAGAAATAAATAAAGCCCCAAAAATCCCATTTTCCCCATATAAAATGTTTTATGTAAAATAAAGAAAAATAGAAAAAAACATTACATATTTGGTATCGCCGCGTCTGTAATAACCTGAACAATAAAATTAAAACATTATTTAACCCGAACGGCGAATGTCGTAAAAAAAAAACCTAGAAAACCGCACAAAATAATGATTATTCACCACCTTTCCCTTACAAAATGTTCAATAAAAAGTAATCAAATGGTCAGATGAAAACCAAAATGGTACCAATAAAAAGAAGAGGTCTTCCCACAAAAAATAAGCCCTCAACCAGCTCTGTCTAGCGAAAAATAAAAACGTTATGCCTTTCAGAAGATGGCGATGCAAAAACAATAGATTTTTTTTCCCTGAATTGAATTCTATTCTGCACAAATCGCAACGCATTAAAAAATCATATAAATGAGATATCGCCGTAACCGTACCGACCCGCAGAATAAAGGTAACATGTTACTTATGCTGTACGCTGCATGGGAAAAAAAAAAATGCTAAAAAGCAATGCCAGAATTGATGTTTCCTTTTACACCCCACCCAGAAAGAGTTAATAAAATGTAGTCAATAAGTTACAGGCCCCAAAATGGTGGCATTGAAAAGTACATCTAATACCGCAAACACCAAGCCCTCATATGGCCACATTGCCAGAAAATAAAAATAAAAATCTACCTTGTACAATGTGAAGACAAAAACCCCAAAAGTCGCCAAATCATTAGGACATAAGTGGCTGCGACTAGAAGGAAATGTGTAAGCGGTGCGAGCGTTTTCAGGGGACACCCCATATTTAGAGCTTATGAGAGAGAAGACACCAGCGCTGATCCCCCAGAATGCCCCTCTTCCCCGTCCGTGTCATAGGAGCTAGTGGGAAAATAGAATGGGATTTGGTGTACCCAATTTACTCCGCACAGCTTACATATTCACTTCGGGGTTACTAATGCTCACTACATCACTTGATAAATTCTTTGAGGGGTGCGGTTTTCAAAATGGGGTCACTTTCTAGAGGTTTCCACAGTTTTGACTCCTCAAGGGCTTTGTAAATGCAACATGGTTCCTGAAACTGATCACAGCCAGATCTGCCCTCTAAAAGCTCTTTGGCGCGCCTTCCCTTCTGCGTCTCGCTGTGCGTCCATATATTAGTTTACACCCACAAGTGGGGTACTATGGTAGTCGGGAGAACTTGCCTAACAAATTGTGGGATGCGTTTTCTCCTTTAACCCCTTGTGAATGTTCAAATTCTAGGGCTAAACAAAAATATTAGTAAAATAAATTCAAATTTGAAAATTTCACCTCCATTTTGTATTAATTCCTGTTAAGCACTTATAGGGTTAAATTACTAGGTATATGTTGTTTTGGCTTATTGAAGGGGTGCAGTTTTGAAAATGGGGTGATTTATGGGGGGCTTTAATACAAGGGTCTTTCAAAACCCCTTCATAACTGGATTAGGCCCTTTAAAAAATGGGTTTTGGAAATTTCTTGAAAATTTTGAATATTGTTGTTTCACTTGTAAATCTTATAATGTCCGTAAAAATTAAAAGGGCGACTAAAGTTTGATGCCGACATAAAGCAGAGATCTGGGACATGAGATTTATGATATAATTTTGGAGGTCTGACTATCTGTATGTAATGCACATCATTTCAAACTTTATAAAATGCATATTTTTCAAAATTTCCACCAAATTTCCAATTTTTTCATAATTAAACACAAAACATGTCAACCAAAATTTACCACTAACATGAAGTACAATGTGTTACGAAAAAACAATCTTAAAATCACTTTGGTAATTTAAAGCGTTCCAAAGTTATTGCCACATAAAGTGACACATGTCAGTTTTGAAAAATCGAGCTTGGTCAGGAAGTCAAAAAGTGCCATCGGCGGGTAGGGGTTAAAAGCAATTAAAATCAACTAGGGAGATATCTTCTGGGAAAGCTGAGTGGCCACAGAAGCAAGATAACTAATCTGAACACAGAAATACTGCTTACAGGAGAGACTCACTGACCCATCACCTGCAGTGATGCATGCCCACCATTACCATAAATAACTGCAGATCTCACAGAGACTGTTACTAAACAGCTTCTTTAACTTATCCTACCTTATCTTATGTCTTACCCCTTATATAGACAGTCTGAGCAGGCCAGTACAAAAATGTTAAAGAGCAAGACAGGGGAGGTTTGACATAATAAGCAGATGCAAGGACTGTGGGCACCTACCTTTATTACAGGCATCTGAATAATACACTTAATCTGCCATGTGCCTACTTTAGCTTACGTTAGTCTACCTGACATAAAAATAAAAAAAAGTTGATCATCAGAAAACATTGTAACTGAATTTATAAACAGAACCTGACACAGAGATGTTTAGAAGGAAAACAAACAAGGAACCACAAAAAAATTAGCACATTTTATTGTAAAATGCTCACCAACTCACATTTAAAAGGAATCTATCATTGGCAAAACGTTTTTTTTAACTAAACACTATCTATTGGGCAGTCATTTATTAATAAATAAGGTCATATAACTGAAGTTGTATGAGCCTGACACCAGCCATATTTGTTAATATATGGATACGAAGTGCATGGAGTGCAGAGTAGGGCTAGATATAGGGCTCAGATTCCGAGGAATACAGTAGGAAGGATAGCTTAGGAAATTAAATGTTATTGTAGTGTGTGGAGGTGTAGAACAATGTGATCAGGTCATGTGATAAAACTCTCTAACAAATATCATTTTAGGTCAGTTTTGAAGCTGCTGTATTTGAGCATTTTTCTGCTTGTCTGAGGTAAAGCATTCCAGAGGACTGATGCAGCTCAAGAAAAGTCTTGGAGATGGGAATAGGATATTTGGATAACAGAGGATACAAATCTAAGGTTATTGACGGAAAGGAGAGGATGGTTAGGGCAATAGACAGTGAGGAAGAAAGAAATGTAGGGAGGTGCAGCACTATGGATGAGAGTGTGGGAGAGTGTGTTAATTTTATTTTCTATACTATGGTGTAAGAGCAACCAGTGTGGTGACTGACACAAAATAGATGCATCTGTGTACCGTTTTGACATAAAAATGAGACAGATTGTAGATGGGAGAGTTTAGTAAGAGGAAGTCCAATTAAAAGAGAATTGCAAGAGTAAAGATGAGAGTGAATCAGAATGGCAATAAGAGTTTTCATGTGTCACAGTGAGAAAATTCTAGAGCTGTTTTTGAGGTTGCAGGTGACAAGGAGCAAGCAAGTCTCTGAATATGTTAAGTGAAGGTGAGATCAGAGTTGAATACAACTCCAAGAAAGCTGTCTCAGAGTAATAGTAAGACCACAGACAGAAATTTAAATATCAATATTAGGTTGGTTTTAATAGATGCAGGGAACAAAATAATTTCAGTTCACAACTCACAACTATTTAGTGCTTGCCCATAATAATCTAGAAAGTGAAATAAGAACATTGCAATCACTGATACCGCATATGGAAGATTGGTGTCCTCGTAAAAATATAACAATCAGAGACATTCTAGAGGATTTCCTAAAATCTGAACTTAACTAGTACCTACAATGCCTAATGTCATGTGTCATGCCATAAATAACTCAAACAGAGCTAATCATAGACTGAAGGCAAAGATTACTAAAACCTACGAGTCTTGCTGAGAAAATCCCCAGAGATGTCTTAGCTAAAATCCACTTTTTCTATATTAAACAAGAAATCCTTAACAACCACAGGAAACTAACTTCACTACCTGAGCCATTCCAAACAATAACTCTTTATACTGATTTGTCACAGTTCACTATTCAAGAAAGAAACTTCATCCAGTCAGTTCACTCTTAAGAGAGAGTAGGATTCTGTATAAATGGGGATATCCAACTAAATTAATAATCACAAGATGAATCAACAACTTCATAATTCAAAATCCATGTGATGGACTGTCTCTACTCAAAAAATTGGAAATTACGACTATGACCACACCATGTGGTGAGGAGAAAACTAAGTACATAAACGTTCATGTTCCACAACCCGGGATTAGACTCTAAATACTAAGAGAGTGGCCTGGCCAAGTTCTCTTAATGATCTTCTACCCCCAAAGAAAAATAATGGTTAAACACAGGGACTTTTGTTGTAACTGTTTTGTTGTTCTTTCTACTTGTTGTTTTGACGTGTTACCTTTACAGATCACCAGGATGTAAGCCCATATTGCAGAATCCCATTTTCCACAAATTGAGTATGTATGGAGACTCAACAAATATTTTTTGCGCATACAGATGCAGAAAATGAGATCAGGAAATATATCAAAGGATTCTTCACTCTTAATGATATATCAGATTTTAAAGGGTTTATTTTATGGAACTCTCACAAAGCATGTAAGCTTATATAAGAAGCTTTCTGATCAAAATAGCTGCTCACATAAAAAACAGAAACAAACCATACTAGAAATGAAAAAATTAGAAACACAACAAAGTAACAACCTTAATATGAATATATACCACAAGCTGATTCAAATGAGAGAAAATATCAGATAACTATTGCTTTACAAACATGAACTTCACCTGACCAAATTCCGAGCAAAATATTATCTTAACAATAAAGCTAACACCCTTATGGCTACACGTCATACAGCTAAAAAGTAAAATAGCTCACATCATTCTTCCAAATTAGAATAAAGAAATTCTTAGCCCCAAAGAAATAGCTGATGCCTTCAGCGATTATTACTCTACACTGTAGAACCTAAACCAAAATTACACTATTATTCAACCAAATTCAATGAACATCCAATCCTTTCTAGAGAAAATAAATCTTCACCAACTAACTCAAAGTCAAATAGATATACTAAACACCCCACTTACTAATGTTACAGTCCTCACAGTTATTTCAACACTAAAAAATAAGCCCCAAGGTCAGACCGCTACACTAATTAATATTACATTCTATTCAATCCCTTCCTGCCAGTGATACTTTCGATTTTAGTTTTTTTACTCCCAGCCTTCCAAACCACCCCATAACTTTTTTTTTTTTTTTCCATTTACAGAGTCATATGCGAACTTAAGGTTTGTGGGGCAAATTGTATTCCTTAATGGTACCATTTATTATTCTGTACAGTGTACTGAGAAGTGGTAAAAAATTCAGAATGGGGTAGAATTGGAATTCAGAATTGGAAAAAAGCGCATTTGTGCGACTTTCTTGTGGGCTTCGTTTTTACTGTATTCACTCTGTAGCCAAAATGGTATGTCTCCTGTATTCTATGTTTAGATACAATTCCATGGATACTAAATTTATATACTGAATATACTCGAGTATAAGCTGACTTTTTCAGCACAGTTTTTATGCTGAAAAAGCCCCCCTTGGCTTGTCTTGTCGAGTCAGGGTCCCTTAACCAATGTATTTACATTGGCAAAATGAGGCATGCAGCACAGGACTGCAAGGACCTGCATAAATTAAGTGAAGGGGGAGTGTCCTTCAGTGGTTGCTACAGTAATGATATAGGACACTTCCCCCTTCACTAGCAAGAGAAATGAAAGCCCGGAAGGCGGCAGGTCCCTGCTCCTGTGTCTGCATTGAGGAGAGCTCATACAGTAAAGTGACAGTAAAACACACAGGTACATACTGGAGTTACAATTCCTATTAATGTCAGGCATTTGGGGTTATTAATTTAGTTTTAGTAACTCCATGTGCCTCACATTAATAGCAGTTAACCCCATCATGTCCCTCACATTAACCCCTGTGTGCCCCATATAAGGGTTACTAATATGTGAGACATATGGAGATAATAATAAAGTGCCTTAATAATGTTTATGGTAATAATTACAGTATAACCTCCATGTCTCTCACATATCAGTAACCCTTATGTGAGGCACACAGGGGGTTAATGTGAGGGACATGATGGGGTTAACTGCTATTACTATGAGGCACATGGAGTTACTAAATTGTAATACAGATGACCAGGCTTTTTATTTGCAATGGTGGACAAAATTATGGACTATTACATTTCAATGGGCCTGTACACATAGATGCTGTCACTTTTGCTTTTGTTTGTCCGGGCCAAATTGAAGAGCTGCAACTTATGGAGCAGGTCCTATATGTGTCCTATACCTGTCCTATATGTGTCTGCATTTGCTATTTGTGCTATACTTTGGAGTTTGTCTGTTACCATCCACTCCAGTCTTTATTTTGTTTGTGCAGTGACACAATAGTGTGTAGAGTTTCTTTACATGTGTGGCATCATACCTATCAAAACTTTACTTGTAGACATCTGATATACATCTTATACTTCTTCTGATGCTCTTCACTATTTAATTTTGTGAATATATTATATACTGTAATAGTATGCTTTTATGCAATTTTATATGTAGTGCTTTGCTGCATACACACATGTATATTGGGGACTCCCTTTGCACAATTTGGAGTCTATTTTTACCTACTCCAGTCTTTATCTGTACAATGGCACAATAGTCATTTTATATGTGCGGCATCAAACCTAGTAACATTCACTGTTATATCTATTTATAAGTATAGCACTAAGGTTGAAATCCATGTAAATATCTAATGAATATCATTAAATTCTGTGATATTCTGTCATGCTGTGATCATGATATCTATGTATTGTCTAATTTTTTGCTGAGTTTTGGATGGTACCTCTATCATGAATGTGATTTTATCATTAGTTTTTAGTGCTTAAAGTTTTTTTAATAAAATATTTATATTTTTCAATTATGTTTGGGTATATGATTTCTTCGGTAGATTCATATAGGTTAGTTACAATGGAAAAAGGTTGGCTGCCGTGATTATACTGCGCAGGAGCTGGCGTACAATGAGAAAGGTGCGGGGCGTAACCATACACTGCATTGCTGTGTTCATTCACATGGGCCGGGGGATTCACCTCATCATTAGCACCTGGTGACTCGCTCCCCTATAGGTCTGTGCCATGACACCTGCTTCCATCCTCGCCTGCCACGTGTGGTGATCACCTGCCATCTTGTTAACTGGGAGGGTTGCACTGTTCACATTGTGCATCAGTTACAAGTAATCAGTGCATCTCCTTGCTTACATCTCTACTTGCAGAAGCAGCCAACACGGGCCCTTAGGATATCACCTACTGCTAATGCCTGCAGCCCTCTAAGCTGTGCCTACCTTCAACCCTTTGGCAATTCTTCCTGGCAGGGCACAATATTCCCTCTGTTTCCTGAACTTGGACTTGTTTGGCCTGCTGTACATCAAGAGACCTCACCTGCTAGAAACCTTGGGTACACCTCTTCCAACTCCTTTGGTGTCTTTGGTTCTGGGAGTTACTATCTAATACCTTCTAGCCCTAGGAGGGGAGTGCTGAGTCCCCACACAACCATCATGGGGGCTCTTTACCTTCCCTGGGCATGTTTTTCGCTCATCTGATGATGCTATTTACTACACCGATTTCTACCATGTAGGTCCCACATTACCAATGCTTTAAGACTCTTTCTTTTCTGGTCCACCTGACACAGACTGATGGATGATGATTACTCTCATCATGGTCAAGGTTGTACAAAATAGGCTGACAGAGACAAATACTACTCCAAAGCAACCTAAAAATGCCCAGGAAGCACTCTCCCCTCCATACCACACCTATGAACACTTTCTATATAAGAGATCACTGAATCATCTGTTGCAGATGAGGGACTATTTCTGACTCTACCTCTTTAGTGAAAGTCTCCTCTAAAAGCTCTTTAGCCGATTATGAAAGAACTTGCCAAAGTTAAACAAGAAGTCCCTGGAATTGTTCCAGAGTTGAGGAATTTATGCCCTTACAAACTCCAGAAAAAATTACTTTAAAAAAGTCTCTAATGATAAATTTCTCCCAAAGTGTATACAGAGACTAAATTCAAGATGGACAGGTTAAAAAAAAAAAAAAAAGAAGAAATCTCAAACACATCAATATTTAGTGTCACCATCTTTTGCCTTCAAGACAGCATCAGTTCTTCTAGGTACACTTGCACACAATTTATATCCATACATCTTGGAGAAGTAACCATAGATATGTGTATGAAGGCTTGCTCAAATTCTTCTCTCTTCATGTAATCTCAGACAGATTCATTGATGTTAAGATAAGAGCTTTGTGGGGGTCATCTCCTCCAAAACGTTGGTCACAGAGAATATTTCCTGTTGTTCATAGACTTAATTGTGTTAAATTTGTAAATAGCACATAGAACATTCTTCAAAAACACAGACATATGTTCATCATAGGATTGTAGGTAGCACCCTACATTATACAGTCACAGCCGGGGTGCTACTTGCTTTGCAGCTAATTCAACAAGTCTTTAATTCTCCTGTCATTACAATTTCTACACATTTTTTTCAGTGCACAACTTTTATCAGCTTAATGCCCTACTGAGAAGAAAACTGTCTCCAATCCAAGACACATATGTTTAATTAGTCTATATGTCCTTACAATCTAATGATGAAGGAGTAGCGATAGTGACAAGGTCTGTCAAAATCCTTCAAGAATCATGCAATCGATAGTAATTTCAAATTCATGAGGTGGCAAAAGGTTTATTTATCTTGAAGCTTTAGAAATTGTAGTTTGAGAATCTAGTTCTTAGAATTAGAACTAAATGTATTCAAAGGATTCAGTCTGATTAATATGCAACTTTCCCAAGTCTGCTGTATACATTATTCATGCCAAATAAATACAAGCAATCTTCAGTAGAACATTCTTTTTATTGTGTTATTTCCTACCATCAGAGGAGGGTCAAAAACTGCATTTAAAAACCATGAAAAAAAAATAGTTAAAACCCTAGAGATAAAAAAAAAAAATTACATGTTCATTATACACTATAATAAACATATTCTTCAATTTCCTTTTGTAATATTGATCTTATTTACAACCACATTTGATCATATGTAAATAGACATGAGCCTGAAATATACTGGAAAAAATCATAATGATTGTATATATTGTATAAATGATTCAAGCTTTATGCATGCATCATTGCTCTATAGATATCTGGTCTCTGTGTTCACCATAGACAGCACACAATTCTAGTGATTTTCAATAATGATATTTATTCATTTAGATAAGCAAAAGCAAGTGGGAATCCAGCGAAACCTTGTTGATGTAAAAAACTTACTTTATTGTAACAAAAAAATTCCTTTAAAAAATTATAGCTTGGAAAGTAGACATCCAATATTTAAGGCAGCTGATGGTATAACGCCAGATGATATTTAGGCAATGGTTTGACTGACGCATTTCGAGAGCGATCCCCTCTTAGTCATAGCCATATACCAGTTCACATATTGGCTTTTTCTGAACTAATTTGGTTAAGACTATTTTGCAAACCACTTTTGGAGGCTGTGTTTTCCCTTGCCCCCTCCCCCCTCCCAATTTTTTCCATTTAATTCATGTAGCCATTTTATCACAGACTATAGGTCAGAGATGGAGATGTGTGTTATGGTCAGCAGGGTTTATTAAAAAAAATAAACAAATAAAACCCTACGGAGCCCTCTGGGCCATTACTGCAACCAACCTGGTGTGAATACAGACTAACAGTTCCTGTCACTGCCAGCTAAATTAAATGACCAGGTGTGCTCTGTTGCAACTCACAGAGCTCTGTGCAGTCAGAGCAGCCGCACAAATAAACAAGCTGGCTAGCCTGAACTCCAGGACTAGCCAGAGACCAAGTAACCCTGTGTGTGGTAGTTCCACCCAACCACCCAGGCAACTATTGCCAAGCCCACTCCCAGTCACCCTGTCTGGGAATTACTGCTAGCTGACCCTACTGACTTTTACCACAAACACACGCATACAGGGCAGCATGCTGCCTGACAAACAGTGGCATTGCTATCTCAGGGGTCTTTTGCTAACTAGGGCAATGTTTACAGGCTGGAACCCAAACATACATACACACACATCATTACGGGTTTGGAATGCGATCATAGAGCGCCGGGCGTCCAGACCAGCCCCCTTATATAGGCAAGGGGCGGTCACCAGCAGATAGCCCAGCTGCCCTATCCGAGCGTCCATTGGTTGATACACATGTCGATCAACCAGTCGACCACGCCCGGCTGTTGCAAGGCAGGTTAACCCTTGCAACCCTGGATTTTGCAAAGGAACAGACAGCGACGCCCATATCATGGCCGCAGTCTCTGCACAATCCTAACAATGTGTTGTATTATGGTCCATGATCTATTATGGACTATTGGTCATTAAAGATCAGCCCTAAAACAATGTAGAGTATAAAAGTTCATTTAAAGAGTGATTGATCCATTTTCACCTAGATGACTAGTTCATAATTCTTGCACAAATGAATGGAGAGACCCTCTCCGTTCACTATAGCCACGAGATAAAGATCAGGTGACCCCATTACTGATATAAATGCAGGTCCCACATCTATTGGTCATTTGGATTATCCCTTTAACTATAATTGTATTAAACTGCAGTAATGTAAATTGATCTATATACGTATTATGATTTGGCTGAGATCTCCCCCTTCTTTACTGTTTGTAAATTGATAGCTCATATTTGTAATTTAATAAGGTTTGTTTATACATAATTTGCATTGTTTATTGTTTTTGCCAAGGAAACATATAGAAGCCCTATTTAGGTTTTTGGTATTTTCTTCCAGTTATTGTGTGGAAGTTGAATAACATTAATTTTTTAGGCCCTTGTCAAGTCACATCTTTCAAGTAGCCCATTTTTACTTATGTTTTTCCACATACAGCATGTTGAAACAGCTGCATCACCATCTTTAAGAATAGACTGGAATTCAGTGAAAGTTGCTTGTAGGATTTTCTCTGCATCTTGGCAAATGTTACTGGTGGTTGTGTTTAAACCATTACTTGCTCTACCTATCTATACAGTAGTCTTCATTTTGAGTTTTACCATATAGAGAATGCTGCATCACCATATTTAAGTAAAAAGTGACATTCAATAGTTGCTTGTAGCTTCTCTGCATTGTGGGAGATTTTGCTGGCAGTTGGTCTGTCTGACTATACAGCAGTCATTTCAACTTCTTGAACAGAGTTTGAACCAAACTGATTGACATTATGAAATCTTTGGATGTATTTTTCTGATTTACAAATGTTAAATCCTTCTCCTCACACATCATTTGACATTGCTTTTACTTTTTCCATGCCTCAGTAACTAGCAAAATTAATTCAGCCTGAGTAAAATTCACAAAGAACTATCAAAATCTAAGAAGCTCTTTGTCTATTAACCACTTCCAGACTGCCCTTTGGGTATATACGTCCGGAAGGTGGTTCCCTTGTTCTGCAAGAATGTATTGGTACTTCCAAGCAGAAATCGTGCAGCTGCTGAAATGGGGAGCCAGCTGTCAGCCAGCTGGCAGCCGAAGCTCCCAGAGAGAACGCAGAGAAGCTTTATTACCACTTAATGAGTGCTGTATACACCCCTATGGGCACTGCCATGCTGCGGCTGCCCTCTGACCTGGCGGTCAGGGTCGGACTGGCCCACCGAATTACCGGGGAATTGCCCGGTGGGCCCCGAGCCTCAACTATTAGTACTTCCTATTAGTACTTCGGGACCTGCATATATTAAGAAGAAGGAGCGTCCCTCTTCTCCTGCTAGTGAGGAAAGCCCAGGAGGCAGAGCTAATCGCTGTGCAGCATAAGGCTGCTGCTGGGACCCTGCAAAGAAGAGGAGGAGGAGAGAAAGCTCCGTACTACAAAGTGAAAGTAAAATACACAGGTAAATGCTGGAGGGGGGAGGGGGGTTACTATTCCTGTTAATGTCTGGCATTTGGGGTTATTAATTTAGTGTTAGTAACTCCATGTGTCTCACATTGATAGCAGTTAACCCCATCATGTCCCTCACATTAACCCCTGTGTGCCCCATATTAGGGTTACTGATATTTGACATATATGGAAGTAATAATTATTACCTCCATATGTCTTACATATCAGTAACTCTTATGTGAGGCACACAGGGAGTTAATGTGAGGGACATGATGGGGTTAACTGCTAGTACTATGAGGCACATGGAGTTACCCAAGCTGTAATACACCTGACCAGACTTTTTATTTGCAATTGTGGATAAAAATATGGACTATTATATTTCAATGGGCCCGTACACATAGATGTTTTTTCGGCTGTGTGAATAGGCCAAATTGAAGAACTGCATATTATGGAGCAGGTCCTATAAGTGTCCTATACCTGTCCTATATGTGTCTGCATTTGTGGCCCTGTCAATTAATTTTTAATGTTTAGGTCAGTGGTAACCACAACTGTGCCGTTTGTGTGCAGGAGACCTAAGGCTGAGGCCCCACATTGTGGAAACACAGCGTTTTCGTTAAAGATTTTGCTGCCAAAGCCAAGAAAGGACTACTAAAGGAATGGGAAATACCTAGGAAGATTCTTATACTTTTTCCTTCTGCTCAATCCACTCCTGGCTTTGGCTCAGAAAAACACAGCAAAATCTGCAATTAAAAAAAGCTGTGTTTTCATAACGTGGGCCTCAGCCTTAGGCCTACTGCACACAAATGGCACGGATGTGGTTACCACTGACTTCTAATGGGAAATTACAGGTGTATCAAGGTAAATAGCGGTAAACATATGCGGCTGGCAGCACAGTATGGCAGCACCCCTATGCTGAGGTTTGTGCTATATGACTATCATATAGGGGTCATTAGCCTTACAATTATTGCTCGGCAGTCCGAGGACCTCATCTTTGATTTTTTTTCATTTAAATTGGCACGCTAAACAAAAAAGGTTGCCTACCTCTATTCTAGACCTGCCCCCTGTATCCTGGGTCCTGGTGATGTCCAGCCACTGGAACCAATCCAGCTTGATGCTGCAAGTGTCACTGACGTCTTGACGCTGAGTGTGGTTTCTACAGAAGAGCCAAAGACCAGCAATGTGGAAGGTAAGTACAACTTATCCACACAAACAAAAACAACTTTTTCCCCTATTTTGCCCCCTAATCTATTAATTTCACTGACCCCTCTGAGAACTACAACTCCCAGCAGTGCCAGATGCTCTGGATCTGTTGAGAGTTGTAGACTCCCCCCCGGTCTCGGGTTCCAGCATAACAATGACTAAGTCGCAGGAGCCCCCTGTAGGCCACACATCACATCATCATGATGTGCGGTGCACAAGTCCCAAGGTGCAACAGAAAGAGGAGAGGCGGCAAGCAGGAGCGGGGTGAGGTAAGTGATGCAGCCAGATTCTCTCCAGTTTTGCGATCGGATTTTATCAACCAAAAAAAAAAAAAACACTCGCTTGTCCCCAGCACCCCATTGTCTTTCAACTGTAAATCCTGCACCTAATTGGTTTCAGCAGTCACATGAGGTGCAGGACTCCCAGCAAGAAGGAGCCAGCATTAGACTGAATGGACACTGGTGACAGACAACAGATCGCTGGGGACTAGAGATGAGCGAACAGTGTTCTATCGAACTCATGTTCGATCGGATATTAGGCTGTTCGGCATGTTCGAATCGAATCGAACACCGCGTGGTAAAGTGCGCCATTACTCGATTCCCCTCCCACCTTCCCTGGCGCCTTTTTTGCTCCAATAACAGCGCAGGGTAGGTGGGACAGGAACTACGACACCGGTGACGTTGAAAAAAGTAGGCAAAACCCATTGGCTGCCGAAAACATGTGACCTCTAATTTAAAAGAACAGCGACGCCCAGCTTCGCGTCATTCTGAGCTTGCAATTCACCGAGGACGGAGGTTTCCGTCCAGCTAGCTAGGGCTTAGATTCTGGGTAGGCAGGGACAGGCTAGGATAGGAAGGAGAAGACAACCAACAGCTCTTATAAGAGCTAAATTCCAGGGAGAAGCTTGTCAGTGTAACGTGGCACTGACGGGCTCAATCGCCGCAACCCAGCTTTCCCAGGATCCTGAATGGAATACACTGTCAGTGTATTCCCGTATACCCGATATATACCCCGATACCCGTTCCAACGGTGTGCCCCCCCACCTTCACCCCAGAAATACCCTGCAAGTCCCCTAGCAATAGAATTGGGGCTATATACACCCACAATTTTTACTACTGGTATACAGTGCCATTGTCTGACTGGGAATTCAAAGAATATATTGGGAATACAAATACCCTCATTTCTTGCTACTGCCATATAGTGCCAGTGTCTGACTGGGAATTCAAAGAATATATTGGGGTTACGTGCACCCACAATTTTTACTACTGGTATACAGTGCCATTGTCTGACTGGGAATTCAAAGAATATATTGGGAATACAAATACCCTCATTTCTTGCTACTGCCATATAGTGCCAGTGTCTGACTGGGAATTCAAAGAATATATTGGGGTTACGTGCACCCACAATATTTACTACTGGTATACAGTGCCATTGTCTGACTGGGAATTCAAAGAATATATTGGGAATACAAATACCCTCATTTCTTGCTACTGCCATATAGTGCCAGTGTCTGACTGGGAATTCAAAGAATATATTGGGGTTACGTGCACCCACAATTTTTACTACTGGTATACAGTGCCATTGTCTGACTGGGAATTCAAAGAATATATTGGGGTTATAAATACCCTCATTTCTTGCTACTGCCATATAGTGCCAGTTTCTGACTGGTAATTCAAAGAATATATTGGGGTTACGTGCACCCACAATTTTTACTACTGGTATACAGTGCCATTGTCTGACTGGGAATTCAAAGAATATATTGGGGTTATAAATACCCTCATTTCTTGCTACTGCCATATAGTGCCAGTTTCTGACTGGTAATTCAAAGAATATATTGGGGTTACGTGCACCCACAATTTTTACTACTGGTATACAGTGCCATTGTCTGACTGGGAATTCAAAGAATATATTGGGGTTATAAATACCCTCATTTCTTGCTACTGCCATATAGTGCCAGTTTCTGACTGGTAATTCAAAGAATATATTGGGGTTACGTGCACCCACAATTTTTACTACTGGTATACAGTGCCATTGTCTGACTGGGAATTCAAAGAGTATATTGGGAATACAAATACCCTCATTTCTTGCTACTGCCATATAGTGCCAGTTTCTGACTGGGAATTCAAAGAATATATTGGGGTTACGTGCACCCACAATTTTTACTACTGGTATACAGTGCCATTGTCTGACTGGGAATTCAAAGAGTATATTGGGAATACAAATACCCTCATTTCTTGCTACTGCCATATAGTGCCAGTTTCTGACTGGGAATTCAAAGAATATATTGGGGTTACGTGCACCCACAATTTTTACTACTGGTATACAGTGCCATTGTCTGACTGGGAATTCAAAGAATATATTGGGGTTACGTGCACCCACAATTTTTACTACTGGTATACAGTGCCATTGTCTGACTGGGAATTCAAAGAGTATATTGGGAATACAAATACCCTCATTTCTTGCTACTGCCATATAGTGCCAGTGTCTGACTGGTAATTCAAAGAATATATTGGGGTTACGTGCACCCACAATTTTTACTACTGGTATACAGTGCCATTGTCTGACTGGGAATTCAAAGAGTATATTGGGAATACAAATACCCTCATTTCTTGCTACTGCCATATAGTGCCAGTTTCTGACTGGTAATTCAAAGAATATATTGGGGTTATGTGCACCCACAATTTTTACTACTGGTATACAGTGCCATTGTCTGACTGGGAATTCAAAGAATATATTGAGGTTATAAATACCCTCATTTCTTGCTACTGCCATATAGTGCCAGTTTCTGACTGGTAATTCAAAGAATATATTGGGGTTACGTGCACCCACAATTTTTACTACTGGTATACAGTGCCATTGTCTGACTGGGAATTCAAAGAGTATATTGGGAATACAAATACCCTCATTTCTTGCTACTGCCATATAGTGCCAGTTTCTGACTGGGAATTCAAAGAATATATTGGGGTTACGTGCACCCACAATTTTTACTACTGGTATACAGTGCCATTGTCTGACTGGGAATTCAAAGAGTATATTGGGAATACAAATACCCTGATTTCTTGCTACTGCCATATAGTGCCAGTTTCTGACTGGGAATTCAAAGAATATATTGGGGTTACGTGCACCCACAATTTTTACTACTGGTATACAGTGCCATTGTCTGACTGGGAATTCAAAGAGTATATTGGGAATACAAATACCCTCATTTCTTGCTACTGCCATATAGTGCCAGTTTCTGACTGGGAATTCAAAGAATATATTGGGGTTACGTGCACCCACAATTTTTACTACTGGTATACAGTGCCATTGTCTGACTGGGAATTCAAAGAGTATATTGGGAATACAAATACCCTCATTTCTTGCTACTGCCATATAGTGCCAGTTTCTGACTGGGAATTCAAAGAATATATTGGGGTTACGTACACCCACAATTTTTACTACTGGTATACAGTGCCATTGTCTGACTGGGAATTCAAAGAATATATTGGGGTTACGTGCACCCACAATTTTTACTACTGGTATACAGTGCCATTGTCTGACTGGGAATTCAAAGAGTATATTGGGAATACAAATACCCTCATTTCTTGCTACTGCCATATAGTGCCAGTGTCTGACTGGTAATTCAAAGAATATATTGGGGTTACGTGCACCCACAATTTTTACTACTGGTATACAGTGCCATTGTCTGACTGGGAATTCAAAGAGTATATTGGGAATACAAATACCCTCATTTCTTGCTACTGCCATATAGTGCCAGTTTCTGACTGGGAATTCAAAGAATATATTGGGGTTACGTGCACCCACAATTTTTACTACTGGTATACAGTGCCATTGTCTGACTGGGAATTCAAAGAATATATTGGGGTTACGTGCACCCACAATTTTTACTACTGGTATACAGTGCCATTGTCTGACTGGGAATTCAAAGAGTATATTGGGAATACAAATACCCTCATTTCTTGCTACTGCCATATAGTGCCAGTGTCTGACTGGTAATTCAAAGAATATATTGGGGTTACGTGCACCCACAATTTTTACTACTGGTATACAGTGCCATTGTCTGACTGGGAATTCAAAGAGTATATTGGGAATACAAATACCCTCATTTCTTGCTACTGCCATATAGTGCCAGTTTCTGACTGGTAATTCAAAGAATATATTGGGGTTACGTGCACCCACAATTTTTACTACTGGTATACAGTGCCATTGTCTGACTGGGAATTCAAAGAATATATTGGGGTTATAAATACCCTCATTTCTTGCTACTGCCATATAGTGCCAGTTTCTGACTGGTAATTCAAAGAATATATTGGGGTTACGTGCACCCACAATTTTTACTACTGGTATACAGTGCCATTGTCTGACTGGGAATTCAAAGAGTATATTGGGAATACAAATACCCTCATTTCTTGCTACTGCCATATAGTGCCAGTTTCTGACTGGGAATTCAAAGAATATATTGGGGTTACGTGCACCCACAATTTTTACTACTGGTATACAGTGCCATTGTCTGACTGGGAATTCAAAGAGTATATTGGGAATACAAATACCCTCATTTCTTGCTACTGCCATATAGTGCCAGTTTCTGACTGGGAATTCAAAGAATATATTGGGGTTACGTGCACCCACAATTTTTACTACTGGTATACAGTGCCATTGTCTGACTGGGAATTCAAAGAGTATATTGGGAATACAAATACCCTCATTTCTTGCTACTGCCATATAGTGCCAGTTTCTGACTGGGAATTCAAAGAATATATTGGGGTTACGTGCACCCACAATTTTTACTACTGGTATACAGTGCCATTGTCTGACTGGGAATTCAAAGAATATATTGGGGTTACGTGCACCCACAATTTTTACTACTGGTATACAGTGCCATTGTCTGACTGGGAATTCAAAGAGTATATTGGGAATACAAATACCCTCATTTCTTGCTACTGCCATATAGTGCCAGTGTCTGACTGGTAATTCAAAGAATATATTGGGGTTACGTGCACCCACAATTTTTACTACTGGTATACAGTGCCATTGTCTGACTGGGAATTCAAAGAGTATATTGGGAATACAAATACCCTCATTTCTTGCTACTGCCATATAGTGCCAGTTTCTGACTGGTAATTCAAAGAATATATTGGGGTTACGTGCACCCACAATTTTTACTACTGGTATACAGTGCCATTGTCTGACTGGGAATTCAAAGAATATATTGGGGTTATAAATACCCTCATTTCTTGCTACTGCCATATAGTGCCAGTTTCTGACTGGTAATTCAAAGAATATATTGGGGTTACGTGCACCCACAATTTTTACTACTGGTATACAGTGCCATTGTCTGACTGGGAATTCAAAGAGTATATTGGGAATACAAATACCCTCATTTCTTGCTACTGCCATATAGTGCCAGTTTCTGACTGGGAATTCAAAGAATATATTGGGGTTACGTGCACCCACAATTTTTACTACTGGTATACAGTGCCATTGTCTGACTGGGAATTCAAAGAGTATATTGGGAATACAAATACCCTCATTTCTTGCTACTGCCATATAGTGCCAGTTTCTGACTGGGAATTCAAAGAATATATTGGGGTTACGTGCACCCACAATTTTTACTACTGGTATACAGTGCCATTGTCTGACTGGGAATTCAAAGAGTATATTGGGAATACAAATACCCTCATTTCTTGCTACTGCCATATAGTGCCAGTTTCTGACTGGGAATTCAAAGAATATATTGGGGTTACGTGCACCCACAATTTTTACTACTGGTATACAGTGCCATTGTCTGACTGGGAATTCAAAGAGTATATTGGGAATACAAATACCCTCATTTCTTGCTACTGCCATATAGTGCCAGTTTCTGACTGGGAATTCAAAGAATATATTGGGGTTACGTACACCCACAATTTTTACTACTGGTATACAGTGCCATTGTCTGACTGGGAATTCAAAGAATATATTGGGGTTACGTGCACCCACAATTTTTACTACTGGTATACAGTGCCATTGTCTGACTGGGAATTCAAAGAGTATATTGGGAATACAAATACCCTCATTTCTTGCTACTGCCATATAGTGCCAGTGTCTGACTGGTAATTCAAAGAATATATTGGGGTTACGTGCACCCACAATTTTTACTACTGGTATACAGTGCCATTGTCTGACTGGGAATTCAAAGAGTATATTGGGAATACAAATACCCTCATTTCTTGCTACTGCCATATAGTGCCAGTTTCTGACTGGGAATTCAAAGAATATATTGGGGTTACGTGCACCCACAATTTTTACTACTGGTATACAGTGCCATTGTCTGACTGGGAATTCAAAGAATATATTGGGGTTACGTGCACCCACAATTTTTACTACTGGTATACAGTGCCATTGTCTGACTGGGAATTCAAAGAGTATATTGGGAATACAAATACCCTCATTTCTTGCTACTGCCATATAGTGCCAGTGTCTGACTGGTAATTCAAAGAATATATTGGGGTTACGTGCACCCACAATTTTTACTACTGGTATACAGTGCCATTGTCTGACTGGGAATTCAAAGAGTATATTGGGAATACAAATACCCTCATTTCTTGCTACTGCCATATAGTGCCAGTTTCTGACTGGTAATTCAAAGAATATATTGGGGTTACGTGCACCCACAATTTTTACTACTGGTATACAGTGCCATTGTCTGACTGGGAATTCAAAGAATATATTGGGGTTATAAATACCCTCATTTCTTGCTACTGCCATATAGTGCCAGTTTCTGACTGGTAATTCAAAGAATATATTGGGGTTACGTGCACCCACAATTTTTACTACTGGTATACAGTGCCATTGTCTGACTGGGAATTCAAAGAGTATATTGGGAATACAAATACCCTCATTTCTTGCTACTGCCATATAGTGCCAGTTTCTGACTGGGAATTCAAAGAATATATTGGGGTTACGTGCACCCACAATTTTTACTACTGGTATACAGTGCCATTGTCTGACTGGGAATTCAAAGAGTATATTGGGAATACAAATACCCTCATTTCTTGCTACTGCCATATAGTGCCAGTTTCTGACTGGGAATTCAAAGAATATATTGGGGTTACGTGCACCCACAATTTTTACTACTGGTATACAGTGCCATTGTCTGACTGGGAATTCAAAGAGTATATTGGGAATACAAATACCCTCATTTCTTGCTACTGCCATATAGTGCCAGTTTCTGACTGGGAATTCAAAGAATATATTGGGGTTACGTGCACCCACAATTTTTACTACTGGTATACAGTGCCATTGTCTGACTGGGAATTCAAAGAATATATTGGGGTTACGTGCACCCACAATTTTTACTACTGGTATACAGTGCCATTGTCTGACTGGGAATTCAAAGAGTATATTGGGAATACAAATACCCTCATTTCTTGCTACTGCCATATAGTGCCAGTGTCTGACTGGTAATTCAAAGAATATATTGGGGTTACGTGCACCCACAATTTTTACTACTGGTATACAGTGCCATTGTCTGACTGGGAATTCAAAGAGTATATTGGGAATACAAATACCCTCATTTCTTGCTACTGCCATATAGTGCCAGTTTCTGACTGGTAATTCAAAGAATATATTGGGGTTACGTGCACCCACAATTTTTACTACTGGTATACAGTGCCAATTTCTAACTAGGAATTCAAAATGCGCAAGGCTCCCGGAAAGGGACGTGGACGAGGCCGTGGGCGAGGTCGGGGGAATGGTTCTGGGGAGCAAGGTAGCAGTGAAGCCACAGGGCGTCCCGTGCCTACTCCTGTGGGGCAGCAAGCATTGCGCCACTCCACAGTGCCAGGGTTGCTTGCCACATTAACTAAACTGCAGGGTACAAACCTTAGTAGGCCCGAGAACCAGGAACAGGTCTTGCAATGGCTGTCAGAGAACGCTTACAGCACATTGTCCAGCAGCCAGTCAGACTCTGCCTCCTCTCCTCCTATTACCCAACAGTCTTGTCTTCCTTCCTCCCAAAATTCCGAAGCTTTACAGAACAATAACCCAAACTGTCCCTGCTCCCCAGAGCTGTTCTCCGCTCCTTTCATTGTCCCTCAACCTGCCTCTCCACGTCACGATTCCACGAACCTAACAGAGGAGCATCTGTGTCCAGATGCTCAAACACTAGAGTCTCCTCCATCTCCGTTCGATTTGGTGGTGGATGACCAGCAACCCACCCTCATCGACGATGATGTGACGCAGTTGCCGTCAGGGCATCCAGTTGACCGGCGCATTGTGCGGGAGGAGGAGATGAGACAGGAGTTGGAAGAGGAAGTGGTGGATGATGAGGACACTGACCCGACCTGGACAGGGGGGGATGTCAAGCGGGGAAAGTAGTGTGGATGTTGAGGCAGGTGCAGCACCAAAAAGGGTAGCTAGAGGCAGAGGCAGAGGTCAGCAGCTTAGGCGAAGCCAGGCCACACCCGGAATCTCCCAAGATGTTCCAGTTCGTACCCAGCCCCGAAAAACTCCCACCTCGAGGGCACGTTTCTCGAAGGTGTGGAGTTTTTTCAAGGAATGCGCCGAGGACAGATATAGTGTTGTCTGCACAATTTGCCTCTCGAAATTGATTAGGGGCTCTGAGAAGAGCAACCTGTCCACCACTTCAATGCGCCGTCATTTGGAATCCAAGCACTGGAATCAGTGGCAGGCAGCAACGGCAGGACAAAGGCCGCCTGCCGTTCACGCCACTGCCACTGCCTCTGCCACTGCCTCTGCCACTGCCACTGCTGACTGTGCTGGCGATGCACTCCAGAGGACGAGCCAGGACACCACTTCATCTGCCTCCGCCACTTTGTTGACTTCTACCTCATCCTCCCCTGGTCCTGTCTTATCTCCTTCTCCTGCACCATCAAAGGCACCATCAGGCGTTTCTTTACAACAACCCACCATCTCTCAGACATTGGAGCGGCGGCAGAAATACACTGCTAACCACCCACACGCGCAAGCCTTGAACGCCAACATCGCTAAACTGCTGGCCCAGGAGATGTTGGCGTTCCGGCTTGTTGAAACTCCCGCCTTCCTGGACCTGATGGCAACTGCGGCACCTCGCTATGCCGTCCCTAGCCGTCACTACTTCTCCCGGTGTGCCGTCCCCGCCTTGCACCAGCACGTGTCACTCAACATCAGGCGGGCCCTTAGTTCCGCGCTTTGCACAAAGGTCCACTTGACCACCGACGCGTGGACAAGTGCATGCGGACAGGGACGCTACATTTCACTGACGGCACACTGGGTGAATGTAGTTGAGGCTGGGACTGCTTCCCAAACTGGCCCGGTGTACCTCGTCTCCCCGCCTAACATTCCTGGCAGGGACACGAGAAGAACACCCCCCTCCTCCTCCTCCTCTACCGCCTCCTCCTCCGCCACCGCCTCCTCCTCCGCCACCGCCTCCTCCTCCGCTGTTAGATTGACCCCAGCTACGAGTTGGAAACGTTGCAGCACTGGCGTTGGTAGACGTCAGCAGGCTGTGCTGAAGCTGATCAGCTTGGGGGACAGACAGCACACTGCCTCCGAGGTGAGGGATGCCCTCCTCGATGAGACGGCAATATGGTTTGAGCCGCTGCACCTGGGCCCAGGCATGGTCGTTTGTGATAACGGCCGGAACCTGGTAGCAGCTCTGGAGCTTGCCGGACTCCAACATGTTCCATGCCTGGCCCACGTCTTCAACCTAGTGGTGCAACGTTTCCTAAAGAGCTACCCCAATGTTCCAGAGCTACTGGTGAAAGTGCGGCGCATGTGCGCCCACTTTCGCAAGTCGACAGTAGCCGCTGCTAGCTTAAAATCTCTCCAGCAACGCCTGCATGTGCCACAACACCGGCTTTTGTGCGACGTCCCCACACGCTGGAACTCAACGTTTCAGATGTTGAATAGAGTGGTTGAGCAGCAGAGACCTTTGATGGAATACCAGCTACAAAACCCTAGGGTGCCACAAAGTCAGCTGCCTCAGTTTCACATCCATGAGTGGCCATGGATGAGAGACCTTTGTGACATCCTACGGGTCTTTGAGGAGTCCACAAGGAGGGTGAGCTCTGAGGATGCGATGGTGAGCCTTACAATCCCGATCTTGTGTGTTCTGAGAGAATCCCTGATTGACATCAGGGATAACTCAGATCACACAGAGGAGTTAGGGATAGCATCCGATCCGTCACAGCTGGAGAGTAGGTCCACACATCTGTCCGCTTCACTGCGTTTAATGGAGGAGGAGGAGGAGGAGGAGGAGGAAGAAGAGTTGTCCGATGATGTGATGGTGATACAGGAGGCTTCCGGGCAACTTCGAATCGTCCCATTGTTGCAGCGCGGATGGGTAGACATGGAGGATGAGGAGGAAATGGAGATTGAACTTTCCGGTGGGGCCAGAGGAGTCATGCCAACTAACACTGTGGCAGACATGGCTGAGTTCATGTTGGGGTGCTTTACAACCGACAAGCGTATTGTCAAAATCATGGAGGACAACCAGTACTGGATCTTTGCTATCCTTGACCCCCGGTATAAAAACAACATCTCGTCTTTTATTCCGGTAGAGGGGAGGGCCAATCGCATCAATGCTTGCCACAGGCAATTGGTGCAGAATATGATGGAGATGTTTCCAGCATGTGACGTTGGCGGCAGGGAGGGCAGTTCCTCCAGTAGGCAACCAAGTTCTCACCGGTCCACACAAACGAGGGGCACACTGTCTAAGGTCTGGGACACCTTGATGGCACCCCCTCGCCAAAGTGCCGCCACGGAGGGTCCTAGTGTCACCAGGCGTGAGAAGTATAGGCGCATGTTGCGGGAATACCTTTCCGACCACAGCCCTGTCCTCTCCGACCCCTCTGCGCCCTACACGTATTGGGTGTCGAAGTTGGACCTGTGGCTTGAACTTGCCCTATATGCCTTGGAGGTGCTGTCCTGTCCTGCCGCCAGCGTCCTATCTGAGAGGGTGTTCAGTGCAGCCGGTGGCATCATCACTGACAAGCGCACCCGTCTGTCAGCTGAGAGTGCCGACCGGCTCACTTTGATAAAAATGAACCACCACTGGGTAGAGCCGTCATTTTTGTGCCCACCTGTGTAAAGCACCCCAACATGAAACTCCATGTCTGTACTCAACCTCTCCAATTCCTCCGCATCCTCATACTCATCCACCATAAGCGTTGCACAATTCTGCTAATACTAGGCTCCCTCCACCCTGATTTCCCCCAACTCTGCTGGTTAGAGGCTCCCTCCACCATGAATTTGCCCAAACTGGGCTGTTTAGAGGCTCCCTCCACCATGAATTGGTCCAAACTGGGGTGGTTAGAGGCTCCCTCCACCATGAATTGGTCCAAACTGGGGTGGTTAGAGGCTCCCTCCACCATTAATTGGTCCAAACTGGGCTGGTTAGAGGCTCCCTCCACAATTAATTGGTCCAAACTGGGCTAATTAGAGGCTCCCTCCACCATGAATTGGTCCAAACTGGGTTTTTTAGAGGCTCCCTCCACCATTAATTGGTCCAAACTGGGCTGGTTAGAGGCTCCCTCCACCATTAATTGGTCCAAACTGGGCTGGTTAGAGGCTCCCTCCACCATGAATTGGTCCAAACTGGGTTTTTTAGAGGCTCCCTCCACCATGAATTTGCCCAAACTGGGCTGTTTAGAGGCTCCCTCCACCATGAATTGGTCCAAACTGGGCTGGTTAGAGGCTCCCTCCACCATTAATTGGTCCAAACTGGGCTGGTTAGAGGCTCCATCCACCATGAATTGGTCCAAACTGGGCTGGTTAGAGGCTCCCTCCACCATGAATTTGCCCAAACTGGGCTGTTTAGAGGCTCCCTCCACCATTAATTGGTCCAAACTGGGCTGGTTAGAGGCTCCCTCCACCATGAATTTGCCCAAACTGGGCTGTTTAGAGGCTCCCTCCACCATGAATTGGTCCAAACTGGGTTTTGTAGAGGCTCCCTCCACCATGAATTGGTCCAAACTGGGCTGGTTAGAGGCTCCCTCCACCATGAATTTCCCAAAACTTGGCTGTTTAGAGGCTCCCTCCACCATGAATTGGTCCAAACTGGGCTGGTTAGAGGCTCCCTCCACCATGAATTTCCCAAAACTTGGCTGTTTAGAGGCTCCCTCCACCATGAATTGGTCCAAACTGGGCTGGTTAGAGGCTCCCTCCACCATTAATTGGTCCAAACTGGGCTGGTTAGAGGCTCCCTCCACCATGAATTGGTCCAAACTGGGTTTTTTAGAGGCTCCCTCCACCATGAATTTGCCCAAACTGGGCTGTTTAGAGGCTCCCTCCACCATGAATTGGTCCAAACTGGGCTGGTTAGAGGCTCCCTCCACCATTAATTGGTCCAAACTGGGCTGGTTAGAGGCTCCCTCCACCATTAATTGGTCCAAACTGGGCTGGTTAGAGGCTCCCTCCACCATGAATTTGCCCAAACTGGGCTGGTTAGAGGCTCCCTCCACCATGAATTGGTCCAAACTGGGTTTTTTAGAGGCTCCCTCCACCATGAATTTGCCCAAACTGGGCTGGTTAGAGGCTCCCTCCACCATGAATTGGTCCAAACTGGGGTTTTTAGAGGCTCCCTCCACCATGAATTTGCCCAAACTGGGGTGTTTAGAGGCTCCCTCCACCATGAATTTGCCCAAACTCTGCTGGTTAGAGGCTCAATCCACCCTGATTTTCAAAACAAATGTTGGTGCCAACCTCAACTTACTACAAGGGCCAAATTCACTGCTGGTGACAAGCTCTCCTCACTGCAAGTGCCAAATACACATGTTTCAAGGTGTTTTCCTACTGTCAGAGAGGTGGTATTGAGTGTGTAAAGTGTGTAGTTGTTAGGCTGTGATGTTGGGGTAATAGAGGGTCTTTGGTGTGTTAGATGCCCCCAGACATGCTTCCCCTGCTGTCCCAGTGTCATTCCAGAGGTGTTGGCATCATTTCCTGGGGTGTCATAGTGGACTTGGTGACCCTCCAGACACGGATTTGGGTTTCCCCCTTAACGAGTATCTGTTCCCCATAGACTATAATGGGGTTCGAAACCCGTTCGAACACACGAACATTGAGCGGCTGTTCGAATCGAATTTCGAACCTCGAACATTTTAGTGTTCGCTCATCTCTACTGGGGACAGGTGAATGTGCTTTTTTGTTTGTTTTTTACTTTACACCTACTGCTTGCCACATGGGTTGCCCCAGTTCCTGGACAACCTCTTTAAAGGATTTATCCACCTTTCTAATATTGATGGCCTGTCTTTAGGATAGGCTATCAATATTACATCTATGGGGGTACAGCAGCCAGAACCTCTGCAGATCAGCTTTTCTAGTACAGTGTAGCTACAGGTAATGGTAATAATTTTAGAAGCCACGCTGTTCACTTGCAATACAGGGTGTAGTGGTGGGTTTAAGTAGTGCAGCGGTGAACATCATATGGTGGGTGAGCAGCATGGCATTGTTATTACCTGTAGCTGTGCTGTCTAGGTAAAGCTTATCTGCATGGGTCCTGGCGGTGGGCCCCTAGAAACAATTCCACTGGTGGGCCCTAGACATCCCAGTCCGACACTGCTGGCGGTCACATGATCTGTGCTAGAACTGCTGGATCTTACAGGACCCAGATAAGCTCTATACTAATGGGCAGAAGGTGATATTCCTCCTACAACTGGGGCTAAATGTACCAGCTCCAGTTACAAGGGAAATTGGCCTCCCCTTCAAAAAAGTGATCAGATGTCCCTAAAGGTCTATTATGACCATATTGGGACACAATGTGAAAAAACCTGTAAATAAAATAATAAAATAAATAAATAAAATAATACATCAATAAAACGCTCTTATTAAAGATTCTAGCCCCACCCCCGACGACATCATATAAAATACAAATTACCATAAAGGAGAGGAAAAACTATTTTAAAAATTATTTTTTATTAGCATATTGTGTTATTAAAAAAAATGGAAAGTGGAAAAACAGACACGTTTTCCCTCCTCTTTTGTGTATGTTTTCCCAGATATAAAAAAAAAAGTAAAACACATGCAAAAATAACCATAAAGATAAATCCCTATATATCACTGAAAAAAAACCACGCAGAAATTAGTTGAATAACCTAAATGGTAAAAATGTTACAGCCCTCAAAACCGCACATATAAAAAATCTGAAAATGTGTCTAGTCCTGAACCTGAAATTGGCGCTGAAGTGGCTAAGGAAAGTGTCCCATGTAGAAGCTGCTGTAGCTGTTAAGATGTGGCAGCAATGAAGCCAAAAACTGCATGCACTTGCAAGTGTGTGAATTTCAATTTGTCTGTTAAAAATCCATTGTTAATTTATGGTTAATTGATAAAAACCCCAAATCATTTATCAATAGCCATTCAAATAACAACAGATGTGAACACCAAACAGATATGAAAGTCAGCAGAAAGCGGCCATTATGTAGGAACTTACCCTTATACGTGGACACTAGCCACAACCAAACAAGCCATAATAGTGAATACATTCCCTCCAATGCCATGGCGATCCATGTGTATCACATTGAGTGTGTTATGTATTCAGTCTAAACATTTAATGGTGAGTCAACTTTGATCACAGCATTCTGTGTGCTTCAGTCATTATTGGTTACATTTTGTGGCTTCATCTGACCAATATTTCTTTATTCATGGGGGTTTTGCAGGATCTCTCATTTTTTTAAACATTCATTTAAAATGATTTTTTTTAATTCATTTGAAATTTGTTAAGGACTTCCATGTGACTACAATATGGTATAGGAATATTACATTGTTATGAAAATGTCCATTTAGAATAAAACAAAACAGTTTAACTAGTTGATTCTGCTATAAAAATATCCTAAATGTACCGCTGTGAAAATAAAATTGCTATTTTAATTAATAAGTACAGTGTTTTCCACAAAGATATGTTAAGGGCTATTTTATTGGCTTTCCTGTGAAGTCAGCGAGTGAGAAGCAGTTTGACCAGCGGGACTTAAAATGGTGCTAAGCAACCGTCTCGGTGCCTGATTAATTGCTACAGACTCATCTTTCTCCCTTTTGGAAGTGAGTAAAATATATATCTATAAGGTTAGATGTATTAGGCTGTTATACAATATGATAGACTCTCTGCATTCTCACTTTTTCATGAGTAGAATAAAAACATTGTTTTCTAAAAGGTACAATACAGTATAAAACATAATGAGGTTGGCAATGCTGAGCAGAGCATTATAAAATAGAAAACTGTGAGGTCAGTTGAACCTCTGGATCCTGTTTTCAGCAACTACAAAATGTCTTTAAAAAAATGTTCTCCGAACCTTTAGGTCCTATTTGCTTCACCAAAGCAATTTGGACGACATGAAGTAAGTTGTTTCCCCTTGTCTCTCAGAACTCCTCTATGACACTCTTCCATATATTATTGACATCCTGGAGGGACTGATGTCTGCCATGGTTCAGCCCTGGCCAAGAGTGGGCTTGT
Organism: Leptodactylus fuscus; assembly: GCF_031893055.1. Taxonomy (NCBI): domain Eukaryota; kingdom Metazoa; phylum Chordata; class Amphibia; order Anura; family Leptodactylidae; genus Leptodactylus; species Leptodactylus fuscus. The sequence goes on from NC_134268.1 coordinate 115,117,977, forward strand.
TATGCTTAGCTGACTTGGTTGATCCCTCAACTCTGAGCTCCGGCCATTAGACTATCCCACCTCTACTTTGAATTTCCTTGGAAAAAAAGTGACTTCATTACAGACAAATTACTCACTTTCCTTTCTCCCTATTTGGGTCCCTGAGGGTTCCCCTTTCCCCCACTGAATTTGTAAAGTGTGTCAGGTGGGCATTTCCTCTAGGGAATTAATTACCACAATCTATTGGCGTCTCCCTTCCCTGTCCATATATACATGACTAAGAGAGAGGAGGCCCTCAGATGCCCCAATCTCCTTGGCCCAGTGGCAATTTTTCCTGGGCCTCCAAGTCCTCCACATGTGCTACCTTCAAGTAGACCCATTGCAGGCTTCTGATGCATTGGTACCATACCCCCACCCTGTTAAATTCATTAAATTCCACAATCACCTTGGAATGCTGTCGGTATGCCTCTGATATGGGTATGCAGTTCCACATTTATTTGGAATGTCTCCTAATTTTGGGTTTCTAGACAGAGGTCAAGGAGATCACTGGCAGTCTTAATATTCAAGGGGTTCCACAAGATCCTTTTACATACATGCTTAACTTATCCCCTAATCAACTGGGCAAGAGATCCTTTAAACTGTTTATATTTAGAGATGAGCGAACACTGTTCGGATCAGCCGATCCGAACAGCACGCACCCATAGAAATGAATGAAAGCAACTGTGACGCCGGCCGCCGGCAAAGTCAGCGTCACAGGTGCTTTCATTCATTTCTATGGGTGCGTGCTGTTCGGATCGGCTGATCCGAACAGTGTTCGCTTATCTCTATTTATATTCCTAAGCACAGCAGCTAAGACCCTTATAACATTTCATTGGAAAGGTAATAACACCCCCGCTTGTACAGATCTCCTTTCCCGTATGAAGGACATGTGTAGTCTAGAGAACCTACTCTGGAACAGCTACTTTGAATTACACAGTGGAAACCTAGGATTCTATCTAGTCACCAGAAGACACGTACTGCACTTTACGAGGTCTCTGGTTACCTTCATCACCCCCTCTTTTTCGTCTTAACCTCTTTTTTCTTTCTCCCACTTTGTAGATTGTTGCACTTACTACCTTACTATATTAGATCCATTATTTTACTGTTGTTTTGTTCCCTGATACTGATTGATTTATGGTATCTGTTTCATCTTTATTGCAACAGAAATACAAAAAGAGCTTCATCTGCTGCAAGCATGAACAGATCCCATCTAGTCTGCAAAAAATATAGTATAAGTTTACTCTTATTCTGTCACGTGACCGCAGAGGCCAACCAGCAGCCTCAGCAGGCTTCAGGAAGAGACCCTTGATGTCACAGGTAGTGCCCTTCTCTGTTTGGCCTCAGTGGTCACATGACTGTTGAGGCCAATCAGCTGCTTTAGAGGAACTACAGGAAGAGACCCATTGTGTATAAGGACCGGAACGCGGCAGAAAGACACCAGGGCATAGAGGACAGGTGAGTATGTTTTTTATTTTTTTCACTTTCCACAGCTGATTTCAAAGTTAAAGGGGTTATCCATTTTTTCCAGATACAGCTAACAGTTGTGAGATACAGCTAACACCCGCTCCATTATGTCGACACTGTTAGGTTAAAACCTACCTTGACTGTCTGACATATTTTTACTATAGGGCAGTCAGGAAGGACCCTCAGTGCCAACATAATTTTACTATGGGCCGGTCGTTAAGGGGTTAAGCAACTATACATGTTAATAAAGCGTTGAACCACCAGATTAAGCACATGCATCATACAGGGACAATCTATTATTTTACCAAACTGCAGTGCAACAATATTGGTGCCATTGTCACTGGCAACACCCAGCAGTATACTTTCTGATGGATATAATGAGTAGCTATTCTGTTGGGTGGCTTTGCTGATCCAGGCTGATTAGCTGTGAAACTGCAAGATAGCACTTCACCTTACTCCTATGAAACGAGGAAGAGGAATGGAAGCAATGTCTTACCCGAGTGAAGATGGGGCCAGGAGATGATCCAGAGAGGAGGATCCAGGGGAGCAAAAAGGGCCATGTATAGGGTTGGAACTGGGTCTGCTCAAACGGTGGAACTAGCACCTGGCCTTTTTGCGTTTCTGGACTATTGCCACTGCTGCTCAAAAAAGTGACCCAGTGGGCCAAAAAAAGCCATGTATTGTCCTTATCCATAATTGCTGCTCTGTGTGTCAATGGTCGCATGCAAGACAGGCACACCCAAGGGGCTGACAATCTGGGCCACAAAGTATGTAACAGGTCTTATTTCTGTTCAATTTTGTGGCCATGCTTCGCAGCTCCTATTCATTGAATGAAAAGGGCCACGGATAAATGGCTGATGTGGGCAGCACACAGTTGACACGGGTGGGTTAGGTTCAATATGTTTGTTACAAACCTCACCTTAAATTGGCTTAAATATAGTGTTTTATATAATTTCCTGTCAGTGACCCCAGCAACCTAACAATCCAATTTCTAGCTCTCTAAGAAAAATACAGCCAAAGTTATGTCAAAGTACAAATGATATGTGTTTCTATGGAAACACAGATGGTAAGCAGAGAATACAAAGTCTGAATTTAACCATACACTGCATTGCCACTCAATTGCATATGCATTTCAATATTTAAAATACTCCAAAAATTACCCTTTTGGGAGAAAAACCTGCTTGACTGTGTTTTTTTTAGACACATATGGTGGTTACAGCAATGGTTTTGTAGAAAAAAAAATTGTCAATTTTAATTTAATGTAAGTGCTACAGGCTTATTGCTTTTTGTGAGAAAAATTTGTGACTATGAAATAAAACAAAAAAGGCACCCTTAATGGGAGCAAATGTGAAATCCAAAAAGGACATGTCTAGCTGAGATGTGGCAGTGGTTATAGTTGTGTAAATGGGTGGCAGTGTTTGTATTTTTTTTTTTCAACTTATGGATTGCACTGTGTCTTAGGGCTTTTTGGATCACTGAAAACAATCTCAAACACCTGTGATAATTAGTTTGCCAAGTAAGCCCAATTAAAAGAAACCTACTTAAGGCCTCGTTCACATCTGCGCTGGTAATCCGTTTGGGGAGAGTTCATGGGGACCCCCCCCCCTGAATAGAATACCAAACGCACTGGCAAGTGGTGTGTAGTGAAAGCACACCGGACCCCATAGACTATAATGGGGTCCATGAGATCTCCGTGCGCTAACCGCACAGAACATGCGGACAGGAAAGTAGATTGTGCTTGCAAATGCGTTTGTTATTCCCCATGCGTACTCCCCGAACAGATTACCAAATGCAGATGTGAATCAAGGGTAAGAAAGATGTACCACAATACTATGCGGACAATTGGTTTCAAACAATGTAGAAAAGAAAAAGGAGCTCTCTGCTGCTGTGAAGTGTCAAATGCCTTGGACAAGGTATGACAACATTAGATGTTTCATGAAAACTTAAGCATAACCATCATACTATGAAGATATTTGAGAATGATTCACAGCACAGATGTGTTTGTGCAGATAAAGGCATAATTAGGAAGATTTCTGCCAGATAAATTCACTAGCTGAACATAGCAGCTGCTAAAATACCATTACAACGCAGCCAACAGATATTTGAAGTCGCTGATAAATTTGGAGTCTTACAAAACTCAAGGTGTAGGATCCTCCAGAGGCTTTCAGTTGTGTTTGAACCTACTAGTCGGCCACCCCTAAACAGTGCTCACAAGCAGAAATGGTTTCAGTGGTCCCAGGCATGAATGAAGTCAAATTTTGAAAGTCTTGTTTACTGATGTGTGTTATGAAAACCCTGGATGTTGCAGGTGGATAGAATAGTGGATGGTTGAAGATAACCCCCATGTTCCAACAAGGCTGCAAAATCAGGAAGAAAGTGGCGTAGTCATATTTTAGGCCAAAATTATGGGCAGAGAGCTGGTAGGCCCTGTTCAGGTCCCCCTCGGTGTGAAAATGACCTCTGTAAATTATTTAGTTTCTGATTGACCACTTTCTTCCATAGTACAAAAAGAACAACTGTTCTTTCCTTAACAAAATTATCTTCATGCATGACAATGCACAATCTCATGCAACAAAGAATACCTCATTGGTTACTATGGGCATGAAAGGAGAGAATCTCATGAGGTGGCCACCATCCTCTCTTGACTTCAACCATTTTGAGAACCTTTGGGGTATTCTAAAACAAAAGATCTATGAGGGTGGGAGGCAGTTCACATCAAAACAGCAGCTCTGTGAGGCTATTGTGACATGCTGCAAAAGAAATTCAAGAAGAAACTATCCAAATATACACAAGTTCAATGGATTCAAGAATTGTGAAGGTGAGATCAAAGAGAGGTCCTATGTTAACATAATACTTAGCTTTTGATTTCTGTAAATGTGACCTCTTAATGCTCCAAATTCAACAAATTACCATGTTCAGTTCTTTACAACCTATAAAGTGTTTACAAACGCTATTGTGTATCATAGTTTGAAACAGTGCATGTTGACTCTTTAATTTGTTACTCGTTTGAAGATATGAACAGTATACTGACTGTCATCTGCATTACCCATTTAGGAAAATCATTGAAAAATATAACTTGCATAATAACGTGAAGCATATTATACCGTGCAAGGGCCACCGTGGAGCATTAGACTGTGCAAGGGTGACTGTGGAGCCCCTAGGCCCTTCAGTCCACCACTGTATACAGTCCTATGAAAAAGTTTGGGCACCCCTATTAATCTTAATCATTTTTAGTTCTAAATATTTTGGTGTTTGCAACAGCCATTTCAGTTTGATATATCTAATAACTGATGGACACAGTAATATTTCAGGATTGAAATGAGGTTTATTGTACTAACAGAAAATGCGCAATATGCATTAAACCTAAATTTGACCAGTGCAAAAGTATGGGCACCTCAACAGAAAAGTGACATTAATATTTAGTAGATCCTCCTTTTGCAAAGATAACAGCCTCTAGTTGCTTCCTGTAGCTTTTAATCAGTTCCTGGATCCTGGATGAAGGTATTTTGGACCATTCCTCTTTACAAAACAATTCAAGTTCAGTTAAGTTTCATGGTCGCTGAGCATGGACAGCCTGCTCTCAAATGATCTGAAAACAAAGATTGTTCAACATAGTTGTTCAGGGGAAGGATACAAAAAGTTGTCTCAGAGATTTAACCTGTCAGTTTCCACTGTGAGGAACATAATAAGGAAATGGAAGACCACAGGGACAGTTCTTGTTAAGCCCAGAAGTGGCAGGCCAAGAAAAATATCAGAAAGGCAGAGAAGAAGAATGGTGAGAAGAGTCAAGGACAATCCACAGACCACCTCCAAAGAGCTGCAGCATCATCCTGCTGCAGATGGTGTCACTGTGCATTGGACAACAATACAGCGCACTTTGCACAAGGAGAAGCTGTACGGGAGAGTGATGAGAAAGAAGTCGTTTCTGCAAGCACGCCACAAACAGAGTCGCCTGAGGTATGCAAAAGCACATTTGGACAAGCCAGCTTCATTTTGGAAGAAGCTCCTGTGGACTGATGAAACAAACATTGAGTTGTTTGGTCATATAAAAAGGCGTTATGCATGGCGTCCAAAAAAAAACAGCATTCCAAGAAAAACACTTGCTACCCACTGTAAAATTTGGTTGAGGTTCCATCATGCTTTGGGGCTGTGTGGCCAATGCCAGCACCAGGAATCTTGTTAAAGTTGAGGGTCGCATGGATTCCACTCAGTATCAGCAGATTCTTGAGAATAATGTTCAAGAATCAGTGACGAAGTTGAAGTTACGCCGGGGATGGATATTTCAGCAAGACAATGATCCAAAACACCGCTCCAAATCCTCAGGCATTCATGCAGAGGAACAATTACAATGTTCTGGAATGGCCATCCCAGTCCCCAGACCTGAATATCATTGAACATCTGTGGGATGATTTGAAGCGGGCTGTCCATGCTCAGCGACCATCAAACTTAACTTGAATTGTTTTGTAAAGAGGAATGGTCCAAAATACCTTTATCCAGGATCCAGGAACTGATTAAAAGCTACAGGAAGCGACTAAAGGCTGTTATCTTTGCAAAAGGAGGATCTACTAAATATTAATGGCACTTTTCTGTTGAGGTGCCCATACTTTTGCATCGGTCAAATTTTTGTTTAATGCATATTGCACATTTTCTGTTAGTACAATAAACCTCATTTCAATCCTGAAATATTACTGTGTCCATCAGTTATTAGATATATCAAACGGAAATGGCTGGTGCAAACACCAAAATATTTAGAACTAAAAATGATTAAGATTAATAGGGGTGCCCAAACTTTTTCATAGGACTGTATATCTCTGAGAGAGAGAGAGAGAGAGAGAGAGACATACATTTCTAACAATCATAAATATATAGAGAGATATAGTTGTCAAAATATTCCTGGGCATTCATGTATGTAATAATAATAATAATAAATTTTATTTATATAGCGCCAACATATTCCGCAGCGCTGTACAATTTGTAGGGTTCAAATACAGACAGAAAGATACATTACCAAAAAATTTCACACAATGGGACTGAGGGCCCTGCTCACAAGAGCTTACAATCTATGAGGTAGAGGGGGTGACACAAGAGGTAGCAGGGGCGGTATTGCTTATGCAGAGGTCAGACACTTTTGCAATAGAGGTGACTGTCATTACATAAACATTAGAGATGAGCGAACAGTGTTCTATCGAACACATGTTCGATCGGATATCAGGCTGTTCGATGTGTTCGATTCGAATCGAACATCACGTGGCAAACTCCAAAAAAATTTGATTCCCCTCCCACCTTCCCTGGCGCTTTTTTTGCACCAATAACAGTGCAGGGGAGGTGGGACAGGAACTACGACACCGGAGGCATCGAAAAAAATCGGAAAAAGTCATTGGCTGCCGAAATCAGGTGACCTCCATTTTAGATGAATAGTGGATTTCAAATCCGGGTCATATGAGAATGTGAACTTTGTGACTAAGAGACAGGGATAGCTGTACAGGCAGGGATAGCTAGGGATAACCTTTATTTAGGTAGGAATGTTATTAAAAATAACTTTTTGGGGCTCTATCGGGTGTGTAATTGTGATTTTTGTGACATAAACTTTTTCCCATAGGAATGCATTGGCCAGCGCTGATTGGCCAGAGTACGGAATTCGACCAATCAGCGCTGGCTCTGCTGGAGGAGGCGGAGTCTAAGATCGCTCCACACCAGTCTCCATTCAGGTCCGACCTTAGACTCCGCCTCCTCCGGCAGAGCCAGCGCTGATTGGCCGAATGCTGGCCAATACATTCCTATTGGTAGTAGTGCTGAGCCAGTTCTGCTCAACTACACCGTGTGCCGGTCAGCCCATCTGATATAGCAGAGCCGAGTGTGCCGGTCAGCCCATCTGATATAGCAGAGCCGAGTGTGTGATGTAGCAGAGCCAAGTGTGGATATAGGAATCCATAGGAATGTATTGGCCAGCGCTGATTGGCCAGAGTACGGAATTTGACTAATCAGCGCTGGCTCTGCTGGAGGAGGCAGAGTCTAAGATCGCGAGTGTGCACACTCGGCTCTGCTATATCAGATGGACTGACCGGCACACGGTGTAGTTGAGCAGAACTGGCTCAGCCCTGCTAAGTCTCTGCATGGGACACTGGGACACTGTGCACACTCGGCTCTGCTACATCAGATGTAGCAGAGCCGAGTGTGCACACTTGGCTCTGCTACATCTGATGTAGCAGAGCCGAGTGTGCACACTCGGCTCTGCTATATCAGATGGGCTGACCGGCACACGGTGTAGTTGAGCAGAACTGGCTCAGCACTGCTACCAATAGGAATGCACTGGCCAGCCTTCGGCCAATCAGCGCTGGCTCTGCCGGAGGAGGCGGAGTCTAAGGTCGGACCTGAATGGAGACTGGTGTGGAGCGATCTTAGACTCCGCCTCCTCCAGCAGAGCCAGCGCTGATTGGTCGAATTCCGTACTCTGGCCAATCAGCGCTGGCCAATGCATTCCTATGGGGAAAAGTTAGCTTGCGAAAATCACAAGCTGACAGGGATTTCCATGAAATAAAGTGACTTTTATGCCCCCAGACATGCTTCCCCTGCTGTCCCAGTGTCATTCCAGGGTGTTGGTATCATTTCCTGGGGTGTCATAGTGGACTTGGTGACCCTCCAGACACGGATTTGCGTTTCCCCCTTAACGAGTATATGTTCCCCATAGACTATAATGGGGTTCGAAACCCGTTCGAACACTCGAACAGTGAGCGGCTGTTCGAATCGAATTTCGAACCTCGAACATTTTAGTGTTCGCTCATCTCTAATAAACATAAGACTTTATGAGCCGTCAACAGTCGTATCCTTTAACATGTGGATGGAGCTTGGACCTATAAAGCTAGCATGAGATGACATCATATCATGTGGGGAAATGTGGGAGTGGGGACAGAGGAGGGTTAAGGGTTTATGTTAGAAATTGTGATAGGCTTGTCTGAAAAGATGTGTCTTTAGTTTGCGTTTGAAGCTGTAGAAATTGGGAGTTAATCTGATTGTCCGGGGTAGAGCAATCCAGAGAAGTGGTGGAGTTCGGGAGAAGCCTTGAATACGAGTGTGGGAGGTTCTGATAATAGAGGATGTAAGTGTTAGGTCATTGAGTGAATGTATGTGAGTATATAGATGTGTGTGTGTGTGTGTGTATCTATATATATATATATATATATATATATATGTATACCTGTGTGTGTATATATATATGTGTGTGTATATATATATATATATATATATATATATATATATATATATATATATATATATTACTAGAGGGAGGACCCGGCTTCGCACGAGTATATTACATTATATGTTTGTGTAGTGGCCCCATAAGAATTGTCCAATTTTGCCCTGGTGTACTATGTATATTGTTTGTGTGTATGTCCATAAGCATCATGTGGTTATGTGTATCTCATTTTGGATGTCAGTGAAAAACCTATAATCAGTTGTTATGGATACCTGGAGTAAAGTTGTATCTAATCCTTCTCTGTGTAGTACTGTGTTTAGATGCAAGTATCTAATCCTTGTTGGTGTGGTACTGTGTGCAGATGCACATATCTAATCCTCTGGCGTGTGGTACTGTGTGCAGATGCATGTATCTAATCCTCCCCCGTGTGGTAATACGTGAAGAGGCACATATCTAATCCTCCGGTAAGTGAAACTGTGTGCAGACGTGCATATCTAATCTTACGGCATGTGGTACTGTGTGCAGACGTGTGTATCTAATCCTCTGGCGTGTGGTACTGTGTGCAGATGCGCGTATCTAATCCTCCCCCATGTGGTACTGTGTGCTGACATGCATATCTAATTCTCTGGCATGTGGCACTGTGTGCAGAGGCATGTATCTAATCCTCCAAAGTGTGGTACTGTGTTCAGACGCACGTATCTAATTATCACCCCGTGTGGTATTCTGTGAAGAGGTGCGTATCTAATCCTACAGCATGTGGAACTGTGTGTAGACGCGAGTATCTAATCCTACAGCATGTGGTACTGCATGCAGACGCGTGTATCTAATTCTATGGCGTGAACAACTGTGTGAAGACGCGCATATCTAATCCTCTGGCGTGTGGAACTGTAAGCAGACACGCATATCTAATCCTACGGCATGTGGTACTGTGTGCAGATGTGCTTATCTAATCCTCTGGGGTGTGGAACTGTGTGCAGATGCGCATATCCAATCCTCTGGCATGTGGTATTATGTGCAGACGCATGTATCCAATACCCCGGTGTATGGTACTCTGTGCAGACACGCGTATCTAATCCTTTAGCATGTGGAACTGTGTGCAGACGCGCATATCTAACCCTCGGTCATGTGGTACTGTGTGCAGATGCACGTATCTAATCCTCCCCTGTGTGGTATTGTGTGAAGAGGCACGTATCTAATCTTACGTCATGTGGAATTGTGTAAAGACGCGCGTATCTAATCCTACGGCATGTGGTACTATGTGCAGACGCGCGTATCTAATCCTCTGGCGTGTGGTACTGTTTGCAGACGCGTGTATCTAATCTTCCCCCGTGTGGTACTATGCGCTGAGATGCATATATAATTCTCTGGCTTGTGGTACTGTATGCAGATATGCAGATCTAATCCTCCAAAGTGTGGTACTGTGTGCAGACATACGTATCTAATCCTCCCCTGTGTGGCATTTTGTGAAGATGCGTGTATCTAATCCTATGGCGTGTGGAACTGTGTGTAGACGCGTGTATCTAATCCTCTGGCGTGTGGTACTGTGTGCAGACGCGCATGTACAATCCTCCCCGTGTGGTACTGTGTGCTGAGTCGTGTATCTAATTATCTTGCTTGTGGTACTGTGTGCAGAGGCATGTATCTAATCCTCATAGGTGTGGTACTGTGTGCAGACACACGTATCTAATCCTCCCCTGTGTGGTATTGTGTGAAGAGGCGTGTATCTAATCCTACGGCATGTGGTACTGTGTGCAGATGCGTGTGTCTAATCCTACGGCATGTGGTACTGTGTGAAAACGTGCATATCTTATGCTCTGGTGTGTGGAACTGCGTGCAGATGTGTGTATCCAATCCTTTGGCATGTGGTACTGTGTTCAGATGCATGTATCCAATCCCCAGAGTGTGGTACTGTGTGCAGACGCGTGTATCTAATCCTTCGGCACGTGGAACCATGTGCAGACGAACATATCTAATCCTTCAGTGTGTGGAACTGTGTGCAGAAGTGCGTATTTAATTCTCTGGTGTGTGGGACTGTGTGCAGATGCGTGTATCTAATCCTATAGCGTGTGATACTGTGTGCTGATCTGTGTATCTAATCCTCTGATGCGTGTATCTCAGTTTGGATATCAGTGTTGGATTGTGCATGTGGAGTGATTGTGTGTATTGCAGTTGGAATATGAGTGAAAGACTTGCAGGTTTGTATTGGCTAAGGGGAGGGGGGCATTGTGTTTGGAACGCTGTATCTCAGCAATGGTACGTCCGAGTGAGTTGGAGTCTCATCTTAAACCTTCCCGGATACATGAAGTATCTCTGTGCCAAATTTGGTGAGGATCAGTCCAGTTGTTTGGTTTGCATTAGAGAACAGACAGACAAGAATTCATTTTTATAACATAGAGAGATATATACAGAGAGAGAGAGAGAGAGAGAATTGTTGAGTGAGTGTGAACTAGGAGTCTAAAGATGGCTGCTGACGGTGTTGTGGGGTAGGCTATCTATGGATTCAGGAATTTGGAGTGAGTGAGAGAGGGAGGGAGGGAGTCAGCTCTGAGTGCAGCCAAATAAATCCTGGGAGTTGTAGGTAAGATGCAGAACAGGAAGATGCAGATGTAAACAAATGCAGAGGATGCCACGAGCTCCAAGAGAATCCATGAATTACTCAAAACACTGCTAAAGGTATTTCATTGCACTTATGAATAGCACTTATGCACATTGCACTTATGAAGACCTTTTTTGAAAATTATTTTTTTGCCTGTAAAGACCTTCAATATTCTGTATGGTGTACTGGGAATCAGTTACATTCAGACTGTGTTGGAATTGGAGAAACACTGCATTTGTCTTACTTTCTTACTGGATTTGTTTTTTACAGCATTCACTATCTAGCCAAAATGATATTTCACCTGTATTCAATGGGTCAGTATGATTCCAGGGATACCAAATTTATATAGTTTTTTTTTTTTTTCTTAATTAATTTAACCCCTTTAAAAAAAAAAAAAAAAAAAAAAAAAAACTTGAGTTTTCTGTAATATGCAATATGCATAAGTGGTCTTTTTGTGGGGCCACATACTTTTTAGCTATATCATTATGAGGAATGTTTGATCTTTTGATCACACTTTTTATATACATTTTCATGGCAGGTGAAACTGCAATTTGGTTCTTCTTATTTTTTTTTTCCACTATGGCATTCACCATATGTACAAAAAAAAATGTTTTATCTTTGTAGACTGGGTGTGTATTTGTTTTTGTTTATTTATTTTTATATAGGGAAGTGAAAAAAAAATTGTATTTTTTTTTTTTTTTAAACTTTAAAAACATTTTTTAACTGTTTTATTAGCCCCCTTCTTGCAGTCTATTGGACATTTGCTACATAACTATTGAGGCTGGTCATACACCAGCCTCGGTAGGTATATTGCCATGACAGGCCTGGGAACCTTCATTAGACTCCCAGACGTTGCAGGAACAGGACTGATTCCATGGTTTCAACATTTGAGAGCTGTCCTGTAATGGGAGATGGAATGAAAAGCAATGCCTGTCATCAAATTCCACTCTGGTCATTAGCCCTAGTTCTCCAGTGTGCAATACAGGGGAGATCCATTGGCTATGGTGGCTGCTTCAGAGTGACTGCCCTCTTTAAAGGCTCATCATTTGTCATGCTATAATGGCGGATGTTGAGAAAGGGTTGCAAGCTTATAACTTGACTTTTCAACAGAAGAAAGCTTAGTAAGGGGCATCATAGGAATGGTCATTTCTTGATCCTGGGACCAGTTTACAGTGATAAAACCATCCAACAGGTTCCAACTTCCCCAGATCCCCACACTGATATATTATCTGGAAGCCCATTTAATGCCCAAGGTCACATGGTCCTTCTTCTCTGCTTTATCTATGCTTTCACATGAAAGTCAATATTTTCATGTTAAGTGAACCACAAAAAGCTTAAGTTCACTCATATCCAAAGGTCTTGCTAATTTTAGTTTAAAGCTAGTTTGTTCTGAACAGATTTACTCATCTCTAAAATTTATGAATTTATAATTGTTTAACAAATAAAACAAACAAACAAATATCAGTTGAATTAATGATCATGCATTCATTTCAACTGTTTTCTGTTTACCATATCTCCTTACTTATTTCTCTATGCATACTTTTGAAAAATGCTTTATTCCCTTAAACTAGAGATCAGTTAAGTCAGATCACATCTGTACAGTAGCTACAGTAGCATTCAAAAGTTTGGACACCCCTGGTCAAAATAACTGTAATTGTGAGAAGTTAAGCAAGTTGAATTTGAAATGATCTTTAAAAGGCATAACGTTAAAGATTAAACACAATTTTAAAATTTTAAGCAATGTCAGTGTATTATTATGTTTGAGTACAATTTTAGAGTGAAAAAGGGAAAGGAGTTTGGAAACCCTTGTAGATTTGTTTGCTCAGATAACTTTGACCAATGTCTCAGACTTTAATTATCCAAATATGGTTATGGCTTGTTCACTATTATTGTTAGGAAAGACCAAGTGATGCAAATTTTACAGCTTTATAAATACCCAGCCTCCTCTAACCTTGTGCCAAACTACAACAGACATGGGTTCTTCTAAGTAGCTGCTTAGCACTCTGAAAAAGACAATGGTGGAGGCTCACAAAGCAAGAGAAGGCTATATAAGATAGCAAAGCGTTTTCAAGTTGTACTCATTGAAGGCCCAACTGAAATAAAGCCTCCAGCAAGTGAAAAGGGTGAAAAGGGTGTATGATATAGTAGTTTCATAGTGTGTGGACCTGCATTCAGCAATGCAATTACCAGGGTTGTATAAGGTTGTATAATTTGTGTCGTGCAAGACTGTGCCAATGATAGGAGGGCATACTCCTAAGACCACTTACCACTTTCTCTGCTGTAATAATGTATATGTTCTAGGATAATGTATTTGAGTGAGTATATATGGTATATGTATGACTGTGTAGGTATATATGGTATATATGTGTGTGGTATGTGTGAGTATATACAGTATACTAGTTTTGGAAATTGCTTCATGTCACTTATACCTACAGAAACGCCACTGCTTTCCCTATAGGTATAATGGAAGCAGAGAGTCCGCAGAGGAAACCTCTACTGACTTTCTGTGAAAAGTGCTGTGGAAAAAACTATGATGCAATGTCGCTGTGGTTTTTCCCGCAGCGCTTTTTGTGCTGTGGCCTGCTACGCAAGGTTTTATCCTTATAGTGTGATGCACAGATGATAAGGATTAGTCCCAACAACGAGACACAGCTAAAAAAAAACACTGTGGAAAAAAATTGCGGTGAATCACAGTTTTTTATTTTCCTCAGTATTTTTTTGAGCTTTCAATGCATTTTCCCTGCACATTCTCCCCTTATTAATTATATGTGAAATGCTCATGATTGCGCAGCTAGAATTACCCTCCAATAGTCTAAGCGCACGCATCTTACAATTTGCAGCATCTTTCACAATTTTTTTTTTTCCTGAAATGTGAGGATGCGGTAAAATGATAAAATTTCAGTTTGCTGGTTCTGCAAAACACTTTGGTACTATTCCGTTATCGGGCCAGCAGCAGCGCAGTTCAGCACCAGCATTGTGACAGCAGCAGTCAGCAGTTCAGTTCAGCATTGGGAATTACAATTACATCCGAGGACTGCTGGCCCGATGCTGACCCGATGCTTGTGCCCAGTAGCCAGTACATCGATACCCTCATCCTCCTACTCCCAGTGCTGCCCCCCAGCTCTCCTTACATCTGCCCCGTACCCTCTCCCCGCCACATGACTACGCCTCACCTCGGCGCTCTCAATCTGGCCATTCACGTTCAGGAGGAAAGACACCTGCACTGGAAGCCATGGCCGGTCTCGAGACCGGAAGGAAACATACCGGGGCTCAATCCAGGCCTTGACAAGGGATGCGCCGATGCTGACCATAGGAACGGAGAGCTACGGTGAGCCGCAGGGACAAACTTCCTGCAGCGTCCTACGACTAACTAGTAGTGTTGGTCAAGATTTCGGTGAGGCCTAGTCGTGTGGCGGGGAGAGGGTACGGGGCAGATGTAAGGAGAGCTGGGGGGAGGCACTGGGAAGAGGAGGATGGGGGCATCGATCGATGTACTGGCTACTAGACACAGGGCACAAGCATCGGCCTCTGTTATCGGGCCAGCATCGGCCTAGTCGTGTGGCGGGGAGAGAGTGCGGGGCAGATGTAAGGAGAGTTGGGGGCAGCACTGGGAGGAGGATGGGGGCATTAATCGATGTACTGGCTACTAGACACAGGGCACAGGGCACAAGCATCGGGGCAGCAGTCCTCGGATGTAATTCCCAATGCTGAACTGCTGACTGCAGCTGTCCTTATGCTGGTGCTGAACTGCTCTGCTGGCCCGATAACGGAACAGTACCAACACTTTTTTCTGCAGTAGACAAAAACACTGTGTTTCTGCAATGTAGGGTTCTGCCGAAAAAAAAAAAAAAAAAAAAAAGCTACTTGTTTTTGTTGGTGCAGATTTTGCTGAGGTTTTCTGAGCCAAAGCCAGGAGTGGATTGAGCAGGAGGTAGAAGTATAAAAGATTCCTATATATTTGCCATATCTAGTATAGCCACTCCTGGGTTTGTCTAAAAAAAAAAAGAAAAAACGCAGCAAAATCTGCAACAAAAAAAAGGCAGCGTTTCCAGGGGCCACACGGTGGCTCAGGAGTCCTGGTGTTCAAATCCCGCCAAGGGCAAAAAAACATCTGCAAGGAGTTTGTATATTCTTCCCGTGATTGCATGGATTTCCATCCCATATTCCATTTCCATCCCATACTTAGGGACCCTTCACACAGAGTAAACGCGCATGTATTTTGGCAAAATACACGTGTAAAAATCAGACTCCCATTGACTTCTATGGCTTTTTATTTTACACGTGTAAAAAAAACACGTCAAAATACACGTCAAAATACACATCAAAATACATGTGTAAAATGTCATTGAAGTCAATGGGAGTCTTATTTTTACATGTGTATTTTTACACGTGTATTTTGCCAAAACACACGCGCGTTTACTCCGTGTGAAGGGGCCCTGATAGGGAAAAAATGTACATTGTGAGCTCTATGTGGGGCTCACAATCAAAAAAAAAAAAAGCTGTGTTTCCGCAATGTGGAGCCTCAGCGTAAAGCGAATCTTGCATGTCCTCAGAGATGGGTGGTATTATATACCACTAGAAAGATGACTGAATTGCACTGCTCCTATTAACAACTTCCTGACATCCACCGTACTAGTACGAGGATGTTGGGAAGTGGTTAATAGTTCCACAAATGCCGGGTGTCGAACTTTGGCGGCTGCCATGGCTGCCTCTGTTCTGCCTGAGGTGGACGATAAAAAGGGGGCGTCTTTTGATCAGCCGCCTCAGGCAGCAGAGAGGCTAGGTTCACCACTGGTTCAAACCTTGCGTATTCAAAGATGTAAACTTAACCACCATTATGAATATGTCTACAGGCAGTGTACAATGGTATGTGAGTACACCAATGGTTAGAAAGTTGTCACTAAAGAACTATGACAAATTAAGTACACTGTGCAAAAAATAAAGGGAACACTTAAGCAACACAATGTAACTCCAAGCAACACTGATTGACAATCAATTTCACATGCTGTTGTGCAAATGGAATAGACAACAGATGGAAATTATTGGCAATTATCGAGACACACTCAATAAAGGAGTAGTTCTGCAGGTGGGGACCACAGACCACATCTCAGTACCAATGCTTTCTGGCTGATGTTTTGTTCACTTTTGAATGTTGGTTGTGCTTTCACACTCGTAGTAGCATGAGATGGACTCTACAACCCACACAAGTGGCTCAGGTACTGCAGCTCATCCAGGATGGCACATCAATGTGATCTGTGACAAGAAGGTTTGCTTTGTCAGTCAGCGTAGTGTCCAGAGGCTTGAGGCGCTATCAGGAGACAGGCCAGTAAACCAGGAGATGTGGAGCGGACTGTAGGGGGGCAACAACCCAGCAGCAGGATCGCTACCTCTGCCTTTGTGCAAGGAGGAACAGGAGGAGCACTGCCAGGGTCCTGCAAAATGACCTCAAGCAGGCCATAAATGTGCATGTGTCTGCAAAAATGGTTAGAAAACGATTCCATGAGGAAGGGTATGAGGGCCTGACGTCCACAGATGGGGGTTGTGCTCACAGCACAACACCGTGCAGTACCTGAGCACTTACCACAGAACACCAGGATTGGCAACTTCACCACTAGTGCCCTGCAGGGCCGCCGATAGGGCAGTACTACCGCTACTGGTGTCAGGGGCCCGGCCAAACTGAAAAATTGGGGGGGCCCGGCCCCTGGCGCCAGCAGTCCAAGGGCTGGATTGGGGGACGGGGACCGATCGGGGCCCTGACATTTCGATCGGGCCCCCTGCAGTGCCCACTGCCCAGGCCCCAGGTCAGAGGAGGTTGTTTAAGCCAGTGTGCCGGGTGTGCCGCGGGGGAAAGTTCCCCAAACGCATGCCAAGATTGGCACGGGAGACCTACTGTACATTGCAGGCACAGCAGCCAGTCCCTGCTTGTAAATGTAGACGGAGCGTCCTTACACTGCTCTGCTAGAGCTCAGGTGTAGGACACGCCCCCTTCTCTCCCTGCCCACCAATCAGAGATGAGCCTCTCACTGCACAGGATAAGGGACCTGCTGCTACACGTGAGGAGCTCCTGCCGTCTGCAGCCCTGAATAGGAGAGGAGGAGAGGAAGCTGAACAAAGTGAAAGTAAAAGAAAACACCAGGTTAGTAACTATTCTTATTAATGTCAGGCATTTGGGGTTATTAATTTAGTTTTAGTAACTCCATGTGCCTCACATTAATAGCAATTAACCCCATCATGTCCCTCATATTAACCCCTGTGGCTCACATAAGAGTTAATAACATGTGTGACATATGGGGGTACTATATAATGAAGATATTTACTTAATTATTACCTCCATATGTCTCACATATCAGTGTCCCTTATGTAAAGCATACAGGGGGTTAATGTGAGGGACATGATGGGGTTCACTGCTATTAATATGAGGCACATTGAGTTGTAACCTGTAATATACATGACCAGACTTTTTATACACAACTGTGGATATAAGTACAGACCTATACATTTCTAAGGACCCATATATACAGCCATTCTTTTTGTGGCTGTGTATCTGGGCCAAATTGAAGAGCTGAAAATTATAGAGCAGGTCCTATATCTGTCCTATACATTCCCTATATCTGTCCTATACATCACCTATATCTGTCCTATACGTACCCTGTATCTGTCCTATATATACCCTATATCTGTCTGCATTTGTGGCCCTGTCAATTCATTTTTAATGTTTATATCAGTGAAAACCACATGTGTGCCACTTGTATGTAGGAGGCGTAAGGCTGAGGCCCCACGTTGCATAAACGCAGCGTTTTTGTTGCAGATTTTGCTGCAGTTTATTTCAACCAAAGATTCAACCATTTAGAATCTATATTATTAACTATATGTATAATATGTACTGTTTTAGTGTCATTTTGTGCCATTTTGGTTGGTGGTGTGCCCCGGGATTTTTGAAGTGTAAAAAGTGTGCCGCGGCTCAAAAAAGCTTGAAAATCACTGGTTTAATTGTCGCAAAATGAAGTAGTCTTAAAATGGTGGGGGGGGCCCAGACACTTAGGCTGTATGGGGCCCCAAAATTCCTGATGGCGGCCCTGGTGCCCTGTGCTCTTCACAGATGAAAGCAGGTTCACACTGAGCACATGTGACAGATGTGAAAGAGTCTGGATATGCCGTGGAGAGCGATCTACTGCCTGCAATATCCTTCAGCATGACCGGTTTTTGGCAGTGGATCAGTAATGGTGTGGGGTGGCATTTCTTTGGAGGGCTGCACAGCTCTCCATGAGCTCGCCAGAGGTAGCCTGACTGTCATTATGTAACCCCCTCACAGGAGTTACTAATGGTTATTTGGCCATATAAGTGCCTTACATGTTATGATAGTTTGTATATGTTGCCATGTTCATTCAGTATTCATTTGTGTAATGTTGTTAAGCTATTGTTCTCTGGTATCACTTGTCCTAGTGAGCTGTGGTCTCCATAGCAACACACACTATAGTGAGTGTATCTGTAGCTGGAACAGGAAATAGTCATAGCAGGGAGAGGAAGTAGTATTGTGTAAGCAGCCAGGGAAGGAGAAGGAAGGAGAAGTGTGGCAGTGGCCATCTTGTGTTTCAGACACTGTGCTGTGAGGATCGCCACAGCAGCAGCAGGACAGAGAAGCTGTGTGACAGCGCCCTGCATTACTATCAGTAAGAGGACAGGATTATATCAGGCTAAGCAGAGCTATAACCCTGGCAGCCTGCACCTACCTCTACAAGGTAAATGAGCCCCTGCAGTAAGCCAGAATATGGATCTGCAGACATCTTAGACTCTCTGCTAACACATGGGAAGGTGTCAGCCAGCTACAATCCACTGTGCCACAGCTCACTGCTACAGGACAAGTGACCAGCAGATGCCTGTTACAATAAAGCAGTGAGCACTTCTACTGATCCTGGCCTGGACATTGCCTTCCTTGCAGCTAAGCCCTGGGCTAAAGCTCTTTGTTGGAGTAGAGCACTGGCACCCACATCACCATCTCCAGCCCAGGGACCAGCGGGTGTCTCAATACTCCAACTGGCGTCACATCTAACTGACTCTGCCTATTTCCCTGTGCACCTCTCCTGGGAGTTCTGGTGCCAATAAGGTCACCGTGACAGTCCAGCCTCCTGCACGGTTCTCCCGGGGTGGTCGCAATTAGGTACCAAGATGAGATCCTCAGACCCCTTGTGAGACCATATGCTGGTGTGGTTGGCCCTGGGTTCCTCCTAATGCAAGACAATGCCAGACCTCATGTGGCTGGAGCGTGTCAGCAGTTCCTACAAGATGAAGGCATTGAAGCTATGGACTGACCCACCCGTTCCCCGGACCTGAATCCGATTGAGCACATCTGGGACATCATGTCTCTTTCCATCCACCAACATCATGTCATCAGAAGCATGTCCAGGCATTGTAGGGAGGTCATACAGGCACATGGAGGCCACACACACTACTGAGCCTCATTTTGACATGTTTTAAGGACGTTACATCAAAGTTAGATCAGCCTATAATGTGTTTAATTTTGGGCGTGACTCCAAATCCAGGCCTCCATTGGTTAATTAATTTGATATCCATTGATGATTTTTGTGTGATTTTGTTGTAATCACATTCAATTTTGTACAGAACAAAGTATTCAATGAGAATATTTCATTCATTCAGATCTAGGATGATAACACATTGAGTGTTCTCTTTATTTTTTTGAGCAGTGGTATATTACTACAAGAATTATTTTTTAAGATGCAAGCTTCTACTGAGACTTACCATCACTATGACTTACTAGTGAAGATAATAGTTTCAGAGAATATTAATGAGCTGTATCCTTAAATATATGGTAAAAGATTGTTGATGTTGCTTAGATTGTGCCATGTTTTATTCAAATGTATTGAAATGGAAATTATTAATTCATCACTAAAATGATTTAAAATACTTGAGATTATAAATATTCACTTTCACTGAGAAGTAAAGAGATATCAAGTCATTTTAATTAAAAGAAACAAAATTATTAGCAATTAAGAAAAAAATAACTTTAAGGGATTACAATGTGTCTTTTTCAATCGTAAAAATCATATTGACTTTTTTTCTTGAACAGTAATTTTCATTTTCATTATTTATATGGAGTTTAAAATTCTCAGAATACTTTCAGTAGTGATATAGCTTGGAGCTTCTTCTTTTTTTATAAATGCAAGTAGGATTTCTTTTTATAGTTTAGCTTTAATATTTAAAGTGGTTACAAACAAATAAGATAAACATCTTCACATAAAGCTAAGACTATCTACATTAATTTCACTGTATAACTCCTGTTTCGTACTCGGTATGAGACCACTACAAATAATTTCTACTTGAATAAATAATAAAGTAATCAACTTTTTTAGTCCTACTAAAAATACTATATATAGTTTAAATATGTTACCAGATACACTTAGTTGCATTAAATATTTATTATGAGTATACTGTTGAATTACCTGGAATATAAGTTTAATTTCATACTACATCCATTAATTCATAAACACATGCAGACGAAATTGTTGGTTTAATGAAAGAAAAACCCACAATGGTCACAGAAATAACTTGAATCTGGCAAAAAAAATTAAAAAAAATAATAATAATTCTATAAAAATGAACAAATGAAGATCAGACATTGCTTTTCAACTATACATCAACAGAATTTAAAAAAATAAATAAACAAAATTCATGAAACCGGCCTGGACAGAAATGATGGTCCCCTGAAAATAATGTGACCAAAGGGACATGTGAAATCTCTGTGTGTCCACTACTAAGCATCACAGGCGTCTACGATCTTGTAATCAGTCAGTGGCCTGTATATAGGGCTACAGATACTCCCTGTGCTGTTTGGTGACATGGTGTGTACCACACTCAACCTGCACCAGAGGAAGCGAAGGAAATAGTTGTCTCAGGAGCTTAGAAAGAAAATTATAGACAAGCAGGTTAAAGGTAAAGGTTATAAGCCCATCTTCAAGCAGCTTGATGTTCCTGTGACTACAGTTGCACATATTATTCAGAAATTTAAGATCCATGAGACTGTAGCCAACCTCCCTGGACGTGGCCACAGGAGAAAAATTGCTGACAAATCAAAGGAATGAATAGCATGAATGTTAACAAAAGATCCCAGAAAAACTTCTGAAGAGATTAACCCCTTCCCGCCGATGGCATTTTTTGATTTTCGTTTTTCGTTTTTGACTCCCCTCCTTCTAAACCCCATAACTCCCAGAGCCATATGAGGTCTTAATCTTTGCGGGACAAATTTTTCTTCATGATGCCACCATTAATTATTCTGTATAATGTACTGGGAAACTGGAAAAAAAATTCTGAATGGGGTGGATTTGAAGAAGAAATGCATTTCTGCAACATTCTTACGGGCTTTGGTTTTACGGCATTCACTGTGCAGCCAAAATGACATGTCCCCTGTATTCTGTGTTTCAGTACGATTCCGGGGATACCAAATTTATATGGTTTTATTTACATTTTAACCCCTTAAAAAAAATCCAAAACTGTGTTAATTTTTTTTTTTTTTTCTAAAAGTCGCCATATTCTGACAGCTGTAACTTTTTTATACATCAGTGTACGGGGATGTATAGGGCGTCTTTTTTTTTCGGGGCAGGGTGTAATTTTTAGTTCTACCATTTTCAGGAAATGCTATTGCTTTGATCACTTTTTATTCAAATTTTTATCAGAATCAAAACAGTGAAAAAACGGCGGTTTGCCACTTTTGACTATTTTTCCCGCTATGGCGTTTACCGAACAGGAAAAACATTTTTATAGATTTGTAGAGCGGGCGATTTCAGACACGGGGATACCTAACATGTATGTGTTTCACAGTATTTAACTACTTTTATATGTGTTCTAGGGAAAGGCGGGTGATTTGAATTTTTAATACTTTTTAAAAAAATGTATATTTTTTAAACTTTTTTTTTTTTTTTTTTAATTTTTTGCATTTATTAGACCCCCTAGGGGTGCTGAACCTCAGGGGGTCTGATCACTAATGCAATGCATTACAATGCTAATTCATTGCAATGCATTGCAAAAAAAATCATCATTTCTTTTGCAGGCTGCATAGACCAGCCTGCAAAAGAAAGAGATTGCAGACCGGCTGGGAGCCTTTAACAAGGCTCCCGGCTATCATGGCAATGTGACGTCGGCCCTGGAGATTGCTCCAGGCACCGCCGATCACCGGCAAAATGGCGGCCCCTTTGACCGTGGCGCCAGAGGGTTAATGCCTCCGTTCGGTCCAGAGACCAATCAGAGACACTAGTTTAAAGCAGTAGACACCCGGCGGCTATGGCGGCCGCCCGGCTCCCAGGTGGTTGCCATAGTTACACACCCGGCATGCGCTGTACTATTACGGCGGATGTCGGGAAAGGGTTAAAGGTGAACTTCAAGCTCAAGGAACATCAGTTTCAGATTGCACCATCCGTCATTGTTTGAATCAAAGTGGATTCATGGGACATCACCAAGGAGGACACCATTGTTGAAAACAAATCATAAAAAAGCCAGACTGGAATTTGCAAAACTACATGTTGACAAGGCACAAAGTTTCTTGGAAACATGTGAAACATGGAGGAGTCTCTTTTATGTTCTGGGGCTGCTTTGCAGCATCTGGCACAGGGTGTCTTGAATCTGTGCAGAGTACAGTGAAATCTGAAAACTATCAAGGGATTCTAGAGAGAAATGTGCTGCCCAGTGTCAGAAAGTTTGGTCTCAGTCGCAGGTCATGGGTCTTGCAACAGGATAATGACCCAAAACACACAGCTAAAAACACCCAAGAATGGCTAAGAGGAAAATACTGGACTATTCTGAAGTGGCCTTC
The DNA here is from genome assembly GCF_031893055.1 of Leptodactylus fuscus. Classification (NCBI taxonomy): domain Eukaryota; kingdom Metazoa; phylum Chordata; class Amphibia; order Anura; family Leptodactylidae; genus Leptodactylus; species Leptodactylus fuscus. The sequence continues at coordinate 115,141,071 of NC_134268.1, forward strand.
TATGAGCCCTGACCTAAATCCTATTGGAGCATCTTTAGAAGGAACTGAAACATGATATCTGGAAAGGCACCCTTCAAACCTGAGACAACTGGAGAAGTTTGATCATGAGGAGTAGGCCAATATACCTGTTGAGAGGTGCAGATTTCTCATGAGGTTGTGCAACAAGATATAAAGTTAAGGGAACCATCATTTCTGTCCAGGCCTGTTTCATGAGTTTTATTTTTTTTTTAATTCTGTTGAAGCGAAAAGCAATGTCTGTCATTTATTCATTTTCATAGAGTTTTTATTTATTATTACTTTTGTCAGATTTAAGTTATTTCTGTGACCATTGTGGGTTCTTTCATTAACCCTTTTCTTGCCAATCACGTAGCCCTACGTCCTCCCAGGGTGTCACTTGCCTAACCGAGTACGTAGCTGCTACATCCTTAATTCTAATACCCATATCTCTGGATTCGTTTGGACTATGAAGATAATTTTAGATTAATTTTAAAGATGAGAATCTCATCTTTAAAATGATTCCAAGTTCTTCATGTTAAACCTTACTTTAGTTATAAAGTCTTTTTAATCATAATGTGGATTTAATTGCCAAATCAGTGTTTCTGTTCCAAAAGGAACAGATTCCCAGCTATGAACAGTGCTGATTTGCATATTTTTTACCCAGAATCCCTAGCGGAGCAGGAATGACTTGTAAGTCTCCGTACTGCCTACATAGGCACACACTCTCCCTGATGTGTACGATTGTCCCCTGACCCTGGTCTATAGTCTCGCACTCTGCCAAATCAGTATCCCTACGCTATGCTGAGGATGGCCCAATAGGCTGAAACAGCGCTGTCCATAGCTGGGAATCTGTTCCTTTTGGGACAGAAATACTAATTTGGCAATTAAATCCACATTATGATTAAAAAGACTTTATAACTTAGTCGTTCATGATGTTAAGGATGCTGCCCTCTATAGGGTGGTGTACAGAGTGCACTGTTCTCCTAATTCCATCCTGGAGAAAAGATTTGCATATTTTTTCTTGGGAAGCATTAGTGAAACAGGAAGGGGGGAGGAGCAGCAACTGCAGCGTGCACAGAGACACAGAGACAGAGAAGCATTTTCTCTATGGTTGAGCCGATCTTGAAATTTCAGGATCGTTTTTAAAATCCGATTTCTGATCATTTTCCATCTGAACCCGATCCCAATTCAGATTCTAATGCAAGTGAATGGGAATTTTTTTAATTATCGAAGATCTGATTTTAAAAACGATCCTATTCACTACACAGCATGGAGTCCAAAAATTGTTTAAATTTTTGGACTCCATGCTGTGTAGTGATTAAAAAAAAATCCCCCAGCTACTTAGCCCCCCTGGTGTCCACTTACCTGCACAGATCCGCTACCACTCCCCGTTCTTCTCGGTCCGGTCCTCTCTCATTGACATGCCTTCAGAGCACCGTGCGTGCCCCCACCTCCCTAGGCTAGTGTTAGAGATGATGGGAGTAGGCGGGGCTTGTTGTGGCCTAGGAGAGTGTGGGCAGGGAGACGTGAGTGCATCACTCACGTCCCCCCTCCCAGCACCCACCCACACTCTCCTAAGCCACAAGCCCCGCCTTCTCCCAGGATCTCTAAAACTAGTCTAGGGAGGCGGGGGCGGCAGCGGTAGCACTTCTGTGCAGGTAAGTTGAGCAATTGGGATCAGAATTTCATTCCAGTTTTTTTCTAGGCGGTATTGAAACCTGATTGCGATCATGAAATTTACTCAATCACCGATCGGGATCCGATGTTTTCTGACTATAATAGGTCCGTGCGCTTTAACTGCACAGCACTTGCAGTTGCGCTGATATTCCATTCGGGGGGGTCCTTCTGCGGACTCCTTCTGGACGAGAGGCAAGCGCTAATGTGAACTTACTCGTCCTGCAGAACCAGCATTGATTGGCCGAATGCTATACAGTGTATAGCATTCGGCCAATCAACGCTAGTTCTGCAGCAGGCTCTTCTTTGCTAGTCGGGAGAGCTGGCAGCTTGCGGTTATGCGGGGGCTGACTTTTTCTCATAGGAATACATTGACCAGCGTTGATTGGCTGAATGCCATACAGTGTACAGCATTCAGCCAATCAACGCTGGTTCTACCGGAGGCTCATCTGTGAGGAGGCAGAGCCTAAGATCGGACCACAGCAGTCTCCATTGTGGTGCTCCATACAGTGTACAGCATTCGGCCAATCAATTAGCCACCATCACAGCTAAACATCACAGCCGACCGAGCGCGCAACACATATAGCGCATCTTTTTTGTTTTCTGGTGTTAACCCATGAATTGGGCATACTGGGGGCCTTTAGTTAACCATCCAATGCCTCTGATGATCTGGAATAGCCGGGGAAATGCATTAGGCAGAGTAGTTTAGGCCTATGTGTCAGTACCTGCATGTGTGAGTGTGGCTCTAGCCAGTTAATCAATGCTCTGGCCTGAGTACAGCTACGTGTAGCACCGGGTCTGCTGTATTGGACTCAGTGCTAGTAGTGTGTGTGGTGTATTGGAGTGCCATGGGTGAAAGGGGATCTCCTTCTAGGGAATCATGCTAACTAGTATCCAGGCAATGCATTTACCAAAACATAAAAGTGTGGGTCAATTATTATTCAACCCCTAGGTGTAATATTTTGTGGAATAACCCTTGTTTGCAATTACAGCTAATAATCGTCTTTTATAAGACCTGATCAGGCCGGCACAGGTCTCTGGAGTTATCTTGGCCCACTCCTCCATCCAGATCTTCTCCAAGTTATCTAGGTTCTTTGGGTGTCTCATGTGGACTTTAATCTTGAGCTCCTTCCACAAGTTTTCAATTGGGTTAAGGTCAGGAGACTGACTAGGCCACTGCAACACCTTGATTTTTTCCCTCTTGAACCAGGCCTTGGTTTTCTTGGCTGTGTGCTTTGGGTCGCTGTCTTGTTGGAAGATGAAATGACGACCCATCTTAAGATCCTTGATGGAGGAGTGGAGGTTCTTGGCCAAAATCTCCAGGTAGGCCGTGCTATCCATCTTCCCATGGATGTGGACCAGATGGCCAGGCCCCTTGGCTGAGAAGCAGCCCCATAGCATGATGCTGCCACCACCATACTTGACTGTAGGGATGGTATTCTTGGGGTCGTATGCAGTGCCATCCAGTCTCCAAACGTCACGTGTGTGGTTGGCACCAAAGATCTCGATCTTGGTCTCATCAGGCCAGAGAACCTTGAACCAGTCTGTCTCAGAGTCCTCCAAGTGATCATGAGCAAACTGTAGACGAGCCTTGACATGACGCTTTGAAAGTAAAGGTACCTTACGGGCTCGTCTGGAACTGAGACCATTGCGGTGGAGTACGTTACTTATGGTATTGACTGAAACCAATGTCCCCACTGCCATGAGATCTTCCCGGAGCTCCTTCCTTCTTGTCCTTGTGTTAGTTGACTCTTCGGACAAGCCTGGCCTCGGCACGGGAGGAAACTTTCAAAGGCTGTCCAGGCCGTGGAAGGCTAACAGTAGTTCCATAAGCCTGCCACTTCCGGATGATGCTCCCAACAGTGGAGACAGGTAGGTCCAACTCCTTGGAAAGGGTTTTGTACCCCTTGCCAGCCTTGTGACCCTCCACGATCTTGTCTCTGATGGCCTTGGAATGCTCCTTTGTCTTTCCCATGTTGACCATGTATGAGTGCTGTTCACAAGTTTGGGGAGGGTCTTAAATAGTCAGAAAAGGCTGGAAAAATAGATAATTAATCCAAACATGTGAAGCTCATTGTTCTTTGTGCCTGAACTACTTCTTAATACTTTAGGGGAACCAAACAGAATTCTGGTGGTTTGAGGGGTTGAATAATAAATGACTAGAGATGAGCGAACAGTGTTCTATCGAACTCATATTCGATCGGATATTAGGCTGTTCGGCATGTTCGAATCGAACACCGCGTGGTAAAGTGCGCCATTACTCGATTCACCTCCCACCTTCCCTGGCGCCTTTTTTGCTCCAATAACAGCGCAGGGTAGGTGGGACAGGAACTGCGACACCGGTGACGTTGAAAAAAGGAGTCAAAACCCATTGGCTACCGAAAACATGTGACCTCTAATTTAAAAGAACAGCGATGCCCAGCTTCGCGTCATTCTGAGCTTGCAATTCACCGGGGACGGAGGTTTCCGTCCAGTTAGCTAGGGCTTAGATTCTGGGTAGGCAGGGACAGGCTAGGATAGGAAGGAGAAGACAACCACAACAGCTCTTGTAAGAGCTAAATTCCAGGGAGAAGCTTGTCAGTGTAACGTGGCACTGACGGGCTCAATCGCCGCAACCCAGCTTTCCCAGGATCCTGAATGGAATACACTGACAGTGTATTCCCGTATACCCCATATATACACCCCAAATCCCCGTTCCAACGGTGTGCCCCCCCCACCTTCACCTCAGAAATACCCTGCAAGTCCCCTAGCAATAGGATTGGGTCTATATACACCCACTATTTTTGCTACTGCCATATAGTGCCATTGTCTGACTGGGAATTCAAAGAATATATTGGGGTTACAAATACCCTCATTTCTTGCTACTGCCATATAGTGCCAGTTTCTGACTGGTGATTCAAAGAATATATTGGGGTTACGTGCACCCACAATTTTTACTACTGCTATATAGTGCCATTGTCTGACTGGGAATTCAAAGAATATATTGGGGTTACAAATACCCTCATTTCTTGCTACTGCCATATAGTGCCAGTTTCTGACTGGTAATTCAAAGAATATATTGGGGTTACGTGCACCCACAATTTTTGCTACTGGTATATAGTGCCAATGTCTGACTGGGAATTCAAAAAATATATTGGGGTTACAAATACCCTCATTTCTTGCTACTGCCATATAGTGCCAGTTTCTGACTGGTAATTCAAAGAATATATTGGGGTTACGTGCACCCACAATTTTTGCTACTGCTATATAGTGCCATTGTCTGACTGGGAATTCAAAGAATATATTGGGGTTACAAATACCCTCATTTCTTGCTACTGCCATATAGTGCCAGTTTCTGACTGGTAATTCAAAGAATATATTGGGGTTACGTGCACCCACAATTTTTGCTACTGGTATATAGTGCCATTGTCTGACTGGGAATTCAAAGAATATATTGGGGTTACAAATACCCTCATTTCTTGCTACTGCCATATAGTGCCAGTTTCTGACTGGTAATTCAAAGAATATATTGGGGTAATGTGCACCCACAATTTTTGCTACTGCTATATAGTGCCATTGTCTGACTGGGAATTCAAAGAATATATTGGGGTTACAAATACCCTCATTTCTTGCTACTGCCATATAGTGCCAGTTTCTGACTGGTAATTCAAAGAATATATTGGGGTTACGTGCACCCACAATTTTTGCTACTGCTATATAGTGCAATTGTCTGACTGGGAATTCAAAGAATATATTGGGGTTACAAATACCCTCATTTCTTGCTACTGCCATATAGTGCCAGTTTCTGACTGGTAATTCAAAGAATATATTGGGGTTACGTGCACCCACAATTTTTGCTACTGGTATATAGTGCCATTGTCTGACTGGGAATTCAAAGAATATATTGGGGTTACAAATACCCTCATTTCTTGCTACTGCCATATAGTGCCAGTTTCTGACTGGTAATTCAAAGAATATATTGGGGTAACGTGCACCCACAATTTTTGCTACTGGTATATAGTGCCATTGTCTGACTGGGAATTCAAAGAATATATTGGGGTTACAAATACCCTCATTTCTTGCTACTGCCATATAGTGCCAGTTTCTGACTGGTAATTCAAAGAATATATTGGGGTTACGTGCGCCCACAATTTTTGCTACTGGTATATAGTGCCAATGTCTGACTGGGAATTCAAAGAATATATTGGGGTTACAAATACCCTCATTTCTTGCTACTGCCATATAGTGCCAGTTTCTGACTGGTAATTCAAAGAATATATTGGGGTTACCTGCACCCACAATTTTTGCTACTGGTATATAGTGCAATTGTCTGACTGGGAATTCAAAGAATATATTGGGGTTACAAATACCCTCATTTCTTGCTACTGCCATATAGTGCCAGTTTCTGACTGGTAATTCAAAGAATATATTGGGGTTACGTGCACCCACAATTTTTGCTACTGGTATATAGTGCCATTGTCTGACTGGGAATTCAAAGAATATATTGGGGTTACAAATACCCTCATTTCTTGCTACTGCCATATAGTGCCAGTTTCTGACTGGGAATTCAAAGAATATATTGGGGTTACGTGCACCCACAATTTTTGCTACTGCTATATAGTGCCATTGTCTGACTGGGAATTCAAAGAATATATTGGGGTTACAAATACCCTAATTTATTGCTACTGCCATATAGTGCCAGTTTCTGACTGGTAATTCAAAGAATATATTGGGGTTACGTGCACCCACAATTTTTGCTACTGGTATATAGTGCCATTGTCTGACTGGGAATTCAAAGAATATATTGGGGTTACAAATACCCTCATTTCTTGCTACTGCCATATAGTGCCAGTTTCTGACTGGTAATTCAAAGAATATATTGGGGTAATGTGCACCCACAATTTTTGCTACTGCTATATAGTGCCATTGTCTGACTGGGAATTCAAAGAATATATTGGGGTTACAAATACCCTCATTTCTTGCTACTGCCATATAGTGCCAGTTTCTGACTGGTAATTCAAAGAATATATTGGGGTTACGTGCACCCACAATTTTTGCTACTGCTATATAGTGCCATTGTCTGACTGGGAATTCAAAGAATATATTGGGGTTACAAATACCCTCATTTCTTGCTACTGCCATATAGTGCCAGTTTCTGATTGGTAATTCAAAGAATATATTGGGGTAACGTGCACCCACAATTTTTGCTACTGGTATATAGTGCCATTGTCTGACTGGGAATTCAAAGAATATATTGGGGTTATAAATACCCTCATTTCTTGCTACTGCTATATAGACTGGGAATTCAAAATGCGCAAGGCTCCCGGAAAGGGATGTGGACGAGGCTGTGGGCGAGGTCGGGGGAATGGTTCTGGGGAGCAAGGTAGCAGTGAAGCCACAGGGCGTCCCGTGCCTACTCCTGTGGGGCAGCAAGCATTGTGCCACTCCACAGTGCCAGGGTTGCTTGCCACATTATCTAAACTGCAGGGTACAAACCTTAGTAGGCCCGAGAATCAGGAACAGGTCTTGCAATGGCTGTCGGAGAACGCTTACAGCACATTGTCCAGCAGCCAGTCAGACTCTGCCTCCTCTCCTCCTATTACCCAACAGTCTTGTCCTCCTTCCTCCCAAAATTCCCAAGCTTCACAGAACAATAACCCCAACTGTCCCTGCTCCCCAGAGCTGTTCTCCGCTCCTTTCATTGTCCCTCAACCTTTCCCTCCACGTCACGATTCCACGAACCTAACAGAGGAGCATCTGTGTCCAGATGCTCAAACACTAGAGTCTCCTCCATCTCCGTTCGATTTGGTGGTGGATGACCAGCAACCCACCCTCATCGACGATGATGTGACGCAGTTGCCGTCAGGGCATCCAGTTGACCGGCGCATTGTGCGGGAGGAGGAGATGAGACAGGAGTTGGAAGAGGAAGTGGTGGATGATGAGGACACTGACCCGACCTGGACAGGGGGGATGTCAAGCGGGGAAAGTAGTGTGGATGTTGAGGCAGGTGCAGCACCAAAAAGGGTAGCTAGAGGCAGAGGTCAGCAGCTTAGGCGAAGCCAGGCCACACCCAGAATCTCCCAAGATGTTCCAGTTCGTACCCAGCCCCGAAAAACTCCCACCTCGAGGGCACGTTTCTCGAAGGTGTGGAGTTTTTTCAAGGAATGCACCGAGGACAGATATAGTGTTGTCTGCACAATTTGCCTCTCGGAATTGATTAGGGGCTCTGAGAAGAGCAACCTGTCCACCACTTCAATGCGCCGTCATTTGGAATCCAAGCACTGGAATCAGTGGCAGGCAGCAACGGCAGGACAAAGGCCGCCTGCCGTTCACGCCACTGCCACTGCCTCTGCCTCTGCCTCTGCCACTGCCACTGCTGACTGTGCTGGCGATGCACTCCAGAGGACGAGCCAGGACACCACTTCATCTGCCTCCGCCACTTTGTTGACTTCTTCCTCATCCTCCCCTGTTCCTGTCTTATCTCCTTCTCCTGCAACATCAAAGGCACCATCAGGCGCTTCTTTACAACAACCCACCATCTCTCAGACATTGAAGCGGCGGCAGAAATACACTGCTAACCACCCACACGTGCAAGCCTTGAACGCCAACATCGCTAAACTGCTGGCCCAGGAGATGTTGGCGTTCCGGCTTGTTGAAACTCCCGCCTTCCTGGACCTGATGGCAACTGCGGCACCTCGCTATGCCGTCCCTAGCCGTCACTACTTCTCCCGGTGTGCCGTCCCCGCCTTGCACCAGCATGTGTCACTCAACATCAGGCGGGCCCTTAGTTCCGCGCTTTGCACAAAGGTCCACTTGACCACCGACGCGTGGACAAGTGCATGCGGACAGGGACGCTACATTTCACTGACGGCACACTGGGTGAATGTAGTTGAGGCTGGGACTGCTTCCCAAACTGGCCCGGTGTACCTCGTCTTCCCGCCTAACATTCCTGGCAGGGACACGAGAAGAACACCCCCCTCCTCCTCCTCCTCCACCGCCTCCTCCTCCGCCACCGCCTCCTCCTCCGCTGTTAGATTGAACCCAGCTACGAGTTGGAAACGTTGCAGCACTGGCGTTGGTAGACGTCAGCAGGCCGTGCTGAAGCTGATCAGCTTGGGGGACAGACAGCACACTGCCTCCGAGGTGAGGGATGCCCTCCTCGATGAGACAGCAATATGGTTTGAGCCGCTGCACCTGGGCCCAGGCATGGTCGTTTGTGATAACGGCCGGAACCTGGTAGCAGCTCTGGAGCTTGCCGGACTCCAACATGTTCCATGCCTGGCCCACGTCTTCAACCTAGTGGTGCAACGTTTCCTAAAGAGCTACCCCAATGTTCCAGAGCTACTGGTGAAAGTGCGGCGCATGTGCGCCCACTTTCGCAAGTCGACAGTAGCCGCTGCTAGCTTAAAATCTCTCCAGCAACGCCTGCATGTGCCACAACACCGGCTTTTGTGCGACGTCCCCACACGCTGGAACTCAACGTTTCAGATGTTGAATAGAGTGGTTGAGCAGCAGAGACCTTTGATGGAATACCAGCTACAAAACCCTAGGGTGCCACAAAGTCAGCTGCCTCAGTTTCTCATCCATGAGTGGCCATGGATGAGAGACCTTTGTGACATCCTACGGGTGTTTGAGGAGTCCACAAGGAGGGTGAGCTCTGAGAATGCGATGGTGAGCCTTACAATCCCGCTCTTGTGTGTTCTGAGAGAATCCCTGATTGACATAAGGGATAACTCAGATCACACAGAGGAGTCAGGGATAGCATCCGATCCGTCACAGCTGGAGAGTAGGTCCACACATCTGTCCACTTCATCGCGTTTAATGGAGGAGGAGGGGGAGGAGGAAGAAGAGTTGTCCGATGATGTGATGGTGATACAGGAGGCTTCCGGGCAACTTCGAATCATCCCTTTGTTGCAGCGTGGATGGGTAGACATGGAGGATGAGGAGGAAATGGAGATTGAACTTTCCGGTGGGGCCAGAGGAGTCATGCCAACTAACACTGTGGCAGACATGGCTGAGTTCATGTTGGGGTGCTTTACAACCGACAAGCGTATTGTCAAAATCATGGAGGACAACCAGTACTGGATCTTTGCTTGACCCCCGGTATAAAAACAACATCTCCTCTTTTATTCCGGTAGAGGGGAGGGCCAATCGCATCAATGCTTGCCACAGGCAATTGGTGCAGAATATGATGGAGATGTTTCCAGCATGTGACGTTGGCGGCAGGGAGGGCAGTTCCTCCAGTAGGCGACCAAGTTCTCACCGGTCCACACAAACGAGGGGCACACTGTCTAAGGTCTGGGACACCTTGATGGCACCCCCTCGCCAAAGTGCCGCCACGGAGGGTCCTAGTGTCACCAGGCGTGAGAAGTATAGGCGCATGTTGCGGGAATACCTTTCCGACCACAGCCCTGTCCTCTCCGACCCCTCTGCGTCCTACACGTATTGGGTGTTGAAGTTGGACCTGTGGCTTGAACTTGCCCTATATACCTTGGAGGTGCTGTCCTGTCCTGCCGCCAGCGTCCTATCTGAGAGGGTGTTCAGTGCAGCCGGTGGCATCATCACTGACAAGCGCACCCGTCTGTCAACTGAGAGTGCGGACCGGCTCACTTTGATAAAAATGAACCACCACTGGATAGAGCCTTCATTTTTGTGCCCACCTGTGTAAAGCACCCCAACATGAAACTCCATGTCTGTACTCAACCTCTCCAATTCCTCCGCATCCTCATACTCATCCACCATAAGCGTTGCACAATTCTGCTAATACTAGGCTCCCTCCACCCTGATTTCCCCCAACTCTGCTGGTTAGAGGCTCCCTCCACCCTGATTTCCACCAACTCTGCTGGTTAGAGGCTCCCTCCACCCTGATTTCCCCCAACTCTGCTGGTTAGAGGCTCCCTCCACCCTGCTTTCCCACAACTCTGCTGGTTAGAGGCTCCCTCCACCATGAATTGGTCCAAACTGGGGTTTTTAGAGGCTCCCTCCACCATGAATTGGTCCAAACTGGGGTTTCTAGAGGCTCCCTCCACCATGAATTTGCCCAAACTGGGCTGGTTAGAGGCTCCCTCCACCATGAATTGGTCCAAACTGGGTTTTTTAGAGGCTCCCTCCACCATGAATTGGTCCAAACTGGGGTTTTTAGAGGCTCCCTCCACCATGAATTGGTCCAAACTGGGGTTTTTAGAGGCTCCCTCCACCATGAATTGGTCCAAACTGGGTTTTTTAGAGGCTCCCTCCACCATGAATTGGTCCAAACTGGGTTTTTTAGAGGCTCCCTCCACCATGAATTGGTCCAAACTGGGTTTTTTAGAGGCTCCCTCCACCATGAATTGGTCCAAACTGGGGTTTTTAGAGGCTCCCTCCACCATGAATTGGTCCAAACTGGGGTTTTTAGAGGCTCCCTCCACCATGAATTGGTCCAAACTGGGTTTTTTAGAGGCTCCTTCCACCATGAATTGGTCCAAACTGGGGTTTTTAGAGGCTCCCTCCACCATGAATTGGTTCAAACTGGGTTTTTTAGAGGCTCCCTCCACCATGAATTGGTCCAAACTGGGGTTTTTAGAGGCTCCCTCCACCATGAATTGGTCCAAACTGGGGTTTTTAGAGGCTCCCTCCACCATGAATTGGTCCAAACTGGGGTTTTTAGAGGCTCCCTCCACCATGAATTGGTCCAAACTGGGGTTTCTAGAGGCTCCCTCCACCATGAATTTGCCCAAACTGGGCTGGTTAGAGGCTCCCTCCACCATGAATTGGTCCAAACTGGGTTTTTTAGAGGCTCCCTCCACCATGAATTGGTCCAAACTGGGGTTTTTAGAGGCTCCTTCCACCATGAATTGGTCCAAACTGGGGGTTTTAGAGGCTCCCTCCACCATGAATTGGTTCAAACTGGGTTTTTTAGAGGCTCCCTCCACCATGAATTGGTCCAAACTGGGGTTTTTAGAGGCTCCCTCCACCATGAATTGGTCCAAACTGGGGTTTTTAGAGGCTCCCTCCACCATGAATTTGCCCAAACTGGGCTGTTTAGAGGCTCCCTCCACCATGAATTGGTCCAAACTGGGGTTTTTAGAGGCTCCCTCCACCATGAATTTGCCCAAACTGGGCTGGTTAGAGGCTCCCTCCACCATGAATTGGTCCAAACTGGGCTGTTTAGAGGCTCCCTCCACCATGAATTGGTCCAAACTGGGGTTTTAAGAGGCTCCCTCCACCATGAATTGGTCCAAACTGGGCTGTTAAGAGGCTCCCTCCACCATGAATTGGTCCAAACTGAGGTTTTTAGAGGCTCCCTCCACCATGAATTGGTCCAAACTGGGGGTTTTAGAGGCTCCCTCCACCATGAATTGGTCCAAACTGGGGTTTTTAGAGGCTCCCTCCACCATGAATTGGTCCAAACTGGGGTTTTTAGAGGCTCCCTCCACCATGAATTGGTCCAAACTGGGGTTTTTAGAGGCTCTCTACCATGAATTTGCCCAAACTGGGCTTTTTAGAGGCTCCCTCCACCATGAATTGGTCCAAACTGGGGTTTTTAGAGGCTCCCTCCACCATGAATTTGCCCAAACTGGGCTGGTTAGAGGCTCCCTCCACCATGAATTGGTCCAAACTGGGGTTTTTATAGGCTCCCTCCACCATGAATTGGTCCAAACTGGGGTTTTTAGAGGCTCCCTCCACCATAAATTGGTCCAAACTGGGTTTTTTAGAGGCTCCCTCCACCATGAATTGGTCCAAACTGGGTTTTTTAGAGGCTCCCTCCACCATGAATTGGTCCAAACTGGGGTTTTTAGAGGCTCCCTCCACCATGAATTGGTCCAAACTGGGGTTTTTAGAGGCTCCCTCCACCATGATTTTGCCCAAACTCTGCTGGTTAGAGGCTCAATCCACCCTGATTTTCAAAACAAATGTTGGTGCCAACCTCAACTTACTACAAGGGCCAAATTCACTGCTGGTGACAAGCTCTCCTCACTCCAAGTGCCAAATACACATGTTTCAAGGTGTTTTCCTACTGTCAGAGAGGTGGTATTGAGTGTGTAAAGTGTGTAGTTGTTAGGCTGTGATGTTGGGGTAATAGAGGGTCTTCGGTGTGTTAGATGCCCCCAGACATGCTTCCCCTGCTGTCCCAGTGTCATTCCAGAGGTGTTGGCATCATTTCCTGTGGTGTCATAGTGGACTTGGTGACCCTCCAGACACGGATTTGGGTTTCCCCCTTAACGAGTATCTGTTCCCCATAGACTATAATGGGGTTCGAAACCCGTTCGAACACACGAACAGTGAGCGGCTGTTCGATTCGAATTTCGAACCTCAAACATTTTAGTGTTCGCTCATCTCTATAAATGACCCTCTGAATAAACTTTTCACAATTTAAAAAAAAATTAAACAAAGAAATAACATTCTTTTTTGCTGCAGAGCATTTCACACTTCCAGGCTGATCTACAGTCCAAATGTCACAATGCCAAGTTAATTCCAAATGTGTACACCTGCTAAATCTGCAGGGGGTTGAATACTACTTGTAGGCACTGTATATGTGTTCTAGGGAAAGGGGGTGATTTGAATTTTTAATACTTTTTATATTTTTTTATATTTTTTTTTTTACTTTTTTAAAAAATTTTTTTTGCATTTATTAGACCCCCTAGGGGTGTTGAACCCCAGGGGGTCTGATCACTAATGCAATGCATTACAATTCTAATGCATTGCATTGCATTGCAAAAAATTATCCTTTCTTTTGAAGGCTGCATAGAGCAGCCTGCAAAAGAGAGAATTTGCAGACAAGCCTGGGAGCCTTGTAAAGGCTCCCGGCTGTCATGCCAATGTGACGTCGGCCCTGGAGCATGCGCCCATGTGCCGCAGGGAAAATGGCGCCTTTGACCGTGGCGGCGGAGGAGTTAATGCCTCCGATCGGTCCGGGGAACGATCGGAGGCATTAAAGGGGCTCTATCACTGGGAAAAGTCATTTTTATCTAATCACATGCTTGCATAGGCTTTAGAAAGTCTATTCCACACCTACCTATAGTATGTAGATTGCCTCAGTGGTTTCTGAATGAGTCCGTTTTTATTCATATGCTAATGAGCCTCCAGCCAGCTCAGGAAGTTCCCAGCAGCGTCCTCTCTCCCATTATCTTCTATGTGTGTGAAGCAAACAGGAAGCTGAGTCATCATCAGTAGCAGCAGCAGCCTCCCATAGAAAACAGCAGAGAGAGGTTTGCACCATCTATCGTGCATTAGTCTAATTAGCATATGAATATAAACGGAGGGGAACTAGTAAATATAAGGCATCTATTATAAGAGGGAAACTATTTATAAGGGGTGATTAATTGTTAAGGGAGCTATTATTTATAAAGGGGAATTATTTATTTTTCTATTTATAATATTTTATTGAAGTTTGAACTTTTACAATATACATGCAACAATATAAGAACAATACTGTAAATCTCAGTGGGAGTGAAACATTAAGTACAACATAAAGGATATTAGGATACAGTAAAGGAGCAAGAAGTATGAAGTATTACAACTTGAGGAGGTTAAAGTTCACAAATGAACAGGCACTGATTGCTGTTGAAAAGGTAGTTGTCATAAATTCTTTGCATAGAGGTGTAACATGCAGAGAAGCGAATTAGGACCAGGAGGCGAGGTGTATTTCTCTTTCCTAGTCCAAGAGTGTTCAGGGAGAAAGTATATTTGGGACTCTATATGGGGTTTGTTTCTAAGGGGTACGGAGTATGAGATGTGGTGTGAGAAGGAGAAAAGTGAAGGGAAAAAAGGCTGAGGATAAGAGTAGGGAGAGAAAGGTCGGGGAAAAGGGGGGTAATTAGTGAGAGAAAAGGAAAAGGAGAGGGCAAGTAGTGGGAAGAATGCGTGAAGGAGGAGGGGGGAGGAGGGGAAGGTTTTGGGAATTACAGTTGCAAGCTTTTCCAGGGCACCCAGATTTTTTCGAATTTCTTGTGGGATCTGTTTTTCCAGCTCGAAAGTTAGTCAAACCAGGAAATTTGGTTTACCTTTTCGATCCAATCAACTTCAGTTGGAGGTTCTGTAGATAGCCATTTCATGGGGATTAGTGACTTTTCTGCTAGTATGAGTAAAGATATCATATTAGATCTAGAGGGTTTATGTGTTGGAGATGGGAGCGTCAGTAGGACCATTGTGTGCAAAAGTTCAAAGGTTTGTGAATGTATCTTGCAAATTGTATTCTGTATTGCATTCCAGAATTGTTTAATTTATGGCAAGAGCACCAAATATGTAGTAGAGAGCCTTCCTGGATGCCACACCTCTAACAAACTGTGCTATCTGATAGGTTATGCTTGTGTAACCTTACGGGGTACGATACCACCTGGTCAATAATTTGTAATGAGTTTCTTGAAGGCGTACACATGTTGAGAAACCATGAGAGTGGTTCAGAATCTGTTGTACCTGTTCAGTGGTCAGAGACAGGCCAAGTTCATGTTCCCAGGTGGCGAGTTATGTGGGCTTTTGGATGTCTAGAGGCCTGACAAAGGTAGGGAGAACATACCCTCTTTTGGATAAAAGTTTAAGTTTGGCCACAACAGAGCGCTCAAGGTTAGTCAGTTCCATCCTTAGCTTATCGAGTTCTATCGCTCTTTTCACGATCCCTGTTAGGTGTAATTCATGAAGGAAAAAGGGTTTAAAGTCCTACTGTAACAGATCAGAGAATTTTCTGGTGTCAAACCAGCATTGTCCACCACATCCATCAGACTGTATTGAAGAGGGTGGTCCCAAACATTTGGACAAGCCACCCTGGATTTCCTCAAGAGTTCCGGCAGGACACCTAGGGGGAGCAGAGGAGATGGGAGAGGGGCCAAAAGTGCCCTCAAGTCTCGCCAAGTTTCACAGGTTCCAAGGAGTAGAGGATGTACATTTTTCAGGTTTTGAGTCAGGGTACCAAAAAGCCATAGTAGAGATAAGGAGATGAGACCAAACATGCTGTGTGAGAGATCTGCTATTAAGGAGTGCCACCCCATGCCACCTGCCTGTTTTTTCTTCAATAGAAGGTGCATGGCTAAGCGGGGGCATTTTCCTCTCCATATGAAAGAAGAGAAAAGTTTCCTAATGGATTTGAAGAACAGTGGGGGGTAAGTGAATTGGAATCACTATACAAGATTTTTGGGAATGCGTACGCCTGGAGGAGGTTCCTCCTCCCGAACTAAGAGATGGGCATACCTTGACAAGAGAGGAGCATTTTCTTCAATTCGGCGAGGAGCGGGCAAAAGTTTGCATCATATAGATCATTAATATCCGAGGTCAAATAGACTCCCAGATATTTGATCTTATGAGATGCCCATTGAAAAGGTGTAGAGGTGGCGAGCTGCGATGCCCTATTGCAACGGATGGTAAAATTTAAAACCTCTGACTTGTCCAAATTTGCTTTGTAACCTGATACCACACCATATTCTTTCAATAAGATCATTATGGGTGGTAAACCCTTTTTGGGGTTGCTTACTAAGAATAAGACATCGGCGGCAAATGCAGCTGAGTGCATGGTATGTTTTCCAACTTTAAGTCCTTTTATGTTCGGGTGAGATCTTACTGCTTGGAGAAGGGTTTTGAGTGTCAGAATAAAAAGAGAAGGGGATAGGGGGACAACCCTGCCTCGTACCATTTGAAATGGTGAAGGTAGGAGAGAGGGTGGCGTTTATTTTCAGGCGTTTATGGGGTCTATCATACAGGGAGAATATTGGATATCGTATATCGTATAAGAGAATATCAATGAACTGAGGAGGGAAATTAAAGTTTGCAAGGGAGACTTTCATATACAGCCAATCTACCATATCAAACACTTTTTCTGCGTCTACTCCTAAAAGAATGAGATCAGTGTCTGTTTTTTTTGCATGAGAAATGGCATGTAGTATACGATGGGAGTTATCTTTCCCTTCTCTTCCTACCACAAAGACTAATTGTTCTATATTCAAGAGTTTAGGGATGAGACGCCTGATTCTGTAAGCTAGTATTTTTGCCCATATCTTTAGATCTACATTAAGAAGGGAGATTGGTCTGTAACTTCCACATGCTAAGGGGTCTTTCCCATCTTTGGGTAATATAGTGATGTGGGCCTCCTGAGCTTGGGTGGGTAGTTGCTTTCCAGCAAGAAGAGCATTACAGGAGTTGGCGAGGTGAGGGGTAAGAGTTGACAGAAATGTTTTGCAGTATTGTAAAGGGAAGCCATCCGGGCATGGGCTTTTACCGTTGGGGAAACTGTTGATGACGCTTTTTATCTCTTCATGGGAGATGGGGTCAGTGAGACGGGTTGCCTCATGATCTGGAATAGCTGGGAGGGAGAGGGCGGATAAGAACTGGTCTATTTTGTGTTTATGGGAGGTCATGTCTTCCAGCGTATGTTGAGTGGTTAGGTTTTATAACTCGGAGTAAAAACGCTGGAATGCGGCTGAGATGTCTTTTGTGGATTTGTGTGTCTTTCCTTGGTGATCCCTAATTTCTGAAATGAAGCACTTAGTTTTCCTTTGCCTAATCATAGAGGTCATAAGTTTTCCACATTTGTCTCCATGTGAATATATTCTCTGCTGGAAATATAGGTACTGTTTTGCCGTTCGGGGATTAATGATGTCTTTGAGTTTTTCCTGGAGGGCTCGCAGCTCGCTATCCCTTGAGGCGCTCATACAGGCTTTCCTTACAGGCCTCCTGTCTCAAGTATCTTAGTCAAAGTGTGAGCACCGGGCGGGCATCGGCTCACACTATATAAAGGCTAGTCCCCGCCCAACAGTCACCGATCATGCTCAGTATGGGCAAAATGGGACTTAGTCTCTGAGTGGCTCCAAAATGTTTGAGCATGCTCAGTGGGCCAAAAGCTGGACTTAGACTCCAGACTCCCTGCTGCATGATGCCGAGGGTGGGGGTTGGATTGGCCCTCAGGTGGTGCTGTACGTCGGAACGGAAACCTGTGAGACCCGATCCTAACATTACCCCCCTCCTAGCGCCCCCATCTTCAAAAGCCACAACAACGTCTGAAACCCAAGACCGCTCCTTGGACTGAAGAGGGGGACCAGGACGGAAGTGAGCATCAGCCATGGCCCATTCCTTTATCGCGGGCCCATTACGGGTGCAGGGCACACATGCACAAATCTCCTGGCATCACAAGCCATTCCAGGCCAAAAACAAGACTTGCCCAGGAGTTTCTGCATTCCCCTGCCACTCAAGTCTCCCCCAATGCGTGAGGAGTGCGCCCAGGCAAGCATCTCCCGACGCTTGTCGGATGGTACAAAAATTTTATCAGGCGGCCCCCCTGATGAGGGACGAGACCACCTGAGCCCTCTGGAAAGGGATAATAGGTTGTTTTGACTTCATCAATAGGGTCAGAAGTCACAGGTTGGAGAGTGACCCCATTCGCCTGGGACAGACAGTGCTGATGGCAGCATTCACTCCAGGACGCTATCTCTCCATCGGCCCAGTTAATCTGTGGCGAGTGTTGACGTAGCCACGGGAGACCCAGGAGGAGATCATCCGTACCCTTGTGTAAAGACAAAACGACATGGTCTCCCTGTGTTTGGAGGGGAATGTCACAGCTAGTGGTTCCGTCTGTTGTGTGATCTCCACGGGTAGGATGGTGCCATTTATGACTTGCACCTTCATGGGTTGTGGCAGAAACACCAACGAAATGCCTTTCCTGCATGCAAACTCAGCAGACATAAACACCCCGTCCGCTCCAGAGTCTATGCACGCCCTGGCCATTATAGTACGGTTAAACTCCACTAGATGTACAGTGAAGACCAGCTTGGTGAGTGGTGTAGGCCTAACTAGCAATCTCCCATCAACGGATACTAGCGGCTGAGTTTCCCTGCCTCTGAAGGCAGTGAGAGGTGAGATGCCCAGGTAGCCGGCAGGAGAAAAATATGTAATCGCGCTTAGCACGGGAAATGTCCATGGGCTCAGTTGTACCCTCTATTGGCAGCGCAGGTGAACTGGAGGAGGGGAACACAGGAGCCAATCGGGTACGGGATCGGCTAGCCGCTATCTCCAGCTCCCGCCCATCATGCCGCAGATCAATGTGAGTAGCTAGGGTGATTAGAGCCTCTAAGGTTATAGGCACCTCACAGGTTGCCAATGCATCCTTGACGTGAGAAGCCAAGCCTCTCCAGACCACTTGCACCAAAGCCTTATCCGGCCAGTCAATTTCGGATGTGAGTGTCCTAAATTGCATTGCGTATGTACTGACCCTCCCTGAACCCTGGCTTAGATCAAGTAGCTGCAGGGACGAGTCAAAAGTAACCTGTGGGCCCAAAAAGGCTTGTTTCAAGGCCCCGAGGAAAGTTGTGGCGCGAGTGGTGACAGGATTGTGACGTTCCCATAAGGGCATAGCCCACTCTAAGGCCCGATCTGTCAGGAGGAAAATTACAAACCCCACCTTACTCCTTTCTGTGAGGAATGCAGCTGCTTGCACCTCAAAATGAATGGAACATTGATTTATAAACACCCTACACTCCCTTGACTCTCCAGAAAATTTGTTCGGGAGAGCCAGACTGGGGTTTGGCCCAGTAGCTGATGGTGTATGAGCTAGGGCTTGTGCTATCACCTGTGCAGTGAGGGAGGCATCCTCAGTAGGTGGCGGTCGCTGCTCCAGCGATAGCAGACGTGCCTCCAGCTGCTGCATGTAGCGCTGTAACTGCACCTGTTCAGACATATCAGCAAGACCTTGGCTCATACTTATGTTACAGTTCTGTGAAATATATATATATATATATATATATATATATATATGTAAAATAATATTTTTAACTACAGAACTGCTAGGCTGCAAGAACTGCAGTGAGGTCCACAGACCCAGGTGGGCGGTATTATGTCTGAATGCAGACTACCAGTTAACTTCACTGGCAGAAATGTTAGTGGGGTTCAGGCTGCCAAGGGTTAACCATCACCATTGGTCAGCAACACAAAAAGATAACTAGATCCCTAAGCTGCTCCTGCCTTTCACTGGAACCTAGCCTTAACCTCCTGTCTCAAGTATCTTTGTCAAAGTGTGAGCACCGAGCGGGCGTCGGCTCACAATATATAAAGGCTAGTCCCCGACCTACAGGGCGGTGGCCATGATGTCACTGATCATGCTCAGTATGGGCAAAATGGGACTCTGAGCGGCTCCAAAATGTCTGAGCATGCTCAGTAGAGAAAGAGTGGCACTTAGCCCCTGAGTGGATCTAAAATGTCTGAGCATGCTCAGGTGGGCCGAAAGCTGGACTTAGACTCCAGACTCCCTGCTGCATGATGCCGAGGGCGAAGGGTTGGATTGGCCCACAGGTGGCGCTGTGTGCCGGAAAGGAAACCTGCGGGACCCAATCCTAACAGTTACAGAGTTTACTATATCTCCCCTGTCCAGTAAAGCCTCATTGAGCCTCCAATTCCAGTCTTGTCTCGGGATTTGGGAGAGAGTTAATTGAGCCCACACTGGGGCGTGATCTGAGAACGCGATAGATTCTATCTTACATCTACTGAAGGAGGGGACAAGTTCTCTGGATACAAATATGCAGTCCAATCTTTGGTAGGACTGTCTTGGGTTAGAATAAAAAGAGTAGTCCTTGGTGGTTGGGTTGTGAAGCCACCAAAGGTCGACTAATTTCAGATCATTCAGATCTTGTATGACTATACCTAAGGCTTTTTGGGGGGTGGAGGACGTGCCAGTTGAAGAATCCATATGAGGGTCTAGAGTAAGATTAAGATCTCCTGCAAGAAGGATAGAGCCTTCTGCAAAGAGTTTGAGTTTTTTCAGGGCCTCTGACATCCAAGCCACTTGCCCCTGGTTTGAAACATAAGAGATTGGCAAACGCATATTTACTGGAGGCTATAGTGCCTTTCAAGAACAGACATCTGCCTTCAGAGTCTTCATATCTCTGTGAACACTGAAAAGGCACGCTATGTTGGAAGAGGATGGAAACTCCTCTAGACGAAGCTAGAGGGTTGGTCAAATGGAAGCTGAGGGGATAAGATTTAGGTGGGATACGAGGTATTTTCCCAAATTTAAAATGTGTTTCTTGAAGAAAGGCTACCTGTATTTTGAGCTTATGCAAAATCATGAATATTTGCGACCTCTTATTTGAGGAATTAAGGCCAATGGTATTGAAAGAGGTGATAATTAGATCGCCCATGTTGGTACTGGCACACTTACTCCCAAGCAGAAGGAATGGGAGGGAGGGTAGAGAATAGGGGAGGGTAGGTGGGCTAGTGGGTAGGAGTGGAGAGAGCGAGCGGGTGTAGAGGAAGGAAGGAAGGAAGGAAGGAAGGAAGGAAGGAAGGAAGGAAGGAAGGAAGGAAAGAATAGGATAGGGGAAAAGAAAATAGAGGAGAGAGGGGAAGAGGGGAGAGTGGAAGGAGGGACAGAGAGTTGTTAGATGGAGACGATAAAATGGGATAAAGGGGAGTTTTGATTTGTAAGGTGTGGGTGCTGGTCAGTGTCTGGATTTGTGGAATAAAGATAATTCAGGAATTTACGTGGCGAGAGAACCTGACAATCGGCAAGTTTATGAGAAATATCTATCTAGGATAGATAATTGGGGTAGCCGAGGAAAATCCCAATCGCTCTGGCCAAATATGTGACCCTATGTAGAAACAGGAGATGTCTGAAAATGGAACTTGCTTGTGAGATGGGACA
The DNA here is from genome assembly GCF_031893055.1 of Leptodactylus fuscus. Lineage (NCBI taxonomy): Eukaryota > Metazoa > Chordata > Amphibia > Anura > Leptodactylidae > Leptodactylus > Leptodactylus fuscus. The sequence goes on from NC_134268.1 coordinate 115,162,315, forward strand.
GACCTTTCCTTAACATTAAAACTTGAGGGGGTAACTTATTCCAACTTAACTGTACATTGTAACATAAAGGGCCTTACCCTCTGTATACCCTAAATCAAGAGGGGGTTTGTCCTCAGGTTACACAGATAACGTATGTGGGATGCAGCATTGCATACTGAGAGAGGTAATGTATGGGTTCCATTATGAGAAGTGAGACAAATTGTGTGACGCCAAGAACACATCTCCCCAAAAGGGAGGTCTTAATATATGTAAGGCATGATGGACTCAGGGGAGGGTGAGAGGTAGGTAAAGGGAGGGGGACAGGTGCTGGAGCTGTGCCGTCACCTGTAACGCCGGGGGGCATGAAATTAAGCCACCCCAATGTGCCAGGCGAAGGCAGACGTCCAAAGTATACATTAGGGAGTCAAAAACAGTCATACATGCCTACATATCTAAATCAGTCTAAAGTGTCTTAGACCAGCTAGCATACAAGGGTGAAACACAAGAGAAAAGAAACAACGTTGTCTGGTACGCAGGTCATAATGCACACAAGACATTCGATTAACTGCTGAGGAAGCAAAAATTAGCTGAAAGTTACCAGAGAGGCGTGAAAAATACCATGTAATGATAGGAGAGAATAGGCAGCACTGTCCTTTTAGTCCTTTTGGAATCCTCTGAAGATGGATTTCTTCATTTTAGGGATTTGGCTCTGCAAATAGACACCTCGGGTTCAATGGTGGGCAGTGATGGCCAGGCATGGACGTCCTCTGGGAGTGTAAGTTAGGAGGGTATCGGTATTGGTGGTATGCCCAGCAATTGCCATGCGGTGGAAAAATCCTTTGGCGTAGGTATGATAATCCTGTGGCCTTGATTTGAGATAGATAAGCTAAAAGGAAAAAGCCACGCATAGGGTAAGCCTTTCTCCCTCAGTGCCTCTAATAGGGGTTTCAGCATTCTGCGTTTAGCTAGCGTAGAGGGTGCTAGATCTTGGTAAATCTGTATCTCATGTTCTTCATGTGTAAGAGGCTGATCTTGGTAAAGCTGTATCTCATGTTCTTCATGTGTAAGAAGCCGATAATATTCCCTTGCTGCCATGAAGATCGCAGTAGTATCCAGAGAGGATAATAGGCCGCACACTATATCTCTGGGCGGTTCGTTTGGTGGAGATTTTTGGCACACGGAACAGTGTACTCTCTCAATCTGGACTTGTGCTGCCCTCTCCGGTCCCAGGAGGGAACAAAAGACCGATGTCATTATGTCTCTCAGGGAATCCGGAGGGTATGTTTCCGGTAGGCCCTTAAGCCTTAGATTTCTCCTCCGGTTGCGGTTCTCTAAGTCCTCAATCTGATCTTGAATGCGGTTGAGATGATTGTGGTGACTTGTATTGCACCCCAGTTGTGGCAGGGACCGACAGGGCCATGTAGGCCGATTCCAAGGTATCCACGCGGCCTCCCATAGCCCGGAGCTCGGCACGCATGTCAGCCAGCTCAGCCATTACAGGTTCAATGGCTTGAGCAAGGGCCTTTCTAATGAAAGCTTTTGTGACGGAAGAAGAGATCATACCTGCATCTGTACCCGAAACACTGTCCATGTCGGTATCCTCTGTAACATCTCTAGCAGGTAAGTTCTCAGGCGCCATCTTGTGCGCCATTACGGGAGAGGACACAGACTTTCTACAGAAGAATTTGGGTACCTCTCTGGGGTTATATGTAGTCAGCGGGGTGCTCGGGGGTCCCCTCCACGATCTCGGGTGTTTTTTCCCATTTTTAGGCTGGATGCAGCTGTACGGTCACTTCTGTGCCATGTAGAAGACGGAGCTGCAGGCTCAGACCTCCATCTACTTCAGCAGTTATGCTCCGCCCCCCATGGAAATTATTATTTATAAGGATACTATTAATGACAATGGGGACTATTATTTATGAGAATGCTACTATTAATAAGTGGTAACTGTAAGGAAGCTGTATTATTATTATTATTTAGTGGTTAACGGATAAGGGGGAACTTTTACAGATAAGGGGGACTATTACTGATACAGGACAATATTTATAAGCAGTAGCTATTACGGTTGAGCCGATCTTGAGATTTCAGGATCGTTTTTAAAATCTGATTTATGATCATTTTCCATCTGAACCCGATCCTGATCCCAATTCCGATCCTAAGGCAAGTCAATGGGATTTTTTAATGATCGGAAATTTTCAAAACAATCCTATTCACTACATAGCATGGAGTCCAAAAATTGAACACTTCAATTTTTGGACTCCACGCCGTGTAGTGATTAAAAAATCCACCGGCTGCTTAGTCCCTCCTGCTGTCTGCTTACCTGGACAGATCCACTGCCGCTGTCACTCCCCATTCTTCTCGGTTCTCTCCTCTCTCATTCAAATGCCTTCAAAGCGCTGTACGTGCCCCCTCCTCCCTAGGCTAATGTTACTGATGCTGGGAGTAGGCAGGGCTTGTTGTGGCTTAGGAGAGTGTGAGCAGGTACAGGGAGGGGAGACGTGAGTGCATCATTCATGTCTCCCATCCCATTAGCCGCCCACACTCTCCTAAGCCACAAGCCCTGCCTTCTACCAGCATCTGTAACACTAGCCTAGGGAGGCAGGGGTGCACACGGCACCACTGAAGGCATGTGAATGAGAGAGGAGAGAACCGAGAAGAACGGGGAGTGGCAGTGGCAGCGGTCCTGTGCAGGTAAGTTGACCAATCGGGATCGGAATTCCGTTCCCGATCTTTTTTTAGGTGGGTTTTTTAGGAACCCGATTGCGAAATTTACTCGATCGCTGATCGGGATCTGATCTTTTCCGATACCGATCGCTCAACCCTAATAACTATCATTTATAAGGTTGCTATTGCTGATAAGGGTGTTATTATTATTTATAAGAAAGGACTTTTATTTGTAAGGAGGCACTATAATAACTGATGAAGGGGTGCAAAAATCTATTAGTATTGATATACTGTACAATGGTGGTCATTTGAAATATAAATAGCAAAGGGAAGAACAGAAACTCTCCGAAGATGAATAAAATATAACTTTTACTTCAAATTCAACTACTCAATTCAACTTTTTTCATTTGAATTATGTTTGGAAAATGGAGATTGTTATTACTGCTTTGGGGCAGAAAGGTGGCATTATTAAAGGGGTCGCCAGTGGATGATGATGGCATTGTTAAAATATCAGCATTTGGAACCCTGCTTTTAATTTTGCCCAGGGCCACACTTGTCTAGAACTGGTAAGCTTTAGACAGTCAGTCCCAATCGGTAGGCTTAACTCACTTTGATCTTATGTATGTAGGGGTCTTTAATACTTCTGCAGATACTTGTATTATGGCTCTATTTTATGCAGACAAAATAGAGCATCTGGAGAAATACACAGGGCCTTTATTTACCTACTTAAGTATCTGATTTGAAAAATATTGTGAATTACAGTACAGTCATGACCAATGGTTGTGAGACAACTATTATTCCACTTCTCCCCCAAATCCTATCAACAACATCTCCCTTAATGATTTAGAAGCAATTTGGTGATTAACAATTCTTTTTCCAGCATAATGGAGCACCATGTCACAAAGTAAAAGTGATAATTAAGTGGCTCAGCGAACAAAACAATGACATTTCATTGGCAGGACAATCCCCAGATGTCAATCCAGTCAGGAGGGTCTCTTCAGCTGCTACTTCTTTAAGGTTGCTGTGACAAGCTTTTGTGTGGCATACTCCCATGACTTGACCAATTAGCAGCTGAGAAGGCCTATGTAAGACCACTCCTATTTGATACAGTTGTTGACTAATTTAGGTTGCTTCAACTTGACAGTGAATATCTGTTTGATTACTGACCTCTGATTTGCTCCCTGGATTCCCATTTTTTGCCTGATTCTGCTTTTAGTGGACTTTTGATTAAATTCTACAGCAGTACATTTAATATTAGTATATTTATCTGACTGGTGACAATTCAGATTCCCAGATTCTGCTGCAATCCATGTCTGGTGAAGGCATCTAGAGGTCTGTTTTGGCTTTCGGAGGTGTACTAGTTGTAGATAGCTGTCTCTACCGCTCGCAATTATCAGCCACTCCCTTTCTATTGCTTTTATTGTGGTCTTGCATCTGCATATAACCAAAAAAAATCCCATTGAGAAGCTTTGGTTATTTCTCAGAAAACTGGTGGACAAATAAAAGCACTGAAGGTTTTTTTTTTTTTTTTTTTCCATGTAGATAGTGAACCCCATATAGGGCTCACAATGTACTTTTTTGTCCTATCAGTATCAGTTCTGAAATTTCCCCACTGTGGGACTATTAAAGGATTATCTTATCTTATGTCTTTGAAGTATGGGAGGAAAACCACGCAAAAAACATACAAACTCCTTGCAGATGTTGCTCATGGTAGGATTGAAACCCAGGACTCCAGCGCTGCAAGGCTGCAGTGCTAAGCACTGAGTCACCATGTTGCCCCATATAAAAACACAGAAGTTGTGATAAACTCAAAGCACTGGTTAGGCAAAAATGAATTCCTATCAAGAGCTGATATCCAGCATGCCAGGGTGAACTGCAGAAGTTTTGAAAAATATGGGCTAACACTAAATATTGAATCGAGTCATTGCATAAGCTTGATATGATGGTCAATTAAAATTTTAAAATTTATAAAATGCTTATAATTGTAATTGAGTATATCATAGAAACATCTGAGTAAAAGATCTAAAAACACTGAAGCAGCATACTGTGAAAATATATGTCAGTCTGAAAACTTTTTGCCACATTAGTAGTTTGTCAGTTTTTTCCTTAGAAGCGCTTTCTCTAGGGGAAAACAGCTTTGTACAAAAGGACCCCGATTTTACATTATAAGGCAACATACAGTGCCTACAAGTAGTATTCAACCCCCTGCAGATTTAGCAGGTTTACACATTCTGAATTAACTTGGCATTGTGACATTTGGACTGTAGATCAGCCTGGAAGTGTGAAATGCACTGTAGCAAAAAATAATGTTATTTCTTTGTTTATTTTTTTTTTTTTAAATTGTGAAAAGTTTATTCAGAGGGTCATTTATTATTCAACCCCTCAAACCACCAGAATTCTGTTTGGTTCCCCTAAAGTATTAAGAAGTAGTTCAGGCACAAAGAACAATGAGCTTCACATGTTTGGATTAATTATCTCTTTTTCCAGCCTTTTCTGACTATTTAAGACCCTCCCCAAACTTGTGAACAGCACTCATACATGGTCAACATGGGAAAGACAAAGGAGCATTCCAAGGCCATCAGAGACAAGATCGTGGAGGGTCACAAGGCTGGCAAGGGGTACAAAACCCTTTCCAAGGAGTTGGGCCTACCTGTCTCCACTGTTGGGAGCATCATCCGGAAGTGGAAGGCTTATGGAACTACTGTTAGCCTTCCACGGCCTGGACAGCCTTTGAAAGTTTCCTCCCGTGCCGAGGCCAGGCTTGTCCGAAGAGTCAAGGCTAACCCAAGGACAACAAGGAAGGAGCTCCGGGAAGATCTCATGGCAGTGGGGACATTGGTTTCAGTCAATACCCTAAGTAACGTACTCTACCGCAATGGTCTCCGTTCCAGATGAGCCCGTAAGGTACCTTTACTTTCAAAGCGTCATGTCAAGGCTCGTCTACAGTTTGCTCATGATCACTTGGAGGACTCTGAGACAGACTGGTTCAAGGTTCTCTGGTCTGATGAGACCAAGATCGAGATCTTTGGTGCCAACCACACACATGACGTTTGGAGACTGGATGGCACTGCATACGACCCCTAGAATACCATCCCTACAGTCAAGCATGGTGGTGGCAGCATCATGCTGTGGGGCTGCTTCTCAGCTAAGGGGCCTGGCCATCTGCTCCGTATCCATGGGAAGATGGATAGCACGGCCTTCCTGGAGATTCTGGCCAAGAACCTCCGCTCCTCCATCAAGGATCTTAAGATGGGTCGTCATTTCATCTTCCAACAAGACAACGGCCCAAAGCACACAGCCAAGAAAACCAATGCCTGGTTCAAGAGGGAAAAAATCAAGGTGTTGCAGTGGCCTAGTCAGTCTCCTGACCTTAACCCAATTGAAAACTTGTGGAAAGAGTTCAAGATTAAAGTCCACATGAGACACCCAAAGAACCTAGATAACTTGGAGAAGATCTGCATGGCGGAGTGGGCCAAGATAACTCCAGAGACCTGTGCCGGCCTGATCAGGTCTTATAAAAGACGATTATTAGCTGTAATTGCAAACAAGTGTTATTCCACAAAATATTAAACCTAGGGGTTGAATAATAATTGACCCACACTTTTATGTTTAAAATTTATTAAAATTTAACTGAGCAACATAACTTTTTGGTTTGTAAGATTTATGCATCTGTTAATAAATCCTGCTCTTGTTTGAAGTTTGAAGGCTCTAACTTATTTGCATCTTATCAAACCTGCTAAATCTGCAGGGGGTTGAATACTACTTGTAGGCACTGTATGCCATGATGACCTCTATGTGTATGTGGCCTTGCTTTTTCATAGTCAGATAGTAATTCTGATGGTGATGCCAATTAATAAAAGGATAATAAGGGGTTTTGTTCTTACTACTTCAAAAGGTGGTTAAAAGTGAGCTTGTCTGATTCAGAGCATTCAGCAAGTCCTCATTTAGTATGATATTATGTAAATGGCTTAAACTGTCTAGCGTAAAAATGTTACATACTCAATGATTCTGTACAATAATGTAAGATTTGAAAATCTCTCATTAGCATTTAACTTTTTATTCATGTGGGGATGAAATATATTTCAAGAACGTAATGCTTGTTTAGTAAAACACTATGCAAATATTTTCATTAATTAATTGCCTCTTTACTTAGATTTGAAGAAAGAAAATAATTAGCATTCGGTTTCTCAAAATCTTTTATCCAATTAAACTGAGCCAGAGGCCTTCAAAGAGACTGACTATGAACTAAAAATAAAAAATAAAATAAGAAAAAAATTATTTTAAAAAGTAGAGAAGCAATAAGAAGTATGATGACTTCACAATTCTATATCTGCATTTGCCAATTACTAAAGGTTGGAGAAAATTGTTAGATATGCTAAAAACAAGCATCACACTTTCTAAAGTGCCAATGAACACTGGTAGAAGAAGACCCTAAATGGGTATTTAATTTAGACTCCCTGTAGAGTCATTATCATATATTTAGAGGTAAAATGCATTTTTTTCTGACAAGTGGGTCTTCCAGTTTCCTTTTGTTTAGCTAATTAAACAGGTCTCATATATCTTGGCTAATGTCTAATTGGAACTGTTTGCACCTCTGTATAACAGTAGGAGGCCAGTTAAACAAGACAAAGATGGGAATTACGTACTTTATCTATTTTCAATTACTAGGATGGATGTTTTAAAGTCATGTGCCACAGTGAATAACAGTACAATTCTAAGCAGGTACTATTCATGATTAAGAACTTTGTTGTTCACAGGGAGAAAATGAAAATACGTGCATGTGTATTTGTAGTTGATAAATGTTTGTGGAAGCAAAAACGATCAATGAATACTCTAAATTCTAATTCCATTACTCAAGAGTTAGATTAACTAAAACTGCACCCGGATTTAGCATGGTCCTGTACAATCTTTCATCATAAGGAGATGTACAAATAATATGAAAAATTATAGAGAGTTAACGGTTTAAAAATGAATTGCTTCTTTACAAATAATAGCTAAAAAGTCTGATTTACAAAAAGGATTTTTTTTTCTGTGTTAAAATCCTATGAAGCATTTCTCATTTCTCTCACTAGGTCAGACTTCAATACGTGGAATTTGTTTGATACAACTGTATTCTTATTTTTACAGCTTTATTTTTACTTTTTTTTTTTTGCAGATAAAGCCAAAGCTATACACCATCGCTACTAATAATATTTATGCTAGTTAATAATCCTTTGGAATATTTAGCTACCATTTGGTCTAATCTACCACTGAGCGCTAACTATACATAACATTATCCGATTTGTATTAACAACCTTTGTTACTCTGATGTCAAGTACAGCAGCCACTTAAGAAATCTTTCTGTGCATGCATACATGAGGCTCTAGGACTAATCATTTCTAAAGAAATATGTGTCCTTAATTCTATGCTGAAGGGTTAAATATCAGAATATACAGAGTAATTGCTTTTGTTGTCTTCTGGATCTCTCTGAATGGGACCATTTACAAGGCTGTTTTTTGAACGTCCTATTTTTACCCATTTTCACAGATTCCTCAATAGACTGAAGGAGCAGTCCATGAAAATGGGTGCTCCGTGGATACAAAATGGCCATAAAAAAAAATTGTTCAATTGTGCAATGTTCATAGTATCTATCCAGAACAGCCTATGTCTGTGTAAAGGGGTTGAAAAATCCTATGAAATCTCACAACAGTTTTATTGAATTTACTATGCACTTCTGGTGCCGCAGGACAATGACCTAAAACATACAGCCAAAGCAACAAAGGAGTGACTCAAAAAGAGGCACATTAAGGTCATGGAGGGTCTAGCCAGTCTCCAGACCTGATTGCTAAAGAAACCTTATGGAGGGAGCTGAAGCTCTGAGTTGCCAAGCAACAGCCTCAAAATCTTAATGATTTAGAGATGATCTGCAAAGAGGAGAGGACCAAAATTCCTCCTGACACGTGCACAAACCTCATCAACTACTAACTTTGTCAGTGGGGTAACCTGTCTTTTGGGGTTAGTGGTATTTATAGAGACACCCATAATATTGTTAAAGTCTGTGTAAAATATTAAAGCACCTTGTTGAATTTAGCAGACAATTCAAAATTATCTATTTCAGGGAGCATAGATATTGACCATGGTGTAGCGTAGAGATGAGCGAACAGTAAAATGTTCGAGGTTCGATATTCGTTTCGAGTAGCCCCTCAATATTCGACTACTCGAATCGAATATTGAACCCTATTATACTCTATGGGGGGAAAATGCTCGTTTCAGGGGTAGGCAACATTAGATCAAATTATACTTACCAAGTCCACAAGTGAGGGTCAGGCTGGATCCTCCGAGAAGTCTTCTCCGTGCAGCGTCCCTGTGGCATCTTCCAGCCTGGGCACTACAAGCGGACATGCGCTGTTGGCTCTTCCCAGGCCCGATGCCTGGCAGAGTGAATTCAGAGCTGGAAGACGCCGCGGGGAAGCTGCACAGAGAAGACTTCTAAAGGTAGGAGAAGAACCAGCATTGATTGGCCGACTGTATAGCATTCGGCCAATCAATGCTGGTTCTGCATCAAACTTTTACATTCGAATAGCGAGTGGTACTCGATCGAGTACGAGTATTTTGAATACCATAGTATTCGATCGAATACCTGCTCGATCGAATACTACTCGCTCATCTCTAGTATAGTGGACATTGTTCAAGGGAAATACAGCTATAATATATAAACATTGTGGGTCAGTCTATGGGTAATAAAATAGAAAGCAATATGGTTTATAAAGCTATAAGCACTACTCTATTTTCCTTTACACGTTGTGCAGATGAATAACTGGAAAGGGAGGATGTCTGATTCTTATTTTTTTTAACTGTATTTTTTATTAATTATTCAAAAAAGAAGGAGAATAAGAATTGAAAAAAAAACAACTACAAGTAGAGATGAGCGAACAGCGGTCGACCAAGTACATGTTCGATCAGATATCAGGCTGTTTGAGATGTTCGATTCCAGTCGAACATCACGTGGCAAACTCACTAAAAATTTGATTCCCCTTCCACCTTCCCTGGTGCTTTTTTTGCACCAATAACTGCGTAGGGGAGGTGGGACAGGAACTACAACAACGGAGGCATCGAAAAAAAATCAGAAAAAGTAATTGGCTGGCTAATTCAGGTGACCTCCAATTTATACGAATAGTGGATTTAATATCCGGTTCATATGAGACTGTGAGCTATGTGACTGTGAGACAGGGTAGATGTACAGGCAGGGTTAGCTAGGGATTACCTTTATTTAGGTGGGAATGTCACTCACACAGCTCTTTTGGGCTCTATCTCATCGGGATCTCTGTCAGCTTGCGATATGCGGGAGCTTTTTCCCATAGGAATGCATTGACCAACGTTGATTGGCTGAATGCAATACAGAGTACAGCATTCGGCCAATCAATGCTGGTTCTGCCAGAGGAGGCAGAGTCTAAGATTGGTCCACAGCAGTCTGCATTCTGTTCCGATCTCAGATGTAGCAACGTTGAGCGCACGCTGTGCTCTGCTACACCCTCAGATGCAGCAGAGCTGAGTGTGTGCTGAACCCTGCTATATATGAGATGTAGCAGAACTGGCTGTGACTGGAGTATAAGACATGATGTAACAGCAGACTGCAGCTCTAGATGTGACTGGAGTATAAGACATGATGTAACAGCAGAATAGTGACTGCAGCTCTAGATGTGGCTGGAGTATAAGACCTGATGTAACAGCAGAATAGTGACTACAGCTCTAGATGTGACTGGAGTATAAGACATAATGCAACAGCAGAATAGTGACTGCAGCTCTAGAGGTGACTGGAGTATAAGACATAATGTAACAGCAAAATAGTGACTGCAACTGTGGATGTGACTGGAGTATATGACATGATGTAACAGTGGAATAGTGACTGCAGCTCTAGATGTAACTGGAGTATAAGAGCTGATGTAACAGTAGAATAGTGACTGCAGCTCTGGATGTGACTGGAGTATATGACATAATGTAACAGCAGAATAGTGTCTGCAGCTCTAGATGAAACTGGAGTATAAGACCTGATGTAACAGCAGAATAGTGACTGCAACTCTGGTTGTGACTGGAGTATATGACATGATGTAACAATGGAATAGTGACTGCAGCTCTAGATGTAACTGGAGTATAAGTGATGATGTAAGAGCAGAATAGTGACTACAGCTCTGGATGTGACTGGAGTATAAGTGATAATGTAAGAGCAGAATAGTGACTGTAGCTCTGGATGTGACTGGGGCTGAATATTCCTCCAGAGTAAAGCTATGAGGGTCTTAGCTGCAGTGCAAATATCAGAATAGCTTGGAGGACTTTTTACTCAGATGTCTGGGGGGAAGGTTGAGGAGAGTTGAGAAACTTGGGGGTCCAGAGGAACACCTTAAAGAAAAAGCAGGTTGGATCAGAGGACAATCCCAAAAAATATAAAACAATGTCCCATATTTGTGAGGCACCGCCAGCAAGTGGAGGGAATACTGGGATTTAGAGTATGGAGAAGAGCCGGTGTATGGTATCAGTACATTAAAATCTTATACTGATCTCAGAGAAGGTTATGCAAGTTGAGGACTTAGCAGCACAGGACCAAATAATCTGCCACTGGGTCAGTGAAATCTGTCTTCTCAAAGCTAGAGACCAACGAGTCATATATTTGTCATATTATATTTTGGGGGTCCATCCCTGTGAGGAGGATAGTAAATGATAAATGTTTGAAAGCAGACCTTTGGTGGAGGTGCCAACATCACACAACCTCTCAAAGGCAGTAGGGACAGAGTCCCACAGAGCCCCAAACATAGTAGGCAAAAAATGCGCAATCTGCTGAAACCATTCCGACCTAGGCATGCGCAAAGTAGTAATAAAATAGTTGAAGGGTCTGAGTTCCAGAGTAAAGGGGTCAATCTATAAGTTGTTCCTTAACTTGAAAGAAATGAAATCTGAAAAAAAATATCTCTTGTTATGTTATCATTAATTCCTTCCCGCCGATGGCACTTTTTGACTTCCAGACCAAGCTCGATTTTTCAAAACTGACATGTGTCACTTTATGTGGCAATAACTTTGGAATGCTTTAACTTACCAAAGTGATTTTGAGATAGTTTTCTCGTAACACATTGTACTTCATGTTAATAGTAAATTTTGGTTGATATGTTTTGTGTTTAATTATGAAAAAATAGGAAATTTGGTGGACATTTTGAAAAATATGCATTTTATAAAGTTTGAAATGATGTGCATTGCATACAGATAGCCAGACCGCCAAAATTATATCATAAATCTCATGTCCCAGATCTCTGCTTTATGTCGGAATCAAACTTTAGTCACCCTTTTATTTTTTACGGACATTATAAGGTTTACAAGTGAAACAACAATATTCAAAATTTTCAAGAAATTTCCAAAACTCATTTTTTAAGGGATTAATCCAGTTATGAAGGGGGTTTGAAAGACCCTTGTATTAAACCCCCCCATAAATCACCCCATTTTCAAAACTGCACCCCTTCAATAAGCCAAAACAACATATACCTAGTATTTTAACCCTATAAATGCTTAACAGAAATTAATACAAAATGGAGGTAAAATTTTCAAATTTGATTTTATTTTACTAATATTTTTGTTTAGCCCTAGAATTTGCACATTCACAAGGGGTTAAAGGAGAAAACGCATCCCACAATTTGTTATGCAAGTTCTCTGGACTACCACAGTACCCCACTTGTGGGTGTAATATAATATATGGATGCACAGCGAGACGCAGAAGGGAAGGCGCGCCAAAGAGCTTTTAGAGGGCAGATCTGGCTGTGATCAGTTTCAGGAACCATGTCGCATTTACAAAGCCCTTGAGGAGTCAAAACAGTGGAAACGTCTAGAAAGTGACCCCATTTTGAAAACCGCACCCCTCAAAGAATTTATCAAGTGATGTAGTGAGCATTAGTAACCCGGAAGTGAATATGTAAGCTGTGCGGAGTAAATTGGGTACACCAAATCCCATTCTATTTTCCCACTAGCTCCTATGACACAGACGGGGAAGAGGGGCATTCTGGGGGATCAGCGCTGGTGTATTCTCTCTCATAAGCTCTAAATATGGGGGGTCCCCTGAAAACGCTCGCACAGCTTATATATTTCCTTCTAGTCGCAGCCACTTATGTCCTAATGATTTGGCGACTTTTGGGGTTTTTGTCTTCACATTGAACAAGCTAGATTTTTATTTTTATTTTCTGGCAATGTGGCCACATGAGGGCTTGGTGTTTGCAGTATTAGATGTACTTTTCAATGCCACCATTTTGGGGTGCCTGTAACTTATTGACTACATTTTATTAACTCTTTCTGGGTGGAATGTAAAAGGAAACATCAATTCTGGCATTTTTTTTTTCCCGTGCAGCGTACAGCATAAGTAACATGTTACCTTTATTCTGCGGGTCACTACGGTTATGGCGATACCTCATTTATATGATTATTTAATGCGTTTCTATTTGTGCAGAATAAAATTCAATTTAGGGAAAAAAATCTATTTTTGCATCACCATCTTCTGAAAGGCATAACATTTTTATTTTTCAGTAGACAGAGCTGATTGAGGGTTTATTTTTTGCGGGATGACCTCTGATTTTTATTGGTACCATTTTGGTTTTCATATGACCATTTGATTACTTTTTATTGAATATTTTGTAAGGGAAAGTAGGTGAATAATCATTATTTTGTGCGGTTTTCTAGGTTTTTCTTTTATGATGTTCGCCGTTCAGGTTAAATAATGTTTTAATTTTATCGTTCAGGTTATTACAGACGCGGTGATACCAAATATGTAATGTTTTTTTTCTATTTTTCTTTATTCTACATAATAAAACATTTTATATGGGGAAAAAGGGATTTTTGGGGCTTTATATATTTCTAATTTATTTAAACTTATTTATTTTTACTTTTTTTTTCACTTTTTTTTTCTGTCCCCATGGGGGATTGAAGCAGTGATCTGCTGATCACTGTTTTACAAGATATACGCTGCAATACACGTGTTAGACGTGTATTGCAGTGTAGAAGGGCTGTAGAAGGGCTGACAGCTTCTTTTTGGGCAGGATCAACCAACGTGGAGGGGTAAGTGATGGGGCACACCCGGGGTCACTGATCAGACCCTGGGCTGCCCACTATGAACATCGGCACCCCCCCACCACCACCACCATAATATCTCAAAACCCCTGAGTACTATTACGGCGGATGTTGGGAAAGGGTTAAAATGCCATAGATGTGTCTGTCAGCCCTGTTGATAATAAGATCAGTGTAAGAACCTGTCCAGAAGCAGAAATTTAGTAAAATCCTGCAAGTGTGATGTTAAATCAGTAGGGGGCAACACTTTCTGGGATTCCTCAGAATTTTTTTTATGTAGATTGTGAGCCCACATAGAGCTCACAATGTACATTTTTCCCTATCAGTATGTCTTTTTTGGAATATGGGATGGAAATCCATGCAAACACGGGGAGAACATACAAACTCCTTGCAGATATTTTTTTTTGCCCTTGGTGGGATTTGAACACCAGGACTCGAGCACTGCAAGGCTGCAGTGCTAACCACTGAGCCACCGTGTAGCCCCTGGATTTTTCAGAATTTGATGTTATTTCAGAGGGAGTGATCTTCCAAATCCACCATCTTACTTTTTAATTCTCTAAGTCATCCACTAGTTTATTGTGTGCATAACAATAACCTTGTTATGAGAAACTGCAAAATCTCCCATCTTAGGGAACCTTCACACGATGTAACGCTGCGCTCATTCTGATCATAAAAACACGTTCAGAATGAGCGCGTAAAAAGCAGCTCCCATTGACTTGAATGGGAGCCGGCATACGTGCGCTCCCCATTGAAATCAATGGGAGGCTTTTCCCCCTATGTTTTCAATGTATTATGCGCGTAATACATTCTGAACGTGTTTTTACAATCAGAATGAGCGCAGCGTTACATTGTGTGAAGGCTCCCTTATTCTCTATATGTTGCATTCTCCCCGTTAGATCCATGACTGAGGACTGGAGAGGTTGCAGTAATTGTGACATATGAGTCTTGAAGATTAAACTGCCACAAGTAATAGGGTAGGGTCTTATCCCCAACCAGTTCCAGCTGTAGGGGAATGTTATAAGAGGTGATGAGACTTAGTACAATGTACCCAGAGGTGTCATTGGGCAGGCCAGGGGTGGTGAAGGGAAGGTATTTCATGCTAAATGTCTATTTGCTTGGTCTCAGAGAAAGCACCTTTGTTTAATTGCATGCGACATATCAGCCACCACAGGGTTAAGTGTTCATATGCCAAATTTACTTGGACTGAAACAAAGTTTTGGCCTGAATGGGTTGAATACGAAATTAAGTGAAACTTGAGAGAATCGCACATCACAGGTAGCATAATATGAAATTATCTTTTAAGCTCATGTGGACACAGCCTAAAAGTACCTTAAGGACCAGACCTCATTTTTCAATACCGACGTGTCATTTTATGTGGCAATATGTTTGAGATGCTTTTACTTGCACAAGTGATTTTAAGATTTTTTTTTTTTTTTTGTGATACATTGTACTTCATATTAGTTATAAACTTCATGTTAATGATCAATATTGTTGTATATATTTATAACAAAAATAGGAAATTTAATAGAAATTTGGAAAAAAAATAGCAATTTTAAAAATGTGAAATGTTCTGTGTTTCAGACAGATAGTCATATCACCCAAAAACATTAATAAATATTATCTACCATATTTCTGCTTTATATTGGCATCAACTTTTAATTGCCTTTTAATCCAATTTGGACGTTTTGGGCGTTAGATGGTTTTGGAGTGTAACTGCGATTTTCCAGGTTTACAAGTAAAATTTCCAAACTAATTTTTTAGGGACCACTTCATTTCTTTTTTTTTTTCTTTTTTTTTCTATGTAAATTTTTATTCATTTTCCCATACAAAAAAGAATAGAGCATCTCACACATAGATCTATATTTGCTACTTATTATTTCCCTACTCAAAAGGGGAGGGAGAAGGAGACCAGCTCATTATGTAGATTAACACATTAACACAGAGATATATGCAGATTAATTTACAAGCTGATAATTACCAGTTTAAACTCAGAATATCTATAGGGACATTTGGAAGCTTACGGGTCCATGGAAACCACATGTCCATAAAAGTAGGAAGCCTATTGTTTCTTACTGTAAACATCTCATAAATACAATGTTCTGTCATAATGTTAATTAATATACATCAGGTTGGGGTCAATTGAGATCTCCACTTTCGTGCCACCAATAACTTAACAGAAAGCTACAGATAGACTGCCAGTTCTCTATACTTAATTATATTCTGTTCTGACCCCAAAAGTATCAAAGCTAATGGAGCCCTAAGGGAAAATATTTAGCTCAAAAACCTCTATTCAAAAATTATCAACATTTGGACATTTGGACAGCTGTAAAAAATATAGTATTGTGAGCCTACATTCACACAGTTCCTCCAACAGGTATTAGAGGCGCCAGGGAAATTCTTTGCTAATTACAGATGGGTATAATACCGCCTTGTAAGAAGTTTAAAATGTGTTTCCATCAATGTAGCAAAAAGTGAGGATCTCAACGCCCATTTACTTGCTGAGTTCCACATAGGCTTTGACAATATCTGGTTGAGGTCTTTTTCCCAATTAAACAAATGTTTCTGGTCCTGTAATAAACTAGTATAAAACCATTTAGTGGTGTATCTGGGGGTTCCCTGCTCCAGCAAAGACATAATTATAAAGAACAATAGATATATAAATTTCACTTATAGAAAGACTTTGAACTGATTACTGTACCTGCTGATAAGTAAAAAAAAAAAAAAAACTCACCTGAAGGTAAATCAAATTTTTCTTTTATTTGTTGAAAAGAGATAATCTTCTTTTCTATAATAATATCCACAACTGACCCAATTCCTTTCATTTTCCACACAGATAGATTAATATTAGGTATAAGATATTCTAAGGTTTCAGTAGCAATAGGAATGAGTTTAAACTACAATGTTGTCGCAATTTGACAATTACTACACCCCATGCTTCCATTGTTAAATGTTGAAAACCCGGGAGACTAGGTCTTACCAAATATATCGGGAGGATAAAGGTCTATTTCCATTAAAATGGAGCTCTATCATTGGCCAACTAGATCCAGTAAAATAACCTTGGTGTATAAAACAGATTGGGAACACCCAGACCTCCTTTTTATCTTGGTTTATATACAGTCCTATAAAAAAAAGTTTGGGCACCCCTATTAATCTTAATCATTTTTAGTTCTAAATATTTTGGTGTTTATAACAGCCATTTCAGTTTGATATATCTAATAACTGATGGACACAGTAATATTTCAGGATTGAAATGAGGTTTATTGTACTAACAGAAAATGTGCAATATGCATTACACCAAAATTTGACCGGTGCAAAAGTATGGGCACCTCAACAGAAAAGTGACATTAATATTTAGTAGATCCTCCTTTTGCAAAGATAACAGCCTCTAGTCGCTTCCTGTAGCTTTTAATCAGTTCCTGGATCCTGGATAAAGGTATTTTGGACAAACAATTCAAGTTCAGTTAAGTTAGATGGTCGCCGAGCATGGACAGCCCGCTTCAAATCATCCCACAGATGTTCAATGATATTCAGGTCTGGGGACTGGGATGGCCATTCCAGAACATTGTCATTGTTCCTCTGCATGAATGCCTGAGGATTTGGAGCGGTGTTTTGGATCATTGTCTTGCTGAAATATCCATCCCCGGCGTAACTTCAACTTCGTCACTGATTCTTGAACATTATTCTCAAGAATCTGCTGATACTGAGTGGAATCCATGCGACTCTCAACTTTAACAAGATTCCCGATGCCGGCATTGGCCACACAGCCCCAAAGCATGATGGAACCTCCACCAAATTTTACAGTGGGTAGCATGTGTTTTTCTTGGAATGCTGTTTCTTTTTGGACGCCATGCATAACGCCTTTTTTTTATAACCAAACAACTCAATTTTTGTTTCCAAAATGAAGCTGCCTTGTCCAAATGTGCTTTTTCATACCTCAGGCAACTCTATTTGTGGCGTACGTGCAGAAACGGCTTCTTTCTCATCACTCTCCCATACAGCTTCTATTTGTGCAAAGTGCGCTGTATAGTTGACCGATGCACAGTGACACCATCTGCAGCAAGATGATGCTGCAGCTCTTTGGAGGTGGTCTGTGGATTGTCCTTGACTGTTCTCACCATTCTTCTTCTCTGCCTTTCTGATATTTTTCTTGGCCTGCCACTTCTGGGCTTAACAAGAACTGTCCCTGTGGTCTTCCATTTCCTTACTATGTTCCTCACAGTGGAAACTGACAGGTTAAATCTCTGAGACAACTTTTTGTATCCTTCCCCTGAACAACTATGTTGAACAATCTTTGTTTTCAGATCATTTGAGAGTTGTTTTGAGTAGCCCATGATGCCACTCTTCAGAGGAGATTCAAATAGGAGATCAACTTGCAATTGGCCACCTTAAATACCTTTTCTTATGATTGGATACATCTGGCTATGAAGTTCAAAGCTCACTGAGGTTACAAAACCAATTTTGTGCTTCAGTAAGTCAGTAAAAAGTAGTTAGGGGAATTCAAATCAATAAAATGATAAGGGTGCCCATACTTTTGCACCGGTCAAATTTTGGTTTAATGCATATTGCACATTTTCTGTTAGTACAATAAACCTCATTTCAATCCTGAAATATTACTGTGTCCATCAGTTATTAGATATATCAAACTGAAATGGCTGTTGCAAACACCAAAATATTTAGAACTAAAAATGATTAAGATTAATAGGGGTGCCCAAACTTTTTCATAGGACTGTATTATAAATTTGGCAACTCGGCCTCTTATCACTCCATACAAAGTACAAAAACAGTTTTTTGAAATTTTTATATACTTGAATCTGAAATAGGTATAGGTATAGTTTGGAAGTATTATATTATTTTTGATAATATCATCATTTTATATTGAGCTATCCGACACATCCAAGTAGCCCCTACTTTCCGTATATGAGATAATTCTTGTTGAATAGATATCAGTAATGGAGAGAAATTTACTTCAGTCAAGTAAGATATTGTGGTATTAAGGCTATTTCAAATAATGCTATAATTTTGTCAATTTCCCTTAATGAAGAGACGGGGTTATTAATCATAAAAATCATATCATTGACAAATAATCCCACTTGCTGCCTGTGCCCCACAGATATTGCAGTTAACAATGGACTCATTTTAATGGCTTCCAACAGGGGCTCCATGGCCAGCAAAAAAATTAGTGCCATTTAGTATCTGAATAGTACTATTAGCTAATACTCTAGCTAATGATAAGGTGTATAATGCTCTAATTGCATCAACTATAGTTCCCACAAACCCAAATTACAACATAGTCACAAAAGTGTTATGATACTGGTAGATACGGCTGGAATCTGGTAACTAAATGGAATAAGCCAGGCGCAGATAAGAGTGGTAAAGCTGAAGTCCAGGGTGCAGCTTGAAGTGTGGATTGCAAGGTGGTAATTCACCGGTGAGTTGAAACAGTCTGGGAAAGACAGCAGACTGAAACAAGTCACAATACTCAAGCAATGGCTGAACTACCTCATGGGTATAAGTAGGCAGGGAACAAAATGGCCTAAATTTGGCACACATTGGTCAGCTAGGATAAACACAGCAGCCTTTAGTGGTGAGAAGTGGAAGTGCAACACAATAGTTCAGGGTGAGAGAAACAGGTGCCATTGGTGGTAAATTAGCAAAATACACCAGGATTCTGACAAATGGATCCTGTCGAATCAACAACAACAACAACAGAGCTGTGTGTCATCCAAGGCCTGCCTTCTTTTCATATAACCTACTTGATCATTATAACTAAGATCTGGAAGGACTTTCAAAAGTCTATTTGCTAATATCTTTGCATATATTTTAGTATCTGAATTTAGTAAAGAAATTTGCAGGAGAAGCTGGAGGTTTATCACGCTTTAGTATGGTAACTATAGTATCAGGAATGTTACTTCTGTTGTTGCTGCTTTAAGTTTGCTGTATCGACACCGGGAAGCTTCCTGAGCAGGATTTGTTGATGTTTCTTTAAGGTTTCCATGACAACATAGGGAAGCATCTTGAGCAAGCCTTATAAATCACTCTCTTATTACCCAGCTTTGCCGGCTAATTAGTTTGTAACTTCTACTTGGCCCCTTACATTAATATTTGTATTTATTTATTTTTTTTAATTCTTTATTTTGAATTTTTTTTTTTTTTTTACAACATCTTAAAGAAAACCACATATAAGGTAGAGAATAACATTTCAACGATTATAAACCAATACAATGAAGAGAGTTCATGAGCGGATGAACGGACAAGTAAGGACGTTCCACGCCGAACAGGTGAAGTGAAGTCCAGTTCCAGAGAGAGAAAATAGGGGGGGAAAGTGGAGCAAAGTCAATGTGTACAATGTCCAATGTAGGGAAGGTGTCCCAGAACTTGAGCTTAAGTGTTGGCTCACTTAGGGTATATAAACGGTGATTAAAATTCAGGATAAAATATAGGATAGGATAGAAAAGAAAACAAAAAGCAGGAGAGACTACAGGAAAATAATAAGGATCTGGGAATTCGGGGGATCTACCTATAAAAGAAGAAGGGGGGGGGAGAGGAGCCAGTTGACCTCCTTGTCTGATTAAGTATCTGCAGTTAGGGTTGTATCGCTGAATTAGTCATACCTAATATCCTGGATTTCCTATCACAATCTGCTATAAGAAGAGGGAGTCATTTATGTCTAAGTGACATGGGTTGGTTATGCACCTATGTTGAAGGCTTAATTTGTTGTTTTTGTTCAACTATGGCTATATCTTTAAGCACATAATCCAATACGACTGGGTCCTATACAGAACCGGAATTCACTTGAAAATATTCATTACTCACCTTTTCCAGTTTATGTCTATAAGTTGGCAAAGAAAAAAAATAAATATATTGTTTCACCATATGTGTGTGGAAATAGCCTTTGTTTCTATTGCAATTGTCATTGTGATCGGAAAGTGATCAGATCAAGAGACTACCTCTACGGTAGAAGATCTGACTGATGTAAGAGTACTATGAATCTTCTTTAGCACAATATTAAGAAATCTAATTTGAGAAGAATTAGGTAGACATATATTAGCTATTTTTGGGGGTTGTAGAATCAAGCTGACAGGCCAAAATTACATATCGCCCTTTATCATTAACTATAGAGTCCAGGAGGGCAAATCTTACTCTCTCTCCAACCACAAATAAAAAAAACGCAGCTGTTTTTGGACTTTTACATATGTACATATCTATTACGTGAAAACTTTGAACATTTAGATTTTGCTAAATGTATTTACTGCAGACATAAAATATTAGCATGCAGGCTCAGAGCATCTCTCCATAGCGAAGATTTTGTATAATGTGAATTGAGTCCTTTGTTATTCAACAAAATTATTTTAAGACTCATAAAAAAGCATAAAAGAAAAAGATATAAGTATACATGACCTTATCTCTGAAGGAACATCTGTATATCTGCAGATGTATGCTTATTTCATTGCATAGCAAGATGGCGCTCACATAAAGAAGGGGAATTTAGTGAAGATAACCCCAAAGATTTAAGCAGTTGAGCCCCCTTCTCAGGGCTATCAAGAGTATGACAGTTGCCATCCTTATTTATCACCAACTTTGGCAGAAATCTCCATTTGTATGCCACCTTTTTTCTCTGCAATACTTCAAGGGATTTTTTAAGTGGTGCAGCAAGCACTGAGTGTTGCATTAATTTAAATTTCATAAATATCAGAGATATGTCATTTGTCATGCCATGTTGTGCCTGTTATGTTTGTCTCTGATCAGAGTAAAAACAAATGTACTTGAGAAACAAAAGTGGTTTATTTAGAAATGCAAAATAAACAGGTAAAATAAGACAAAATTTAAACCAAAATAGGCAGGTGGATAACAGCAGGGGAAGTTTCCCTAGCACTCACCCTGACTAAGTCTGCCTAGCGCCAGAGTTTTCCTCTGATGAGACGCCACACAAGAACCTAAATAGAGACCATGGAAGTTCACCCTAACTAATGCACAGTGACACAGAACCTGCACACCTACAAATACCACTACACAGACACTATCACAGTAGGCCAGAGAGAAAACAGACAAAACAAAGGTTACAGGACGAAACAGACAGTCAACTACAGGTCACAGGAGTAGCTCATCACATGTAAATAACTAGCATTGGGCTGGTGCCAGAACCCAGCTTAAGGCTGGGGCCCCCACGGACCGGAAGCGTCGCGATTTGCCCATTGTGGCTGTGCAAATCACACCATGTCAATTATATCTACGGAAATGCCAGCGGCTGTCCCATAGATATAATGTTAAGAGAAAGTCCGCAGAGGAAAACTCTGTGAACTTTCTCTTAAAAGCGCTGCGGAAAGAACCGGAATGCGTTCACACAGCGGTTCTTCCTGCAACGCTTTAGTGCTGCAGATACGGCCCGTGGGGCTTTAGCTTAAATAGCACACCAGAGGATGGGGCAGAACCTCAGGAAAAACCCTTCCCAAACACAGAGTTCAGACATCCAGAGATTAACCCTTGCCAGCCCTGACCAGCCCCCTAACAGAGCCCAGCTTGTTGGGCTAAGGCAACAAGTTGTAGAAATGTAGGGGTTTTGCAGATTTTGTTGCGTTTTTTTTTTTTTTTTTTGAGCCAAAGCCAAGAATGGTTACAAAAGGAATGGGAAATATATGGGAAGCTCTTATATTTCTACCTTTTGCTCAATCCACTCCTGACTTTGGCTCAAAAAAATGCAACAAAATATGCAACAAAAATTGCTGCGTTTCCACAACATGGTGCCTTAGCCTTAAAGAGGTTGGCCACTTTCAGACCAATATTGAGAAACAAATGTTATTGTTTGTACAATAAAAGGCCGATAAAACACTTAGCCCAACTTAACTCACACCCATAGAAAAGAGTTCTTGACTCAAACAGGGAGGGTAGAGGCAAAATATAGTGTCTAAATGCCACTACCTTCTTCCCTTTGACCGATGTGGCTGTCAGTACACACACTGATTATGACTCATACACTGCTCAGCAAAGCATTCCCCAGCCTTCTGGAGTGCCGGCTAAGTGCCACGCCAACCAGGGGGGGAAAGTGTCAATTGCTGAAAAGAGTCCTATTACCGACTACCTACAGCTCACACAGGCCAAACTACCGTATTTCTTATGACCCAACGCGTTTCGCTAGACTCATCAGGGGTCAATGAAAACATCAACTTTAAGCAGTAGAGACTGCTATCATTGTTGACAAAATGAGGACCGCTGGTGAGAGTAGCGGCGGTCCTGCTGGCGGTCAGATCACCAACCGCCCTCATTTTGTCAACAATGATAGCAGTCTCTACTGCTTAAAGTTGATGTTTTCATTGACCCCTGATGAGTCTAGCGAAACGTGTTGGGTCATAAGATATACGGTAGTTTGGCCTGTGTGAAATGTAGGTAGTCGGTAATAGGACTCTTTTCAGCAATTGACACTTTCCCCCCCTGGTTGGGGGTTGCTGGCACTTAGCCGGCACTCCAGAAGGCTGGGGAATGCTTTGCTGAGCAGTGTATGAGTCATAATCAGTGTGTGTACTGACAGCCACATCGGTCAAAGGGAAGAAGGTAGTGGCATTTAGACACTATAGTTTGCCTCTACCCTCCCTGTTTGAGTCAAGAACTCTTTTCTATGGGTGTGAGTTAAGTTGGGCTAAGTGTTTTATCGGCATAGTTCAATAAAGGTTATATTTTATCATTTTATCCTATTTTTGAGGTCTGATCAACCTTTTCAGTGAATCTATTTATGCAAATAGGAATATACCATAAGGTTTGGTGCTGTGAAAAGTTTGTACAATAAAAGGCTATACAATTTTTCAATATACTTTCTGTACAATTCCTCATGGTTTTCTAGATCTCTGCTTGTTGTCATTGATTCTGTTACTTCTAGCGGTTAAAACTCTGACCATGGTCATGTGATATACGGTTCATAGTCATGTGATGAGGGCACAGGTGCACAGCTGATTACCAGGCAGATGACTGATTATTGTACTGTGACTATAACGAGCATCTGTGTGCTCATCACATGACAAGGGAGCAATCATGTGCACAAACAGCTGTTTATACCAACATATGACAATAAGTAAATTTTTCTGGTTACAACAGTATTATAAATGTGGGCATAAACTTCAGTTTGGGTACAAAGTATGTGCAGATGTGAAGTAGCACTATGTGGCTTTTGGAGTGCAGATTTAGATGTTTGGTATCTGGATGCCATGTCGTGTTTACAGAGCCCATAAGGTACCAGGAAAGTGGAATCCCTTAAAGAGGACCTTTCCCCAGCTGGGGCACATGCGGTTTTATATACTGCTAGAAAGCCAACAGTTCTTTATCGTTATCGGCTTTCACGTTCTGCGCCCCCAGTGAAGAGCTATCAGTGCCGGTACTATAGTTCTTCACTGTCAGAAGGGCGTTTCTGACAAGGTTACTCCTAGTAACTTTTCCCTCTCTAAATTTGGGGTGCACCTTGATATAAGCTCAAACAGCTTATACATTCCCTTTCTGCTGCAGCTAGTTTTATTCTAATGATTTGATGATTTGTGGTGTTTTTATCTTCATATTGTACAAGCTATATATATTTATTTTTTTTTTTTTATGGTGATGTATCATATGAGGGCTTGCTTCTTGTGGTATGAGATACATTTTGTAATTAAACCATTTTTGGTTGCCTAATAACTTAATGACTACATTTTATAAAATATTTCTTTGTGGATTAAAAAAAACGAGATCACTTCTGACATTATCTTTTTCCATGCAGTGTACAGCATAAGTAACATGTTGCTTTTATTCTGTGGGTTGGTACGATTACAGCGATACCACATTTATATATATATATATTTTTTTGTGTGTGTGTTACTAACTTTGCAGAACAAAAACCCATATGGGCACATAAATCAATTATTCTTGCATCACCATCTTCTGAGTTGTAACATTTTTTAGTTTTTGGTTGACAAAGTTGTTTTAGGGCTTATTTTGGGGGGCAAGCTGTGCTGTGGTGAGCCAGCTGCAATTATTACACCCCCATGCCCTCAATCTCAATTTCTCTCCATCATCATCCACTCCAATCAGTTTCACACAGTATGTAACCTGCCACACAAGAGAAAACAAAACACTGGACTTTTTCTTTGCCAGTGTAACTTATCATCCCTAATGCCCCTGGGTAGATTGAATGACAACCTGGTGTACCTGAGACCTGTGTACACGCCACTTGTACGTAGAGAACCAGCTGTTACTCGTACAGTAAGGATCTTGTCAGAAGAATGCGCTGTGGCTCTGAGGGATTGTTTTAACACAACTTCATGGGAAGTGCTGCAGGATTCCCATCTGAATGACATTGAGGGGCTTATACACTGCATAACAGAGCCATGACTAAGAGGTAGACAGCCTCGAAACGTGTCAGCGTTTATTTTATTCACTGTGCGTTTTTTTCAGACTTTTAACTTTTTTGTAGTTTTTGTGATTTGGTGTCTATATTTTAATATGGAACATTAAAAGTTAAATTTTATGGAGCCCTGGAACAGTGTGGACTAACTTTATTTCTTCAAGATTTTCAGCCCAAGAAACACTCCATTTAAGTCCGGAGGAAACAAAGTCGTGCACCCCCCAGGACTCCAGAGAGAGATATGATGAGTCACAGTTTACTATTTTTTCATACATTAATTTCTGTCTAGACAACATGGTACCCACAAAAGTGGTGAGGTGTTTTTCAATTACAGCAAAATGCAGAGGGATGTCAGTAATGTATGGAATAGTCTTCAGGCAATATCTGGTCACAGGCAGCCTGTCTCCCAGACAGAAGGAGACACAAAGTGGCTTAATGAATTAAATCTATTCTTCAACAGATTTGATCACACACTAGCTCTTCCCACCCCAGCCTGTGGCCCCACCACCACCTGCTTGCTCAAACCAGTTTCTCTTGCGCTCAACTGACATTTGGTTACAATCTCATCTTCACAGAGTCTCAAGTGTGTAGGGAAATCAGGAAGTTAAAAGCAGACAAGGCCAGAGGACCTTATGGGATATGCACAAGAGTTCTTAAAGTGTGTGGAGACCTGCTGTGTGGTGTTATTACACTCATGTATAATATAAGTCTGAAGCTGGAAATGGTATCACAACTGTGGAAATCATCTTGTGTGGTACTAATTCCAAAGACACTTCATCCAACCGACCTCAATGGCTACAAACCTATAGCATTGATATCCCACTTGATGAAGGTCCTAGAGAGATTGGTCGTGACACATCTCCGACCTCTAGTGAGCTCTGCTATGGAGTTTGACTATTGGACAGGTATTGGGGTGGGTGATGCCATCGTCCACCTTCTTCACAGAGCTCTTTCTCACCTGGAGAAATCAGAGAACACTGTGAAAATAACTGATTTCTCCAGTGCTTTTAACACCATTCAGCCAGGGCTATTGAGGGACAAGCAGGACCTTGTTGGAGTGGACCTTCACCTGTCCAGCTGGATCCTAGCCTATCTCACAATCCAACCTCAGTATGTGAGTGCCACAGATGTGTGTCTGACACCGATCTGTAGTACAGGGACACCACAAGGTACAATTCTTGCCAATTTTCTCTTCACACTGTACACTGGTGACGTTAGGTGCAACTCATCTAGCTGTTACTTACAGAAGTACTCTGATGACTCTGTGTTACGGTTCTGCCTATATATATTTAAATTAAAATGTGAATGATGGCAGAACCCTTTAGACTGCGCTGGTAACTGCAGTCGAAGTCCACAGGCCCCAGAGGGCAGCCGTTTGTCTGAACAAGGCCTTAGTCACGACTGCCAATTAGCTGCACTGGACAGTTCAGATTTGTACGATTCAGTGTGCACAGACTGCAACAAATGTTTCCACCAGTTCAACTGCACTGGGGAATAGCATCTGTGATACAGTGTGAACAGACTGCAACAAGGTTCACCAGTTTAACTGCACTGGATAAACACACCTGTGAGTAGATGCTACAGGTGCAGGCTGCCAGGGGTTAAAAGTCACCCCTGTTCAGCAACACAAAGAGGTCAGTGGCTCAGAGACCCCTAGTATTTAGAACTGACAGGAATAGAGTGCCAGGGCACAGGCTAACACAGAGACCAAACCATACAGCACCATGGGCTGGAACAGCGACCACTGCTCCAAACCCCTAGTGTAGAGCTGGCAGTTCAGGAGGATTACAGGTCTTACTAGCAATAGCCAGAACTTCTTTCATTAACAATTTCCAGTCAAAGTGTGAGTGCCGGGCGGCGGCACACTCAAACTATATAAAGGGACCTCACCGATCATGCTCAGTATGGGCAAAATGGGATTTAGCCTCTGAGTGGCTCCAAATGGTCCGAGCATTCTCAGTAGAGGAAAAAAGGGACTTAGTCTCTAGACGCCTCACTGCACGAGGCCGAGGGCAAGAGTCGGGTTGACCCGCAGGTGACGCCATGCGCTGGGACGGAAGCCTGCGGGTACCTGGGTGTGGTTCTTACTAATAAGTTGGACTGGGGTCATCACCTGGATGCACTGCACCGAAAGGGTCACCTGCTTAGGAGACTGAGGGCCTTTGGAGTCCATGGAGCACTTCTTAAGGTCTTTTTCAACTCTGTAGTAGCATCAACCATCATCTTCGGAGTTGCGGACCAGCATACCAGCCAGGGACAGAAATAGACTTGACAGGCTGAATAGAAGGGCCAGCACTGTCCTGGGAGCCCCCTGGATCAAAGTACAGGTGGTGGGTGACAGAAGGATACTGTCCGTGGTGAACTCCATGCTGGAGAATAATGCCCATCCCATGCATGAAACCATGATAGCACTTGGCAGTACTGTCAGTGACTGACTGCTTCACCCCAAGTGTAAGAAGGAACGCTATTGGAGGTCCTTCCTCCCAACCGCGGTCAGGCTGTATACTCAGCATCAGGCTAAGCGTAGAGCACTCCACACAGAGAACTAAATTATACTGATTTTTTTTTCTTGACTCCTAGTATCTTTTTTTTTTTTATCTTTCTATCTATTCTGAGCTTTGTATGAGTTTTTTCTTGTACTATTATTGTATTATCTATGCTGCTTTAAAAATGAATTTTTTTTTACAACTTTTATTGTGTAGATTAAATAATGTTTCAGTTTTAATGTATGGATTGTTATGCTTTGTCAATACCAAGTATGTACTGTTTCTATAAATTTTTTGGGTTTTCTATCTAATTCATTTTATATAGGAAAGTGTCATTTTGGGGCTTTATTCAATATTTTTTTTAATCACTGTATTTTATTTTGTTTATTTTTTTTTTACATTTTCTTTATGGCCACCAATGGACCTGAACCAGTGGATGCATAGCCTAACTTTCTCTCATCATGGCAGGATCGACCAGGTAATAGGGGTTCCTGGCAGTTGGGGGCTGACTGTGAGCATATGGCTGTAATAGTATAGCAGCTGTCCTTTAGACCCAAATAGGTGCACTGTACTATTACGACACCTTATCACATATGGGTTAAAACTGGTCAACTTATATGACAGTTACATAGTTAGTATGGTTGAAAAAAGACATATGTCCAACAAGTTCAACTGGGGGCAGGAAAAGGCATGACATTCTAAATATTTCAATAATCATTAATACTATTTTGTCCTAGAAAGGCATCTACTCCTTTTTTGATGCTGTCAGCTGTGACCAGCGTCTGGGGTAGGCTATTCCACAGATTCATAGTCCTTACAATGAAGAAGCCTTGTCGGCTCTTGAGATTAAACCTTTCTTTCTCTAAATGAAGAGAGTGTCCCCTTGTTTTTTGAGGGGATTTTACATGGAACAGCTTTTCCCCCATATTTCTGGTATGGACCATTAATATATTTATACAGGTTTATCAAATCTCTCCTTAAACGCGTCTTCTTCAGACTAAACAGATTTAACTCCTTTAGTCTCTCCTCATAACTGAGATCCTCCATGTCCCTTATTATTTTTGTGGCCCTCTAATGAACCTATTCTACTCCTTTCTATGA
Organism: Leptodactylus fuscus; assembly: GCF_031893055.1. Lineage (NCBI taxonomy): Eukaryota > Metazoa > Chordata > Amphibia > Anura > Leptodactylidae > Leptodactylus > Leptodactylus fuscus. The sequence continues at coordinate 115,190,977 of NC_134268.1, forward strand.
ACTGAACTGCATAATCCAGATAGGGCTGCACCAATGACTTATAAAGTGGTTAATTTTAGATCCTAGTCCCATGAGTCCATACTCCTCTTACTACAAGAAAGTATCCTGCTGGCCTTAGAAGCAGCTGACGGACATTGCTTGCTTTAATATAATATATGATCTACAAGTTCACCCAGGTCCTTCTCCACCAGTGACTCTCCCAGTGTTATTTCGCAAAGGACATATGTTGCATGTGGATTATTTTTACCCAGATGTATAACTTTACATTTATCCACATTGAATCTCATTTGCCATGTGGATGCCCAAACACTCAGTCTATCCAAGTCTGCTTGTAACCTACATACCGTACATACTCTATCTGCAAAAATAGAGACAGTGCTATTAATCCCATCCTCTATATGATTAACAAATAAGGTAAATAACAGTGGACCCGGCACTGAACCCTGGGCAGGGGTGAACCTACCCCTTTTGCCGCCCGAGGCGAACTACAGAAAGCCGCCCCCCCCCCCCCCGGAGGAGGGGGCGGAGCGTGATGAGGCGTGTCAGAACGTGAGGGGCGGGGCGAGGCAAAGAGCGGGGCTTAGCGGCGTTCGCAGGCAGAGAGCAGGCAGTGAGAGGACCTGCTCTCTGCCTGAGCGTGAGAGGAGGCCGCTGGAGCAGCGCTGCTTCAGCGACCTCCCCAATCCACTTTTCACTTTTTCAATTGAATTACTAAAAAGAAAATAACTTTTTGATGATATTCTAATTTATTGAGATGCACTTGGACTTGCACTTATCTTATTGGAGCTCCTCACCACAGCTGCCTCAATTCCCGCCAAAACTGAAAACTCAGGAGCTGTTCATTATAGGGTAGTCTAAAAGAAATAGCAGCTGTCTTGAACTGATCCAAGATACTTAAAGGGATTCTATCATTAGAATCCCATTTTTTTTTTAATATTAACATGTAGGAATAGCCTTAAGAAAGGCTATTCTTCTCCTACCTTTAGAAGTCTTCTCTGTGCCACCATTCTGATGATATTCCCGTTTCTTTGTGGTATGCAAATGATTTTTCTTTCAGCACCCGGGGCGTTCTCCAGTGCTCAAACAGTACTGGGGGTGTCCCCAATGCCGCTTGAAAAATCTGCCTCAATTTCTTCTGGAACACTTCTCTGCTGCATTTTCTTCTAGCCTGGTCTTCAAAATCCTAGGCATGCACAATCGGCTCTGCCATCGGGCTTCGGGCAAAGCCGACTGCTCATGTCCGTGCCCATTTTCTTGTGGCCGCTTACACAAGTGTACTATATACCTTTTTACTAAGAACAACTCCTTCGTACTTGCCTCTCTACAAGCCTGGATATATAATAACACTTGGAAATCTACCCAACTCCAACTAAGTAAATTAGCTATACCCTTCAAGCTTTAGAATACCAAATCTCCAACCTACCACTTAAAGAGGACCTTTCACCACTTTTGGGCACATGCAGTGTTATATACTGCCAGAAAGCTGACAGTGCGCTGAATTAAGCGCACTGTCGGCTTTCCCGATCTGTGCCCGGTGTGAAGAGCTTACGGCCCGGTACCGTAGCTCTTCTATGGTCAGAAGGGCGTTTCTGACCATTAGCCAGAGACGTCCTTCTGCCTCGCGGCGCCTATCGCGCTGTGCTGTGGAGCCGGAAGGAACTCCCCCCTCCCTCTGCTCACACAGCTTGTCCGTAGACTAGCATTATCAGGAGGGGAGGGGGCGTTCCTCCCCGCTCCACAGCACAGCGCGATTGGCGCCGCGAGGCAGAAGGACGTCTCTGGCTAATGGTCAGAAACGCCCTTCTGACTGTAAAGCGCTACGGTACCGGGACCGATAGCGCTTTACACCGGGCACGGATCGGGAAAGCCGACAGTGCGCTGAATTCAGCGCACTGTCAGCTTTCTGGCAGTATATAACACTGCCTGTGCCCAGATATGGTGAAAGGTCCTCTTTAAGTAGAATAAAGTATATCTCGGATTTACTGTATATTATCTATTAAACCCATTATTATTCCATGAGTTAACAGATAAATATTACCTTCTAGAATCAGAGATTTTCCAATGTAAGTAGATAATGTCTTTGATTTAAAAAAAAAAAAAAAAAAGCCACATATGGAGTGTTGATGTCTCACAGTCTTAGGAGACATCTTGTAACAATCTCAGCCTGCTTGCAAAAAAGACATTGGCACACTCTATAATACTATATAAGACAATTCCTCTCTTACAAAAACAATTCAATTTCTTATTTGAGAGACCGAATTCTCCACTACATTTCCTCTCAAGGACTGGGAAATTACTCTTCAATGGACATAAAAGCTCTACTAAGATGTTATTAAACTCCTATCACATTCTCCTGCCTCTACCCTACAGTGATTCTTATATGATGGAGATGTAACTCAGGCTGTGGCTCACTTAAAAATATTTTTTGAAGATATTCTATGATCAATCATTTATGAAACTCAATATCAACCTTATTAATAAAGAGATTTTATCTCACCTTTCCAATTTTTTCCACATTACCTTTGATTTTACTATGCATGAAATCCTCTTAGGCCATAAGACAGTGTTTTGTTATTTCGCCCACACCACTAAAATGTTAATAACTAGAATTTGGAAGAACCCCCATATACCTGATCTCCTGGACATAGTCACTGAAGTATCCACCAACTGCTCAAATGAAAAACCATTGGCCCTTTGTAAAGGCTTAAGCAAAACCTTACTCAACATGGAAACTCAGGCTTGATAACTACCCCCTACCCTATTGTTAAACACCCTAAACATCTAAATACTCTCTCATCCAGTTAGCCATATAATCCCATCACCCTCTATTTCCACTATACATTTTCTTTATGACCTTAGTTTTGAACAACACCATTTCCTTCATTTCCCTTCCAATATTTGCACCAAACACCGTAGGGAACAGTGCTAGCAGAAAAAGGATACCATTGAAGTCAATGGGAGATTTTTTTCAACGCTGAAATTCCACACCAAATTCCTTACCATTTTCCTTCATGTGAATGGACCCTTCTGCAGTCAGCACCCAGTATCCCAGTGAGCCCCCCTCAGGAGCCTGGGGCCTTGGCACCTGACACTGGCCCTGCTCCAATCTACACCATCTTCTGTGACTATTTAGGGCAGATAGTTGGAGTGTAAGGAAATAGGATACTATAAAAATATAAAACGTCACTGTTATTTTAAATAAGATAAAATCATATAGGAAAGCAAACCACTACATATATATCAATTGTGAGGGTAGAGATCAGAGTTAAGGACATATATCATGTGTATCAGGGCTCGTTCACATCTGCGCCGGCACTCCATAGTTCAGGTTTCCGTTTCCTGCATAAAACAGAGGCTGGATACGGAAACCTGCAGTATTCTTTCTCACCCATTCATCCAGAAAGCTGTCCAGCTGTGAGCGACGGTGAGTGTTTTAGGCTCTCCGCCGCGAAACCGGGTTTTATAATCGGACATGCAGTACTCTGTGTCCGGATTAAAAAATCCGGTTTCGCGGCAGAGAGCCTAAAACGCTCACCGCCGCTCACGGCCGGACCCGGTCTGTGGTTTCCGTCTTCTAGCATGCAGAAGACGGAAACCATAGAACGGAGACCCTGAACGCAGGTGTGAACCTAGCGTCAGGTGTATCACGTGTGTCAGTATTATTTACAGTCATATATGTCAATGATCCATTTGACATATACTCAGCTACATTAACTCAAGAAAAAAATAGCTAAAAAAGTACATGGCCCAGAGTGTATTAGATCACCTAAACCAGGGATCAGATATATGAGAGCTGTGTAATAGACTAGATAAAGGTCCTTATTGAGTCCAACGCTCTGAATTCACCCAAAAGTGACTTCTGCTAGTCCAAAGAAAATTCTTTGACATGCAGTCAATTGTACTGCATGTCACTTTATAATAAGGACTACAAGGCAGAAAGCACAGGTCCCCTCCTTGCGCAGTACACACTTAGAAATCCATCTTGCGCCACAGTCTCCTAGATAGCACCTCACACTGATACCTAGATATATAGATAAACTCGCCCTCACACTAGGTGGTTAAAATAACAAACAATCCCTACCCGTTTCACCATGCATCAAAGATGCTGGATCATCAATGGACAAAAAAAAAAGAAAAGAAAAAAACCTCTCAGTCTGAGAATAGTATAGCCATACTACTGGTAATACTGCTATACTACTTTCAGACTGAGAGGTTGTTTTTTTGCCCCCTGATGATCCAGCATCTTTGATGCCTAGTGACACGCTTAGGGATGCTGTATTGTGGTTAAAAAAAGAGGCCTGATGGCGCACACCTTTGGATGCAACAGCGAATGTAGAAATTTCATTAGATTGGATGGATAACGCGTTTCGGGGATATACCCCTTCATCAGATCTAATCCAAAAATACAAAAAATAAAAAATGAAAAAAATAAAAAAATGAAAAAACTCATTAAAAAAAAAATTAAACAAAATACTCCAATTTAAACAAGAAACAGACAAAAAAATAAATAAATGAATAGATAAACAATTTGATAGATTATTGATGTGTCTCTAAAAAATTATATAAATATGAAATCACAGACATTGTTATTGATTTTCTCTTCTATATATCCATAATGAACTAGAAATAATTTCTAGTAACAATCAGACTAATCAATAAAAATTGTTAAAAAATATATTAAAAAATATTATTTATGAACATTTACTTAACCTCACAAGCATGTAACAACAAGAAGACATGTAAAAATACATGAAGTAATATTACGACCGTACATAAGGTTCAAAATTTAAAAATATATATGAAATAATGTTTCAGACCCAAAACAAACTTCATATTATCCTAAGGGTTAGAGTAGTACTGCATACTCATCCACAGGATGCTGATGATCTAGTGTTTAAATGTGCTTTCTCTAAGGAGGAATACATATATTATTGTATTATATTACATTGATGTTATGCAATAAAATATATTGTTACAATATTGCAACGTGGTTATGAAAAACGGAACGATGTTTATAATGTTGCAATGAAGTTATAAGAAACAACAAGGATGTATCTTACCTTGTGCAAACAGTGTACAATGAGTGGCATACACAGACCATGAAACAGCAAAATGTTTTGGCGCTAAACGTGATGACATCCTATATAAAGGATTCAAAATGTTGTATCCGGGTGTAATGAAACTTCGCGCATGCTCACATGCCTCACATAACGTAACGCGTCAAAATGGAGAGGAGGGGAGGGGGAGAATTGAAATCTCTGTGCGCTCAAGATGGACTGACGTGCATGCGTACTAGTGTTCTAAAACTCTAACATAAGAAATATTGTGCCAATATAGGAGGGGTTAAGGATGCTTGTTATTTTAACCACATAATGTGAGGGCGTGTTTATTGGTATTTGGTGTCTCAGGATTCCTATATGATTTTATCTTATATAAAATAAAAGTGAATTTTTATATTATTTTTGCAGTATCTTACCGCTCTATCCTATTTCCTTATCCTTTAATATTGAATAGATAGAGATTTGAGCAGGCCCTGACCTCCTGTACTTTTGAGTAATCGGTATCTGCATTATACTTTGCAGATGGTTTGGACCCTGATTCAGAGCTAATGCATACCTCACAACTTTCAAAGGATAGAAAGAGGGATAGTATGTGCAACGCCCACTCTCATCCATTTTTCTATGTTCCCCCACACAGTATAGTGCTCTTATAGTCTAAGCATATAGAAAAGGATAGTAGGACCCGCTCGACCAGGTAAGTTAAAAAATAACTTTTAATCCGACATGGTTAAAAAACACACAAAAGTAAATAGATGTGAAATGACAAAAAAGAAGAAAAATGGTGATTAAAACCACATTCTGATAGCTCTAGCTCTGCTCTTATAGTCTACCTAACATTATACGCTCCCCCATTATAATGTTCCACTTCAATTGCCCCACAGAATGTATCTCTCCTGGTGCCCCAATTTAAAGTAGGAGAAACTAGAGGAGGACATTAAACTGTGGGGGTAGTTGAATGCGGATATTAAACTGTGGGCTGCTGGAGGGGGACATTAAATTGGGAGAAATTATATGGGACATTAAACTGGAGGCAACTAGAGGAGGATATTAGACCATGGGTGTAGCTAGAGGGTGACATTAAACTGGGGCAAATAGATACAAACATGTCCCCCTCCAGCTCCTCCCATAGTTTAATGTCCTCCTCCAGTTGCTCCCAGTTTAATGTCTCCTTCCAACTTGCCCCAAGTTTAATATCCCTGTCCAGCAACCCCCACTGTTTATTGTCCACCACCATGTTAATGTCACGCTCTATCTTCCCCCCAAGTTCAATGTTCCTCTTCATCTATCCCCAGTTTAAACCCCCCTCTCCATTTGTCCCCAGTTATTACCCCCCATCCAACTGTCCCCAGTTTAATTACCCCTCTTCACCTGCCCCCAGTATAAAGTACTCCCCTTAATCTGCACCCAGTTTAATGTTCTTCCCCTTCACCTGCCCCCAGTTTAATGTTCTCCCCTTCATCTGCCCCCAGTTTAATGCCTTCCCCTTCATCTGCTCCCAAATTTTTGCATAATAAAACACTGATACTCACCTCTCCTAGCTTCCCTGCTGCTCCTCATGAGGTCTCCTTCTGTGGATTATTCAGGGAGCTGCAGGTACAATGTGAGTGACATCATCACATTGCGCCTGCAGCCCCCAGATACAGAGCACACAAGGATGTGCTTCACACAGAGTAGAGAAGCAGGAGCTGTCTGTGTCCCCTACTTCACTGTATTTAAATTATCTGCATCCTCCAGATGGGGATAAGTTGATAACAGGACATTTCTCCCAGAAACCGGGACTGTCTTGCTGAATCTGGGATGGTTGGGAGGTATGCTAATGATAAGTCAAGGGGCCCCCTCTCTGCCCCAACGCCAGCCCTGGTGAAGCACTATTACTGTATTGAAAGTTTTGTCTTGGCACTCTTAAGCACTAATTCTTTATGTATTGTACAGAACTACTTTCTTAGACATACCCTGCATGTCCATATGACCATTTACTAAAGAATCAATGTTATAATAAATGTACTACACTAATAAATATAATCTTTTGCACCATACTGAACTGGAAAAGTGAGACTGGAATGCAAGCAAACATGTACTATACGTGGTAACGTTTCAATCATTGTATGAATAAAAAAAAAAGCCTTTAGATCAATAGAAGAATGTAGTGATTCAAGTTGTGTTAATGGCAATAAATTCACTTAGCGTTTGCTTCGTATGGAGTCATGCACCTTTCTCAGCTGCTTTCAGGCAATTCAGATTTATTTATTTATGTACATTACTTCTTTTCTCTTACTCAGTTCTAAAGGAACCCTTGCATAGTCAAAAACGTAGGTCAAAATAAGCATAAAACAACAACAGCAAAAGAATTACAACATCCTGAAGCCATATGTAAATGTATGTATGTAGATAAAATCCTTTGTTATAAGTCATCTGTTCAGTCATGGTCATGAACTTCTACAAAGCACTTTCTACTTTTGTAGCTAAAAATATAATTATGGTTATTATTTCATAATATCTATATTTTTACATACATAAGATGTGAGAATAGGTAGGATTGTTTATATTTTTTTATTCATTTCAAGGCAATCTCTGAACAGTTTTTTTTTTTTTTTAAACAAAGCAACAATGTATAAGTGTGCAGAAGAGAAAAAAGAAGGGGATAATAGTTACATATTCAGAGAAAACAAAAACACAGCAGCTACAATAATACATACCAGTAGTTTTGTACAATACATATAGAATAATCAATTGGAAACAATGTAGAGGAGGAAGTATGTGACAGTCTGATCAAATAAATATAGTGCCTTATGTTTCTAAGTAAAGGTATGTGTAGATGGAGGCTGTTACTCCAATAGGAGGGGACATATAATAATGCTTCCAGAGGGAATATAATGCAAACGTATTCCAGGTAATGTGACCACATCAACAGTCAGTTTAGTTGATTCAGAGACTACTGTCTTTTTCAGGTCCGCCAACTGTGACAATAGGATACTGCCTGAGACTTCCATCTCCAGACTCCACAAATACTGATATATGCTAATTTATATTCTGGAGTTTTGTACAAACTGACTAAAGACTTATACTAGTAATTTTTCTGGAGAAAATGCCCATGAGAGTACCCATGTGAGTTTTTAATACATATATGAGTCTGAGAGAGATACTGTATATCCAATACCCTTTTCCCAAACATGACAAAACCAGGTTTGGAAGACAAGAACTTAAGAGATTTTCCTTGATGCTTAATTTCAGCCATAAGGACCTTCTTACAGTTAGTAAGGTCTGTCAGAGAACTTTGCATGTGTAGCAATTAATAGAACATTTTCAAGTATAAAGTATTCAGATCCATATACACAGCGGTTCATAAAGATGACATTTTTTATTTCTCAATTAAACTCATAGGTTTTATGTCTCAGGTCTCTTTAGATCTCTGAAATCAATCCCAATCACCTGTTTTTGATTGCTGGTGAAGATCACTCAAAAGTGATCATGAGGAAGAAGTTGTTGTTCTTCTTCCTCTCACAAAAAATCTGCCTTTTCCGCATTGTGGTGCCTTAGCCTAAGGCCAGATCCCAAAGTTGTGAAAATGCAGCATTTTGGCCACGACAGAGTCGTTGAGGCAAAAAACATTGCAATCTGGTCTGAATTTGATCATTGGGGGCCTCCCCCAAGAGTCGATATGGCAGTCTCTAAATTATCGTGTTACGATACTGGTGATACAGCTGGAATCCGATAGCCAGGAAGGACGGCAGACACAGCGGAGTAGGAGACTTGGTCGATGGATAGCCAGAGGTCAGTGCACAGAGCGGGTAGTTGGGTGAAGCCAGGAGTCGGTACACAGAGCGGGTAGTCGGATGAAGCCAGGAGTCGGTACACAGAGCGGGTAGTCGGGTGAAGCCAGGAGTCGGTACACAGAGCGGGTAGTCAGATGAAGCCAGGAGTCGGTACACGGAGCGGGTAAGCAGGAGAAGCCAGGAGTCGGTACACGGAGCGGGTAAGCAGGAGAAGCCAAGGTATACTGAGCAAGAATACCTCAGAGCTAGAGGACTGGGAACAAACACAATACTCAAGCATTGGTTATAATATGCTCTGGGTATATATAGGGCTAGACAGGAAACAAGATGGCCGCAAACAGGAAACAAGATGGCCAGGGTCATGAAGCAATACTCGCCACATTAACTGTGGGCAAGAGTCAGGGAACAGCAGCCTCCAGTGGTAGGAGTAATAATGACACTTGAATAGCGGCCACTAGTGGAGATCCTTGGAACAGTATCTTCACATGATGAAACCGAGGTTCTAACACACAGATTCTGACATATCGAGGTGCACGGTGGTGCCATCTGCTCAAATCTCCAGGATGCAATGGACAGACGCGCAGAGGGTTCCCTGCGCCAAATTTACACTGCGGCATTTGCGCAGGCCTCCGTGGGGATTTCTACGGGGGAAGTGGTTCAGTTCCTGCGAGGTAATATATCTACTTTACGTAGAGACATTGACGCAGGAGTTCCCCATGATGATCTTCTGGCATTTCTATCCTCCACTTCCATGGCAGTGGATTATCTGGCAGAAGCAGCTTTATACCAAGTAAAAATTGCATCAAAGGCTATGGCATTAGCAATGGCCGCAAGATGCCCTCTACGGCTGAAGCCATGGAGGGCAGATAATACTTCTAAATATAACTTGTGTGCACTTCCGTTTGAGCCAGGCAGGCTCTTTGGGAAAGAGCTGGATACTATTATGGAGGGGTTAGCGGATAGCAAGGGGAAGAGTCTTCCCCAGAGCTCTAAAGCGAGGCCTGGTCCATCATACAGAGGGAGAAGGTTCTCCAGAACATATGGATCAAGAGGTTTCTTTCAAAGGCGCCCTGGAAGTCAGGGCAGAAGAGCGAGTCGACGCACCGCACGGGAACCTGAGAAAAAGAAAACCACCTTCTGTCGCTTACTCCCCCCTCCCCCTGTATCTGCTCCACTTTTGCCAGTGAGAGGTCGGCTTTCCCACTTCACGGCGGTGTGGAGCCATCACATTCAGGACCCATGGGTCCTTCAACTCGTGTATTTGGGCTACAAAATAGAATTCACATCTTACCCACCCGACAAGTTTGTAAAAACCCGCGTCTTATTTGGTCAAAAGCAGGTCCTGCTGGAGAACGCGGTTCAGGAATACCTGGACAAAGGCGCTCTAGAGCCAGTGCCTCTGTTAGAGCAATCGACCGGAGTATACTCTCCAGTGTTTTTGGTACCCAAAACATCGGGAGGCTGGAGAATGGTGGTCGATTTAAGATCTCTCAACCTATATGTCCTCAAGACCCGTGATTATGATTAAGGGGCTACAATAACGCCCCCAAAACGCGTCAGCCAGACGTCTTTTCATCTCTGCCATCATGAATATCTATAATTGATTTGATGGAGCGGTTCATGCTCCGGAAAACTTTTTCACAATAAAAGTTAAGTTTTATTCAAGGAATTGATGCTGGATTTTTTCAATTATGGATGCTTGTATCTACACCTTGGGCTGAGAGGCCGAATTTTCCGAGCACCTTCCTTTTTTCACAAGGTAATTGATATTTGTTTTTTCTTGAATTAAAAGATTTGTGGGTGAGCTGACATATTTGTTATCTATTAAGTCAAGTCCGGATATAATTACCCTGCCCACGTTTTTTCAGTCCCCCACCTCTCAGGAGGAAGAGAGGTGGCATTCCCTGGATCTGAAGAGGTGCTTACAAATTTATCTGGAACGCACTAAAACCTTCAGGAAAGCGGAAAACCTTCTGGTAAATTTTTCTGGAAAATACAAAGGGTGTAGAGCTTCTAAACCAACGTTGGCGAGATGGATCAAGGAGGCCATCTCTCATGCATTTAATACTCAAGGTCTACTTCCACCTGAGTTTGTAAAGGCACATTATACCCGTGCAGTTGCCGCGACATGTGCGGAGAGACATTCTGTCTCCCTGGACCAGATTTGCGCGGCAGCAACCTGGAGTTCTCACCTAACCTTTGTGAGGCATTACAGGTTGGATGAATTTAGCGCAGAGGCAGTGGCCTTCGGTCACTCGGTATTGACATCAGTGTGTCAGGAAGTCCCACCCTAAGGTGCTACCTCCCCATCAGTTGTGCTGCTATGGACGTATGGGAAATGGAGGATTATGTAGATAATCTGTTTTCCCATAGTTCAAACAGCAGCACAAAACTCCCTCCCAGTATTTTTTTTTTGTTAATTTTCTGAAGGGTGTTTCGGAAATTCTTACTTTATAACTAACACGAGGGGGGGAGGTCTGCTGACCTCTTATAGGGGAGGTTCTTTGATTAAGTGAAAGGTTTCAGGCAATATGGGAAAGAAAAGAATATCTCTGCTGCGGAAAAGCGTCAAATGGTGCAAAGCCTCAGACAAGGTATGAAAACATTAGATATTTCACAAAAATGTAACCACTGCAGTACTAGGCCAATTTCTCTGGTTCAGGACCAAATACATTTTTGGGTTTCCTCGTGTATGCGATTGAGGGCTATAACATTTTTACCATTTGGGTTCAGTGACACATACGGCTTTATTTTTATATTATTCTTATTTTTGTATATTTTATATTTATTTTTTTGTATCAAGGAAACTAAAAAACAAAATAGGAGGGAAAACAATATCTGTCATTCACATATTTCACTTTTTTTTAACCTCTTCCTGACATCCTCCGTAATAGTTACGGCACTGCTGCGAACTATGATATGATATGAACACCCCAGTATACTAAATACAAATATGGGAGATCTGAGGCAGGGGCTGCTCATATAGAAACATATAGAGAGAGGGACCCATGATATCCCTATGTTCAGGAGATAATATGAGCAATCCACTAGATATAAGTCAGCCTAACAGACTACAAGTAAGTTTGGATGTGGTGTCGCCCTCCTTATATCTCCCAATGTTAACCTTAACTAGGGATCTAGTCTAACTTTTTTAGTGCCAAAGCCATCTATTTCTGGCAGGCTCCTAAGGACACAATACAAATAGGCCTGCCTAGATTTACATACAGAGATAACAGAGACACTGCTCCAAGAAAATTGACTAGCCCTTATCAAGGCTCAAAAACTGAAAGCTATATGCATAAAGAGGGAGAGAAGAGTATATAAAAATGGGGATAGGTCATCTAAAGGTTCTATTGTATCTGGGAAATGGTGCAGGTCAGATAGAGCAATGCAATAGGTAAAACATTTCAGTTAGCTTGAGCCACAAGGTTGAATTTGACCCTTGAGATGGAAATACCCCTTTAACTTATAATTGAGTCAGTCAAATTTCCATAATAATGTCCATTATTTTCTTGAGAATAAAGGACAGCTATTTTTCTAGCATTTATAATGGAATCCACAAGAAGGCTCCTAACAGAACAACACCACTATCATATATACTATATGTACTATATGAGTGTGTATATCTGTAAGGGGATTAAGAAAGGGAGCTTCAGATACATGTCCTGCAAAGAGATGTTAGGGTCTGCTCCTGGGATAAAAGTTGACACCTAATGGCACAGTTGCTATTGACAATGGAATTTAACAGGTTAAACAAACAAAGTCAGATCTAGCTCTAATCCACCCATTGCAGAGAATTGTGAACTATATGTTAGAGCTAACATTCACAGATAATGGCATGCTCACATATCATGTACCTGCATTATCCTAGTGATTTACATTTAGGCTTAGTCCACATACTACAGAAAATAGAAAGAATAAACCACGTCAGAAAGCTCAAAAACACTTTAGAAAAATGCAGCATGTTGATTTTACCTGTAAAACTGTTGTGTTTATTTAAAGGGATCCTATCACTGAGACACAATTTTTTCTAGGTACCACGTCGGATTAGCCTTAAGAAAAGCTATTCTTCTCCTACCTTTCGTTGTCTTCTCCGCGCCGCCGTTCGCCTACAATACCGTTTTTTCTCAGTATGCAAATTAGCTCTCTCACAGCACTAGGGGCGGGCCCCAGCGCTCAAACAGCACTGGGGGCGTCCTTCCCCAATGCTACGAGAGAACTCTCTCCAGCGTCGCCTCCATCTTCGTCAGCAGCGTCCTCTTCAGCCTCTTCTTCTTGCGGTGGCTTGTAACTTCTAGGCCTCGGGCAGAGCAGACTGCGCATGCCCACAGGCCACGAGAAAATGGCCGCTTGCACAATATTGTAAGCGGCCATTTTCTCGTGGCCTGTGGGCATGCACAGTCTGCTCTGCCCAAGGCCCGAGGCCTAGAATTTACAAGCCACCGCTGGAAGAAGAGGCTGAAAAGGACACTGCTGACGAAGTTGGATGTGGCGCGCTGGAGAGAGTTCTCTCGCAGCATTGGGGACACCCCCAGTGCTGCGAGACAGCTAACTTGCATACCGAGAAAACCTGGGATTGTAGGTGAACGGCGGCATGGAGAAGACAACAAAAGGTAGGAGAAGAATAGCCTTTCTTAAGGCTATTCCGATATGGTACCTAGAAAAAAATTTGTCTGAGTGATAGTATCCCTTTAATAGACTTATATGGGGAGGCAAAAATGCAAAATGTTTTTGAACTGCATTTTTTTCTGCAGCAATTTTTAGTTGTGTGGACTTAGCCTTAGGGTAAATTCACACGGGATTTTTCCTATTTTCATATTCGCCTCAAAATCCTGACCAAAAAGACGGCTCCCATTGAAATCAATGGGAGCCAGTCAGGTCTTTTTTCCGAGAGCCGTTTGTTTCGGTGCACGGAAAATAGAACAGCCATGCTCATTCTTCAGGCCGAATCGCCTCAATTTGACCTGAAGACACTCCCTCCTCCCGACTAGGCTACCCGTTTTTTTGGTCTGGAACCTGAGGCGGCCTCTGCCTTAGGTTCTGGACAAAAAAAAACATGTGAACTTACCCTTACAGTTCTTCACCATAAGGCTAAGCCTTAAAGGGGTTGTCCAGGCTAAAATGTTTTAATATAACATTTAAGTCAGCTGGGAGCAGTTAAAAAAAAAAAAATGCATATACTCACCTGTCCCTGTTGCTCTGGTGTTCTCCTGCACATCCCAGTTCTTATGCTCTAGTAGGATCTTCCGAAGTTTTGCTGAAGCCGCTGATTGGCCTCAGTGGTCATGTGACTGCTGAGGCCAGTCAGCGGAGGGCCTGCAATCTCACTTCCTGTGACATCAAGGGCTCTCTTCCTGAGGGCTACAGACAATGCTGATTTGTCACGTGTCCACTGAGGCCAATAAGCGGCTTCAGAGGACCTCCAGGAGATGCCACCAGAGAAGAAGCGGACACCGTAGAAATGGGGACAGGTGAATATTACGTTTTTACTGCCCCGAAGTTATTTAAAGGTTAAAAGGGTTGTCCATTTTTGCCTGGACAACATCTTTAAACATTGTAAATGCATGGTGCAGGGTAGGAAGGTGTTAAATTCTTCCAACAGGCATTATATATTATTTTTATGCTTTTATTTTTATTTTTCTTTCTACAGGCTTAAAGTTTAATATTTATTGAAAAGTAGGTATGTTTTATGTTCAAATAATTAAATTGGAGTTTTCCTCATAACAATGAACAAAATTAATGAGTTCTGGTAAGGAAAAATGCCATAGAGAAAGGTTAGTGGTTGCAGCAGTTAATGAGAGGTCAATATTAATACAGCTTTCTTCCTAATTAGTTCAACAAATGAGTAATAAAATAATCAAAGAAGGGTATTAAAAGAGCAAAATGAACTGAAAAGTGGATTTGTATTCCCCATACTGTAGTATGAAGAATTTTCAGCAGTAAAAGTACTTATGGTAGTTACATATCTTCCTCATCTTATTGTTTCTATTAACTAGTAAATGAATACATTAAATTGTACAGCAAATGCATGTACATTACAGTAGAAGTTTTGTAGACTGATCAAAAATACATATACAATGTATATGAGAAAAACAGACACCGAGCGCACTAAGTAATATAAGTAATATACAATGTGTAGTCCAGTATATACAGCAGCCACAAATAAAAGGTTGTAGCAAAGATTCTAGTATGTTGAACTTTAATATGCAAAAATGTGGTTAACCTCTTCCCAACAATCGCTATAATAGTACAGCGCAACTGGGAGGGATTTGCCGCAAACTGCCGTACCAGTATCGTGGAAGCATGACGCGCACACAGAAACTGAAACTGTGAGCACATCATTCTTACTGGGTGTCAGCTGTTATATATGACTCACACTTCCCTCTATAACTTGCGGCCAGACATGATCTGCAATCACGGAAGTTAAGTGATATTGGGGCCCTGATTTTTCAGTGTTCCTATTTGACAACCAAGGTCTGATCAGTGACCACGAGTCTGCCATGCCGCAACCCTCCACATACCTGGTTGACGTTGCCTACAATGGAGGCTGTGGGCTAAAGCATTTACATAGGCTCACAGCCTCCTATACACTGGTATTCCCCATCATAATACATGCATTTGGTGTAATCAGAAATTTAAAAGTATGCACTGATGTAGCCAGATATGTAACACGCATGTTTACAAGACACCAATATCATCCAGCTTCATAACAGATAAATATAATGGGTGTGCAAATATGGTGGCTGGAAGAATCCAAACTAAATAGAAACTTGTGTGCCCATTATCCCTGATGATTTTTGGTGTTAATATATACAAGAGCTACACAACTATGGTGAAAATCCCCAAAAAATAAGTGCATAAAAACATTAGATACATATTCTTGGCTAAAAGTCATGGGAAGGTACCGGTTGTGCCATTAATAGCAGGTCGCTCCTCCGCGAGCCCTGATAACTGCAGCAAGACGATGAGGCATGGAATCCATGAGGTGTCAGAAGAGTTCTGGAGGGATATTGATCCACGCAGTCTGCACTGCAGCACACAATTGGTCCTGTCTAGTTGGCGCTGAGTCCATGGAGCGAACACTGGTATCTACAGCATCCCATAAATTCTCAATAGGGTTGAGATCAGTTGAGCGGGCAGGCCAATCAAAGGTCTTTGGTATTTATAGCTTCATTTATTTTGCTTGCAATGAAAAAACACAAAAGAGAATGAAAAAAAAGTCAAATCATTGATCATTTTACACAAAACTCCAAAAATGGTCCAGACAAAAGTATTGGCACCCTCAGCCTAATACTTGGTAGCACAACCTTTAGACAAAATAACTGCGAACAACCGCTTCCGGTGACCATCAATGAGTTTCTTACAATGCTCTGCTGGAATTTTAGACCATTCTTCTCTGGCAAACTGCTCCATGTCCCTAAGATGTGAAGGGTGCCTTCTCCAAACTGCCATCAAGAGATCTCTCCACAGGTGTTCTATGGCATTCAGGTCTGGACTCATTGCTGGCCACTTTAGAAGTCTCCAGTGCTTTCTCTCAAACCATTTTCTAGTGCTTTTTGAAGTGTGTTTTGGGTCTTTGTCCTGCTGGGAGACCCATGACCTCTGAGGGAGACCCAGCTTTCTCACAATGGGCCCTATATTATGCTGCAAAATTTGTTGGTAGTCTTCAGACTTCATAATGACCTGCACACGGTCAAGCAGTCCAGTGCCAGAGGAAGCAAAGCAACCCCAAAACATCAGGGAACCTCTGCCATGTTTGACTGTAGGGACCGTGTTCTTTTCTTTGAAGGCTTCTTTTTTTTTCCTGTAAACATACAGTTCCTTTTCATTCAGACGCCGACGGATAGTACGGGTTGACACTGTTGTACCCTCGGACTGCAGGGCAGCTTGAACTTGTTTGCATGTTAGTCGAGGTTCTTTATCCACCATCCGCACAATCTTGCGTTGAAATCTCTCGTCAATTTTTCTCTACCATCCACATCTAGGGAGGTTAGCCACAGTGCCATGGGCTTTAAACTTCTTGATGACACTGCACACGGTAGACACAGGAACATTCAGGTCTTTGGAGATGGATTTGTAGCCTTGAGATTGCTCATGCTTCCTCATAATTTTGCTTCTCAAGTCCTCAGACAGTTCCTTGGTCTTCTTTCTTTTCTTCATGCTCAATGTGGTACACACAAGGACACAGGACAGAGGTTGAGTCAACTTTAATCCATTTCAACTGGAAAGGGCCAAACACTATGCTGCTACAAGGCTCAATCCACCCAAAGGGCCAAAAACTATGCTGCTACAAGGCTCAAGCCATCCAAAGGGCCAAAAACTATGCTGGTTAGAGGCTCAATTCATCCAAAGGGCCAAAAACACTGCTTTTTAAAGGCTCAACTCACCTCAAGGGCCAACAAATCTCTGCTGGTTAAAGGCTCAACTCACCCAAATGGCCTAAAACTCTGCTGGTAAAAGGCTGAAGTCACCTCAAGGACCTCAATCTCTGCTGGTAGCTCAGCTTAAGGGACTCTAACTTAATTTAGAAGGGCTCACGTTAAGGGCCAGAAAAGTGAATTTTTGAAGGTCTTACCACATCACACACATCCACAATGACAGTTACGGGTGGGGGCTGTTGGATTTCCTATTGCCTATGCCAACTGTGGTTGTCATGGGCAATGTGATTTAAAGGGGTGCATGCTAATGTTTCTTTAGCTTAAAATTTTTGTTTCTGTCCATACTAATGCTTAGGAAAGAAGGTTTCCAAGTATTTTTTCAACTTTCATAGAGGTTCTATTGAGTGTGGAAAGTGTCTAGTTGAGAGGCTTGAGGGGATATTGTCACTCCATAAGGAGAGAACCACCATTTAGGTGTGTGGAGTCTTATTAAGCCATGAGTGCTCCAATGTGCAAAGGAACATGGGAAGAATATGCAAATCTGACTTCCATGATGTAATTAGGATGCCAGTGCCTCAAGTATGCACACCAATAGAGGGCGCTGACTGAGAATGTGCAAGTCTATCTTCCATGATGTAACTAGGAAGACAGAGTCTCAGTCAAACAAACCTATAGAGGGCACTCCCTTTAACATCATGCCGACCTTCTCAGAGGCCTTTGCTTGCAATGATATTGGGATTATACCAGATACAGTCTGAGAGACTTATGGAGAGCTTATGACCAGAAGAACTGTATAGTCAGTGGCGAGCCGGAGCAAAAGCCATTCTTAAATAGGCTCCGGCTTGCCAACTGACCCCCGACTCTGGAAGTAAGGTGTCCGGCTCAGGAGAGGACTGGCAACCCCCGCTCCATGCTGTGGAAGTTCTGGTCTGCCTCCTGAGACCCAGAAGAAGAGGACCAGAGGCGACAAAGTAGAGGGTTGGCAATCTCCGCACAGTTTCCTTATAGGTACAATTGAAACAAAGTCCACAGAGGAAAATTCTGCATCAAGGACTTTCTGTGAAAGTGCAACGGAAAAAAAATGCTGTGGCCCGCTACGTAGGGCCTTAGCCTTATTGTTGCAGGTTATCTTGTGGGATTTTTTTTTTAGCCAAAGCCAGGAGTGAATTGAGCAAAAGGTAGAAGTATAAGGGTTTCCTATATATATTCCATTCCTTTTGCAGCCATTCTTGGTTTTGGCTTTAATATGGGACCTCAGTCTAAGGCTAAATGAAGAACTGCAGCAGACTTTCTGCTTCAAATATACGATACGTAAAATGCCAGCATTTCTGTAGGTATCATTGACATGCTTGCGATATCGAAAAATGTGATTTAAAGGGGTTGTCCCATCACAAGGATCCTATCTATACTGCTTGTTAATGTGGTTGTAAGACTTTTCCTAAATACACTGCTTCAGCAAAACTGCTTTGTCTGTCCACTATCTTACTTTATTCATTTTTTTGTGGCCAAAGCCCTGACCTAGCTGCTCCTGAGTCAAATGATGTATCTGCTGCTCTCAGGGGGGAGGGAGGAGGGGCTAAGTGCAGGGAGCCAGCCTGTGTATCTAGCTATTCCTGTGTCTACACCATGTGACCTAGGTCCTGCTCTCAGATAGGGGAGAGGAGCTGCTTTCATTTCTTCTGTTCTCCCAGTTATCAGGCTAGCTAATTCAGTTGTGTTCATTATGGCAGAGACAGGCAGTGTCTGTATGTAACACAGAATGGAGTTGCTGCTGCCTGTACTTCATAGTCCAATGTGGGTGGGAGGAGCTACACACGAATTTGGGGGCAGAGCTAAACGGCAGGTTGCCTGTGAAACCCCGCCCACCAAATGATGCAAGAAACCAGGAAGAAAGAAGAGTTTACAAGAGTGAAGACTGCTGAGTATGTGAGGTGGGAATACCCCTTTAAGTTGATTCCTAATCTGTGTAAGGCTAAGGCCCCACATTGCAGCAACACAAAAGCCAGGAGTGTATTGAGCAGAAGGTAGAAGAATAAGAGCTTCTTATTTTATTTCTCATTCCTTTTGTAGCCATTCTCTGTTTTGGTTCAAAAAATCTGCAACGAAAAAAAAAGCATGTTTCTGCAACATGATGCTTTAGCCCTACAAAGCCTTTATGCAAGACCCTGGGAATAAGATCCAAGTAGTTTGTGTACACACAAGAAAACACGATAATAACAACTGGTTACTACCACAAAGTCAGATTACACTGGCTCCCAATTAGATGGAATATGAACGACCATTGGAATGGTAGAACCAGGAATAACCTCGGTGACAATTTGAGAAGTAATGGTGTTCATTAGTATGGCAGCTAAAAACACTTCTTATTTCACCTCTAAAAATAATTCACTTGAACAGATTTCCTTAAGAACATTGCTAATGCAGCACCAAAATTTAGGAACTGAATGGCCTAATCCAGAGCTATCATTACAGCTGTACTAGTTAAAAATATGATGCAAAAGGGTACTAATTTCATGTTGTCATATGTAAGCACATTCAATAACATCCTGCATCTGTTAGAACTAATTTACAAAAATAATTTTTCCTATATTTGGAAAAGAAACTAATCAAAATTTAATTATCACTGCTGACAGGTGCCTCTTTCCATGACTAGGAATTTACTATATTTTCCATACCGAATTTTGTGTTCTCTAAAAAAGCAGACATATTTTGCTCTGCATTTAATCATATATTTTGATGTTACATGCTAACTGAGCCTATTTTCTTCACTGATATGTTAAACTAAGTTTTGCTCAGCATTAACATTTGTAGCACAGCTATGAAACAGAAAAAAAATTGTCATTATATAAAAATTGCAAGTAAAGAAATAACTGTTGTTGTTTTCTTTTTTCAGATATTAATTGAGGCACAGATGTGCAATAGTTAGTATAGCCAAATGAATATTACTACTAGAGATGAGCGAGTAGTGTTTGATCAAGTAGGTGTTCGATCGAATACTACGGTATTCAAAATACTCGTACTCGATCGAGTACTACTAACTGTTCGAAGTTTAAGGTTCGATGCAGAACCAGCGTTGATTGGCAGAATGCTATACATTCTGCCAATCAACACTGGTTCCTCTCTTACCTTTAGAAGTCTTCTCCGTGCAGCGTCCCTGCGGCGTCTTCCGGCTGGAATTCGCTCTGTCTAGGCATCCGGCCTAGGCAGAGCCGACTGCGCATGCGTGGGCATGTCCTTCCCCTCCCCCCCCAAAAAAAAAAAAAAAAAACTCGATGTTCAGTTCTGGATATCATCAATTTTTTTGCCTCGAGTTGCATATGTTGGTTATTTTTCACATAGATAAAGTAGAGCGATGTTTCAGCCCTTCATATACGGCCTTCTTCAAGCACATATACTCTACTGAGAATTGTGAAGTCCTTCCTATCGTTGATACACTGGATTTGGACCCTACATTCACAATGCAGTTGAGTGCAGCCTACACCCTATATTACCATAATATATAGCTTATGTAACAATGAAGATTTAAGAAACACTGGTTTAAGGGTTACTCTACAATATATATTGTGCAAAAACTGTTCCAGTCAAGTTGTACAACTGAAGTCTATATTTTACAACTTTTACGCAATTCAAGTAGCTAGCTTTTCTTACTCCAATACAAATACTTGTGAAAATATTGCAGAACAGTGGTGGTTGTAATTTAATGTAATAACTTCAGACAGGTAAACAAGTATGATGTGGTGGGAGAGTAAATATAGGTGATGTTCCATTTCCAAAAATGAGAAAACAAAACACCTATATTAACCCCACCACAACATCATACTTACCTGCCTATCTGTCCAGATCATCTGGGCATGGAACATCACTTCCCGGGGGTGTGTGTGAGGGAGTTAGAGAGGGGGAGGGAGTGAGAGATGGAGGTAGTGTGAGTCAGCTCTGAGTGAAGTGAAATACATCACATGCAGGACTTTCTGTCTGGTTGAAAAAAAAAAACTGTTTCACTTGAATGGGTTTCAAAACTGACTGCCAGGTTTCTATCCCCTCTCTAGTTTCTCGGGGCAGAAGACGGAAACCCAGCTGGATTGGCTAAAGCGTGCACGGTTGCAGATGTGAACCCGCCCTAAAGGGATTTGGTTGCACTTATTAACTACTTAATAACACCAACAGACCTGTTTTAAAAATAATTGTTTCCCTGGAAAAACCCTTTAATTCATGTGAAGAATTCTGTTGCGTAACTGCAATTTCATTTTGTGGTTGCACATGTAAAGTTAGCATTATTCAAGTGTTTTTCACACCTCTATAATACGTTTTGGTTACAAAAACTAGATTCGATTTGTTAAGGAAAATCACCAAAAAATGTTTCCGTTGACAGTAAATATTCCCTTAAAAAACGGTCTGCTAGTGCTATTACCAGTTGGTGATGTATTGTCAAAGTACCTGTGTGATATAGGGTGGATATCTCTGGTTTAGTCCAATTGTAGTATCTTTCAGACATGAAGGGTGTCACACTGAGACAGCATGTAAAATGTCTACAAGGAAGGAAGTAGAGAAAACCGCAAACTACCCATAATGCATAGGGCTAGAACTGGAAAAGAAGACACAGTAAATGACCAGTAGATAGTGGTGATACCACACAATATAAACCAATTCACCTATGAAGGCAGAACACAGGCTACGAAATATGAAATGCGCCATTACAAATACAATTTGTCCCACAAAAATTAAGCCCTCAATCAACTTTGAGATAGATTAGATAGATAATGATTTTCTGTTCATATTATTTACATTGCATGTTATATTATAATATGCAGTGCGATATATTATCCCATAGACATTCCTCTATTATAATTTAGATATATTTAGCATTTATTAAGTAACTGAAAAAGAGTTCAAACTGAATTAAAAAAAAAAAAAAAAAAGTAATATACTTCAAGCTGTGAACTTTAATGCTCATCAATACAGTATTTAATTCCAGGAGGCGGCTTTGATTAATACCTATTTTTATCTTGCAGTTTTGTATTTACTTCCATTTCATCTATTTGAAATAATGTTCTGAAGTTTCTTTCTGCTTTCTAGATATTAAACAGAACTTAAATGCAGAATGAGTGAAATTGAACTCTACATAAGTCTCACCTCCTGCCTTCTTTTTAATTAGCTCCACTTTATCACAGATTTGGACACTCCCTTGCTATTTCATTCCTTTATTAAGTTCAATCAATTAATATTATGAAATTTACTATCTGGCAATAAGGGTAAACTAGATATAGATATAATAAAATAAATGTAAAGGGACACCAGATGACCCCACTTATATAAGCTTGTTGGACTATGGCTATTAATATGGATTTATACCCCCTTTAAGTGCTATATCACTCTCCTGAGGCATAGCTGTACTCCATGTTTTTGCTGCTTCAGAGTTTTGGTGATACTTGCCTTATAAAACTCCTATTGACTCTAAGTATTATAGAGTATATTAGAGTTATATATATAATATAAGTATTATTAGAGTTATATATATCGCTTCCTCATGAAAACTTATTTCCTGGGTTTTCTCCTAACACACATTTGTTGTGCTAACATGCGTGCACGAAATAGCCATAACATTAAAATAGCCTGCCTTAGGCCCCTTGCAGACGACCGTGGCAGTGTATTTCATGGACAGCATACGGACCCATTCTTTTCTACGGTCCCGTACACACGACCATCTGGGATGCATCTTACTTCTGTGGCTCCTCTTCATTTAAAGGGGCTCTATCAGCAAAATTATGCTAATAGAGCCCCAAATATGCATGAATAGCCTTTAAAAAGGCTATTGAGCACCGTAAATGTTATATTAACCCCCGATCCCGTTTTTAAATAAAAGCATTAAAACATATATGCTAATCGTACCTGAACGTGCACCATGAGCGGGGATGCACGATGCTATGTCATCTTTGGCACACTTGCCTCTTCTGTCTTTTTGTAGTTACGCCCTCTGGTTCCGTGTCTTCTTCCGTCTTCTTGTCTTCAAATCCCACGCCTGCGTAGTAGCACTTCCCTCTGGAGCACTACTGCGCAGGCTCACTTTCCAGTCCCCGTAGAACTACATGAGGGTACTGCACGCTTGCAAACTGCCATTAAGTAAAATGCCAAGTGAGCCTGCGCAGTAGCGATTAGGAGGGAAGTGCTACTACGCAGGCGCGAGATTTGAAGACCTCAAGCCGGAAGAAGACCAATAGGAAGCCGGCAGAAGAGACAAGACCAGAGGGCGTCGCTTCAAGAAGACAGAAGAGGCAGGCGTGCCCGAAGATGACGCGGCATCGTGCATCACCGCCCCCGGTGCACGTTCGGTAAGATTTGCATATATGTTTTTATGCTTTTATTTAAAAAATGGGACTGGGAGTTAATATAACATTTACGGTGCCTGAATAGCCTTTTTAAAGGCTATTCACGCATATGTGGGGCCCTATTAGCATAATTTTGCTAATAGAGCCCCTTTAATGAAAGGAGCCAGGGAAGCATGACCCATGCAGAAGCTGTACATGCGTGCATGGGTGGCACATGGAAACATCCCCGTGTCCCCCGTGTGCCATCTGTGTTTTTAAATCAAGGCAGGCCGGTTGCAGCACTGTCAACTGCAGCCTGCCTTATATTGTGTTCTGAAGGTCCCTGAGGTGGTGCTAGAATAGTTCAAGCCATCAAGGCATGGAATTTGCAAAAAATAAGCAAAAGAATTGTAGGTGGCACCACTGTTCACACTTCAAATGTCCTTGCCCCTAAGCCAAACAGGTTTCAGCCTTGATAGCCTGAAGAAGTGTGTATAACACACAAAATGGTCATTGTTTATCAGCCTTATGCTACCATCCTCCAAATGTGTGCATATTTTTAAAGGTTGAAGAAATAATGTTTCTGTGTTTTTAAGACGCTGGTGGTGAGTGCCCTGATTTTTTTTCTTTTTTTGTATGTTGGAATCTTCAAAACCTGTGAAGGTTTTCTGTAGTACTAGACGTCAAGATTTTGTGTTGCAGCCTTCACAGACTTCACCTTTCTAGCACATCCTGGACACTTGACAATAAACAGCTTGAACTCACCTTGTAATTTCCCTGAAACAAATCTTGAACAGTTTTTGCAGCGTGGTAGGCACATTATTCTATTGAAAGGCTTGCTGCCATTGGGGAATGTCATAAAGGATTTGGTCTGAAACAATGTTTAACTCCTTCCAGTCACAGGAATTTTCCAATTTTTGTTTTTGACTCCCACTTTCCAAACTTATGTTTGTGGGATAAATTGTATTTCATGATGGTACCATTTAATAATCCATATGATGCAATGGGAAGCTGGAAAAAAAAATTGAGAATGTGATTGAACGGGAGAAAAATTGCATTTGTGTGACTTTCTTATGGGCTTTGTTTTTATAACATGAAGTTAAAATGACATGTCTATGGGTTGATACGATTTCAGGGTACCAAATTTATATAGCTTTTTTTAACATCTTTACCCCTTGTTGTAGCAGAAAGAAAAAGGTTTATGACAGAAGAGAATGTGTTGCTTGTTGTCTAGGGGGAAGTTGAAGAAATGCAGTCAGGGGGAAAAATTCTGCAGAGGCTCATTACCGTATTTTTCGGACTATAAGACGCACTTTTTTTCCCCCAAATTTCGGAGGAAAATGAGGGTGCGTCTTATAGTCTGAATGTGGGTTTGCAGCATGGCCGCGCTACTGCCACCGCTGGTTTTCTTCAGCGGCAGTAGCGCGGCAATCCGCAGGCCCCGGCAGCTAAGACAGTCCCCGGCATCTGCTGTAATAGACCGGCGGATGCCGGGGAGTGTCTTAGCTGCCGGGGCCTGCAGATTGCCGCGCTACTGCCACCGCTGGTTTTCTTCAGCGGCAGGAGTGTGACAATACTACAGGCCCCGGCAGCTAAGACACTCCCCGGCATCCGCCGGCCTATTACAGCAGATGCCGGGGACTGTCTTAGCTGCCGGGGCCTGCGGATTGCCGCGCTACTGCCGCTGAAGAAAACCAGCGGTGGCAGTAGCACGGCCATGCTGCAAACCCACTGCTCCTCCGCAGGTCCCGACAGTTAGTTAGCCCCCCCGGCCTCATACCTTTAGTGATGCAGGCCGGCTCCTGCACGGCGAGGCCGCAGGAGCCGGCCTGTTCCGATGACAGCCGGGAGCCTAATGAAGGCTCCCAGGCCTGTCATAGATATATATTCCTATCGCGGCTGGTCTATGACCCTCCGCGATAGTAATGTATAGAATCTCCCATAGACGGCAATACACTTGTATTGCCGTCTATGGGACTTGCAATCAAATGATTGCAGGTTCAAGCCCCCTAGGCGGGGGATATTAAAATAGTAAAAAAAAAAAAAAAAAAAAAAAAACACTTAAAAAAAATATAATAAAAAATAAAATAAATAAAAGTTCACCTCCTTTCCCTAGAATACATATAAAAGTATAACATTACTGTGAAACATATACATTAGGTATCCCTGTGTCTGAAAATACCTGGTCTACACCTGGCCCCACAAAAAAAAACGCCCTATACATCCCCGTACAGCTGCAGGGTCACCTGTCAATGTGGCCTTGCAGCTGTTCCAAAACTACAACTCCCATATATTAAATATTTTACCATTTTTTGCCTGAAAATTTTTTTTCCCTATTTTTCTCCTCTAAAACCTCTTATGCGTCTTATAGTCCAGTGTGTCTTATAGTCCGAAAAATACGGTACCTTGGTGGAGCAGAATGAAGGTGCTTAAGCACAGGTACTTGAAACACCAATATTTGACATCTGTGGGTTATTGTAGTGATAGTGGTATCACAATATAAACAGATAATGGGCAAGGGGCACACTATTAGGCATATTTTGTACTGTATGAAAACAGCATAGAGCCGTGGTGGTAAACCTATGGTACAAGTGCCAGAATGGGCACTCAGAGCCCTCGCAGTAGGCACATGCGCTGTCGCAGCTGTCCCATATCCCCTGGTAAGTGCTTTTTTCAGATGTATTTTTAAAAGTGCATACACCTTGTATGCGTGGGGGCCTCTGTGGAGCAGATTGTACTGTGTGGGGGCCACTGTGGACCAGGTTGTACTACATGAAGACCATACACTATATACACTGAGTGGCCAAAAGTCACGGGAAGGCGTGTCCCAGTGCTGATTGTTTTGGATATGACGCTCAAACAGCATGATCCGATGCAGCCTATTAGATTTTACTGAGCAAACCACTAATAAGTCTTTGATTCTTAAACTGAGGACTTCATTATTCGAGTGGGAGTTTTTACCAGCAGCAGTAGCAACATCCGACACCTCCAAGGGGCAGGGTGGACAAATAGAAGAAAGACCAATGGATGAGGAAGAACTGCGCTTGCTCCAAGAATGTTGTTTATACACGCACTTTTATTATGGTTCTTTAGTACACGACGCAGTGAAACCGCGTTTCGGGGCTTCCCCTTTATCAAGTGTAACACCAATGTACACACTTATTCTTGCAGATAGATGAATAAACGAATATGCTGCAGGAGTTAACAGTATGTGATGGGCATGAAGTAGATAGTGTGTATCCAATTCGGGGTTCTTTAAGCTTAAACTGAAAGAGGTTACATCACTGGAGCTGATATTAGACCTCCATAGCACAAGGGGCACCGATCTCTGTTTCTCTCTCCTCCGCAGCTGCTGAACACACAGTCTGGGGGGGAGGGGAATTCCTCAAAGCCTTGTGAAACGTACAGCACTTATATCTCTGCCACTGGAGCGCATACTGGCAAAGCTGTACATGAAAGGTCCTCTTCATGTCTGTTCTGGATCCAATTTGATTAGATAGATTTGATTCAACCAGAATAAAGTTGGTCTGGATCAAAAGTTCGCTACTGGCTCTGAAAATTCATGTTCAAGCTCTTCAATGGCAAGACCACATTAGTAATGTAAAAGTGACAACAACATGCAGTATATGACTACCGGTAACTGAATGCTAGCCAGAATTGACAAACATCCTGCACTGTCTGATTTTTTTAAACCCCTCAGCGACTCAGGAAGTGATAGTATGCCCTGGCCACCGGTGCCTAAGCATCCAAGAATGTACTATTACACTCTGTCACCAATTAGCACTCTACTCCATTACCCACGGTTGGAGCTGAACTTCGATTGGAGGTTTTAACCATTTAGATGCCATTCTCAAACAGTGTACACTTGTGAACCAGCCACCCCAACAACCCATACAGTAAAGCTGAAACATTATTTAACCTGTATGATGAACATTGGAAAAAAAAAAAGTTGGAGGTGACGGGGTTTGGCTGCCAAGCTGCATGGCCACAGACTAAATTAGCTCTTTCTCACCCAAGCAACTCCATAACTAAAAGGAGGTGGTTTGGAAACAGAAAATGGCTCTTGACCCGAGCAAACTCCCAAATTTTTTCCTTACACCATCTTCGGAAACAAGCCAAGACACCGGAACCTCACAGTTACTGTATTCCATAGATCATCTTTATATGGTAAACAAACAAAGAAAGGTTCCCGGCAATCATGCCGCATCCAGGTTAAATTTTAAAACATAGCCTTTATTGCAGCTTCATTAAAAAGTCCCGTAGTGCTTGGAAGGAGATCTTTCACTTACGCGTTTCGGAGCAAACAGTGCTCCTTAATCATGGTACATATTGGCACATAATGGACTGGTTTATATAAGGAACTAAAAACAATTCAAAGAATAGGTCACTTCCGTTCACATGTACGAAGATCATATTACAATCATTTGGACACAGGAAAGACACAAAGCAGATATCTCAAGAAAACATAAAAAAGGTTGACAAACTGTCACAATATAGGAAAAATATATATTATGTGCATATAATAAATAAATAGGTCCATAAACTTTGCTACTTTGTTTTCTTTCATCTTTATATGACACAATTCAACTCTAACCCACCACAATACTGGACTTTTCCTTTATCAGTCAATGCACCTGGACCCTCCAGCGCACTCTCTCTCTTATGGCAACTAAACTAAATCCTTACCTCTCCACTGTTTCTATTGGCCTTCCAGAGAATTGGGGCCTCCACCTTTTCCTGACTCTAGAAGCCGTCTCAAACAGAGACAACACCTCTCTCCTGAGGCTGTTCACAGGCACCAGCTAGGCCTGCAAGTTTCTGCACCAGAGTAACCGGCCTTGCCACCAGACATTTTAGAGGCACCCCTATCAACAATCCTATGACAACTTCAGACCTGACATGGAGTCAATGCTCCAACTTTACATTGTTCTTTGTAACTAAGCTTTGCTGACTTAGTGGCCCCTATTCACTCCTCTATCCAAGACCTGAGCGGTATAGTGCACCATATTGAACAGAAATGGGTGAGTTTGTCACCTCGCATAATCAGATAATTAATGCTCATATGAAAAGAATCAGGCAAGTTGTAAGTTTCCGTAAAACAAACATTTTCTGAGGGATTTTCTGATATGCTCTACCTAATGGGTGATTCAAGATTTGACTCTAATGTTTGATTTCAAGACTTACTGTTCTATCCCCCAATGCATATCCTAGCATATATTCTCATTGCAAGGTGACATTCTGTGCCGCTGTATAGCTACTGAGTTTTTTTGTGGGTTTTTTTGTCATTTACTACCTGTTTTCCTTTGTAGGCTGCTTTCTAAACTTACCTTAAGTGATCCAATAGTTGAGATATGTTATGCTCTTCTCCACAGTATGAGCTTTAGGGCTCCTTCACACGGAGTAAACGCGGGTGTATTTTGGCAAAATACACGTTTAAAAATACACATGTAAAAATAAGACTCCCATTGATTTCAATGACATTTTACACGTGTATTTTTTTTTTTTAAATGTAGATTGTGAGCCCCACATAGAGCTCACAATGTACATTTTTCCTATCAGTATGTCTTTTTTGGAATATGGGATGGAAATCCATGCAAACATGGGGAGAACATACAAACTCCTTGCAGATGTTTTTTTGCCCTTGGTGGGATTTGAACACCAGGACTCCAGCGCTGCAAGGCTGCAGTGCTAACCACTGAGCCACCGTGTGGCCCCTTGTATTTTGACGTGTACTTTGACATGTTTTTTTAACACATGTAAAAAAAATGCCATTGAAGTCAATGGGAGTCTGATTTTTACACGTGTATTTTGCCAAATGCATCGTCGTATTACAAATGGCAAAAGCTTTTAAGAGGGTTAGTTTGGTGTTATTTTAACTACTTCAGGATCAGGCCAATTTCCTTGATTCAGGACTGGACACTTTTTGGTTTTGGAAATAACAGCGTGTCCGCATGGCGGTTTTTACATCAAAATGGACATGGTATTTGCTAGAATCCCACCCACTGTGCCCAGCGCCGCACCTCCCATGAAGCGACTTGAAGCGAACGCTTCAGGCGGTGCTATGTCAGGACCCCAGGGAGGGCGGCATTTTTGCTTACCTAAGCCAGTCCAGGACAAGCAAAATCAGCTTTTCTGAAACATGGGGACTTACCATAAAATAGTTTTCCCTTTGCATTATGGTAATTTTTATATGGCCTATGCTGAACAAATGGAAATGGATCTGAGGTTAGTAGCCTAATGCCACACCAACAGTTCCAGAGGCAAAAGAAAGGCTAATGGTTATAAGAAGCGTAGCACTGTATTTCAGATAACTAAATCCAAAGACATTGGACATTTTGTTGCATTTTTGGGGCTAGATAGTTACAGTATCTGCAAAATGGATGGGATTCTAGCTAATCCCATACACACATTGCAGAAATATATCCACAACGGACATGCTGCTATTTCATATACCATTTGTAAATCACAGCATGTCAATTACACCTATGGACATGCTGGCTTTTCTTTATAGGTATAATAGGAACAGAAAGTCCACAGAGGGAAATTCTGCAGGCTTTCTGTGAAAAGTACTACAGAAAAAAACGTGACGCATTTCCGCTTCAGTCTTTTCCATAGCACTTTTAGGCTGTGGCTTGCTATATGGGGCCTAAGGCAACTCTATAAGAAATGAAAAAAAAACTCATCTAATAAACCAAATAAAATTGCATGTGTATTTAGACATAGAAGTATCCATGATATACTGTAATTTACCAAAGGTGGAAGACATACTAATCTAGATAGGTGCCTGTTTTCAATTCCTTGTTTCATTTCAGTTATTGCACAGTGACTTGTAGTAAGGCTTATCTTGATTATCTGTATGGAGAGTAATTCTAGACAATCATTTTGGTGTTGGAACTTAATTTGGTAAAAGGAAGATACAATTTCCGCACCGTGACCTCTACATCCCCTTTTAATATCTCCCTGATTGCTGCCATTAATATATGTTACTTTAGAAATGCTTATCAGTATAAGTGTACATAGTTCTCCAAATAATGTGGAAGATTTTATTTCCATTTTCAAGTTGCTTATTACAGTGCTTGCTTATAGCTCTCAAGAAGCGCTCAACATTAAGTTCAATAACTGGAATCTAAACAATCAACCCTGGATCTCTAAATATGCATGTGTGACTTAGACTCCTTCAGTTCATCTTTTTACATCCATTTTGCAGATCTATTCAATAAAGTGAAAATGGATTTAAATGGCCATCTGTTAACATAGAAATCAGTGTTAAAAGAATAAACTGTCTCTGTATATTTTTTTTGCCAAACAAATTTGTGCCCACCTGAAAAAAGGACAGCAATTGATATATTTTTTTTAAAAGTGATGTCTATGAGCATCCATTGACATCTGTGTGTGTCCGTTTTTTGCATCCATTAAATCCTCTAAATAGATGTTAAAAACTTGATCTGAATGGAGCCCCACACAGTGAGCTTTTTATTCTAGAGTGTTTTTCACAGAAAGCCTGGCAAATTTTCCTCTGTGTACTTTGTGCTGCTATTTTACAAATATGGAAAATGATAGCATTTCCGTAGCTATAGTTGACATGATGTAGTTTTCAAAAATACTTTTCCACTGCAGATTTTTTTCTGTAATGTGTGGATAGGATTAGCCAATTAGCCAAAATACACTCCATTTTGCGGGCAATGTAATGGAAGATTATGAATGATAATCTATTTTCCTTAGGCCAAACAGCAGAACAGCTAGGGTATTCCTGCCCCTGTGAGCTGTTAGTTAATTAAAAGTTCCACCTGTCCTAACAGCTTCAACCCCCTATAAGAGGCCGCAAGACCTCCTCCCCCCTGTGTTAGTACCAAAGTATAATATCCAAATACAAAATTTACAATGGAAAAATTGGGAGGGAGCCTTGTGCTGCTGTTTGGGCTAAGGAAAAACAGATTATCATTCATAATCTTCCATTTCCCCTACGCCCAACCAGCAGCACAACTGGGGATTTAGCAAGTATCGCTTTACCCTAGGGTGGGTGATCTTGGCAAACCGATGCCAAGACAGAATGTCCAAATGCTGTGGAATCCGCTGAACGCCAGTCCAGCCTGTAGTGCCTGGCGAAGGTCAGCTGCGAACTCCAGGAAGCGGCAGCACATATCTGTTCCAAAGAAAGGCACCGCCTTTCTGCCTAGGACGTCGCCACTGCTCTGGTGGCGTGGGCATGGACAAACTCTGGAACCGGAAGGTCTTGAGCACGCAGGCAGCAAATGATGGCTTCCCTGATCCACCTTGACAGGGTTACTTTTGATGCTTTGACGCTTCTGTTGTGGCCAAACACATTGACCAGCAGATTTTCCTTCGGACCTTCGGAAAGAGGCTGTGCCATCCAGGTAAATACACAGTGCTCTGACCAAGTCCAGCTTGTGCATCTTGTCTTCCCACTCAGAAGTGGGAGAGGGAAAAAAGGCCGGTAAGGAGACTACCTGATTGATATTCTGAAGAGTAGGTACCTTTGGCAAGAATCCCGAGACGAACCTTAGTTGTACCCTGTCCGGGTAAAAGGTTATAAAGGGTTCCGAGGCCGCAACGGCCTGTAGTTCTCCAACCCTTTTGGCGGAGGTTATTGCCAACAGGAAGGTAACCTTGTATGTCAGGTATTTCCAATCCACTTCAGATAAGGGTTCGAAGGGGGGGAGCAGAGCCCCTGTAGAACAGCAGCCAGGTCCCACTTAGGGATTGGAGGCTGTACCTGGGGTGGAGCCTGGCGACCCCTCTTAGGAATCACTCGATTAGAGGATCTTGCGACAATCAAGTCTCCAGGAGAGCAGATAGAGCTGAAACTTGAACTTTCAGGGTGGCTCGTAATAGCCCCCCTCTAGCCCGCCTTGAGAGAATTCCATGACTGAATTTCTATCCGAGTTGTGCTGGTTATCCGTACACCAACTTTGGAATATCCGGGCGATCTTCTGGTAGCTCCGGTTGGTAGATTCTGCTCTTGAATGGGCTAAAGTCCTTAGCACTCCCTGGGACAATCCTCTATCTCCACATACGGTGCGGTTAACCTCCAGGCAGTGAGATTGAACCTGTCCAGGTCCTGCCAGAGCTATCTGTTTAGAGTTACCAGGTTTTGGACTGATGGAAGCCTCCCGTAGGTCCCTCGACTCATTAGGATGAGGTGGGTAAACCATGCCCTTTTTGGCCAGAACGGCATGATCACTATTGCCGAAGTCTGGTCCTGCCTGAGTTTCGCCAATACCTTCAGAATCATCGGAATATGAGGAAAGACGTATGCCAGTCTGAACCTCCAAGGTATTGACAGGGCATCCACCGCCAAAGGGTTGTCTTCCCTTTACAGGGAGCAAAACCTTTCTACTTTGGCGTTGTATTGGGTGGCCATCAGATCCACCTCGGGGAGACCCCACCTCTCGGTGAGATGGTGAAAGATATCCGGATCCAGGGACCATTCGCCTCTGCTGAGCTGATCCGCAAGGATGTTCAAACGACCTCGGATGTGAACTGCTGACAACTGGGACAGATTCTCCTCTGCCCAGGCAAATATCAGGTTGGTCACCTGCAGGAGAGAGGGGGATTTAGTTCTCCCTTGCTTTTTGATGTAATAGACTGCTGTTAAGTTGTCCATCCTTATCTTCACAGCTTGTCCCTGCAGGTGGGGTGCAAACGTCAGAAGTGCACGGTGAACTGCCGTAAGCTCACGCCAATTGGATGAGCATGTTTTCTCCAGACGATTCCATGTACCTTATACCGGGGTCTCCCCTAGATGCGCTCCCTATCCTGTGAGGGAGGCATCTGTAGTCAACAGGATCCAGAAGGTCTGGACCGTGGACTTCCCATCTTGAAGATGGGACCACCAAGCCAGTGATCGACGGGTACTGATGGATAACTGGATAGACTTCTGCAGTCCTGAAGGACTGCGGTTCCAGACTCTCAAGATATCACTTTGTAATGGGCGCATGTGCCACAGGGCCCATGGAACTGCCTCGATGGTGGCGGACATAAGGCCTAAGACTTTCATGGCCATCCTGATAGTAACCTTCCGGGTGATGGATAGGTGATGAGCCGCTCGACCAATTTTCTCCTTGCGAGGAGAGGGCAGGGAGATCATCATATTGAGAGAGTCCAAGATAAATCCCAGGAATTGGATCCGGGTTGATGGAACCTTTAGTGACTTCTGCCAGTTTACTAGCCAGCCCAGCTCGTCTAGTAAAGCCACTGTTGATATCCAACTGTGTGGCGAGGACCTCCTTTGATGGGGCTTTTAGGAGCCAGTCATCTAGATATGGGACTATGAAGATCCCTTGGAGGCGCAGGGGGGCTGCGACCGGAGCCACTACCTTTGTGAAGGTGTAGGGGGCTGAGGATATGTCGAATGGGAGAGCCGTAAACTGGAAATGAGACAGTTTTCCGTTTAGGTGTACAGCAATTCTGTATGAATGGGTACGTGAAGGTATGCGTCCCTTAGGTCCAGGGTGACGAAGTGATCTCCAGGCTGCAGAAATGGAAGAACCGATCTGATGGTTTCCATGTGGAACCGTACCTTGTGGATCAATCGATTCAAGTATCTGAGATGGATGATCATCCGCCATCTGCCTGATGACTTAGGAACTAGGAAGACCAGAGAATAGACACCTTGGCTGTGTTCTGCGTGGGGAACAGGTTCCAGTGTGGCCTTGTCAATGTACTCCTGGACGGATCTTTCTAGATGAAGTTGTTTGGTGCCCTGAAAAGGACGAGTTGTTACAAGTTTGTCTGCAGGATATGTGATGAAGTTTATCCTGTACCCTTCCTGGATCACTTGCAGGACCCAGGGGTCTTGAATATGACGGATCCAAGCAGCCATATGATGGGAGAGTCGGCTGCCAACTGCCATGGGGGTGCAGGGAGGGGGGGTCAGATAGTCAGAAGTATGAGCGCTTCTGCTGGTCACGGGAAGCACCGCGACCTCCACCTCTGAACTGGGGACCAGGGCGTCTCTACCCCCTAGAACTTCTTCTGGGAAACCCGCGGCCCCGAAAGAAAGGTCTTCTGCAGCTGCTGGAAGGTTGAGGGAGATGCTTCCCCTTTGAATCCGCCAGACCCTCCATTATTCGGTCCAGCTCCCTGCCGAACAACTTCCCTGGTTCGAAGGGGAGGGCGCACAGGCTGTATTTGGAGGCATTATCAGCTCTCCAAGGCTTTAGCCAAAAGGGGCGTCTGGCAGTGGTGGAAAGCGCCATTGCCCTGGAAGCCAGCTTTGTCTGGTAAAATGTAGCCTCAGACAAATGATCCACCATTAGGTTAATATCTGACAGCTTTCAGGAGATCGTCACGGTGGACTCCAGAATCAATGTCCCTAGCTAGAGACGACAGCTTGGTCCGCAGGCCTGACACCACTTCGGTGGCGGAGATGCCTACAGAGGCCTGGGTGGTGGAGGTTGCATAAATCGCCTGAGCGAGCCCTCGACTTGACGGTCCATGGGATCCTGCAAATTGGACCCGTCCTCCGTAGGTACCACTGTGCACCTGGATAACTTAGCTACCGCCATATCCACCTTCGGGGGGAAAGCCCAGGCTCCCTGCTGGGACTCCGAAATGGGAAACAGGGACTTGAAGCATCTGGAGGGGTTAAACACTTTCTCCGGGCGTCTCCACTCCGCTTCCATCCTGCGGACTAGGTCTGAGTCCGCCCTAAAGGATCTGGATCTTCGGCTCGACCCTTCGCCGCTATCACGGTCCCTGGACCTGATGGTCTTTAGCAGCCTAGGCATTTTTTCTACCGGAAAAAATGGATTTTTCTGCTTCCTCCGGTTCTTCCTCTGACGAATCCACCTCCCTAATATGGAGGTCTTCCAGAGGGGGGGGAGAGAGCTCAGTGGACTCAACCCGGGGTCTCTTTGCCAGGTGAGAGATGGTATCTTTCACTTTTCTCATATACTGATGAACGAAGTCTTTAACCAAGTCAACCATGTCCCAAAGGGGGGTATCCTCTGATGGGGAGCCTCTGCATCCACGACAGAACCGGTATTTGTATGCGTCGGGCAAGGGGATCCTGAATTTGCCACAGGCTAAATGCTTCCTTTTAGAGGCAGTCTTTCCCCGAGAGGGAATCACGGAGGAAAAGGAAGACATGCTGGGGAGAAATCACATACACAGTTATTAGGCCAGAAGTAAGCATCCAGATCCACTACTCGCCCTCCCCCCTGCCCACCTAGCAAAAACAACAGATCGGTGTATCACCAACACTTGAGGGGAACAGCTTGAGCACCCAGAGAGTGGTAAGCAAAGGACTAGGCGGCGGGGAGGGGGGCTTATAAAGGCCAGGAAGGAGAAGGGCAGGGCTAAACCGGGACCCCGCCCCCTCTCCAGGAAACCGCCAAAAAAAAGTGCCCCAAACTGTCCCCTCATAGCGACCAAAAGGGACAGGGGCCAGTAGAATAGCTCCTCCTCCTGAAGCGGCAACTACTGGGGAGGAGGAGACTAAGAAAACCTCATACTGCGGTAAGTGCTGGCCGAAACGGCCAGTGCGCATCTGCGGCAACCCCGGAAGCGGAAGTTCCACCAGACCTGGGGAACACAGCCGCGCACAGAAGGTTCCGCTCCCGAGGCCGGAGCAGAATAGTTCCTACCCGCCTCCCTCCAGTGGAGGGCCGGCAGACTCACGCCGGCAGTCAAATAAGGAGGAAGCCGACCCCCCAGCAGGGAGAGAGGCAAGGCAAGGTAAGTGAAATAAAGCATGGGAGGAGAGGGAGCCCCTATAAGAGGTCGAAACACCTCTCCCCCCCTGTCCTGTCCTGCACTGAAAAAAAACACAGGGGGAGGAGGTCTTGCAACCTCTTATAGGGGGGTTGAAACTGTTAGTTAATTCAAAGTTCCACCTGTCCTAACAGCTCACAGGGACAGGAATACCCCCGTTGTGCTGCTGGTCGGGTGTAGGGGGAAAATGCAGTGTTTTTTTACATCAATATTGAAGTTTCAGGAAAACCTATTTCATGCCAAGGCCCCACCTTGCAAAAATGCAGCAATTTGGCCACGGTGGAAACCCCAGTGCCAGAAAGCTGCATTTTCGCAATGCGAGGCCCCAGCATGAAAGGAGTTTTCCTGAGACTTCAATGATGATTTGAAGCTATCTTGTCACTGAGGCTAGCTCTGCTTCTAAATCACAGGCTGTCATATGACCTGTTTGTAGGTCACTCCCATTGAAATAAATAGGACTGAGCAGCAACGTTTTGAGTCATAAGTAATGAGCCCTGTTTGTGGTCCACACTTATGATCCTATGATATACATTATTATGTATATTATGCAGGAAAGCATATTATAGTCAACATGTTAAGAGTCATTGGGAGATATTAATGAAGAGTAGCATATTCAACGACAGTCTTCACAACCTGTATACTGATAGAACAGATGCCTCATTTATGAAGAGGCACACACCTTTACGTAAATGAGGCAGATCCTCCGCTAGACCATGGGTATGTGATGAAATCTACACAAGTGGGGTAAATTATAATATAAAGAAAAACTGATTAGTCACTTTTTTGCATGAAATTGATGTGGGAGGCGCAAAAATGGCACTTGCATCAATGTTTGTTACAACTGGCATTTAAAGAAAAAAATAACAATCACATGGTTTTTGACTTGTATGTTTCAGGAATCTAGCTTCAACCCAATAATCTGGTCCATTATTCCTTGGTAATGGTAACTGATTCATTCTGTCAGTCATAGTAACTAGAACCTAGAACGGTAGCAGCTTAGTGCATCTAACATGAACATATTATCCTCATTCATTTCTGCACAGAACTCTTTCAGGCTAGAGTAAACTAATTTTAAGTATTTGTTAAAGGATGAGACAACAGCCTGGAGATTTGCTCATAACACAGAGAAAAGAAGCTAAAGACAGAAAAAAATAATGGAAACCTTAAGAGTATGTACTCTGGGAAAATATGCAGCTGTGCCAGAAACATATTTTAATAGTGTAGATGCACAGTTACTTAGACAAACATAATTCCCTAGAAATCTACTCATGCAAGCGATGATGCTTTTCTGAATGTTATCTGCTATGGAATACTACTGTGTCTGTTAACACTGCGAGAAAAAAAAAAAAAAAAAGATCCACATAATTCTTATACACATTTTGATTTCAATCTTATCATCAAACAGGTGATTAATGTATTGTGCGTATATTGTCACTGAACCTGCCGAGGAATTTATCACCTGTTTAATGATAATTTTAGTAATATCAATTATTTGAGCTATGCGCTGACTCTTATGATAAATGTAAACCTGTAATCTGGCAAAAAAAAGGTGTTCAACCAAACCTAGAATATTTTAGATAGCTTTTCAATTCAAGAGAATATACATTTTAAGTTTGAAAAACAGCTACTAGCTGCTAATCTCTATTAACTATTCTCAGACTGTATACCATATACTCTATTGTTTTAGTGACTGTTACAAATGCATTGTTTATCATGAATTAGATTATCTAAGAAATTCAGTCACCCTTAGTTTACTAGTTTGTTGTTATTATTTGTTACAAAGTTTCATAGCTAGTATGATTGAAAAAACGACTTATGCCATCAAGGTCAGCTAAGGGATGGGGAAGGGCATGATTGATAGGACAAGTCAAGGAAATAAGCATCATATACGTTTCCAGAAGTATCAATGCTGTATCAATTTCTATAAGTATCAAAAATGCATCTAAGGGCTCGTTCACATCTGCGTTGTAGGGTCCTTATTGCAGGTTTCCGTTTCCTGCATAAAACAGATGCAGGAGACGGAAGCCTGCAGGAGACTTTCTCACCCATTCATTTGAATGGGTGAGAAAGCTGTCCGGCCATGCGCGGCAGTGAGTGTTTTGCGCTCTCCGCCGCGAAACCGGGTTTTATAATCCGGACACAGAGTCGGATATGCAGTACTCTGTGTCCGGATAAAAAAATCCGGTTTCGCGGTGGAGAGCCTAAAACGCTCACCGCCGCGCACGGCCGGACC
Source organism: Leptodactylus fuscus (assembly GCF_031893055.1). NCBI lineage: Eukaryota > Metazoa > Chordata > Amphibia > Anura > Leptodactylidae > Leptodactylus > Leptodactylus fuscus. The sequence goes on from NC_134268.1 coordinate 115,229,458, forward strand.
CGGTCTATGGTTTCCGTCTTCTGCCATGCAGAAGACGGAAACCATAGTACGGAGACCCTGAACGCAGGTGTGAACCCAGCGTAATCCTTTTTTGAAGCTGTCAGCTGTTGCAGCAGTCACCATCTTCTAGGGAAGGCTATTCTACAGATTCAACATTCTTACAACAAAGAAACCTTGTTGCCTCAGGAGAAAGTACCTTTTCTCTCTCCAGAGAGAGGGCCCCCTTCTCTTATGCAGGGATTTTACATGGAAGAGATGTGTTACTTATATGGGCCATTTATATACAGTCCTATGAAAAAGTTTGGGCACCCCTATTAATCTTAATCATTTTTAGTTCTAAATATTTTGGTATTTGCAACAGCCATTTCAGTTTGATATATCTAATAACTGATGGACACAGTAATATTTCAGGATTGAAATGAGGTTTATTGTACTAACAGAAAATGCGCAATATGCATTAAACCAAAATTTGACCGGTGCAAAAGTATGGGCACCTCAACAGAAAAGTGACATTAATATTTAGTACATCCTCCTTTTGCAAAGATAACAGCCTCTAGTCGCTTCCTGTAGCTTTTAATCAGTTCCTGGATCCTGGATAAAGGTATTTTGGACAAATAATTCAAGTTCAGTTAAGTTAGATGGTCGCCGAGCATGGAAAGCCCGCTTCAAATCATCCCACAGATGTTCAATGATATTCAGGTCTGGGGACTGGGATGGCCATTCCAGAACATTGTAATTGTTCCTCTGCATGAATGCCTGAGGATTTGGAGCGGTGTTTTGGATCATTGTCTTGCTGAAATATCCATCCCCGGCGTAACTTCAACTTCGTCACTGATTCTTGAACATTATTCTCAAGAATCTGCTGATACTGAGTGGAATCCATGCGACCCTCAACTTTAACAAGATTCCCGATGCCGGCATTGGCCACACAGCCCCAAAGCATGATGGAACCTCCACCAAATTTTACAGTGGGTAGCATGTGTTTTTCTTGGAATGCTGTTTCTTTTTGGACGCCATGCATAACGCCTTTTTTTATAACCAAACAACTCAATTTTTGTTTCCAAAATGAAGCTGCCTTGTCCAAATGTGCTTTTTCATACCTCAGGCAACTCTATTTGTGGCGTACGTGCAGAAACGGCTTCTTTCTCATCACTCTCCCATACAGCTTCTATTTGTGCAAAGTGCGCTGTATAGTTGACCGATGCACAGTGACACCATCTGCAGCAAGATGATGCTGCAGCTCTTTGGAGGTGGTCTGTGGATTGTCCTTGACTGTTCTCACCATTCTTCTTCTCTGCCTTTCTGATATTTTTCTTGGCCTGCCACTTCTGGGCTTAACAAGAACTGTCCCTGTGGTCTTCCATTTCCTTACTATGTTCCTCACAGTGGAAACTGACAGGTTAAATCTCTGAGACAGCTTTTTGTATCCTTCCACTGAACAACTATGTTGAACAATCTTTGTTTTCAGATCATTTGAGAGTTGTTTTGAGTAGCCCATGATGCCACTCTTCAGAGGAGATTCAAATAGTAGAACAACTTGCAATTGGCCACCTTAAATACCTTTTCTCATGATTGGATACACCTGGCTATGAAGTTCAAAGCTCACTGAGGTTACAAAACCAATTTTGTGCTTCAGTAAGTCAGTAAAAAGTAGTTAGGAGTATTCAAATCAATAAAATGATAAGGGTGCCCATACTTTTGCACCGGTCAAATTTTGGTTTAATGCATATTGCGCATTTTCTGTTAGTACAATAAACCTCATTTCAATCCTGAAATATTACTGTGTCCATCAGTTATTAGATATATCAAACTGAAATGGCTGTTGCAAACACCAAAATATTTAGAACTAAAAATGATTAAGATTAATAGGGGTGCCCAAACTTTTTCATAGGACTGTATGTATAAAGGTTCATCATATGTGGCTGTTTATGTGAAAAGGGCCCACACTGTCGATATGGAGTTCTTGGTATCATTGTAACGGTTATGGTGTAACATTGTCCGAAACAGCAAAAAAAATTTTATTGAAAGCACAATTACGAGAAAAAAAGTGAAAAACACAACATACCACAAGAAAGTCAATTTCGAGAAATTTCACTTCAAAAAGTAACGACGACTTTAAATCATTACAAATCAAACAATTACTACAAGTTATGGCATGTTATATATCAAATGAAAGCTTGAGATCTTAGCTATAATAATAATGCATACTTAATATTGTATTACAATGTAACCAAGCTGATTTGGTCCAAAAACAGCCGTGAACCAACACAAAATTCTTTCAAATTTTATCAGTCTACTTATACAACGACCAACTAATTGCAATGTAAGAACTTAGTTAATAATAACCTTGTACATCATATTAAAGTTGAAAGTTTAAGCAGTAGAGCTACTCTTATGTATGATACATAGCAATGAGACTAAGTTGATTTGATTACTATGAAGAAATTGTAAACCAATGGAAGAAAATTACATTGTACCCCTGTAAAATTCACAAGTACATGAATTATCCTAGCTAACATCTTGTATAAACATAATTATAAAAGAAAACAATGATAAACAAATATTACCATTTAAAAACTATCATTAAGTACCAGAACAAGTTATTCTAAAGTGTAGAGCTGTTTGAGTAAAAAAATTCTACTCGTTGCTTCTTCGTTTTGGACAAGTTGGTATGTTGTTGCGAACCTGATTTCTGTGGCCCTGCTCTTTGCAGTAACTACAAACTGGCGACTTTCTTTTAGCAGGAGGTATATTATCTGGTTTATCAGTTGCAATTTTTCTTCTAGAATCAGGTCGTGCAAGGACATCCTGAACAACCGTTTCAGCTGCACCAAGTAATAATGGGTAATTTCTTGGATTTAACATGCCTGTTACCTCCTCATCACCTGGAATTGGGCAAAGAACATCTTTTGCCTCTTTAGTCATCACAAATGGTCTAATCTTTTCTGCCAAATATTTGCGACGTTCAAGAGATAGTGGTTGCGGTTCCACAATCCTAGGCAAATCGCTATTAATTTTGTCAGTATCTTTTACAATACTTAAAGAAATGCCTGTGTTATCCAAAGCAGTTGACGTTTCCTTGCAAAGCACAGTTCCTTTTGCCTTGCTAGAAAATATAAACTGGTGATATTTTTTCAAATCAGGAATTGCTTTCATGTTGCAGGCAAATTTATCTTGCCAGTCATAAGTGGGTATTACCATGTTACCTGCTTCATCACCAACTGGGACAGGAATTATTGCATTTGTCTGAGGACAAGCACTTTCAGCAATTGCGCACACATCTTTAACAGTTTCAGCTTTGCTTGTCCTCAGTTTTTTTTTGAATAGTCCAAAGTACAAGTCAGGCCAGAATTTTGTATGTCCCACTGGCAGGAAGCTCATGGTAAACTGCTCATTTTTTTGAGTACAGGTTCGCCAGTTTGCATACTGCATCATGAAATTGTTCTTATTTTGTCCACAGCAGTTATCGGCATGACATTGGCAGTCTGTTTCTCCCAAAGAAAAGTTATCAAAAAAATGATGTAACAAGGACAAAACAACATTTGACCCTTTTCCTGTAGAACAAGCCTCTGGAATTACATACAAAATAAATTTTCCAATTGGTTCCAGGGCAATTCCAAATAATCCAATTTTGTACCCAGTTAAAAAGTACAAAGGGCCAACCTGCTGCGAGTCATACGGTAGATGAATTTGCTGGGCAAAATCAAAGCTCTGATGCATTGTGCCAACAAATGAACAATTTAAGTGCAGACCAGGATTTTGTGGCAAAGAAGTTTGTGATTTGCAAAAATCAATTATATTTCTGTATTTTTCACGTTCCTGTTGAACATTAATCAGGTGAGCCTGACATTTTTGAATAAGATCTAATTTGTCTTCTTCGTCCAGGTTTCTCATTTTTGATACAGATATTTGATTTTGTTGGCACAATGCACACAGATCAGAACGAGGTAATTGTACAACAACATTTTTACAAAAGTCATTCCACACCTGATAATGCTAGACTAAGAGGCTCCTCACCTAGTTGCAACATTGCATTTATATACAAATTATATACATATTTCTTAGACATACTGCTTGGCAGTAACTTTAAATCCGGGTTCTTATAATTGGTCATACGACCCGGCATGACTAAAGCATTGTTCTCAGAAAAATTCTGTATAAACAAACAAGCGGATTTCCGCTTCTCAAATGCAGTAAAATGGTAGGAAGCTGCCTTTGAAGTATTTCTATGCTGCTTAGGAACTATGCCTTCACAAAGAAATTGCTTCTTAACATTTTTTAATCTTTTTTCTCCACAAGAAAAAAAACAAAACAAAAAAAAGAGCGGCAAACTTCTACACCCCGAAACATGTATGTTGAACGAGCTTCAACTCTTTTCTGTGGCTTATGACCTTTTTGAATTGTTGTCTCCTGATTATGTACAAGAGCATTCATTGCACCCATTAGCAACAAATGCTGATGATTTATGTGGTCACCACAGTATGAGTCCAATTCCATACAATCCAAAAGAGAAGTTTTTATCATATCCGGTGTAAAGTGTGTCGTGCAGAGGCGAGAACAGCCACACCCTTTATCAAGAAAGTCTGTGAGTTTCTTGTCATTTTCATTGCCAATTCTATCAGGTTCCAGGTCTACTAAACCAGGTACAATAAGTGATACAACTTCTGCCTCTGAAACACAATCGGTTGGTGTAACATGACATGGTTCAGCAGTAGACACGCCAAAAATTTCTGCAACAGATTCTCCCATGTCAACTGTAAATTAATCACAAGCAGGTAATATTAGTTTGTTAAAGAAAACAGTTGATTAGTATTAGTTTTGTATTTAAAAAAATAAATCAATCACAATTTATATTAGTTTATTAAACAAAAACAAACAGTTACAACTGGAAACAAAAAATCAAAACCATCAATTTTAATCAGACTCTTCAATTATTCTGACGTTGACCACTCTGCTCTTTTTCTGGAGATTTAGTAGACCTAACTGACACCCACCGTGACCCACGCCAATTATACATAATTACAGTAAAGATAAATTACAGTAAAATAGATTCTTATTTTAAAATCTTGTTATAATGACAAAATATCACATACCATTTCCCTCGTCTTCCTTTCGAGGGCAGAAATAGTCCTCAAACATTGACTGTATATCGTCTTTAAAATCATCAGCTCCAAAACGGTTCAACAATCTAGCAACACCTTCAGCTGACAAGTGGTCGGAGGAAGCCATCACTAGTTAACTGTCGATAATTAAAATGGCCGAGTTAAATGCCGCGTGGAGCTGTCGTTACGTATTGCGACTTCGTACAAGTTCGTATTAAATAAAAATGTTCTACTTAATCAAAATGTATTTAAATTTGCAGACCAAAAGCAAAGCTAAACTGTAAAATTTAACAAATAAGATGCAACACGATAATAATTCTTGGATAATAATCAACTATTCGCATTACACATGATTGCTTCACGAAGTAAACAAACCAACAACCTAATCACTCCCTAAAATCCTGGAAATTGAACTCCTGGTCCGATCTTTTTGATTTATATGTATTCATACGCCTTTTTGAATATTACGCACTCTAAATTAGTCATGTAAGCCAATAAAAGGCGACAAAACCGGGTTGGAAAGTAGCGCCGACGATCTGGGCCCTTTTATATGTCACTTTAATTCTAACAAAATCTGCACCAAAAGTGTACAAATTCTTAAAAGTCTCAACAAATTTGTAAACTTGACATATTTTTAAATAAAATTTTTGCATAAAACAAAATTGTGATTTTTTTACCCAAATATGTTTTGGACTATTTTCTCTATAATTAGTATCGACGATCTGGGCCCTTTTCACGTAAACAGCCACATATTTCCCCTTTAACGCCACTTTTAAAGACTAAGAAATATTAAAGGGGTTGACCACTTTCAGACCAATACTGAGAAAAATGTTATTGTTTGTATATTTGAGCATCCCAGAAGGATCTGCTTCCTCTCTGTGGGTCTATTGTGCTTCTGGGTTATGTTGGTATGTCCTGTCCTAGGTGTTCAGTGAGATATGTTGTTGCAGCTTTCCCTGCTAATTCCCCCTCTACAGTTCAAACCAGTTCTTTGTTTCAGCCCTGGCCAATCACAAGCCATTTGGTGGGGTTGTAGGAGACCTATCTTCTTTATGATCCCTGGCCGAGTTGGCAGTTGAGTGCTGGAGTTGAAGGTGTGCAGAGTTGTCCTGTACCCCATCTAGATTCTGGGCCAACAATTGGCCATTACAGCCCTTGGAGGACTACTTATCGCCCCAGGCTCATATAGAGACGGCCCTGAGACAGGGAATTTGTTGCTGTGCCTCTGAGAGATCATTTGCCAGCCTTTCCAAGAGGAGGAACGGATTAACTGACAGAAGTAACTCATTCGTGCCTAGTCTCCAGGTAACCAGACCCCTGTCAGGACTCCTTGCCCTACCATAACTCCTATCATCCTAATAGAAAGTGACATGAGAGGAGGAGTAGTGTTGGACTTTGAATCATATATCCAGATACATCTCTGGGCAGCCTCCTATAACCAAGCCATGGGAGTGTACTGGGTATTACTATCTCTATCTGCAAGCTGCTGGTTGTACCAAGTGTTCCCAGTTAATAAACAGTTACCTGGTTTTCATTGCATCTTTGGACTCTTTAGTTGTGCCTGCATCACCAACAGGACCCCCCCTTGACTGTGTCTAGCCTTGGAGTGAGTGAGGAGTTATTCCGGCCTAGCAGGTGCAACAGCCAGTGTCACTGCTACTCCCATGCTGCTCATGTGCAAGTTCTGGTGCAGAAAATAAACCATAACAGGGGCCACATGGTGGCTCAGTGGTTAGCACTGCAGCCTTGCAGCGCTGGAGTCCTGGTGTTCAAATCCCACCAAGGGCAAAAAACCATCTGCAAGGAGTTTGTATGTTCTCCCCGTGTTTGCATGGATTTCCATCCCATATTCCACAAAAAAGACATACTGATAGGGAAAAATGTACATTGTGAGCTCTATGTGGGGCTCACAATCTACATTTAAAAAAAAAACATAACTTTAAGGCACACATGTAGAAATTAGGTCTCTTCATACTCATACTTGTACATGAAATTATCTCACCAGTTCATTTGGCAAAATGAAATTGTCAGTGGCACTAACAAGCAAAGTAAGCAAGACCCTCCTACTTCTTCTCCCCATTATCTTCTTTGTAGGCAGACCACATCCACACATGGTTATCTTTGTTAACATCACCATCTTTGTTTTCTTCAACTGTTCCTCCTCCATGCCAATGTCAGTCATCTGTAATATGTGCCCTGTCATCCATCTAGTCTATAACTTTAACTCTCATCTTGCCAAATCACTGCCGTTGCACCCAGAAGATTCCACTGCATTTTAATAACTGATGGCATGCGCTCCGTCTTAATGGAGAATACCTAGCTATCATAATTGCTCTAGGAAAACTGTCCCTGCTCAATATTACCATATGGCCCTCTCCTTGGTTATGTTTATTTGGGGAAAGGTGCACACGACCCTCTACATGTGGAGCAGCAATTATGGGCAGTGACAATATATAGCTTTCATTGCCCACTGGGCAAAGTTTTTCATGGTAATGACACCACCCTATGGGTCCATGTCCAGTTTCAATACCAAGAAGAAACCTTCTGTCTTCTCCAATTCTTTCAGATTGGACCATTTCCCATCCACCACTTCCACTCTTCCCTCATTTTATGGCTGTAAGGCGAAGTGCACATGCCATGACATAGCAGCACATGCTGGAGTGTCTGAGCATCAGAAAGCAATGAATGATTGTTGCATGCAGCAAATCTCAGGAGAAATTTGTAATTTTTAAATCCTCCATTGAAAGCTCATGAAGTAAGTGTGTTGCCTTCTGATCCCTTTGAGGTGGCTTAGACCAGAAAATGTGTCAGTATCAAGGACAGCTGCAGCATCAGTGATTGCAAGAGATTCATATAATTGATAAGAAACACAGTCAGGCAATGAGAGGTGGAAAAATAATAACTTATATCACTTTGTCTCTGTCACCACCCTGCGGTGGTGCAAGAGGAACTAGAGCATGACGAACTGGATCTGGATCATGGTGGTAGAGGACCTGGGACTTCTAGAATGGAGGAGTAGGAGGAGAAAGACTTTCCTTTGGATGCAGAGGGGAGCCCTTGACATTTCACAGTTGAGGAGGAGGCTGATAAGTGCTGCTCTCATCAATGAAGATATTACAGATTTTTCAGTTTGGAGGACAGGCAGTGTGCACTGTGACTTTTTTCTTGAAATTCTGTAAACTGTAATTCAACCAACAATATGCTGCGGTGGCGTTTGCTCCCATAATGGGATGACCTGCAGGGAAGTCCCATTTCTCTTTTGGCTGTTGTCCTCAGAGAGGACATTGTGCCAGAATTTTTTGTTGAAGTTCTGTAAACTGTCATTTTTCCAACAATATGTTGCTGTGGCATTTGCTCCCATAAATTGCCACTGGCAGGATAATCCAGGTTCTTTTCTTGCTCCCAAGTGCTGTTTTCATGACAATATAATCATTTGCATTTCAGCAGCTGTTCCTGCTTTCTCAGCTGGTGTGCCAGCAACACTGACAGTATGCAATGATTTTTTTCTTGAAATTCTGTAATTATCATTCCTCCACCTCCAACAGTATGTTGATGTGGCTGATGCTATAATAGGTATAATTTTTGCAGACTTGTTTTAAAAATCCAATTCTTCCCTCCCCATCTTGCAGTTAGTCAGGGTATGCCAACAGTCTGTCACAATTTTTTTCTGCAGTTGCCACTGTTATACTGTTGGTATAAAAACAAAATTTAAAAAAACACCATTTTTCCCTCCAATACCAATGCCATATTGGTGCAGCATTCTGCTCCCATGAAGAGATTATTTTGGTGGCTTTTTCTGGATAACCACTCACTTTTCAGGCAAACTCGTCACTATTTTTTCTTCAAAATAGCAAGACTTACTAGCACTATAACTTACCGTATTTTTCGGACTATAAGACGCACTTTTTTTCCTCCCAATATGGGAGGAAAATGTGTGTGCGTCTTATAGTCCGAATGCAGCGTGTGCAGCGTCTGTGTCCCGTCTGTGCAAATGAAAAGGAGAGCAGCACGGTGCCTGCCTGCTCTGCCCCTCCTTCCCTGTCTGTGTCGCGTGTTTGCAGGAGCGAGATATGAGAGGCAGGGAAGTAGGGGCGGGCCAGACAGGTGAAGGAAGCGTGGTTTCAAGCTTGCCGAGAAAACCACGCCTCCTTCTCCCATCTGGCCCGCCCCTCCTTCACTGCCTCTCAGATCTGGCTCTTGCAATGAAGCCACACAGACAGGGAAGGAGGGGCGGGCCAAACGGGAGGAGGCGTGGTTTTCTCGGCAAGCTTGAAACCACGCCTCCTTCACCCGTCTGGCCCGCCCCTACTTCCCTGCCTGTGTGGCTTCATTGCAGGAGCAAGATCTGAGAGGCAGTGAAGGAGGGACGAGCCAGATGGGTGAAAGAGGCGTGTTTTCAAGTTTGCTTAGAAAACCACACCTCCTTCACCCGTCTGGCCTGCCCCTTTTTCTCTTCTTGCATAGCTTCACTGCAGGGTGTCTCTTTCCATCCATGGATGAGAATAGATAGATAGATTAGATAGATAGATAGATAGATAGATAGATAGATAGGAGATAGATAGATACATAGATAGGAGATAGATAGATAGATAGATAGATAGATAGATAGATAGATAGATTAGATAGATAGATATGTTCAAATCACCCCATATCCCTAGAATACATATAAAACAAAAACATTACTGTGAAACACATACACATTTGGTATCCCTGTGTCCGAAAGCCCCCGGTTCTATTTACATTGGTGAAATATTATATTATTAGGTTATTAAATATTTCACCAATTTTTTTTCCTTAAAATTTTTTTTTTCCCTATTTTCCTCCTCTAAAACCTTAGTGCGTCTTATGGTCCGAAAAATACGGTACTAGCCTCCAAATCCTCCCTTATTCCAATATAACCACAATGTCTATATGAACAAACAGACAAGCACTTTCTTCAAAACAGGTTTATTTTTGGAGCATTTTAAATGTTAAGAAGTGTTAAAGAGAGAGGCAGCTCACTGTATGGTTAGACTAGCAGCTTGTATCCACTGCTTACCATCTGTCACATACATGTCACCAACACTATAACAAGACTTGTCTGTGTTTGCCTTAGAGAGCTAAAATTTATTAAATTCCTAAGAGCCCTGACAAAGCCATAGAATATGTCCTAAGCAAACTCTGGTTCATGACGAACTTATTCTATCTGAAACAAATCTGTGGACTAAACCTCACAAAACAAAATAAATCTTCAGAGGTTTCAAGCAAAATAATATTTTTTTTCTTTTGTATAGCGGCAACATATTCTGCAACATAAAGTAGGGTGCACGAACAGACAATATTTGACATTATAATTAGAGATGAGCGAACACTAAAATGTTCGAGGTTCGAAATTCGATTCGAACAGCCGCTCACTGTTCGAGTGTTCGAATGGGTTTCGAACCCCATTATAGTCTATGGGGAACATAAACTCGTTAAGGGGGAAACCCAAATTCGTGTCTGGAGGGTCACCAAGTCCACTATGACACCCCAGGAAATGATACCAACACCCTGGAATGACACTGGGACAGCAGGGGAAGCATGTCTGGGGGCATAAAAGTCACTTTATTTCATGGAAATCCCTGTCAGTTTGCGATTTTCGCAAGCTAACTTTTCCCCATAGAAATGCATTGGCCAGTGCTGATTGGCCAGAGTACGGAACTCGACCAATCAGCGCTGGCTCTGCTGGAGGAGGCGGAGTCTAAGATCGCTCCACACCAGTCTCCATTCAGGTCCGACCTTAGACTCCGCCTCCTCCGGCAGAGCCAGCGCTGATTGGCCGAAGGCTGGCCAATGCATTCCTATGCGAATGCAGACTTAGCAGTGCTGAGTCAGTTTTGCTCAACTACACATCTGATGCACACTCGGCACTGCTACATCAGATGTAGCAATCTGATGTAGCAGAGCCGAGGGTGCACTAGAACCCCTGTGCAAACTCAGTTCACGCTAATAGAATGCATTGGCCAGCGCTGATTGGCCAATGCATTCTATTAGCCCGATGAAGTAGAGCTGAATGTGTGTGCTAAGCACACTCATTCAGCACTGCTTCATCACGCCAATACAATGCATTAGCCAGTGCTGATTGGCCAGAGTACGGAATTCGGCCAATCAGCGCTGGCCAATGCATTCTATTAGCCGATGAAGTAGAGCTGAATGTGTGTGCTAAGCACACACATTCAGCACTGCTTCATCACGCCAATACAATGCATTAGCCAGTGCTGATTGGCCAGAGTACGGAATTCGGCCAATCAGCGCTGGCTCTGCTGGAGGAGGCGGAGTCTAAGATCGCTCCACACCAGTCTCCATTCAGGTCCGACCTTAGACTCCGCCTCCTCCAGCAGAGCCAGCGCTGATTGGCCGAATTCCGTACTCTGGCCAATCATCACTGGCTAATGCACTGTATTGGCGTGATGAAGCAGTGCTGAATGTATGTGCTTAGCACACACATTCAGCTCTACTTCATCGGGCTAATAGAATGCATTGGCCAGCGCTGATTGGCCGAATTCCGTACTCTGGCCAATCAGCACTGGCTAATGCATTGTATTGGCGTGATGAAGCAGTGCTGAATGTGTGTGCTTAGCACACACATTCAGCTCTACTTCATCGGGCTAATAGAATGCATTGGCCAGCGCTGATTGGCCGAATTCCGTACTCTGGCCAATCAGCACTGGCTAATGCATTGTATTGGCGTGATGAAGCAGTGCTGAATGTGTGTGCTTAGCACACACATTCAGCTCTACTTCATCGGGCTAATAGAATGCATTGGCCAATCAGCGCTGGCCAATGCATTCTATTAGCGTGAACTGAGTTTGCACAGGGGTTCTAGTGCACCCTCGGCTCTGCTACATCAGATTGCTACATCTGATGTAGCAGTGCCGAGTGTGCATCAGATGTGTAGTTGAGCAAAACTGACTCAGCACTGCTAAGTCTCTGCATTCGCATAGGAATGCATTGGCCAGCCTTCGGCCAATCAGCGCTGGCTCTGCCGGAGGAGGCGGAGTCTAAGGTCGGACCTGAATGGAGACTGGTGTGGAGCGATCTTAGACTCCGCCTCCTCCAGCAGAGCCAGCGCTGATTGGTCGAGTTCCGTACTCTGGCCAATCAGCACTGGCTAATGCATTGTATTGGCGTGATGAAGCAGTGCTGAATGTGTGTGCTTAGCACACACATTCAGCTCTACTTCATCAGGCTAATAGAATACATTGGCCAATCAGCGCTGGCCAATGCATTCTATTAGCTTGATGAAGCAGAGTGTGCACAAGGGTTCAAGCGCACCCTCGGCTCTGATGTAGCAGAGCTGAGGGTGCACAAGGGTTCAAGTGCACCCTCGGCTCTCCTACATCAGAGCCGAGGGTGCGCTTGAACCCTTGTGCACACTCTGCTTCATCAAGCTAATAGAATGCATTGGCCAGCGCTGATTGGCCAGAGTACGGAATTCGGGCCAATCAGCGCTGGCCAATGCATCCCTATGGGAAAAAGTTTATCTCACAAAAATCACAATTACACACCCGATAGAGCCCCAAAAAGTTATTTTTAATAACATTCCCCCCTAAATAAAGGTTATCCCTAGCTATCCCTGCCTGTACAGCTATCCCTGTCTCTTAGTCACAAAGTTCACATTCTCATATGACCCGGATTTGAAATCCACTATTCGTCTAAAATGGAGGTCACCTGATTTCGGCAGCCAATGACTTTTTCCAATTTTTTTCAATGCCCCCGGTGTCGTAGTTCCTGTCCCACCTCCCCTGCGCTGTTATTGGTGCAAAAAAGGCGCCAGGGAAGGTGGGAGGGGAATCGAATTTTGGCGCACTTTACCACGCGGTGTTCGATTCGATTCGAACATGGCGAACACCCTGATATCCGATCGAACATGTGTTCGATAGAACACTGTTCGCTCATCTCTAATTATAATGTGACAATACAATCAACATATCAAACAATAGGAGTGAGGGCCCTGCTCACCAGAGCTTACATTCTAGTAATCTCTAGCCATTATTTTCAATGACAAAGAGTAACCAATGTAAACCAGCCAATAACATCTGTAAATGGTTTACGGTTTACAGCTACTATTGGCTGTTTGACATCTTGTGGTCCAGTAGGCTAATCTCAGTCATTGAAGCAAGGTCAATGATCTAGAATTTACTTATAATCCTTTCATTACTCATATGCAAAAGATGTTGGTGGTAAAAAAAAAAAAAAAAAAAAGATTTTTGGGAATTAATATCTGTCATATGATATTATATGGCAGATAGAAAGACTGTCACCACTGTGTGGAGTACTCTGATCAGAATGTGGAAGTTAAAGTTAGAAAACAAGCTCTAAGCCACTATGTTCAACCCACCCATTGTGATTGTAATTTTGTTTTATAGATGCAATAAAAAAATTCAAGTTGGCTGCGCTCCTTAGAACTGAACCGATAGATGTTTGGTGGGAGAGCAACCAACATGGGTGCTCATCCAGTCAAAGAGTACGTTGCAGGCTTCTTGGAAAGAAGATGCTTAAAGGTCCGAATGTGGAAATAGGGCAGCGTCCACTGGCTGACATCTACCAGAATACTCTGGTGTCGTGCGGAATCAGAGAGAAGGATAATTCCCAAAATTGCCAGCATGCACACTCTCTCAGGAAAGTTGAACATGAAATGCTAGTGGTACAACATAGAACTTTATTGGTACGATTCCATACCAATAAAGTTCTACGTTGTACCATGAGAATTTCGTGTTCTACTTTCTCGAGAAAAAGAGTGCATGCTGGCAATTTTGAGAATTATTTTCCTATCCTTCTCTCTAATTTTGTTTTATGCTTAAAGTTATTGCCAGTGACTGGTGAAAGGTCCATCTGTTTGTAGCAGCATGTAATAATTTAATTGCCTAAATTCATTGTTACAGCTTTATTTTTTCTAGTATAAACACTTCAAGTATTCCTCCAGTTCTAAAACCACTTTCACAAATTAATAGTACATGTGAACATAAGAAATTTAGTAATCTATCTTATTAAGAATATCTGTATCCTCCACTTACTAGGCTGCTCTCATTATTCTTATTCCTATGTTCACATTTGTTTGCATAATAATCTATATAGTCCTTATCGATACCTACAGTTGAAACCATACGTTTACATACACAATATAAAAAGACACATACAGACAAGTTTTTCTAACGATTTGAAATGAAACCAGAATAAATCTTTCCCGTTTTAGGTCAGTTACGATTACCAGAATTATTTATATTTGCCAAACGCCAAATTAATGAGAGAGAGAGAATTTTTAAGGTATTTTTATTACTTTCTGCAAAATCAAAAGTTTACATACAGTACATATCATTAGTATTGGGTGCCATTGCCCTTAAACTGTATGACTTGGGTGAAAAGTTTGGGATATCCTTCCACAAGCTTCTCACAATAGTTTTTAGGGATTGGGCTCATTCCTGGTTTAACTGAGCCATATTTGTAGGCCTCCTTGCTCACACATACCTTTTCATCTTTGCCCATAAATTTACAATAGGACTCAGGGCTTTGTAATGGCCACTCCAAAACATTGACTTTGTTATCCTTAAGCCACTTTGTAACTTTTCAGTTTGGCAGTATGGTTCACGTTATTTTCCAATTGGAAGACCTGTTTGTGCTCAAGCTTTAACTTCCTTGCTGATGTCTTGAGATGTTGCTTCAGTATTGTCACATAATGTTGTTTCCTCATGATCCCATCTATTTATGAAGTTCACCAGTCCCTCCTGCAGCAAAACAACTACAAAACATGATGCTGCCACCCCCATGTTTCACAATTGGGATGATGTTCTCAGGCTTTTGAGCTTCTCCCTTTTTCCTTCCAAACGTAACAAAATATTTTTGCACGTCACACTTTTCAGATTTTTATTTGATTAAAATATTGAATACCATGTATCATTTTCCTTCCACTTCACAATTATCTGCTACTTTGTGTTGGTGTATCACTTAAAATATCAATAAAATGCATTTAAGTTTGTGGTTGTAAGGTGGCAAAATGTTCAAAAATTCAAGAGGTATGAATAGAGATGAGTAGAGATAAAGACTTATAATAAGTGTCCTTATCTCTACTCTGTTTACAATTGCTACTTTTAATCCCCTTATCTGTCCTCTAGGCTATGGACAGCCTTTGCTGTCAGCATAAAAAGGTGTCAGTATACAATCAGTATGTGCATCAGTCCGTTTTTAGTCTCAAACTGAATTCAAATGGACGGATGGGCGGACGGACGGACTCGCATGCGCAGTCGGCTCTGCTCAGGCGTCGGGACGGGCAGAGCTGACCGCACATGCGAGGTCGGCTCTGCCTAGGCCCCGATGCCTAGGAAGAGTGAATTCCAGCTGGAAGACGCTGTGGGGGCGCTGCGCCGGGAGAAGACTTCAAGGAGAATCCAGCTCGACCGTCACTCGTGGACTTGGTATGTATAATTTTATCGAATTTTGCGTACCCCTGAAACGAGCATTTCCCCCCATAGACTATAATGGGGTTAGAAATCCGTTCGAACAGTCGAACAGTGTGCGGCTGTTCGAATCAGATTTTAGTGTTCGCTCATCTCTATTATTGACATATAAAATAACACGTGTCAGTTTTGAAAAATGAGGCAGTTTCCATAAGGCACTTTTTGACTGTCCTTAAGGGGTTAAATAGTGTTATTTAAGTTAACTATTCTTCTCTAATTATACAGATATCTGTTTAATGTAGTGCTAATGTTGAAGTTTTGATTTTGTGCTTTTTTGTATTACACAACAAACTTTTGTTTTATCTAAGCTTGAGGTTATTCATGTGTGTTAAACAAGCTGCAGGTATATTAGCCATAAGAGTATCTCACACTCTATAATCTATGATTAAGAGCTGCAGGATCCAGTTTGAAATGCGTCAGAGAGGAGATAGGTGACGTTCTCCATGCTTGGGTAGCGGTTCCCTTGATTTGTTGAATGAATAAACAATGACTTTCTACTTTATCTATCCATGCTGGATTTATTTTCCTTCTTTTTCCATTGATCCTCTTGGAGACAACTCAGCCTCATCTTTTGTACATAAAGTACCATACCTATCATATTGAGAAGGGTGAGCTGATGGCATTGCCTTTTTATTTTTTGCTATTACTATAATTATCTGTGATAGGAGGAAGGGGACAGAGAGACCTGGAAGTCAGGGGCTGGTTCCAATCATTTGAATAATTACCCAGATGAATTAAGGATAAATTTAAGTCCCCAGACAACACCTTTAATTCTAGTTTCAAGTTAAAGTCCAGAAAAGACCATTGTATGCGATTTCCTGAGATCATTATAACTTGATGGGCCACTGTCTATGTTACCTCAAAGCAGAGTATTTAGTATATATATATATATATATATATATATATATATATATATATATATATATATATTTTTGCAATCATTTCTTACATAATCAAAATATCAAATATCAAAATAAGTTGGTGTGAATATTCCTATAAATTTTCTTTTTTATTCTTATGTGAAATGTATTTTGGAAAGTAGTGTATCATGAAACGTAAATCTTTTAAAACAAGTGGTTTTCAAAGCATACAAGATATTATACAAAAAACACTGTAAGACTTAAGGGAACCAGAGAAGGCTCTCCTGCTCACAAAGCATACAGATCTTGAATTTTATTGTACAAACCCTATAAATCACAATAGATTTAGAGGTAAAGGTTAGGCCCAGGAGGCCATTCAAAAATGTATGAGTTTTGTATATAAGCTCTCAAGGATGAGAAACATTATATTCACTTTCCGGATGTCAGCTGTAAAATATTGATGTAGACGTGTATATTGTATTTAGCAGGACGAAATACAGTTTACTCAGAAGTTAAAAGTAAAGAAAAAAGTAACTTATCAATACTTATTATTATGGTCAAAGAACACATAACTTTTGATCAATTTCTAAGTATAATACTCAATGTACATATAAATAATTACATAAATAAATAAAAAGCATTTGAAGTGGCTCATTCTGACTATTATAAAAGCCACTAGCCATGTAAGCCATGTAACAATAGTCTTTCATCAGTTAAAGTGTACCTCCACTTCTAAACTACTTTCCTTGAATGAATAATACAGGTTCACATATTAAACTTTGTCATATCTTACTGATAAAAATTTGTTTTGTTCGCTACTTTTCAGGCAGTAACTTTCTCTATATTAGTCTATGAATAGGACGGATATAATGTAAGCAAAGCAGTCAGATTGAAGATATGGCACAGGATAACAGGTTAAAGGGGCTCTGTCATTGGAAAAAGTCATTTTTAGCAAAGTACATACTTGCATAGCCTTTAGAAAGGCTATTCTACACCTACCTTTTGTATGTAAACCACCTCAGTAGTCTTTGAATAATTCTGTTTTTATTCATATGCTAATTAGGTTCTCCGTGCACCCTGGAAGTGTCTGTGATCACAGTCTGCTATTCTATGTGTATGAGAGCATGGAGATGAGTCATCAGCATAGCAGCCTCTGCTGTACATACTCATAGAGAATAGTAGAGAGGAGTGCACGGTGAGACTTCCGGTGCACAGAGAAGGCTAATTAGCATATGAATAAAAACAGAATTTTTCAAAGACTTTTCAGGCAAGTTACATACAAAAGGTATGTAAAGGCTGTGCAAGTATGTGCTTAGCTAAAAATGACTTTTCCCATCATAGAGCCCCTTTAATAAGTGGTAAAGGAAACATATCTGCTTAATAAGATATATTACAAAGTTTTCTATTCTATTAATTTATGAACAGTTGTTTGCAACTGTAGGTACGCTTTAAAGAGGACCTTGGGCACATGCGGTTTATATACCGCTAGAAAGCCGACAGTTCGCTGAATTCAGTGCACTCATTCATTGGCTTTCCTGTTATGTGCCCCTGGTGAACAGCTATTGATACAGTTACTGTAGCTCTTCACTGTCAGAAGGGCGTTTCTGATAGTTCCTCTCTGCTCAGCGCCATGGCTGGGCGGTAAGGAATGCCCCTTCACAGTACAGAACTACAGACAGACTGTCAGGATGGGCGTTCCTAATTAGACTGTCAGAAACGCCTTTCTGACAGTGAAGAACTAACAGCACCGATAGCTCTTCACCAGGGCACATAACAGGAAAGCCAATAGTACTCTGAATTCGGTGCACTGTCAGTTTTGTAGCGGTATATAAAACTGCATGTGCCTGAGGACATGAAAGGTCGTCTTTAAATAGTATTCTTTATTTAGTCTTTAAGTCTTTCAGCTTTTTAAAAAAGAAAATTACAGGCTGAATATACAAAGAATGATGCTGAATAGTATAATGCTTTACAACTTGCAATGAATCCCATTGTGTGAAAAAATACAATAATCTCTAGAAAACTCTGTTATCCCTTTACCATATTGTAGACAACAACCTGTACCCTGGCCATCACTATTCCCTGTTTGCAACTGCGAGATATGTCACCATTCTGTATACCATCACTTCTCCCTGCAAATCGTCATTATGTCCCATGTACTGCCTGTCCATTGGGCAAAAATACAATGTGCTTTTGAATGCTTTTTAATGCAAAAAGCATAAGCATTTGCAGATTGATCCTTTCAAGGTAGGATACACGAACCTCTTTCCACATGTTTCTTCATAGTATATTTTTAATTTTTTTTTCATAATTTTATATTTTTTCATACTCCATCACTGGATGCCAGCTGTAGCCACACTAAACTTTCAGATAGTGATAGACTTAACTCCACTCGCTACTCACTTTTTAAAGAAGGAGGCACAAGGTCTCTTCACTTACCCTAGGGGTGTTCAATCCTCCTCTTCGTTTAGTGAAGGAATCAAGGAGTAAAGGGGGAAGAGGGGTATTAAGTAATGGACTCTCTCAATATGATTGAAGAACAGGTCACTTTGCAGATTTTTATTTTTTCTTTAAATGTGATGATAGCAATATGGCTTGCTTTTTACATATTAGTATGATGATTTTATTTTTTTATTTTAAAATTCAATTGGTTGTCATTTCATTATCACAATCATATACACTTTGAAAATTTTGCATACTGTTCAGTGTTGCAAAAAAAAATGTCCTTTGGTTAAGTTCCAGTTGTGTAAGCTGTATTCACCAGCTATTTGTCATTACGGTTACGTAGTGTTACGTACTGCATAATAATTTGTTGCAATCATTCAATAATTTCTTCAGTGCCAGTTGTATGATCTGTACTCACTAGATAATTTTGCATGCTGACCACAGTGTTACACAAAATTTATTGTGGTAAGTTGGTAAACTGAGTTATCAGGAAGCAAAGGGAAGACTACTGGATTGCCATATTTGCAGATCCCTGGTATAAAGTGAAAATTTGCAAATATTTACTGCTTCCAAAACTGGCATATTATGAAGACAGGCTGTATGCCTAGCCTACCATAGCTTTTAGGGAGACAACTAATAGCGCTAACTATATATATATATATATATATATATATATATATATATATATATTTACAGTCCTATGAAAAAGTTTGGGCACCCCTATTAATCTTAATCATTTTTAGTTCTAAATATTTTGGTATTTGCAGCAGCCATTTCAGTTTGATATATCTAATAACTGATGGACACAGTAATATTTCAGGATTGAAATGAGGTTTATTGTACTAACAGAAAATGCGCAATATGCATTAAACCAAAATTTGACCGGTGCAAAAGTATGGGCACCTCAACAGAAAAGTGACATTAATATTTAGTAGATCCTCCTTTTGCAAAGATAACAGCCTCTAGTCGCTTCCTGTAGCTTTTAATCAGTTCCTGGATCCTGGATAAAGGTATTTTGGACAAACAATTCAAGTTCAGTTAAGTTAGATGGTCGCCGAGCATGGACAGCCCGCTTCAAATCATCCCACAGATGTTCAATGATATTCAGGTCTGGGGACTGGGATGGCCATTCCAGAACATTGTAATTGTTCCTCTGCATTAATGCCTGAGGATTTGGAGCGGTGTTTTGGATCATTGTCTTGCTGAAATATCCATCCCCGGCGTAACTTCAACTTCGTCACTGATTCTTGAACATTATTCTCAAGAATCTGCTGATACTGAGTGGAATCCATCCGACCCTCAACTTTAACAAGATTCCCGATGCTGGCATTGGCTACACAGCCCCAAAGCATGATGGAACCTCCACCAAATTTTACAGTGGGTAGCATGTGTTTTTCTTGGAATGCTGTTTCTTTTTGGACGCCATGCATAACGCCTTTTTTTATAACCAAACAACTCAATTTTTGTTTCCAAAATGAAGCTGCCTTGTCCAAATGTGCTTTTTCATACCTCAGGCAACTCTATTTGTGGCGTACGTGCAGAAACGGCTTCTTTCTCATCACTCTCCCATACAGCTTCTATTTGTGCAAAGTGCGCTGTATAGTTGACCGATGCACAGTGACACCATCTGCAGCAAGATGATGCTGCAGCTCTTTGGAGGTGGTCTGTGGATTGTCCTTGACTGTTCTCACCATTCTTCTTCTCTGCCTTTCTGATATTTTTCTTGGCCTGCCACTTCTGGGCTTAACAAGAACTGTCCCTGTGGTCTTCCATTTCCTTACTATGTTCCTCACAGTGGAAACTGACAGGTTAAATCTCTGAGACAACGTTTTGTATCCTTCCCCTGAACAACTATGTTGAACAATCTTTGTTTTCAGATCATTTGAGAGCGGGCTGTCCATGTTCGGCGACCATCAAACTTAACTGAACTTGAATTGTTTTGTAGAAAGAAATGGTCCAAAATACCTTCATCCAGGATCCAGGAACTGATTAAAAGCTACAGGAAGCGACTAGAGGCTGTTATCTTTGCAAAAGGAGGATGTACTAAATATTAATGTCACTTTTCTGTTGAGGTGCCCATATTTTTGCACCGGTCAAATTTTGGTTTAATGCATATTGCGCATTTTCTGTTAGTACAATAAACCTCATTTCAATCCTGAAATATTACTGTGTCCATCAGTTATTAGATATATCAAACTGAAATGGCTGTTGCAAACACCAAAATATTTAGAACTAAAAATGATTAAGATTAATAGGGGTGCCCAAACTTTTTCATAGGACTGTATATATATATATATATATATATATATATATATATATATATATATCCTATTAATATTATAAATGTGAAAGTTTGTGAGTTTGGATGTTTGTGGGTTTGTGTGTTTGGATGTTTGGATGTTTGGATGTTTGTTCCTCAATCACGCAAAACCCGCTCGACCGATTTGGCTGAAATTTTCCACAAACATAGTCACTACACTCGATTGCGCAATAAGCTACTTTTCGTCACAACAGCGCACATACGTTTGTGCCAGGACCCCCACAAAACCTAAACTCACACCACCATCTCTGCAATCTCACACACTTTGGACCATAGCAAGCCACAAAATTCATATTGCCCTCTGCAGCCTAGCCCCTAACCCCACACAATCTCATATACATATACTTTACCACTTTGCCCCTCCCCTTAATGATACTCCAGGAGGCTCTCTTTAACGCTCCGGAGCAGCCATGTTTGCCGACCCCCACTGCTCTGACAATCCGCGACACCGCCCACCCATGTCAATACCCTTAGGAAGTCTAATAAATGCAAAAAAAAAGTTTAAAAAAAAGTAAAAAAAATATATAAAAACAAATAAAAAGGATTAAAAATTCAAATCACCCCCCTTTCCCTAGAACACATATAAAAGTAGTTAAAAACTATGAAACACATACATGTTAGGTATCCCCGCGTCCGAAATCGCCCGCTCTACAAAGCTATACAAATATTTTTCTTGTTCGGTAAATGCCGTAGCGGGAAAAATGGTCAAAAGTGCCAAACTACCGTTTTTTCACTCTTTTGATTCTGATAAAAATTTGAATAAAAAGTGATCAAAGCAATAACATTTCTCGAAAATGGTAGAACTAAAAAGTACACCCCACCCCGCAAAAAAAGACGCCCTATACATCCCCGTACACGGACGTATAAAAAAGTTACGGCTGTCGGAATATGACGACTTTTCAAAAAAAAAATGTTTTAACACAGTTTTGGATTTTTTTAAGGGGTCAAAATGTAAATTAAACCATATAAATTTGGTATCCCCGGAATCGAAACGAAACACAGAATACAGGGGACATGTCATTTTGGTTGCACAGTGAACGCCGTAAAACCAAAGCCCCTAAGAAAGTCGCAGAAATGCATTTTTTTGTCAAATCCACCCCATTCAGAATTTTTTCCTTGCTTCCCAGTACATTATATAGAATAATTAATGGTGGCATCATGAAGAAAAATTTGTCCCAAGAAAAATTAAGACCTCATATGACTCTGGGAGCGGAGAAATAAAAAAGTTATGGGGTTTAGAAGGAGGGGAGTCAAAAATGAAAAACCAAAATCAAAAAATGCCATCGACGGGAAGGGGTTAACTTCAAATACCTCTGTCCCAAAGTCACTATTTAACGTTTCTCACAACACGGTATAGCAGCTCAAATACAAAGTAACTTCAACAAAAAAGTCTCACGTATTCTCTGAATTTAGCAAAAACAAGATACAAAGTTACATTTCATATCCCATACCTTATACACAGTACGAAAACCTTACTCACACCTGTATATACCCACTTCTACAATCACCGCAGACGAAGTCGCGGGTACCAGCTAGTATATATATATATATACACACTCACCGGCCACTTTATTAGGTACACCTGTCCAACTGCTCGTTAACACTTAATTTCTAATCAGCCAATCACATGGCGGCAACTCAGTGCATTTAGGCATGTAGACATGGTCAAGACAATCTCCTGCAGTTCAAACCGAGCATCAGTATGGGGAAGAAAGGTGATTTGAGTGCCTTTGAACGTGGCATGGTTGTTGGTGCCAGAAGGGCTGGTCTGAGTATTTCAGAAACTGCTGATCTACTGGGATTTTCACGCACAACCATCTCTAGGGTTTACAGAGAATGGTCCGAAAAAGAAAAAACATCCAGTGAGCGGCAGTTCTGTGGGCGGAAATG
Organism: Leptodactylus fuscus; assembly: GCF_031893055.1. Taxonomy (NCBI): domain Eukaryota; kingdom Metazoa; phylum Chordata; class Amphibia; order Anura; family Leptodactylidae; genus Leptodactylus; species Leptodactylus fuscus. The sequence continues at coordinate 115,252,544 of NC_134268.1, forward strand.
CGTTGTTGATGCCAGAGGTCAGAGGAGAATGGCCAGACTGGTTCGAGCTGATAGAAAGGCAACAGTGACTCAAATAGCCACCCGTTACAACCAAGGTAGCCAGAAGAGCATCTCTGAACGCACAGTACGTCGAACTTTGAGGCAGATGGGCTACAGCAGCAGAAGACCACACCGGGTGCCACTCCTTTCAGCTAAGAACAGGAAACTGAGGCTACAATTTGCACAAGCTTATCGAAATTGGACAATTGAAGATTGGAAAAACAGTGCCTGGTCTGATGAGTCTCGATTTCTGCTGCGACATTTGGATGGTAGGGTCAGAATTTGGCGTCAACAACATGAAAGCATGGATCCATCCTGCCTTGTATCAACAGTTCAGGCTGGTGGTGGTGGTGTCATGGTGTGGGGAATATTTTCTTGGCACTCTTTGGGCCCCTTGGTACCAATTGAGCATCGTTGCAACGCCAAAGCCTACCTGAGTATTGTTGCTGACCATGTTCATCCCTTTATGACCACAATGTACCCAACATCTGATGGCTACTTTCAGCAGGATAATGCGCCATGTCATAAAGCTGGAATCATCTCAGACTGGTTTCTTGAACATGACAATGAGTTCACTGTACTCCAATGGCCTCCACAGTCACCAGATCTCAATCCAATAGAGCATCTTTGGGATGTGGTGGAACGGGAGATTCGCATCATGGATGTGCAGCCGACAAATCTGCGGCAACTGTGTGATGCCATCATGTCAATATGGACCAAAATCTCTGAGGAATGCTTCCAGCACCTTGTTGAATCTATGCCACGAAGAATTGAGGCAGTTCTGAAGGCAAAAGGGGGTCCAACCCGTTACTAGCATGGTGTACCTAATAAAGTGGCCGGTGAGATATATATATATATATATATATATATATATAGAGAGAGAGAGAGAGAGAGAGAGAGAGAGAGAGAGAGAGAGAGAGAGAGAGAGAGAGAGAGAGAGTCCTCCTCCACACTGTTTGTACTGCCTGCACCACTGCTACAAGCAGAAGAAGAAAAATCAACACCAGCAGCAGTCAGTTACAGTATTTGGAACATGATGAACCAGAATTTCTTTGCACCACCAGTATGCACACAAGTAGCTAACTTACACCCCAAACAGTACAACCAGGGGCAGTGAAACCTGTACTGTTTACTTACTCTGGCAAATGTCATTGGCCCCATGGACTTCTGAGCCAGCAGACTGTACCAGTGGCAGTAATGGCCAGTGGTCCAGATTTCCATAGGCTGACAAATAGGCAGAACAAACTGCCCACCATAACTGTGGAAAAAATTACTTTTGTGAAAATTAATCAGATATGTATCCATGAAAAATGTCACATACCTCTGGCTAATGCCACTACACCTGCTGCCATGTATCATGTTCCAATTACTGTACTGCTGATGCAGCCTGCTACCCCAACACAGCCAGACATCGTCTTGTGGCCTGGTCTGTCACAATCTATTCTATAGTGTGTTAACACTGATGGTACTATAGCTATCTCAACCACTCAGACATATATTTCCTGCAGATCATTCAGTCACGCTGCATCTGGCATCTACTTCCAGACGCAGCGTTTTATTCTCTGCATTTTTTTGCCCTTTTTGGGCAGAAACCAAATGGAAACCATGCGGGCCCCATTATAGTTTATGAGGTCTGCGGGTTTCCTAAGGTAACTGCTTTTTTATTCGGATTAGGTTTCCATTTGGGGTGTTGCCAAGCCTGGTAAACCCATGCGCAGATGTGAACCAAGCCTTAGTGTGACAAATTGTAATTTTAGGGTACATTATTGTCAATGCATAAAATATTTTGTTTACTGTTAATTGCTTTTGAATAGAGACTGTATTTTCAATATGTAACATATTCGTTTTCATTCTGTGCTAAAAATGACATAACTGTTTATCTCTTTTTTTTTTCTTTTTTTTCTTTTTTTTTTTTTTTAGCAGAAGTCTTTCACATGAATATTCCACACTACTACTGAAGAAGCACCTCTGCAGCTAAAGCTAAATTTACATATGCATCTTATGGACTCTGCTTGCTGGTTTGTCTTTTTTTGGCTGAAAATGACAGCTATTCAAGCATCACTTTCGCAGACTTGTCACATATGTGAGAATGGTGGAGAAATTTCCTGTGGCCCTAATACGCTTGCAACTTAACATGTTTCCATTGTAGGTTAGAAGATGAAGAAAACAACCAAATTGTTAGCATCACTAAAGTCTTCTATTTCTTTCTGTCCTAGTTTTTAACACATAATATTTAGTGCAATTCACAAAACATACTTCACAAACTTATGGAATACTTTGCGCCATTTATGTGGTAGCTGCTGGGATATATAACGTCATTGGAACTAAATAACTTTTTTATTAACTGTCTTTCTAGTATGTATACATTGAGTGTGCCACATTAGCTGTATGAGATATTACTGGGATGAAATAAAGCAGTTCTACCTAAAAGACAGTATATATTCTCTATATACATGCTAAGCGCTCTGACCATGATCTGGTACTTTTGATGTCTGTTTATTGTCTGGTCGCCTTGAGGATCCAATGGAGATTAAATGAAATATGTGGTGGAATAAAGAGGAAAAAAAATGTTATGGACTTGTTTTGAAATAACCAATTGGCAGGTCCATTGTGCACCTGATATGGAGATGGCAAAGATGTTGAATTTGCCATTGACTATAGCATTTTTAGTACCTATATAGTGGTCCCAGTTGAACAAGTAAAGCACTACTCTGATAAAAAGTAGTGGATTACTAAGGAATTTTAAGTGTTATTGAACAATAAGAATAGGGTCTTTAGGACTAGGGATAAAGAGCAGATGAGGTGCTTTCAGAAGGGATTAAATGTTAAGCTTAGAAGTGCTAAAGAAACTGTAGAATAAGTCCACTGTGAATAACATCTGGGATGTGCAGTCATGGATGAAAATTATTACTTGTCTTAAAAAGACAAGTCACAGGCAGTCGCAGGCAGTACATTGAAGGCAAATGATCAGTTGATCGGTTTAGTGAAAGTCTCGTAGTATGCAATGTTTATGTTGTGGATAGCCATGAGATATGGTGTGAGGTTAGTATGGACAAATATTCTCACTAAAAATATGAATAATTCTGTTGTGAATGTCAGCTGAACAAAAGAGAGAATATTTATTGAAGTTAAATGTGAGAAAGACAGTAGGACTGAATAGTTATCTCAAAGGTGTTGAAATTGAGAAATGATCAACTGATTATGGTACTGACTAGAGATGAGCGAATAGTAAAATGTCTGAGGTTCGATATTCGTTTCGAGTAGTTCCTCAATATTCGACTACTCGAATCGAATATCTAACCCTATTATAGTCTATGGGGAGAAAATGCTCGTTTCAGGGGTAGGCAATGTTCGATCAAATTATACTTACCAAGTCCACGAGTGAGGGTCGGGCTGGATCCTCCATGCAGTCTTCTCCTTGTAGCGTCCCCGGCTAGGGAAGGTCGGCATATGCTAATAGGTCCCCTAAGGGAAAAAGGGCAGCAGCCTTTTTTGCCACATCAGCTTTTCTGTTTCCTTCTGCCTTAGGTGTGGTCTGCCTTAGGTGTGGTATATGCCTTTAAAGGCCACAGGGAAAGTCAGGGAATCCATTAAATCTGTTACTACTTCAGTGTAATTGATTGACTTACCCATGAACCCAACAAAGTTCTTATTGCATCAAATATGTCCATAATAGTGGATGATTCCAAATGAGTACCTTCAATTAGTGTAAATGTTTGCTGTCTTATCTTCTCATAGCCTACATGCTCTTGTGAGTGCCTCAAACTCCATTTCCTGTCCCAAACAGGAAGATGGGAAAGGTTCTTGAAAAATTATCTCATGTGCTGTTAACACTGCATAGCCTATGTTGTAGTGCTCACCAATGAGGTTGAATCTGGAACCATCTACAAAATCCATCTACAAAAACCACTCAAAATCAACATTGTGAAGAGTGGCCTCTACACATGGGTACAGAGCTTCTGACTTCATCTGTGCCCCCTCAACTTCTTATACTCATTAAACAAAATGGTTGATACAACCTATTGTTACATAAGCCTGAACTGTGCAGGTGCCGTTTGTCTACCTCATGCCTCCATGAACCATGGAGTGACCAGTTCCAAAGCTTCAGATAAGGTAGTCAAAACAATCTTCAGAAATTGATAATACACTCCTAAGTGAAAGAGATAATTTGTTTCTCACATTTGTTCAGATGTATGCAAGGTTGTCCAATTTTGTTGAGTGACAGAGAAATTCTCCTTAAGGCACAAAATGGAGTCTATAATACAGAATGGAGACTAGAATATACAAAATGGAGACTAGAATATGCTTGAAATAGCCATGAATTTTACTAGCACTACACCTGGACAGGCTTTTTGGATAGTAGACTTGGGCAATGGCTGGAATCATCCCTATCACCACTGAAACTGGCTCTTATGTCTTGCACTCACATGATGTGAAGGAAAGTAGTGAGAAAGTTGTCGTTTTTACACTCACATAAATCAGTAGTTCAAAGGAGCTGCAGTCAGATTGGGAAATATAACACAAAAATTGTATTTCTCAACCTCCAATATTATTTAATACATTTGTGTAAATGAACCCAAAGTGCTTTTGTGTCAGGTGCCAAGAACGAAAATTACTGGTTCGTCAATGTATTTTGCAAAGTAGTGCCTGTGAAATTGAGATTTCACTTTTTTCCATACCTTTTCAAAAGGCCATTTTTTCTGCAAAACTCAAGAGTAATAACATTATTAATTCATCTCTAGGTATTATCCATTTGGTCAAGAAAAATAAATCATATTTAATTAGAAATAGAAAGTGTTAGCATACCCGAAGGTAATTCCCAAATAACGCTGCTAGGGTATGGGAAGACAGAGAATGAGAGCTTTGAAACTTGACCCACCCCATGTCCCTATTTATTTGCCACAATTATCCTAATGACAGGGACAACTGGACAACAAACCCTACTGTAAATAAGTGATATACAAAGCAAGACAACACAACACAGAAGAGGAGACCGTAAGCCATGGGTCAAACTAGAGATACAAAACAGTACCAAATCGCAATCCTAAAGAGTAGTCAAAAAAGCATAAAAACAGAGGTCAGTGAATACAATACAAGTGCAAGTGAAAATGCTTAGCAAGGTCAGAGGCACAATAACCAGAAACCATGTGTGGGCTGATGACCAGTTAAAGGAAGTCCAGAACTCGCCCCAGGCTTGATTGCAGATAAGCTGTCAATCACACACGCACAGGGGTTAACCCTAATAGTGTCATCACAGAATGATTAGAGTCCAGGAGCAGGTAATCATGAGCGGACACACTTCCTGCACAATACAATGAGGCCAGAGGACGGCGTAGGAGTACAAACAGGTAAGGATGTAACAGCATGTTTTAATGACAATTCATTGCAAAAAAAAAAAACCAGAGGAAGATTGTACAAAAGTGTAAGTTGTCATCTGCTACATTTGCATGAATGTCTAGTAAAGTAAGCTTCATCATAGACAAAAAAATCTTTATGTAAAGACTTCTCATTTAGATATCTATGTTTTGTTGATTGCGATGCCCCTAAACACTTCATGTAGAGGTGGGAACATAAATAATACTTAGAAAAACCATTTATTTTATTATGGTAAACTATGCAAGTATCAAACATAAAATATAAATACATATAAAAAACAAGAAAATAATTGTTAAAATGGTGTTTAAAGGATTAATATTTTAACTATATTCTGTGCCATATAACATTTGATATATGACCCAATTCGTGTCTGTAGATTACATAATAAAACAAACCAAAAAGCTTTAGCCTTCCAAAAAAAACCTGTTTGCACATGTTCTGCATATACAGCAATTCTGTCTTTCAATATATTGTGTCATAATACATTTTTCTTCAGAGTATATGAACTGTATAAAATTAGTTTTCTTTTATGCAGTGAAGTAACTATTTTAATTTCCTACCTACAATCTTAGGAGAAGAAAAATTAAGCATACCATAGATCTAAATGGCAGTTCTAAATATAATTAGTGCATTGAGTTGGAACATAAATACCTGTGTATGCTATTTTTCCTTTTACTGTTTAGCTTGAATTTTAAATGAACCCATCTTGTACACTAAGGCTATAAATGTGGGATAATAAAATGTGTCATTTAAGCTTTAAACTCTAAATGAAATCATGTTACCTATCAACATTAGGTGGTAGAACTTCATAAGGTTATGATCATGAAACTCTCTCCTGAACTTGTTTATAGTACATGTCACATATATAATTAATTCTCAAGATTAAACATCTCAACCTGAGTTAACATGTTCTTAAAGCAATTAGCCAGTTGGCTTCTACCAAAGATATTGTACAATCTGGAGTTATACGAGGCTGTACACTTGTCACAAAATGTTAACTATAGAATGTATTCAGTACACATGTGGCACATGCTTTATTTTATTGTTTCTCCTGATCTGATAGGATGAAATAAAGCGTACATTGCCCTTAAGACTAGAGTCTGAACTTTTTTTTTTTTTACTTTAATACATCATTCAAGTACTGTATTTGTAGTAGTATTTCCAGTTTTGAACTATGTGGTCCCTTAGTTTCCCTAAAATTGGTGATTTGCATGTTTTCCTGTATCTAAATTTTCCAGTTACATACTAGTTGTGATGTACCCTTATGTTCTTTCTGAGCATCCATATAATGTGTCCAGATCCAGTCAAACATGTTTGGATGGATTGTGCAAACCAGTCAATTAGAACTGATGATGGTAGCACACTCCTCCAGACTGTTTTTGTTCCTCTGTACTGCTTCCAAGACGTTAATTGCTCTTCACTGGAGGAAGTCTTCTCTCCTAACTGGTCCTGAACTTGTCGGTCATATGAAGGATATCCATACTATGGATTTTTTGACTGAGTTTTCTAAAGCTAAGCAGGATGACCTAGAAAACTGCCTACAGTTGAACAATATTTTCCTAGTGGGGTGGAGGGATAGAACTCCATGGAATATGTAGAGAAATGGCTGCTGCAGGTCTTTGAAAAAGACCATCTGTCCCCACTATTTGCTGAGGAGTTGGGCACATAAGGTTTCCTCCAGACAACCTGCCATGTACTATGATTCCTAGGATTCTGATACCATGCTCTGTAAATCCACAGACAATCCTAATTTGATTATTGTTGCCCATAACATCTTATTATTCCCGGATTATTCCATCAAAGTGTACAATTCTGCAGATGTCAAGCGAGGTCTGAGAGTACTTGTTACATTGCTAGTTATTAGATCTGGAGTCCAAATGGTGGGGCAAATGGTACAGTAATTAAATAGTAATAAATGGAGGATAAGTACCTCAGAAGTAGAAACCATGGTCAGATGTTTGCAGAGATCGGTACACAGAAGCAGCAGATCAGCCGTAGTCAGACGTTGCAGGAATCCGTACGCAATAGGAGCCGATTAGCCGTAGTCAGACTTTTGCAAAGTTCGGTGCACAGTAGTAGTAGATTAACCATAGTCAGGCGCTGCAGGAATCGGTACACAGGAGGAGCTGAATAGCTGTAGTCAGACATTAGCAAAGTTCGGTACACAGGAGCAGCAAGGTAGTGGTGAGGTTCAGGGCAACAGGAAGCAGACAGCCAGAATAAATAGGGCACAGGATGGAGTAAGCTGTGAGTTTATATAGAACGGGCTAAACTGTGATTGGCCACAGAACAGGTGATCTCCATAAACCAATTACTCCAATAGAAGAGACCAGACGAGGCAAAGCACAGAACAAACAGGGTTCCAAATAGTGTAATGGTCAAGGCTGCAGAACATAGCCAGGAAGTCATGGGTTCAAGACTCAGTTTGTGACATTACTTCCCCTTCTCCAGGAGCGTCCTCTGGAGGGTGCTTAGTTTGGCTTGCCTGAATAGCGCTGATGAAATTATCTTACCAGTTGTGGAGCATGGATGTTGTTTACTGGTTCCCATGAATTGTCTTCAGGACCATACCCTTGCCGCTTTATCAAGCACTGTAACTGATTTCGATGAATTCGAGAATCCAAAATCTCTTCTACCAGATATTCCTCTTCTCCTTCAACAATATGTGGGTCAGGTGGAGGCAAGTTACGTCCTGGGAACGGATTTTCCACAAAAGACTTGAGGAGGGAAGAATGAAAAACAGAGTGAATCCACATAGAATCTGGGAGTTTTAAACAAAAAGCTACAGGATTAATTTGAGCCACAATTTCAAATGGTCCAATAAATTTTTGACCTAGCTTGGCTGAAGGTACCTTGAGCTTCAAGTTTCTTGTAGAGAGCCATACCTTATCTCCTATACCAAAGGAAGGGAAGGACTTGCAGTTTTCTCATAGTGATCTTGAGATTCATACAAAGCGTTTGTCGTTTTTTCTTAAACTTGCTTCAAGATAGACAGTCTGTCGGTGACAGCAAGAACTGAAGAAGAAATCGGAAGATTGGGAATGTAGGATGGAAACTCATGTTGGCAAAAAATGGACTCTGAGATGTAGAAGAATGCTGGGAGTTGTTATAAGCAAATTCCGCTGTAGGAAGAAAATCAACTCAGTCATCCTGGAGAAAACTTGTGTAACACTGCAAATACTGTTCAAGGGTTTGTTTAGTGCGCTCAGTTTGCCCATTAGACTGTGGATGAAAAACAGAAGATAAGTTCACTTCAATTCCATTCAATAGAGTGGCACAAAAACTCTTCCAGAACTTTGAGGTAAATTGTACCCCACGGTCAGAAATGACATAGTCAGGTATGCCATGTAGGCGGAAAACTTCTCTGCTGCAGTCTTTTCAGCAGAGGGTACCCCCTTTGTAGGTATAAAATGAGCCATTTTGGTAAGACGGTCTACCACTACTAGAGTTGTATGCATAACTTTTGAAGATGGTAGTTCAACAATAAAGTCCATGGAACCAGAAACCCAAGGATGAGATGGAATAGGAAGAGGCTCAAGTAATCCCACTGGTGAGGATTGAGGGGTCTTATTCCTAGCACAGGTTTGACAGGATAAACCATACTTCTTGACATCCACCTGATATTTAGGCCATCATGAAAAAGTATATAATTTCTAATCAAGTAGTCTCAGATACATATACACACTGATCAAGAGTCCAAACCCCATCTTTAAGTGCTAAATCTATATCTGTGGGGGGATGATTAAGGAAAGGATATCCATTGTAACCTTCTTTGATCTCCTGAAGTATATCCTTGGAAATGGTTGCCCCTACAAAATTCTTAGCAGGCAAGATGGTAGTTTCAGGTGTGTCATCTTGTGTTATTTCAGAAAACATCAGGAACAAGGCGTCTGCTTTTCCATTGCGGGATCCCGGTCTGTAGGAAATAATGAAATTAAATCTTGAAAAAAATAAAGACCATCTATCCTGTTTACCAGAAAGTCTCTTGGCTGATCTAATAAATTCTAGATTTCAGTGATCTGTAAGAACCTGAACCACATGAGATGCTCCTTCAAGAAGATGCCTCAATTCCGTGAATGCTTTCTTAATTGCAAGTAGTTCTTTATTCCCAATGTTGTAGTTTCTTTCAGGAGGTGACATCAGGCAGGAGAAAAAAGCACAAGGATGAAGCAATTGTTTATTCCCAACTCTTTGGGACAACACTGCTCCCACTGCTGAATCTGAGGCATCCACTTCAACTATAAATGGGAGGTCTGGATTAGGATGAACTAAGATAGGAGCAGAAGTAAAAAGTGTCTTTAATTGGTTAAATGCTTCATTGGCACTTGAAGACCATTTAAAAGGAATTCCTTTCTGGGTTAATTTTACTATTGGACTAATAACTTTTGAGAAATTCCTAATAAATTTGAAGTAGAAGTTTGCAAAGCCGACAAATCTTTGGATTTCCTTGACATTCTTGGGAGAAGGCCAGTCTAAAATAGCTTCGATCTTACTAGGGTCCATGCGCAATCCTTCCGTAGAAATTATGTACCCCAAAAACTGAATTTCTGTCTTTTCAAATTCACATTTTTCCACTTTAATGTATAGTTGGTTCTCTCTTAGACGGTTCAAAACCATGGTAACCTGCTTTCGATGTTCTTCAAGGTTCTCAGAGTATATTAATATGTCATCTAAATACGCCACCACAAATTGATCCAGCAGATCTCGGAAGACATCATTAATAAAATGTTGAAAAGTTGCCGGGGCATTGCAAAGTCCAAATGGCATAACAAGGGATTCAAAATGGCCATAGCGTCTTCGAAATGCTGTCTTCCACTCGTCCCCAGGTCGTATATGGACCAGATTGTATGCCCCTCATAGATTCAACTTGGTAAAGATCTTTGCTGACTGTAACCTCTCGAGTAACTCTGGAATAAGCGGAAGAGGATAATGATCTTTTACAGTTATTTGATTTAGTTCTCTATAGTGAATACAAGGACGTAATGTGCCATCTTTCTTTGGAACAAAGAATATAGGTCCTCCTGCTGGAGAAGTGGAATGCCGTATAAATCCTTTGGCCAGATTGTCTTTGATGTACTCATCCAGGATCTTCAGCTCCATCTCTGCCAGTGGATAGATGCGTCTATAAGGTATGGATGCACCTGGTAAAAGTTCAATAGGACAATCATAGGTGCGGCGAGGAGGTAACTGGTCAGCATTCCTTTTGTCACAAACATCTTTAAATTCCTTATAAGGTTCAGGTAATTTGACAGTGATAGATCTTTCAATAGCTCCCACCTGGGAAGGAATAGGCTGCTTCAGTTGACAATTTTGTTGACAATATTCAGAGGTGAAAGTTACATTTCCTGACTTCCAGTCTACTGAAGGATTCTGGATGCTGAGCCATGGTATGCCCAAAATTATAGGAAATTTTGGTGCAGAGATTAACTGGAAACAAATCCTCTCCTGATGACCAGGATCAATCAATATTTCCAGTTCGGTAGTTTCATGAGTGACAGGACCAGAATTTAAAGGTGACCCATCAACAGTCACTCATTCAACTGGTGAAGATCTTGCACTGTGCTCAAAATGATTATCAAATGCAAACTTAGTGTCCATAAAATTTCCAGCTGCACTGGAATCCAACATTGCTGTAGTGGACAACTTGTAGGAACCATGCGAAAGCTGAACTGGTAGGGTGAACTGAGGTTGGTTAGACGTCATATTGTCAGGACATGATGTGGTGGAAAACAGAGGCTGTGTCACCAGACTAAGAGAAGCACAGTGGGGACAAGACTCCAAATTTGGTTGAATTTCAGTTGCCGCAACTTCCCATTGAGGTTTCTTAGGGCAGTCAAGAACATAATGTCCAGGTTGTCCACAATAAAGGCATAATCTTTCAGCAAGGCGACAATGTTTTTCAGCAGTCGAAATTGGTCCCTGGATGGCATCTACTTGTATAGGTTCTGGGGCAGAACTTGTTTGAGAAGGTGTCTGCATCTTTGGGAGAAACCGCCTCTCAGGTAAATGAGAGAAGGTGCCTGCATCATAATAACCTCATCTTTCTCGCTTCTATAGGCTCCACAGTGGCCTCCACATGGTATTATATACTACACAGTGGCCCCCACAAGGTATTATATTCTCTCTAGAGTCCCCCACCAGAGCTAGTTTTATTATTATATTCTGGGGTCTCCTCAGACCCCAGAGTATAATAAATAGAGAGCCAAGGGGAGCGATTAAAAATAAAATCTTATACTCATCTTACCTCTTCTCTCCTGGGCATCCTCACTCTGTTCTTGTGTCTTTAACATCTTCCTGGGTCCGCTTCTGCCTGGCGACTGAGATCTAACGCTCCAGACGTCACTGGTGAGGCCTGTGATTGGGCCTCAGTAGTTATATAGAGCGCGATGACGTCATTATGCCAGTGCACCCCACATGATCTCTGGGGACTAGTCATAGACCCCCAGCAGTGAGGTCTGGGATGCGTGACCTCATTCATCGGCTGGAAATGCCCTGAAGAGGATGCTGAGCCCAGAACAGGTGTGTATAAGTTTTTTTTTTTTTTTTTTTAACAAAAAACAAATACCGAGCTGATCCTCGTGTTAAGTAATGTAGCAAATAGGTACCAACAGGTGTCTGCTCACCTTGGTGGGTTTTGATGAGTCACAACAACCCAAAGAGCCTTGAATACCCATGGGTTCCACGTGGAATTGATGTGGCAGCAGCTGCAGGGACGTCTCGAGGACGTATAGTATACCAGCAGAACAAGGACCAACCCGAGAAAACAGGTAAGAACACAGCGCTCAACCAAGCAATAGAAGTCCATCTTCTTTATTGTAATTAGTAGGCACAACGCATTTCCTTTTTCAAGTGCAGATTCACTTTAAAATAACATGATATATATAAAAATACACATTAGAATTTTAAATTATAAAAACACAGAGGTTTTTATAGAGGTTTTTTTGTGTTTTTATAATTTCAAATTCTAATGTGTATTTTTATATATATCATGTTATTTTAAAGTGAATGTGCACTTGAAAAAGGACATGTTTCTGTCTGAAACATGTTGTGCCTACTAATTACAATAAAGAAGATGGACTTCTATTGCTTGGTTGATCGCTGTGTTCTTACCTGTTTTCTCGGGTTGTCGTTTTTTTATTTTTAGTCACTTTCCCTGGGCTGACCGGGCCACTTTCCATTAAGAATTTGTATAGAGGTTGGGGGGAAGGCTTTCCCTGACCACTATCATGGTGGTTCGGGGCCATGACCATTTCCAGTGGGCCCCGTAACCCCTTGGGCCCAGTCACAGTCGTACCCCCTGCGACCACCATCATTACGCCACTGAATATGACCACAATGGGGCAAAATTATTATTCCTTTTGCACCCAAACTTTGTAATTTTTATTGTGAATTTTGCAACTTTTTCATGCATTATGCCAAATATATTACAGCTGTAAGGCATTTTATAGTGCTTTGCATCAATTTAACTTTATTTTCAAAACTGGCTTGCAAGATTTCCATAGTTTACATGGTGTATAGGTTGAACCCTAACTCTTTATTTAAAAATGTTTGTGCAAATATTTTCCACTTCTAACTTGCCTTAAAAATTCACCAAAAATCCTTAATAAACTCACATGCACTTGCCCATAGAGAATTTCAACAAATGTATGAACTAACTTGAGACACGTTCATAAATTGTTTCAAAGAAACACACTAGTAAAAATATAAGCCAATCAGTAAAGTGGCATAAAAAACACCCTGATGATAAATCAGCTCTAAAGCTTTTGTTCTTGTTATTATTGGGGTTTTTTAACATATATTATGAATATAGAAACATATTCTAAATAATAAAAGTTTGTTATTGAATACTGACAGCATTTGTTCCAATAAGTAACTTTTTGGTACCACCTCCCTGTGTGTCACTGTAATCACATGAATGTAACTTATGATTTCAGGCAATTTTATGGACCGGCTAGGTAATACACACATATGAATTGTACATGAAGTAATAGGCTATTTAAATAGATTATTTTCTGATTAAGTAATTGTAATTTGTGTTTTACAAATCTGGTAAATGTGTTCTTATTCAAGAAACTTTCTGTGAAGAGAGAATGACTTTAAGACAGAATTAGATTATAGCAAAATCAAGTTTTGACCTTTTGCTAGTTAGCTTTGCCACAAGCATTTTCAAACTTTCTAGTTTCACAAAATATGTAATCTCTTATGCACAATTTTTATTATTTCTCATGTTGAACAAAAAACCTTAGTTATAAGAACTTCTTATCATTTTCATATGTATACAGGAATTTCTGTTAGAAAAATTTTGATGAGAAAGGTTTCATATGTCTAAAAGATTGGGTTAATTTAGTTTTTTTTTTTTTTTTTTTTTTCTTTCCAGAACTTACAAAGTCTAATTGATCCAGAATAGAACAAAAACTACCCATTAAAGCATAAGTAAACTTTTGAACATTTTCTGGCAGTATTTGTGTCATTAATCAATTTTGAATATACTTTCATTACTTTTTAATAGACTTTTTACTTTTTTATACCTTTAATTCAATGTAGGAATTGTTTAACCCCTTAAAGATACAGCCTAAAAGTACCTTATGGACCAGGCCTCATAACTGACATGTGCCATTTTATATGGCAATAACTTTGAGATGCTTTAGCTTACACAAGTGATTTTGAGAATGTTTTTTTGATAACACATTGTATCTTATGTTGGTGGTAAACATTTATCAATATTTATGTATTTATTAATTTAAAAAAATGAAATCATCTGCTTTTCAGACAGTCATACCACATAAATAAATTAATAAATAATTAGAATAATTATCTACCATAACTGTAGTTTATATTGGCATTATCTATGAATTATCCTTTAATCTATTTTGAATGTTTGCAGGCTTAAAAATGTAACAGCAATTTTCCAGATTTACATGAAAATTTCCCAAACTAATTTTTTGGGACCACTTTAGTTCTGAAGGAGATTATAAAGTCCTCAGTATTAGGAACTCCCATAAATTACACCATTTTCAAAACTGCACCCCTCAAATAATCCAAAACAGCATTTAGTAAGTTTGTTAACCCTTTAAGAATTTCACAGGAATTAAAACAATATGGAGGTGAAATTTAGAAAAGTCATTTTTTTCATATATAAAAACAAAAAACTTGAGAGTCTTCAGAAGTTAATACCTGTTTTAATGGCTAACTAATAATGATGACAGATTACAAGCTTTCGAAGCTCTTGGCTTCTTCCTCAGGTATATTTAAAAATAATTTCTGAAGGATGCATATTTATGTACAAAGGGACACATTTGTACATAAATATGCATCCTTCAGAAATAGTTTTTATACTATACAGTCATGGCCAAAAGTTTTGAGAATGACACAAATATTATATTTTCACATGATCTGCTGCCCTCTGGTTTTTATGTGTTTGTCAGATGTTTTTATCACATACAGAAATAAAATTGCAATAAACAAAAGCTTATATTGACAGTTAGAATGAGTTAATGCAGCAAGTCAATATTTGCAGTGTTGACCCTTCTTCTTCAGGACCTCTGCAATTCTCCCTGGCATGCTCTTAATCAACTTCTGGACCAAATCCTGACTGATAGCAGTCCATTATTGCACAATCAATGCTTGCATTTTGTCAGAATTTGTAGGTTTTTGTTTGTCCATCCATCTCTTGATGATTGACCACAAGTTCTCAATGGGATTAAGATCTGGGGAGTTTCTAGGCCATGGACCCAAAATCTCTATGTTTTGTTCCCTGAGTCATTTAGTTATCACCTTTGCTTTATGGCAAGGTGCTCCATCATGCTGGAAAAGGCATTGTTGATCGCCAAACTGCTCTTGGACGGTTGGGAGAAGTTGATCTTGGAGGACATTCTGGTACCATTCTTTATTCATGGCTGTGTTTTTAGGCAAGACTGTGAGAGAGCCGATTCCCTTGGCTGAGAAGCAACCCTACACATGAATGGTTTCAGGATGCTTTACAGTTGGCATGAGACAAGACTGGTGGTAGCACTCACCTCGTCTTCTCCGAATAAACTGTTTTTCAGATGTCCCAAACAATCAAAAAGGGGATTCATCAGAGAAAATGACTTTACCCCAGTCCTCAGCAGTCCACTCCCTGTACCTTTTGAAGAATATCAATATCAGTCTGTCCCTGATGTTTTTTTCTGTAGAGAAGTGGCTTCTTTGCTGCCCTCCTTGAGACCAGGCCTTGCTCCAAGAGTCTCCGCCTCACAGTGCGTGCAGATGCACTCACACTTGCCTGCTGCCATTCCTGAGCAAGCTCTGCACTGCTGATAGGCCGATCCCACAGCTGAAACACTTTTAAGAGATGGTCCTGGCGCTTGCTGGTCTTTCTTGGGTGTCCTGGAGCCTTTTTGCCAACAATGTAACCTCTCTCCTTAAAGTTCTTGATGATGCGATAGATTGTTGACTGAGGTGCAATCTTTCTAGCTGCAATACTCTTCCCTGTTAGGTCATTTTTGTGCAGTGCAATGATGACTGCACATGTTTCTTTAGAGATAACCATGGTTAACAGAGGAGAAACAATGATGCCAAGCACCAGCCTCCTTTTAAAGTGTCCAGTGGTGTCATTCTTACTTAATCATGACAGATTGATCTCCAGCCCTGTCCTCATCAGCACCCACACCTGTGTTAATGGAGCAATCACTGAAACGATGTTAGCTGGTCCATTTAAGGCAGGGCTGCAATGATGTTGAAATGTGTTTTGGGGGATAAAGTTCATTTTCTAGGCAAATATTGACTTTGCAAGTAATTGCTGTTAAGCTGATCACTCTTTATAACGTTCTGGAGTATATGCAAATTGCCATTAGAAAAACTGAAGCAGTAGACTTTGTAAAAATTAATATTTGTATCATTCTCAAAACTTTTGGCCATGACTGTACCTGAGGAAGAAGCCAAGAGCTTCGAAAGCTTGGAATCTGTCATCATTATTAGTTTTCAAGCCCTAAAAAGAAAAACCAACCACACATGTAGAGTAATAAAACCTAATAAATCTTTATTACTATCCACTAAAAAATGTGAGACATAGACCAAGACAATATTATAACAACAATGACAATGGGGGTATATGAAATTCAACATACCAAGATAACAGCACAGTACATAGGAAGGTGGAAGACTAATGAAGAATTTTCCAAACAATATATAGGGGATAAGACTCCTTTGCAGGTAAGTATCTAAAGGTCTATCATGATGACAATATCACCATAACAATGATCCCATATAGAGTCAGGCAAGGAGTATCACCACAACCAAGGAATAATCATTAACTAATGTCTCCCACACATACCTACACTGTTTAAAAACGCCCGGCGCGCATTTCACCCACACTCAGGTGGGCTTCGTCAGGGGACACTGACTGGGCACATAAGCTGGTCTTATATAGGAGGAGAGTGCGCAAACATGTACTTGGAATATCAAATGCAAAGGACGCAACAGACATAACATTATTAAAGACAACATTTCTATTTACATCATAATTTGAATCCTACTTCATTTTGTGTGCATGCAATTGATCAGGTAAGCACTGGCCCTAGGGTTGGGGCAAATGGAAAGTAAGATCCAGGTTTCCCAGCACAAGATTGAATTGAATTGAATTTCTATTGAATTGCGCTCTTCCAACGGGGGAAGACATCCCGTGCACTCTACAACTCCCGAGGATTTACCAAGCGATTTTTTCATACTGGGGCATGTAAGTGCGTTTTTCTTGATTTTTCTAACTTTGGTTGATTTGGGCTGTTTTTGTGAAAATTTTGTATTGTTTGGCAAATGGAAAGTAAATGGATATACAGGCTTAATACAATTCAACCGAATGGTCTTAATGAAAACATCAGTTTTGATCCATTTCTGTAGATGGCTCTTTTGGTAATATGGGTGTTAATTATTACAAATATATGTCTCCTCATGGTTAGGTGGTCACAATTTTTTATTTATTACTCATCTATTATTTTCATTATTATATTTTTTAATTAATTTTTTGATTTTTTTTGTTGGTCTTTTTTGTCATGTTTGTCTGGTGTTGTTATTATTAGAGATGAGCGAACAGTAAAGATATTCGATATTTGTTTTGAATAGCTGCTCAATATTTGACTATTCGAACGAATATCGAACCCCATTATAGTCTATGGGGAAAAATGCTTTGTTTCAGGAGATCCCACCATTCGACTCAGGAGAGTCACCAAGTTCACTATGACACCCCAGGAAATGATGCCAACACCCTGGAATGCGACTGGGACAGCAGGAGAAGCATGTCTGGGGGCATCTAACATGCCCAAGTCACTGTATTATGTTGGGATCCCTGTCAGCTTGTGATATGCGGGAGCTGACTTTTTCCGATAGGAATGCATTGACCAGCGTTGATTGGCCGAATGCCATACAGAGTACGGCATTCGGCCAATCAACACTGGTTCTGCCAGAGGCTCGTCTGTGAGGAGGCAGAGTCTAAGATCGGACCGGAATGGAGACTGCTGTGGACTGTTCTTAGACTCCGCCTTCACTGGCAGAACCAGCGTTGATTGACCGAATGCTATAGCATTCGGCCAATCAACGCTGGTCAATGCATTCCTATGAGATGTAGCAGTGCTGGCTCTGCTACACCGGAGATTTAGCAGAGCTGAGTGTGCGCTGAACCCTGCTGCACACTCAGCTCTGCTGCATCGGACTGCTACATCGGATACTGCTACATCGGCCAGTACTGCTACATCGAGCCGTGTCCTCAGCTGGGCTACTCCAGAGATGCAGCCGAGCAGATTACACACCCAGCACTGCTACATCGGAGATGAAGCAGAGCTGGCCATTGGCTGAGCTCGGCTACTCCAGAGTAGCCAAGCTGAGCACACGGTTCGATGTAGCAGTGCTGGCCGATGTAGCAGTGTCCGATGTAGCAGAGCTGAGTGTGCAGCAGGGTTCAGCTGAACCTGCTGCACACTCAGCTCTGCTGCATCGGACTGCTACATCGGCCACTGCTACTTCGGCCAGAACTGCTACATCGGGCCGTGCGCTCAGCTCGGCTACTCCGGAGATGCAGTCAAGCAGAGCGCATGCCCAGCACTGCTACATCGGAGATGAAGCAGAGTTGGCCATTGGCTGAGCTTGGCTACTCAGGAGTAGCCAAGCTGAGTGCACGGCCCGATGTAGCAGTGCTGGCCGATGTATCAGTATCCGATGTAGCAGTCCAATGCAGTAGAGCTGAGTGTGCAGCAGGTTCAGCTGAACCCTGCTGCACACTCAGCTCTGCTACATCGGACACTGCTACATCGGCCAGCACTGCTACATTGGGCCGTGCGCTCAGGAGGAGGAGTCAAAAATCGGACCAGAATGGAGACTGCTGTGGACCGCTCTTAGACTCCGCATCCACCAGCAGAACCAGCGTTGATTAGCCGAATGCTGTAGTCTGTATGGCATTCGGCCAATCAACGCTGGTCAATGCATTCCTATGGGAAAAAGTCAGCTCGCGCACATCGCAAGCTGACAGGGATACCGACCAGATAGAGCCCCAAAAAGCTGGGTGAGTAACATTCGCCCCTAAATAAAGGTAATCCATAACTAACCCTGCCTGTAGATCTGTCCCTGTCTCACTGTCACATAGTTCACATTCTCAAATTAATTGATTGATATTGATTTCCCACACAGATGTGTTCATATTTGCCTCTGTTGTGTTTATCATTATTAGTTAGCCATTAAAAAAGGTATCAACTTTTGAAGACTCTCAAGTTTTTCGTTTCGAATAGCCGCTCAATATTCGACTATCCGAACGAATATTGAACTCCATCATAGTCTATGGGGAAAAATGCTTTGTTTCAGGGGAACCCACAATTCGACTCAGGAGGGTCACTAAGTCCACTATGACTTGACTATGACTCAGCAAATGATGCCAACACCTCTGGAATGCAACTGGGACAGCAGAGCAAGCATGCCTGGGGGCATTTAACAAGCCCAAGTCACAGTTTTACCCCACCTTCACAGCCTATCAACTACACACTTTCCACACTCCAAAAAAACTCTATCAAAGTGGTAAAATACCTGGAAACCTTCTTTCCTCCCCAATTGGATGGACAGAAACCCAAATTTTAAGCTAAAAAAACATTACCAAGCACCCCTTTAAATCACGTTGCCCATGACAACCACACATGGAATAGGTAATGGGAAATCCAACAGTACCCACCCTTAACTGTCATTGTGGATATGTGTGTGTGTGATGTGGTAAGACCTTCCAAAATTCACTTTCTGGCCCTTAACGTGAGCCCTTTCAAATTAACTTAGAGGCCCTTAAGCTGAGCTACCATTAGAGATTGAGGCCCTTTAGGTGACTTCAGCCTTTTACCAGAAAAGCTTTAGGTCTTTTAACTTAGTGAAGC
Source organism: Leptodactylus fuscus (assembly GCF_031893055.1). NCBI lineage: Eukaryota > Metazoa > Chordata > Amphibia > Anura > Leptodactylidae > Leptodactylus > Leptodactylus fuscus. The sequence goes on from NC_134268.1 coordinate 115,272,337, forward strand.
CTTGCACCAGCAGTGTTTTTGGCCCTTGAGGTTAGTTGAGCCTTGCACCAGCAGTGTTTTTGGCCCTTGGAGTGAGTTGAGACTCTAACTAGCAGAGTTTGGGGAAATCTGGGTGGATTGAGACACTAACCAGCAGAGTTTGGGGGAATCAGGGTGCATTGAGACTCTAACCAGCAGAGTTGGGGGGGAATCAGGGTGGATTGAGCCTAGTAGGAGCAGAATTGTGCAACGCTGATGGTGGAGGAGTATGAGGAGGAGGAGGCGGAATTGTAGAGGGTGAGCACACACATGAAACTTCATTTCGGGGTGCTTGACACCGGTGCACATGAAAATGATGGGTCTATCCAGTGGCTGTTCATTTTCATCAGCATCAGCCGTTCAGCAATGTCAGCTGACAGACGGCTGCGCTGCTGCGCTGAAGACCTTTCCAAAAACACGCTGGCGGCAGGGAAGGAAAGGAGCTCCAATGCATACAGCGCAAGTTCCAGCCACAAATCCAACTTGGAGACCCAATAAGTATAGGGCGCAGAGGGATCGGAGAGGACAGGGCTGGTGTCGGCCAGGTACTCCCACCAGATGCGCTTATACTTGTCCCTCCTGGTGACACAAGGCCCCTCAGTGACGGTAGTTTGGTGAGGGGGTGCCATTAACGTGTCCCAGAACTTGGAGAGTGGTCCCCTGTAGGGTGTGGACTAGACGGCAGTTGTTAGCCTGTTGGAGCAACTCTCCTTTCTGCCGCCAACGAGAGTTGATGGAAACATCTCCATCATATTCTGCACCAGCTGCTTGTGGCAATCACTGATGCGACTGGCCCTCCCCTCTTCCGGAATAAAATTCATCTGCCACTTTGTCATCCTCCTCCTCCTCTTCCTCCCTCAATATACACTGTGAAGCGGACAGGAGTGTGCCCTGACTATCCTGCTGGGATGGTTCTGCTCCTATGCCCGACTCCTCAGCGTACAATGCGTTATCCCTGATGGCGATGAGGGATTCTCACATCACACACAGGAGCGGGATTGTGACACTCACGAATGCGTCATCACAGCTGACCCTCATGGTTGATTCCTCAAAGACACGCAAGATCGCGCATAAGTCTGCCATCCATTGCCACTCCATGGTGCAGAAACTGTGGGAGCTGACTCTGAGGAACCCTTGGGTTTTGGAGCTGATATCCCTGTTTTGGGGGGACACCGCCTGCAAAGCTGGGTTGAGCTTATATATCCGGACTGAATTACTCTGTATCCCTGATTTGGGGGGACACCACCTGCAAAGCTGGGTTGAGCTTATTTATCTGGACTGAATTGCTCTGTATCCCTGTTATGTGGAGACACCGCCTGCAAAGCTGGGTTGAGCTTATATATCTGAACTGAATTGCTCTTTATCCCTGTTTTGGAGGGACACCGCCTGCAAAGCTGAGTTGAGATTATTTATCTGGACTGAATTGCTCTGTATCCCTGTTTGGGGGGGGGGGGGGCACCACCTTCAAAGCTGGGTTGAGCTTATTTATCTCAACTGAATTGCTCTGTATCCCTGTTTGGGGGGGACACCGCCTTCAAAGCTGGGTTGAGCTTATTTATCTGAACTGAATTGCTCTGTATCCCTATTTTGGGGGGACACGCCTGCAAAGCTGGGTTGAGCTTATTTATGTGGACTGAATTGCTCTGTATCCCTGTTTTGGAGGGACACCGCCTGCAAAGCTGAGTTGAGATTATTTATCTGGACTGAATTGCTCTGTATCCCTGTTACGGGGGGACACTGACTGCAAAGCTGGGTTGAGCTTATATATCTGGACTGAATTGCTCTGTATCCCTGTTTGGGGGGGGGACACCACCTTCAAAGCTGGGTTGGGCTTATTTATCTCAACTGAATTGCTCTGTATCCCTGTTTGGGGGGGACACCGCCTTCAAAGCTGGGTTGAGCTTATTTATCTGAACTGAATTGCTCTGTATCCCTGTTTTGGGGGGACACGCCTGCAAAGCTGGGTTGAGCTTATTTATGTGGACTGAATTGCTCTGTATCCCTGTTTTGGAGGGACACCGCCTGCAAAGCTGAGTTGAGATTATTTATCTGGACTGAATTGCTCTGTATCCCTGTTATGGGGGGACACTGACTGCAAAGCTGGGTTGAGCTTATATATCTGGACTGAATTGCTCTGTATCCCTGTTTGGGGGGGGGACACCACCTTCAAAGCTGGGTTGAGCTTATTTATCTCAACTGAATTGCTCTGTATCCCTGTTTGGGGGGGACACGCCTGCAAAGCTGGGTTGAGCTTATTTATGTGGACTGAATTGCTCTGTATCCCTGTTTTGGAGGGACACCGCCTGCAAAGCTGAGTTGAGATTATTTATCTGGACTGAATTGCTCTGTATCCCTGTTATGGGGGGACACTGACTGCAAAGCTGGGTTGAGCTTATATATCTGGACTGAATTGCTCTGTATCCCTGTTTGGGGGGGGGACACCACCTTCAAAGCTGGGTTGAGCTTATTTATCTCAACTGAATTGCTCTGTATCCCTGTTTGGGGGGGACACCGCCTTCAAAGCTGGGTTGAGCTTATTTATCTGAACTGAATTGCTCTGTAACCCTGTTTTGGGGGGACACGCCTGCAAAGCTGGGTTGAGCTTATTTATGTGGACTGAATTGCTCTGTATCCCTGTTATGGAGGGACACCGCCTGCAAAGCTGAGTTGAGATTATTTATCTGGACTGAATTGCTCTGTATCCCTGTTATGGGGGGACACTGACTGCAAAGCTGGGTTGAGCTTATATATCTGGACTGAATTGCTCTGTATCCCTGTTTGGGGGGGGGACACCACCTTCAAAGCTGGGTTGAGCTTATTTATCTCAACTGAATTGCTCTGTATCCCTGTTTGGGGGGGACACCGCCTTCAAAGCTGGGTTGAGCTTATTTATCTGAACTGAATTGCTCTGTAACCCTGTTTTGGGGGGACACGCCTGCAAAGCTGGGTTGAGCTTATTTATGTGGACTGAATTGCTCTGTATCCCTGTTATGGGGGGACACCGCCTGCAAAGCTGGGTTGAGCTTATATATCTGGACTGAATTGCTCTGTATCCCTGTTTTGGGGGGACACCCCGTGGAAAGCTCGACTCCTCTCCCTGCAGTGTATAGCTCTGAAAAGAGCTGTTGTTGTTCTTCGGTTTTTTCCCCGCCTACTAGATGCTAATACCTATCTAGCCCTCAGCAGATCTCTTTCTCTCCCTATCTCTCACCACAAATGTCACGAAGATGGTCGCCGATGTTCTTATAAATCAGAGGTCACATGTTTTCGGCAGGTCACATGTTTTCAATTTTTTACAATGCCTCTGTTGTCGTAGTTCCTGTCCCATCTCCCCTGCACAGTTATTGGTGCAAAAAACGCGCCATGGAAGGTGGGAGGGGATATGAATTGTTAGTACGTTTGCTGCGTGGTATTCGATTGGACACAAATACCTCGAACCTGAGATGTAGCAGAGCTGTGTACTCAACATAGACCACCATTGTATGGAGGGAGATGTTGAGGTGAAATTATTATTATTATTATTATTTATTTATTTATATAGCACCATTAATTCCATGGTGCTTTACATTTGGGGGTTAAATACAATACACAAAATATACTGGTAGATATAGTACTAACAATGACCGACTGACACAGTGAGGTAGAGGGCCCTGCCCGCGAGGGCTTACAATCTATGAGGGAAGGGGGATAGAGACAGAAGGAGAGGGGGAGACTGTACAGATGGCGGTGCGGTGATAGTGTTATTGGAGGTTGTAGGCCTTCCTGAATAGGTGATCCGCTGTCAAAATCCGCCTCCTTGCCCCTGTGTGAACTAGCCCTAAGACTATATTAGTGCCACTGGAAGTGTAGCCCTGACTTCTGAAATGACTAAATAGGACAGTGTTGTTGTTATGTCAGGATTTGGGGCCCCACTTTGAATTTTGCGCAGGGCCCTGTCTAAAACCGGCCCTGGGTATGATGAGCATTTTGACCAGTAAACCATCCATTTAGCCCCAAATTTTTCATTTTTACACGGGGTTAAAGTAGAAAAAACACACCACAGTTTATTACACAATTTCTCCTGAACACCCTATATGTTGTCGTAAACTGCTGTATGGATGTGAGGAACTGACCTGGAGCTCCCGGAATTCCGCGGCCAAGGAGAGTCCCCCAACGTCCCTGCAACCTGTGACCAAGTGTAGTTACGGCTGAGTGTAAATCCAGGAACACGGGAAGAAACGGATTGGGAAACTTTCCCTAACAGACTCCCTGACTGAACCTGCCTAACCTCTGAGTAATGTCCTTACAAGGTCACCCTCACCGAAACCTATAATAAATTCCCTACAGTTACTCTAACAGCGGACTGGTATAAGGTAAAAGAAGCAAACCATGTATTACTAGTTGTGACAGATAACAGAGAGCCATAGCAGTTAAGCATGGTCAGGCAAGGCCAGTGGTAGATCAGTGAGCAATAGAACATACCTCCCAACCGTCCCAATTTCTGCGGGACATTCACGATTTGGGTGACATGTCCCGCGGTCCCGGTTGGAGGGAGGTATGTCCCGATTTCAACTCAGATCTGCGTCCAGAGGATGTAGATCTGAGTTGAACACATATGCGGCTGAAGCAAGGAGCTGACACAGGTCAGCTCCTCACTTCGCCGCTGCGCGCCTCTCTCACTGACACATATGCGGCTGAAGCGAGGAGCTGACCTGTGTCAGCTCCTCGCTTCGCTGCTGCCGCCGGCTACTGGCTTGTAGACGTGATGTGATGCATATGTGTCAGCGAGAGAGGCGCGCAGAGAACTGCGAGGGAGCGGAGGAGAAGGTAAGTGTAATGTGGAGGTGGAATGTGAAACTGGGGGCAGATGAAGGAGAGGATGGCATGACACTGGGGGCAGAGATGGAGAGGACGGCATGACACTGGGGGCAGAGATGGAGAGGACAGCATGACACTGGGGGCAGATGAAGGAGGGGATGGCATGACACTGGGGGCAGAGATGGAGAGGACGGCATGACACTGGGGGAAGAGATGGAGAGGACGGCATGACACTGGGGGCAGAGATGTGGGGACATGAATCTGGGGGCAGAGATGGAGAGGACATGAATCTGGGGGCAGAGATGGAGGGACATTAATCTGGGGGCAGAGATGGGGGACATGAATCTGGGGGCAGAGATGGAGGGACATGAAACTGGGGGCAGAGATGGAGGGGACATGAATCTGGGGGCAGAGATGGAGGGGACATGAATCTGGGGGCAGAGATGGAGGGGACATGAATCTGGGGGCAGAGATGTGGAGACATGAATCTGGGGGCAGAGATGGAGAGGACATGAATCTGGGGGCAGAGATGTGGAGACATGAATCTGGGGGCAGAGATGGAGGGACATGAATCTGGGGGCAGAGATGGGGGACATGTATCTGCAGGCAGAGATGGAGGGACATGAAACTGGGGGAAGAGATGGAGGGGACATGAATCTGGGAGCAGAGATGGGGGACATGAATCTGGGGGAAGAGATGGGGGGACATGAATCTGGGGGCAGAGATGGAGGGACATGAATCTGGGGGCAGAGATGGAGGGGACATGAAACTGGGGGCAGAGATGGAAGGGGGACATGAAACTGGGGGCAGATGAAGGGTGTATATGAAACTGGGGGAGAGATAGAGGGGGGACATATAATTTACGGGTGACTGTAGGAGGATTATACTGTGTGCGGGCACAGGAAAAATTAACAAGTGGGCGGAGTCAACACAGAAGTGGGTGGGGCTAAATTTGCCACATTTTCACATTTTGTCCCTCTTTCGGTTCTTCAAAAGTTGGGAGGTATGATAGAATACAAACATAAACAGGGAAACTAAACAGGCAGAGAATAGGAAGGGTAAGGGAAAACAAAACTTAAGTGCTGGAGAAGGAGTATAGATAAAAGTTAGATAGAACCTGTAAGTTTCAAACAAGTCTGAATGCTATAGCAGGCACATGAGCTAGGGGGAGGGGACCTAAATAGAAGCAGAGATATGAACCCCACCCTTCTCAGATAGGAATGACTGGCCAGACAGTCTGCCAGGCAAACAGGCACCAAGGAAACAACTTAACCCTTTAAGGTACTAAATATAGCCAGAGGAGTCTCTGGCATGCCTCCAGGGCATGCGCCGCATAGCACGAAGGCAGCAGCATCCCTGAATCCTGACAATGGGTACATGGTGGGGATCAGAATGAAAAGAGCACTATTTGGCTTTTCAAAGGCAGATTTTGCTGGAATGGTTTTCATGTGCCATGTCACATCTGCAGAGTCCCTAATGTACCAATACAATAGAAAATTACCCCAAAGTGAGCTCATTTTAGAAACCACACCCCTCAAAGAATATCAATTTCAATGTACACTCACCGGCCACTTTATTAGGTACACCATGCTAGTAACGGGTTGGACCCCCTTTTGCCTTCAGAACTGCCTCAATTCTTCATGGCATAGATTCAACAAGGTGCTGGAAGCATTCCTCAGAGATTTTGGTCCATATTGACATGATGGCATCACACAGTTGCCGCAGATTTGTCGGCTGCACATCCATGATGCGAATCTCCCGTTCCACCACATCCCAAAGATGCTCTATTGGATTGAGATCTGGTGACTGTGGAGGCCATTGGAGTACAGTGAACTCATTGTCATGTTCAAGAAACCAGTCTGAGATGATTCCAGCTTTATGACATGGCGCATTATCCTGCTGAAAGTAGCCATCAGATGTTGGGTACATTGTGGTCATAAAGGGATGGACATGGTCAGCAACAATACTCAGGTAGGCTTTGGCGTTGCAACGATGATCAATTGGTACCAAGGGGCCCAAAGAGTGCCAAGAAAATATTCCCCACACCATGACACCACCACCATCAGCCTGAACCGTTGATACAAGGCAGGATGGATCCATGCTTTCATGTTGTTGACGCCAAATTCTGACCCTACCATCCGAATGTCGCAGCAGAAATCGAGACTCATCAGACCAGGCAACGTTTTTCCAATCTTCAATTGTCCAATTTCGATGAGCTTGTGCAAATTGTAGCCTCAGTTTCCTGTTCTTAGCTGAAAGGAGTGGCACCCGGTGTGGTCTTCTGCTGCTGTAGCCCATCTGCCTCAAAGTTCGACGTACTGTGCGTTCAGAGATGCTCTTCTGGCTACCTTGGTTGTAACGGGTGGCTATTTGAGTCACTGTTGCCTTTCTATCAGCTCGAACCAGTCTGGCCATTCTCCTCTGACCTCTGGCATCAACAACGCATTTCCGCCCACAGAACTGCCGCTCACTGGATGTTTTTTCTTTTTCGGACCATTCTCTGTAAACCCTAGAGATGGTTGTGCGTGAAAATCCCAGTAGATCAGCAGTTTCTGAAATACTCAGACCAGCCCTTCTGGCACCAACAACCATGCCATGTTCAAAGGCACTCAAATCACCTTTCTTCCCCATACTGATGCTCGGTTTGAACTGCAGGAGATTGTCTTGACCATGTCTACATGCCTAAATGCACTGAGTTGCCGCCATGTGATTGGCTGATTAGAAATTAAGTGTTAACGAGCAGTTGGACAGGTGAGTGTATAAAAGGAAACTTGACATTTTTATAGAAATATGCAATTTCTTTGCCTACTATGTTGTGCCCATTTTGTGTCATCAGAGACTCACACTCCTAAAACTATTACGTGGTCTATCCTGGGTACAAAAAAGTTATATATGTAGGTGTAAACTGCTGCTTGGGCACACAACAGATCTCAGAAGGGAAGGAGCACTACTCTTTTTTGTCTTTTGGAGGACAGATTTAGAGGAACTTTCTGGAGAGCCATGTTTTTGTAGAGCCCTAGAGGCGCCAGTAAATTGGGATTCCTCAAGAAGTGATCCCATTTTGAAGAGGTATTTTCTCTGAAAAATCAAAATCTACGCTCCAAAAGCACATAGTGATCCTTAACATCTGCACCCTGCTGCGTGCCCAAACTGCTGTTTATGCCCACATGTATGACTCTGTTGTACCCAGAAGAATAGATTTAGCAATGTCATATGTGGGTATAAACTGCTGTTTAAGCACAGCCAGGCACAGTTTGGAGCACAGTTTGATTTTTTGGACATCATGCCACTTTTGCAGAGCCACTGATTTGCCAGTAAAGTTTAATCTGCAGAAACGTGACACCACTATAAAAACTACACCCCTCAAGGAATTTATCATGTGGTGTAGCGAGCATTTTTAACTGTTGTGCATTGCATGAATTTAATTTTCCACAAATGAATACTCAGCTGATAATGAAAAGTGAAATTTGCAATTTTCCCAAAGATATGCCATTGCAGTGCCCAATATGTTGTACCCAGCTTGTGTCAGCAGAGATACGCACTCCAAAAACTGTTAAGCAATAGCTTTTGGAGCGCTCATCTCTGATACAAACTGGACACAACAAATTGAGCACTAAAATTCCATATGCCTGGAAAAATTTCCATTTTGAAAAGAGAATATGCAAGCTGTTGGGAACACCAAATTCTCTAATATTTCCTCAATGGCTCCTATGACTAGGGAGTCACTCTGGCGGTCACTTCTTGTTTCTATTCGCTCATAAGCTCTAAATCTGAGGTGTACCTTGATATGCAATTGCACATTTCATACATTTCCTTCCTGCTGAAACCAGTTATTGAATAAATTTTATTTATATTAGTCATCTATTTTTTTTCCCCACAATTTATTTCTTTTGCACTTTTTTTTTAAACTTTTTTTTTATGTCCCACTAGAACAACTGAACCAGTGATGCTGCCTCAGGTTCCGATCCAAAAACCAAGTAGACATGACTGAAAGCCGATGCACTGCACCAGCATCCAGCCGCGCACTCTGCTCCAGATTAGGTCCAATGAACGGGCCTAGTCCAGAGGAGGGTGTGTCTTCAGGCCAAATCGCAAGGCGACAGCCTGAAGAATGAGCATCTCGCTTCTTTTTTCTGGGAGCCGTAAGAAATGGCTCCTGGAAAAAAGACCTGAGCGGCTCCCATTGATTTCAATGGGAGCCGTCTTTTTGGTCAGGGTTTTGAGGAGGATACAGCCTCAAAACCTTGGCCGAAAAACTCTGTGTGAACTAACCCTAAGAGTTTCCATTATAATTCCCATTGTTTTTGTAGCCATTATTAGTTTTGGTTCAAAAAACCGCAACAAAATTTGCAACAAAAAAGCTGTGTTTCTGCAACATGGGGCCTTAGCTTTAGACTGAGGTCCCACGTTGCAGAAACACAACAAAAATAGCTGTAATTCCGCAATGTGGGGCTTCAGCCTTAGGCTTCTTAAATTTAATTGATTGTACATTGAGCAATGGCCCAACAGAACTTGGCACAAATTGTGTGATTGTGTGAAACTGATCTGAGCCAGGTCAGAAGTCAGTGTGCAAAGTGTTTCAGCACTAATGTCTAGAACTTTTAGAGGTATTACTGGGACATAAGTCTTTTGACATATGCAAATGTATGATCAGCAAAAAAATACCACTATACAAAGAATCAAATATCACCACTATGTTACTGCATAAAATGCAGGCGCTGCACAGAAAGGGCCACAGCAGACTCTACCTGCTCAGGAGGCTGAGGGCCTTCGGAGTCCAGGGGACACTTCTTAGGGCCTTCTTCAACTCTGTGGTTGCCTCAGCCATCTTTTTCGGTGTGGCCTGCTGGGGGAGCAGTACATCAACCAGGGACAGAAATAGACTTGACAGGCTGATCAGGAGGGCCAGCTCTGTCCTGGGGAGCCCCTTGGACCCAGTACAGGTGGTGGGTGACAGAAGGATACTGTCTGTGGTGACCTCCATGCGGGAGAACAAATCCCACCCCATGTATGGGACCTTGATGGCAATTGGCAGCACTGTAAGTGACCGTCTGCTTCACCCCAAGTGTGAGAAGGAGCGCTATCGCAAGTCCTTCCTTCCAACCGCGACCAGGCTGTATAATCTACATCAGACCAAGCGGAGACACTCCGCACAGAGAACTAATGATTATGAATGTCCTCCTTCTTTTTTCTCTGTTCCGTAGCTGCTCTGTTCCTTAGGACTCCTAGTATATCTTTCTCAGCATATGTGTGTCTACTACTTCTGTAATATTTACTGTGTATTATCATGTATCTGTATTACTATGCAGCTGAAACATACTGAAATTTCCCCACTGTGGGACTATTAAAGGATTATCTTATCTTATCTTAAAATGCAATATACAGAGACAAATTCACTTAGAGGTTCACTTGCTGAGAGGTTCACTTGCTGATGTGAGATCTTGGACTAGAAAGCCTTTGTCATGAAAGTCAGGATCCTATGGAAGGCTCCCAGGCATGTCTGTCATACACTTGTCATGTTCTATACAGCATGTATTCGAAGTGAATCCAAGACTCTAGTTCTGCAAGGCAACAGTGCTAATCACAGAAACTGTGAAAACTCTAGTTTCTATTTAGTTAACACAGAAGAAAGAAGATGGCCATTCCCACCCTGGTAATACTAGAAAATGCTGCTATTTGTAGTTTTCAATTTCCACCCCCAATTTTAATGACTAGTAAAATAATTGTTTAAATGACAACAATAAGCAGTAGCTTGTCATTACCAGAGTAGGAAGGGCCATGTTTATTGACCCTTCCTAGCCTGATAATGCCAGCCTGTACCTGCTAGTAGCTAGCTCTTTCCAGCACCCCTGGTGGCAGTGAATAATTGGGGGTTAGTTATAGCCTTTTCATAACCTATTATTAAGCCCCACCTTAGTTATGCCAATAAGGTAGCACCCATTACTACGATGGTAATATGGTAATTAAAAAAAAAACTAAGAGCCATAATAAAAACAATTTTATAGAAATAAAAATACTTTGAAACTTAAAAAAAAAGATATTCAATGTTTCCAACGTCCATATTTTTATGAGTCCTAACAAACCAGTGGAACATGAAAGATAAACAAATGCAAAAAATGAAAGCAATGTGAAAAATAAAAGGGGATTAATCCAGGTAGGAAATAAACACAGTGGCTATTGCTTCTACAGCTGTACATTTCCATGCAAAACTACTTCTAAGATATGTTTATCTCTTTATTGAGCATTCCACATGTAAGTGAACAATTTATGTACATACTATGCTCATTAATCCTTTACACTATCAAATTATGCGCTACCATCAAAGGAGTAGCTCTTTATTTTGTATTGAGGTTTTTGCTGCAGAAAAAGTAATTCATATCAATATTAGTAAGATTTATCCAGTTTTTTTTGTTTTTTTTTTACCAAACAGTTTAGAAACGGAGTGTTTTTACATACTAGTATTTTTAAGAAAAAGTCACTGTAACATAGCTGATAAAGTTGGATAAAGACAAAAGTCCATCAAATGCAACCTATAAACCTACCAAGTTGATCAAGAGGAAGTAAAAAACCCCATGAGGTAGACACCAATTGCCCCATCAAAGGAACAAAATCCTTTCCAACTTCAAAAATGACAAATGGACCAAGTCCCTGAATCAGATGCCTGGCATTGATTGCTAAATTAAATTTCACTGTCAACCAATAACACTAAGTCATTATGAGATGTAGTTTTACCCAGTGTTTTATTATTTAATGCATAATTGTAGAATTTGTTTCTCTGAACTTATGAGGCATAGAAGACTTGTGTGAAGAGGAGAGGAAGGAGTCCGCACTGAACCGAAAGTCCTTAAAAATGTAACTTTTAATCCATCAAGGTTAAAATAAAGTTCCGAAAAAGTACAAAATACAAAAAGTGATAGATAGGAAAAAACATAGACACAAAAAGTGGTTAAAATCACTTACGCATTTCGAGGTGTTCTACTGCTTATTCACAGCAATTTTAACCACTTTTTGTGTTTATGTTTTTTCCTATCACTTTTTGTATTTTTTACTTTTTTGGAACTTTATTTTTACCTTAATGGATTAAAGTTACATTTTAAAAAGACTTTAGGTGCAGTGCGACCTCCTTCCTCTCCTCCTCACACGAGTTTCCAACAAGCCTTTATTGCAATGATGCGGCTTGTTGTAAATTCGGGCATGATGTTCAAAGGACCTACCCCTAGAGGGCAGCAAACAGAGGCACTGTTTCCCAATTTACAACTTGGGAAACAGATTCGCATATTTTTCCCATAATCCCCCCAGGGGAGCTAAAATGGCTTTTTGTACGACTCCACACACCTGAGAAGGTGGTCTCACTTAGGGAGTGACATTATCCCCATAACCTGGTCTAGAGGTCTCTCACTTCTGCTAAGTCAATTTTCCCTAGGCTGTGCTGAAGAGATCCAACCAGATTGAAACAGCACTGTCCACAGCTGGGATACAGACTTGACAAACTCCTGCATCATAGCAGTAAAGGCTTGTTGGAAAGTCGGGCATGATGTTCTAGGGAGCTACCCCTAGAGGGCAGCAAACAGAGGCACTGTTTCTTGATTTACATCTTGGGAAACAGATTTGCATATTTTTAATAGAATGTGTGATTATGGGCCAAAATGTAATCCTGAAAAACATTTCTAAAATTGCTGCCACTAGGTGTCTTCGTTCTAGCTAATTTTCTTTTCACTCACTCATTTTCAAAGGGAAGATCCATCCATATATACCATGAAAACCCAGATAGGTTAACAATGAGTGCAGGATTGGACTTTCTTTACACAGTGATTGGAGAGGGAAGGGTTTCACACAGTTTACTCAGCTACACCACAGGTCAAAGTGATATATTTATTTCTGACTATCTGTTTGTGATATTACTGATGGTATGTTCAGTATAGACAGCAAACAGCTCTCCTTATTGTGCTCAGAAATCTCTTTACTGGGGGCAAGCTACTCCTTATTATATACACCCTCATCTTAGAAATTCGAAATGTGCTGCAGCCATGATGGGGCTATTAGAAACTGAAACAATTATAGAACTCCATGTATGAAGGCTTAGAATGCCCAGCAACAGCTTGAAGATATTTCAACTTCTGATGAAAACTCAAGTATTCTTTAAGTGGATAATCTACACCCATTGTCTATGTAAATTTGTAATGCTGACTGCGGAATATCAGGAAACTGTTGGCAGTATGTGAGAGAAGGGGATAAAGAAAGCAGATTATGTGAGGGAGTATAGAGAAGAGATTATGTGAAATACAGAGAAGGAGAAGGGAGGCAATATGAGCGAAAATGTAGGGTAAAAGAACAGGGAGGATTCTGATGAATCTGAGATCACAGACAGCAGCAGCTGAGACAGACCTCCTGTTGACATAACAATCCATGCTAGAAAAAAGAGATCACATTGTAATATTATTGAGGAAGGGGAAGAAATTATAAAGAAAGACACTGTAGGTAGACAACTATTACTATTGATGAAGATGGTCTTTAAGGTGATATAATGGGTAAAAAAAAGTCACATGAGTGTCCATTTAATGATTTTTTATTATACAAATTCAAAACAGTATTATGACATAGATATCTATATCCATATCCATGAAAAAACAACATTTTTCACTCCATCATCCTGGGAAGCACGGAGAGCTGTGTAGACTTGTACCCCCTCTAAGTATAGAAAAATGGTAAAACCCAGCCTCATCCAAGGAGGATCCACATCAGATCAAAAGTAGGCATAAAATATAACTTTAATTTTCAACCAGATAAAAAGTTACATGGTAACTGAAAGGTGTTGGTTACTTCATGCCTTGTCGTGCTGGGTTTTACCGTTTTTCTATTATTATGACATGCTAGAAGGAGACGTAACAGATTTCAACTCCCATAACAGTCCCTGGGTTGTCACACATAGAAAAATATAGAAGATGTCTCCCAACAGAGTATCACAACATTTTTATTAAGTTTAAACTGTCATCTTGTGCCACACATCTTAAAATATGTCAAATGAAGGTAAAGGGGGAGTTATATATTTGTTAATACAACTTCTATAAAACGAAATAATCAAAATCCCTTTAAAGGACATTCTGGGGTTTCTTCACATTCCACAATATAATAATTGTAGACCTAGGAGAAGTGTATTAAAAATAATAAACACTCATACTCACCTTCTCTCACCTCTCCTGGTCTTCCTTGCAGCGCCTGATGATCTTTCCTTGGAGACTTTCGGAACCCAGGGTAACATCAGGAACCTCTGATCACCACTGCAGCGTGAGAGGTCATGTGGGGTGCCTCATGACACTTGTGTTATGGCGTTCATGTGCTTCTGTGATCATTGCGAAGTTCACCCATTTCTAGCCATAACACATGAGTGCATGACATGTATGAAATGTATGCAAAAATAGGTAAACCCTTGAATCAACAAATTGTGATTCAAGCCTACATGTATCATAGCTAGGACTGATGGTAAAGGATCTTATATAGGGTTGAGCGATCGTGTTCGGAAAAGATTAGATTCCGATCGACGATCGAGAAAATTTCACGATCGCAATCGGAATTCCGAACACGATCTTTCAGAGTGGAATCGAGATCGGTACGATTTCCCACAATGCTTTGCTTAGCCTTCACACTGAGTATATAGTGTATACTCAGTATGAAGGCTCCGCTGCCTTTCATAAGAATGAATGGAAGCAGCCGGCACACAGACTTAACCCCCTGCACGCTGGCTGCCTCCATTCATTCTAATGGGAGACTAAACTAACATCTCTGGTAGCTACTTACCTCCAGAGATGGCTGCTCCGGTGTTCTTCTTCGCCTCGCTGCCGCTCCACCTCCCAGTTTAGTGTTTAAAGAGCTAGGAAGGCGGGGCTTGTGGCTTAGAAGAGTGTGGGCGGGTACAGGGCGGGGAGACGTGACGTCTCCCATCCCAGTACCCGCCCACACTCTCCTAACCTGGGAGGCAGGGGGCAGTGAGGCAAGAAGACTGCAGCATGGAGCGGCAGCGAGGTGAAGAAGAACACCGGAGCAGCGAAGCAGCCATCTCTGGAGGTAAGTGGACACCAGGGGGGACTAAGTAGCCAGAGGATTAAAAAAAAATCCTCTGGCTACTTAATGATTCACTACACAGCGTGGATTCTAACAATTAAAGCGTTCAATTGTTAGATTCCATGCTGTATAGTGAATAGAATTGCTTTTAAAATCCGATCTCCGATTAATAATAAAATCCCATTGACTTGCATTGGGATCGGAATTGGGATCGAGATCGGGTTCGAATGAAAAATGATCGGAAATCGGATTTTAAAATCGATTCTGAAAAGTCAAGTTCGGCTCAACCCTAATCTTATAACATCACTGCCCAGGGGTCCAGATTACTCCCTCTGATTGTTTAACCTCATACAGCCTCTTACAAGTCCTCATACAGTTTATTTTATTGTTTGCACGTGATTACCATTGTTTTAATGCTCTTAATTTATCCATTAAAACTTCATTTTCTATAGAAAATGTCTGATTATTTTCTTTGTATTGAATGAATAAATGCAAGTCAACTAGTTGAGTTTCTTTCATTATCAAACGGTAGTGATGTGAGTATTAACATAACAGAAAGAACACAATATGCGACATGTTGTGTAATACAGTCACACAGAAAATACAATATAAATAAGCAATAAAAGTTAGCCTGGGGTAATAAAAAAAGAATGTTGTTTTTTTATTATTATTAGTTTCTGGAGAGAGGGCCTGACAAGCCTGGTACAATGCATAGTAAAAGCACGATTTTTCTATAAGGTTACGTGTTGCATGCTTACTGAATTTCATAGATCTGCAGTATTTTATTATCTTGTAGATTATTACAGGAAGTATTTGTTTCCGCCCTCATATCATTTGGCCATGTTTTGGTGTTATTTGTGTCCTTGCTTTTCTTATCAGTTAGTGCTCCCTTTCATTTCCTCTTGTCCCTCTTTATCTCTCTTAAGATGGATACTGTCTATGGATGTTTTAAGGGAAGGTGAAAACAGCAGTGTCCAGTTTAAGGTTCACCGCTCGGATATATACTGTACAATATATATATATATATATATATATATATATATATTGTCACGGGATGGTTAGAGTCTATACTATAGGCCATGTGTAATATATATTTCATGTGGAATGTATTCTCTAACCTGTTGTAAACATCAGTGTGTAGTTGGCTGATTAGGGTCTAGTGTGTTAGCACATTGTATGCAAATACCTCTAACTAGTGAGGACCAGTGAGGACAATGGGTGGAGATAATCTGATCAGTGTCTCCAAGAAGATGTTGGATGGTGCATTGTCCATAGTAGACAGGGAGTCTGCTCTCCTTGGTATAGGTGAGGGGGGAAGGATCTGTGACTCAGCCCTTCCCACCCACAGATATAGGAAGTAACAGTTTAGTATATAGATGTAGCTGGAGTTAGTATGTGTTAGCCGGCCTGTGCACAGCTCTGCAGAGAGCCAGGATATAGTTACAGGACCAAGGAACCAAAGTTATCATTGGATTGTGACTTCTGTGGACTTATTGTTATTACGGTTGATGTGACCGCCGCCGGCTACTAACTTTGTGGATTACAATAAATTGCTGTTGTCTCCCGACCTCTTGCGTCCGTGTTGATTCAAAAGACCATCCGGAGGAAGACGTATACCTTTGCTCCGTGACATATATATATATATATATATATATATATATATATAGTGTCCTTATTAATATCAGGGCTTGTACGTGTTACGTCAATGGTAAATATGGCCGTGCCTGGAACATGACACTTAATTAGCCATTATGTTAGCACATCTTGTATTTTAATAATGGTTTTATTGGAAAGCGATTTACAAGGTAAGACAGTTGCTGCAAGCAGTCCATCAATTCAGGGTCGAAGGGTAAAAAGGACATTTGTCAAGCCCTATCTTCCATGCAGTATATGGGATTGGAGGCAACTGATGAATGATCCAGCAGCTGGATGTTTAGCAGTCCGTGATAAACAGGAAGAATCTAGGAAGATCTTAGCATCTTGTCACACATGTGCCTCCGCCTCAGCAGCCCCATCCTCTCAGCCCCCTCACACTTGTCATCCCTCATGCCCAGGACCCGTCCTCCTGTACAGCCCGGCATCACCTCAGGAGGTTGCTGTGGTGACCAGAGCTGCACAACCCAAATACACCCAGCCTTCCTGCAACAAGGAGAAGTCTGAGGATAAGAAGCAGAAAGGGGAATAAAAGCAAAGAAGAAGAAAGACTGCTAAGAAAGCAGAAGGGAGGAGGAGAAGAAGGAGGCAGGGCAGTGATCGGGAACCAATGGGAGCAGCCCCAGTCAGCTGCAGCAGTCAGCACACAAGCTCAGGCTTCTGGAGTTGCACAGTGCTGCTGGAGTCGCTTTCCTCTCTGAGGACATGAGGGCAGCTGGAAGAAACTCCCTGTTTTCTTCCTCCAAATAATAAGTTCGTTGACAGCAGTTAGGGCAAGTCAAGCAAGGTAAGCTGAGAAAAAAACCACTTCTTCATTCAGTGCAGGTTACATGGCTGCAGCACTGGCATGAACACATCCCAAGTATGGGCTGCTGCTGCTGCTGCTGCTTCTCGTATGGCATGGGGATTATTTCTGTGTATTCTCTGGATGTGAAGGTGTCTTGTTTTGTGACACAGCAGAAACACACAAAGTCTTGGATATGTCTTGCTGATCACAAATCCTAAACTGCCAGACTTGCTTCATTAGCAATTCCATCCAGCTAACATAGCAAGGTAAAGCAACTAATGCAATACAAGCCATAGCTTCCAGCCAGCACCAATAGCAAAGGCAATATTCTACTAATGTGCAATAACTGCTGTCAGATAATATCTATGCAATGGATAAACTTCCCCAATAGTGGATTGCCTTGTCAGGACTTGATATAGATGTGGAGTGCAGGGGCAGCATCATAGACTATTCTGTTTGTTCATGCATTGGATCGTTTGTAGGAACTCTCAGACATAGATGTGCTGTGTGTATAGATGGAACCATATGGTCCTCCTTGCAATGTTTTTGGTTCAGGATACAAGCCTACGCAGTCAGGAGACTGGATTGCAAATAATCTTAGTTGCAGATTGCTGAAATTCCTTATGCTCAATGCATAGCAGATTCTATTCCTATTTGTGTGTGTGTGTATATATATATATATATATATATATATATATATATATTTTATATATATATATATATATATATATATATATATATATATTATTAGTGCGTTTGTGTGAAGGAACCCTAGATCTGTATATCATACTAACGATATATGTATACATATGTAATTTTTAAACACTGTCTATTACCCAGAATGCGACTATTTTTTAACATTATAATATTCATAATCATCATTATATTGTATAATATGTAAGAAGAAGAAAATAATGAACATTCCACATGTTAGCATGGAGAGATCAACCAGATTTCTTTATATTTTGGAACTTAAATTAGACATGTCAATGCTATGAGAGCATCAGACGAATTGGAAATAAGGGGGGCTGCTAGGTATGTTTATTATTACATCAAACAGAGCAATGTCAAAGGAAACTATAGCATACCTGTAAATACTTTATAAAGTCATTGCAAATGCATACTGAAACAAATATTTGGTGGAGATTTGGAAGCTGTTTATCCATTAAATAGTATTTTAATACAATTTCTGTACTGCATAACAGCTTCCCCACAGTACATCCAATCCCCAATATGAGCATATTATGTGAACCTGTAACATAATCATTAATAGATGAACTGGCAGACACAAATACACGCTGGGAATAGAATAGCTAGAGACCTAATGTTTCTGCATAGTAGATAAATAGTGGATAAGCAACTCTTGATTTTACCTGGGCTGTAGATTTTCCTGCCTATTAAACGTACCCTTTTAGATTCAATATTTAGGAGTTAAATATCAAAGCATAGAAAACCCCTCTAACATACAAAAGGAATATATGTACTATTATACATGCATTGATTATAGAAATTATATATAGGAATATTGTTGATCTTTTATAGTTTGCTCAGTCGTACAGTTGAGTAGAAGTGACAGCAGGGACTCGATTATCTCATACACTTGTACATGTGTTTTACCTGTCAATTTCAAGCAACAATAGTTTGCCAGGAGTTCATTAATGTACTTTTTTGTGGGTAATGCTGGCAATTACAATATGTAATTTACTCAGAAGGTCAAATCTAATAATAATAGTTAAAACAGTGGCCTCCATCAAGTGACTCTTATTAAAAATTGCTAACTGTAGATATTGCAGGACGATGAATTTTTCCATATATTCAACCTTTTACCTGGCTCCTTCCTAAATAAGGAGCAATGGAATGTAGAGAGTAGGTGCCAATGAAGCCCTAGGTTTATACTATCTTTTCTGATTGGCCCTTTAAGACAAGGTCAGTGCATTCATGCAGGAGAAAAATAAGTAATGTTGGTTTCCCCCTACACTGCAGGATTTTGCTGGGCAGGTCTAGAAGTTCATAATTACCATTAAACATTAAAGGAATACTAGAAGCAAAGTCAATACTGTACACTATGATATGCTTATTGCAAAGTCCTAATGGAGGGGGAGTATGACATGGGGATTTTTATTTTGGTGTTTTTTGAACCTCTGCATTATGTACTATGGCCTTAGGCCCCACAGTAGCCTTAGCATGGTGTATCAGTGCTGCCCCTAGTGTACATTTTTAGTGACGCTATTATTGAACATGCAAGGACCTATGTATGAAATAATATGGCCTGTACAATAGTGAGAGTTTTTTTTTTTTTGTTTTTTTTTTATATAGTTGACAATGGGAAAAAGAGCAGACATATTTTAACATGTGTTTCAGATATTTTTTTCTTACTTTTCCTCTTAGCTCAACACACAGATGTGCCCATCTTTAGCTTAAACACAAATTTAGTTACAAACATAGAAATGCAAAGAATATAAATTATTAATACAATATCACAAAAAAGTATCGCCTTGAAACAGTAATCTAGTGATAAAATTCTGGGCATATCTGGCCTGGAGGAAAAGGGAGAGCACACCTGTACTTCCAAAATTTAGGCCAAGGTCAGGGTGGACACCTCGCTATAATAATATATACAGTAGTATAATGAACATATAATGTGATTCTCAATCATCTCCCAGAGCTGAATGTGGCTTTCAAATTGCAAATGTAAGGTTCTGTGCTTTCTTGCAAGTTAAGAAATAATTTTTTCAAGACATTTATATGAGTATTCTGAATTACTGAGATACTTATGGCTATTTCACACATGAAAACCGCGTCGCTGATTTTGGTCCGGAAAAAAAACTCTTCCTAATTAGAAACAGTTTAGGCAGTTTTCTCCTCCCGGACAGGGAATAGATCATAAAAAACCACAGCAAAAAAACGCGATCAAAAATCGCGAAGCATTTTTTTTCCGCCTCCTATTGCCTCCCATTCATTTCTTCAGGCGGAAAACCCCTAAAGAAAGGTCATGTCGCTTCATTTTTCCACTAGCAGCAAAAAAACGCTAGTGGAAAATCGAACGCTAGCGTTTCGCATAGGGCTCCATTGTATGGAGGCGGATTTTGAGGCGAAATCCGCTGTCAAAATCCGCTCCACTGGCCCTGTGTGAACTAGCCCTTAGGACTTGTGCACTATAGCATACTGTTTGCACAATAGGAAGAGCAGTTCCTGAGAATCACAGTGTAAAACAAAGCTTAGGGCCACTCACTTCAGTTGGGCTAAGCTGCAAATGCCAAAAATTGTCCATAGTTCAGGGTGGCCTCAGAATAAGTAATTGATTAAAGATCAGTGGGGGTCCGACACACAGGACCCCTCTTATCAACTGTATGAAGAGGCTGTGGCGCTCATGCGAGTGCTGTGACCCCTTTGCTGTTTATATCACACACCATTCGTTTCATAATGACAATGCAATGTAATTATAGCCTTATCCCATAGAAGTAAATGAGGCCTTAATTACATTGCATGACCGTTATGAAACAAACAGTGTGCAATGTGAATAGTTCAAGGCGATAGCACAACTACTGCGGCCCCTTCAAACAGCTAGTCAATGGGGTTGTCTACTGATTTTTAGTAATGATGGCCTATCCTGAAGATAGGTCATCAATAAAAAAATCCTGACAACCCCTTTCAAACAAACCCCTTTCAGCTCCCAATCTTCTTTCCTTATATGAATGCGACAAAAAAGGTAGGCGGGGAACATTAATGTATGATTCAACACATTTCCATAATTGTCTAAGTCAAGATTTTTATTTAAGCAAGTATACCATATCATTTAACAGAAATAAGAGGTACTTAGGACAGGTTAACTAACATGAGATCTAAATGAATAGGTAATATTTACAGATTTCTTCATTAATCAGAATTTTGCTGCAATGGAAAGTGTAAAGTTTGTGCTAATAAGCTAAAAAAAGAGAGATTATTATGGGGTATTTCCAAAAATATATTTATATATATATATATATATATATATATATATATATATATATATATATATATATCACCAAAAATATAAATATTCCTTCTTCATCTCCTGGAAAATGTCTTAGATTTTCAAATGTTTTACTATACATGCAATCCAGTTCTGGGATGGTGTTAGTTCTCTAACAGAAGACATAATCATGCAATTAGTTATATATTTTAGCTAGCAGTTCCATTAGACAAGTCTATGATAAATAATTCATTATGCAATTACTATTATAAAAATACAATTTAAAAAATAGAGCTGCAGACTCCTAACATCATTTTAAAAGAGTTTTTTTATTGCTTCATAAGGCAAAAGGTTTAAATATTATAGCACCATAGGGACATTATTTCACTGCCATGCACTATAGTGACCATTGTAAACAATAAAGCTGTATTGATTTAACATGGATGTCCTTTAAGGGCTTTCTCAGGATCAGAATATTGATGGCCTATATTTAGGAAAGGTCATCAATATCAGGCCTGTGAAGGTCTGACTCTTGCCACCCCTGATGATTAGCTATTTAAAGGGGCTTCAGTGTTTGGTTTATATCAGTCCATGTACCTGTGTGCAGTTTGGAGCAGGGTATTGCAGCTCTGTTCTATTCAAATTACATTCCCATAAATAGAAGGAATATTTTATCTATGCAGATTTCAGGTTAAATTTTGATAATCTGTGTCCAAGAAAATATTGTAGGTCTCTAAATTTAAGCCTATTGGAGTCCTAGTTGTGAAATATGTACATGCCCCTGAATAATAATAATAATAATATTAATTAATAATAATAATAATAATAATAATAATAATAATAATAATAATAATAATAATAATAATATCATGTGCATTTCTGAAAAAACTAAATTAATGGTGCTAGATTCCAAACATGATGATGAATAATCCTTGCATTTAATCATTGTGGTATGCATTCAGATATCTACTATTTCTAATAGTATATGTTCAGTTTTTCATTGATGTACTCTGGGACAGGCCTGAATGGTGAGGCACAGCTAACAGGCTGGTGAGGTGCAGGTTCCTGCCAATAACAGCTTCAGCACAAAACAGGTACTCTAAAGCAGAAACTGCACTGATAACGCCAGTCTTACCTAACCTTACCTTATCTCAATGGCTACAAAAGCCTGAAGGACCTTTGATGACATCACCACCAAGAGTCGTCAGGTGCTTCACCCAGGACCAGTTCAGCTGGAGTCTGCAGGCTGAATGCTTTAATCTGGAGGCAGAAGCATGATAAACTGGTAATGGAGGTATAAGGCGCTTCTTTTATCTTCTCTCCCAGTTTGGGATGCTCCTGACAGTGTTGGAGGTAGGGAATTTGAGAAAGATTTACTGTTAGCTTGGAAGATTTTATTAGGAGAGAAGGCTGCAGCCAATGGGTTAGGGTGCAAAGGTGGAGACTTTACCCACCATTATGAGAGGGGATGGTAGGGGACAATGCTGCTACCACTGGTGTATGGCTGTTTTGCTTAGTCTTTTTTGCGCTACACAGTAATATTAGTTTGGAGCTGATAGGGTAAGACATGTTGTATTTTGTACTGCACTGGGGTATTTGGGCCTTCTGAATGGTATTTTCTGCTGGACACTGGTATTTTTCACTTCTGGGAAAGTTTTTTGTATTGCAGTGTGGTATGTGATACTACTACAGGTGTTATCTGTGCTTTACTTTGGTGTTTGATTTCTACTAGTGAGGGGTTTATGTGTACTGCACAATGGCATATGTTTTGCACTATGTGCTAGTATTTACTGGGGCCGGTAAGGATCCTTCATGACAACAGATTGAATGGTGACAATGTAGTTAAAACAAGTTTGTATGTCCACAATACACATGTGTTAAATGCATTACTATTCCTTAATGACACATTTAACAGCATTTTTATATTTACATTTTATAAATTCATATAATCTATTAAATATAATTCATGAATTTATACAAAGGAGTTTTCCAGGGCTTACATATTGATTACCTATCCTTAGGATAGGTAATCAATATATGATCATTGAGGTCAGACATCCAGGACCCACTCTGATCAGCTGTTTGAAGAGTGTTGTCACATTTATTGGACACATGGCACAGCAGCAGCTCAGTTTAATTCAAGTTAATGGGGTTGAGTGAATACAATTTTGTTCAATCATGTAACAGTAGCAAAGTGTATTTAGATTCAACTATTTTACATAGTGGCTGAAATATAAACCTAAACTTAGAAATGCAGGAGGCCATGAGGGGATTTAAGTTAAATTAATAATTATTTGACGATCAGATTGCCACTTGGAGAAAGAGACATCTTCCTTTAATACCAGTTTATTACAGGCAACAGCCTTACATGGTCTTAATGGTTGGATGATGTGGCAAGCACGTTCCCTTTTACATTTCAATTATCACTGCTACACAGTGACTGAAAAGAGGTATGCTGCCCTTGGCCCTGTAAATGCAGGCAGACAACAGGTAGACTGTGATTGAATTTACATGGATGCTTATTTGAAAACAAATTATCACTTAGGCAGTGGAAAAAGTCACTTAGTCACAGTGTGGCATGCTATCAGCATCAGGAGGAGAAAGTAAAGTTCATTAAACATTGATTTGAAAAACATTGTCACTTATGTAGTGAAAAAGTCATTTAGTCAGCCAGTAGTGCAGCATGATATCAGAAGAGTTTTACTATTTCATTTAAGATTTGCAGAAATAGTTACTTGGTCACAGACAGAAAACTTGATATAGAATAATACACAATTGTGCCATTTTTTTTTAGTGGCACTATTTGCAAAAAATTGCCATTGAACTGATGAGTATTTAACAGCGGTGTAAAATTACTTTGCTGGCTTGTCAAAAGAAAAAAGTAACATGAATTATGGGTGGTTCTGGTGCACTGTATGAGAAACATGAGCATCGCCATTCATCAATTGCCACTTCATTTGGAAATAAACCGATTAAATGCATTTAAGAATTGTAAACTTGTGATTGTCGTAATGAAGGACACCAATAGCAAAGTCTGCTGTCTCTCAGTTTGTCCAGATCCATGCCTACTACTGACACCAGTCTAAAACCTATGAGTCAATATTATTATTATTATTAATAATAATAATAATAATAATAATAATAATAATAATAATAATTAATAATACATTTTATTATATTGATTTTTATCTCCTAATGTCTCTCCCTGTCTGAGATTTCATATACTTTATCTTCAATATCTATCCCCACAAAATGGAAGCATTTATGACTGGGCTTTATATAATTGCCAAGACCACGTCATAGTCCAAACACTGACTGTACTCATCATCTTAATGTTTTCCTCAGCTGTTAGTATGCTGTCTTTTCTGAGAAAAAAAGGGGTCAGTTAAAGCAGACATGACAAAATAGAAAGGCCAAAATGAGATATTCACTTTTTATGGCAGCAGGAGTGGTGGAAGAGGAGGAATGAGTTGAGGCTGCTAAACAGTAGCTTGAAGTAACATTGTCACTGTCATCATCCTGTTGTGATTGAGATGATGAGTGGCCATATGCTTCACAATCTTCCATCATTTTTATGCCAGTGCCTGCTGCAGGTACCTCCTTGCATTGCTTGACAAATGACTGTCACATTCTTACTGGTGGTATAAGATAATGTGACATGGGTATTTGCCTATTGTGCATTACCCCATCCTTTACCAACCTGACATTTTTCAATCATTATTTTAGGTATTTTTATACAACAAAACTTCAATTTCAGAGGATCTAATGCACTGTATATAATAATAATAATAATAATAATAATAATAATAATAATAATAATAATAATAATAAATAATGTATAATAAAAAGAAAACATGAAAAAGTTTACCATTCCACTTTGATACAACAAAAACACACTGCCTGTGCTCACTTTCTCATATTGCTTTATCTGTGTATTTGTTTCCTGTTTTTCTCTTCCTGACTGTCTCAGATGCTACCTGTCTAACCTTTTCCCAGAAAATGGACACTTTGCCTTTCTCCCTGGGCTTTTTGTAATGCCTAAGAGACTGTCCTTACTCATTACTCTTCATCGACTTGCTATCCCTGCTGTAAGGACTGCCTACAAGTTGTTAGGGGAAATCCTTGAAGCAATGTGATCCTTTTCCATTTTCTCAATGCTTTCACATGGCAACTACAAAAAGTTTGGCTATGTTTTGAAATTTTTCAAAGTTCAGGTTGTATCTGGTTTCTTAAGAATTGTTTATGTCTTATTTTAACCAAGAATTTTGAGGAATCGTACATCTCTAGATTTATTCCCATTTACATCATAAATCTGGTGTGAATGATGTACAAAATGTACTCTATCAATGAGCTGGCTTACATTTCCCTCCTGGATCATGGCTTGGTGGAATGTTTGGTTATCATGAGTATTAACTGTAAACCCCTATGAGAGCTGGTCAGATGTTGTGTGCACCATGTAGTTCTCATGCTAAGTGAAATATTCTGCTCCTGTCTTGAGGACTGTTGATGTTAAAGAGGTTGTCTCATCTCAAGGATCCTATCTATACTGCTAGTTTATGTGGATTTACGACTTTTCCTAAACACATTGCTTAATCAAAACTGCTTTGTTTGGCTACTATCTGAGATTATTCACTTCATAGTTTACACTTCGTTTCCATAACCATGGACCTGGGGATGGTCTTATCTCTCCACCCAGGACAAGTGACGTAGCTCCCTGCTCTCAGAAGGGGAGGGGGAGCTGAGTGCTCGGAGTAGCTTGTATTTCTGAGCTGTTTATCTCTCTCTTCCAGTTATAAGGTTGGGTAATTGAATTTTGCTGATAAGGGCTGAGAAAGGGATTCTGTTACCTTTGTATGTAACACTGACCTAAAACAGAGTTTATTGCAAGCTGACTCTTGGTCCTGTAGCATGTAAGTTTGGGATTCTCATCACTTATCAAATTCAGATCTGCTACATCAGCTTCATATTGTGCATCTTCCAGTGATACTGTGCTAATTTATTTACAACCGTCCCTCATTACTGACTGCAAATATGTACTGCTATGAAGAGAACTAGCAAAGCTTGCTTTGTCTGGGATACAGCAAGTGAAACCCTGCCCACCAATTCACAGAGAAAACCAGGAAATGAACAGAGCTTACAGCCTTCTAGTAAGTGAGTGGGTGAGTTGGGAATATCCCTTTAATCCTGGCTGTTCCATACTGCAGAGCAACTGATGTCAACTTGTGTTTTGTTGAACATCATATATCTAAGATATCTTGGCCCAGAAGGTTACTTAGTTGTCACAGTCAAAGCTGGCCACAGGCCACAGGCTTCTGGTCCCTACTCTTCTCACTTAAGTCTAGGAAGAGGCATAAAGTAGATAACTTACTCAGCGGTCTAACATGACGCTCTTATGGGTCCTATTACAAATATTTAAAAAGGCCATCCACCTACTGTGTCCCAAGTATAATACTGTTCTCTTCATTGTATCAGAAGACCCATGGGTCCTCTCAGGCTCTATGGCTTGGGCAGAATTGGTTTTCTACCCCTATATCTAATCTACACCTTTAAAGTTAGCAATTTCTCTGACTCCTCCCAAGTCGTTTTTTTTTAGAACAATAAGAGAACAAAGAAGGTCTGTTATTGAAAGTTTATGGCCTGAAAAACTATGGAGGGAAAACTCAGCGTTTCTGCAACTATAATTGACATGCTGCGTTTTTTAAAAACGCAGCTTTTCTGCAGCATTTTTTTTCTGCTGTGTGGGGCTAGGATTAGACAAAATTGCATTCACTATGCTCATACTGTAAAAAGCAGCGTTTTTCTCCGCTGCATTTCCGCAATGCCCAAAAACGCAGCGTTTCCGCCCAGTGGGGCTTTAGCCTTTATGAGTATTTTATAAACATATCCATTAAAAGTGTACAGTATGTACAGGGTGTATTTTCTATCCATTCTGAATTAGGTTAGGGGCATTGCCTTATATCTACTGTAAATGGTGGAATATTGCATGATCTACTATGATCTACTGTTCCTCAGCGTTGGATCACTACTGCAGAAATTAACAGTTAGAAATATAATTTGTCTCTCATTAATTAGTATTTCTGCTGTTTCTACGGATATATAGGTTTTTACCTTATTTTCTACAAGAACTATTTATTAAGAGGACATGTGAACAGTCTTCTGATAAATGTACACTACAAATATCACTTGGGATAGACATGATGTGTAGCAGGATTAGATCAATAATGTGCATTAAATTAATATTTCCACAGGGATCAGATGATGTTTGTCTGTTGTGTTCCTGACTGTGAAATATGCCCACTACATTTACAGGGGGTCTTTAATGCAACATAAAATATTGCAAAATAAAAATCATTCACTTCAATAATGTTTGGCAATTGACATGTAGCTGGTCTACAAAATATAATTTCTGAATCTGTAAGCAAAGCATATTAGGTAATATATTGATATTTCTACAATAGAAGGTGTATTAGAATTGTAATAATAATTGTTTTATTTATAATTTCATATGATTTTTTTAAATTATGTTCTTGTGTTTTTATGGGAGGAATTTCCTATTCTCTCAGCTCTAGAAAACTGTCTAAAAGTAAGTGTAAACATATGGGAGGTTTACTGTCCAAATTATACCAGAAAACTAGGATAGATGGGCGTAGTTGTGGCATCATTGGAGCCTTTTTTGTGCCAGAAGGGTGACACTTTCCGCTTTTAGCACCCTGATCACCATTTTTCCAATAAAACACGTTGATCGCCAAACATCTTTCCAATTCATTTAAAAAAAATAAAAATTAACTCATTGAGAAACTGATGGCAGCAACATATCTCAAAAAAGTTAAGACAGGGTTAAAAAATGCTGGAAAAAATGGTACTAATAGATCCAATTAAAGGGTCAGTTTTCAACCAAGTCATATGACAATGACTGTGTAGAAAGAATATATATATATATATATATATATATATATATATATATACAGAAATGGTCTGCACTAGCAAATAATGTGAACAAAAAATGCAGGTGCACATTGCTAAACATGCTGTAGAAATGTGAATACAAAAAGCAGCAGTACTCTGACAACAGTACAGAGCTAATTCCTATTGTATATAAAATATATATGAAAATTAGGTTTTTGGTAACATTTTGATCAAATTGTGTAAGCCCATCTGCTAATTACAACCTCATTTAGGCTGAGGCCCCATGTTGCAGAAATACAGCTTTTTTGTTGCAGATTTTGCTGTGTTTTTATGAGCAAAAGCCAGGAGTGGATTGAGCAGGAGAGAAAAATATAAGTGCTTCCTATATATTTCCCATTCCTTATATAGCCATTCGTGACCTAGTCTAAAAAAAAAAAAATGCAGCAAAATCTGCAACAAAAAAGGCTGCATGTCCGCAACGTGGAGTTTCAGCGTTAGATGGGTCTCATTGCTAAACTAACTCTCCACTCTTTGGGTGTTGGCCACCAATCAATTAAGGGTAAGTGTATGCCATGTATATTATGTTTAAAATACACCATAAAATCTCCTCTCTCTGGACTTGAGCCTCTACAGGAAGGATAGTTCAACCATATTCAATCATATTTGTATGTGTTTGTTGAATTGTGCAGGTTCAGAAAGAAGAGATTTTGTGGTGTATACTAAGTATAATATCTGAATAACTCTTAATTCATTGGAGTCCAATGTATATGTGAACCTAATTCACTACGCCATCCACAAGTGCGAGTTATGTATCATGAAAATCCATATATCAACATAATCTATAAATGGACTGAGACAAAATGGAAAACTGTTCTGTGTTCAGATGAATTAAGAGGAGAGGGACTATCCAACTTATTAGAGCACAGTTCAAAAGCCTGCATCTCTGATGATATGGGGTTGTGTTAGAGCCTATATGGGCAGTTTACAGATCTTAAAAAGTACTATCAATGTCAAGCAGTATGCAGAGGATTTACCACAACATATGCTCCCATCCAGATAATGGCTAATTCAGGTAAGGTCATACATATTTCAGCAAGACAATGGTAAATCACACACTGCGTCCATCACAACAGCAAGGCTTTACAGAAGAAGAGTCCAGATGCTGAACTGACCTGCATGCAGTCCAGTCCCTTCACCAAAAGAAAGTATTTGGCACATTATGAAACAAACAAATCTGGAAGTAGACCCAGAAATGTTGAGTAGATAAATCCTACATCAGGAAAGAATTGTATAACATTTCTCACCCACTTGGTTTTCTAACTTCCTAAACATTTACAGACTGTTGAAAAGGGAAAGGGGTTGTCCCAACTTTTTGAGATGTGTTGCTGCCATCTATTTCTAATGGTAAAGTTCACACAGGATAAGAGCAACAGACATTAAATGACAGATGTAGGTTGAGCCCCCTCCATTAGATTTTCTTCTGCATTCACCCCAATATAAAAACATGACCGAGGCTTTCTTATATTATGTTTTTTTTTACTTTTCTGACAGAAGAAAAGTTTTGCAAGCAGGTCTTTTTCTTCTATTACAAAAGTAAACCAACATGACGGAAAACAGGAGCTCCAGCTGTGCCTATTACTCTGCTATGGTTAATGTCTATTGCTGTCAACCAATGATGGATAACAGCAACAGACATTAAAGGGCTTTTCCCATCTCAAAAAATGTCTAACTTTCAGTTTCAGTTTCAGATTCTGAATAAAATTTGGTTATATGATATTTCCAGTGTCCCAACATTTTTTAAAATTGGGGTAGCAAAAATAATAGGAATGTAGAATGTAGATGGTAATGTCAGTTATTTATCTATTGTTTGGAAGATGTAACATTTTTATGTACATTTCCTCACATTTACGGTCACATCATTTTATTTTTATATTCTCTATTCACCTTATCTATAGTATAATAACATCTTCTTCCGTGTAAATTATTATATATATACTGTAGGTCAGAGCTGCAGTACGCTACCTGCAAATACAAAGATTTGATTTACCAAATTATCTTCAAAGTTATTAAGTAGCATCCATTATCAAAATATTGTCTGTGTATATTATGTACATAATAATAGTAGTGTTCTCTTCTTAGAATATGTGTTCGCTGTGTTTTATTTCCTACAGCGTTTTTTAGCTACTTTTCTCTATGTGACCCCTTAGCCAGAAAAGGTGTTGGATATTTTTTAATGCACAGTATTTACACTGTAACTACACTAAAACACACACAAAAAAACCAAGCAATTCAATACAAGTCACAAAAACCAATGTTAAGTACATTCAAGAATCAAAATCAAGGAACTTCACACAACAAAAAAGATCAATAAAATGTATGTTTATTAATTATAAAATGACACACAAAAAAGGAGAAAAGAAAAAATAGGCTAAAACCCAAATCCCGAAAAGATGTAATCACATGGGGTGGTATATGGAAACAATCATACCATCCAAATTTAAATATAGGATTTTTGGTGATTATTTGATTATCTGAATATCCCTCCTCATTCATACTGTGGTAGATGTCATATATTTACATTTGGAAGCATAAAATTATTTTCATGTACCGTCCCTTTGTGATTCTAGGCCATTTTAGGGTTCTAGGTTATGCTTTCTTTTCTCCTTTTTTGTGTGTAATTTTATAATGAATAAATATGCGTTTTATTGGTCTTTTTTAGTGTGAGGTTCATTGATTTTGACTGTAGCTACACTGTAAATACTGTGCATTAAATGTTTGTGACACGTAATAAAGGGCAGAATGAATACTAAACTGCACAAAAGACTTCCTACTATTCAGAAACGCTACTTGTACTATGGATATTCCTTTAAAATCTTAATGTGCCGTCACTCGGTCAAGAAGTTTGGTGCCAGGAAAAGGCTTCTCATAGCCATAGCAAATAGAAATAAATTTCCTGCACTCAAATTAATGCTTCCAAAATATTGTGAACTTTTATTTACATCCGACAAAAACGTTTCGGTCATATACAGACCTTCTTCAGTTTGTCTTAAAAATACAAAAGAAAATAACATAATATAAGTGATTCCATCTCATAAATATAGTATACAAACAATATACAAATAACATACAGACAATAGTACACAACAAGGCAATCAATGGTGTTAGATATATAGCCCAAGAGGTATAGGGTGTATAGGACATGTGCAAATCTGGGCAACACCATAAAATAAGCAAACAATAGTAGAGCATGCATAAACAGAAAAAATAGGTGTATTCAACAAGATGATATACTGCCAAACCGAATAGGATATATCGCCGTGCTTCTACTGAGGAATGGTGCCCAGCTTACTAGACAAAATGTTATGTCCTATGAATACATTGGTATCATAAATCCTGTACAATCTTACCGGTGGGGTATAGTGGAAAGTGGAAGAAGGTCTGTATATGACCGAAACGTTTTTGTCGGATGTAAATAAAAGTTCACAATATTTTGGAAGCATTAATTTGAGTGCAGGAAATTTATTTCTATGTACTATGGATATGTGAGTCATAGAGGCATAGAGGATAATAAAGGATAAATAATACTATTTTTAACCTATCCCTGATTTTGGCTTGAAAGAGCGCTTAGGTAGGGTTCACACTACCGGTGGTGTCCGCTCAGAAGGTGTTTGTTAAAAAAAAAAAAAAAAAAAAAAAAAGGACACCTATCATAACGGACACAAACGGACCATAACTGATGGCTATCAGTTACTGTCCGTTATATGTCTGTTGCCCATAGACCTCAAAGTTAAAAAAATAACGGACACTTGCTGTCCGTTTTTTCAAACGTACAGAAAAATCCTGCTTGTTGGATATTTTTATCCACTTGATAAGATGGACATGGTTGTAAACAGACACTAAAGGACACAAACGGACACAAGATAAAATCCAATTGAAATGAATGGAAATTGCAAACAGACCAGCTAGTATTGCCTGTTGCTAAAATCTTGTACGGACAAGAGCCACGAACACTGCTGAGCGGACACCAACGGTAGTGTGAACGCCCCCTTAAAAAAAACACCTGAATATGGAAACAATTTTTTAGGCCTTAGTAACATCTCCATATGTCACATATGTGTGGTGTCCACATTTTTGACAGGTGCTATACATAATTATTCATTTGAATGTGTTTATTGAGATACCAGTGTTTTTTTGAAGACTACAGAAATACCATGGAAAGGTTTTTTTTTGTTTTTTTTTTATTTTAATGCATCATGCCAATGAAAATCTATTAGTTCCTGAAAAAAACAAAAAAAAAACAATGACATCTGTGTGTTATTCCTTTCTCAAGGACCTAGAGACACACTAAATATAGAAAATGAAGCAAAAAAAAAAAGTTGATCTGCCTCTGACAAACTTAAAGGAGCTCTATCATTGGGAAAACTCATTTTTAACTAATCACATCCTTGCATAGCCTTTACAAAGGCTATTCCACACCTACCTTTAGTATGTAAATTGCCTCGACGGTTTTTGAATAAGTCAGTTTTTATTCATATGCTAATTAGACTAGTGCATGATGCATCGCTCACCCTCTTTGCTATTGTTTCCTATGGGTGTATACAGCATAGGGTGGTGCTGATGCTGATGATGACTCAGTTTCCTGTTTGCACACACATGGGAATAGCAGAAAATAATAGCAGAAACCAGTGCTGCTAGGAACTTCCTGTGCTGGCTGGAAGCTAATTAGCATATGAATAAAAACAGACTTATTCGGAAATCACTGAGGCAATTTACATGCTAAAGGTAGGTGTGGAATAGCATTTCTAAAGCCTATGCAAGGATATGTTTAGTTAAAAATGACTTTTCCCAATGATAGAGCCCCTTTAATAAATGGATCAACCACAGACAGCTCACATCACCCACAAATGAGCAGAGCAGGATACTGTCCGTGAATAGCACAGACCTCAGACATCCGTAGATGCAGATTTGTGAATGAGACTTCACTTGTTTTGAAATAACTGGTGCAGTGTTTGTTTTTTGTCTGTCTATCTATCTATCTATCTATCTATCTATCTATCTATCTATCTATCTTTCTATCTTTCTTTCTTTCTTTCTTTCTTTCTTTCTTTCTTTCTTTCTTTCTTTCTTTCTTTCTTTCTTTCTTTCTTTCTGTCTATATATTATTTTTATGCACATTATCATGATATAAGGTTAAATATTCCAAGACCCACGTTTCATATAGCCCTGATAACTACTGGTAAACACAGATAAAATCCAATTCTACTTTTCTGAAAATAAATTTAATAGTCCATCAATATGCCAGATACTAAACGCATTCCATAAACCAAACATCCAAATATTGTTTATTTAGTACAATAGTTTCAAACACTAAAACCTAATAACAATCTGCCCTCAGTCCAGTATATGCAAATTGGATTAAGATGATTGCTACTTTGCCTAAATTGCATCCCTCTCTACTGTACAGTCTACAAACATAATGCCTGGAATATAGAAAATTGATTATTTTTTATATTATATTGAATGGTGTTTTTCCTGCCATAACTTGAATAGGTACATAAATGAGTATAAATTGCTGTTCAGTATAAAACTTGAAATTTATCTTGCCATTTAATTAAAGCTATAAAAGTATATTGATCATGCAATATGTCTTTTCTGCAGCAGGTTTTTTCAACTTTGTGATACACAGATTGTAATTGAATAAAGCGTTACTTCATAAAAAGACTGTAATAAATCAGTTGCTATTATATGCTTTCCGTTCCATTTCCTTTACCAGATGACCAAATAAAATGTATGGCTAAACAGCACTGTATGAAAGGTTAAGCAAATGCCTTTCATCCCAAGTAACACTTAAAGACATCTTTAAATTTATGGGCAGACCCTGCTTATTTCATTGTGGTACCATGGGGTTGGGGTTACGCAGCTGAAAGAGTCAGTCACTGTAATGTTAACTAAATGAGGCAGCAAAAGGCCAAGGAAGGGGTTGTAGTCAGCCTGGATATCCAAAAGTGGAGTTCAGAAAGCTTCAGAAATATTACATAACATCTTTCACTGAAACACTGTTTCAGTGACCAGTAACTTGTCGTATTATCTTACATGTTACTGATGTTTGGATGGGGAAAGTGGAAAACAGGACAAACAATGGAAAGAATAAATCAGACGGAGATTGAAAATCTCTATTTTATAAAATGGAAGGCTGTAAATGTCTATTTTAACACACATGTTAAAAGAGGACCTTTCATGTCCTCACCTCAGTCATGACACTGAGAGGTGTGAACGTCCCCTTCCTCCTGACAGTACTCATCCATAGACTAGTACTGGGGGGGGGGCATTCCTCACCACTCAGCGGTAAGGAACGCCCCCTCTCACAGTACAAGGACATGGACAGTACTGTCAGGAGGGGTGTTCCTCACAGACTAGCTAGACTGTCAGAAACACTCTTCTAAAGGTGAAGAGGTATCGTTAATTGCACCGATATTTCTTGCCCCATGGCACATAATAGGAAAGCTGACTGAAATCAGCTCACTGCCGGCTTTTTAGTGGTATATAAAACCACATGTGCCCGAAGACATGAAAGGTCCTCTTTAAGTACAGTTACATTAATTGATATGCTTAAATGTAACTTGGCGAGTTCAGTACTAAGTTAGTTCATAATTAGAGATGAGCGAACAGTGTTCTATCGAACACATGTTCGATCGGATATCAGGGTGTTCGCCATGTTCGAATCGAATCGAACACCACGTGGTAAAGTGCGCCAAAATTCGATTCCCCTCCCACCTTCCCTGGCGCCTTTTTTGCACCAATAACAGCGCAGGGGAGGTGGGACAGGAACTACGACACCGGGGGCATTGAAAAAAATTGGAAAAAGTCATTGGCTGCCGAAATCAGGTGACCTCCATTTTAGACGAATAGTGGATTTCAAATCCGGGTCATATGAGAATGTGAACTTTGTGACTATGAGACAGGGATAGCTGTACAGGCAGGGATAGCTAGGGATAACCTTTATTTAGGGGGGAATGTTATTAAAAATAACTTTTTGGGGCTCTATCGGGTGTGTAATTGTGATTTTTGTGAGATAAACTTTTTCCCATAGGGATGCATTGGCCAGCGCTGATTGGCCGAATTCCGTACTCTGGCCAATCAGTGCTGGCCAATGCATTCTATTAGCTTGATGAAGCAGAGTGTGCACAAGGGTTCAAGCGCACCCTCGGCTCTGATGTAGCAGAGCCGAGGCTGCACAAGGGTTCAAGCGCACCCTCGGCTCTGATGTAGGAGAGCCGAGGGTGCACTTGAACCCTTGTGCACCCTCAGCTCTGCTACATCAGAGCCGAGGGTGCGCTTGAACCCTTGTGCACACTCTGCTTCATCAAGCTAATAGAATGCATTGGCCAGCGCTGATTGGCCAATGTATTCTATTAGCCTGATGAAGTAGAGCTGAATGTGTGTGCTAAGCACACACATTCAGCTCTACTTCATCGGGCTAATAGAATGCATTGGCCAGCGCTGATTGGCCAGAGTACGGAACTCGACCAATCAGCGCTGGCTCTGCTGGAGGAGGCGGAGTCTAAGATCGCTCCACACCAGTCTCCATTCAGGTCCGACCTTAGACTCCGCCTCCTCCGGCAGAGCCAGCGCTGATTGGCCGAAGGCTGGCCAATGCATTCCTATGCGAATGCAGACTTAGCAGTGCTGAGTCAGTTTTGCTCAACTTCACATCTGATGCACACTCGGCACTGCTACATCAGATGTAGCAATCTGATGTAGCAGAGCCGAGGGTGCACTAGAACCCCTGTGCAAACTCAGTTCACACTAATAGAATGCATTGGCCAGCGCTGATTGGCCAATGCATTCTATTAGCCCGATGAAGTAGAGCTGAATGTGTGTGCTAAGCACACACATTCAGCACTGCTTCATCACGCCAATACAATGCATTAGCCAGTGCTGATTGGCCAGAGTACGGAATTCGGCCAATCAGCGCTGGCTCTGCTGGAGGAGGCGGAGTCTAAGGTCGGACCTGAATGGAGACTGGTGTGGAGCGATCTTAGACTCCGCCTCCTCCAGCAGAGCCAGCGCTGATTGGTCGAGTTCCGTACTCTGGCCAATCAGCGCTGGCCAATGCATTCTATTAGCCCGATGAAGTAGAGCTGAATGTGTGTGCTTAGCACACACATTCAGCTCTACTTCATCAGGCTAATAGAATACATTGGCCAATCAGCGCTGGCCAATGCATTCTATTAGCTTGATGAAGCAGAGTGTGCACAAGGGTTCAAGCGCACCCTCGGCTCTGATGTAGCAGAGCTGAGGGTGCACAAGGGTTCAAGTGCACCCTCGGCTCTCCTACATCAGAGCCGAGGGTGCGCTTGAACCCTTGTGCAGCCTCAGCTCTGCTACATCAGAGCCGAGGGTGCGCTTGAACCCTTGTGCACACTCTGCTTCATCAAGCTAATAGAATGCATTGGCCAGCGCTGATTGGCCAGAGTACGGAATTCGGCCAATCAGCGCTGGCTCTGCTGGAGGAGGCGGAGTCTAAGATCGCTCCACACCAGTCTCCATTCAGGTCCGACCTTAGACTCCGCCTCCTCCAGCAGAGCCAGCGCTGATTGGCCGAATTCCGTACTCTGGCCAATCAGCACTGGCTAATGCATTGTATTGGCGTGATGAAGCAGTGCTGAATGTGTGTGCTTAGCACACACATTCAGCTCTACTTCATCGGGCTAATAGAATGCATTGGCCAATCAGCGCTGGCCAATGCATTCTATTAGCGTGAACTGAGTTTGCACAGGGGTTCTAGTGCACCCTCGGCTCTGCTACATCAGATTGCTACATCTGATGTAGCAGTGCCGAGTGTGCATCAGATGTGTAGTTGAGCAAAACTGACTCAGCACTGCTAAGTCTGCATTCGCATAGGAATGCATTGGCCAGCCTTCGGCCAATCAGCGCTGGCTCTGCCGGAGGAGGCGGAGTCTAAGGTCGGACCTGAATGGAGACTGGTGTGGAGCGATCTTAGACTCCGCCTCCTCCAGCAGAGCCAGCGCTGATTGGCCGAATTCCGTACTCTGGCCAATCAGCACTGGCTAATGCATTGTATTGGCGTGATGAAGCAGTGCTGAATGTGTGTGCTTAGCACACACATTCAGCTCTACTTCATCGGGCTAATAGAATGCATTGGCCAGCGCTGATTGGCCAGAGTACGGAATTCGGCCAATCAGCGCTGGCTCTGCTGGAGGAGGCGGAGTCTAAGATCGCTCCACACCAGTCTCCATTCAGGTCCGACCTTAGACTCCGCCTCCTCCAGCAGAGCCAGCGCTGATTGGCCGAATTCCGTACTCTGGCCAATCAGCACTGGCTAATGCATTGTATTGGCGTGATGAAGCAGTGCTGAATGTGTGTGCTTAGCACACACATTCAGCTCTACTTTATCGGGCTAATAGAATGCATTGGCCAGCGCTGATTGGCCGAATTCCGTACTCTGGCCAATCAGCACTGGCTAATGCATTGTATTGGCGTGATGAAGTAGTGCTGAATGAGTGTGCTTAGCACACACATTCAGCTCTACTTCATCGGGCTAATAGAATGCATTGGCCAGCGCTGATTGGCCGAATTCCGTACTCTGGCCAATCAGCACTGGCTAATGCATTGTATTGGCGTGATGAAGCAGTGCTGAATGAGTGTGCTTAGCACACACATTCAGCTCTACTTCATCGGGCTAATAGAATGCATTGGCCAATCAGCGCTGGCCAATGCATTCTATTAGCGTGAACTGAGTTTGCACAGGGGTTCTAGTGCACCCTCGACTCTGCTACATCAGATTGCTACATCTGATGTAGCAGTGCCGAGTGTGCATCAGATGTGTAGTTGAGCAAAACTGACTCAGCACTGCTAAGTCTGCATTCGCATAGGAATGCATTGGCCAGCCTTCGGCCAATCAGCGCTGGCTCTGCCGGAGGAGGCGGAGTCTAAGGTCGGACCTGAATGGAGACTGGTGTGGAGCTATCTTAGACTCCGCCTCCTCCAGCAGAGCCAGCGCTGATTGGTCGAGTTCCGTACTCTGGCCAATCAGCACTGGCCAATGCATTTCTATGGGGAAAAGTTAGCTTGCGAAAATCGCAAACTGACAGGGATTTCCATGAAATAAAGTGACTTTTATGCCCCCAGACATGCTTCCCCTGCTGTCCCAGTGTCATTCCAGGGTGTTGGTATCATTTCCTGGGGTGTCATAGTGGACTTGGTGACCCTCCAGACACGAATTTGGGTTTCCCCCTTAACGAGTTTATGTTCCCCATAGACTATAATGGGGTTCGAAACCCATTCGAACACTCGAACAGTGAGCGGCTGTTCGAATCGAATTTCGAACCTCGAACATTTTAGTGTTCGCTCATCTCTATTCATAATCTTCTAACTGTATCAGTCACAGTTACTTTTACAATACATGTATGTTTACACAATTTTAGTGCAAATGTTGCATACAAGGTACAGACTAGTCTAACAAATTCGGATGTTAAAGGGCAGCTCTTTATTTAAATACTGTACATACATTTATATAAGTTTGTATCAGCTGTTGATATGGGGTATGTCTATAAAGGTTCACATACATAACTTAAAGGGGTTCTCCCATCTCAGCCATTCAGCCAGGCTGCATGCAGTGTCTGCTTCTCACTTCCTGTATTTCTCTCCCTCCCTCCCTCCCTCCTGCTGAACAGGACACAGAACACTTCTGCAGGTCAAATAATCTGCAGATGCTTGTACAGAACGGACTGTGTTATCTGTATGTTTACGTAGAGAGATAACAGACTTGGCTTTATCAGATAACTGCAATTATCTGAACGGATTGCCCGGCAAGAGCAGTGAGTGAATGACGTCACATGTCCTATCTCCCAGGTTCTTGGTTAGAGCAATGTGTGTAAACAATGGGAGGAATAAATTCACATACCAGGCAAATAAAGCAGAATTTCTAAAGCAATATATTTAGGAAAAGGCTTCAATTTACATAAACTACCAGCATAGATAGGATCCTTGAGATGGGACAACCCATTTAATCACACAGAAATGTTAAAAAGTTATTTCCTGCTGTTTATATAGCACCTTTATATACCACAATATTGTTCACAGATTCTCATAATCCCCATTAAAGCTCTTGTGAAGTAATGTCCTGCACTCCTCAGCTATAATAGAGTGAATACCAGTAAAAATGTTTGGAGGCTGTGGGTTATGAAAACAAAAAGTATCTAATGCACATGAAAAGTTACAAATAGATTAAATGCACAGAAACAGCAACAACAAAAAACTAGTTATACAGAGTGTGTATGTAAAAAGCATTCTCTGTGAAGGAGCGCAAGCACATGCGTGGATATAATTAAAGCTCTTTCCAATCTATCAGACCCAGGCCATTTTTATAGGCTGAAATATACTCTCTTTATTCTCTGTCTTCATATGGACAAAGGTATGGATGATCCACCATAGCTCTGGATCAATCACATGAACATCCTGATAAACTGAGCTATTAAGACGTGATGATATAGATAATTTTATAATCATTCAGTATCTTAGACTATATCATTAGATTTGTCTAGAGTAACATGCTACACACAAACCACACGGTTCACCACATGGTGTTTCTATATATAGCCCCTATGCAATACAGTTCAGATCTTAAAGCTTCTGTTTTACATCTCTGAGCTTCTTTGGTAATATTAGTCAATATGGTATTAGGTGGTCAGCATAAAAAAGATTGTCCAGGAATTTTTATGGCCTATTTAGCAATAGATGAGAGAAGGAGTGTTATCAATGTTCTTTTGTGTTAAATTCAATTGGCCTTTATAATAGGATAGAGTTGAGGAAAGATGGAGATGTGATAGACTAATAATGGTCCAGGTAGGTGCTTCCATTAGGCAATGCAGTTTTTTTGTATTATATTGTACATTTTTTGTTATTGTGTTGTATATGTATTTATTTTGATTTTGGGGTGGACAACTACATTTACAAACATAAAAAAATGAAAAATGCTAAAAATTATTTTAGTGTCCATACTGTAATATTGGTAACAGTTAAATAAGTGATTATTTCATTGTTTGTACCATAGACTGCAGTACTATATTTTTACAGACTATGGTAAAATCCCTATATGACTGTCAAAGCCATAGGCAGGCCTCAGTCATTGTATTGTTAACACAGACAGAGATCGTAAACATAGGCCATAGAAAGAGGATATGCCCACTATCAGAGCCCTCGGCAAGAAATCTTTTGGGTAAAACCTCTGAGTAGGCTCCATATTTAAAGACCCAACCTTCACCATTGTATTACAACAGATATAGGAAAGGGTTTATTTTATATACATGAAATCCTATTATATCGTGGTGACTGTGAAGCATGGAATTTTTTTTTAAAAAAACAATCAGGCCTTGATTAAAGAAATATAATCCAAAGGAGTTTATTTCAGGAAATCCAGTTTTTTGACAAAAAAAAATAAAAAAAATAATTCTTTAGAAAATATCCCTAGTGTGTACAACAAATAACCTTGTACTTCAGGCTGCTGTAGTCCCACAAACTATTCACCATGTGAACTCCACCAACACTCAGCTTTCTGGGAAATGGAAACCTTTTATACCTATAAACATTCCCCATAATCCTCTGCAGTTTTCTCTGTAAAACAC
Source organism: Leptodactylus fuscus (assembly GCF_031893055.1). Taxonomy (NCBI): domain Eukaryota; kingdom Metazoa; phylum Chordata; class Amphibia; order Anura; family Leptodactylidae; genus Leptodactylus; species Leptodactylus fuscus. The sequence continues at coordinate 115,313,156 of NC_134268.1, forward strand.
TGGAGTTGCTGCAGACTTACCTCTTATAAGGTCAGGGCAGACACACCCCAGTGCAACTCCACTACTGCAGGTAAATATATAAAAAAACACTTTATAAATCCATTTTAATGTGAACAGTGCCTTAGTTTTGGTACATTTTTCCCAAGTGGCAAGACAAGAAATACTAGGGAAATAGAGCTGGCCTAATGAGGAAAGGAAGAAATAAGAAGCAGGAATAGAACATTCACACAGAGATTTTACCAGACCTGGGGACTTATGTACCACCACTAAGGTTACAAAGAAGAAATCACATGTAAACATAACACAAAACATTTTACCTCTTCACAGTGACTAATACCTGGCTTGTACTTTTGAAAATCTGTCATGTCTCTTTGTCAGAAAATGCCTTTGGTTTATGCCTTCCAATTTATATTTGGGCAGTTGAAGTCCCCCATAATAATTATTTGATTATACCCATAGATATTCTACATATTCATTTTCTTAACAGATTTCATCATACAAAATGGTCTCTAGGCAGGATTTTATATTCCATCTTGTTCTGGCTCCTCGCATTAGGATACATGCACTGTGTTTTGCTTGTATCCACTTATCTTTTCCCTACTAACTGTTCTCACCCCACCTTTCACCCCCAGTTATATTACTAAACCCTGGTTTTCTGTCTGCATTATCTCACCCTTGATATATATTGGTCTTGCTCATCTTAGTCCCTAGTTTAATACACCTTCAACCTTCTAGGTATCTTTTCCCTCAACACAGCTCCAGCCATCCCATTGAATGGCAGCCCATCTCTACCATAAAACCTGTAGCTCACAGCAAAAGTCAGTCTAGTTGTTGAAGAACCAATATGCCTTCTGCTAACACCATGTCTTGAGCCTCTTGTTTACCTTCTTAATCTCCTGCTTCATCTCTTGTGTGGATTGTGGTACAGGTAGTATTTTATAGACTACTACCTTTGAGGTCCTTAACTTCAGTTTATGGCCCAAGTTCTTGAAATTATTTTTATGGGTTTTCTACCTCCTATCTCTAACTTTTGTCTTTTGTGTAGTGTACACCATGAGTTCTAGATCTCACCAGTTCCTCCCAGTAATATATCCATTTTACCTATTGATTTGAGCACAAGGAATACAACACATTGTCTTGGATTTTATGACACGTTACCACTAATAATTAAATCCCCCTCTACCAGCATCTGTCTAGTCTGTGAAGCACTTCTTTCCCCCTCTTTACTGGAGCAGAAATTCCTTTGGCTATCAACAGTGTTATCCCATACTTATGCCCTTCTCATCTTCCAACTTTCAAACTTTTTGGAGAGTGCTAGGTCAAGACTAACCTCTCTGCCACAGTGTAAGTTTAACCCAGTGAAATGCCTCATTTCTCTGCAGCGATCTCCTTGCAATCAGTCTTGCAAGCTGTTCATTTAGATCCCAATATCTGGGCTTCCAGATACATTTTGCACATTAGTATGTCCCCTGAAACAGATGTTCAAACAGTGGATGTGTGGCACAATGTGCATACTGGGCCTCATTTTTAATCATCAGCACATTCTGGCTAATAAAAACAAGCAGTCAAAATTAAACAAATGTATCCAATCAGCTGACTCCCTACAAAACCCTATATTGGAGTCTTGATGATCCTCCTTCTTCTTTGTCTTGTTTTGATCCATATCATGGTGACTGCCATTTCGAGACATTTGTCGAAATGAATGTCAGAAGATGAATCCCAGAAGTTTCAAATATGCCAGAATCAGAAACTTTTCAAGATTCAGACCAAATGTAATTTATGTTGAATCAATTCACTCATCACCATCCATTAGTTTTTCTTTTATATTCATATAATTTTTTAGGATCCTATTTTACAACGTAACATAGTCTCTGGTAGGTATACATGTCTTGTTGGAAATAGTTTCCTTTATCATTTGCATTTATAAATGTTAAGGTAACTGAACTCTACATATAAAACCCTTCTTGAAATGAAAATATGCAATTTCCATGATTGCTGTGACATTCTCTATAAAAGTCCATTTGGAAGATACGTAGAAGGTTAGCCATGTACATGGCACACCATACTACTTCTGTGATGGCTGTAATGGTGACTTTCTTTGAATTTTTAACATCTGAAACTGATCTGTAAAACTAAAACAAATTTTTTTTTTTTAACTCAGATGTAGACAATTCTAAAATGTGTATTATCTACCAGACTTTTTTTTTTTAATCTTATTCTAGTAGTTTTATAAGTATGAAATATGATAGATAGATAGATAGATAGATAGGAGATAGATAGATATGAGATATAGATAGACAGACAGACAGACAGACAGACAGACATAGATAGATAGATAGATACCATATAAGAAAGGCTCTTGTGTTGGGCGCTGAAACACTGCACATGTGAAATTAAGCTACATTTATTTTTTTCACCATATTTTGAGGAGTGCTGCCTTTTTTATTTGTATATATTGTAGATAGATAGATAGAGAGAGAGAGAGAGAGAGAGAGAGAGATAGATACAGAGATAGATACAGAGATAGATCATATAGATAATAGAGTAATTGAACACCAAACCGTTATGTAAAAAGTAAAGACATGTAATTAAGTAATCACATGTAGGGAACTGATGCTTTTATTCTAAAAGTTTTTTTCTCACTTTAAACATTTATGACATTATGCCATAAATTGGAAAAAACAAGTGTTTGGCGGCACAATTTTGCATTGATTTTAATGGGTCTGTGCAGATATCTGTTCTTTTTTTACAGGCCAATAGTTGGGCTGTAATATCTAGTATATATACTATATATAATATCTAGGGGACAGTTAACAATCATAGACAATACATGGATAGTATCTGTATGCTGAGAATTTGTCATAAATATTAAAAAGTATAGGAATTAAAACAAACAAACAATAACATTGAATTGTTTTCCTTGAAAAGTACACTACCTTAAATTGAATAGAATCATGTTCTGTCCATAATTAACATGGAAGTCAAATCCCTTATTCACATATTTGTTTTCATGTACATATTGGATCAATAATCCATCCAGAACACAAAAGCATTGATTTTGTTGTATTTATGCACATGTTCATCTTTATTTACAGTTTGTGAGTCCACAAATATAAAAACTTGCATACCCTATTTTGGTCTGTTTTACAGAGGCACCCATTAAAGACTGTGAGTTAATGGAAAAAAAAAAAAAAACAGGCAGCATACAAATGTCATCCATGTTCTGTTTGTTTTCCATAGACATGAGCTATGGACTGAGTGGGGTTGTGTGCTTTCCATAATCAACAAGGCATAGCTATAGGGGGTACAGCAGTTAATACTAGGCCCTGGACCCTAAGGGAGTCCAAAGGACCCACTGCTACATGACATACTGTATAGCACTATTCTAAATGGCACACATTAGGTAGGGGTCCCATTACTAATTTTACCCTGGAGTTTCAAGATACTCCTCTGGTCATCTTTGCTAGATACAATCAAAGTTATGCATACTGTGAATACTGTATATTTCAGATATTTTTTCAGCACTAATGCATTTTCCTCCTTTGGTGTGTCCAAACAGTGTTTCCTACCCTAGAAATTATAATGTTGTCATTTTCTACTAGCAATCTAATAAGTAAGGTGTTATTAGTAAGTCATTTGCACCTTTGTAATGTGTCTGCTGAATGTTTTCCCATTGTGTCTGATGTTGAAAAAGTAAAAGCTGTTGCATAAAATACATAATCCAGCTTTACGGATCCTTTTCATATTTTAATGTTCATGCTCTGCGACATTCTCAGCATCTCATTAGAGAATGGAGAAAAACAGTTCTAGTTATTTCATCTATGAAAGATCTTTAGGTTAGTTCCATACTGTATATGTATACCTCTTTTATTCAAATCTGTTCTGAAGTTCAATTAAACTTAACAAAATGCATGATAACTTTTATGAAGCTGCCCATGCATATTAGATTACTGTCAGAGGACACCACAGAATTTTGGCAGAATCCTTGACAACATAATGTCAATTGGGACCTCAAGGGTTTCACACTATGCATCAGCTGTTCCAGCTAAAAAGGACTGTAGTGATGGCTTGGGACCTGAGCCTTGTGGCAACCACAAACCTTGTTCTTACTGACAGAACAGTATTACATAAACATCTTACAGTACACCAACATTATTGGAATAATGCGTCACGTCATAGGATGGCTTATGCGTAACAATGTAAGAAGCTGTTGTTTGGTCATGGTATGTTACTATTATTTAAACACCTCTTCTATGGTGTCATTTACCTAAATGGTCACTCACTTCTCACACAATTTATGCTCATTTCATAGAAGACCACTTCCTGAACATAATTTCAAATATCTTTTCCAAAATAATCAGATGTTTCATGTCTAATAACTATATTGAAAGTCCTGCCATTAGGGACTCCTATCTTTTGAATCTGCTATTTGCTAGTAGTTTTTAGGCAATATATATCCTTATTAGCAGAGAAATATGATAAATAGGTGGACAGGTCCAGCAGCTCCATTCACATCTGTTCTCACTGCAAAGGCTCTTGTCTAGGGTTAAGCGATCGTGTTCAGAAAAAATTGGATTCCGATCGGCGATCGAGAAAATTTCACGATCGCGATCGGAATTCCAAACATGATTTTTTTAGGTGGGATCGAGATTGGTAGTATTTCCCACAATGCCTTCACACTGAGTATATAGTGTATACTCAGTGTGAAGGCTCCGCTGCGGTTCCATAGGAATGAATGGAAGCAGCCGGCACACAGCCTTAACCCCCTGCGTGCCGGCTGCCTCCATTCATTCTAATGGGAGACTAAAATAACATCTCTAGTAGCTACTTACCTCCAGAGATGGCTGCTCTACTGCTCCAGTGTTCTTCGCCTCGCTGCCGCTCCAGCTGCAGTCTTCTTCGCCTCGCTGCCCCCTGCCTCCCAGGTTAGGAGAGTGTGGGCGGGTTAGGAGAGTGTGGGTGGGTACAGGGTGGGGAGACGTGACGTTTCCCCTCCCAGTACCCGCCTACACTCTCCTAAACCGCCCACACTCTCCTAACCTGGGAGGCAGGGAGCAGCAAGGCGAAGAAGACTGCAGCGTGGAGCGGCAGTGAGGCGAAGAACACTGGAGCAGCGGAGCAGCCATCTCTGGAGGTAAGTGGACACCAGGGGGACTAAGTAGCCAGAGGATTTAAAAAAAATCCTCTGGCTACTTAGTGATTCACTACACAGCGTGGATTCTAACAATTGTTAGATTCCATGCTGTATAGTGAATAGGATTGCTTTTAAAATCCGATCTCCGATTAATAAAAAAAATCCCATTGACTTGCATTGGGATTGGAATTGGGATCGAGATCGGGTTCGAATGAAAAATGATCGGAAATCGGATTTTAAAATAGATCCTGAAAAGTCAAGATCGGTTCAACCTTACTCTTGTCTCCTCTCAGCTCCATGTACAAAGGTTGAAGTATTTTCACTGACATAGTGAAGTATTTTTATCTAATCTGTGTTGGTGATAACAAGCAGAGAAAATTGGTTAATTCTTCTAAATTAGAATGAGGATGTGAGGAGAGAGATGAAAAGATTAGCTTGTGTAGAGCCAGAGGTATTATTTACTACATACATTACATTGCATGTATAAAATCTGTCTAGATAGTGCCATAAATAGTATGTAAATATAAAATACATAGACAATTGCAAACAAAATGGGGTGATTATCCCCATAAAAAAGAATCAACATTTTTGAAGGGTCAGACATCAATACAGTGATGTCCCTAATAAAACTCTACCTGATTTATAAGTTTCATCAAAAACTTTAGGTACTCTTTAAACGACCATTACATCCTGTATCCAAAGGGGGGAAAAAATCATTACAACTATATGACATGTCAAATTTTTCTTGCTTTTAAATTAGAAAGATAGTATATTTTTCTCTAAAGCAGCAGCCCTGTTTTCCCTCCTCTAATCATAGTGCACAAATGCGGGGGTATGTAGGAGGAGGAGAGGAGTGATTTTGGCTGAATACTTTTTTGTTTTGTACGGTGAGCATGCATGTTTTGTTGGAAGGAATCCTCCAAGTGACAATATGAAATACTTTAGACATAGTAATGGCGGGTTCACACCTGTGCCCGGTCTCTGCTTCCAGGTTTCCGTTTCCTGCCCGAGATACTGGACAGGAGATGGAAACCGGCAGTCACTTTTCAAACCCATTCATTTGAATGGGTTTGCAAAGTGTCTGGCCGTGAGCGCCTGTGAGTATTTTGTGGTCTCCGCAGAAAAAATGTTTGTTTTTTTTTTAACCGGACACAAAGTCGGATTTTGCAGGACTTTGTGTTCGGTTAAAAAAACGGTTTCACCGCGGAGACCACAAAACACTCACAGGTACTCATGGCCGGACACTCTCTGCTAAGTTTCCGAGACCTACATATCGGGTTTTTCTGTCCGCTTGAAAAGTCGGACATCTTTACAAGCGGACAGTGAAGGAAGGGCACGGAGTGCAAAAGAACACACCCGATCGCCATTTAAATGAATGAAAAGTGTCACGGACACAGCTAGTGTCCGCTCCTAATGTCCGTGCGAGATTTTGAACGGACACTAGGAGCGGACACTACCTGTCGGACACTGACGGTAGTGTGAACACTCCCTTAGTGCTATCATAAGTGGAAAAAAAAAATATGCACATACACCCTACTCTGTGTTTTCACTTACGACACAGAGAGCTTCTTTTGTCTTTCAGGAATATCTAAAAACATTGGGTGATTTGCAAAAAGTATATGAAAACAACAAACATATAATCCTCACATATCCTTGGTCTAATCCGTGTCCTGAAGCTGCTCTATTTCCATTACAATCATTGGTATTGCACTGTATTATTGTAGTTAATGGGGGCTAAGTCCTGACCACCCCTGGAGTTCCTGCCATGTCATTCCTGCTGTTGTATAAGTGAAGATGGAGCTGCAGGGAGGCAGGTGGCATAGTCTGCCTATTATAGGTCTGCAAGATTTCTACTAAACTGCTCAGAGCATTTAGCACTTACTCCTGCAGACATAGCTGTAGACAAATTAAACTATATATATTTTTGCTTTTTGGTTTTGGTTTTCATGGTTTAGGGCTCCCTCTTAGTATTGTGTGAAATGACTACTTAGACACTGTAAGTTTATTATTTGCAGAATAACTATAATGCTGACTGCTCAGCTGGAGATAGAGCCTGCTCAGGATCTGTGGAGTCTAACTGAAAGCCTGAGAGACCCCAAGCCAGACACAACTAACACAATTTAAAGGAGGGAAAGAGTTGTGTCCTCAAGAGAAAGATGAACTTTGTGCAGGGAGCTTTGGCAGTTCAGGGGCACAGAATGATGATGACTGTGCATTACCAGGGAAAGACTTTGATCCACCTATGTAGCCATAGAAGAGGGCTTTCTATCTATCTATCTATCTATCTATCTATCTATCTATCTATCTATCTATCTATCTATCCATCCATCCATCCATCCATCCAGTGCTGTAACTAAAGTCTTGTGGGCCCTGGTGCAATCTTTTGTCTGGGGTCCCCTATTTCATTCATACAGTAAATTCTTGATCGAGATGGTTACAGGTGCTAAGGAGTTTAATCAACCTTAGTGTGGTTAGGGAAATCTGTAAGTCTCCTTGGCTTATGGGCCAAATGGAAGCTGCAATCTGAGTACTGATGCCAGTGCTTGTGGGCCCCCTAAGGCACCTGCGACTGCACCCCCTCAAGTTACGCCCCTTTATCCATCTATCTAGTCTTCCCATAAGCAGGGGGGGCAGCACCATAGTGTGGAAATTACGTATCTACTCCTGAGCCTGCTATACTCTCCCTATCCCTGGAAATCAGAAATCTACAGTTTGTTATCAATGAAGGAAATTATATTTCAATACTAATTTTAAATCAACTTCTAAAATACCATGCCACTGAGACCTAGGACTGACGGTCCTATTACATAGCCTGATGATCAGACACAATGACTGCCATTTGACAATAAACATGTTTGCTACTCATTTGCTGTAACCTTATAAACTTGTCAGTGTAAACAACTTTGGATTTCAGTTTTAAATGAGACAGTTTCAGTTTTCTGGTGCAAGTTATAGCACATCTGTTGGACTTAGGCATCCCAATATTGGCCAACCTAGAAATAACAGGCACCAAACATTGAGCTTTTTGTCATGCCTTGTAAGACAGAAAACTGACAAATAAAAATGGACAAAATGCAGGAGAAAATTTTGACTTAAAGCCCAAATCTGGGCATCTGGCTTGTAAAGTGTTGTGAACTGATGAGTTTATTATATATAACCATTGAAATGAAATATGTAGGCTTTTATGTGTTTATTTTATTGGTAAAACAAAACAGTCTCTCATCACAAAGAAGTGGAATAAAGTGAAGAATCAATGAGATATAGTAAATTCACAATTAGTTATTGTTCATCGGTAGTAAACAATGACATATACTACCGTAGGAGGTTAGAGCTTCTTCCATATAGCTCCTGTTCAGTTTATGTAGCATCTGTCTCTCAGAACTAACACACACTAACACATAAATACTTCTACACTGCCCTGTGCGGAGTGGCCAAAGGATAATGGCAGCAATATAACAATCTGTGCATTGACCCTTGGATACCAAATCTTCTGGTATGTTTCTTGTAGCATTGTACTTGGGCAGGTACAAATCTATCAACTGCAACCACTGGGTCAGAGAAGGGACCCTAGGTGCTTTCTAGTTCAATATGGTCTTCCTAGCACAAAACAAAAAATGTTGAAGCAATTTTCTCCCACATTTGGTGGATATGATATCTTTGAATAGTCCCAAGGAGCTAACTTTAACTTTTTGCAGTAGGGCCACAGTGACACTGAAAAAGTGGTGTATCTCTAATCAGAAAGACTAAATGACAAAACACTCCCATAACATATGAACAAAAGTACCTCTATGGACACCATCACAAGTAAATATATGACTGGTCAATCTACACATTTTCAGTAGTTTCCCTGGTGTAAAGTAGACTCTATGGAATTGGTCATGATGGACCTCCAGGTGGATGACAGTTCTTCTTTATAATGATCTGTAAAAAACAGAATGTCCCTCTGCCACTGTATAAAATAATTCTTTAAGTTGGCATTGTTTTTAGCCATAATGGTCTTACTCCCCACCATACTGCTCCAAGCAAGTATTCCATAGTTGGTGATACTTATAGTGACTGTTGCTTGGACGGTGAAATCCGCACTGGAGAGTTGTCAAATTACTGTAATAATATTCATGTAATTGGGTAATATATCCTATTATGCTTCTAAGCTAGAACTCAAAATCTGGTAGGATAGATTACTATTTGCCAAAATGGCAAATATGAAGACCAAGTCTCACCACTACCCTACCCACCCTGTGTTCTCACCAGGGCCTTCTATTCTTTGATTATTGCCATTTTGTAAGTATTTTGTAAGGTTTGATCCCCTTCCCCCAGGTTTGGATTTACTTGACACAAACCAAGGAGAGCTGCTTTCAATACCATAGCTGGGTTATTAGAATGAGCTCTCATGCACCAAGCTGCATAGAAAAATTATGGTTTAGGGACTACAAGTCGTCAAACACAACCACCCACCAACAATCACAGGAAGCCCTCAAGATATCTCTAGCCAGTCTGGAAGATTGCTTCTTCCACAAGAAGGGAGTAAAGAGCCTGTCAATTTCAGTGAAGTGTGCTGGGAGTTTGACCGGGGCAGCTAGATGAAAATAGAACAATTTTGGCAAAAGAACATTTTGGCAAATGTTAATACACAGCACTGCTCCCTGCATCCATTTCTTACTCTTTGGAGGTTTGAATTCCACCTTCAGCATGATAGATTTAATTGTATGCCTGAGGATTGATGTGCCAGCTGAAGTTGTTGAATTACATTGGAATGAAAACAAATGCTGGGAATTATTAACACATTTTTCTATCATACTATAGCTTAAGGAGAATATTTGGTAACAAAAAAAAATCATTCAGCAGCAAGATAATGACCCAAATCCCTCTGATGTTAAAGCTGGCTATACACAAGTATATACATAAATGTTAGCCAAACCTATTAATTTAAACAGGACTGGCCAACCAGTTAATGTGTATGGAGGTGTCCTAACTCTCCTATAACTGAAGATGTTGAGGAAAAGATGGATTAGGCATGCTCGATATTAACATGTTCAATCCAATCCAATTTGTTGTATGGTTGTAGCTTAAGTACCTTATTTCTATTGAAAACGCTTGTGTGCTCAGCAAAGCCAAACATGTATGTGATGATTGTGAAGTCAAAAGGAATGCCTTATTTTCCTGCAGAACAAAAAAAGGATGAATATTTTGATATTGGAAAACCCGATCCTTATCAACATCAACTAGAGGAGAGTCGAGAGACTTCCATACACAATATATAGTTTAATGCTCCCTCAAAATGGGATCATTGGGTATATGTGTAGTGTACTGTAGACAGATTTTCTTGTTTACCATTAAAAATCCCGTAAAATTAGCATTAAAGATCCATAACAACTCACTGAGCATACATTAGTTCTCTTCTATATTTTATTTGAGGTACATTCAGAATTTTAATAAGAAACATTTTAAAATAAATGTACATGTTCTACTGTTTCTTTTTACTGTATGTTCCAGTACGTTACTCAGGACATAACAATGTCGTGAATAAGTGGTCCTCATATCACTACTAGGGATGACTGTTGTATTTGATGTCTCCCCAAATTAGCACACCAGCAGTTGGAGTAGTGTGAGGGGCAGCTCCACAACAAAGGAAAGATTTGAAGCATTCACCACAAGACCTCCGTACTCAAGGAGGAGAATCTAAAACAAAAACTGGCCTTGTCACTAAAGACAATATGGTATCAGTTCATAGCAGTGCAAGTTTGTATTTCACAACATCACTGCAGATGAAAGTGACAATGGTTGACTGTTATTGGCAGGACACATAATGGGTGCTGTGACACCAAATTTCCTTCTGCTAAGCACCTGGAAACAGTCTGGGTAAAGTCAGGGCTTGTAAATAAGGTGTCTCCTGTGTCTGGATGGTGGACAAGGAAACATGGTAGTTGTTCATTCTCACTGTTATGGTCATCAGAATACTATAAAAAAAAAACTAAATAATAAATATCCTGCGGAACCCAACTAGGCTCTGCCGCAGAGCAACCCTGGTGTGAACAAGGCCCGACAGTTAATATCACTGCCGGATTACAACAACATCTGGGTAAACACAATAACTTAAAAATACTTCTCTTCAGGACAGAGCAGCCACAAATGAATTCTAAAGTCTTGCAGTTACTCCACTGCATGACCAAACACAAACTACAAAGAGTATTGAAAAAATGAGAATAATAGGCGGCACTACTCGTGTAACAGGTCAAAAGACCTACGTGGGGATAGACAAAAATACAAAATATGGGTGGTGCTCTAAGTAGAAAAATAGCAAGACATCGTAAGTGAATAGGAAAAAACTTGGCACTCACCTAGATGCATAAAATGCAATCTTTATTCTTAACAGTCCAGGTTAAAATAATATAGATATGGGAGGAGGCACATTCGAGGTTGAGCGACAGCTGTTTCGTGCTCTATCGCACTTTTTCAAGCTCAGGTAGGAGATTCCCACAATACTGACTAAGGGAGTCTCACAATTTTAAGTTAAGGGTGGAGATTCTCACTACTCACCTAGCTAGGCAGCTTGCTGCCAAACTAATGTCTTGCACTGATGAGCACAAAATGCAATTGAGGCTAGAGCAGCGGGCGAACAGACTTGCCTTCTTAAATAGTCAGAAGGCAGGTCTAAACAGCAGGTCCAGATGCCCACGCCGGGTGCTCATAGGCTAGCATCAATGTTAGTCAGAAGATTGACCACACCTAGCGTCTGCAAGGGAATTAACCTCATGTATGCTGGACTGAGCAGTGACAGCGGAACAGGCTGTGACTCTGATACCTTGGCCGTACCTGCTGCACAGTCCTAACACTCACTTTTTCCTGGCTCACACATCACTTCTTAACATAATTCAACCAAGACTTTACCTTCTTGATTGTACATGGAGGTACTTTACATTCAAGTCAATGAGGCTAGATGGCAGTTACCTTGTTGGAAGGGCTGCTATGCAGAGAAAACTTAGGGAGGGTATTATCTGTACTGTAAATAAGTATTATGACTCCTTCATTCTCAGGATCAGGAGGAATCTCGTTAGTCAAAGCGTCACCCATGATAGTGATAATGTCAAATGCCAAAACTTTGTAAGATGGAGATATTTATTTAACGACACTTTGGAATATGCTATAGATTTTGTTCCTCAAAGATTTTGCCCAAATCTTTCTTGTGCAGTAAAAGGAAAAACAGGTTGTTTTTTTTTTTCTTCTTCCACTATACACCATTTTATTGGAAGGTTAAACTGCTTCTTCCTTTTCTTTTCTCTTATTGATTAGAAGGTTTATCTATACCCATGGTAGCATCTTTAACTGAAACTAGTTATTACCTAGAAAAATGTTGAGGCTGAAATCCCTAAAGATCTTTTCTGTCTGAAGGCAGAGCTTTGAGAAATGTCTGTTCAAAGCAAATTAAAGGGCAACCTCTAAGCTGAACTTTACTAGCATCTATACTTCTTCCATTTAATCGAAAATAATGTTCTGTGAAGAATACGTTTCTTCTTTTCCAGAAGAATTGATGGATCCCGCAGTTATTTCATTACATTTATGCATTTTTAGTAATTGTAAATAGAATGTATTGTTACTGTAGTGTTTAAACTACAGAACTAGTATGAGAATGATGCCATACAAAATACTGGATCTCTTCAGTTTAGTGCATTTTCCCCATGAGACCAGCCTTAGGCTAAGGTCCCAGATAGAGAAATATTTTGTTTTTTTTTCCCGCAGCGTTTTTCATTGCGTTTTGCAGAGATTTTGTTGTTCGGACTTTCTGCCCGTTATATCTATATGGAAAATATCAGCATTTCTTCAGGTATAATCGACACCAAGGTTTATGAAAACACAGCATTTCTGGTGTGGATTTCTTTTTGCAATGTGTGGATGGAATTAGACATAATTCCATTCACTTTGCATGTAATGTAAAACACTGCTGCATACTCTTATTGAATATTTGCTTGTCAACAAGCAGTAATAAAAACCCTGTTCCGCGGTAATATTCTATAATGACAATGTACTTATATTTATATCAATTACACTTAACTTAAATCTATAGTTGGCAGGTTACAGCCTTGAATGCTTTGAGATACAATATCTATATGTAAGCAGGCACTTAACAGAGAATTATTATATACCACAATGTCATACTCTAACTTCAAAAGAATTGCATTTCTAAAGTGATAAGTTGTGCATTACTCTATTTCCATGGTAAAGTAGAAACTGACTAGGTCAGAGGGTGGGGTTTGGGTGGCCTGTCCCTGTTTCCTCTGCTCCACAGACAGAGCGTCAGGTGATTGTACAGGCATGTGGGGTTCAAGTGACATCACTGCTGATGTGTCATTGATACATATTATTGACTGCTGAGGCCTGTCAATAATCGCCAGGGTCAACTGACCCCCTGCAACTCCACTCTGAGCAGCCTGTGAATTGGAGGGAACAGGAGACAAGGTGTCCAAATGGAGAACCAGAAGCAGGTGATTACCATTTTCATTTTTATTTAATTATTTGCCACCCTTTTTTTTAAATGTATTGCAGAAAGTTCCTTTAAATCAAAATGTGCGCTCTTATTAAGGCATATGTACCGTAGAGACATACCCCGCCCATGCCTTGTGACTCCATGTTCTCCATTATCTGTAATTTGCTTACATTGACATTGTAGTTAAAAAGTAAATGAAAAAGGATAATACAATCTTTACCTTCTACAAGGGACATGAGGATTTATATCTGTGTTGCTCACCTGTCAATATAGAAATATATATGACACTACTTGTAGTATTATAAGCTATGCTATAAACTATGTTGCTGTACATGCTATTTATCTGGACATCATATTTTCCAACTTCAGAAACATTTATGTATTCCCTGCATCTTCATATTGTTTACTAACTACACATAGAAATATGTAGTATGTTATTTCATGATACTATATCACAAAACTATATTACTCCGCTATCATCTCATGACACACATACCTGGACAAGTCCTCTCAATAGATAAAGTAAGGAAAGACACACCTGTAGATCACGTTTTAGAAATACAAAATATAGCTATACAACTAAGATACTGAATATGTTGAACAATTATCCCCTTATTTACCAGGCATAAGGAGGCCATAATGATTTTTTTCATTTTGATTTAATGATCCTTACTTTTTTATGCCTTGGGCTATCAAAATATTTCTTATGTCCTGTTTTTCACAACATACAGTGAAATCCACACAATGACAATATAGGTTGATATGTCATATACACGCCATGTATCAGAGACAATATGCACAAAAAAGAAACAGTAGAACACAAAATTTAGAACGTTTCGGTCCAAAGACCTTCCTCAGTAAACAGTCAAATCCAAAAAGGAGGATAAGGATAATAGAGGACCAACACATCCTTATCCTTATCCTCCCTTTTAGATTTTACTGTTTGGCTGATACCATATTTATATTCATTCGTTTTCTCATTCCCATAGATCTTACCTGAGGAAGGTCTTTCGACCAAAACGTCCTAAATTTTGTAATCTACTGTTTCTTTTTGTACATATTGCTGGGCGAACAGACTTGTCTCCTTAAATAGGGAGAACCTATATTGTCATTGTGTGGATTTCACAAATTAAATATATTCTGGCACTGTCCTAGTGTGTGCGGCAATCTACTTCCTTGCACATTTGGGTCAGAGTACCTTTTTTGGCCAGCACCACCTATCACCTATTAGAGTGTGCGGCTCCATTGTTTACATTTTTGCATTTTTTGTTCACAACATATAGGACTTGTTATATAACACCTTACCATGGTTTTATTTATATATTTTAGTTTTAGTTGGGATAAAAGGTACAAAAAGTGAAAACAATTTAAATGATTAAAATGATATAAAATAGTATTTAATTGACATATTATTAAATGGTTTATTAATTTTGATACATAATATGTGTAGTCTGGATTGATCAGGGCAGCTATAGTGTCACTTTGCTTTTGTGTGATTGGTGATTATTTTTTAATTTATTTGTATTTTTTTTTTTTTTAATCTATTTATTATTTAGAATTTAGCAATTCTCCACTGTAATGAATCAACCATAGCTCTAATAACAGGGGAAAGAGCCCCCTGTGGTGATCTCAGTGTCTGGCAGAGCTGACAAACATGTGATCAACTGCATTGCCACTTCCTATAATTACTAGATAACGCTTCTTGAGCACTGTGTAACCTGAAAAGAAATAGATAGAACAGCACTAACTGTTTTCTTTGTCTTGTCAGGTTCCTTATTTGTTTCTAATAGAGTGTCATACAGTGGTACCAGTTGAAAGCCTAGCAGGTCAAATATGTACCTCTGGACAAGAAATTAACTTCTTAACTCTTTACAGACACATGGTAGATTGTATGTTAACGCTTGGCGACTTTTTAAAAAATATTTTCCCTCTCCTCCTTCCAAAATTTATAACTTTTTTATTTTTCTGTCGACATATCTATATAAGGAAATATTCTTTGTGTAACGAGTTGTACTTTTATTTTCCACCATCTTAGGGCACATATGTTTTGATTAGCTTGTATTTGCAGATTTTAGCGATCCATGTGAAATAACACACCATTCTATCATAACGTTTTGCATTTTGTTTTTACGACATTCACTCTGCATTATAAATGACATGGCAGCTTTGTCCGGCAGGTCCAAGGGGCGATAGAGGGGTGATAATCTTGCCCCTGGACAGGCCGGATGCCATGATTTCTATTGATCATGGCATCCAGGGGTTAATCTGCCAGAGGCAGAGTATCTTCCGATTCTGGTGGCTTGTCCTGGCTATCGGAAATGCTGAAAGTAATGCCGCAAGTATAGCTTCTGTGGTCACAGCATTACATTACAATACTATGAAGGCAATGACCATTAACTATACACTCAATGTGATGTAATAGTATGACAGAGAGCCGGAAGGGGTTAATATATGTAAATAAAGCAAAATTCGAAAAAGCATGTAAACTTAATATGAGAGATTTATTTATAGTGTCCCAGGATACATACATTTAGGAACTGGAAAAAATGGAAAATAAAATCTTACCACAGTTCCAAAAGGCCACAATGTAATAGGAATTCAACAAACCTCTAAGTAAACCTTTTTTTGAAATTTGGCAGGTAACCAGAGTATCCAGATAAAACGTTCACAAACAAGGAGAAAATGAAACTGCATACAGGTGTTGTATTGCAAGTCAGTGGCGCTAACAACAAAGCTAACATTCTGTTCTTACCCCTCACCATCAATTGTTGGATTATTTTGAAATTACATATATCCCTGAAATACTTTAATAGAAAGTCATATCTTATTACTTTATGTGGAAAATAAGCCATATGATCTGATATAATAATATAATAATTTAAGGGGATTTATGGCCATTTTTTTTAAAGAGGTCTGTTAGTGCTGTTAATGGGTTAATAAGTGTACCCAAATACCTTTAGAAATGTTTTGAGTGATTTCTGGGTTTTTCTTGGTTTCTCTGTAAGCACCTGATCTCTTTTGCATTTGTTTATTTTGTGCAGCTTCTTGTTCTTTTATCCTACTACTACCATGATGCACTGCTCACTCACTCCCCCTCCCTCTCTCACTATGCACACCCCCTCCCTGTTTCCTTAACTAGCCACTACTATCTCTTCCCAACTAACTAACTCAGCCAACCCTGCTACCCCATTATACTTACTTGTCTTCCTGTCCAGATATTCAGGGAATAAGAGATCACATCTTTCTACAGGGCAGGCTCCTCCTCCGCTTGCTGTCTGCTGGCACTTGTGCAGTAGAGCTCCAGTGTAAAGTGATATTCCGTGCCTGGAAGACAGGTAAGTGTATAATGGGGTGGGGGTTAATGTTGATGATGTTCTGTTACTGGAAAAGCGAAAATGGAACTTCACCAGAAAATCAGAAAATGTTCCAGAAAATTTACCCAGTGATATTGGTAAATAGACATTTTTGGTAAAGTGAGTAAGTTAGAAGCTAGGTGAGGGGAGAGTATTTAGCTTAGTTTACAGACATGATTTTATCTCGGACAACCCCTTTAAGTTGAATTTTCAGTGACTACTTGTTCTTTAAGTACTGCTTACCCGGTAAAACCATGTGCCACTTTTCCTGTGAAGTTGTAGATCATTAAACATTTTACGCAGCTGTATTATATAGTATTACATAGTCTTGCTATTGCTAAGAAATATTCAGATTCACAATGTTTATGAGTAATAGTAATACATTTTGCAGTACGACACGTTTCATGCAATTACAAATTTATTTGTATAAAAAGTAGTAATTGAATCCAGATATCTCCATGGCATAAAAAAAAAAAACTACTCACATGGGTTCTATAAACTGAGTATGATATGTAGTTCCTCCATATGTTTCAGTCTGATGTCCTTCAGTGTGTTCCAATTTAAGCAGATGTCTGAAAATAAGTATAGTATATGAGAGGCTAGATATTAAGTAATAGCCATTAACAAGGCATAGTATGGCCATAAATAGATAAAAAATAAACGATCAATAATAAAGTAATGCAGAAGACAAACCAGCACAAATTGTCCCCAACACATAAAATCTAACACAGTGAAGCAAACTAATAATAACAAAGGAACAAACTGGAAGCATCAAGATCTTCCAATGACTTTATTTTTTATCATGTCATTTTTCTCTATTTATGGCCATGTTATGCCTTGTTATTGATTATTACTCTCATTATAAATATCCAGCTTCTCATACACTATACTTATCTAGTTTGATAATTTTGGTAACCACTGAAGAAGGTCAATCAGACCAAAACATTTGGAAAAGCTGCGTATCATTGTTGATAGGAACCATGTGATTATATTTTTTCATGCCAAGGAGCTATCTGGATTGAATTTCTACTTTTTATACAAATAAATATCTAATTGCATGAAATTAACATGGAGTGCTGCAGATTCTCTTCCAATTGGCCATGATGGGCCTTTGTGCTGGCACCGAACTATTAAACCGGAGGACAGTACAACATATATTATGATATTAAGCTTCTTGGATGTTTATGTCAAAAAGGTACCTTATTACTAGCATTATTTTTACATTAAATTGGATATGAGCTGGATAAAGTCAAGTGTTCAAAGGTGGCAGAATTACAAGTGTACATTCGCTGTATAATCCTTTGCAGTTTTCATTTCCATATAAAATAGGGAAAAAAAGATAGAAAGTTATGAGCTTACATCCTTATATTATAGCAAACAAACATAAGTTTATCTGTAGATAAATTGTTTGCTTGACTAATAAACCATTTGCTATGAATACAATTATTATTGCTGAATTTTATAGCAAATTGTTTATTGTTAACAACACTGTGCATTTCCCGGTGTGGAAAACCGTGATTTCTAGCTCTTTCTTTAATTTCCACATAGAGCTGAGGTTTAACAGCTTGGCCTCAGAGGTGCAAATAACTGTAAAAAAATACAGTGCTACTGCCCAGGACATCACAGAAATGTTGTTATTGAACAAACTCCCAAGGGTTGTGTGAGCTTGGACTTTTAACATTAATTCAGTCTGATCAGCTACAGTTTACACTATTTCATCTATGGCTAGTACATAACTCACTACTGCTTGGAAGAGCAAGCAATTTTCAAAGGAAAGCTATTTCATAATATGTTTTCAAGTGAGTATATATCTGTCTAAGGTACAACGCAAATCATTACATGTACAAAATATAATATTTTCACATTTGAATTTTGTTTTAGTTTTTTAGCGAGATTTTACATTAATACAAGAACACCAAACAAGTAGTACAAAAGTAGAAACATACAACACATGTAATATATATATATATATATATATGTATCTTATGGCATTAAAGTCGAAATATCACAATATGTGTAGAAGAGTGGCGTCATAAGTAACATGATACACACACTCCTCTATATAGTCTATAGTCCCTTAAGAGCCCCTCAGGCTCACTGGCCAAAAGTTTACTAAGAGGGGACCTAAGGCATTTTTTCAAAATAGTCCATTTGCCTTGCACCAGTCCCTTGGCACTGTACCTGTCACTCTGAGTAAGCACTTTAAGTACTTCTGGGTGTAATCCATCTGGACCTCGAGCCTTGTTTACCTTTAAAAAGGACCTTTCATGTCCTCTGGGCACATGTGGTGTAATACACCACTAGAATGCCGACAGCACACACTAAATTCAGCACACTATTGGCTTTCCCGTTCTGTGCCCCCACTGAAGAACTATCAATGCAATTACTGTAGCTCTTCCGTGTCAGAAGGGCATTTCTGACAGTCTGACAGAAGCGCCCTTCCTCACAGTAGTGTCTATTGTGCTGTACTGTGAGAGGGGAGCTAAAATCGTTTCCTTAGTTTGAGGATTGAGGAGAATTCTGGTTTACTGATATTGTATTATACGATGGATCCTGGGGCGTAACTAGCAAAAACTTTTCACTTGCCCCCCCCCCCGCCCCACATAGAATAGTGCCCTTTTTCCTGGCCCTTACGCAGTGTAACACCCCATTTACACACAGTATAGTGTCCCATAGCGGCCCCTCCTCACAGTATAAAGTGGCCATAGGAGCCCCTCTGCACAGTATTAATGTTACATAGTGGCCCCTGAACACAGTATAATGTTCCATAGCAGTCTTCATTCAATATAATGTCTCACAGTGGCCCCTCCACACAGTATTATTTCCCATAGAGCTCCCCCACACACACACAGTATAACGTCATATAGCGATCCCTCCACACAGTGTTTGTTGCAAATATTTGTTTATACTTTCATTTCATTTCAGACCCTAGAGTATAATGATCAGAGGCCCAGGGGAGGTGACAAACATAAAAAACTAGTGTACTTACTTCTCCTGGACTCTGCCACGACTGCTGCATCATGACACTAGCCTCACCCTTGTGACGTCTGTGACATCACTACAGAGGCCAAAGACAGCATGAAGTCGCATCGGAAAGGTGAGTAATAGTGGTTTTTATGTTTACTCACCTCCCCTGGGCCTCCAATCATTATACTCCTGCTTGCAGGACTATTCTCTCTGAATTTGTTAAGCAGATTCGGGGACAGAAACCCTTACATATGCAGCTCATACTGGTCTATAGAGAAAGGATAGTAGGAGGAGGATCTGTTATAGAGTGACAGAGATACACAGATATGCTACTGCTTCTGCTGGATAGTAAGCTGCTTAATACAGAGCTAAACTTTAATGTGGCTGCTTCTGCATATGAGTGTAAGCTACAGAGAGTTAGTGGATCTCCACTTTTATGTGTGCAGTGTATAAGAAATCTGAACCTTTAGTCTACCCATTAGCTTAGGCAGAACTAAGAGATGGAGCCCGTATAGGGGTAAAACTGATGAAAAATGCAAAAAGGGTCTGATATTTGCAGTTAGTCCTTATGTAGAAAAAATAAAGTTTGTTTTGAAAAGATACCAGAAACAATACTTTTTTAAATAATCATAGTATAGACATATAAAATACAAATTAAACATTTGATAGACTCCTTATGATTTGAGTAAAATAAAATGTTACTTTGCTTCCATCTCAGAATATCAATTATTATGTGCACAAGAACATGTTTTCATGTTGTTCTTATTTCCTGTTGTGCTTGTATACAAATTAGTTTCTAATTTACACAAACACATAAATATAGTAATTAATATTAGAGAAAACTAATTAACTTTAAAGTATTTTTAGTTCCAAAATATAAGAGAAAACTGAAGCACCTAAAAGTGAACCCACATAACATTTAACAACTCTGTAAATACAACATAATATATTGTAACGTAATACATTAAATTGTATTTTTTTTCTATTAGATGGAAGATATTCAATGGCTATGTCCTGGACAATGTTGGTGTAACATTTCAGGTTATTATACCAACTGGCATTCTGACATGCAAGAAGGGTTCATGATACTAGGAGTATGGCGACCAATACGGCCGCCACTGACATCCCTTCTCCATAGTGCTCCATGTAACTGCAAAAATGTTCTAAGTCTACAATATTAAGCAAAAATCTAGGAGAACTTAATCATTATAGCTATAAAATTCATACCTTCATCTTTTCAAATCAGGCAGATAACCATTGGATGGGGTGTACACACTGGATTACATTTAGCAAAGAGGAGACCCCTTTACTGAATTGGACAGATTACCACATAGTGACTGTATAGCTGATGACTGGAAAGCAAACCAAAGGATTGACCCCCACCAGTTAACTTCTGACTCTACACTATCCTTACTGTACATGAACTAATGTACAGTACCTCACCGAAATATCAGTTCATTAAATACTCTTAACATGTTTTCCATTCCCTTTGAGCTTATTAAAATCCCAAAACAAACTCAGTAGAGGATACAAACTCAGAGTTTAACTATACACTGCGCTGACAATCACTTTCGTGCATTTAACATTTAAAATGCTACAAAAATTACAAATTTATTAGGGAAATGTGGGCCCCTGTGTTTATTGACACACACATGGCGGTTATATTGCAAAAAATAATAGAAAAATTAGCCCGTTTTGATGGCTTGTAAGTGCTACACTTGCTTATTATTATTTGGGAGACAATTTTGTGCCTATGAGCCAATAAAAAAGTAATGAAGGATTGGCTTTTCAAAAAAGAAAAAAAAAAGAAAAAAATATCTTGTGATGGGAACAGATGTTCTGATGTAGTGGCACCAACAGCGTGCTATAGTGAAATGTGATGGTGGACCAGGCTACAGGACAAGTCTTCTGGGTGGTGGCAGGGGTGGTAGGCACTAGGCAGCTGTGGCAATATCTGTGGCAGTACGACAGGGACTAATAAGTTGGATCAGGCTGCAGGACATGTCTGCCTGAGTGGTGGCAATGCTACAAGCTATTTAGGAGTAGTATCAGCCAGTATCAACAGCAGTACTGTAATTGTAAGATGATGATGAAGGAAGATGGTGATACAATTATTTGGAGGCATCAGTTGAGGTGTCTAAGAATGCTCATGGACCCATGCCTGATTAATTTTGATACAAGTCATTTTTTCCACCACACCTGGGAAAGTTTTGTTCTTTTTGGTGTTAAAAAGGACAGCACTGAACACCCTCTCGCTTAAGGCCGGGCAAGATAAAAGTCCCATGGCAAATTGGGCCACCTCCTTCCACTGCTTTAACCTATTGGCCAAGAATTCCTTGGGGTCAGAGTTATCTACTGGACTATAGGTGTACTGTACCTGGTGTTGCAGATGGTGGATGTCAGTTGCCTACTGTGGCTTCAGTTGGCGTAAAGAGTTGAAAAACATTTGGTTCATCACTTTCCAAATACTGTACTGGACCTGGCTGCTGATGATTTTGCTTCTCCTTCTACTTGTGGCACTGGCAAAAGAGGTGGAGCTCTAAATGAGTGAGGTGGACTGGGAACAGGCAGCGGCCTTCTGGGTTCGTGTGCGACTGGCAGTTAGAGTGCTCTCCCTAAATACCGCGGCAAACTGGGTATACTGCCTAACCTGATTATATACAATATTTTTCTTCTCTTTGGGAGCAGGGAAGAATTTCCCCATTTTGTCTTTTTAGTGAGGGTCTAAGAGCACTGCCATCCAGTACTCATCCCTCTGTTTGATGATAATAATACACTTATTGCTGTGTAAGCATTGGAGCATACAACCTGACATGCTTGTCAGTGTATGTGTGGACCCAGGATTGACATGGTTGTTGCTCTTGGTGTGGTCTTTGTCATCATCATATTCTTCTAGAAGCAGATAAGGGTTAGCCTTCTCCCTTTAGGGATCCCTCTTTTTCCTCTTTCTCCTCTTCTGGTCTAGGAGTCCTAGTTACTCTATCGTAAAGACCCTGACCTTGAGTCTCATGCTTTTCCATGAACACATGCTTTTCCATGTACACCTCTTATTGACTAAGAGGTGTCAACTGTTCCTTCTTTCTCATCCCCCATTGCATGAGTGTAAGAGTTTCCTGTAAGTTATACAATAGAGGTATCACTACGCTGATACTGCTGTGGTTTCTGGTGACAAATTTGGTGGCTTCTTCAAAGGGCTTGAGAAGTCGGAACACTTGGCTCATGAGCATCCATTGATGAATCCCAGGTTATTAAAAGGCGAACCACCAGATTAAGGACATATGCCATACAGGGACAATGTGTTTATTCATCCTAATTGCAGTGCAGCAACAATATTGGTGCCATTGGAGTTGGCAAAGACCCATTCAGTGAGATACTTTCTGCAGGTTACAGAGAAGCAGCTCCTTCACAGTGTGGCTTCTCCTCCAGAGAGGAGGATGAGCCCTGCATAGTGTAAGACCTGGGCCTACACAATCACAGGGGAACTTGCACCTGACCATTGGCGCATTTCTGGATTGTAGACTGATGCCTCTCAAAACATTGACCCAGTGGGCTGTGAAAGCCATGTATTGTTCTTGTCCATAATCACTGTTCCACGTATCGACAGTGCCGTGCCCCTTTTCCCAGCTTGAGGTATGAGCAGGTGCCTGATTGTGAGTACACAGCACCTCTATGGGTGGAAGACCCCAAATTATTAAATTGCAATTGACTTTCTATGCTAGTGGTGGTAGAAGTGGAAGCAGTTGCTATCAGCCCTGGTCTTTAAGGGGTCCCAAAGATCTCTCTGGTGCACCAAATATAAAACTATTACAAATAAGGAAAAATGTAGGGCATAATGAAGATAGGAGCCCTTTACAAATTTTGATCAGGGGATCAGGAACTTGAAGTTATGCCTTTCAGCATATGTTTATATGTTTTATTTTTCGATGACAAAGGCTTTTCAACTACTGTATTGTAGGTGTTAGTTAAGTCACTTTTAATGACAAAAATGCAAGCAACAATCAAAAACTGAAAAATAATCTGTTCCTTGGATGAAATACACAGAAGTTTGAAACTAAGTTATATGCAGCGAAAAAGTCTCACAAGAAGCAATCTGGATATAATGTATTCTCCACTAAAGTTAACTTTTGTTATTTATTTCATTTTTAAATGATCTTAAAATATATTAAACTCCATGTTATCTTTGAAGCTAGTTCAAAGCCTTTGTGTTTATCTGCAGTTTTTTTTTTTCTCAAATTTTTTTTCTAAATCTTGTGTTGTTACATATTTGTATTTATTCCACGCAAACAATAGTAAAATACTCTCTGGTTCTCCTGTGGGCACAATTTCCTTTGCTGATCATTTGTTCTTGTGTTTTTGATCTTGCATAACTTTAATTGCTTGTTTAAAATTTCCTTGTTATTTGAAGATAAAAGGTTAAAAATCTTAAAATATCATTATTACTTCTTGTAAATATTGTATATAACAAAAGTTATCAAATGTAGTGCAATGGATTCCCGTGATAGCCCTCGGCTACCAATACAGTGCTTCACGTTTTTCTTAGAAATTTGCAGATAAAAGAGGTATCTGATTATTTTCTACATGGGAATACACGATTTTTATTTGAGGTTATTGTGGAAGAAAATGTTAACTTTGCACATACTGTAAGCTATTTATCGTGCCACCTGGCTGTGCTTGCCAGTGACATTCTTCTGCTTGAAACGCTGTTCTTTGAGATCAGAGGCTCTGTGCTTCAGTGCTTGTCTGTAGGATGCACTGACCATTTAAGAAACTCAAATCCTTCTTTTCAGTTCCCAGCTATTAAAGGAAGCTTGTTCAACAGAAAGCTACTTGAACTTCTAGTTTGCCAGTGTGCCGCAAAGGTGTTTGTTTGTCAGCTACATCAAGATTTCTCCTAGAGGAAGCCACCTGGTAGGTCCCTAAAGCAAATACCAGATCCCTACATAGTGGCTAATGAGTGAAAAGCAGGGATCATTTAGACAATTCCCCGAAGAGTAGCTCAAAGTCAAACCAGTAGGTCCACACCTGCAATACATTACTGATTACTCAGGTTATGGACCCCGCTGGTGATCTGAACCCAAATCTGTACAAGACAGTATCAGGACCAACTGAACCCAACATTTACACAGAGGACCATCTGTTACTGTTCATAAACATCATCTTTGCATGTTTAGATGTTATGCCAGTCTCTAATCAAGCTCACAACAATATTCACAATATGGCGAAAGAATTTTTGCAAAGGTGTTAAAATAATAAAAACTATATAAATTTTGTATTTTTGTGATTATTCCAACCCACAAAATATAGGCAACGTGTCATGTCGGCGTAAGATAATTGTGCAATTGTTTTTTTTTTTTACAATTCAGATCTAATTGTATCACTATGAAGTACAGTTTGTCCCAGAAAAAATAAGCCCTCATATGAAAATGTTTGCTTTTGGAGAGTAGAGAGGAAAATACTTAAATGCAAAATCAGAAAATTTAAGTTAAAATTTTATTTCATAGATGTAAAATCCTACCGCTATATGACATCCTACATGTTTGAAGCATCCATATTGCTCTTGAGTAAGAGCAATGTATACACTCAAAACATGTTGGTTTATTTTGCAATCTGTTCTGCATACATATTGCCCCAACATATTGTATTTGATTAAGGTGTCCAGTTCACGTGCAGATTCTAGAGGTTACTTTTTAGGTTGTTGAATGTCACTCCATCCACAACCTAATGGACAAGTGGAGTGTGAACTAGATTTTCTTTGTCACTTCTCACCATAATGATAATAATCTTTGCTTCCTTCAGCTGAATTCTCAAGTAACTGTTACTTTTACTCCATTTTACATTGTGTAACATCAACATTCATGGATTCCTCTTCATATCTCTTCTCTCTGTGAAGTACCTGATAATGACCTTGAGTAATTTCCTCCATATTTTGCAAGAAAAGAAAATCTCTGCTCCATGCACCTGCTTGCGTGAAAAAACTCGCTGATCGGAGACATAGAGCATATCTTTATTTGTCTCCTGGAGGCTTTTTTCAGAAATTTGGTTATCCTATAAATATATCTGCATGGTATATATTTTCTCCCTTTTCCTAGTTCTGGTCATGATTTGGTTTCTAAAAAACTCCACTTACCACTCAATCTGAGAATATGTATGTAAACTCCTTTCACTTGGATCTTCTGAAACTTCTGGTTTTTAATAAATTCTCCAAGACTTCTATTGCTATACCTGAACTTATTGTTTCTAAAAATGAATTTGAAATCAGACATTTTGGGTATCAGGAAAATAAGCGGTGAGATATACAATCTGGAGGACTGGAAGAGTTTTGGTGCCAAAGAAAAATCATGGGAGCCTTCTGTCAACATAAGTGGACCTGTTCTTCTCAGGAAGTTTCATCAATAGTCATAAGCCAAGAAGAGGGCGAGTAACGGTGGTATTGTTGAGCCACCTGCTTGTGACCTTCTTCTGCCTGCTGAACTGTTCTTCCTGATGATGAATGATGTGTTTACATCATTGCCTGTAGGAAGCATTGGTCCTTTAAGAAACTCAAACCATTTTTGTCAATTCCAAATCGATCTCCTATTGTGCTATTAAAGGCTCCTTTCACCACAGAAAGCTTCCAAAGCAAAAAGACTCCTAGTTTCTAAGTGTGCTGCAACGGTTTTTGTACTTTGAATGTTTTTCTGTTGCCTGACCTAGGATCTGTTCCTCTTACCTGATGTTTTGAACCTGCCCTGACCACTGCTTGGATTACCGTGATGAACATATTCTGCTAGTCATGACTTTAGACCTTACCTCAACTCTTATCTTGCCTGATACCTCAGTGCTAGGCACTGGTGTCTCCCAAACCCCCTAGGTCAGCTATGACCTACACCAGAAATACTATTAGAAGAAGTAACCTGGTAGTTTCCAGGAGTGAATACCAGCTTCTGTATAGGGATCAAAGGTTAACAAGCAGGGGATCACTTAAACAACATCTTTAGGAGTTTCCCAAAGCCAAACTGAGTTGGTGATAAATTGGGTTGAATATTATACTATTTTTCAGAAGGATTTGTTCCAGGTTTTACATTTTCACTGGAAATCATAGTTTCTGACTATGTTAGGTCCCCCAGATCCAATTTTAAACTGTCATGTTCATGTAACAACTGATAAAATTAATTAATGTTACCACGCTAGTTTTCTGGCACAAATGTGGCACACTTTTGGTACACAACTGTTTGAAACTAGAGATGAGCGAACACTATTCGAAACAGGCATTACGAATAGCACGCTCCCATAGAAATGAATGGAAGCGGCCATTATGCTGACTTTGCCGGCGGCTGGCCGCTTTATCCCCCGTGTGCTGGCTACGTCCATTTATTTCTATGGGAGCTTGCTATTTGAAACGGCTATTTCGAATAGTGTTTGCTCATCTCTATTTGAAACCCAAAATGAACAATATCCGACTTTTTTCATATTCCAACATGTTTGCTATATGTGAGCAAATGAAAGCAGGGAACGGATCAAGATGGTTTATGGTGAAATTTACACTTGTTGATAAAATTAAAAAACAAACCCTCACTGGAATAGAAATGTTGGATTGCTGCAAAACTTAGCCTGCAGTTATGCCTCAGGCAGATATGCAAACTACCCTGTGTCTTTAAACAATTAAGAAGAGGCAGGATGCTCATCTCAACAAATTGCCAGCCATCAAGGCTGTTCTGAACTATCTGTTATGAGGTGTTCAGGGCTGTGGTTATGTGAGGGTATGCACACATAGTAAACACGCTCCAGTAGGCCCAGACAAACCACCAGAGTTGATAGTTTGATCCATGAATAAGCACAAGCAGCTCCCACAGTATCCAGAAACATGTGGCATTTTCATTACACATGCCTCCTGTCTCTGCCCAGAAGATAATTGTCATTTTTTTTTTCCTATTTGCAGTGAAGTGATAGGTCACATGTACAACTGACAGTGATGCAGTCACTTTGAGTCAGAGCTCTGCCTGCTCCTCCTCCTTCTTTTGTAACATTTAATTCTAAATTTTGGTCTCACCGCTTTATCAACCATGTCTTCATCTTCACTAGCAGTAACATTTAGAGAAAAATATTCCATCTAGTCCTAGTCTTGCTCTTCTTGAGTTCTCTATGAGTTGGATGAGAACAATCAGCGTTTTGATATCAGAGGAGGCAGAGGTGAAAGGCATGATTGTTGGTGGTGAAGTAGTTGGTAGTAGTGGCAGGGTGTGGGGTACTGATACTTGTGCTGGTAGGAACACTTAGGGGAAATTTAAAATCACATGGGCATGATGAGCCTGAAAACAGTGGCAGGGTATATGATGATACCGGTGATGTTTCCGCTGTGGATAGTACCTGGCAACCAGCTCAGGGTGACAACAAGATGACACTATAGGAAGAGGGTGCTGGCAGACACACTTGGAAAGCTGCTGGTGGTGGCAGTATTAGATATTATGTGTGGTTATCACCTACTGGGATTTTTTTGTCATTACCTAATCCTCCTCCTCCACTTTAGTGTCAGGCCAGGAAAAAACAATATGTGCCCAGTCATCTGATAGCTACTGAAAGTTGCTGGCAGTGCAGTCGCCACCTAGCCACTTGAATTCCACTGCATTTTGCCACCTGATGGCATGCACTCAACCTAGATGGAGGACAATGTAACTCAATCCTTGGATATGCCAGTATGAGGAAAGGTACACGCAATCAACAATCTTGGGCAGGGACAATATATAGCTTTTGCTCTGTGGGTTGATGTTTTGGATGGCAGCAGTGACAGTCCACAAAAGCAACAAGCACAGATGCTTGAACTGACACCGACATTTATGGACAAGTATTTCCTACCCCCCTCCTCCAGTTTCTCCTGCAGATGTAGGGACAATGTGTTATTTTGAAATCCACCATTGGGGACTCCTGCCTAATAACTTCACCAGGGCAAATCTTTGCTTTCACTCATACACTCTCATTTCATTTAAGTGTTGCCATGCAGTTTTAGAGTTAATGAGCCTGGATTAGAGAAGGAACTCTTCAGCTGTATCTTGCAGAAAGGGGGATGTGGGAGATCTCCTACTAACTACAGATTATTGTTAGTGATAGTGACACAAGTATTGTGGCTGAAATACAGTTGAGTAGAATAAAACATTGTCCTTGAATGGTGCATGAAATAAATGCGGTCCTGTTTTTCTTTAAAAACACACAAAGTGGCTCAGCGGAGGTGCTGAACATGGCCAGAAGAGTATTTATGCTTTTCATCCATTCCAATGTGGCTAAGAACACCCAATGAAATAAATTGCCTGCCTTTGTGCTGTTGCCTGTGACATTCCAACTTGCTGGAATTACACATTGCACGTACTGAAGTGTCTGTGAGCAGCAGAAGGCAGTGAATGCTTACTGAATGCAGCAGATAACAGGGACAATGTGTTATTTTGAAATCCACCATTGGGGACTCATGATGCAGATGTGAAACCTCTTGAAGCAGTTTGATGAGGCAAATGAATTTATCAGCAGCGACAATTGCAGCGTCAGTGAGGTCTTTACTTTAATATAAGTACATTACAGGAAACACACTCGTGCAATGAGAGAAAGAAGAAAAAGACATAGTGATAGGGAATGTAGGTTGTGCTGTGGAATATGATGGCGCTATATAAGTAAGCAAAATGAATAAACAAAAAATATAAAGAGATTTCAACTCTTGGTCACGGTCGCCATTGTCATCCCTGTGCTGTTGGGGATCAACACAAACAGTTTTCCATTCTAAAGGAAATGGAGGAGGATGAATAACTGAATCTGGGTTGTGGTAGAGGACTGGGGATTGCTAGACTTTAGGAAGAGGAGGAAGACTTTATTTTGGTTGTAGAAAAAAGTATTGATATTTCATATCCAGAGGGAAGGATAATACTTATTTCTTTTCAGATGATGATGACCAAATGCCAAGACCTATCATGACAGGCCCTTGGGTTCATGTACACACTTGCAAGCATGGAAGTTCCATGCTTTGTTTTTTACATAATGACTAGAGATGAGCGAACAGTAAAATGTTCGATATTCGTTTCGAGTAGCCGCTCAATATTCGACTACTCGAATCGAATATCGAATCCTATTATAGTCTATGGGGGGGGGGGAATGCTCGTTTCAGGGGTAGGCAACATTCAATCAAATTATACTTATCAAGTCCACGAGTGAGGGTCGGGCTGGATCCTCCGAGAAGTCTTCTCCGTGCAGCGTCCCCGCGGCATCTTCCGGCTCTGGATTCACTCTGCCAGGCATCGGACCTGGGCAGAGCTGACTGCGCATGCCCGCACTACAAGTAAATGGCCGCTTACAGTCAAAGCCGCCATTTTCTTGTAGCGCGGGCATGCACAGTCGGCTCTGCCCAGGCCCGATGCCTGGCAGAGTGAATTCAGAGCCGGAAGACGCCGCGGGGAAGCTGCACGGAAAAGACTTCTAAAGGTAGGAGAAGAACCAGCGTTGATTGGCTGACTGTATAGCATTCGGCCAATCAATGCTGGTTCTGCATCGAACTTTTCATTTGAATAGCGAGTGGTACTCGATCGAGTACGAGTATTTCGAATACCGTAGTATTCGATCGAATACCTACTCAATCGAATACTACTCGCTCATCTCTAATAATGACAAATTTATTGCTACCATGGAACAAAGAGATGAGTACTGATTGCACTCGGAGTAAAATGGGGGAAGATTTTTCCTACCTCCTAGAGGGATGCAAAGTTGGAGCATTGTCAAGATAGGCCCTACAGTTAACTTGCCACAGCTTTCTGGAAAAAAAACTTCCCAGGGGGCCTCTGCCCACTTCCTGTCCTCCTACTCACTCAGACACCATAATTCTACTCCCAGAAAGGGATTCTGCTTGGTACTTTTCTTTTTAACTATGCTATTACAGCCAATCTGCCAGAATTTTTTTTTCCAAATACAGTACTTTTTACTGCCACTGCAGCACTACATAATGAAATGTAATCTCATTTCTTCCCGCAATTCTGCCATATCAATGTGGCATCTGATCCCAAAAGGCATAGTTACCTAGTTCATGCAGCTGAAAAAAGACATATGGCCGTCAAATTCATCCAAATTGAAATGGGCATGTCTAAAGGGACAAGTCAAGGAAATCTGCTTACAATGCATTTCATAAGCACCAATGATTTATAAAGCGGTAGTTACATTCATGTCTTGGGAGGCCATACTGCTTTAAATACATGACAATATAATACTGGCATTAGAAGCAGAGGATGAGGTAGAGATTTTAGATAATCTCGTCCCTGAAAATGAAGGGGGGATTAATATACCTGCCCCCTTTAGAAATTTTAAAACTAATAATTGTTGTGGAAATAGAAAAAGCACCTAAAGCAACATTTGCTAATAATACTAATGTGCTAGTAATAATACTAATGTACTAACGCTAATAAGAGTTAAGAAGTAGAGATGAGCGAGTAGTATTCGATCGAACACCTCCCCTGCGTACTTCTTGGTGTAATCTGTCGCATACCAAGTGGTAAACGCAGTAAAAACTCGATGCCCCTCTCACCTTCCCTGGCGCTTTTTTACACCAATAACTATGCAGGGGAGGTATTCGATCAAATACTACTTGCTCATCTATAATAAGGAGAGGTAGCAGACACAAAACACACCCAGCAACACACATCCACTGACTAAGGATCAGTAAAAGACCGACCACAGAATTCTAACTGACCAGTGACTAGGGAGCCTACATTACACTCTCTCAGAGATTGCTAACGGATGTAAAAAGCACATCAGTTAGGCGACACAGACAGGGAACTAAGATCCCACACATGCACCTAGCCTGGTTGACGTGTTTCTGCTAGATTGTTCTAGCTCATCAGGGCAAAGATTATCTACTGGGCTAAAGCAGGATGCACCAGAGACGATGCAACCCTTCCAAAAAATATAATCACGAGCATCTGGTTTAGCATGCCTACCTAGCCAACCGTGATATATGACCCCAAACACTGGCTAGCACAGTTCCAGCTAATATGTACGAGGCCACACCTCTTAGTTCTCGCGTCAGTGGCTGTGTGCCCACTCAACAGGCGCCAGTCCTCCAATGATGTGATCAACAGCATCACTTGGGAAACGCCTATCCAAGGTGTTCGCCTAATCTCTTGGTGACGCTATGCTTGCATCCATAGAAACTCCTGGATCCACGTTGCAGTAAGCAAACATCAGTATGGAGACCACAACCAAAACAAAGAAATGAATGACTTATAGAGGATATATGGGAACCAATATATGAACTAATGGCAAACATATACTATGGCTGTAATGCTATGACAGCTCCATTTAAACAGCACCAACCAAAACAGGAATAAATAGACACCATAGTAGCTATTATAAGCAAACGGCATCAAAGGAAGAAGAGTTAAAGGGGTTGTCCCATCACAAGGATCCTATCTATACTGCTTGTTAATGTGGATATAAGACTTTTCCTAAATACACTGCTTCAGCAAAACTGCTTTGTTTGTCCACTATCTTACTTTATTCAATTCATTGTTGACACAGCCCTTGACTTATCTGCTCAAAAGTCAGGTGATGTATCTGCTGCTCTCAGGGGGGAGGGAGGAGGGGCTAAGTGCAGGGAGCCAGGCTGTGTTTCTAGCTATTCCTGTGTCTACACCACCTGACCTAGCTTCCTGTTAGCAGATAAGGGAGAGGAGCTGCTTTCATTTCTTCTGTTCTCCCAGTTATCAGGCTAGATAATTCAATTGTGTTCATTATGGCAGAGACAGGCAGTCTCTGTATGTAACACAGAATGGAGTTGCTGCTGCCTGTACTTCTTAGTCCAATATGGGTGGGCAGAGCTAAACGTGAATTTGGGGGCGGAGCTAAACGACAGGTTGCATGTGAAACCCCGCCCACCAAATGATGGAAGAAACCAGGAAGAAAGAAGATTTTACAGCAGTAAAGACTAGTGAGTATGCGATGTGGGAATACCCCTTTAAGGAGAAAAGAACATAGGTGGGATCATATTGTATGGGTACTGATAATAACACCAAATAAGGAAACCAATACTCACAATGTAAACTATTGGCACACAACAGGCATCCACAGACCAAAGGGATACCAGTAAACTTAAACATACATAAGAATATGTATGCAATGCACAAGTGTAAGGTTATAAAGTGTAGGGTTCCCCCTAACCATCTAGAACGTTAAGGGGGAGAAAAACATATAGAGGGGTGATCTTAGACTTAAATTTGGAAGTACACAAGAATTTTCCCAATATGCACATATTGAAACTTTTATTGAAATGGTAATGTAATCTATCAGAAGGCAAAAAATCAGCTAAGCCTGCTGATAAAAGGGGTAATGTCACTTTTGTTCACATAATGCTTTTGTTGTCAAATTACTTAAGACTTCTTTTGATTTTATGTTTGATGGCACCTATTATAAGCAGTTAAAATGGACCACTGTGGGAACTTAAGCACTGAATTATATCATATTTACTTTAGGGATGGTGGGAGGCTGAACAAGTTTTTTTCTGAAGATATTGATATTTACACTAGGCCCATTTTATTTTGGGGCAGATATATTGATGGGTTGATTTTTTTGGGATGGTAGAGCAGCACTTTTAATAAATTTGTCACATTGAACAATAACAGAGTTCTAAGATTACTTTTCTGGATTTAAAAATCTATTTGGATCCTAATGGCTGTGTCCAAACAGATATTTTTCAGAAATCTATATCAACCAATAGTTTTTTGCACTGGGTATCTATCATCCAGTATCGCTTAAACAGAGAAAACAAGTTGGACAGATCTTCTGAGTGCAGAGAAACTGCATTGAGGAAGTTACTTTTGCTCATAAATGTCACAATTTGAATGAAAGGTTCATCACACAGGTTACTCCAAGAATGTAATGAGAAATGATTATACAGAACTTTATACTGAAAAACCGCATGCAGTTTTCAATTGCAGTAATAAGCAGCACCTTACACGCATTTCACCTGTATCCTAATGACCGTTATACAGAAAGCCTTTGTAGGGCTAACGTCCCACCAAGCCAAAAAGCGTTGCTGAAAAACTACAGCAATACAAATTCCAGCTTTTCCTGCAGCATTTTACACAGAGAGTCTGCAGAGTTTTCCTCTGCAGACTTTCAGTTTCAATCAATTATATATATAAAGAAAACACCCTCATTTCCATAGGTATAATTGTCATGTTGTGATTTACAAAAATGCAACAGATATTTTTCTGCAACGTGTTGATGGGATTATCTAAAACCCTATCTACTTTGCAGTTACTGTACTGCATTTGTTTTCCATGGCGGAAATTACAGCGTTTACGCTACGTGGGGCCTTGGCTTTATAGGCTATTTTCACCATAGTTTTCCATGTCTTTATAGCTTTACATTTTTATGGGTTTTCTGCTTTTGATATTTTTATACAGACAGTATTTTTCCTTCATCTATTTTCTGTTGTTGTCTTTCTGATAATAAAATCAAAAAGAAAATGTCTGCAAATAATTCCATACCAGAGTCTGCTGCATTTTGAAAACATCCCAAAATGTCACGAATTTAAAAAAGCCAAATAAAACGTGTGACAAATGTAAGGTTATTCATAGACTTTTATTTAATATCCTATAACTTCAAGCCACAGTATTATTAAAGGGGTTTTACAGTAAAAATAAAGCTGTTAAGAACACAAAAAATAGCACTTGCATGAAGCTACCTTAAGGCCTTATTCACACAACCAGCAATCCACCCTGCTATTTTTGGCTTATGTGCTGTCCGTGGTTCACATGGTATTCGGTGTGATTTCCTGTGGTTTTCACAGACCCATAGAATTTAATGGAGCTGCATAGTTCACAAAATGGATCAAAATAGAATATGTCTCGCCTTTTTTTTTCCATGGACCAACAAATGGAGAGTATCATACATAAATTCTTGTGTGACGTCATAGGCAGAACACCTGCACATTATACCAGATTTTAAATACCTGCTTTAGCATACAGATAATGTGAACCCTGCCATATTGATGCAGATACTATGAACAATACTTTAAACTAAGGCCCCTTGTATTGAGACCACAGTGGAAAAATAGCTTTTTCTTTCAAAGCGTTTTTCACAGAAAGTCATCTCCGGTGTAGCCGAGCTGAGCGCACGGCCAGCACTGCTAAATCTTGGCATAGGAATGCATTGACCAGCATTGATTGGCCAAATGCCATACAGAGTACAGCATTCGGCCAATCAACGCTGGTTCTGCCGGAGGAGGCGGAGTCTAAGATCGGTCCACAGCAGTCTCCATTCTGTTCTTAGACTCCGCCTCCTCACAGACAAGCCTTCGGCAGAACCAGCGTTGATTGGCCGAATGCTGTACTCTGTACAGAGCCCAAAAGAGCTGGGTGAGTAACATTCCCACCTAAATAAAGGTAATCCCTAGCTAACCCTGCTTGTACATCTATCCCTGTCTCACAGTCACATAGCTCACAGTCTCAAGTTAATTGAATGTTAAATTCACCATTCATCTAAAGTGGAGGTCACCTGATTTCGGCTGCCAATTCCTTTTTATGATTTTTTTTCGATGCCTCCATTGTCGTAGTTCCTGTCCCACCTCCCCTGCACAGTTATTGGTGCAAAAAAAGTGCCAGGGAAGGTGGGAGGGGATATGAATTTTTAGTGTATTTGCCTCGTGGTATTCGATTGGAATCAAATACCTCGAACGGCCTGATATTCGATTGAATATCTATTCAATCGAACAGTGTTCGCTCATCTCTAAAATTAATGTATACTAACCAAATGCTGTAACACTAGGTTTAGGGCAACTAGAATACCCAAGTGCTGAGGCAGAAACAGTCCTGGGTGTGCTACGCTCCACTAACTGGAGCGGAACCAGGCCCCGGAGCTGCCCAGAGAGGGATACACACCCAGCAAACCCCAAGGAAAAGGACCTAGAAGTGCCCAGACACTAAATTTGGAGTGAAGTCCAGAAGAGCAGGAAGGTTCAGGAAGGCAGGAGTGTAGGAAGGTAATCCAAGGAAGACACGCAGAAGCCAAGGAAGCAAATTCGTAATCAGGAGGTCACATGGTAGCAGACGGAAGAGGCAGAAGCAAAGTCAGAAGAGCCAGGTCATACACAGGAGGTCAGTGGAGTAGCCAAATCAGGATCCAAAAAGGGAGGTCAGGAGAAAGCCAAAAGGTTATACACAGGAGGTCAGGAAGGTACCAAATCGGGATCAAGGAGAGAAGGTCCATAAAGCAAGCTGGGTCATATACGAGCAGAAGGTACTGGAATAGCAGGGAGAGGAGACAGGCAGGGAGGTATAGTTAGGGAGCTGATGCCGCGGTAAAACTAATAACCCGCCGCTGATCCCCTGACCCCAGAAGTGCTGACTCAAGAGCCAGGGGAAAACCAGAACCTCCGCAAACTCCAGCGGAGCTTTCCGGCCTACCCTGCACCGGAACCAGCAGCCATCCCGGCGCTAGACACACGCAGCATAGTGGAGGCCCCGGCCCCTCCTAACAATGACATAGAGCACCCAAAGACCCATCCCCCATAGAAGCACAGTCCTACTGCATACTTGGCTAGTATCTGCTAATTTACAAAAACAATAAAATGGCTATCTTTGGAATATCTTAAGGGATTTAGAAAAAGAGCACCAGCATGCTCAGGCTAACAGTACTTATCAGATGATGTATGTCATTGGGCTTTTCAGACCTGGTGACAGGACCTCTTTTATGTGCTTCAGATTTACAAGCCAAAAAGCTTAATTCCTCCTTGTAAAACTGCAGGAAATTGCAGTAAAAGTAGGTGATTTTGGCACTTCTTCACCATCATACAGTTGCTGCAGTGTGTAATAGCACCCTAGTGGATCTATTGATTGACGTCCCAATAATGCCCACTTAATTTTAATTAAGTCTCCCAAAATAGCGGATTTTGTGTCAATTCAACTACTACATAGAGATTATTTTTCATCCTGTAATTTTTATCACCAATGTGGACTCCTCCTTTCCATTTCCTTACATACATCAAGCAGATTTTTATAAACAAATAAACGTTTCTATGTCTGAGTGTATTGTGTATTCCCACATTGTTGTCATTACTTTTTGAATACTGTTTTACCTTAAACACTCATGTACGGAACAGAATCCACTGCTAGATGACTGCTACGTTGTTGGACGCTCTTGAAAAAAATAAAATCGCCTTTATATATAAAAAGTATATAAATAAAAAAGTGTCTTAGCTATGGAACCTTAAAATGCTACTAACCCTTGTGAATATAGGAATATAACATGGTTTCCTTAGTTATAAAAAAAAAAAAAAAAAACGGGGATAAATATATTCATTGTGATGATAAACAATAGATTATAACTTGTTTCTATGAAAAATCATGTGAATAAAATCTTTGCAAGTGCATTGCAGGCATATCTCATAAATTTCATATTAAATAATTACATTACAATAGTAATTTTATTTTCTACCTCCTAAGCATGAATAGATCCACACTTAAAGGGGTTGTGCCAAATTTTGAAGTTGTCCTATACCAATAAACTAGGGAATTACTTCAAGACAGTGGGGTCTGTCTGACCCTCACTGATAGGCCTCAATCTTAGTAACCTAATAAAACCTTTTGTGTCTATTGGGCTGCAGCTAAAAAAGTGCTGAGGGAAAGACCAATGCAGAAACGCATAGCGTATTTTCCCCACGGAAAGTCTGTAGTGTACCATATGTGTAGTCTCCACTGACTACACAAAGCTTCCCCTGAAACATGGTTTGAGCTATTTACATCCAAGACTATCAGGTCTAACAGCACATCTTTTCTCCAACAAATCCACTGAAAACACTCACTAACCGAGTATGAAACGCGTCAGAACATAATTAAATAGGGTTTAATAGGGACAGTTGTGGGAGCGCCCTTGTTAGGGTGGGAGTCTTACATTGGGGCCTAGGGTAATTACAGAGCTGACAACCCTCTCACCCCCAGAGTGGCTCCAATTTTAAATGGACTGTTTCACCTATATGCCATTAGAAAACCCATATGGTAATATTGTTCCATCTCTTTATGGATTTGGCTTTTGTTTTTCGGATTCTCTATCTTAATATTTTAAATATAACAATAATTAAGTTTTAATAATTATAGAGATCCCTGCTTATAGTTTCATAGTGCTTTTTTTTATCTGCATTTCGCTACATGGGGCCTTAGCCTAAAGGGGCTTTCTAGGACATTTTAATACGTGAACACTTGAAGTTTTGTGGGACTTTGACACCAAGGACCCCTAGGGATCAACTGGTTGAACAGGTACTTATAGCTCACAGGCCATGTGAAGTCATGTTCATCGGTCACATGGCCTGATTCAAGTGAATGCATTGAGCTGCAATTTCAAACATGGCCACTGTTCAAATGTACTGCATTGTGCTTAGTAAGTACTAAGGAGGCCAAAGTACTCACCCGAATGCTGGAGCCTTTTCAAACAGCTGATCTACACTCAATTACCTAGGTCATCAATTACTTAGCCCAATTATTTAGCCTCCAAAACCCATTTAGGCCAAAGGCCCTACCTTCCATGCATTGTGGGACAAAATGAACAGTAAACACACTGCGATTTCCAAAACTCAGCGGTTTTGGAATTCACAGCATGTCAATGATACCTACAGAAACACTGGCAGTCTCCCTATAGGTATAATGGAAGTAGAAAGTCTGCGGTTTTCTGTGAAAAGTGCTACGGGAAAAAACGTGATGTTCTGCTGCCACATCACATTTGTTTCCACATCATTTTTCACAGAAAGTCGGCAGATATTTCTTCTGAAATCTGTCTGCCCCTATTATACCTATATGGAAATTGCCAGCATTTTTGTAGGTGTAATTGACATGCTGGGAGTTTCAAAAACATGAGTGTTGTGTTATGGATTTTTTTCTGTAATGTGTGGATGGGATCGCGTCCAATTTGCAGGTACTGTAAAACTCCGCTTTTTTTTGCTGCGGCAAAATGTATTTTCAACATGGGACCCCATCCTAAATCAGTGATGACTACTAATACAAATGTTAGTACTGTGTTATAAAGTACATGGTGGATGGATATCTGGGACACTCATTACAGTGCCTAGAGCTTAGATGTTATTATTGTTACCATTGTTATTAGGATCATTTTTTTTATAAAACGATTCATGGTGAAAGATTGTTTTCAGAGGATTTGCTTTTTGATCTTTAGTACTGGAAATAGAAGCCCTGTTTTATAATTATGCTGCAGCTAAAAACTGCTCATATATTCCCTGTAAAACTTGTCTGTTCTTAAAAACTCAGTGTAATTTACTCATTAAAAACGGCAATAATTTCATAGTATTTTTCCTACAAACACTGTAATGATTGATGACTGATTAAAGTGTGTATAGAAAAGTGGAAAATATTTAAGCATGTTACAGCTATGATCTAATATATATACTGTATATATATATATATATATATATATATATATATATAGAGAGAGAGAGAGAGAGAGAGAGAGAGAGAGAGAGAGAGAGAGTATCTATCTGTCTATCTATCTATCTATCCATCCATATCTATCTATCTATCTATCTATCTATTTATCTATCCATATCTATCTATCTATCTATCTATCTATCTATCCATCTATCTGTCTATTTATCTATCCATATCTATCTATCTATCTATCTATCTATCTATCTATCTATCTATCTATCTGTCTATTTATCTATCCATATCTATCTATCTATCTATCTATCTATCTATCCATATCTATCTGTCTGTCCATATCTATCTCT
The DNA here is from genome assembly GCF_031893055.1 of Leptodactylus fuscus. Taxonomy (NCBI): domain Eukaryota; kingdom Metazoa; phylum Chordata; class Amphibia; order Anura; family Leptodactylidae; genus Leptodactylus; species Leptodactylus fuscus. Next base: position 115,352,827 of record NC_134268.1, read on the forward strand.
CTACTGTATATATCTAATTACCTCGAGAAAGCAATAATAATTCCCACTGACTTGCTACTGTCATGTTGAAATCTGAAAAAAAAAAAAAAAAATACTGTGCTTGATAAAAATGGAACATTCTGAACAGAAGAGTCTTTGATCATCTCTGAAAAAAAAAAAAGAAATCTGGTTCTATATTTTTGAAGGATCAAAGACTTTCTGACTAATATGTCACATGATAGATTAGGTTTGTTCCACTTTTATATAAAAATCAAAAATGTCCATCAAATAAATCAAATTAAGGGGAAAATGAGTTTATGTGTGAAGCTTGAATTTATTTAGTAGTAATAAAAATTGTGTTACATTTAACTATCCTTAGGATAGGTCATCAATTAAGGATCGCCAGAAGTTTGACAGAAAGACCCAGCTCAGCCTGTTCAATTCAGGCTATGTGGCCACTCAACATGAGGTCACATGGCTTGTGAAACAGGAGCGGACAACTGATCAGCAGGGTCCAAGGGTGTCAGACCCCCACGCATCTTCAATTGATGACATATTCTAACCACTGGTAGGTTTTCTATATTAGTTATTACAAGTTACCTCTGCCATGTAACTATCATAATCTGCTTCTGTGATTCCATGCTGATGCAGCCACATGTTCTAGTTTATTCTTTCTGATATGGCTCCCTGCCTCCTGTATTTTTTAGCTCAGACAGATGAGCAGTAGGCTCTCTGTGCTCTTGTTTGAAGTAATGGTGTTTCTCGTCCTGTCTTCTTGTTACTGACAGGGCACACCATATCTTGCTTTGCTATCTGCAGTGCCGTCTTGACTTGAGACCATGTACCAAACCCTATGTGCTGTTATCTGACTAGGATTCTGTTTGCCCATTCTGTACCTAACTTCCGATTCATCATATGTCCCCACTGGGAGTTGTTCAGGGAATTGCAAGCTGTGTATTTCCTCTGGGGGAACTATACTCTCATAAGGGGTTTAAGGGTAATGAAAGGATTATTTCTTAATGCACATTCACATGGTCCTGGTGATTTTGGTGTTGCCTAAGTCCTTGTCAAATCTGTTACCCTATTAAATGCAACTAACCCTCCAGTAGTCCGCCAGCATGGGTATTGCACCTCTGTGATGAAAATCCCAGTGTCACCTTCTGCAAACCTGACATATTGTTCACAATTTCCACATCCTTATCTAGACTAGAGAAATACCATGGCGACTCAATGGATTCACCTTCTGGTTTATTGGCCTAGGAAACCTGTTGTCTATAGAAAGTTACTGAATCGGTTAAAATCTGTATTTTCTATGTTAAAGGGAATGCAAATGTGCATCAGAAGAAATTGCTGATCCCTCTTATTATTTACATTACAACTGTACATTTATGGTATATGAATATGCATATTGACTGCTTAATAATCACATGTATCAACACATTTCATGGACTCAAGGCCTTCTTACAATGACCTATTGCAGATAACAAGTTGTCATTTTTTATCATGTCACATATTTACTGTTTTACAATGACATTTACAGTTTATCTATTCACCTTGCGAGGTAAACACGCAATAGTTTCCATAGAAATGAGGCATTTAGATGATTTTATATGATAATGAAGCTGCTCTTGTTTGTGTTACGATGGTATGAGATGTCATTAAAGCATACCATGCATAACAATTTTCATCACAAATATAGCAACGTCTGGCACATACTGGCACATGACATTCTCAATGGCTTTTGTTGTGCTCTGTGGCATGACTCTGCATGTGATATTATTGTCAATTAGTATCAGTTCAACTATATCGCTATATATCTATACAATGTACGGTATATGTATTATCACCACATTAGTACCTTAAGGACTGACCCTAGTATACTATTTTAAGGCATTTTCCCACCTTACTAATTCATTCACCAGCTCACCAGTTCCCTTCTCGTCTCGCTTCCTCTTTTCTCTGGAAAGATGATGGACAGGCATAGAACTGTTGATGGGCCGAAGAGGAGAGACAAAACTTCAGAACAGTTGCTTGCATTTACATACAAAGATAGCAGGCACCACTGAACAAACCTAAGCTGTTATTAGGATATCAGTAGGGTTGAGCCGATCTTGATTTTTCAGTATTGATTTTAAAATACAATTTCCGATCATTTTTCATTCGAACCCGATCTCGATCCCAATTCCGATCCCAATGCAAGTCAATGGGATTTTTTTATTAATCGGAGATCGGATTTTAAAAGCAATCCTATTCACTATACAGCATGGAATCTAACAATTGTTAGAACCCACGCTCTGTAGTGAATCACTAAAGTAGCCAGAGGATTTTTTTTTTAGTCCCCCCTGGTGTCCACTTACCTGCAGAGATGGCTGGTCCGGTGCCCGGTGCCTTCCTTCTTCTTTGCCTCGCTGCCGCTGCACGCTGCTCGTCTCCCTTCCATGCCCCCTCCCTGCCAGGTTAGGAGAGTGTGGGCGGGTTAGGAGAGTGTGGGCGGGTACTGGGAAGGGAGAAGTTTTTTTTTTGTTTGTTTTTTTTTGGAAGAGTTTTTATTATTTATGTTGTTATAAGTTGTTTTTTTTTAACTTTTTTTTAATATATATAACACCATAGGGGAATTCCAGCATTCCAAGGAGTTTGATTTCTGATAGAATATTAAACACATAAACACACATATATTACACTCTGCTTCTTCTGGCTGAGTGTAATGTAAGGTCATTATGACAACCAGTTGCTCCCCATGATTTTACAAGATGAGGTGACAGCCTAGATGCTGCGGTCACAATTGACTACAGCAACTGACCACAGCCGTCATCGATGCTAGAAGCATTAGTGGATGTAACCTACTGGCATGGTCCCGCTTCTTATTCCCCACATGACCTTATGATACACATGTTCATCATATGTTGACAACAATGTAGTACAAATTGTAGTTTGCTTCATTTGGTATAATACAAGATGCTAACAAAGACCTTGAAAGGCTGCAATTCACTCTCACCCCATAGGGTGGTCACATATAGATTCAGATAGGATGGTGAGCATATCACTTTGTGATAACTTGTCATAAAACCATATTGTGATGAAAAAAACTGCCTAAATTATGAAGAAGGTTAATATGCATAGGTGTACAAAGCACTGCATAAATAACATAACAATGGACAATCAAAAGGACTCTTATGATACTATCAGAGATTCAGATATCCTATTGTGCAATAATAAATACCTTTATGGACTGTAGCCCTATGTAAAAACATGAAAACATATGAATTTAAAGGAATATAGTTAGAGGAGAAATGTTTGCATTGTTTACTAGAAAAAGTAACTCATTCTTGGTATACCTATCCTAACCAAGAGCCATTCTTGCAGAGAAACCTACTATACATTTTTTTCAGAATGACAGGGTTACAATGAAGATCTTCCCTACAACACACAATATATTTTCACCTAGAATAGATACCATCTCCTTTGCAAATGAGTCCTGAAGTAGTGACATTTTAAATATCTGCCTCGGGTTTTTGCAAAAAGTATAAACAGCTAATATCTGTAAAAAAAAAAAAAAAAAAAAAATACCATCTACTTACATTGAATATTCCCAACCTCTACTGAAAGTTTCCTTTATGTTGTAAAAAAGGTTACATTGGAAATATTAATTATCCTCACTTTAAGTAACAGCTTCAGCATTCATAACATTTATCTGTGACCCGCACTATATCTCCTGTCACAAGTTAGTGAATATGATTAGTGTATCAGTGGATATATCATTTTATATTATATGTTAGGAAGAGAAATATTCTTTTCTACTTGTTTAAATATTACCTTTGGCCATTTTTGTAGATTTAATTAACAAATAATTGCCCATATCACCATATAATACCGGATCATTTGTATCTCTGTCTAAAGGGATAACACACATTGACTTACTGTATGTTTCATTTACTGTACATAACTCTACCTTTGTAGACACCTTAGTAACAGGCAAATCCCAGTTACAGGGTCATAGTTTCCTTTTTGCTACATGATATTTAAGGGAGCGTTCACACTACTGTCATTGTCCGACAGGTAGTGTCCGCTGATAGTTTCCGTTCAAAATCTTGCACGGACATTAGCAGCGGACACTAGTTGTGTCCGTGACATTTTTCATTCATTTAAATGGGAATCGGGTGCATTGTTTTGCACTCCGGTAGTGTGAACGCCCCCTAAGCTGCACTAAAATCAACTCGAGGATGGTGATATTTTAATTTCCTGCCTCCTGCATTTACTAATATATATGGTGCTTGTATATTTTGTAGACACTTGTAGGAGAGAGGAGAGAAGAAATGTTGAGGGTACTGGTATACAAAGCACGTACAGCTGAATTACACAAATTAGTCATTAAGAAATAATTTTACATTTCTGATAATGCAATTATATGTTTAATTTACTATGTTCATTAACATTACTGCAAATTCCAAGCTTTACTAGAGATAAGATATCAAGAGAACAAGTAATATACTGCATGATTAAGAGTAAAGATCCATGTATAAAGAAACACTCCAAGATGTAGCAAAGATTAACACAACATTTCACATGGCAAAGAGTGTTGATTCCACTCTTTCAATGGGTTGTCCATGTTTTTTGTAGTGATCTGAGATAGGATATCACTGCACAGAAATCACAGTGCTGGAATTCAAGATAAACAATGTAGCCCAATAGTTTTTCTGTAATCAAAAAAATTGATGACTTTTCATTAAGAGCGGTGTGCTCATTCTATTCTTATTCTAATTAGGGCTTTTCATTAGTTAATGTATATTGAACACACATTAATTATGTATACACTTTAAACACACGCATTTTACACTCCTATTTATACATATAGTGTTACAGACAATGCATACATATTATATATGTTAAAAACACAAATATATTTATATGGATGTAGTCTCTCTCTAAACTATCTTCTTGGCTAGACATGTCCAGATATGTATATCACAAATCAAGTATCCTTAAAGGGGTTTTCTGGGCAAAAAAAAAATAAAATATATATATGTATATTTTTTTTTTCCCTAAAAGGTCTGTTAGTGCTAGTAATGGGTTAAAAAGTACACTAATTTACCTTTAGAAGGGTTTTGAGTGATTTCTAGGTTTCTGTGGGAACTCCAGGCATCATCTGCATTTGTTTATGTGGTGTAACTTCCTGCTGTTTAACTTCATGTGTGCCTTCCACACTACTTCCCTGTCACTCATCCCCCCTCCTCTCTCACTGTTATACCTCCTCCCTTTCTCTCTAGATAAACTATCCTGCCCACTACTGTCATCCCTCCCCTCTCCCCTGCTCCCTCTGTCTTCTTAGCTTAGCTATCCCGCCCACTACTTTCCCGCCATCACATCTTACTTAGCTAGCTTCCTCTATAGGAGACGGCTCCTCCTTCTTCTGTGCGCAGGCTGGAGTCGCAAACACCTGCAGAATGCATAGGTGCTTGCAGAAATGTAGAAGGAAGTAGCTGTTCCCGGACAGAGTGAGGGGACACAGTGAAACGAAACATCACTTGATTATCAGAAAGTGTCCATTGGGCAGTTATGTGGGTAATTAAAGACTTTTTTTTTAATAGAAGTAAATTAGAAGTTAGTGGGGGTTTAGTTTAGGGGTCAATTCATAGTTTATTCAAGACAACTCCTTTAATAAATGCAACATGTTTTTGTGACAAGCTATGAGAAAGTCATGTGTTAAATATCCTATTTGTGTCTCTATGTGACCACTAAGTTGAGGAATACATAATGCTGCCTTTATAGGCTCTTGCTATCATATCATAATATTTCATTTAATCAGAGACGGTGATCACAGACACTTCCAGGGTGCACGGAGAAGCTAATTAGCATATGAATAAAAACGGACTTACTCAAAAACTACTGAGGTGATTTACATACAAAAGGTATGTGTGGAATGGCCTTTCTAAAAGCTATGCAAGTATGTGCTTTGTTAAAAATGGAAGTGTCCTCAAATCTGGTGAGGGTATCAAAACTGGAAACCAGATCTCAATCAAGGGCAATAAATCTTTCACACTCCTTATCTAGCAAATGCTCCAAAATTTACTGCTGGGGTTGTTTACTCTTTAAGCTAATAGCTCTGTTTTACATCCCTTGTCTCATTTATCACAGTATTACTCTGTCCGGCTTTGTATAAATATCCTATTCCTATCTGTCATCATCTTTTGAGTTAGCCATTAAAATGAATTAACTAAAGGCTCAATTTTTATCATTTTGCACCTGTCAGTATCGCAACACTATGTAATGATCTCACTATATAAACAAAACAAAAAAAACAGCACCAAAATACCTATGACAGGTTACCTACAATATAGTTTTAGCCCTCATTAAAATACCTAATGTTCTAATTCAAGTCATTATTCTATCTATTTAGTTACTGTGAATCCCTGAGGAAATTAATATTCGTGTTTGTAATTTCAGATGTGCTAAAAAGCTATCTATATCTGTAATCTGAATCATGCCTTTAAGCATTTTTTACAATCTATTAAGAGGCGTTTCAGTTTGTTAACACTTCTTTATTTTGGTGTAGCATATATACTAGCTCTAATGGCAGCTATTTTTATGTTGCAATTATGCTATATATATATTTATTTATAAATATTTTATAATGTATGTTTTAATTTATGGAGTTTCTGAGATGGGAGAATTTGAGATAAGGAAGGCAATGTTCTAAAATGTAAAAAAAAAAAAAAAAAGAAACAGAACTTACAAGTTAGCTCTACTGCCACTGTATAGCTCCCAGAAAGTCTTTTTATACTTAGCTGTAGCTGTTTGTATGTTCTTCCCGTGTTTGCGTGGGTTCCTCCGGGTACTTCAGTTTCTGCCCACATTCTAAAGACATAATGATATGGAATTTAGATTGTGCATTCTATATGGGGGCAGTGTTAACAATATCTGTAAAACGGTGAAAAATATTATGACATTATATAAGTAAACAAAATAAATAATAGTAATAGAGATGAGCGAACAGTGTTCTATCGAACACATGTTCGATCGGATATCAGGGTGTTCGCCATGTTCGAATCGAATCGAACACCGCGTGGTAAAGTGCGCCAAAATTCGATTCCCCTCCCACCTTCCCTGGCGCCTTTTTTGCACCAATAACAGCGCAGGGGAGGTGGGACAGGAACTACGACACTGGGGGCATTGAAAAAAATTGGAAAAAGTCATTGGCTGCCGAAATCAGGTGACCTCCATTTTAGACGAATAGTGGATTTCAAATCCGGGTCATATGAGAATGTGAACTTTGTGACTATGAGACAGGGATAGCTGTACAGGCAGGGATAGCTAGGGATAACCTTTATTTAGGGGGGAATGTTATTAAAAATAACTTTTTGGGGCTCTATCGGGTGTGTAATTGTGATTTTTGTGAGATAAACTTTTTCCCATAGGGATGCATTGGCCAGCGCTGATTGGCCGAATTCCGTACTCTGGCCAATCAGTGCTGGCCAATGCATTCTATTAGCTTGATGAAGCAGAGTGTGCACAAGGGTTCAAGCGCACCCTCGGCTCTGATGTAGCAGAGCCGAGGCTGCACAAGGGTTCAAGTGCACCCTCGGCTCTGATGTAGGAGAGCCGAGGGTGCACTTGAACCCTTGTGCACCCTCGGCTCTGCTACATCAGAGCCGAGGGTGCGCTTGAACCCTTGTGCACACTCTGCTTCATCAAGCTAATAGAATGCATTGGCCAGCGCTGATTGGCCAATGCATTCTATTAGCCCGATGAAGTAGAGCTGAATGTGTGTGCTAAGCACACACATTCAGCTCTACTTCATCGGGCTAATAGAATGCATTGGCCAGCGCTGATTGGCCAGAGTACGGAATTGGGCCAATCAGCGCTGGCTCTGCTGGAGGAGGCGGAGTCTAAGATCGCTCCACACCAGTCTCCATTCAGGTCCGACCTTAGACTCCGCCTCCTCCAGCAGAGCCAGCGCTGATTGGCCGAATTCCGTACTCTGGCCAATCAGCACTGGCTAATGCATTGTATTGGCGTGATGAAGCAGTGCTGAATGTGTGTGCTTAACACACACATTCAGCTCTACTTCATCGGGCTAATAGAATGCATTGGCCAATCAGCGCTGGCCAATGCATTCTATTAGCGTGAACTGAGTTTGCACAGGGGTTCTAGTGCACCCTCGGCTCTGCTACATCAGATTGCTACATCTGATGTAGCAGTGCCGAGTGTGCATCAGATGTGTAGTTGAGCAAAACTGACTCAGCACTGCTAAGTCTCTGCATTCGCCTAGGAATGCATTGGCCAGCCTTCGGCCAATCAGCGCTGGCTCTGCCGGAGGAGGCGGAGTCTAAGGTCGGACCTGAATGGAGACTGGTGTGGAGCGATCTTAGACTCCGCCTCCTCCAGCAGAGCCAGCGCTGATTGGTCGAGTTCCGTACTCTGGCCAATCAGCACTGGCCAATGCATTTCTATGGGGAAAAGTTAGCTTGCGAAAATCGCAAACTGACAGGGATTTCCATGAAATAAAGTGACTTTTATGCCCCCAGACATGCTTCCCCTGCTGTCCCAGTGTCATTCCAGGGTGTTGGTATCATTTCCTGGGGTGTCATAGTGGACTTGGTGACCCTCCAGACACGAATTTGGGTTTCCCCCTTAACGAGTTTATGTTCCCCATAGACTATAATGGGGTTCGAAACCCATTTGAACACTCGAACAGTGAGCGGCTGTTCGAATCGAATTTCGAACCTCGAACATTTTAGTGTTCGCTCATCTCTAAATAGTAATAATTATTATTATGTACAGTGGTTGTGAACTCACTTTATCACCTAACTGAATCGACTTTAGGCTACTTCTAAAGACATTGACTAAAATGGTCCCTGGTTTGAAAGCTATAGCCCCTTTACAGGGATCTGGTATTGACTGCATGGGACTATCAAGTTCTTTAAGTGTAGTCCCAGCTGACCCAGGTTTAGAGACACTGTTGCATAGCAGTAAGGAAACATGCAGGACTGGGTATACAGACAGTAATGTATAGGGACACAAAGCTCTGCCCATCATCTGTATGAAGAAGATAAAGAGGACTTCTTCATAAATACACTCTCCAAAACATAGCTTGGGTCTCTGGCAAATACAAAGGGTAAACCCAGTCACAAGGTAGAAAAGTTCCAATGAGTCTTAGCCTTACCTGTGTGATTAACATCCTATCTACCAATCAAATCTGGTGTGGGTTCTGGACTTCCTATAAACAGGTCATCAGCTCACACAGGATTGCTGGCTATTGATACTGCTATTGTTTTGTATTTACTGACTTCTGACCTTTGGATTCCTTTGTTACAAATTTTTTGGATTTCGATTTGATACTGTTTATGTCTCGGATTTGAGCTTGGCTTGCTGATTCTGCTTCTGTGTTGCTTTGTCTTGTCTTGTTCTGTGTAACACTGATTCAGAGAAGGGAGTGTCACTTAGTTGCCCTACTACCACCTAGGGTAGCTGAGACAAGTAGGCAAGAGACCAGGGCTGGGTGGAGTGTAGGACTCACTGTCTCTGTCTTCCCCTTCCTCCTTGCTTTCAGCAGCAGCACTGGGGAATTGGTCAACTAGCAATTCCCTTACACAGATACTGAGATTTACAGATGTTTTTGGAATTAATGAGCAGAGATGCCTCCTTTAGGCACAGGTGTATATAGGTAGCTAGGTAAATCAGTATATTCATGGAAACTGGAAGTTCTCTGCCATCAAAATTCTTTGATCTGACTAGCCAAACGTTCCCAAAAAGTAGTTACAAGGGCCTTGTTGTTGTAGGCTAGTGAGGAGCCCAGAAGAGTACAGAACTGGATAGAACACTGACACCTAGTCATTGTACTGTGGCAAAGAACAAGCAGCAAGGATTCAGAAAAGTCGTCATGACCAAGGTCACCAAAGACTCTCCAGACAGTTGGTATAAACTCTTTCAAGTTGGCCATCAAAGGATCTACTTACTCCTAAAATGGAGTATGCTTCTACAGATAGTAGGTAAATGCCTCTTTGGGCTAAGGTGTCTACGCAAACAGATATGGTATTTAAATACTGGAGCAGCTGTCCCTTTTGGTTTTGCTGGCTTGTAAGCTTCTTGTACAATTCTTACAACTTAAATTTGAGGTTCTCAGAAAGATCTTCCCTACTGCAATGTCTAAGTTGTACCCTGGTTTACATCTTTTAACCCCTAACAGGGATCTGGTCTTTACTACAGGAGATCAGGTTGTTACATCTAGGAGTAATCCTACTATAGGTGACTGCTAACTCTGGTGAGCCAAGAGATACCAGTACATAACACTGAGGGAACAGGCAGTAGTGTAGTCTGGGTATAGGCCAAAGTCTGGACTTGAGAAGGTCACATGTACTTAGTAATCCAGGCAACAGGTCAGCTCAGGAAGCAAATATACATAGGTCAGGTAACAAGCCCAGGTCAGGCATGGATAATTAGCAAAACAAAGAGAAGGTAGCAAAGGAAATATGTCAAATAACATGCCAGGGTTAAAAACAGGCAAACAGCAGAATGTAGTACAAACTCAGCTCCATTTCTTATGGCCCCTTTCAGTATATGACCCACTTTTTTGTCCCCACACAGTATATACACAGTATATTACCCCTTTTTATGGCCCCACACTGTATATGACCCTCTTTTGTACCCCACACAAAGTATACGATTCCTGTTTTTATGCCCCCCCACCAATTTATATCCTTTTATATGACACCCCAGTCTATGTTACGCCACTACTCACCTGTCCACGCTCCTATCCAGGCCCCCCTCCACTGACATCACTAGTATCTAGATCCACTGTATCCAACACTGAAGAATGCCAGGGTGCTGAACATAGCATTCTGGTGTTCTTCAATATCATGACACGTGTGCAGTGCCACCTAGAAGTGGAATCAGAGGGCTGCCTGAACAGGGGCACAGATGGGTAAGTAAATTATCACTATGTAACCGAGTTTTTGTCCTTGATCATCAGATGTTATTTCCTATTGCATAGGTTGGCATTACAGAAAATACAAATTATTATTAATCAACTTTGTTTTTATGACCAGGGCATCAAAAACAATAAAAATGTCCGATATTAGTAAAAATAATGACTATATTCATCTGTCTAGCTTCATATACAATAACAAAGTGTCCTAGAAAATAATGTCATTATACAGTACAGTAAGAGTCGAGATATTAATCTTAAAAGTGTGTTTACTTTCTAGATTTATGATTATACTATAAGTCACTTTTCTTGAACAAGTCCCCAAATGTAATCTCCCATCATGTTTTCGTTGTACTGTCCGTGGTGGCAACATTTCCGCTGGTCCGCAACTTGAACACTTTTAACCAGAAAGTTCCACTGCTTCAGTCTAGATGTCAGTAGTTCATCATTGGACTTTGTGAGTCCCATATCCGTATCAAGTCAATGAGATCCTTTTGATTGGGGTAGTCTCCATGTCTCCCCTACTGACACTATAGACTGGATCAGTTACATCTTGTTCAATATCTGACGTGACACTTTCTTCTGATGATGGCTGATTTTTCTCAGGAGATGCAGGTATGGGGAGCTCAGTGCAGTGTGGTACTGGAGCAATTGATGATGGGATATCAGGATATGCCACTGGAGGAGCCTTCTTACCACTTGGAAGGATCGACCATGCAAAAGTAGCAGTTGGTTAAGTGGTCGGTAGGCTCTCGACAAATTCTTGGAATTGCAAACTTCATGGCTCTTCTTTCCCCTCGGAACCATCCCTCAAGTGTTCTTTTGCAGTTTTCATAACTGTAGTGAGGTGCCCAGGGTTTGTCCCAGACCCCAACTTATACTCTGAAGTATACCTTATAAGCTTCACACATCCTGACCGATGTTCTCATTGAATAATTCTTGGCTCGCGTCTTGATGAATTCGCCACATATGTATCAAAACAAATCATCAGAATTCTATTTTTGCATGGTTGATCCTTCCAAACGTCGAAGTGGCAAGAGTGCTCCTCCAGTGGCATATCCTGATATCCCATCATCAATTGTTCCAGTACCAAACTGTACTGAGCTCCCCATACCTGTACCTCCTGAAAGAAATCAGCCATCATCAAAAGAAAGTGGCACATCAGATTTTGAGCAAGAAGATGTAACTGATCCTGTCTATAGTGTCAGTAGGGGAGAAATGGAGAGATACTACCCCAATCAAAAGGATCTCAATGATTTGATACGAGATATGGGACTCACAGCCTCTTGATGCCATCTCTGCATCTAACTACACACTATATGTATCAGTCCTATTCAGTTGCTGCACTTGCTCTCACACTATATTGCTATCCACTATCACACTATAACTGCAACTGCAATAAGTACTACTGTCCAGCAGACGTGCTTATATAGTAAACAGGCAGACATCTACAATATTCTACTGACGTCTAGACATAGCTAGAATAATGTAGACGTTAGAAGTTTTCAGAACAGTCTAGATTAGAATATTTCACCAACATCTTGACATATGATATGCTTGTTAATTAAAATATATGATTTTAAAATATCAATGTCCTGGTACCAAAAGCAAAGTTTATGAGTTGAAATTAGCATTTAATATTCTTTTCAGATCTAAATAATCAGAAAATAACATTATTAAAACAAAGACAAAACAAAAATAAAAATGTTACATAGTGTTATTGTCCGCTACCTATTGCAATAATACAATAAATAGCAGCCAATTAAAAAAAATAATGCTTCCCCCCAGTTTATTCCATGAGGCACCACCAGAGGCCATCGCCTTAGGTCACCTCATAGAAGATGCACCCCTGGGTGTATAAGAAGTCTGGATTACTCAGAATTTGGACTCATATGTGATATAAGAGTTTGGCCATGAAAAAAGTGAGATCACCTTCAGAAGAGAAAATTCCAGATATAAGGATATTATTAAACACCTCTCACTACTACAAATGGATTTGAAAGTTGCAGAGGTGTCCAATTATTGCAGCAAGGCCAATGTATGAGGAAATACATGGTTCAGGTTTGTGACAATAACTTGTTATCAGGGTGAAAACAGAAAGCCTGTATTTTACTGTCTCCATACAGAGGACAAAGAGGTTAGGGTAAACGAGACATCCCTGCCGGGTGTCACTAGAAATGCAGAAAAGGATGGCAGTAAATTGTTAATGCTAACCTTGTTCATTAGGGAGACATATATAGAGAGAAAATAGCAGTGAGTAAGGAAGGAGGGAGGAAACCAAAACCAGCAAGAGTATCTTTCATGAACATCCAGTCGACCCTATCAAAATCCGCCTTAGCATCAATACCGAGAAGGATTAATGAACACTTGGACTTCCAAGTATAATGGATGGCATACAGAATTCGTGTGGAATTCTCCCTCCCTGTTTTATCCTGTGTGTTCCTCATTATTCAGGTCTGGTTGAAATTCTAGAATCTACTTCCCCAGCATCATTGACCATAATTTATGGGTCTGTAGCTACTGCATGGAGACCTATCCTGCCCTTCCTTTAGTATTACTGTTACATTGGCTTCCAGGGCAAATGCACACCATCTTGTGGTGCCAGACAGCGTTTTGGGAAAGACATATCTATGTTTCTTTTTTCATGAATACATTACAGGTATCCCACCCATGCCAGAGTAGAGACTGCTTGGATTTATTGTACTTATACTTCATAAGTAACTTAATTGTTTCCCATAATAACTCTTCATACTTAAAACCAAAAATAATTATTTTATATTTGTTTTGTAGATGATGTTACTTCTGTATAACGATAGTTATCAAGTACAAACAATTCTAGAAAAAACATCTCTTATGATTCAAAATTATGGATAGATAGATGATAGATAGATAGATCGATCGATAGATAGATAGATAGATAGATAGATAGATAGATAAGCACTTTAGGTAAAATACTACCTGCAGTAGTTGGAAGGATTGAATGGAAATAAATTATTTTAGAGCCTAATGGGTCTTTTTTAATATCTCAGATTTAAGACAATTAAATATTTTTCCAACAAACCTACTTTGTCATGTACAACAGTTCCCTCTCACTTATACATAAAAAATAACTATTGTAATGGTTTCTAATGAAAAATTCAGATATCCGGCAGTTGGCTCTCAGTCCTCAATTATTCTGTTCAACATTTATAGTTTATTGTCTTCTATCAATCATTTCACTAGTTACTGCAGCTGCTTCTGATTAGTCCAGAAAATTGATGCTTATGAAATTTAAAATTATGGAATTATATTATAAATTATAGAATTTTTGATTTAGTGTTTTCTCTTAATTAACTGTTGAGCTCATATGTATATATATATATATATATATATATATATATATATATATATATAATGTTAATTCTTCATACTTAAAACAAAAATAATTATTTTGCATTTGTTCACAGTAGATGATGTTACTGCTATATAATGATAGTTATCAAGTTCAAATAATTATAGCAAAACATCTCTTATGATACAGAATATATATATAATGCAGTGTTGCAGCTGCAGTAGTATTATTAAGGCAAATATTTACCTCCCCAGGGGTGTAAGGCAATGTTCTGTCTCCAAATCAGGCTCCAAAGATAAAAGAAATAATTGATTCTGTCTGCATTTTGTATAAAAGATGGAATTTTCTTTTTATTAGCAGTGACAAAATCATGTGTTGACCCTCACAGGGGTCTTTATCAAGTGTTGACAGACCCTAGTGCTGTGTGGACATATTCAGGTCCCTGAATATGCTAGTCTGGGAAGAGATGCACGCCATCGTCGACATATGGAGCAGCAATTATGGACAAGGACAATACATGGCTTTCATGGCCAACTGGGTCAATATTTTGAGTGGTAGTGACCACAGTTGTCCAGAAATTTAATAATGCCAGGTACTAGTCCCTCTCTGTGCAGGCCCAGTTCCAACACCATGCAGGGCCCATCTGCCTCCTCTGAATACTCCACCATTTGCCGCCTCCATGTTCATCAGGCCAAGGCATTGCTTCTACTCTTATTTCCCCCTTGTTTCATGGGTATAAGGTGAGATGCTGTCATATAGTTTTACACACAGTGGAGGATCTTCTCCTATGTATTCTGCAGTAAGTATGACACCGGTTGGCTCCTCACCCACTACAAATGGGCAACATTGCCAGCGTCAATGGCATCAATATTGCAGCTATTATATGGAGGATGGCATCTTTATGTCATCATTGGATTATTGCAAACTGATCTGAGGTGCATAATTGGTAAACAATCAATTAGCTTTCCTTTTTCTGTCTTTGTTTTCGTAATTACCTGTAAATTAGGGGTATAGCGACCACAGCAGCAGCCTTAGCAGCAACTATGGGGTATGCAGTGTATGGGGGCCTGGCAAGCTTCTTTAACCAATCACCAACGATGTAGGAGGGAGCCAACTAGATAAGAGAACTGGTTATGTCACAGTCATGTGATGAGGAGACTAAGAGCTAAGAGTTGACGAAGAGATGTGATTGCTAGAGGACCTGTGAGGGGCAGAGCTTCTGGGCCATTTTCATTACATGGACAAGAAGAGATGGCCATAAACTGCTGTTTGAGCACAAATGAGGGAAGTAAATAAGGCGAAGATAGACATTTGACTTTTGGAGGGCGAATTTTGCTGCAATAGTCATTGAATGCCATTTTTTATTTGGAGAACCACTAACATACCAGCACAGTGGAAATGCCCAATAGTGGCCCTGTTTTGGAAACTATTCTTGTCAAGGAATTTGATGTACTGGTGTTCTGACGAGTGTTATCCTACAGATATTTCATAGAATTTATTGGATTGGTTCTGAAGATAAAGAAATAATTGCAGATGTTTTATTGTAGTGATAACAAAAGACAATGACAATATTTGTTAAGCTATTTCTCTTGACTACAGAAATACCCAAATAGGTTGCCAAAAAGTATTATTTGGGCACAATATAGAGCTCAGAAGGAAAGGAAGACCATTTTTGATTTAGGAGCATAGATTTTGCAGAAAAGTATTTTTTGTCTGTCAAGGCTCTTTTAGAAACCCCATGTATCAGACAAGTACAGGCAGTTACACTCCACTACCTTTTCATGTCTAAATGCCAAATGACTCAGCAATAAAGTAAAGGAAACCACTTAATCATACCTGTATTCTAAACTAAGAATAAACTAAGCCTGACTGTGAGGGACCCGCCGGTTGTTGATGAGTTTTTATATTATTCCTCTAAAGTATTCTGGATTCAATAGGCCAGACCAGGAACACTAGTACTACAGTTGCAAGAAAAAGTAAGTGAACCTTTTAGAATGATCTGAATTTCTGTAGTGATTACTTATAAATTATGGCCTAACTAGCCACAGTAAATCACAATTTTATAAAATAACATACAGACCGTTTTACTGTTTATGTTGTTTATTGAACATAATGAATAAAAATTAACAGTGCAGGGAAAAAAGTGAAAGCCTGAATGCATTTACCCGTAGATCCTCCTTTAACAGCCCTAACCTTAACAAAACATTGAATGTGGCAGCAAAAAATATTTACGTACCATTGAAAAGGACTTTGGGACCATTTCTACCTGCAAATGTTTCAAATCATCAATATTTATTGAAATTACTCTAAAGGGTTAGGACTCTGACTTGGCCATTACAAAATATAGATCTTTGGCTCAACCATGCTTTAGTTGATTTACTTAAATGCCCTTCAATTTTTCTGTAAAACATTGTTCACTCAATGAGCCCAAAGTGTCTAGACAGCCCCAGATCTTGATGTTCCCTCCACCATACTTCATTGTTGGTATGAGATTGTCCTTTTGTGTAGAATATGTTCTTCTCCAAGCATAGCACTATAGTAGTACCTTTTGGTATATTACCGTAGCTAATAGGCGAGTTTCTGCACTCAACCCTTTAGATAGCATTCATTTTTTTATTTAGACAATATAGAACTGTGAGAATGGTGGGAGGCACGTGGGTAGGAACTAGGTCTTCCCGGTGTCACCAAGTGAGAAATCCCATTATATTCCTCTTCCCAATGATTGTCTTTGTAGGCAAGTCACATTCACACATGGCACATTGTCATTTTCATTATTATTAACATCTCCTACTGCATCTCTTCTTCTATGCCAATGTCAGACATCATCCATAAAGGAATGTGTGTCCAGTAAACAGCAATCTTCACCCAGTCATCTGTCTGGTCTGCAATTATAATTCCCACCTGACCAAGTTACTGCTGGTATAGGTGCTGCCATGCCACCATGCCACTTAGCGGAATCCACTGCAGTTTGCCAACTGATGGCAGCATACAGTCTTGATGGAGAATTCCTAGTCACCATAATTTTTTGAGGAAAGCTGTCCCTGCTGGATATTAAGAGATAAGATAAAATAAGATAAGATAATCCTTTAATAGTCCCACAATGGGGAAATTTCAGTGATACAGTTTCATAGATGGTACAGTAGTATATAACAAGAGAGAAACACATACAAGCTCATGGCAGATAGAGAAATCCTAGGAATTATAGCAACTGAAAAGGAAAGAAACACAGACACATGGCAGGATCATTTAGTTCTCTGTGTGGAGTGTTGTTAATAATAATACAGCCCGACCGTGGTTGGAGGACATGAGGAGGGGTCACAGCATGTGGATATAACAAGCAGAAAACATTTTTGCAGAGGTAGGGGACATATGCAGCTATCATGATAACATGTGGTAGTTCCTTTGGTAGGTGGTGAGATCTCCTGCTCACAGCTGATAGTTTGGTATCTTGTATCAGCGCTATTGTCCATTAACCACAAAAAAATGCCATGTGGACCTCACCTTGTAAATGTCTATGCGGGGAAAGATCCATGGCACTGTCAATATGTGGAACAGCACTTATGGATAGGGACAATTCAAGGCTGTAATGGCCTACTTAGTCAATGTTTTGAGCATCAGAGGCTACAGTCTAGAAAGCCAGTGAGGTCTGGTGTTTTCTAGTACTAGTACATAACCTCATGGGTGCAGGAAAGGCACAGTTTCAATTCCAAACAGGACCCATCCACCTCCTCCAGTATCTTCTTACCATATAGGAGTATTTCCAAACCCCAGCTTCACTAGGGTAAGCCATTGCTTACATTCTCCTTCCTCATATTATGGTGGTAAGATGATTTTCCCCCTTTCCTTTCCTTGAGTAGCACTTTTGCATTTGCTGGAGCTCAATTTGAGCACCAGTATATGTTTATGTGTGAAGCAAACCACAGAGACACAATGGAGTGGATAATTGTGAGAGGAAAAACAACTTCTACCTCATGATCAGTTTTTGGAAGGTAGGCCAACTTTTTAGCTGCAAGCTAGTAGGTGCACTGTTAGTGTGACCCAAATTTTTATTGAAAGTACAGTACAGACCAAAAGATTGGGCACACCTTCTCATTCAAAGAGTTTTCTGTATGTTCATGACTATGTAAATTGTAGATTCACTCTGAAGGCATCAAAACTATGAATTAACACATGTGGAATTATATACTTAACAAAAAAGTGTGAAACAACTAAAAATGTCTTATATTGTAGGTTCTTCAAAGTAGTCACCTTTTGCTTTGATTACTTCTTTACACGATCTTGGCATTCTCTTGATGAGCTTCAAGAGGTAGTCACTGGAAATGGTCTTCCAACAGTCTTGAAGGAGTTCCCATAGATACGTAGCACTTGCTGGCCCTTTTGCCTTCGCTCTGCAGTCCAGCTCATCTCAAACAATCTTGATTGGGTTCAGGTCTGGTGACTGTGGAGACCAGATCATCTGGTATAGCACCCCATCATTCTCTTTCTTGGTCAAATAGCCCTTACACAGCCTGGAGATGTGTTTGGGGTCATTGTCCTGTTGAAAAATTAATGATGGTCCAGCTAAACGCAAACCGGATGGAATAACATGCTGCTGCAAGATGCTGTGGTAGCCATGCTGGTTCAGTATGCCTTCAATTTTGAATAAATCCACAACAGTGTCACCATCAAAGCACCCCCATACCATCACACCTCCTCCTTCATGCTTCATGGTGGGAACCAGGCATGTAGAGTCCATCCGTTCACCTTTTCTGCGTCGCACAATGACACGGTGGTTGGAACCAAAGATCACAAATTTGGACTCATCGGACCAAAGCACATATTTCCACTGGTCTAATGTCCATTCTTTGTGTCCTTTAGCCTGAACAAGTCTCTTCTGCTTGTTGTCTGTCCTTAGCAGTAGTTTTCTAGCTATTTTACCATAAAGGCCTACTGCACAAAGTCTCCTCTTAACAGTTGTTGTAGAGATGTGACTGCTGCTAGAACTCTGTGTGGTATTGACCTGGTCTCTAATCTGAGCTGCTGTTAACCTGCGATTTCTGAGGCTGGTGACTCGGATGAACTTATCCTCTGCAGCAGAGGTGACTCTTGATTTTCCTTTCCTGGGGCGGTCCTCATGTGAGCCAGTTTCTTTGTAGCGCTTGATGGTTTTTGCAACTGCACTTGGGGACACTTTCAAAGTTTTCCCAATTTTTCGGACTGACTGATCCTCATTTCTTAAAGTAATGATGGCCACTCATTTTTCTTTACTTAGCTGCTTTTTTCTTGCCATAATACAAATTCTAACAGTCTATTCAGTAGGAATATCAGCTGTGTATCCACCTGACTTCTGCACAACACAACTGATGGTCCCAACACAATTTATAAGGCAAGAAATCCCACTTATTAAACCTGACAGGGCACACCTGTCACAATGGAGTTTCTACCTCAGTCATAATGACTAGTTTTGGAAGATAGTCCATATTTTACAACATCCTTGCTAGGCATGTGTTGATAATGTGCCCAAATTATTTTCTTGAATTTGCCACTCTGCCAACGTGAAGTTGATGTAGCATGTGCTTTCATACAGGGTTAATGGCAGGATAGTCAAGGTTTTTTTCTGTCTCCAAAGTGTTGTTCTCATGGTCACAGAATCCTTAGAAACCAATCTAAGGTGTGATTCATACAAAACTGTTTGACCCGAGCCACTCAAAACAAATCAAATCTTGAGAGGTTTACCCATCTCTAATCCTTACTATATAATGTATAGTTCAGTCCGTGCCTAACAAGTTCATTATGCAATATTGCAACTGGGATCAGATCATAACCACTGAGTGGTCAGGCATAGACAAATATATAACTATATAACTATATATATATATATATATATATATATATATATATATATATATATATATCCCAACAAAATATCACGATCAATTATTTTTTTCAAAGCTGGCAATATCAATCCACACATCTCAGGATACAATGAGTGAAAAACATACAATCAATACTAATATAAACGTTCTGGACAGTAATATATTGGTAAAAATTATATTTGATATTTACATTATATAACTGTGGCTAGAACTCTGTTTCATTCTAACATATTTATATGTTTTTTTTGTTATTTGGTTTGATCTTTTAAGGTCATGGGATTATACAATGCTGTGGAATATGTTGGCATTACATAAATAAACATTGTATAAATGAATTGTATAAATACTACTGTCTATTTGAAAAGCAGGCAGTGGAATTGTTGATACAATATATTGTGCATTGTACAGCCATTTGATTTATTTGCGTTATTCAAGCTTACTGTCTCCTATGTTCTCAAAATTCCCTTTGATAAATAATACAAAGATTTCCAGCAGCTTGTGTCCTGCTGGGAAAAGTGTTGTCTTAGACTCTGGAGTTCTATCAGGTGATTTTTTTTTTTTTTTTTTATACATACCCTATTTTGAGAAAGTAAAATACATAAAAGTTCATGTGGATAATTTCTGTGTAAATGTGTATATAATAAACCTGTGGTCTGTAGTAAGCTGTTATTACCTTGGGTACCAAGAATCATTTTCATAATATGTTCATTCTTTGGAATCAAATGTTCTGTTTTATGGAAATGCGTGAAGACTAGGAGCTTGATATGCAGCGATCAACTAACTAGGTATGCCAGTGTAGAATTGTTCTAGCATTACACAGAATGGAAAAACATTTGCTATTGTTTGCTTACTGTTTTAATAAAAATGTGACTTTGACACCCAACCCATATTAGATTAGTTGCCATACACATTAGATTTCAGATTTCCATTATACAGCCTTCTCTTTGATGATGGGATTGTTCCCAGCATCAACATAAACAACTAAACTGCTCAATTAGGGGCACTCTTGTTTAAAAAAAATAATAAGAACAGTCTGCTGAGTTTGGCACATGACCAGCCAAAAGTGGTCAGTTATGCCAAACACTGGAATTTTGGGCACATAAGAAATTTCTGGCATGGCCATCATGACTAAAGTCTGCCATCTGCTAGCTGCAAATGATCGTTCAATGCATTTACATGTCAAACAAATCCCTAAGATCCTCAGCAAAACCCTTCACATGGGCAGCTTCAGACTGTACTAAATCAAGTTGCCGCGGCGAAGTGCAGTTATTATTCTCCTAAATAACCTTAGAGTGCATTAACATGTAGAACAGTTCTTTATAAAACGAATTGTAACAGTCTGATCTACAATAATTGTAACAGGCTGATCTACAATAAATGTAACAGTCTGATTTACAATAATTGTAACAGTTGGATCTACAATAATTGTAAATCTGATCTTTAGTAATTGTAACAGTCTGATCTACAGTAATTGTAACAGTCGGATCTACAATAATTGTAACAGTCTGATCTTTAGTAATTGTAACAGTCTGATCTACAGTAATTGTAACAGTCTGATCTACAGTAATTGTAACAGTCGGATCTACAATAATTGTAACAGTCTGATCTTTAGTAATTGTAACAGTCTGATCTACAGTAATTGTAATAGGCTGATCTACAGTAATTGTAACAGTCTGATCTACAGTAATTGTAATAGGCTGATCTACAGTAATTGTAATAGGCTGATCTACAATAAATGCAACAGTCTGATCTACAATAATTGTAACAGTCTAATGCTATCCTACTAATATTATCCTACTAATATTATATATGTGAAAGTTTGTGTGTTTGGATGCTTGTTCCTCAATCACAGCCAAACAGCTGAATGGATTGGGGTGAAATTTCACACATACTTACAGATTGGGCAGGAAATATAGGCTATTTGCCATGTTAGTCGGTCCCCCGAACTCGCCACCACGCCCGGCCAAAGTTGTCGCCGGCTCGGCTGCAGGACCTGACGTCAGCGCAGCAAGTCAGTTGGCCTCCTATTGGTGCGTGGCGGTGTGTGGGCAGCTTGTGGGGACAGCAGAGCAGCCCAATATGTTGCTGGCGAGGTGTGGGGGGGCTCGAGTCATCCGGCACGTAACGAATAACCTGGCAGCTGCCCGCAGCTCCGGACCGCCACTGTCATGCTGGCCTGGTGAGCCATGCCCGATGCTGGCGTACTATGTGCCTCCGCTACCACTTTTGCGCCAGAGAGCCGGACCTCCATGCGTTCTGTACAGCCTGAGGACCTGCCATGTGTGGAGGTAGCGCTCTTGCCGGCTGCTGTGGCTCCTGTGCCACACATGCCTCCTCACCATCTACATGGTGAGTAAGCCTGCGCGGCCTAGCCTGCTGTCGGATGCTGGTAGTACGGCCTTTGAGGGTGTGGGGGTTGGGAGGAGAAGGGGGAGTCTGAGTCGAGGTGTGGGTTTCCAGGGCTGGCCTGTGGTGGAGTGGAGTGCGGGGGTATTAACCCACCGGGGTTTGATGAACCGGTGGGGTCTGTTGTGTCATCGCTCGGAGTCGGGCCGCTGGTGCCAGGTGGAGGACAGTGGGGCCTGGACCACGCTGGAGGTGACTAGCACAGTGGGTGAGGGTGCTGTGGACGAAGTCGTGGGTACTGCTAGTCTACAATAATTGTAACAGGCTGATCTACAGTATTGTAATTACAACAGTTTGATCTACAGTAATTGTAACAGTCTGATCTACAATAATTGTAAAGTCCTTTCAATATGCGTTTTGTAAACTTTTTTTGTTTCAAAATAAATAATTCTGTATTTCTAGTAGCATTGCAGAGCTATTTCAGGATTTACATAGATTGGCAATTTGCCTTATCATCACAGCATTCACTTCAGTTATGGATTATTTAAAATGCTAACAATGTAACCACCTTGTTTAGTCTCTCCAAATATGTTTAGTTAGTTTCCATTCTGCTATCTGTAGTTATAACATTCAGTTTAATTTTCCAAGCATAGCAATTGTGCCTGATAATAAAAAGTAATACATTTCTTACGCTGTCTGTTGTTACTGATATCCTTTAAAACAAGTTTTATGAACTGTATTAAATATGCTGATGATATACATACTAAGAATAGAAATTAGAGGAAGATGTTCATTATATATCTAAATATTATGTATCATGATGTATGATGGTGGTGCTCAGAAAATTATTGTTTTTGTTTAATATTTTTTTATATTATATTAAAACACTGTGACTGTGCCACATGTACCAAAATTGTAGATTATGGAAACATAATACATAAAAATTTAATAATAATTTGGTACAGTCAGTCATTTAAAATAATCTGTTGATTTTTATATTTACATTTGGTTAATTAATTATGACAACTGAAAATTAATTTGGGATTTTTTTTAGAAGCATTGGTCCATTCAACAGAATGGACCAATGTCAGTTCAATTCAATAGTCAGTCTTTATAGTACTGTAAACCAGTGTTTTTCAACCTATTCAAGCGAAATACCCTCTGGATAGAAAATGTCCCAACCAAGTACCCCCAAAGTAGTGATACATTATAAATGTTAATTAAATAAGGCTTTTTTTGGAGCTTTCATTAACATTATGTAAAGGACCAACGCACCGACACTCAGTATAATGGCAACACCAGTGTCCCTACATGTAGTATAATAGTCCTCGCACGTCAGTGCTCAAACTTAATAATAATAGGTAATATAATGCCCCACACATGTAATATAATGGTCTGCACATGTAAAATAAGAACCTGCCACAGTGCCATTGAAGCCCCCATATAATATAATGTCCCGTAGTGGGCTCTCCATACAATATAATGTCCCATAGTGGCCTCCATGCAGTATCAAATGTTCTATAGTGGTCCCTCTATACAGTATAATGTCACATAGAGCCCCCAACACAGTATAATGTCCCATAGGGGCTCCATACCATATAATGCCCTATAGTGGCCCCTCCATACAGTATAATTTCCTATAGTGGCCCACACAGAGTTTAATGTCTCATAGTGGCCCCCACATTAGTAAAATCCCACATACTCCCACACAGTTTTCTGGGCTTCAGCCGAACCTGAAAATTTGGTGGGTTTGTTACCCACAAACTACAAATACTCTGAGGCTCTCTTTGAACCCTCAGAGTATAATTAGATGAGGCCCCATGTAGGTAAACACATGGTAACACAATTACTAGGTGAACTCACATAGAACAATATAGAGAATGTGTATCATGATGAACTATCATAAAATAATGTTTATTATTATTATTATTATTATTATTATTAGTAGTAGTAGTAGTAGTAGTAGTAGTAGTAGTAGTAGTATTGATCTAAGAACTAAGTTAAAGCATTATTGACAAGATGGAGCAATATATTAGTGTAAATAAGTCTCAATACTGTGTTAAGGCATTCAATAGTGTAATGTAAATATGTGGATAATGGAACTCCTATTACAAGTGGTAACATTTGGTACTGACCCAGAAGAACTTACATTTTCAGTAAGATGTGCAGTATTCTTTTATTCTGTCAATGAATTGCTTATGATGAAGGATTTTGTAATGCCCATGATGATCTTGTTACAGTTTTTATTAGAAGCGTCACAGATATTGACCATGTATTATTGAGTGCACCTGCAATGCAGTAGTGAAGAAAATAACATTTACATTATTAATTTATATAATTATAGCAATGTTTATCATGAATGTGCTGCAGTGTGATAACTCAGAACAAGCCATTGAAATAGTCAGGGCAAAGTTGTAAAGTGATATAGTAAGACAATTGCTTTACATATATATATATATATATATATATATATATATATATATATATATATATATATATATAGTAAACAGGCATATATGTGCCACAGAGATTTCTGGTCTCACTGAGGTAAATGGCTGGCGTTTGGGTCTAGAATTTAGGAGCTAATTCAGGTCCTATGTAGGAAGTTTACCCCTGTACTCCAGTCCTGGTGTGATCTGGCCTTGCTGTCCCCAGATGTGTGCGGCTTCTAAAAAATTAATAGCTGTCAGAGAAGAGTGTTTGTGTGCTGGAGGTACACCATATCAGGGTGCTAAGCCTAAACCTACAATGCCATAAAGCCAAGTGGAATCCTGGACTGAACCACAGCACCTGCTGAGAAGCTTTAAGAACTTTAAGTTGATTAGTGATTCCTGAGAATTAAGGACATTTTATATTATTGTTTTCCTGCTGAAGCAAGGCTGGCCCTCTGGGGTACTGTTGAATTCCTCTGTTGTCTCTGCACCTTTAGAAGGTCCTACCAGCCCTCCACTGTTTTTCTTAACCCCTTCCCGCCGATGGCACTTTTTGACTTCCTGACCAAGCTCGATTTTTCAAAACTGACATGTGTCACTTTATGTGGCAATAACTTTGGAACGTTTTAACTTACCAAAGTGATTTTAAGATTGTTTTTTCGTAACACATTGTACTTCATGTTAGTGGTAAATTTTGGTTGATATGTTTTGTGTTTAATTATGAAAAAATTGGAAATTTGGTGGAAATTTTGAAAAATATGCATTTTATAAAGTTTGAAATGATGTGCATTACATACAGATAGTCAGACCGCCAAAATTATATCATAAATCTCATGTCCCAGATCTCTGCTTTATGTCGGCATCAAACTTTAGTCACCCTTTTAATTTTTACGGACATTATAAGGTTTACAAGTGAAACAACAATATTCAAAATTTTCAAGAAATTTCCAAAACCCATTTTTTAAGGGACTAATCCAGTTATGAAGGCGTTTTGAAAGACCCTTGTATTAAAGCCCCCCATAAATCACCCCATTTTCAAAACTGCACCCCTTAAATAAGCCAAAACAACATATACCTAGTAATTTAACCCTATAAGTGCTTAACAGGAATTAATACAAAATGGAGGTAAAATTTTCAAATTTGAATTTATTTTACTAATATTTTCGTTTAGCCCTAGAATTTGCACATTCACAAGGGGTTAAAGGAGAAAACGCATCCCACAATTTGTTAGGCAAGTTCTCCCGACTACCATAGTACCCCACTTGTGGGTGTAAACTAATATATGGACGCACAGCGAGACGCAGGAGGGAAGGCGCGCCAAAGAGCTTTTAGAGGGCAGATCTAGCTGGGATCAGTTTCAGGAACCATGTCGCATTTACAAAGCCCTTGAGGAGTCAAAACAGTGAAAACCTCTAGAAAGTGACCCCCCCATTGTGAAAACCGCACCCCTCAAAGAATTTATCAAGTGATGTTGTGAGCATTAGTAACCCCGAAGTGAATGTGTAAGCTGTGCGGAGTAAATTGGGTACACCAAATCCAATTCTATTTTCCCACTAGCTCCTATGACACGGACGGGGAAGAGGGGCATTCTGGGGGATCAGCACTGCTGTATTATCTCTCATAAGCTCTAAATATGGGGTGCCCCCTGAAAACACTCGCACCGCTTACACATTTCCTTCTAGTCGCAGCCACTTATGTCCTAATGATTTGGCGACTTTTGGGGTTTTTGTCTTCACATTGTACAAGCTAGATTTTTATTTTTATCTTATGGCAATGTGGCCATATGAGGGCTTAGTGTTTGCGGTATTAGATGTACTTTTCAATGCCACCATTTTGGGGTGCCAGTAACTTATTGACTACATTTTATTAACTCTTTCTGGGTGGGATGTAAAAGGAAACATCAATTCTAGCATTGCTTTTTAGCATTTTTTTTTTTCCCGGGCAGCGTACAGCATAAGTAACATGTTACCTTTATTCTGCGGGTCGGTACGGTTACGGCGATACCTCATTTATATGATTTTTTAATGCGTTGCTATTTGTGCAGAATAGAATTCAATTCAGGGAAAAAAATCTATTGTTTTTGCATCGCCATCTTCTGAAAGGCATAACGTTTTTATTTTTCGCTAGACAGAGCTGGTTGAGGGCTTATTTTTTGCGGGAACACCTCTTCTTTTTATTGGTACCATTTTGGTTTTCATCTGACCATTTGATTACTTTTTATTGAACATTTTGTAAGGGAAAGGTGGTGAATAATCATTATTTTGTGCGGTTTTCTACGTTTTTTTTTTACGACATTCGCCGTTCGGGTTAAATAATGTTTTAATTTTATTGTTCAGGTTATTACGGACGCGGCGATACCAAATATGTAATCTTTTTTTCTATTTTTCTTTATTTTACATAATAAAACATTTTATATGGGGAAAAAGGGATTTTTGGGGCTTTATTTATTTATAATTTATTTTAAACTTATTTAAACTTTTTTATTTTGACTTTTTTTTTCACTTTTTTTTTCTGTCCCCATGGGGAATTGAAGCAGTGATCGGCTGATCACTGCTTCAATAGAGATACGCTGCAATACACGTGTAACACGTGTATTGCAGTGTATAGGAAGATATCAGCCTGTGTAGACGCACAGGCTGACAGCTTCATTTATGGCAGGATCGTCCAGGCGCGAGGACGGGGTAAGTGAAGGGGCAGACCCGGGGTCACTGATCAGACCCCGGGCTGCCCCCTACGAACACCGGCACCCCCCGAAACCGGCGCGGGGGGTGCCGATCGGCACCATAACAAAGTGAAACCCCGGAGGTGCCGGTGGTCATGTTGAACACCGGCATCTCAGGGGTTAACACCCGCGATCGGACCCGGTTCCGACCGCGGGTGTTACGGGGCATTGTCAGCCGTATATTAAGGCTGACACCCGCTGTGCATGGTGCGCACACAGTTTCTGTGTGCGCACCATGCATCCGCAGTAATAGTACGGCGGCTTGCGGGAAGCCCTTCCCTGCAGCGCCGTACTATTACGGCGAATGTCGGGAAGGGGTTAATATACTGTTAACAGCTGAATTACTCCAGCCGGTAATGGCCAGTATTAATTTACCAATTCCTTTTCTGCCCCAATCAGCCTCTTCCATTTCTTCTACAGCCTCCAGGAGACTCTGCACATTGTATTATTGCATTGAAAGAAGTGGGGAGGCCATGGGCAGGAATGGGGATAGGTGAGTGAATGCAGTCAGTTCTCCCTGCTTTTGCGATCCAGCTGTAATTTTTAAGAACCAGATGGACACAAAAGGGAAAAGTGACGTCTAACCTGTTTCTGCTACTGGCAGAGCAGGAAGCCACAGACAATGGGGGTAGGTCAATATGCTTTATTTTATAAAATAAAAAAAAATATATATATTATTTTATACCTTCTCCAGCTGTAATACGGGTTGTTCCAATTCCTGGACAACCAATTTAAAGGGTTTATCTACCTTCCTAATATTGATGGCCTATTCTTAGTATAGACCATCAACATTATATCCGCTGGGATTTGACAGCTGGGATCCCAGCAGATCAGCTTTTCTGGGATAGCTACAAGTAATATTAACAATTCCAGGAGCTAGGCTACTTGCTCGCCATACAATGTGTTGCAGTAGGTTTAGATACTGTAGCGATCCACATTGCATGGCGGGTGAGCAGAAAACTCCTGTAAATGGTGATAAATCTTACAGAGCCAAGAAAGTGTCATGACTTCTTTTTTATGGCTTGTATACCGGTAACAATACGTTGGGCCCCTAAAATCAATTCCACTGGTGGGCCCTAAACATCCCAGTAAAACATAATATATATAAATATATATAGAGACCTCAAAGTGTAATGTACCTTTCAGTGTATGTTAAACATGACAGGCTGTAGGTTTAGCTGTTTTTGAGTTTTCCTCTTTTTTAATTAGCTAGTAGGTGATGATTAAATGGTTGATCACCTCTCAATTAGCTGTAGCTTAAGGATTACAAACAGCAGGTACTTGTTCTGTGTTAGAAATCCCACTGTGTAGCCATAATAGAGACATGCTGAAGTGTATTTTTTCTGTATTCAAGAACTGAAGCTTTTTTCTAATTATTTTTATTGTCCACTGAAATTATAATATCAGGTCAAAACAAGAATGATTAGTGGTTTAACTTTCAATATGACTTGTGGATATATTATGTCCAGTTGACCATATGGACCGTAATTTCTCTATTTCTTAGATCGTTGTTATAAAGAATTAAATAATTGGAGTTGCATAATTATTATATGCAAAAAATTATAAAACTATTATACATAATCATAAAAATTCAAGTAGGTCGATTTTAGACCAAGTATGAAGTTGAAGTTTCTTCAAGCCCCAATATAAATCGGAGGCCAAGGTGAGTGCATAAAAAAAACCAAGAAAATAAAAAAATTAAAACAGAACAGATCTACATTCACACAACAAAGATTAATGGCTGTGTGACTTTTGTTTTTTTAATGGAGATCATTAGCATTAAATTCAATGTGAGTGAATAGGGGCTATTTACATGACAATAATTTTGACTATCTATTGTCACAGACAATCAAAATATAGGTCATGTCCTATTTTTATTTGTGTTCACGGATCTCTCCACACTCCATACTCAAATTTACAGAGTACCCGTGAAAACAGGTACACCTCAGGTGCAAGATGGCTGTGAAAAAGAGGTGTCTGAATGTAGCCTCATACTCTCCTTTCCTAGGTAATATCTAGGAGGGACAGACCACTAAGTGAGAGACTCCTTTAGCCGTCAGGGGACAAACCACGCTCTTGTGGGAGAGATCAATTGACACTATTCCAATGGATGGTTGTGATAAAATATGGTTTATTGATGGGTAAAAGCACAACGTGTTTCGGGCTCAAAATGACCTTTTTCAAGTGCAATAAATCAATTATACACCACGTGCATACTCGTTGGAGCTATCGAAATAAGCAATATGTATGGAGTACCCGCAAATACAGGTACACCTCAGGTGCAAGATGGCTGTGAAAAAGAGGCATCCGAATGTAGCCTCATACTCTGCTTTCTTAGGTAATATCTAGGCTTCATCCCCAGGCTCCCTGGTGTGGTCTGACTTTCACCCTCATGTCATCAGCCCTAGGTCTGGGATTGGTTTGCATATTTGCTTACATAATATAAACTAGGTACGTTATGGCATTATATGCTACAAAAAATATGTATAATTTAAAAAAATAAAAAGACATCTAGAGTATTAAGATATTTGGAATGAGATTCTGTAACTATGTGCTGGAAACTGCAGAATATAACAGTATATTTTATAATCTAAACCCTATGTTATTGAACAGAGAATTGTGAAAGCATTTATTGGAAATAAATAACATTCTGTGATCACAGTAGGTGCAGAAAATATCTCCTTAGTAATGAAAATTGTATCTAAAGGTTAGCAAGATGACTTGTACATGAATCCAGCTAAATGTCAAATGCAAGCAGAATTCTAAAATCGCACCACAGACATTAAGAGGCGCATAGTTATTTTCTGGTCAGACTAAAGAAAAGCATAGTTTGATTTCAAATATTCTGTGATATAATTCCTAAAATTTGAGAATAGAAGCTCTTGCAAGGTGCATATGGTCCCCGGTGATCTGCTCTTGTTTCTATACTAAGCTGAATATCAACTGAGAAAATATGAGTAACACAGAAAGATAGATTAATCCTTTGGTTTCCTGATGGTTTAAGTAGCCAGAGGCAAAAAGCAGAATAATTTACATTCTCAGACGGCATTAGAAAATAGAATGCAGTGATTCTGTTAAAATATCCCATAATTTCAAATTCTGCATATAAATGGAATATAGAGAGCATTGTATGGCATCCACAGAGTGCATAGCACATGATGGGGCAGAGTTGACCATGCTGAAAATGCGCCAAATGTATTACAGCAGTGCACCATGTTAGAATTATCACATATTTAAATCATATGACACTATTTCCTTTTTTAGGCTAAGACGCCACACTGAGGAAACAGCCTTTCTTGTTACAGATTTTGCAGCATCTGGAGTGTTTTTAATAGAAGGGAAACGTCCATTCTTTTTCAAACTACTGTTGACATCTGCTCAAAAACCGCAGCAAAATCTGCAACAAAAAATGCTGCATTTCCTCAACATGGGGTTTTAGCCTTATCTGAGCTCTTGAGTGGTATACTTCAGATCAGTATGTCAATATTACGAGAAAAACATGCAACATTTCAGGATTATTTAATTTTCTGATAACATAAAAGTGTTTTTTTTTTATTGGCAGTGTGCATTTTTTATGATCAAGTGAATATGAGCAGTGCTCTAAACATGCCCCCACATGGAAAGATCCTTAAAAAAAAAAAAAAAATCATTAACAATTATTCTAAAATAAATTTAACATAGTAGGTCATCAGACTTAAGAAGGTAGGGTTTTCTGATGACACTTTTTCATTATAATTTTTTTAACTGTATATTGATTTTACTTAATAGAGCCCATCCAAGTATGTAATAATTTGGGCAGAAATCAATTTTTTTTAGAAATGAGTCTTGGCAAAGACAATAATGTCTCCAACAATTGCTATGAGTAGATAAGGAATATAACGCAAACATATTGATGAGGTTTTGGAGGTTGGTGATTGGTAAAAGATAGCAGTACTCATGGCACCTGCGTAGTCAGTGTGTAATAGAAATGAATGGATTTTACTATTCACTGCAGTACATTAGTATTGCATTGTGTAGTATGAGAAATCAGACCCTTAGGGTTCAAGGTGCCTAGGGGGTCTGAAGATAAGTTTAGAAGAAGAAAAAATGTTTTTAAAAATATTAAAAAACACAAAAATCCACAAAAGTTTAAATCACTCTCCTTTCCCGAGCTCACATATAAAAATAATTAAACAAAATGTCCAGACTATTAAAATATTATAATATTTATCCTATTTAACAGCATAGCAGAGAAAAAAAATCTAAATAGACAAAGGATATATAAATAATTAAAATAAATATAAATAGCCAAATGGTATATAAATAAATAAAATACGATCAAACCATCATTCCTTCCCCCAAATGGTATAAATAAAAACATCATCTTCTACCACATAAAGACGCCTTACCCAGCTCCATATATGTCTCAATCTTTATAGGGTTAAAACTGCAAAAATATCATTTTTTTATTGCACATTTTAAATTCATAGCTCCGGTAAATATAGCTGGTGCCTTAAATCAGTAACATTTAATCGCTTTCTGCATTCTGGTTTTTATAGCTTTTTAAATTTTATTTCAATGTAGGTTTAGGAGACCTTGTATTTTGTGGGTATACATTGTATATGACATCGATTGAAGCCTAGGAGACAGAACTTGTGGCTGCATACTAGGGAAGTGTTCTATATGGTCCCTGCTGTACTGGCTCTGTGAACATGGCCCTGTTGTGACTAACACACACACACACATATATATACAGTCCTATGAAAAAGTTTGGGCACCCCTATTAATCTTAATCATTTTTAGTTCTAAATATTTTGGTATTTGCAACAGCCATTTCAGTTTGCTATATCTAATAACTGATGGACACAGTAATATTTCAGGATTGAAATGAGGTTTATTGTACTAACAGAAAATGCGCAATATGCATTAAACCAAGATTTGACCGGTGCAAAAGTATGGGCACCTCAACAGAAAAGTGACATTAATATTTAGTAGATCCTCCTTTTGCAAAGATAACAGCCTCTAGTCGCTTCCTGTAGCTTTTAATCAGTTCCTGGATCCTGAATAAAGGTATTTTGGACAAACAATTCAAGTTCAGTTAAGTTAGATGGTCGCCGAGCATGGACAGCCCGCTTCAAATCATCCCACAGATGTTCAATGATATTCAGGTCTGGGGACTGGGATGGCCATTCCAGAACATTGTAATTGTTCCTCTGCATGAATGCCTGAGGATTTGGAGCGGTGTTTTGGATCATTGTCTTGCTGAAATATCCATCCCCGGCGTAACTTCAACTTCGTCACTGATTCTTGAACATTATTCTCAAGAATCTGCTGATACTGAGTGGAATCCATGCGACCCTCAACTTTAACAAGATTCCCGATGCCGGCATTGGCCACACAGCCCCAAAGCATGATGGAACCTCCACCAAATTTTACAGTGGGTAGCATGTGTTTTTCTTGGAATGCTGTTTCTTTTTGGACGCCATGCATAACGCCTTTTTTTTTATAACCAAACAACTCAATTTTTGTTTCCAAAATGAAGCTGCCTTGTCCAAATGTGCTTTTTCATACCTCAGGCAACTCTATTTGTGGCGTACGTGCAGAAACGGCTTCTTTCTCATCACTCTCCCATACAGCTTCTATTTGTGCAAAGTGCGCTGTATAGTTGACCGATGCACAGTGACACCATCTGCAGCAAGATGATGCTGCAGCTCTTTGGAGGTGGTCTGTGGATTGTCCTTGACTGTTCTCACCATTCTTCTTCTCTGCCTTTCTGATATTTTTCTTGGCCTGCCACTTCTGGGCTTAACAAGAACTGTCCCTGTGGTCTTCCATTTCCTTACTATGTTCCTCACAGTGGAAACTGACAGGTTAAATCTCTGAGACAACGTTTTGTATCCTTCCCCTGAACAACTATGTTGAACAATCTTTGTTTTCAGATCATTTGAGATCGGGCTGTCCATGTTCGGCGACCATCAAACTTAACTGAACTTGAATTGTTTTGTAGAAAGAAATGGTCCAAAATACCTTCATCCAGGATCCAGGAACTGATTAAAAGCTACAGGAAGCGACTAGAGGCCGTTATCTTTGCAAAAGGAGGATGTACTAAATATTAATGTCACTTTTCTGTTGAGGTGCCCATATTTTTGCACCGGTCAAATTTTGGTTTAATGCATATTGCGCATTTTCTGTTAGTACAATAAACCTCATTTCAATCCTGAAATATTACTGTGTCCATCAGTTATTAGATATATCAAACTGAAATGGCTGTTGCAAACACCAAAATATTTAGAACTAAAAATGATTAAGATTAATAGGGGTGCCCAAACTTTTTCATAGGACTGTATATATATATATATATATATATATATATATATATATATATACCCTGTTTCCCCGAAAATAAGACACCCCCCCCTTCACCTTCTGGATCACATACAACCGGCAGTCATGCCAAAACTCCGCTAATTGTTCCCCGCTTCGTTTGCCGATTGTTCCCCGCTCCAGCCGCTGCATAAAACATCCCCCGAAAATAAGAAAGGTCATATATTTCGTTAGATAATTAATTATAAGAACATGTCTTATTTTCAGGGAAACAGGGTATATTTATGAAGTGTCTTTTACAGTATTTGTTTTGACTTATTAATATAGGTGGTACTGCTGTCAAAGTAATGAATGCTGTAATATTATTGTGGAAGGTTTTTCTTTGTTATGCAATGTATTTTATACTGATACGTTGTTTTATATGTTGTCTGCTGAAAAAAAATACCATGTAATGGCTTATGTAAATTATAAAATATATTCACGGCCTAAAAATTGAAGTGGAGCTGTTCTGAAAAAGATTTCTTTCTCAATTAGGAATATATTCTGCTTGCTCCAGCACTACATGCTACGTACATCTTTTCAATTTTCCACTCCATTACTAAAGGGACAGAATATATAAATCTCTAGTTATATTTTCATGTTTTTGTAAGGAGCATTTATTGCTAGAATTCAGGAACAAGTATCATTGAACAAAAACTGTTAGACTATTTAGTATCCGACATTTTTTTAATTTTAGTACATGCTGGTTATTTATATAGTTGATTTTCTTTATTAATAAGTGATTTCCATATAGTAGTATTATTAGAAATGATAGAATAAATCATAGGTAAACTTTTATTCATATATTTTTCATAATTCCAGAGAGCGGGTGAAGATAACAAAGTTTGTCATATACTAAAGTAAAAAAAGGTGCCTGCTTCTTCACTTATTTGCCTCATTCTGCCATTGGTCAAATCTGTACAATAGCAGTCTATGGAAAGGAGAGAAGGAGGAGAGATATCTGCAATATAGTAGTATATAGGTACCAGGCAGCATTCAGTTAAGACTCCACCAGTGAGTTCACATTCCTTAGGGAAATAACCAAACGCCCATCATCCACCTTTTTTACAGAACTCTTTCTCACCTGGAGAAACCTGGGAACACTGTGAGAATAATCTTCTTTGACTTCTCCAGTGCTTTTTAACACCATTCAGCCAGGGTAACTAAGGGACAAGTTGGACCTTATTGGAGAGGACCATCAGCCGTCCAACTGGATCCTAGACTACCTTACAAACCAATCTCAGTATATGAGAGTCCAGGGCTTTGTGTTGGACACTGTGATCTGTAGTACGGGGGCACTACAAGGTACAGTTCTTGCCCCTTTCCTCTTCACACTGTACACTGCTGATATAGGTACAATTCCTCCAGCTGTTACTTACAGAAGTACTCCGATGACTCTGCAATAGTAGGCCTCATCACAGATGGAAACTACACGGAGTACAGAGACTTAAACTGGGATTTTGTGGAATGGTGACAGTGGAACCACCTCAGGATTAATGCCAGGAAGACAAAGGAGATTGTGGTGGACTTTAGTAAGCAGAGACGTGCTCCGACCCAGTGGTTATCTAGGGGACAGGCACTGAGATAGTCAAGATCTATAAGTACCTGAATGTGCTTCTCAAAAAGAAGCTAGACTGGGCAGATCACCTGGAGGCGCTGCACAGAAAGGGCCACAGCAGACTGTACCTGCTCAGGAGGCTGAGGGAACATTTCTTAGGGCCTTTTTCAACTCTGTAGTAGAATCAGCCATCTTCTTCACAGTGGTCTGCAGGGGGAGTAGCATACCAGCCACGGATACAAATAGACTTGAAAGGCTGATTAGAAGGGCCAACTCTGTCATGGGAATCCCCCTGGACCCAGTAGAGGTGGTGAGTGACAGAAGGATGCTGTCTGTGGAGAGTTCCATGCTGGAGAATAACTCCCATCCCATGTATGAGACCGTCACAGCACTGGGCAGTACTATCAGTGACTGACTGCTTCACTCCAAGTGTGAGAAGGAGTGCTATAGATGGCTGTATAATCAAAACCAGGCTAAGCATGCCACATAGAAAACTTTATTCTTATGGTAGAGTTGGAAGGGACCTCAAGGGCCATCGGGTCCAACCCCCTGCGAGTGCAGGTTTTCCTAAATCATTCCAGCTATATGTTTATCCAGATTCCGCTTGAAGATTTCCATTGATGGAGCGCCCACCACCTCCCGTGGCAGCCTATTCCACTCTCTCACTACCCTCACTGTCAGAAAGTTTTTCCTAATGTCTAATCTGTATCTCTTTCCCTTTAGTTTCATCCCATTGCTTCTTGTACTTCCTTGTGCTAATGAGAATAGGGTAGATCCCTCTGCACTGTGACTACCTTTCAGATATTTGTAGACTGCTATTAAATCTCCTGAAGTTTTTTTTTTCTTTTTGTTCTGACTCCTGCTTTTTTTTATCTTCTATTCTGAACTTTTGTATGTTGTTTTTTTCTTGTATTATTATTGTATTATCTATGCTTCTGTAACACACTGAATTTCCCCATGGTGGGACTATTAAAGGATTATATTATCTTATCTTAAAAAAGGAACAATCTTGAGTTCTTTCCATTTCTCTCCTATCCTCCCTTTTCTTTCATTTTTTTCCATTGCTCCTGCTCTTGGTTTCTTTACTTTCTGTCCTACTGAGGCACATCTCTTCCCCAATGCTCAAACATCTCCTGGGCCTCCCTTGCCCACTCATCTTCCAGCTTAATTGTCTGAATTTTTCATATGCCCACTCTGATGTCACTACCTGGTGATCTGGATCTCAGCATATTTACAATTCTGGTATCTGACCTACCGGACATTTCTCCTGTTGCTGTAGCCACAGCTCTCTAGGTGCTATACACTGTCTGTGGGTTCCATCTCTTTCTCTCTTTATTTAGCTTACCTGTATAGCGCCATCATATTCCGCAGCACTTTTCAGATATTGTCAATCACTGTCCCATAGGGTTCACAATCCACATTCCCTATCAGCAAGTCTTTGGAGTGTGAGAAGGCTTTGTTTCTGCAATGTGGGGATGGGATTAGCCAGAATCCCATCCACTTTGCAGTTCATGTAAAATTCAATGTTTTTTGTCACAGCATTTGTGACATGGACGCAACGCTGTATGTTTGCAACAAGGAACCCTGGCCTTAAAGCCTCATGAAAGAAATGACTTACTTAATTCTATAGTTGGCCTTATATCTCTGTCTCTCTCATTTCTTTTCCTGCTGCTTCCATCTCTAATTCTCCATAGACTTCATAGTAATTTGAGACAGTTTGTATACAAAGTACAGCACAGAATGACTCTAATAAGAAATAAAGACAGAAGTACATTTTTCTTTAATAAAATATATTGCCATGTTTCTTCCCTTCACCTGCACAATTGAATAACAGTTTTTTGCCATATAAAATACGAAAAAATAGCAATTTCATGTATGAGTTTTTGCACAAAAATCACGACTTTAGTTAATTTTGCTCCTTTCTCACCATTTTCTAAAAAAGTGGCCTACTTATGTAAGTTATAGCTGAAGCTAAAGTAGGTTTCAACTCTGCTACATGGGACCTTCCACAATACACCTGAATTATTAAAAGACTGGAGACTCCCAATAAATCTGGCACATTATGTGCTAGCAGACAAAGGGATTTGGACCATAGCACAAACTCTTTGTCTTAATAGATTGCCCCAATAACTTGTCATGTGTGTGTATTCTTCATTTTGTACACTTAAAGTCAGAAGAAATGTTATGTTATTTTTTCATGGTTTATGTTAGGTCTGGTTTCTATGAAACTGATTTAACAAATGAGTGGATCTTTTTAGTTCAATAAAATCGAAACAAAAAAAATAAATGTTTTCAAACAACAAAATCACCTGCAGCTCTTGCTTGTGTGGGTGCAAGCCAAAAAATTCAGGCACAAAGGCTCCTAAGTAGATAAGTATAGCACTCCACAAAATACATCGTAAAAAGTTGAAGTGCGATACAGCAAGTGTTTACAGCAAATTCCATTATTGCCAATCAAATCCATTTGACCTTTTCTAATAGTATAACAATGTTGATTCATTCCTGTTTTCAAAGTGTTGTTTTTCAAGTTATATCATCACAATTCTTGGATATAATCTAGGTTGCACTGTTAAGGTTCTATAAATCAGAGGTATTTTGCCCAGCTTGTGATTTCCAATGAAAGCTTTACAGAAAAAATCTTGTACTGTTAATTATTATTCATTTTACAAAGGGAATATACAGTATAATGTTTTGTGGTCCAACTTTTGTACAATTCTGACTAGACTACAAAAGACATGTCAACATATAATTTACATTGTCATGTGCCCAGTGCCCCAAGTCCCAATATTGCGCTATTTGCAGTGAAAAAAAATATGTTAATGTTCAAAATAAATACATTACGTACAACATGTAGACATAGAACAATATCTTAGAGTCAATGTATGTCTCGCATATCATATAGGATAATGAAATTGTTAAACAGGAAGATAAAAACTGACATATACATTGACATTGAAATAATGCATTGCACATTGAAAATAAAGAACACCGTGTGACATCCTGGCATCACCTGACAGCCTCTCAGTGAATAAGCAGTGGTAGGTGAACGTCTTAAAGTGCTCATGTCACAGACAGAATAAAAAATGCTGTAGGCAAGAAGAAGAAGCATATTAGTGATAGTGAGGCTATGGTTATTCATCACTGCAAGATTCAAAGCAAATACTCCATTTTCTACTGTAATACAGCAGCAAAACCTAATAGAA